>NC_059343.1:82206506-83525110 GCF_018350155.1 Leopardus geoffroyi
AAAAGACCACACATTATATATGTCCTTTTAGATAAAATAAGCAGAATAGGCAAAGTAGATGAGAAGGTACATTAGTGGTTGCCTTGGTCCGGCAAGTGGTAGAAATTCAGAAGAAATGGGGAATGACTGGTATTGAATACAGGTTTCTTTTTGGGTGATGAAAATGTTCTAAAACTGATTGTGGTGATGGTGGTGCAATTCTGTGAAAATACTAAAACCATACAATTTAAATGTATGGTACGTGAATTATATCTCAACAAAGTGGTTATAAAAACATTTTTATTGCAGTTAATATATATATATTCTTTCCATAGCCACTGCCACCACCTTAGTTCAGGTTGTCATTTTCTCTTATTAGACTACCACACAGCCTCCTAACTGGCCTCCCTGATTCTAGTCTTGCCCCCCCTATAATCCATTCTCCAGATAAGAATCAGAGTGGTCTTTAAAAAGTTTAAATTAAATGTGACTCTCTCCAGCTTAAAACTCTTCAAGGGTTTCCCACTGCACTTAAGACTAAAACCCATCCTCCTTATCATGGCCTGCAAGGGACCATACACTATGGCCTCTGCCTACTTCTACAACCTTATGTTAAGTCATGCTCTTCCTTGCTTTATATAGCCCAGAGGTCCTCAAAAAGGCCAGGTTCTTTCCCCCATGGGGGACCTGTCATATGCTCCACCCAAGAGGCTCTCCATTCCCTCTTCGCTCAGATTGACTCTTTAGGTCTAAGCTTAAGTATCACCTCCTCAGAAAGGCCCATCGTTTTAATTTAATTCCATTTAATTCAGAACTCCTTTTATTCAAATAGCACCACTGATGTTTTTTCCTCCTTCAAAGCACTTTTTTTTTTGCCATTTGCACTTCTCCATTTGTATGTTAATTTGTTCACTGTCAATCTTCCATCTAGACATCTCCATGAGGACAAGTACTCTGTCTTATTCAACACGGTATGTACATCTTGTACTTTTCACTTAATAGGCATTCAGTATCTGCTGAATGAGTGAATTTTCACAAAAACCTTGTTACAACCTGCTATCCTCATTTAGAAGATTTGGTCACTACTGATCCTGTGAAAGGAACAGCTAGAAATGACTTTGGGGGTGGGGTTGGGGATTCTTTGTATCAAATGTTTTCTGGTTGATTTGAAAACACTTCTCACCTGCTCATTTTTTTCTTTTTCCTGTAACTTAAGCTGCTCCAGCACAGACTGTAAATGACTCTGGAAAACAAATTGTATAAATGATGAATGCTGAGTCTCAAAGGAAAAGAGAACCAAGTGAGACAAAGAGTTTGGCAAATAATTTGATAAGCAAACTGTCAGTCATAACAAAAGAGCACTCTTTTTAAAGGATTCAGAGCATAAAAACTGCATCCCCTAAGTACAGAGCTATCTGATTTGATTTTATAAACCTACACACGATATTTTTTTCTTGCCTTAAAATAAATGGTTGGAATGCCTTCATGTTACCTTTTTCTAGTTTAGCACAAATCCTTTGACTGTGGTGAACTATTAAAAAAGCTGACTTGGAATTTGGTGCTGACTCATTCATTTCCCTGCACTAGGGCAGAATATTATTATTCCTAACTAGTCCTCCATGCAACATCAACACAACTGTATCTTTCAAAGTGTGTCCACATCTATTATCTCACTTGGTTAATGTAAAGGACAATATTCTAAATAGGTACAGTTCTATGTTGAGTTACTACATTTTGATGACTACGGCTCTCCAGAAAATAAAATCTGGCAAGGAATTTTCCAGATGCTTCAGAATTTCCCTCACTATAAAAAAGGATGCAAACATGGCCTAAACATACACTTTCCTTTTGTTGAAATATATGTTAATAAAAATCAAGCAAGATATTTATTCTTGTTCAGGCATGCATCATAACATTTAAAAATGAACTTCGTTGGGGCGCCTGGGTGGCGCAGTCGGTTAAGCGTCCGACTTCAGCCAGGTCACGATCTCGCGGTCCGGGAGTTCGAGCCCCGCGTCAGGCTCTGGGCTGATGGCTCGGAGCCTGGAGCCTGTTTCCGATTCTGTGTCTCCCTCTCTCTCTGCTCCTCCCCCGTTCATGCTCTGTCTCTCTCTGTCCCAAAAATAAATAAACGTTGAAAAAATAAAAAAAAAAATGAACTTGGTTAATTTTCTTTCACTTCAATGAATACATTTTGGTACAAACAACTATTTGATTGAATCAAGACATGATTCAATCTATGTCTTACCACTAGTTACTTAACCTCTTTGAATTTCAATTCCTTATCTATAAGATTAGTGACAGTACCTGTATTTCAGGAAGGATGAAATGAGGATGAAATGAGATGATACATGTAAAATACTTAGCTCTTTTTGTGCCTTTCACATAACAGATGCTCAGTATTGGTAATCATTATCTCAAGTCTCCTTGTCTCTTCTCAAAAATTCTTGTATGAGATGATCAAAATTACTCAGATAAAAGGAAATAGGGCTATATCTTCTTAGGGGTTTCTAAGAGGTTGTTTTAGGTCAAAAAATGAGTAAGAATGCTGCACAGGGATGATACGAGTTAGAAACACAAAGATGGGATTTTGAAAGTAGGATATCAAGGTATCTTTATCCCAGCCAACAAGAATTTACCTTGAGTATCAGGTTTTCCACTTTCTTTAAGAGATCCCTCTGTCTTTGTGCTTTGCGTTGAATCTCTTGGAGCTTTTTCTCCATGTAATGAATCTGCTTCTGAATATCCATGACTAACAGAGACAGACAGAAATTTTAACTAAACATGGCCCAAACTAGTGGACCAAAATCAAAGTCAACCAAAACTCCACTCCACATCTCAACCGTAACTTCTCAAACTTAGCCTTGCATCTAACACATGTTTAAAGTCAATCTTCAGCGATGCCACCCACTCTGTCCCACCTCTTTGGTTTTTCCTCCATAACTTACCTGCTGAACTGGCTCCTTCCTTTGCCTCATACTGGCCAGATGCAAAGAACTTGGCCTGTAGCTCCCTTTCCAGATCCTCTTCATAATAATCTTTCTCAACTTCATCCTCATCGTAGTCATCTTCTTCATCATCTTCTTCATCCTCTTCATCATCCTCATCCTCTTCCTCATCCTCATCATCACTGTTGCTACTAGAATCACTGAACATCTCCCGAAACATATCATATTCTATTGGTTTCAAGCAAGAGGAAGGTGAATCTATCTGAATCTTTTCAAATGACTCTCACTCAAGCTGCAGTTATCTTCCTTCCCTCAAATTCACTGGTCAACCAATGAATTTTATAAATAATTTTCTCACAGGAAGATCCTTCCCTTCCTAAGGCAATGGCAGGAAATGCAAAACACTAACATTCATTCATGTATTCAGTGATCAAGACATTTAGAGTATTTAAGGGCCCATAGGAATTTAGGATACCAGGGACTGATGGGAGATTAGAACACCAGTCTAAAACCCCTGAAGCACTGAAGGAAGAGGAAAGAAAGGCCAAGGCATCCTTTTTCTGTGATTGGCCTGTGAGTCTCTGGAGAATGGTCTTTTGCACGGTCAACACTTGCCTTCTCTGAAGCTCTTGTTTTGTCTTTATTAACATACCTGATGAGAAATGACCCTGCTTATAGCCACTTATTCCTGGGGACATTGCAAAGCCTGGGATAGAGCCTTGACTTTCTATTTCTTTGGTTTCATCTTCAGCAATGACTTCCCATCCTGAAAGGAGGGGTGGTGGTCAAGGAACAAGCAGAAAGAAAGGAGAAGACACAGTTGAAAGGGAAGAGGTTCTCTGAGTGAAAGTGCTATTTAATTTGGTCCAACTTCAGGCCATCTGTATCTGGATTCCTAGTATGAAGAAGTACCTCCTATTGGATTACACAAGTAAATACATTTCTATTGTGTGAATTTACTATTCTTAGCTAGGAAGTAACATTTCTGTAACAAAAATCTGAAGTTCTACACACCAAAATTAGTACACAAATACCAGAAGTGAGGGCTTGTCAGCAAGTACATATGGGGCGGAACAGGCTACAAGGAAAATATTTAGTATAAAAGGATACGAGCACTGAGAGCTTCAGCATCTGAACACAGTAGTCTTTTCACTTCCTTTTCCACATCAGGAGATTCAATGTATTGAACCAAAGCAGGGGAAGGGGGGATATCAGTAATGTCATTTAACACCCCGTGTTTTTCAGGAATGCCCTGCTCCTACATACAAATGAATTCAAATAATTAGGTCTCTTTAATATCCATCCAAATCAATTTCTACTTTAAGTAATGCTATTTATGAAGAAATCTTTGACCAGGCTCTAGGTTTCTGTATGGTAAGCTTATTTTTTTCCCCATTCAAACAAATTAACTTGAGACATTTAATCTTTTAGATCTGCAACTCTGTGTTAAAGACTTCTCTCAGAAGCACAACCCTTAGGCCTCAGTTATTAATTATTGGCCCTGACCCAAACTGCCAAACAACTACAATTCTTTACTTGTTATTTAAAAGTAATTTGGCTTAAAGATCCAAATTCCCAAAGTTCACTTCTCCACATCTTTATTATTAAAGATTTTCCTATAAAAACTGGGTCTTAGCTACATGTTCTCCCTTAAATCCAATTTTAGACAATTATCTCCAGAGCAACCAATTCGTCATGCTACAAATAGAAATTAGAACTTTGAGGGGGGAATAAGCAATTGCAAACAACTGCTGGTAAAAGTGAATACTGGCTTCCAAAAAATGGCTCTTAAAATAAGTATCAGAGAAAAAAGCAGATTAGAATTCGAAGTCACTGGCCAAATTCTATCTTTTCCTCTAGGAGTTATCAGGCATTAAACAATGAATCCATTTTTAAGTGAACCAATTTAGTGTACCTGTATGGCAGTGGCAGTTAGAGAGGAGAAGGAAGGCCAAAAAGTAACCTTTTTGATTTCTTTGATTTGCCTTAAAGTAATGAGCTATGAAATAGGGGCGCCTGGGTGGCGCAGTCGGTTAAGCGTCCGACTTCAGCCAGGTCACGATCTCGCGGTCCGTGAGTTCGAGCCCCGCGTCGGGCTCTGGGCTGATGGCTCAGAGCCTGGAGCCTGTTTCCGATTCTGTGTCTCCCTCTCTCTCTGCCCCTCCCCCGTTCATGCTCTGTCTCTCTCTGTCCCAAAAATAAATAAACATTGAAAAAAAAAAAAGTAATGAGCTATGAAATAAAACACACTAAGGGTAAACAATAAAGTTATATAATGATAGCTCTACCTCAGGAAAGCTGATTTCTTCAATTTGTTTGAAATCAGTGAGCTATGAAATAAAACACAATAAACAATGAAGTTATTATTACAACTGTTCTACTTCACTAAAGCTTAAAGGATTCTAAAATTATTCTTAATTTAGTTTTACATTTAGTAGGCACTCAATAAGTACTGTTGACTGACAGTATAAAAGCCAAGGCAACTGTGTTCATGGAGTGAAAGATTCAACATAGTAAAGCTGTCAATTATCCCCAAATTGATATATAGGTTCAATGCAATTCCTACCAAAATTCCAACAAGGTTTTTATAGACATAGAAAATTTGTTCTAAACTTCAAACTTACAAAAAAAATTATATGGAAAGGTACAGGCTCTAGAATGACTAAAACAATCTTGACAAAAATAAAATGAGAACAGTCTTCCTCATTTCAACATTTATTATATAGCTACACTGTGATATCAGTAGAAGGATCAACACACAGATTAATGGAACAGAATAGGGAACCCTGAAACAGACACACACAAAAATGCCCAGCTGATTTTGACAAGGTGCAAAAAACAGTACAATGGAGGAAGGAGAGTCTTTTTAATAAATGGTGCTGGGGCAACTGGATATGCAAAGGCAAAAAAAAAAAAAACCTTGAACTAAACACCACATTTTTTACAAAAATTAGCTCAAAAATGGATTTCAGGTCTATATGTAAAATGTAAAACTTTTAGAAAAAAATAAGAGAAAATCTTCAGGATCTGGGCTAGGCAAAGAGTTCTTAAACTTGACACAAAGGAAAGATCCTTAAAAGGAAATATCTATAGGGGCACCTAGGTGGCCAAATATGGAAGGAGCCCAAGTGTTAATCGATGAATGAATGGATAGAGAAGATATGGTAGGGGTAGCTGGGTGGGTCAGTCAGTTAAGTGACTGGCTCTTGATTTCAGCTGAGGTCATGATCTCATGGTTCGTGGGTTTGAGTCCCACATTGGGCTTTGCGCTGACGGTGCAGAGCTTGGGATTCTCTGTCTCCCTCGCTCTCTGCCCCTCCCCCACTAACTTTCTATCTCTCTCTCCTAAAATAAATATTAAAAAAAGGAAAAATCTGTAAGTTGGACTTAAACACAAAACCTTTGCTCTTTGAAAGATCCTGTGGAGAAGAGGAAAAGACAAGCTACAGACTAGGAGAAAATATTTGCAAATTTCTACATATCTGACAAAAGATTAATATTTGGAATATTAAAAGAACTCTTAAAACTGAACAATAAATAAATCCACTTAGGAAACAGGCAAAGGGCATGAACAGACACTTCACTGAAGTGGATATATGGATGGCAAAATAAAAAAAAAAAAACACATGAGATGTTCAACATCATTAGCTATCAGGGAAATGCAAATTAATACCACAACAAGGTTACTACACATCTATCAGATGGCTAAAATAAAAAAGAGTGACAAACACCTAATTCTGGTGGGGACTTAGAGTAAGTGGATCACAGGTACAGTCTACTGGGAAGATATCATGTTATAGCCACTTTGCAAACAGTATGGTAGTTTCTCATAAAATTGAACATTCAAGTACCATATGACCCAGAAATAGCACCCCTGCACATTTATCCCAAAGAAATGAATACTTATGTTGACACAAAAACCTGCATGTAGCTTTATTTATAATGGTAAAAAACTGAAAACAATCCAGACGTCCTTCAGTGGGTGAACAGTTAAACAAGCTGGGGTATGTGCATACCCTGGAATACTACTCAGCAATAACAGGAATGAAGTACTGATACATGCAACAACTTGCATGGATCTTAAGGGAATTATGGTTAGTGGGGGAAAAAAGCCAGCATTAAATGTTACACATTGTATGAGTCCATTTATATGACATTCTCAAACTGACAACACTACAGAGATGGAGAACATACTAGTGTTGGCCAGGGGTTAGAGACCGAGGGGTGGGGTAGGAGGGAGGTAAATGTGACTATAAAAGGTCAAGATGAGGGATCCTTGTGGTAATAAAACTGCACAGTATTTTGACTGTGTAGATGGATACATGAACATACATATGGGAAAAAACTGCATAGAACTACATGCACACATACACACACACAAGTATAAGTAAAACTGGAGAAATTTGAGTAAGATTGGTGAATTGTGATAATGTCAATTTCCTGTTTGTGATATTGTACTATAGTTTTGCAAAAAATTACAATGGGGAAAACTGGATAAAGGGTACATAGCATCTCTCTTTTATTTCTTACAACTGCATGTGAGCCTACAATTATTTCAAAATAAAAAGTTAATTATAGGGGCGCCTGGGTGGCTCAGTTGGTTAAGCATCTGATTCTTGGTATCAGCTCAGGTCATGATCTCATGGGGTTTGTGAAATTGGGTCCCGAGTAGGGCTCTGTGCTGACAGTGTGGAGCCTGCTTGGGATTCTCTCTCTCTCTCTCTCTCTCTGCCCAACCCCTCCCCAGCATACACACATGTGCTCCCTCTCTCTCTCAAAATACGAAAACATTTTTTTAAAAAGTTAATTAAAAAAAGCAGACAAGCTACAATATTCCTGTAGCTTGCCCCAGATTCTACAAATTGGAGGTAAGGCTAGGAATAGAACCACAATTTCCAAGTCTCAGGTTCTAGATGGGTTCACTTTAAAACTAGATTTTGCAGGGCACCTGGGTGGAAGCCTCCAACTCTTGGTTTCGGCTCAGGTCATGATCTCATGGTTTCGTGGATTCGAGCCCCACACTGGGCTCTGTGCTGGCAATGTGGAGTCTGGTTGGGATTCTCTCTCTCTCCCTTTCTCTCTGTCCCTACCCGATTCATAACGTCTCTGTCTCTCTCAAAATACATAAATAAACTTTAAAACTAGATTTTGCAATTGAAAGCAAAGCATTAGCAGAAGTTTCAAATTCATGACACATCCAGATCCCTAAATGATAAGGTCTGTTTCTGTTCACTATATACTCCCAACTGCTACCGCACAGTGCCTGGCATTTAGCTCATAATTGATGTTTACTGAACATATAAATGAGTGAACAAATTAATCCCCAAGTAAATCCTCTTCCAATCCACCCAGTAGACACAGAAATAGCATGCAACTAACCTTTTTTGTTGTTTTGCGGAACCTTTTCTTTCTGACATTCTTAAGTGGTGGAGTAACTAAAATAAATTCAACATGGTGAAATGTATATATGACTGTTGGTAGTCACATATCTATCTGAATTTGACAAAGAGAAAGCCACTGGCTAACGACATGACCTGTTCCTTTAAGAGTGTCTGGATGTCTAATGAACCAAACACCTAAGTGTGGTAACAGGTCCCTGGCTCACAAGTAATTAGGATTCAGTAGATTAAATGTAGTCAGCCAAAGTGAGCAAGGGGCTGGTGACTTACTGCCATGCTTCCAGACATATTTTTTCTCTCTCTCTTTTTCATTTTTCATGACTGCGTTAAGGTCAGTAGAGGTAACTGATTCTTCCGGAGAAGAGTGGAGATCATCATCAGCAGTGCACACAAGCATCTACATTTAACAAAGATGAAGAAGTTGACTATGGTCACGAATCCTGGATTAGAAATGAATCATGATCATTTTTACTACCAGAAATCCTGGAGCATAGTAAGCAGTAAGGAGAATAGTACTTGGCATTTCCAGAAAGCCAAGTATTACATATACATGCATATTAATTCTGTCTCTCTTTCTCTGTCGGTCTCTGCAACACTGTATATGGATTCTAGATTTTGTTTTTATTTGTTTGTTTTTAGCTCAAGTACTTACCACTTCAGAGGGAATATGTTAAGAACAAATATATCTTAGTATTTTGATTTAGAAGGCAAACAAGAAATCAACAGTTGAGATGATGAAAAAAACAAATATAAATCTCCAGAATTAACAGCATCTTGCTTTAGCAGAAAGTTCAGAAGAAGATCCCAGATCCTCATTTTTTTTTCAGATGACAATCATCATAAATGGCACACCTGAACCTTTTTTTATATAAAAGCTATCTGGATAAAAGTCAAAAGTTATGGATCAAATACCAAACCAGAACATGACACTGTATTCCTGTGCAATTGAGCTGTGAATTAGAAATGATAAGCAGCCATTCACCAAGTGGAAAGGACAACTGAAAGAAAGAGAAAAGTAGGGAGAAAGGGATTCCTCGAAGGATGTAAGAACTAGTAGATTAAGAAAACTCATCCATACCTGAGAAATATCTGCTGTCTTATAAAAAGTTTTTTTATCAAGAGTTTTCAGGCTTCCGATAATGCAAGGCAAATCAACCAGCTTAGCAGTTAGTGAGACATCTTCTACATCAACAACTGCATGACGTCCATCAGCTGAAGAGAGGCAGGAAAAATTAAATCCAACATCTTCCCAATGTACTCTTAAGCATTCTGGGGTTTAAGTGACGAAGACTTAAGTGGGACAGGCCAGTCTTTCAGCAAAACCTACTATTTCTCATAACGCTAGAATTGTGTATGTAATTGGTAACTTCCCAGTGAAAAGAAGGCAGGGTATATGGAGCTCTTTTTTCTCAGTTTACTCTACTGGATCAAAAGTAGCTAAGTCTCTTTGTAATCATTGTGAACTAAATGTGGATGAAGTGGCGAATGTTTCATTCTCATCCTGAAAGGCAAACTCCATTCTTTCAACCCCATTCATTTTGACCCCATTAGAAGCACTCAGTTATGTCATTGTACATGGGTATTTTCAAAGGGTCAAGTGAAGGAAGGGGTGATCCCAGAAAGGTGCTAGTATATCTGAAGTTATAATCTCTAGTTAGCTTCACCAAGATATAAGATTCTACACAATATCCATACACTGTAGGAATATATATATTCATATACTGACAACTCTAAATCCTGCCCAGATGTCTCTAGCTTTTGCTCGTCCCTTAACACAAGAGGATTCAAGTACAATCTTCTAATATTAAGTGAAAAAATAAAAATGCAGAAATATGCTGGACATGGTGCTTTAATTCTTTCAATTAACTTGAAAGATGTAGGGGATTTAAATGTTGGTATCATGAATAAAAATTCTGTCTGTAAAGAAACAAGGAGAAACAATTATTATTAGTTATCTTTGGCATTAATGTTGGGGCACTGCAAGGAGAGTTTCACTCCTCTTTTTGAACTTTTATATTTAAATTTTCTTTTTCCTTTTTGATCAAACTGGTTAGTGGTTTATCAATTTTGTTGATTCTTTCAAAGAACCAGCTTCTGGTTTCATTTATCTGTTCTGGGTTTGTTTGTTTGTTTGTTTGTTTGTTTTGGTTTCGATAGCATTAATTTCTGCTCTAATCTTTATTATTTCCTGTCTTCTTCTGGTTATATTTAAATTTTCTAACCATGAACTTGTATTACCTTTTTTAAAATGTCAATAAGGGCTACCTGAGTGATGGGATTATAAGCCATTTTAAATTTTCTTCTTTATACACTTCTCTGTATTTAAAAATCCTAATAAATATTATTCAAAAGGGAGAAAGATATGTCACTTTTATAAAAAAAAAGTACAGGACATTCATTTATCATTACCCTGGACAGTCAGAAATCACAAAGTTTGTATGTAAGAGACAAACAGAAGTATACAAATCTCACCGTTGACCTCCCGCCAATTCTTCCTTATACACAGTACAATAATTACCTCAAATTACATAATTTCTACTTCCTTTCCTCAAAAAGAAGATATGAGAGTCACTTAAGCCTCTCTTAGGGTCTTCAAGGCAGAGACCATATTCTGCTTTTTGTCTCATCCTTAGTATCTAGTATAGTGTCTGGCACATAGCAATCCCTTAATAAATTAACTGTTCAATGTATGGTAGACGGGTATTTACTACTTACAAGATAAGTCAATTTTTAGTTTATCCTTCATGGCAACACTTCCAGAATGTACCATCTTCCTGACAGTAAATGCATGTTCCTAAAAAGGAGGTAGATTGAAAAATCAGAAGGATGAATTGTCTACTTGGCAGCTAATAGATGTGTTACAGTCCTCCCTTAAATAAAACCTTAAATCTCCCAAGTGTTAGGAACAGTGTCATGTACCATGACATATGGTGCGCTAAGTCAAGTTAGGATGAGGCTGACTCTAATCTCATTGTTGGTTTTTAGTAGCTACAGTTAATGCCTTCTTCAAGCCCTACATTCCTGCCTCTTACTGCTGCCCTTCAGTTGTAGTTGCTAAGTAAAGGCTTAGCTGCAGTTTACTGGGTATATAATTAGCCCTAATTGGGGAAATATCTTTCTGAAGGCCGTCCTTAATACAACATTCTTAGACTAAATACTACTTGAATGCAGGTATCAATGGGGGAAGAGACCCTAACACAATGTTCAGATGAGCTTCAACAGCCTTGCATGGTGATGAATTTGAGGAAATAGTGACAGTCCCTTTCACTGCCCCTTTTGAGGTACAGAAAGGATTTAAAAGGAGTCTTATCATGGCTGTTCAGTGAACAGGCTGTTAGCACCTCCGGTAAGTCACTGGATCCCTCACTGTCACAGCCCTTTGCTAGGAAATCAACCCACATGATAGGTGGCATGTACAGGATGAAAGAATTCTGCTAAAAGAGTACACACTAGAATAGGACTGTTTAATAAAACGTGATTCCTGGGAAACAAATGTTCTTAATTTTTATAGCCTACCTTAAATAGAAATGCTACAGAATCCAAGCAGAGCTAATACATATGCACTGAAGATATGTGGTCTGAGATACAAGGGTTTCTTACCAGTGGGAGACGCAATATAAACTGGTTCTCAAGTTCCTGAGGAGGTTCATCCTGGCTTTTACTCATCTCTGGTTTTTGAGTTCATGAAAGCAAACACAAAATAGCAAGTGACCAAAAACACATCTTGCCCCTCTGCTGACCACTTCTGGTAGTACTGGTTACATTACACAAGATCTTGCCCACAACCCTCACTGAAACGATGTGTGTACAGCTCTGAAGTACCTTACTTGACATAACTTGATTATTTCTAAAAGTCACTCGATCTCCCTTCCAATATATGTAGACTTTCCAAGGATAGCCCAAATTACATGATAACAAAAGAAGTAAAGTTGTTATGGAACATGATTCAGTCTTTTTTTTTTTAATTTTTTAACATTTATTTATTTTTGAGAGACAGAGAGAGACAGAGCATGAGCAGGTGAGGGGCAGAGAGAGAGGGAGACACAGAATCCGAAGCAAGCTCCAGGTTCCAAGCTATCAGCACAGAGTCCGATGTAGGGCTCAAACTCACAGGCCATGAGATCATGACCCGAGCTGAAGTTGGACGTTTAACTGACTGAGCCACCCAGGCACCCCTAGTCTTCTTAATGATATTGCTAGACTCTAAGGTAAAGGACTACAATTCATCAGCGCTATGATGGCTACCGAAGCAAACTACATACCTCTGCAGGGAAGAGTGCCAAAGTCCAGAATCAACCAAAACCACTGGCACAAGTGTTCTATGATGATTTGAAGGAAAAAAGAGCTTAATTTTTAATATTTCATTCACCTTAATGGATTGGTATGAATTAAGCCCATGGGAGAGCAGGCAGGTTCTATGACTCTAAAGTCAGCATCAACAATTCTGAACTATTTTGTTTAAAAGTTAGGAGTCCAGTTCTTACGGCGAGGCTATCTATATGAGTACACTTAGGTTCATGGAATGGGCACTTTCTTGAAGGGGTGATACGATAGATCATAAAATCCAATTTAATTTATTCATTATTAACATTCACTGTGTACATTCTATATGGCAGGCACTTCATTGAGTGCATTAGGTCTATTATTTTATTTAATCCGCACAACTACCACTTACTTGAAATACCCCTAAGAAGTTATTTAAAGGAATTCTAAGATGGATCCCTTTATTTAAAAAAAAAAAAAAAAAAAAAACCTTCTGGAGGCACGTGGGTGGCTCAGTCGGTTAAGCAGCCAACTTCAGCTCAGGTCCTGATCTCGCGGTCCGTGAGTTCGAGCCCCGCGTCGGGCTCTGTGCTGACAGCTCAGAGCCTGGAGCCTGTTTTGGATTCTGTGTCTCCCTCTCTCTGACCCTCCCCTGTTCATGCTCTGTCTCTCCCTGTCTCAAAAATAAATAAAACGTTAAAAAATTTTTTAATTTAAAAAATTAAAAAAAAAACCTTCTGTAAAGTGAATAATCCCATCCAAGTTGATTTTTATTTTTAATCTTATTTTCCAGCTATTTGGGAAAAATCTGTAGTGGCTTGCACGTTGCGTTTTAGGGCTCACACTTCTGAGGAAATTTTTTCTCAAAAGGTAGAAAGAAAGCAATATACATATATAAAAATAGACAAGATCTTCCTATGTTCTAAGGACATTATGCTACATACCAAGTTATAAAATCTTGTATTTTTAATTAGATTAAAATCTCCAGTTAACCACAGCTCCCTAATACTCTGTAAACCATTTGAATCTCACTTAAAAGAATTGCAACCCTTTTTAAAAACACATAAAAGTGAGTCTGAGACCCTATTATGGTGAAATCATTCACCAGTCGTTTAGTATGACTTCAGAAACCACCAGAAAGGCATAGAAAGCAAGAGAGGTCAGCAGCAGAAAAGGAGACACCCAGGATGAGAGGAGAGAGATTGATTATTTGTGATAGTCATTTATTTTCTTCCTGCTTCATACAGATACACACACACACACACACACACACACACACACACACAGATACACACACACATACACACACAGATACAAAATCTAAATGTGAACATAGCAAAAATTTAATTAAAATAAAGTAAATTAAATAAAAACCTTGGGGCTGGGCACATTGCCTAACAGAACAGACAGTTGCAAACACAAGGTTGGGAGCAGAAATGCAGATTATTTGAAGAACTAGCTGCTAAGCAAGATTTTATCAGATCAGAAATAACTTTTAGATTTTTCAGAACTAAGACTAGGGTATTTTGTTCATTTCAATGCCTTACTGGCAACTCCTCTCAATATAAAGGAAAGAATGTAAGAATTGAAACTATTTCAGAGCAGGTGGACAACCCCAGTTGAAATGAGTCTTAGTTATTTTTAAAATTTGTTACTTTCATCTACCCAATGAACCGGTTGTATTGTATTTATTTTTTTTAAAGGCATCCATTTTTTTTCAGACAAGCACTCTTTAATAAGTAATTAAACTAAACAGGACCACTCTCCACCCCCAGCTCCATCTTGTTTCAGCGGAATCAGGATTGGAATTAGAATTATAGCTAGCTGGAGGGTGCCTAACAGCATGCTCCAGGCAGCACAAGTCAGCACAAGTCTAAATTGGTATTTTCTCAAGTTCATAGCCACTGGCTGCAATATGAGGCAATGACCACTTCATCCTTATCCCAGGAGCGCTAAGCTTCCAAGGAAGAGTCCAGCTCCTAGGCTTTGATCCAATTTCCCTGGAAAACCTCCAGTGGGACCAAGGGGCCCCGAGCCTTCGCGCCTCGCCGTCCAGGCGGGCTGGATAAGGAAGTCCGGTGCGCGGGAGCTGGGCGCTGACCCGCCCGGGAGCCCTCTGACCTCCCGACTCACCCGCTCCTCCGTTGATTTACGCCAGGACCGGAAAGGCTGCGCAGACACTGTTCCCCGGAGTGGGGGTGGGGGACGGGTTCCGGAGGGGGCGTGAGTGGGCTCCCGGGCGGCGGGCGTGGAGGCGGGCTGCGGGCCGACGGCGTGGCGACAGGTAGGAGCCGCGCGCGCCGCCCCTCGCCGCCTAGCCACGCCTCCGCGACCTGGACCCCGACCCGACCGGCGTTTGGCCTCGAAGCAGCGGCCAGTTTACCGCGTGCCGAGCTGGAAGGTTTGAAAGGCGCTGAGCGCAGCGCAGTGTGGGGGTGGGGGTGGGGGTGGGGGAACCTTGCCGAGCATAGTTTCAAAACCAATTCCTTTTACAGGGGGGCGACCTTCAGGGAGGCCGCGGGAGTGTTACCGGTGCGCAGTGATATTTGTAAAAGGGGTGGCACATTCAGTTGCTCTTCGAATCCGTTAAGTTGGCCAGATTTGTCCCTTAGCGAGACGACCTCGCCTGGTGACAAACAGGCCGCCACGCAAAACCATTAAATAACTACAATCCGCGCCCAAACTACTCTTACATAATTAGCCTTTCCCTGTTCCTCAAGAGAGTCACTAGAGTACATCTTTTGGACAGGGACATACGTGACACCGATTATTTCTCCTGAAGGGAGTCTCAGTCCAAAGAGACTTCTAGTAGTTCACTTCCCCCAAAGAATTCTCTTAACTTGTGAGGGGAAAAAAAAATTTAACACCACTTACCTGTCCCTTCCAGTAACTTTTCCTCAGGAGTTTTGGCAGCAATGTCGGTGCCGCCATCGACATCGGCTTGGGTGCCATCGGCAGAAGTTTGGGTGCCTTCATTGGTGGCAGTTTCGGCCCCCAGGTTGCCAAAGTATTCAGCTCCGCTGTCTTCAGGAATTTGGGGATCTTGTGAGCCCGTTACTTCTGATGTGGAAGCTGTTGGTGTTGAATCACTTTTGAAAGAATTGGGAGGCTCCTCCTCACTGTACTCCATGGTCGACCCGTGGAGATTGTAAAATGGCTTCCCGTTCAGTCATGTGACCTTGGAGGTTCCAGAACTTTCATAAAATGATGTCAAAGGTATCCTCCTTAAAGACATAGGGATAATATTAGAGACATTAGGGGTCCCGGTTAGAGATGGTAGCTGTGAAATCTCTACTTCCTAATATGCATCTAAACTGAATTGTAAGGGACAAATATGTTTGGAAGACTATTGTACAATAATTTCTTCTGGATACAAGATTTTTTTTAAAAAAATCATATCCGTGAAGCTGAATTATTGGAGTTTCAGACCTAGACAAAACTGTTTTGATCCCTTTTGGAATCCATCTGCTGATCTTTACATTAAGGGTTGAAATACAAAATTGACCAATGAAACTCATTTTTTCATGTAGTGTAGTATGTTCTTAAAGGCATTTATATAAAAAAAAATAATTCTTTAATAACTCAAAGGAAAACTTCCATTTTCAGTAACTGAAATAGCTGAGTAATTATTTTTTGAATCATACAGACCATGTGAATTAATTAACTTTCCTTGTGATGGCTGCTAGGAAGCTCAGAACCTATTTTGCAACCCAAATCTACCAACTGTGAACTTTATTGGCATATGCTGTTCTTTCTGTTATATTAAATAACGATATTCTCTCCCAATTCCCTATTTTTATCTTGTAACACTGAAACCTGCTTCAAAACATTCTTTATTTTTTATTTATTTCTTTTTGAAACTAATCTCTACACCTAACATGGGGCTTGAACTCACAACCTGGGGGTCAAGAGTCACACGTCCTACAGACTCAGCCAGCCAAGGCACCCCTCTTTTTCTTAAAAAGAGAATCAGAAGAGCACCTGACTGGCTCAGTCGGTAGATAATGCACCTCTTGATCTTGGGGGTTGTGAGTTTGAGCCCCACATCTGAGTGTAGAAATTACTTTAAAAATATTAAAATAGTGAGATATAAATAATAAATAAAAATAGTACTCTGACAGAAGTGTCACAGCGAGCATCCCTGTAGGTAGAGTAAGGGAATATAGTAACTGTTCAGGTATAAATTTGATCTTCCAACAAATGTTACTTGAGAATCTCATGTGCCAGACTTGATTTTAAATATTTATTACATGTTGAAAATACGGTAAGAGTTTTGTGGAAGGAGGCAAAAATTACCCGTAAGATACAAGCATACATATATGTAATTTTTTCCTTTATTGCCACATTTCCAGCCCCTTCTTAAGGAAGAATCAGATGAAATGTGCAAGAAGGAAAAGGACATGAAAATTGTGGTTTCTCTTCCTGGGAAAAGGGTGATCCAACAAGTAGCACTGATGTACAGATAATCTGTCATATACATACTATCATATTGTCAAATACATACAGACTATATTTCTGGGCTCTGTTCTGCCTTGTTGCTGTCTTTCCAAAAAGTTCTTCTGGACCCCATCCCCTCCCCTAACTGTGGCTCCGATCAATTTCATTTTATAGCAAATATGCAGTTGCATGTATTCCTTCAACAGAAATGTATGGAGTTATGTGCTGGAAACCATTCTAAGGTTAATAATAGCTAACATTCATTGAGCACTTATTTAGATGCTAAGCTCTTTGTTAAGTGCTTTGTATGTATTAT
This sequence comes from Leopardus geoffroyi, assembly GCF_018350155.1. NCBI lineage: Eukaryota > Metazoa > Chordata > Mammalia > Carnivora > Felidae > Leopardus > Leopardus geoffroyi. The sequence continues at coordinate 82,223,849 of NC_059343.1, forward strand.
TTAACCCTCACAATTGCCCTGTGAGTTTGGTGTGACTGTGATCCTGGGTTTTTTCCAGATAAGTAAACTGAGATTTGAAAAAGTTAATTAACTTGACCCATGTCACACATGTAGTAAATGGCAAAGCCAATACATAATTTAAGCCCAGGTCCCTTCACTCTAACTGTGTCTTTGTTTACATAGACTTCCCCTACACAATTAGATGTACAGTAATTCCCCATTTTCTGTTCCTCCTAGCTCCTGGTAACTTCTATTCCATTTTCTGTTTCTATGAATTTGCCTATTCTAGGTACATCATATAAGTAGAATCATATAGCATTCATCCTTTTGTATCTGGCTTCATTCACTTTGCTCATACTGTGAGTTGGGAAGTATTTTCTCCTCATATGTTTTAGAATAGTTTGAGAAATGTAGGCAGTAATATGTTTAATGTTTGATAGCATTAATCAGTAAGGCCATCTCATTAAGTTTTTCTTTGTTGGGAAGTTTTTGATGCTGACTTAATCTCCTTATTGGTAATAGATCTGTTGAGATTTTCTATTTCTTTATAATTCATTTTCAGTATTTGTGTGTTTCTAGGAATTTTCCCATTTCATCTAGGTTGTCCAACTTGCTGATGTACAATTGTTAATAGTATTCTCTTATAATCCTTTTTATTTCTGTAAAATTGACAGTGATGTCCCTGATCTCTTTTCTGGTGTTATTAATTTAAGTCTTCTCTCTTTTTGTTTTAGTCTAGCTAAAGGTTTCTCAATTTCGTTGATATTTTCAAAGAATCTACTCTTGGTTTTATTGATTTTCTCTATTTTTATTCTCTATTTTATTGATTTCTGCTCTAATCTCTATTATTTCCTTCCTTCTGTTGGCTTTAGGTTTAGTTTGTTTTATTTTTCTTGTTTCTTATAGCAAAAAGTAAGGTTGTTGATTTAAGATGCCTCTTATTTTTTTAATTTTTTAATGTTTATTTATTTTTGAGAGAGAGTGAGCGGGCAAGGGGCAGAGAGAAGGGGAGACACAAACACCAGAGCAGGCTCCAGGCTCCAAGCTGTCAGCATGGAGCCTGACGTGGGGCTTGAACTCACGAACTGTGAGATCATGACCTAAGCAAAGTCAGATGCTTAACTGACTGAGACACCCAGGTGCCCCATTCTCTTATTTTTAAATGTAAGTGTTTATAGCTACAACTTTCCCTGTTAGCACTGCTTCTGCTCCATCCCAGAAGTTTTCTTATGTTGTGTTTTCACTTTCATTGTTCTCAAGTAATTTTCTAACTTTCCTTATGATTTCTTCTTTGGCCCAATAGTTATTTATTCTGCCAATCTTTCTGCCTTTTTGATTGAAGAATTCAACCATTTGCATTTAAAATAATTTCTATTAAGGAAGGCCTCTGACATTTTGCTGTTTATTTTCTACATGTCTTACAGTTTCGTTGTCCCTGATTTCCCTTTGTGTTTAGTTGATTTTTGTGGTGACAGGTTTTGGTTCCCTTCTCATTTCTTTTTGCTTATATTCTATAGATATTTTCTCGGTGGTTACCACAGGTAACATGTTACTATGGATGTTACATATAACATCCTAAAATTATAAAAAATCTCATTTTAATTGATACCAACTTGACTTTAACTGTGTAAAAAATGCTACTTTATTTATAACTCTGTTCTCCCCTTTAATGTTATTAATGTCACATATTACACCTTTATACATTATGTGTTCAATAACATAGATTTATAATAATTATTATGTGTTTCTTTTTTAAATATTGTAGAAGATGAAAAGAGGAGTTACAACCCAAAAATATGATAATTCTGGCTTTTAAATTTGCCCCTGTATATCCCTTTGCATTGTTCTTATTTCATCCTATGCCTTTGAGTTACTGTCTGGTGTCCCTTCATTGCAGCCTGAAGGACTCTGTAGCATTTCTTGTAGGTCTACTAGTAACAAACCAGTTTTTTTATCTGGCAATGTCTTAATTTCTACTTAATTTTTGAAGGGTAGTTTGACAGATACAGAATTCTTGCTTGACAAGATTTTTTCTTTCAGCACTTTGAATATGTGATCCCATTGCTTTCTGGCCTCCATGACTTCTGAAGACAAATAGGCTATTAATCATACTGAGGCTTTCATGTACATTATGAGTCACTTCTTCCTTTATGCCTTCGAAATTCTCTCTTTTGCTTTTGACCATTTGACTATAATAGATCTCAGTGAGGGTCTCTTTAGTTTATCCTGCTTGGAGTTTGTCAACTTCTTGGTGTGTGGATTCATGTATTTCATCAAATATGGGAAGTTATTGGCCATTATTTCTTTTTTTTCTTTTTTAAAAAATATTTATTTTTGAGAGAGAGTGCGCACATGTGCACACAGGGGAGGGGCAGAGAAAGAAGAAGACAGAGGATCTGAAGCTGCTCTGACAGCGCAGAGCCTGATGCAGGGCTTGAACTCATGAACCGTGAGCCGAAGTTAAATGCTTAACCGACTGAGCCACCCAGGCACTCCAGCCATTATTTCTTCAAATATTCTTTATTCCCTCTTTCTCTCTCATCTCTCCCTCTGGAAATCCCATTATGTATATGTTAATATGATTGATAGTGTCCCACCAGTTTCTGAGTCTCTATTAATTTTTCTTCATTCTTTTTTCTTCCTGCTCCTCAGATAATATGGATTGATCCATCTCCAATTTCATTGACTCTTTCTTCTGCTTGCCCAAATCTTCCTCAAAACTCTCTCCTCAAGGGAAATTTTTTATTTCAGTTATTGTACTTTTCAACTCCAGAATTTCTTTTTTGGTTCCTTTTTATAAATTCTATCTCTATTGATATTCTCTATTTGGTATGACATTGTTCTACTGGTTTCCTATAGTTCTTTGCTCTTGGCTTCCTTTAGCTCTTTGGACATATTTAAGACAGTTGATTTAAAGTCTTTCCTAGTAAATCCAATGTCTCTTCAGGAAGTTCTTCAGGAAGTTTCCATTAATTTCTTTTTACCTGTGAATGGCCATACTATCTTATTTATTTATTTTTAATGTTTTATTTATTTTTGAGAGAGAGCGTGAGCAGGGGAGGGCAGAGAGAGCGGAACAGAGGATCCGAAGTGGGCTCTGCTCTGACAGTAGTGATCCTGATGTGGGGCTTGAACTCATGAACTGCTAGATCATGACCTGAGCCAAAATCAGACACTCAACCGACTGAGTCACCCAGGTGCCCCATGGGCCGTATGGGCCATACTTTCTACTTTTTTTGCATGCCTTGTAATTTTTGTTGAAGACTGGTTGTTCTGAATATTATAATATGGCAACCCTTGAAATATTATTCTCTCCACACCCCAGGGTTTGTTTTTTGCTTCCTAGTGTAGGTTGTTGTTGTTTATTTGTTTAATGACTTTTCTAAACTATTTTTGTAAAGTGTCTATTCTGTAATATGGCCAGTGACATTTGTATCCCATTAGCTTAGTGGTCAACTAGTATTTTGACAGATGTCCTCATATGCCTGGAGCCAGGAAAAGAAAACCAGAAGAGAAAAAAGAGAAAGAAAAAAAGTACTCTCCCAATTTTTGCAGACTGACTTTGTGTTGGGGGACCCCTTCAAAGATTAGCCAAACCCATATACAACTCTGCTTTAGCCTTCAATTCTTGCTTGCACAAATCCTGAAGGTCAGCTAGAAGTGAAAGCTTAGGTCTTCTCAGGTCTTTTCTGAGCATATGTGCAGCTCTGGGCATGCATGTGGCTTTCTAAATTTCCCAGTATACATGAGAGCTGTTAAAAGCTCTTATTCTCTCACATATTTTCTTTCATAGCCTCTTCTTTCCCAGGATTTTCAGGCTATCTATTGGTTGTCCTGATTATTATCCCTTTCCCAGGCTGCTCCAGACAATATTTTGCCTTTAAATGCTTTTGGCAAAAGCTACCCAGAAGCCCTGGGAATGCTCAGAGTCAGGTGAAATAAAGGCAGATCCTTATGCCAGTCCTTGAGGGAGTCACTAGTCAAGTTGAAACACACAACCACAATCTTTGAGAATAAGGTCCATATTGCTCCTTCTGGTGGTATCAACCTGTTCCAGGAGTGCAGGATGTTGTCTTCATGGCTGCCGCTGACCTGGGGAGTGAGAAGTTGGTAGGCAGGTGATCAGAAACACTACTGCACTCTTTTACTGCAACATAGCCACTTCTTTTTCATTAAACTTTCCCCTACTTGTTGTAAGATTTGTGTTTTTTTGTACTACATTCCAGAGTTCTGCAAAAGTTGACAGTTTTTACCATCTAATTGGTTGTTTTCATGGAGAGATAGAACCCAGGAGTTCCTTAGTCTGCAACTTTTGGTAATGTCACTTGGCAAGAATAGTTGCTATAAACTGTTTATTATCTTCCAGAGTTTTTATAAAGTTGATTTTGACAGTGACAATTTATTTCCTGCTTTTATGAAAGGAAGAACTTTTGCAGTTTCCTACTCCATCATTTTTGCTGATGTCACTCAAACACAGAAATTTTTTGTATCTGGACAAATTGCCCATCCCGGTATTTTATCCCACCAGAGAATCATTGCTGGAAGGACACAGTGTCTGACCATTCTGACTTCTACATTGGCCTAGTGTTGGCTCTCAGCTCCAGCATTTTCATTGGAGTAAGATTTATCTTAAAGAAGATAGGACAGGGGCGCCTGGGTGGCGCAGTCGGTTAAGCGTCCGACTTCAGCCAGGTCACGATCTCGCGGTCCGTGAGGTCGAGCCCCGCGTCAGGCTCTGGGCTGATGGCTCAAACCTTGAGCCTGTTTCCGATTCTGTGTCTCCCTCTCTCTCTGCCCCTCCCCCGTTCATGCTCTGTCTCTCTCTGTCCCAAAAATAAATAAACGTTGAAAAAAAAAAAAAAAAAAAGAAGATAGGACATATTAAAATGACCAACAACACTTCTATTAGAGCAATCTAATTTTTGTAAAAAAGAGCATTTAAAAAAAAGATTATTAAAGGATTATTATTATTATTAAAGATTCTGTCTCTCCCTCTCTGTTTTCCTCTTCCCCACTTGCACTCTCGGTCTCTCTCTCTCAAAAATAAATAAACATTAAAAATTTTTTTAAGATTATTTAGGGGCATCTGGCTGGCTCAGTTGGGAGAATGTGCAACTCGTGAACTTGTGGTCATGAGTTTGAGCCCCACATTGGGTGTAGAGATTACTAAAAATAGATAAACTTAAAAAAACTAATTTAAAAAATTAAAAAGGCTAGTTTTTCTTCTCTCCCTCTTGCTTTTCTTTCCATTAACACATTTTCTTCCTTTTACTTGTCTGTATTTTATCTTATTTTTCAGTTAACATGCAAGTTAATTTTATAATCAGAAAAAAATCAAGCTTTTTCAAAAACAGGTAAATATCCTGTTTCGTAAATAGAATAAAAGAAGTTTCATGAATGTCATAGGAAAAAAATCCAAGCTCCTTACTAAATCTCATAAAGAACAGTTAGATTTTTTAATTGTTTTTTTCACCTGAAGAAAAAGATAAATAGTTGCATTATTACTTTATTATATTAGTGTTCTAGAATTGACAATTAATAATTTTTCTGCCTTCCCTTAGGTCATGGTAGTCATACATACTTGAAGGAATGGTTCTTGTAGGTTGAACTAATATTCAGTAACCACTCTTCAGTTTATAACCTACTGGAATTCTATTTAACCCCATGCTCATATAAAAAACAAGTTTTTTTTTTTTCAGAGATCACAGTCAGATTTAGAATAAGCCAATAAAGGGACACCTAGGTGGGTCAGTCAGTTAAGTGTCCAACTTTGGCTCAGGTCATGGTCTCACGGTCCATGAGTTTGAGCCCCATGTCAGGCTCTGTGCTGATAGCTCAGTGCCTGGAGCCTGCTTCAGATTCTGTGTTTCTCTCTCTCTCTGCCCCTCCCCCACTCATGTTCTCTTTCTCTCCCTCTCAAAATAAAAAAATTAAACATTAAAAAATTTAGAATAAGCTGACAGATTTAGGATTTCTCCTTTTCTCAGATATTTTCAGTAAAATCTCATTTCCTCCCATAATCACCTGCATACTCACACAGAAATAGTTATATAAGCATTACTTACTTTTCCAAAATAAAAAATTATCTCGAGTATATATATCTCTCTCTGCCCTACATTCAGATCTGTTTCTGTGTAGCTAAGTCAAAAGCAACTTAACTTCAGCTCTCATTGACTTGGCCTAGAGTTATGGTTGAGTCTTACTGTTCAAGGCCTGCACTATGGGTAAACAAATTTCCCAGAAAAATTCTCCAAATTAGGGGATATCCTGGGAACAAATAGCAGAAAGAGATAAGGGTAAAGTTGATGTCAGACTCTAGAAATTGGAACTGCCTATGAACCTTTCAGTAAAATCCTGCCTTTTTGTTCTTCTCTTCTGGTAGAAGTAGTGCTTTCTTAATCATAATGAAGTAGAAATTAAATGCTTATCTACTACTAATTTCTCTGGACAACGTGATATGTTTTCTTCTTATTTACCAGTCATTTGCACACATTTGCTGATACTTTGATTGGTGGGTCATAACACATTAGAAACTATCAGCCTAAAAAATAAACTATCAATCTTGGCTCACTGCAATAGTGATAACTACTAGGGCATCAGTAAGAACTATCCTATTTGATAGCTGCTGTGGGACTTATTTAATTGGGAAAAAAACATAGCACTAACTGGGATTTGGTAGATGCTCAGAGTTTACATAGCATAAGTGTATATTATATATAAGAGCTGTTGATTCTTTACAAGGGCTGGACTTGACTTTAAGAAGTCTAGTGTGTGTAAAAGTATATACCATATTTTGTTTATGTCCATGTTCCCTCACTTAGTCATGAACTTTGTGTAACCTTTGCAGTGGGAATTGGAAAAGCTACCAATTTTGTAGCCTGTGCCCGCTGGATGGACTGAATATATTAGTCAGGTAAGAAGAATTAAGATGCTTTATCTGAAGGGTGCCTGAATGGCTGAGTCAGTTCAGCATCTGACTCTTGATTTTGGCTCAGGTCATGGTCTCACGGTTTGTGTGTTTGAGCCCTGCATCAGGCTCTGTGCTGACAGAGTGGAGCCTGCTTGGGATTCTCTGTCTCTCCTCTTACTCTACACCCCCATCTCTCAAAATAAGTAAACATTTTTTAAAGAATATGCTTTATCTGAGACTTTTGTTAGCATCATCATAATTTTTATTCTATCTTTCTCATTCTTATTTTTAATTTCTATATTCCCAAATTAATTCTAACTGATAGTGTTTTACTTCTGCCAAAGATGGTCTTTTATTATCCTCATCTCTTTATTTATAATAAATTTTAAATTTTAGTGTTTAGAAGATACTATATATTTCAGTGAATATTTGCCCTTATATAAAACCTTCCAATTTTAACATTGCTTAAATCATTACTTCTACAGTAACTTTTCTAAAGTTAATTTATCTGTCTAAATACCCTTTGCTGCTTCTTACTTTGTTCCTAGGACCATTTTTATTACTATCAGCCATTTTTATTCCTATCCAAACACTAGAAAAAAATCTATGTGGTATCAGGAAATTGTAATGATCTTCGTCATTTTTACCAAGAATTTTTCCAAGAATTGCCTAGCCTAACTTTGGTTTATTTACCTTTATCTGTTTTCCCCTAATCAATTTTATCTTCCAATTTTTTAAAAAAAATTAATTTTTTATTGTTTATTTTTGAGAGAGACAGTGTGTGAGTAGGGGAGGGGAAGAGAGAGACGGAGACACAGAATCCAAAGCAGGCTCCAGGCTCTGAGCTGTCAGCAAAGAGCCTGATATGGGATAGAACTCTCGAGCCATGAGATCATGACCTGAGCTGAAGTTGAATGCTTTAACCTACTGAGCCACCTACTCTTCCACTTTTTGAATGAGTAACTGAATATGCATAGAAAGATGGGCTGCATCCTAAGTGTTCCGAGCTCTAACGTAATACTGATCTATGCCTAACAGGGGGAGCAAAATTCTCCCTTATCATAGATGGTGGAGAAACTGAAAGATCTAGGTACTGATTGACGAAATTAAAACATTATTTCTAGTTAAAAATCACTTAGAATTTTTATTTTAAAATTACTTAGTAACAAGTTACACTGTGACCAAATATGGTTTATTCCAGTAATGAGGGTGGTTAGTTATAAGAAAATCTATCATCGTAATCCATTATATCACCAAATTAAAAGAGAAAGTTCTATGATCACATTAATAGTGAAAAGGAATTTCTTAAAATTCAACAGAAATTCCTAAGAAAAACTCTAAGTAAAATAGGAATAGAAAAAAACCCTAAATAATACTAGTCTATTTACCAAAGACCAACAACAAAGAGTATCCTAAGTAGTAGCAAAAGACTCAAACCATTTTGTGTAAAAGCAGAAACTGTACAGATATGCCTATTATTATTATTATTATTATTCAATATTATTTTAGATATTCTATACATGTGTTGTTCAATCTGTTCAATATGATACCTACTAGTCATATATAACTAACCACATTTAAATTAATTAAAATTAAATAAAATTTAAAACGTAGTTCTTCTGTCTCACTAGGCATATTTAAAGTGCTCTATAGCCACATGTGCCTAGTTGCTACATTAGACAGTACAGCGATAGAACATTTCCACCTTCACAGAAAATTCCACTAGACAGTACTGTTATAGAGAATGAAGTAAGATAAGAAAAATCTGTGTATATACTGTGAAAGAAGAGATTAAATGACTTTAGTAACAAAAAGTCTAGAATTAATCAGAGAATTTGGATTCAAGATAAATTTTTCTGTACCATAGCTATACATGCCTAAAAAATGGAAATAAGAAAAAAATTACACTTATGATAGCAGGACAAAAGAACTCATAAACAAAAAAAGAAATACAAATACTGCATGATTTCACTTACATGTGGAATCTGAAAAAGTCACTCATAAAAACAGAGAGTAGAATGGTGGCTTCCAGAGTTCAGGGAGAGGGCACGGGGGAAATGGAGAGATGCTCAAAGTGTACAAAAGTTCATTAATATAGGAAGAATATGTTCTGGAAATCTAATGTCCAGCATGGAGACTATAGTTGGTGATACTGTATTATATTTTTGAAATTTACTAAAAGATTTCTAAAAGTTTTTATTTAAATTCCAGTTAGTTACCATGCAGTGTATGATATCTCATTGATCATACAATAATATCTCATAGTTTTGATTTGTACTTCCCTGATGATAAGTGATGTTGAGAATCTTTTTATGTGTCTGTTGGCCATCTATAGGTCTTCTTTGGAGAAATATCTATTCGTGTCTTCTGGTCATTTTAATTGGATTATTTGTTCTTTATATATTTTGGATACTAGCCCTTTATCAGATATGTCATTTGCAAATGTCTTCTCCCATTCCGTAGATTACCATTTAGTTTCCTTGATTGTTTCCTTCACTGTGCAGAAGCTTTCTATTGTGATGGTATCCTAATAGTTTATTTTTGCTTTTGTTTCCCTTGGCTCAAGAGACATATCTAGAAAGAAGTTGCTATGGCAGGTGTCAAAGACATCACTGCCTGTGATCTCCTCCAGGATTTTTATGGTTTCAGGTCCCACATTTAGGTCTTAAACCATTTTGAATTTATTTTTGTGCATGGTATAAGAAAGTGGTCCAGTTTCATCCTTTTGCATATTGCTGTCCAGTTTTCCCAACACCATTTGTTGGAGAGACTGTCTTTTTCCCATTGGATATTCTTTCCTGCTTTGTTGAAGATTAGTTGGCCTTATAGTTGTGGGTTCGTTTTGGGGTGTTCTCTTCTTTTCCATTGATCTATGTGTCTCTTTTTGTGCCAGTACCACACTGTTTTCATCATTACGGCTTTGTAATATAACTTGAAGTCCAGCTTTGCTTTTCTTGTTCAAGGTTGCTTTGGCTATTCAGGGTCTTTTGTGGTTCCATACAAATTTTAGGATTGTTTATTCTAGCTCTGTGAAAAATGCTGGTGGTACTTTGATAGGGATTGCATTAAATGTATAGATTGCTTTGGGTAGTATAGACATTTTAAAAATATTTGTTTTCTGATCCATAAACATGAAATGTCTTTCCATTTCTTCATGTCATATTCAAATTCTTTCATCAGTGTGTTACAGTTTTCAGAGTATAGGACTTTCACCTCTTTGGTTAAGTTTATGTCTAGGTATTTTGTTGTTTTGGGGGCAATTATTAAGTAGGATTGATTCCTTAATTTCTCTTTCTTCTGCTTCATTATTGGTGTATAGAAATTCAACTGATTTCTGTACATTGCTTTTATATCCTGTGACTTTACTGTATTCATTTATCAATTCTAGCAGTTTTTTGGTGAAGTCTTTAAGATTTTCTGTATATGGTATCATGTAATCTGCAAATAGTGAAAGTATTACTTCTTGCCAATTTGGATGCTATTTTTTCCTTTTTTGTTGTCTGATTGCTGTGACTAGGATTTCCAGTACTATGTTGAATAAATGTAGTGAGAGTGGACATCCTTGTCTTTTTTCTGACCTTAGGTGAAAAACTCTCTTTTTTTCCAAACATTGAGGATGATATTAGCTGTGGGTTTTTCACATGTGGCCTTTATTATGTTGAGGTATGTTCCCTCTAAACCTACTTTGTTGATGGTTATCATGAATGGATGTTGTAGTATGTCAAATGCTTTTTCTTTTCCTTTTTTTAAAATTTTTTAATGTTTATTTATTTTTGAGAGAGAGAGAGAGAGAGAGAGAGAGAGAGAGAGAGAGAGAGAGCACACAACCAGGGAGGGACAGAGAGAGAGGGAGACACAGAATCAAAAGCATCTTCAGGCTCTGAGCTGTCATCATAGAGCCCAACACAGGGCCTGAACCCACGAACCGTGAGATCATGACCTGAGCCAAAGTCAGACATTTAACCGACTGAGCCACCCAGGTGCCCCTCAGATGCTTTTTCTGCACCTATTGAAAGGATCTATGGTTTTTATTTTTTCTTTTATTAATGTGATATATCACATTCATTGATTTGTGAATATTGAAGCACCCTTGCAACCTGAGAATAAATCCCACTTGATCATAGTGAATCATTTTTTAATGTATTGTTGGATTCAGTTTGCTAATATTTTACTGAGAATTTTTGCATCCATGTTCATCAGGGACATTGGCCTTTTTTTAGTGGAGACCTTATCTGGTTTTGGAATCAGGGTAATGCTGGCCTCATAGAATGAATTTGGAAGTTTTCCTTCCTTTTCTATTTTTTGGAATAGCTTGAGAAAAATAGGTATTAACTTCTCTTTTTTTTTAATGTTTTTATTTGTTTTTGAGACAGAGAGAGACAGAGCATGAGCAGGGGAGGGGGAGAGAGAAAGGGAGACACAGAATCTGAAGCAGGCTCCAGGCTCTGAGCTGTCAGCACAGAGCCCGACGCAGGGCTTGAACTCATGAGCTGTGAGATCATGACCTGAGCCAAATTCAGACGCTCAACCGACTGAGCCACTCAGGAGCCCCTAACTCCTCTTTAAATGTTTGGTAGAATTCACCTGTGCAGCCACTTGGCCCTGGACTTTTGTTTGCTGTGAGTTTTTTTGATTACTGATTCAATTTATTTGCTAGTTGTGAGTCTGTTCAATTTTCTAGTTCTTCTTGTCTCAATTTTGGTAGTTTATATATTTCTAGAAATGTATCCATTTCTTCCAGGCTGTCCAATTTATTGGCATGTAGTTTTTCATAACATTTTCTTATAATTGTTTGTGTTTCTTTGGTGTTGGTTGTTATTTCTCCTCTCTCATTTGTGATTTTATATAGATATAGATATAGATATAGATATAGATATAGATATAGATATAGATATATGTATACATATATATATTACACATATTAAGAGCTTTAAGATATTAATACTTTTTGACTTAGTAAGTCCACTTCAGAGTAACTAACTTAAAGGGTTTATCTGACTTGCACACAATGTTTTGTGGGCAAGTATATTCTTCACTGGGTTATTTGTAATAGGAAATAAGTGGAAAAGATCTAAATGTGCAACATTTGGGGAATATTGTGGTGAGCTTTATGATCTGTACCTACTATGAAGCCAGTCAAATGTATCAAAGAAGAGTGTACCATAACAATCAAGAGCATAGGTTTTGAAGACAGATGTGGATTCAAATTGAAGCACCCTCACTGGCTGAGTATTTTTGGGCAAATCACTTCATACTCTTTATAAGCCTACTTACCTGTAAAATAGGGGCAATAAGAGTTTTCAACCCATGCGGGTTTTGTGAAGAGTCAGTGACTTTATTCATGTGTTTAGCCCAGCCTTGGCAGATAGCTTAGTAAACAGTAACTCAGAATAACTCTAGGATGTATGTTTTTAGAGAAGAGAAAGTGGGATCAGGGAGAGGATGAGTTACTTACCCAAGTTCATATAGCTAGTAATTGGTGAGCTGGAATTCAAACACAGAATTTTGACTTCAAAACCCAAGTTCATAACGAAAACACTGAAATGTTAGCTGTTATTTATGTTCTTGCAGCAGCTGCTTCATGACATGGGAAAATGCTTATGGAAAAAATATTGAGTAAAAAAAGTAGAATACAAGATTGTAGTATTATTCTATTTTTTCTTTGATATATATGCATATATATACATAAATATGCATGGATAAAAGGCTAGAAGAAAATATGTCAATGTATTAAAATGATTATATTTTGAGTAAAGTGTTTAGAACAATCCTGGCACATAAAAAGTGGTAAGTATTATCATTATAATTTATTTTGATGTTCTGAAGATTTGCTAAAATGGACTAAATGTGAATTTGATAGTATTTATCTTGCTCAGGATTCAGACTTCCTGAATCTGAGAATTCACATCTTTAACTCATCTGTTCTGGAACACCCTCAGTCATTACTTCTTTGAATATTACTTCTTTTCACATTTGTCTCTTCACCTCTTTTTCATATTTTTATTTCTTTATCTCTCTGTACTGTTTTCTGTATATCTCTATTCCAGTGTACCACTTTTTGTCTTTAGCAGTGCTCCATCTGTGGTTTAATCTCTCCATTGGGTTTTTAGTTTTAAAATTATTTTTTCATTTCTAGAATAATTTTTCATTTACGTATTAAAATTTTTTCATGTTTATTTTGAGAGAGAGAGACAGAGGGTGAGCTGGGTAGGGGCATAGAGAGAGAGAGGGAGACACAGAATTCAAAGCAGGCTCCAGGCTCCAAGCTGTCAGCAAAGAGCCTGATGCAAGGCTTGAATCCACAAGCCATGAGATCATGACATGAGCTGAAGTCAGATGTTTAACTGACTGAGCCACCCAGGTGTCCCATATTTATGTATTTAGATTCAAGTTAGTTAACATACAGTGTAGTATTGGTTTCATAATTTAGTGATCCATCACTTACATACCCAGTGCTCATCCCAACAAGTGCCCTCCTTAATGCCCATCACCGATTTAGTCCATCCCCCACCCACTTCCCCTCCAGCAACCCTCACTTTGTTCTCTGTATTTAAAAGTCTCTTATGTTTTTCCTCCCTCTCTGTTTTTCTTAGTTTTCCTCCCCTTCCCTTTTGTTCATCTGTTGTGTTTCTTAAATTCCACATAGGGAATCATATGATATTTGTCTTTCTCTGACTGATTTATTTCACTTACCATAATACACACTAGTTCCATCCACATTGTTGCAAATGGCAAGATTTCATTATTTTTGATCGCTGGGTAGTATTCTAGTATATATATGTATGTATACCACATCTTCTTTATCCATTCAACAGTCAATGGATATTTGGGCTCTTTCCATAATTTGGCTATTGTTGATAGTGCTGCTATAAACATTGGGGTGCATGTGCCCCTTTGAATCAACATTTCTTAAAGTTTATTTTTAAGTGTATTTATTTTGAGAGACAAAGCACGAGTGGGGTAGGAGAGAGAGAGAGAGAGAGAGAGAGAGAGAGAGAGAGAGAATCCCAAGCAAGCTCTGCACTATCAGCGTGGAGCCCAATGTGGGGCTTGAACTTACAAACCATGTGACCATTACCTGAACCAAAGTCAAGAGTTGGACACTTAACCAGCTGAGCCACCCAGGTGCCCCTCGAATCAGCAATTTTGTATCCTTTGGATAAATACCTAGTAGAATTATTTTTTTTTTCTTTTTTTTCTTTGTCAATGAGGGCCAAGTGGCTGAGGAAGAAGTACATAGGGGTATGGAGGCCAGAGTTCAGCCTGATGATGAGTAGGTTCCCCAGCACCATGGTCAGGTACATGCCCAGGATAGGGGCAAACAACATACCTTGTGACTCTAGCCAGATGGGGAGCCCCAGGAGAAGGAACTCAGACACACTGCTCTGGTTCTCTCACCACATGTTCATCTTCTGCTGGGGATAAAAGGATAGTGAAAAAAGCAGAAATCAACAAATGTTGATTTAACAGCAGGCAGATTAAAATGACATCCTTTCTACTGATGAAAAAAAAATTGTCTTTTAAAAAAATAGTGTCACTTTCTCATGTTTTCAATTATGTCTGTAGTCATTTTATACAGAGTTATAGTGTTAAATGGTTATGACACTGGAAATTTATCTGAAGATTTGGGGTCTAATCCTGCTGTTATGTGTTCAGGCATTGGCTTATGGTGTGGTATTGCTTCATGTGTTATGTAATTTTTTTATTATAAATCATATTCAGCATGGCTTTACCTGTGACAATCTTGTGGAAGATTTGTCCCTGTAGAGCTGTTTTATGTTGCTTCTGCCAGGTAGTTCAAGGGATAGCTCTGGTTTATGGCTTTCCACTTTATGTTTGGACCCCTAGTGATTTCTTTTACTTACTTGGAAACTCAGCTATACATTTAAAAGGCTACTATATTTTATTCCATATTTCGAAGTGCTTTAGAGTGAGGGAAGACTTTCAGGCTATTTTCACCACATTACTGTAAATGGACATGAAAGATTATATTTATAATAATCTTAGAATGGCAGGCAGCATTGGCTTTGATGTTAATTCTTTATTGAGAAGGCCATCCTTTCATAGAAGAATATAAATGGATTTTTCCTGCCCTACTTCACTAAAAATATTTTTGCTTGCCTAAAAAGAAAACAAAACTGTCAACCTACCAGTTACCTGAGGTCTGCTGCCACTTTTATTTTTTCTATCCAAGTCTTGGTACATTTGGCAGAATACCAGATTTCTTGTCAGTTTCTTGCAAAGGACTATAGTGAAGGTGAGGAGGATATATCTCACATATGTGAGATGTGGATATGGATGGGTCACTATTAATATGAGAAAATCGATCATATGCATGATTCTCAAGCTTTTTGGTGAGCTACGTTAGAAAAATAAAAGCTGTTTGGCATACTTTTTAGAAAGGAGAGAGTAATGTATCTCCTTTCACACATTTCAGGAATGTGTAATATAAATAATATGGATACCGAACAGGTTGTAAATGGGTGAATCTTGAATGGTTGGTCATCCTCATTTTTTCCTCTTCTCTCAGCCATCAAAACCCAGCCTATTTACCTTGGAATTACCTTTCTAGCTTAAAAATCTATCAGGTCTCTACTTCTAGTCTTGTCCTTCAGTCGCACTGGTATAATTCTAATCTTCCTAAAACCTGTGCTTTAAAATACTTCATATGTGGGGCGCCTGGGTGGCTCAGTCGGTCGGGAGTCGGACTTCAGCTCAGGTCATGATCTCTTGGTCTGTGAGTTCGAGCCCCACGTCAGGCTCTGTGCTGACAGCTCAGAGCCTGGAGCCTGCTTCAGATTCTGGGTCTCCCTCTCTCTCTGACCCTCCCCTGTTCATGCTCTGTCTCTGTCTCAAAAATAAATAAACGTTTAAAAAATTAAAAAAATAAAATAAAATGAAAGACTTTATATGTTCCCCAGTGCCTTCAAAATAAAATCCAAGCTCCTGAGCATGCCATAATGAAATATTCCAGGCCTACCTTGTGATTCTTATCACCAGAGATTCTCCAATGTCTACCATGCATTTCAGTTGCACCAGATTACTAGCACTTCTCTTCTCCCCCTACCCCCACAAATTCTACATATTCTTTTCGGCCTAATTAAATATGTAATGAAAATATTATTGGTTTTGATGAAAATGTATTCATGAGTTTGCTTCCATTAAAGCCAGGAAAATAAAACTTTAATAAATTATGGTCTTGGCATAAATAAAATATTTAAACTTAATGCTGTGAGTTTTAATGTATCTACTTTTCAATTTTGTAACTGCTTTAATGTTCTGGAAAACATTAACCATTCAAGAATACATAAAAACATGTATATGGGGTCCACATTTTTCCTTTTGCCTCAAGCTCCTGTATGGCTCAGTATGGCACTTTTGTTGATCCTGTCCTTATTTAAAATTTTGATATTCTGTTCATCATGGATTTTTGCATTAATTTCAATTGGCAAATACTGAATTATCTAGATTATTGAGGTTTTTTCTGGTATCCCCTTAAATTCTGCACACAAGGTGAGTGCTTTATTCATCTCACCCTTATCCCACATTTGCTTGAGGTCCTTAGGTATATAAATAATCTGAGACTAGTGGACATCTGAAAGAATTGCAGTTCAGGGGGCGCCTGGCTGGGTCAGTCAGTGGAGCCTGCAACTCTTGATCTCAGGGTTGTGAGTTTGAGCCCCACGTTGGGTGTAGAGATTATTTATTTTTATTTATTTTTTTAAATATGAAATTTATTGTCAAATTGGTTTCCATACAACACCCAGTGCTCATCCCAACAGGTGCCCTCCTCAATACCCATCACCCACCCTCCCCTCCCTCCCACCCCCCATCAACCCTCAGTTTGTTCTCAGTTTTTAAGAGTCTCTTATGCTTTGGCTCTCTCCCACTCTAACCTCTTTTTTTCTTCCTTCCCCTCCCCCAAGGTTTTCTGTTAAGTTTCTCAGGATCCACATAAGAGTGAAAACATATGGTATCTGTCTTTCTCTGTATGACTTATTTCACTTAGCATAACACTCTCCAGTTCCATCCACGTTTCTTTTTTTTCAGCGTTTATTTATTTTTGGGACAGAGAGAGACAGAGCATGAACGGGGGAGGGGCAGAGAGAGAGGGAGACACAGAATCGGAAACAGGCTCCAGGCTCTGAGCCATCAGCCCAGAGCCCGACGCGGGGCTCGAACTCACGGACCGCGAGATCGTGACCTGGCTGAAGTCGGACGCTTAACCGACTGCGCCACCCAGGCGCCCCTCCATCCACGTTTCTACAAAAGACCATATTTCATTCTTTCTCATTGCCACGTAGTAATCCATTGTGTATATAAACCACAATTTATTGGTCCATTCATCAGTTGATGGACATTTAGGTTCTTTCCATAATTTAGCTCCTGTTGAGAGTGCTGCTATAAACATTGGGGTACAAGTGCCCCTATGCATCAGTACTCCTGTATCCCTTGGGTAAATTCCTAGCAGTGCTATTGCTGATTCATAGGGTAGATCTATTGTTAATTGTTTGAGGAACCTCCACACTGTTTTCCAGAGTGGCTGCACCAATTTGCATTCCCACCAACAGTGCAAGAGGGTTCCCATTTTTCCACATCCTCGCCAGCATCTATAGTCTCCTGATTTGTTCTTTTTAGCCACTCTGACTGGCGTCGGGTGGTATCTCAGTGTGGTTTTGATTTGTATTTCCCTGATGAGGAGCGACGTTGAACATCCAACTATTTAAAAATAAAATCTTAAAAAAATGAAAAGAATAGGAAGGAAGAGGGGCACCTCGTTGACTCAGCTGGTAGAGCATGCAACTATTGATCTCAGGGTCGTGAGTTTAAGCTCCAGGTTGGGAGTTAAGCCTTCTTAAACAAACAACAACAACGACAAAACTAAAACTACTTGAAAGTGTTGCAATTCAAATATAGAGCTTTTATTCCTGGAAGTGGTTTCCATCACACCTCTCCACTTTTTAGTACAGAGCTCAGAGTTCTGAAGTGGGGAGAAATTTTATTTTTAAAATAATATTTATTTTTTGAATATGTAATACATTCACATGATTCAAAATTCAAAAGGCATACAGAAAAGATGTATGGTAAAGCCTCCTCCCATCCTTACTCCCCAACGACATGGTTCCTCTTCCCGGATGCAACCAACGTTAACAATATCCTTCAAGAGATATTTTATGCTTATTCAAGCAAATGTGCACATATGTTTTAATCTCCCCCCCCTTTTACACAAGTGGTAGCATATTGTGTCTTCAATCTTGCTGTTTTAATTTAACTATGTATTGGAGCTCAATATTGGTATAGATAGAGATCCCTCATACATTTTTGTATGTATGTATGTAGTCTCATAGCTACATAGTTAAGTATCTCATTGTAGGAACATTTTTTAATCAATATCTTATTGAGAGACACTTGGGTTGTTTCCAGTCCCTTTCTGTTACAATGCTGCAGTGAATAATCTTATTTGTCAGCTGGAACATGTGCGTATATCCATAGGATGAATTCCTAGAAGTCAAGTTTCTGGAATAGGTGTGTACATATATAACTTGGTAGATATTGTTAAACTGTTCTCCATGGAGATGATACCAATTTACACCCCCACCAGTAGTGTAAGGGTAACCGTTTCCTTTCACCACCCACACAACAGTATGTTACCAGAATTTTGTTTTGCCAGTCTAACAGGTGAGAGATGTTATAGCTCAGTGTAGGTTTTTAAAATTTCTCTTAAATATAAACATCTTTTCACATATTCAAGAGCCATCTGTGTTTCCATTTCTTTGAATTGTCTTTTTATATCCTTTGTCCATTTTTCTATTGAATGGTCTTTTATGATTGATTTGTAGGGGTCCTTTATATAAGGAAATTAGTCCTTTGTAGAAAAGGTTCAAAGATTTGCTTCCTGTTTGTTATTTTTATTTTAACTTTGCTTAATGAAGTTTTTGCTGTTCAGAATTTTTTTATATAGACAAAATTAACAACCTTTTATTTTACAACTCCTGAGTTTTGTGTGAAGTAGGGAAGCTTGATGAAAGCTCACTCAGGAATAAACTGAGGGGGATCTTATTAATCACTACATCAGTAACAAAGGGAACGTGAATCAGTTAGAAATTTCTGAAATTATTTGAATCCAATCCCTCACAGTCTGTTGCTTCAATTAGTGAAAATACTCTTACTACTGTTCTCTTTGTCTTAATCCAACTACCATCTAGCTGCTAAAGTGATCTTTCTAAATACATACATGAGGGTAAGGGGAGAACTTTCATTTATTTTAAACAATTCTATATTGTTTGAAAGTTTTAAAACATGCATGTAATACTTTGGTCACTTAAAAAAGTGCAAAATGGGGCGCCTGGGTGGCGCAGTCGGTTAAGCGTCCGACTTCAGCCAGGTCACGATCTCGCGGTCCGTGAGTTCGAGCCCCGCGTCGGGCTCTGGGCTGATGGCTCAGAGCCTGGAGCCTGTTTCCGATTCTGTGTCTCCCTCTCTCTCTGCCCCTCCCCCGTTCATGCTCCATCTCTCTCTGTTCCCAAAATAAATAAACGTTGAAAAAAAAATTAAAAAAAAAAAGTGCAAATATCATTATATTACTCCACTGTTTAAAATCCTTCAATAGCTTCCAATTGATTGCAAGATAAAACTCAAGATTCTTAATATTATATGCTCCATTAGCCCTGCCACTTCATCAATGAGTCAGCTTCATTAAGTGACTTTTTGCTTTTCTCTTGTTCTCCCATATAATGACTCTGCCAGGGTTATCAAAGATGCTCAGTTCTGAATAATGGTAATCAATTGCTACTGCTAAAGCATCTATAGTGTACCAAGTACTTTACATGTGATCTCATCTTTCAACCCTTTAAGGTGGGCATTACCATCTCAGTTTTATAAAGAAACTGAAAATCAGGGGAGCCTGGGTGGCTCAGTCGGTTAATCATCCGATTTTTGGTTTCAGCTCAGGTCATGGTCTTGCAGTTGTGAGTTCAAGCTCTGCATCGGGGTCTGCGCTGATGGTGCGGAGCCTGCTTGGGATTCTCTCTCTCCCTCTCTCAAAATAAATAAATAAACTTAAAAAAAATTTTTAAAAAGGAACTGAAGATCAAAGGTTAAGTGACTTCCCTAAGGTCACACAGGTGTTGGCAAAGTCAGGATTTGAACCCGTTCTGCCTAACTCTGAAACCTATTCTCTATTATACCATGGTATCTCCAGAATGAAATGTTCCACTCTGGCCTTGCCTTTTAAAGAAACATATCTTCCTATCTTTAAATGCGTTAGGAGGTAGTTTAGTGTAGTAGTTCAGACCATTAGTTCTGGGGTCAAACTGCTTGGATTCAAAAACCATCCCTGTAATTTATTAGCTGTGTAACCTTGAATAAGATCATTTCTCTGGGCCTCAGCTCCTCCATCTGTAAATCGATGTAATAATAGTTCCTCTGAGTTGTAATTTTTAGATGACCCATGTAAAATACTTAGTACAACATGTGGCAAATAGTATATATTTCCTCAGCAAAGCATAGCTATTATTATATTATAGATACAGCTCAAAATTCTGTTGACCCTTTTGTTCATCTAGAGTTCCTGATCAGTACATTTGAATCCTGGCTTGCTATATCCTAACCATCCCTTTTATGTATTTCAGTGTAGCAGAAAGTACCCTAATCATATTGTATAGGCTTTGCCTTTTTGAGTGATTTTTTAAGATATAGCCTTAGATACACAACACAAATTTTATTAGTTCATACATTAATGGTTAATGGCTGAAATGTTCCTCTTGTTAAAATGTTAATGGATGTAATGATTTAATCATCAAATTGATTTAGCATTTCTTATATAAGTACTAAAAGTAGTAATTCAATTATTTTCTTTTATCGCAGGATTTGTGTGTAGTCATCAGTTCCACTTGCTTGTCTTCATAGTGGGACCTCATGATGGCCTCCTTATGTATATTCAGATATGATCTTCTGTTGGCTCACTTTCTGTGTCAGGTATCAAGTTTGGGCATTGCCTTGAAGCAGCTGTTTTAGGGAAGCCAATCACATAACCAGCCCTCAACTGGATACTCTTGACTTGTCTGTGATGGGTGTGGCATTCAAATGAACTATCTGACCAAGGCTTTGGCTATTGCCAGTACCTATGCAGTCCTTTTCGTATAGTATTTGCTTTTCCCTACTGCTGTCATCACCTCTCTGCCATTCTTTTCAAGGAATGGCAGCAAAGTCTCTCAGCAACTTTGGTGGTACCACCTGTGGTTTCCTCACCCTAGTTCTTGGGCTTTTTTCCTCCATGCCTTTTGAGAGGTCCCTTGTGGTATCTGCTGCCCATTGACTGGGGATCAATTAATCTAAACAATACCCAAAGGGTGCCTGGGTGGCTCAGTCGGTTAAGTTTCCGACTTCAGCTCAGGTCATGATCTCACAGTTCGTGAGTTCGAGCCCCGCATGGGGCTCTGTGCTGACAGCTCGGAGACTGGAGCCTGCTTCAGATTCTGTGTCTCCTCTCTCTGCCCCTCCCTCACTTGTGCTCTATCAAAAATAAATAAACGTAAAAAAAATACTTCATAAAAAATCTAAACAATACCATTTCTCTTACATGGAATAAAAATGCACGTTACCAGACTCTTCTGCATCAGCCTCTTTTGAATCCAGAAGATGCGACAGGATGGGACTATGAAGAGTCTCAAAAGATGCACTAGTGGGTGGTCTTTGAAATAAAATCTCCCCAGGCCAAGATTTTTTAAGGTACTCATACGAATGAAAATTGGTTTAAAAAAAGCCCCGATTGCTTTCCATGTAAATGTTATTCTACATGGGGTTTATTGACTTGTTATATTTTTAAATCTAAACTCCTAATAGAGATTTGTTACCATAAATAAATATGAAGTTCTTGCTTGATTTCCTTGCATGTGTCATCCCTAATGTTCATTCATGGGTTCATGGACAAGGCCTTAGGGATAGTCTTGGTCCAGTTTTCACAGTATGCTTAGTAAAACCCTAGAGGTCCTAAGACAGTGACTTAGGCACCACAGGGGTGGGTGAAGTGGGGGTGGGGGTGACAACAGCAGGCCTCCAGATATCCCCATCACTGTTGGAGCAGCTTTGCTTCTGTTTTATACATTAGGCTTCCAAGTAAGATTGCATTTCGGGAACAGCCTGCTAATTCATTCCTTTTATTTCTTTATGTCTTAAGCATTGTACCCTGAATATTGAAATGAGAACTTTGAATGTTATTAGGGCTGACACTACCACCTTTCTATCAAGATCCTGAAAATAAATTCTGGAGACTGACAAAGCAAACAAAAGCTTAAATTGTTGCTCTGGTATACTTCCTCGCAGATGGGGACAAATGTTCGACCTTTTCTTTCCTATTATCTTGTACCTAGCAGTGTCACACATATACTTGGTGCTCAAGCATGTTGTATCAATCTGACAGACTCTTTTTCATTATGTACACTAGCTGAGCAAGCAGTATCACTGTAAAACAAAATGGTTAACTTTGTGTCTAAATGTGAGGAAAATATTTTAATACTAAGTGAAGCAAGAGTAACAATGAATGAAATAGCTAATAAATAATGACATAATAATATATAAGAAAAAGAGTAAGGAAGAATTAATAAGAAGGCAAAGACTAAAAGACCCTCCCTTTATGACTTGAGGTTTTATGAGAACACACTAAACTCGGGGGGGGGGGCGGTGGTGGAAAACAATAGAGATATATAGATACGAAGTATATGCTAGATACCTACCCTAAGAGCCTGAGTTCTCCTGGACTTCAAAATGACATTATTACTTCTCTACATGTACATGTTCTCCAAACAGCAGCCAGATCCCCGTAAAACTTAAGCAATATCACATCACTCATCTGCTAAAAACCCTCAAATGGCTCCCCATCTTGCTTGGTAAAAACCAAGTACTTGCAATGGCCTACAAAGCCCTGTATGATCAGTGCACATCCCTGCCTCCCAGCCCCAGTCCCTCTCATGCATAGGTCTCTGACTTTATTTCTTAGCATTCTCCTTATTCATTTCACCCCAGTCATACTGACCTTTTGACTAGTCTACTTTAGCATCACAGCATGCTGCTCTGACCTTGGGGCCTTTGGACTTTCTGTAACCTCTGCTTGAAATATTCTTCCCAGATACCAACATGGCTTGGTCACTTAATTCTTTCAGGTCTCTGCTGAAATGCCATGTTCCCAAAGAGGCCTTCTCTAACCATCTTATGTCAAATCACAATACCCCCACAAACATTCCCTGCTTTTTCTACATGGCACTCCTTTGTTTTTTATGTACTCCTGAGTCTCTGGCAAGAAAGTATCTGGCACAGAGTAATCACTTAAAACTTTTGTTGGGGGTGCCTGGGTGGCTCAGTCTGTTAAGCATCCAACTGTTGATTTCGGCTCAGATCATGATCTCAGTTTGTGAGACTGAGCCCCATGTCAGGCTCTGCGGAGCCTGCTTGGGATTCTCTTTCTCTCTCTCTCCCTGCTCCTCTCCTGCTCATGCTGTCTCTCAAAATAAATAAATAAAACTTAAAAGAAAAACTTTTGTTGAATTTTTTCATCAGGATTTTTAAAAATTTCCTTATAGTACATATATGGTGGAAAGCTAAAAGGACTTGAGGCTTCTAGAAATGTGTATTTCCCCAACCTTTGTGGACTTGAACCAAAGACTCCCAACAGGCAGTTCCACTTTAGGTCTACACTCCAGTATACTACTAGGATTTGAAGTTGGGGGGGGGTGTGGAATCCAGTCAATATAACCTCTTCTACTACACTCAAGGAATGGACTGTCAACAGTGAAATTTCCCCCATCTCATCTCATCTGAAGGTTCTCTTTTTGTCACATAAAGGTCAGAGATTCCTGGAATACCATGCTGTTCCTTGCACAGAGGAGGTACCTGGACTGATTAACCTTCAGTCTTGGAACCAGACTACACCAAATCTCTCCAGGGTGCAAGTGATAACCAGAATAGAAAGCCTTCTCAATCAGAGTTTAATTTTGTAGAAGCTTTTATTTCAGTGATTAAAAAGATGCAATCAATGGAACCTATACTGATTAACATTAGACATGCACGTCTACCTGAAACTGCTGTTAGTTCTTGACTGGCCTAAATCTTTACAACCTACTTAGGCACTCTTTGAATTTTTTCAACCCTGATATACAGCGTCAGTAAGCTTCTTCCTTGTGGCAGTTTAGTAATGAGTATTATGCTCACTGGCTACATTCCTTTATAACCAAAGGCCTCTAGACACTCAAGCTACCTGTACTACCTTGAGACCATACCTTTATATATTTAAGTAAATCACAGCATAGGGGAGATTATCTAGAAAGCTGAAGTGTATTGTATGAATATCCCATCGATTTTTTTCCAACACTGATAGTCAAAACACTAGATAAGGAGGCCTACAGTTAAGTAGCAAATTACCCTTTGCTCATTGCTGCCCTTTCTGAGAGACACAAAGATGTATAACAATCTCCCCAGAAATCCTAAATGAATCCATGCAAATGACAGGTTGTACCTATGTGGTCCCACTATCAAATTAGAGAAAGCAGTTCCACTGTCAAAATTATAGAGAGCAATTAATGGGACTTTGAGAAAGCACAGTCCCACATACAGTAATATGCATCTAGTAGAGTTTTCCATTCATCTGTCAATTATTTTCACAAGATTAGCATTAAAAAACACAGCCAAATACACATGTCCCTCAAAGCGCGCACGCGCGCACACACACACACACACACACACACACATACACACAAAACTGGTCTTTGTTCATTCTCAGATGACAGGATGTCCCAAGAGTGACAAAGGTGGGAGCCAATCCCCCCATAGCCTTTTCTTCAACTATCCCATCAACAGCTCTTCATTTCTTGGACTACCTTCCTTTTCCAAAGAGGTAATGCTGAGATCAGTCAGAAAGGCTTTCTGAGAAAACTGGCTTGGTTTTCTGGGTCTGTTCCAGTCGATTCAAGATGAACTGGCTTGTATCAATGAAGCGCTCAACGCAGTTCACAAAACAGGCCTCAGCCCGACTATCCAACTTTGGCCCAGGCTTGTCCATGCACTTTTCCTGCTCGGGACAAGATACAGAATCACAAACAGGACAAGATACAGAATCACAAAGAGAACTTGGGGTAAAAAAAGGGGGGGGGGGTAACTTCTTGTTATTTATAGGAAAAATTTCACCTAAACCCAGTATCTGTTATGTTAATATTTCTCATTTGGCGTATGGCAAGCAGTTATCTACAGCCTTACATTAAATTCTCACAACAATCCTACCTAATAGATACTATTATTAATCCTCATTTTACAAACAGGGAAGCAGTGGGAGAGATACTTTGCCCAAAATTATTGGGCCAGAAAATGGTGGAGCTATTACAGAGCAAAAAAGGGGGGGGAGGGGCAAAATACAAGTGAAGTAACCCTTGGCTGAATTTGGCTGTAACTCCACAATGCTGCCACCATTAAATGCCTTTAGACTAACTGCCAGGGGGAAAAAAGGGGGGTGAAAGCATAAATCACAGCAGTGACACCCTGAAACCTATCAAACAAAAAAAGACATCTATTACCCAAGATGCTGTAACCTTGTATACTTAAGCCAGAAGTTCTTGAATCCTCTCAAGATTAATGGAAAGTTGTATGAATTTTCCTAAAGGGCCCACAAATTACAGATTCTTAGAGGAATCCTCAACCACACCTCCTCCTGGCCCAAATGTAATGAATTACAGTTGTTTTTTTTTTGTTTGTTTTTTGTTTTTTTTTTTTTTTAAAGAATGAAAGTACCAAGTAGTACAGGACTCAAGTAAGCATTTGTTAGGGGTCAGAGTCCCACAATACCATAAGTTTATGTGAAAGGGACTATGGAACCAATAACTGTATATAGTTCAAGTTATTTCAAATGAATTTTATTAGTTATTCTCTGCTGTGTACACAAGCGTCAGACTCTCCACTTCCAAGGAAAATTATCCTTGGCCTCTGAATTCTATGAGATTTTTTTTCTCAAGGCAGGGAAGTTATGCTGTCCTTGGCAGGTAGAGAACACTTTGATCCTAAGCTGCAAATGCCTTTCACCCTTTTGCCAAGTCCCCTCACAAGGCATATTCAATTCCTCAACATTGAGACCCGAAACAGCTTGGTATTACACAACAACCCAACAAAAAAGCAAATTTAAGTGTGTGTGTGGGGGGGGGGGGGGGGGGGGGGGGGAGACGCTACTTTTACAGTTAGTGGGCTACAGCGACTCATTTGTCACAGACAACGGTTAAAGCAACTGGGAAATCCAGGTTAACCCTGAGGAGTCCAGGAATGGGAGACTCGCTTCCTGGGAATCGGGGCTCCAAAAATAAGAGCTCAGTATTGGTGACCAGCACCAGGCAGCGTCAACCTCAGGTGCCTAAAAGTGCTGCTCGGGACAAGTGTGATTCCCAGTCCTCTGCACCAACAAAGCCGAGGTCTGGCGTGAGAATTCCCCGAGAAGCGGGGTCACCCTCTCACCCCTCCCGCTTGGTGTGAGAAACCGAAGGAAACCAAGGCAAGATGCTACCGGGTCCTCCCCGTCCCCAAATCTTGGACGTCCTGACAAGTCCCGCCCGGAAGGGGCAGGGGGAAAGCAGGGACAGTGGCTAGGTCCCAGCCCCAGCTCCTCACCCAACAAAGTTCCGTCATCTGGTGCACCAGCTGCTGGAAGCGCTGCTTCTGAGTCTCCACCTCGATGAAATGTTGCAGCTGTGGGTCCACCGAGCCCAAACCCGCCGCGGACGAAGACGAGGAGGCATCCATCCCAGCGCCGCCACGCGTGCCGAGAGGAACTCCGCAGCAACTCACCGACCTTCACGTGTCTCCGCGACGGAACCGGAACCACAATCCACCGCCTCCAGACCCGCCCCGTGACTGCAATGCGCCGGCGTGTGGCCCCCTACCCCCGCCCGCTGCTCCTCCCAGCCGCTTGCGCTCCCGGCTCCAGCTCGCGACCCAGCGGCCGCTCCCTACGTCAGCTGGGAGGCCTCCAGGCTTGTAGCCGGGTGTTGCGCTGCGGTCGAGATGCTATTCCAAAGAGAAACGGTCAAAAGTGAAAAAGGAAGTTACTTCACACCAGGTGGCCGGTTCGGTCTGCCCGACAATCCCTGGCCCTGCCCACTTCCAAATTGGCCCGCGCTTTTCCTGCCGCTGTGACTGCTAGGCCCGTCTCTTAGCGATCCTGGAGCCCCAGTTCTTTGATGGTGTTTTGAAAGAGGCTCCTGCAGAATTTGTCCCCAACTTTCAGATTCATTCCGGTAATGCTGCATGCACTGGTGCTTTGCTTGTGAGTTTATCTCTGATTTAGAGCCAGAATTTTCCAAGAGCCAGAGGAGTTAATTGCCGTGGATCTTGCCGAGTTCTCAAAGTAGGAATATGGCAAACCAATGCCACACAACAGTTCTCTGCAACACTGAGATGGGGCGCTTCAGGGAGGTTGTGTGATTAATCGAGGTAGCAAGAAACCTTCATGCTTTCCAGTAATTTTATTTTATCAAAACACCCTGCCCTCCCATTTTTATGACACCATTTTATTCTTGCCAAATTCTGCCTCCCGCCCCCCAAGCTCTAATGCCTACCCAAAGAGCTGTTGGATCCCTTGTCAGGCTATTTACATCCCTCCCTCCTCCAAACTTTCCATCCCAAATTCAGTCCTGTCTTAATACTCCTGGAAATTATTTTCTCTGAGAACAATACCAGGCACAAGAATTCCTTGGCTTTTGCTCAGAAGGTACTATCCCAGAGAATCATAGAAAAGAGTCATTCCTAGATGTAGAGAGGGGCCTTTGTGTATTCAGCAAGAGCACAAAGGACCCAGTGCCTGTAAACCTGGGATTTCCTCAGAAATGAAATTGGGGCTTGTGGAGGAGAGGGGTAGAACCAAGAAGCTTATTGGTGAGCTCAGGATTCTTCATCCATGACATCTAGGATGTTGCTCAGAAGAATTTTGAAAGTAGGACGTTCCTCTGCTTTCTAAAACCAAACAGAAAGTAGAGTGTAACAGCAGGCTAAAATCCAAAATTCAAGGGAAATGCACTGAGTAAGCAGCAAATGTTTATCAAGTGTATACTATATTCCCTATAGCATAACCTGTCAATTACACACGAAAGAAAGAAAGAAAGAAAGAAAGAAAGAAAGAAAGAAGAAAAGAAATGGAAGTGCTCCATAATGTCTTTGTGCACTTTTCATCTTTAGTAACTCAGGTTATTAATGTGATGGGACAATTCGCAAATTAAACTCACAAACACTGATTAAACTAAGGGTAAATTCATTACAAAATTGTACATCAATGCATCCTTATTGTGGATCCTCAAGTGAAAAATGGCTACTGAACAAGTTTAAATGTTTGACAGAACTGAAATTGTAAGCTTTTAAATACGGTTTCTATCATCCCACAAAGTTCTACAAAGAAATTAACATTTCAAGATCATGGGCTGCATCAGTGGGCAGAGATCCTCAGCACCTAGGACATTTTTATTACCACTGTCTGGCCTCTAGACTAAGACCCTTTGTGACCACCATGGTCCATAAACCCCTGAGGTATTTCATGATTCAGGGCATATTCATGCCAGAAAGGTCTCAATCCATCAGAACCAAAAAGTCATCAATTTCTTGTCCCTTTGAATCAGTGGTTCTTAAACCTAGCTGAGTATCAGAATTTCCAGGGATGTTTAAAAAGACTTTTCTGGGTGGGGGGGTACCTGGGTGGCTCAGTCGGTTCAGTGTCCAACTTCGGCTCAGGTCATGATCTCATGGCTCATGAGTTTGAGCCCCTCATAGGGCACTGTGCTAATAGCTCAGAGCCTGGAGCCTGCTTCAGATTCTGTGTCTCCCTCTCTGCTCCTCTCCCACTCGTGATCTGTCTCTCTCTCTCAAAAATAAAATAAACATTAAAAAAAGTTTTTTTGGAAGACTTTCTGGGTTCTGCTTCAGACATACCTAATTGGAATCTCTGAAAGTAAGGCCCAGTTATCTGCAGTTTTAAGAGTTCTTCAGGGATTCTGATATGCCAATTTCATGAGTATTACTTTTCTTTAAATGTTTATTTATTTTGGTAAAAAGACAGAAAGAGAGACAGAGAAAGACAGCGACAGGGCATGAGCAGGGGTGGGGGGTGGGGAGCAGAGAGAGGGAGAGAAAGAATCCCAAATAGGCTCCACAATGTCAGCACAGAGCCCAATGTGGGGCTTGCTCCAAGGAACCATGAGATCATGACCTGAGCCAAAATCAGGAGTCAGACGCTTAACTGATTGAGCCACCCAGGTGCCCCTCATGAGTACTACTTTAAACAGGCTCTGCAGAAAGCACCTGTATGAAACAGTTAACTAGCAGAATGAGGATGTCCTAGTTGGGAAGGAGCATTGTCAATCTCCCTTAAACCTGCATGGCGCAGGAGAGAGAAGGGAAATGGTGTCCCTTTCTCCATACATCCTTTGTGACTTCAGTCATTTGTTGAAGGGAAAGGAACCATGCTTTGATCCAGATACCCACTTTTCACCCCACCAAGAGGACTCCAGATTCACATATATGCTTGTTGGACACTGTCCTTTCCTGTTTCTAGTGGCACAGAACTAAGCCGAGCATTCATTTCCTACTAGAGATTTAGGGTGGCAAATTAAAGTTGCCAAGGATCTACTGAAAAGTGGAGAAAGCACCTCTGAAAAAACTCAAGGTGAGAGCAGCAACACATTTTATTTTATTTTATTTTTTATTTTTTTTTTCAACGTTTATTTATTTTTGGGACAGAGAGAGACAGAGCATGAACGGGGGAGGGGCAGAGAGAGAGGGAGACACAGAATCAGAAACAGGCTCCAGGCTCTGAGCCATCAGCCCAGAGCCTGATGCGGGGCTCGAATTCACGGACCGCGAGATCGTGACCTGGCTGAAGTCGGACGCTTAACCGACTGCGCCACCCAGGCGCCCCTTATTTTTATTTTTGAGACAGAGAGAGACAGAGCATGAGCAGGGAAGGGGCAGAGAGAGAGGGAGACACAGAATCTGAAGCAGGCTCCAGGCTCTCAGCTGTCAGCACAGAGCCCGATGCGGGGCTGGAACTCACAGACCACGAGATCATGACCTGAGCTGAAGTTGGACGCTTAACCAACTGAGCCATCCAGGTGCCCCCAAAACATTTTAGTAATAGTGGGACAGGCTCCTTATTTTCAAAATACCACTACTATCCACATACCCCATGATGCATTATATTTAAAAAAAAAAATGACCACTACTGGGGCACCTGGGTGGCTCAGTTGGTTCAGCATCCGACTTCAGCTTAGGTCAGTGGTTCTTGAGTTCGAGCCCCACATTGGGCTCTCTGCTGTCAGCATGGAGGCTGCTTCAGATTCTCTGCCCCCTCCCCCCCTCCCCTGCTTTGCTCTCTCTCTCTCGCTCTCTCTCTCGCTCTCTCAAAACACTAAATAAACATTTAAAAAAATTAAAAATGACGACTGCCTATTTTAGTTCCTTTCAGGATTTTTTTTTTTTTTAATGCCATTTAGGACCACAGCCAGAAAAGGTTGGCAGTTAGTAAAGTAGAAGAAAAAGCCAATGACTTCCAAAGGAATCAACACAAATTTTAATGACTTTTCTCTTCATTGTAAGAGTCCATACATTTGCCTGAGTACCGTTAACTGCCTGCTTATGCTAGGTGACATGGGCCCACAACATCCCCTCTCCCTATAGCTGAGTTGGTAATGGAGTCTGTTAATGATACTCTAGGGAAAACTGGATGAGCCTGGGAAAGCCTCTGGCCATCAAAGGACTGGGGTACAGGCTGGGTCCAAGAATGTGTGTAGCTATCGGTGTGTGCCCAGTCGCCATGTGGCCAGGGAGCATGGGGACTGGGTGCCTGGCTGGCTAAATGGGAAAGTACAGCTTGAGGAAATCACTTAAGAGGTCCCAACAAAACACTTACCTCATGCCAGCAGCTGTACATGATGCTATATACCCTCTCTGAAGCTAGATGAGGCCTATAGAGACGTAGACCTTGGGCAATGTGTTCAGCTGTTTCACTGTTAGTAAATCTTTCATATGGCATCTTCCCCAGAGAGTAAATTTCCCACATCAAAACCCCTAGAAAATGAAAAAATGTATTAAGTCGATTTGCAGTCTCTTCAGGTAGTTGGGACACTAGTCTTCCTAGATCAATGTCAAATATTAGATGCAGCTGATTCCCCACACTTTGAATTTTGCATTTGGTCCAAACTTCTCCTGTAGTACTGACCACTCTAGAGGGTAAACAGGGTCTTACTGTACTATTAGCTCCTCTAGGAAAGAGACAGCTTCTTATTTGTAATTATAGGGTCTGGTAGAGTCCCTTGGTACATAATCAGTATTCAGAAGCTGTGGAATACTGAATAAATTGTTCCTCTCAATATATTGTGAGTTCTAAGAAGGCAGGAACCATGTCTATTTTACTGTTTTTAGCCCCAGGAACCCCTGTGGTGCCTGACAATAGTAAGCACTCCCTAAGGATTAGAAGAATGAAAACAACAAATAGTAACCTCTGTGTGCAGGTTACAAAGTGGCAATTTCCCCACTGCTTTCCCTTCCTTTGAGCTATATAATCTGTATAATTTTATCCACTCACCAAAAGCCCAAATGTCAGATTTGCTGCTGAACTTGCTATACATAAGGACTTCTGGTGGAGACCACCGGACTGGAAATTTGGAGCCTACTGAGCTTGTGTATTCATCATCCAGGACATACCTGTGGATGGTTCAAGACTTGTTACTGTTAGGATTTGGAGAGCTTGACATGTGCTTAAACTTTCTTGGCACAGTCATATGAACTGCACAAATGCATGCCTATGGGCCAATCAGTATGTTTTTAAAAAGTTATTTTTAATGTAATCCTGTTTTCTTATCTGAATTAGCTTTCTTGATTAATAATATGGTTACAGAAAGTATGAAGTGAAATAATACTCCCTTCTTCTTCTCTGCCCTTCTTTGTCTTTTCTCCTTCCTTCTAGTCTGTAGTTGCCCGTGGGAATTAGACTAATTAGTAAAGAAGGAGGCTCAGGAGTAGAGACAACAGGATTAACAAATAAAAAAAAAAAACATATTTGGAGAAATTGGCTAAAGAAAGAGGGAATGACAAAAGAGAGGAGAGGGATACAAAGGACAAAAGAAGTGACTTAAATAATTCAGAGAAAGAAAAGGAACAGAAAGACTAGAATGAGGGGGATAAAAGAAAGGGAGAGGATGAAAAACAATAATGCTGCCTCATGTTTGTGCTGTGCTAATTTTACTTTTACTTTTTTTAATGTTAACTCATTTTTTGAGAGAGAGAGAGAGAGAGAGAGAGAGAGAGACGGAACAGGGGAGGGGGCAGAGACAGAGGGAGACAGAATCTGAAGCAGGTTCCAGGCTCCGAGGTGTCAGCACAGAGCCCAACGCGGGGCTTGAACTCACGAACTTCAAGATCATGACCTCAGCCAGTGTCAGACACTTTGAATGATTGAGTCACCCAAGCACCCTTATTTTACTTGTAGAGGGAAAGATGAAAAAGATACACTTACCTGGACAGGCCGAAGTCAGATACTTTAACAACTCCTTGATCATTTACCAAACAGTTTCGGGCTGCCTGTAGCACAACAATTACCAGTGAGACTCTGGCCCTGACATACAGGTCACAAAGGCACAAAGCTTCTGCCCACCAGGGGAATGAAGCCAGGGAAGCTTCATCTCTTTCACTCCAGAGACACTTTCCCACCCAGCAGGAGTCAGCTGTTGCCACTGAGAAACTTGGATACATTTCCCATACATCTAAAGCAACCTGCTATGTAGACATAAGTAAAACATTGAGGGCATGCAGAATGATTCCATTCACAGTGATGATTCCATGACACCCCTTCCTCTACCAAAATGTTGAGAGAATTAGGGAAAACAGAAGGCAAGTTTGTTTTGTTTGGTTTGCTTTTCTGCCAGTGGGCTAAGACAATTTGAGCCTTGGCCTCCCTGAAATAAGCAGTGGCACAAACTCTGATGCCTCTAGAGGCCAGGCAGGCACAGGCAAAATGAGAGAGTGAAGTGGGGAGGGTAGATTGCAGGAAAATGCAAAGCATGCAGTTGGTCTGAAGGAGGCAGCTGTTCCTCAGCACCAGTTGACTGTTAGCATGGTCTGTGAGAATGGGCCTGGTGTTTCAAGATGGTCAAGATTTTCAAGACAAGCTGGAAATTCAGTTTTTATTTTTAATGAAAACACTTTTTATGTTTATTTATTTATTTTGAGAGAGAGAGAGAGAGAGAGAGCGAGCACAAGCAGGGTAGGGGCAGGGGGCGGGGAGAGAATCCCAAAAAGGCTCCGCGCTCTCAGCACAGAGCCTGATGTGGGGTTTGAACGCCCAAGCCGTGAAATCATGACCTGAGATGAAATCAAGAGTCAGATGCTTAATCCATTGAGCCACCCAGGTGCCCTCAGTTTTTTTTTTAAATGTGTTTTTAAGTGTTTGCTAAGTAACCTACAACATTTTTTTTTTTATAAAAGAACAAATGCACCCAAATGTACAAATGTACTCTGATGTAACCAAATGAGGTTCTGTGCCAGGAGCAGCCCCAATGGGAAGCAGGGTTGCCCTTCTGTCCTGAAGGACCCCACCATTTTTACTTGCTGTGGTAGGGGATGCGAGTGAGTGACAGCTCTAGCTACCACCATGGCAGAACTTGTGTTGGGGCTAGAGATCCTTGACTGGTTGCCCACTGGAGCATAGGTTCACCTAACTCTTAATGCCTTCTAGATAAAACTGAAATGATGATTCCAGCAACCCTCCTCATCCATGTACTATATATATTCCTCTGCTACTTTCACCCCCTCAGTCCTTGGTCCCAGGCCAATCCTTCTGAGGTCCTACCAGGTCTCGGTGAAGAAATTGCTTTGACTCCAGGTATTCCATGGCTTCACAGACATCCTTGCACATCTCCAGCAGCTGCTGAGTCTGGAGGCGGTGGCGCATTTCCCTCAGGTAGTTCAGGAGGCAGCCATTGGCCATGTACTCAGTGATGATGAAGATGGGGCGCTGCTTGGTACAGACGCCGTACAACTGTACCAGCTTCTCATGGGAAAGATTCCTACAGGAGAGGCAACAAACCAGTCCTCCCTTTCTGGCTCTGCATACTAATCAGAAAGGGGCTGGAGAGGAAAAGAGTTGGCCTGGAAGTAGAGTATCAGGTAAGGGACCATGATAACAAGTTGACTTTCCTCCTTCCCACCCTAAACCACAAATATGCCTAATATGTGAGAGTAGAAAGGGATTTGAAGCCTGTCAATAGAACAGAAAATAAGCCCAGGGCTAACTGAATAATAAGGGTAATCAGAATCAGTCTTCCTTTTGAAATTTTCATTTTTCACATTTATCCTTAAATGCTACTGAGATGGTACAACCCTGTGATCAACACTATTATCAACCAATATCTAAGATAAATAAATGATTACCTCAGCAGTTAGTATTCCCACCAATCAAAGATTGACCTCAGGCCCTGGTCCCAAATCTCTCCTACTCTAAGTCACCTTAAGCCACAGTGGAAACAGTCCTGGTAATTCCTAGACTCCAGCAACTGGATTGAGAATTGAGTTTGGGCTGTAACTCACATCATGACTTTGGCTTCTTCAATGAACTCATCCTCGGACATGGAGCCTTCTTTGATCATCTTGATGGCCACATCATACTGGCCTCTCCATTTCCCATATTTCACTACCCCAAATTGTCCAGTCCCCAGCTCCTTTAAGAAGGTCAGGTCCTTTGGATCGATTTCCCATGATCCTATAACAACAAAGCCTTGATACGATTCTTTGGGAGTCATGTATGTATAATTCCTACAATAGATAAGAATCTCTACTAGGGGTAGTAATAGGCAAGTGGTAAAAAGGAAATGTTCAGGAGTACTAATGTCTCTTTGCCTGGGAAAATCTCAGGGACAGGGTGGTTACTGGTTGAAGGAATTGGAATTTTAGGTGCCAATTAGCCATGAAGGAGAAACTAGACAATCTGTTAAAATTCCTTTATGGTTATTTTTTTTTACCACAATTAAAAAATAATCCCTTTATGAATCTGTTTTTGGAGTCCCAGTAGGAGCCACCAGGGCAAGAAGAATTATTAAATAACTTGTTTGGCTTTGTTTTAATCGTCCTTGAGGCAGCTGGTGCAGAACAATGTGCTGCAAGGTCTAATTGAGTCTGCCAAGGGTGGTCCTTGCAACTGATCAGTCCACCCTACCCTAGAGAAATAAGAAGTTACCATAGCCCAGGCCTGCAGTGGAAGGTGCATTCTTGTTTTGTTGAGACACTGGATATTTGAGCCTAGATATGAGTCCTGAAACATACAAAGAGGGTCATGCTGCTGGTGCAGTGTAGGAGGTGGGATGTCATACACACCCTCGCTTAAAGCCTTACACTTCTGATATTTATCTTTCTGGTACATTTTGAATCCCAGAAGATCTTCACGAGCCCAAATTTTTCTGGAAGTTTCTCCTTTCACAAAAGGATTTTCAGAAAAAAAGAGATAAATACTAATTGAAATAGACTCCCCAACTAAATATATCCCTGCCTCCAAGCCCAGGCTTAGCTCACATTCTACTTCTGCTTTTGATACTGAAAAGTGTAATTGGGACCCCATAAAATTATAGCCTTGACACTGCCTTGCATGGGGATAGCAGACAGCAGCAAGTCTTCTCAATGTATTCATGCCCTCACCAATCTCCCAGTTTTTCAAATGCCTACCAGACTTAGAAACTGTCTTCTGATATTTTCTAATCTGTATGTTCTTTGAGGGCAAGGACCTTGACTAATAACTTTACTGTGTTCTCCTCCAGTATCAAGAAAACTGCTGAGGACACAATAGGAACTCAATGAATACTTGCTGATTTATTAGTTACCAGTATCTTCTATGTCTTTCCTTACCACTGAGATTCAGTCACCAAATAAGAAGTCAGTCTGTACTGGGTGTAAAGTCTGCCTTTGACTGCCTCTTTACTTGACCTCTACCCAGCATCATAAGGGTTTTCTTTCACAGCTAATTTGCACTGCTTTGTGAGGCTTTTTGTCCCCTCACCACTTTGTCCTGAATTGCTTCTACTGATTCTTGTCACACCCTTCTTCTCTGGTACCCCTGATACTCACCTGCAGAGTTATGCTGATGGTAGTTAATGAGTTCAGGGATGGTGCTGAAAAGGTGCTTCTCAGCCAGGTAATACTGGCTCTGAGGTGTGGAACACACAACATAATGGCGTATCACCCCTTGAGAGTCCCTAAGGAAGTGGGTGCTGAGTCAGCAACTTGAGAACAAAGGTCAGCAGGACCCAAAGTAAAGTGAATTTTGAGTTTAAGGCACACAGGTAGTAGGAGAGGCACACTATTAAAGAACCTCTCCCCTTTGTCCCCAGGGCCTTGGAACAGTAATGCTCACCCTGTAGATTTAGCAAACACAGACACAGTATATTTTCCTGCTTTGCTGGAGTCTCTGACAATGAAACCTCCTTCTTTCCCCTGAAACAATGAAAAAGAAGCTGACTTTAAGGAGGAAGTGGTGCTCACACCTGCATCCCACCTGCCCAAACCTAAGAGAAAACTGAAGCCTTGATTTTACTGCCAAGTTCCATGTTTGAGCTGCAGCCTCATTGCTTTTGATACTGAAAAGTGTAATTGAGACCCCCCCCCCAATAAAATGACAGCCTTGACACTGCCTTGCCTTGAGGTGACAGATAGAAGCAAGCCCTCACTTGTTGTGCAAGGAGAATGCCATTTGCCTGTGGTCACACACTTACCTCTTGCTTTAGCAGTTGCTCAGCTTGACTCCGAGTCATGTGTTTAGAATACCACCTGTAAAGGGAGAATGCTTCAGTGGCTCTTAGGCCACAGGGTTAGCAGCTTAGAGGTTAGAGCACTTTTCACGGCTCGTCTATGCCAGTGGTTCAGTCAGTTCAATCAACTCCTATTTATTGAGTACCTATCATGTGCATAGCACACAGCATCCCTTTCCCAAAGACTGGTTGGAAATGAAGAGCACAGGACAAAAGGCAAAGGGGTTCAAGGAAGGGATTAGGGACAGGACATTCAAGGATAATCCATTTACATGATTAGGGAGAAAGGAAAACAACAGAGGTTTGACGTTTTCACCCTTTCTTAATCAAATTGTCAAATACTTTTCTTTGAGTGGTTCTTCTGAATTTGGGTGGGTGAGGTTGTGTGATGACCTCTCCAGCTCTCATAAGAAAAGAGTGTTTGGGGTGAGGGTAAGACATACCCACTGACTTAGGGTGGTGGCATCATTTGACCCAGTTGGCAGTGGCTTTAGTAAGTATCTTAAAATAAAAATTTTACTGAAAGTATAAGAATGTATACATTATATTCCATTCGTCTGGGAAGACTGTGTGCTGGGAACATAAGCATACTCACTCATACATTTCTATGGAGTCTTCTGCTTCGGTGACATAGTTACTAGGGATGTAGCCTTCCTGCCTGTAGAGGAGACAGTGTGGTATATCATCCAGTACTTCCCATCCTGGCAGGGGCGGGAGATACAGGTTCATATGCCTGTATCCCCCGGCTCAGAACAGATCTCAAATGGAGGTATATAAACCACATTCCTCCCTCAAAGAGGATCATGTCACTGATGCATGGCTAAGCCAGTGAAGTGTGTAGCTTCTGCACGTGCAGCGCTGATTATATGCACATGACAACATATGGGCCATACCTTGTAGGCTCCGAGAGGTGGCCACAAGTAGAGCTGCACTCTGGGAAGTACTTGGCAGGACAGCATAGTCACTTTGGTGTGGGAAGAACAACTTCTGATTGGGATACTGAACGGGGGAATCATGCTGCAAGATTTTGCATGTGTGTGGAGAAGGTGGGCACAAGGCTCCAGAAGGGCTGGAGTGGACTCACCCATTTTTATCCCGTGCTCTCCACCAGGGTAAGTTGCTCTCCTCCAGGATAAAATACTCATCACCCTTTCGTAGCTGTAGATCATTTGCATTCATTGGCATATAATCATAAAGGGCTACAACCTTTTTCAGCTCACTTGTAGAGGCAGGTGCTGCTGTTGGCTCAGGGGGCAGAGGCTTTTTCAAGATCTGTGTAGTTGAGGAGGAAAAAGTAGGGGATTTTGGCTAGATATCAAGCCCTCTCCTCTTCTCCCCCAACTCTCAGGCTTACTAGAGACACCAGTCTAACCTAAATCAGGAATAAAAAAAAATGTGTATTCAGCATTTATTCAACCAGTTTTCAAGTATCTATGCTGGCTTCTCAGCCTGGAGTGCACATCAGAATCATCTAGAGAGTGGCTAATAATCATAGGATGTTTCCTATATCAATAGTGTCAACATATCTGGGGATGGGACCCAGGCACCAGTATTTTTAAAACTTCCCAGACAAAAACCATGAACAGTCATGATCTAGAAACCTTGGCATTAAACAAGTACATGGATCTACTAAGTGGCTCCAAATCTTAGTTTCCTTGTTTGTAAAATGAGCATAATAACTCCAGCCCTGCTTACTCATAAAATATGAGAAAGAGGTTTTTAGATTTCAAAAAGTAACCAAAAAATCAATAATAATATACTAGCGGTAGGATCAAGTATTGGGTATATGGGTTTTCACTGTTAAATTCTTACAACTCTATGTTTGAAAATATTTTTCACTTAAAAATATCAGGCTTTGTTTTGTTTTAAAGAGGTGATTGGATTAAATCATTACCAAGAGCTTTGCAATAGCCCTCTATCTTACCACTGAATAGGAAGTCCTAATTAGGACAAATCCCATGTTTCCTCAAGAACACCAATTAACATTAC
The DNA here is from genome assembly GCF_018350155.1 of Leopardus geoffroyi. Lineage (NCBI taxonomy): Eukaryota > Metazoa > Chordata > Mammalia > Carnivora > Felidae > Leopardus > Leopardus geoffroyi. The sequence continues at coordinate 82,262,549 of NC_059343.1, forward strand.
TAAGTCCCCTGGGAGTTCTAAGACTAGTGTGCTTTCAGGGTGTGACTGTAAGTTTCTCTTTTTTTAATTTTTAATTTTATTTTTAAATTAATCTCTACACCCAACATGGGGCTTGAACTCATGACCCCAAGATCAAGAGTCACATGCTCTACCGACTGAGCTACCCAGGTGCCCCTGTAAGTTTCTATTTAAACAGTAGCAGCACCAATTTCCCTGTATACCTGGTCCTCCTCAGGTGTGGGAGGAAGGGGCTTTTTCGTCTTTCGGTGAGAACTCCCAGGTTTTAAACCTACAAAGTAAGAAACCAGTTTTGATATAGAATGCATCTTAGGAAAGGGCCCAGGGACAGATTTGATTAGGAACTTAGCTTTTGTATACATTACCTTTAGGAAAGTTATAAAAAGCCTAAGTGCGTACAGCCCTGTACCAGGTTGCACAGCTTGGACAGCAGAGTGCCAGCAGGATTTCGGCCCCAGCTAAACCCCTCTCCCAGGCCCCTTTGTGCAGTGGGCAAAATGTACAAACCTGGGTTTGACAGACCCTTGAAAGGGTGGTGGATAGGGTCAAAAGAGGGAGAAATTATATTGATCAGATCTCTTACTTCCATTCCTATTCTCCAAAATTTGGCAGCCCATAGCATTTTTGGCTGTCTGAGAGCAGCAGAGATACTGCCCATCGATCCAGAAGCAAGGATGGTATTTCTGTGCCAGATCACTGTTGTACCGGATTACTGTAATGGGAGAGAGAGAGAAAGAGATCACATCTGAAATTCCAAAGAATCCACCATTTGCATGTTTTCCTCTTTGACTAAGGTTAGTGGTGAGCTCCAAACAACTGCCCCTTCCTCAGGACCAGTTGGCTCATATCCCTGTCCCTGGAGAGTTCTTGTGCAGTCCTCTTCAGTGGTCTCTCATGATGACTGTCTCCTGACTACTGTGGTAAGAATATCTATGTGTCCAGAGCCCAAGAACAACAACAAAATATATATGTTCTCTGTTTTCCCAGTAACCATTACAATATTCCTGTAAGGCAACGTGTTGATTATGGTGTTCTTTTCCAGATACAGGAAACAATAAGCCCATGCCAAACTCATTCCAGTTCTCAACATGCCAGTGTCCCAGCTACCTGAGTGGTCTTTTAGAGATACCTACTTTAGTGAGATTATCTGCATCAGGCTTTCCATGTTCATAGAATAGACAATAGAATGGAGCTCAGGAGCAAATGAAGTGATTCTGCCTCTAGAATAAACATGGTTCCGGTCTTCCTAGGGCCACCAAGGTGGGTTCAGCTCATTGTGGGAGATAAACACAGCACCTCCATTTCCTTCACAGAGTCATGAGGTTCAAAATGTCTCCCAGAAGCCAAAGTACTTTGCAAAGAATAGAGTGGTTTGCAGATAGGAGGAATTGGTATTACTGTTTTTAATACTGTGGCATCTCAAGAACCTGAGCATGAAGTCAATTAGATAAGTCATCCATGGGATCAAGTTGTCAGATAATAGATAGAGCCAAGACAACTGAAATAATTGACAATAGCTATCATTGGGACAAAAAGACTTTGGCTGGTCTAAAAATATGCACATTTGAGGACTTGCACATTTCAGCCTTTACTGCTAAGGAGAAGCCCATGTAACTTTTTTTTTAAGATAAAAACAAGGCAGGGATGCCTGGGTGGCTCAGCTGGTTGAACGTCCAACTTCAGCTCAGGTCATGATCTTGCAGTTGACGAGTTCGAGCCCCGCGTCAGGCTCTGTGCTGACAGCTCAGAGCCTGGAGCCTGCTTCAGATTCTGTGTCTCCCTCTCTCTCTGCCCCTTCCCTGCTCATGCTCTGTCTCTCTCTGTCTCAAAACTATATAAATATTAAAAAATTTTAAAAAAACAAGGGAAATTTTTCCTCTGTAGAGACCAACTCAAGTCCTTAAGAGCTTGCTAGTCTCACTCCATTCATTCACTTAAGACTTTAAGGGAAGCCTAGAAGCTTCTGGTGGCCAGGTGCATTTCACAGGCAAATTAACAAAAGTGCTGTTTTTTTTAAAGTACTATTGTGATGCTTTTCTAAACATGGATTGGAGGACTTCTAACCACTGTTCCCTGCTTAATCTCATCCTTTACTTTCTCAGCACTCCTCTTCACCATCGTACCAGGTACAGGGTGGTGGGACCTAGTCAGATGGAGGTGCAAGCTAAGGGGCTGCATTGTCTCTAGAGAATTTTAAACACTAGTAAAACCAACCAAAAGTCTGTCTTTTATTATTACCAGGCACTGGCAATTCTGAACAACATTCCAAATGTCAGCCAGGACTGATCACTCTCACTACCTCCATTCTCTGCCCCTCTCTCCTCCCACCATTACTCTTCACCCAGGGATTTGAAGGCCCTCTGGTGCAGGCCTGCACACTGGCAGACCAGAATTCTTAACCAATAACTGGCTGCTCTACAAAACGAAGCTATGCTAATATGCGGATGAAGGCACATAATGCTTTCTGCCCTCTCTCCATACAGAAGACTCATTAAGAACTCACCCTACTTTCCTAAATAATGCCTGCCTCTTACAGGGTCCCTTGAAGATGACACCCTTTCTCTTGCTGGCTAATGCAGAACTGGTATTTCCAGCTACCTAGGAGGGAATTTCAAAAACATTCGTCTGTTATGGACTAAATGTTTATGTCCCCCCTGCCTTGAAATTCATGTGATGAAGCCACTCAATGCGATAGTATTAGGAGATGGAGGCTTAGGGAGGTAATTAGGTCATAAGAATGGAGTCCTCATGATGGGATTAGTGTCCTTATAAGAAGAGACAAGAGAGAGAGATTCTGTCTCTCTCTGCCATAGGAAAACAGAGGGAGAAAGTGGCCATTCTGCAAGCCAGGCAGAGGGTTCTCACCAGAAACCAAATCCACTGGCATATTGATCTTGGACTCCCCAGATTCCAGAATGGTGATAAATCAACGTTTTTTGTTTAAGCCACCTGGTCTATGGTATTTTTTATTACAGCCTGAACTAATGCAGTGTCCAAGTGAGAGGGCCAGGAAAGACTACTTCACCAATGCATAGGGCCAGCTCTGTCTGGGAAGCACTAATGGTTGGTGCACTTTCTCCAAGTACTTGATGGGCTGGTCTCTCATGTTCATATTTATCAGGATAATGTCTAAAATTCTGTTTCATTATGAATGAGTTCTTCCTCCCTATATTAGTTGTCGCAGTTTTGTCAATGCCACTCTTTCTTTCATTTTTGGTGAGGTCAGGACTTTTGCTTATTTTTGAAGTTGCAATTAGGAGAGGATCTATTGAGCTTGTCCAAACCAATATTCTAGAGTGAATGTAGACACATATCTGTGGTGCTATAACATTAAAGTGCCTACTGTTGTGTTCAAGGAAATGGAAGGAGAGAGCCCAAGTCCTCAGGGATACAACCTCTGCATGGAAAGTGCCACTGAAAAAAGAAGGCAGCTGGATATGGGGTACCTGAAGCCCTACTTTTAAATGGAGGTATAACTTACACATAATGAAGTGTGCAATCTAAGATATACAACTAGCCACATTTGTCTACAACCATTTAACCACCATTCTGATCCAGGACCTCAGAAGGCTCCCTCAGGCACTTTAATAGCCAATAACCCTGCAGAGGTAGCCAGTACTCAGATGAAGTCTCCTTCTCATGCCTGTGATTTTCAACTGCTGCATTTTATCCTACAGTGGGATAACTTATCCCTAGAGTAGGACTTTATGCCTCCTAGATTATCTCACAATTGGCATTGCAGAACCTGGGGCTGTCTTGGTATTGTTACGACTTGCACCTAAATCCCCCAGCAACTATGGTATTTTGTTGCAAGTTGCCTACTTTTTTGGGTCATATTGTCAGCCCAAGCAGGTTCAAGAAGACATACACCCAGGTGTAGAACAACTGGAAATGAAGTGCCTTCAGAAACACAAGAGAAGAAAAGGCAAAATTTTACCTTCCCACACTACCTATCCACACTAATAACCCAACTCAAATGGTAGTGTTTTCTATTTGTTTTGGCTTTATTTTTACTGTTGTTGTAGTTTTACTTACCTAATGAACTTTAATAGTAGTGCATAATCAGCATTATAAGTTTGCCATTTGAGTTAATAAGCCAAGTTTACAAGCTGGATATTCTTTTTTTTATTTTCTTAATGATTATTTATTTATTTTGAGAGAGAGACAGAGAGGAGAGAGAAAGAGAGAGAGCTCAAACAGGAGATGGGCAGAGAGAGAGGGAGAGAGAAACAATCCCAAGCAGACTCTGCAGTGCCAGTGTAGAGCCCAACACCGGGCTCAATCTCGCAAACTGTGAGATCATGACCTGAGCCAAAATCAAGAGTCAGACCCTTAACAGACTGAGCTACCCAGGCGCCCCACACACTGGATATTCAGTCGTTGCTAATACCTTGAATATAGTGGACACTCAGTAAATATTTGTTAGGCTAACTTATGACTGGTTTTGAAATTAGTAGTTTAAGTGTAAGGGAGTTACTAACTTGCATGTGTCACTTTTTTTTTCTCGTCTGGTTCTTGCTCAGTATGTCCCACTTTCCCCTATTTCCAAACTAACTCCTAGCTGTCCATCAACATGGAGCCCTAGTTAGTGGTGGTTGTATACTCTTACAGAAAAATCAGTGAGCATAACCATTGGTCCCTTTCTGCATTCAAGTCACTGTATTAGGCACTGTGGAGAGAAACCAAAGAAATACAAACATATATGCCTTCTGTGTGCTCATTTTGTACCCCTAGGGCTAAAGCAGGCCTCTTACCTCAAAACATGCCCCCTCAAAAAATCCCAAGAACTGGACTTTGTGGTATAAGATATCACCAATTTGCCATCTCAACATGGCCTTACTCTAGAATATCTTGCAGCTAACTACAGGTATAACTTCTGGGCTTGAGAACAAACCAGCATGAAACTATGTACTAAACTTAGGCTCTGGAATCATTCAGACCTAGGGATATGGTAAAAATCCAGGCTTTACCATCAAGTGTGCCCATGAATGTGACCATGAGCAGGTTACTGAACCTCTTTGAACCTCAGTTCCCTCATCTATAAATAGGGGAATAATACATACTTCATAAACTTATCGTGAGAATTAAAAGCTAGTACATTTGAAGCACTTGGCACAGAGCCTGGTACATAATAAGTGCTTATTAAGCGTTGTTATTTTTTTATTTTTAAAGTTTATTTATTTAGTTATTTATTTGTTTTGAGAGAGAGAGAGACAGCACACGCCAGGGAGGGGCAGAGAAAAGGAGGGAGAGAAAGATTCCTAAGCAGGCTCTGAGCTGCCAGCACAGAGCCCGATTCAGGGCTCAAACTCATGAACTGCAAAATCATGACCTGAGCCGAAACCAAGAGTTGGACACTTAACCGACTGAGCCACCCAGGCACCCCTATTATTGTTGTTTTAACCCACGGTTGCTGTGAGAATTAAATGAGACAATAAATATAAGGTACCTAGCTTGGTGTATGGCACATAGCAAGAATACAATAAATGACCCCTTTCTTCCTTTCTCCTCTCCTCTTTCAGCTTGAAAGATTTGGTGATTTTTATTTTGGCCAATCAGACTTGCACTCAAGGGAGTGAATAAGGGTGGTATGGTGAGCCACCGAATATCAGAATCTAAATGTTAACAAAAAGGGCTGTCGTGCAATAACCCAACCATGCTGTTATCAGTCTGCCATCCTTCCTGTTTCTCTAGGCAGCCTTTCCTGATGTCAACTCAACCAGTTAATCTCTCAGTCACTTGACATGTGGCTATATATACACACAAATATGTGTGCATGCATCCTGTGCTGCAAGACTTTAGAGTCAAGTTTATTTGAGCATGTTGTATGGTCTTTGTGAAATGCTGAAACTATGCAAGTTTAAGTCCTCACAAAACAAGGAACATGAAATAGTTCCTTAGAAAATATTTACCCATGAAAGAGATGTACCATGCTTTCCTATACAGTGTTTTATAGTTTTCCATGTGTTTTCATAAACATTATATCATTTGATCATTAAGACAACCCTGGAGGTAGGTATGGCAGGTACCATTATTATTTCTATTCCAGAAGAAGAAACTAAGCTTCAAAAGGAGCTTGTTGGCCTACTTGCTAGAGGTCACCCAGTTTATTAGTGGCAGAAGAGGGCTTGGAAGAAGCTTCTCTGCTCTGACTTCAAGCATTCTCATAATCATCTAAGTTTTGGGAACTAGATATTTTATAGTTAGGATTTGAAATATTGCAATAACCATTGAATGCCATACCACCCTTATAGTTGGTGGAAAGAGTGGGACTATTTTATAGATAGGGAAATAGAGGTGCCTACAACTACAGAATTGCACGAGAGAGATAATGATGGAACTGCATTGAAACTCTTTGTCTTGTACGTTATCTTTTATTCATATAATGGAAGGAAAGGAGTTTAATAACTCAATTGTATCACTAATATTGGATAAAATACAATTTATTGTCTTCTTTCCTTCCTGTCTTCCTCCTTCCCGCCTCCCTCCTCTCTTTCCTTTTGTCTCTTCCACCTCTTCTCTTTTTTTCTCTGTCACCTCCCTCCTTCCATCCATTCTTCTTTAGTCTCTCCTTTTCTCCCTCCCTCCATCTCTCTTTCCCTGTCCCCCTGCTCCTTTCTCTCTTCTTTCTCTCCCTCTCCCTCTCCTTTTTTCCCTTCTTTCTTTGAAAACTAGTTTATTTTCGAAATAATTCTCACCATTTTTGAGCTGATGAATCCAACGCTTCCTCAGTTCTTCAGTTGGGGAGAAGACATAAAGAGGCCCTTCATCATATACAACCTGAGGCAATGGACACACAGACTTCAGCAGTTAGGATTCAGAAAAAAGAAGAAAATTTTTGAAAGAAATAATCTTAAGCTACAACTTTGTATATTCATAGTGGAAAACAAAGAAAATTAGGGTCTTCAGTCAGCAGTGGAGCTGGGGTCATGTGAGCTGTCTGATAAATTCCTGAACAAATTAATATCCAGGGTAGTAGGACTTAGGGGCTCTTAGCTTTTTAAATGGTCCTAGATCCTCTTGACCTGTGTTTCAATTTGTGTGTAAACATAGTTCATAATATTTCCCTCTACTCATGATGGAGACAGGATTTGTGTTTATCCAACAAAGAATATGTTATGATCTTATTAAACTTTGTGTTTGTATAGGAGAGAATTGAAGTAATGATTTGTATAACTTAAGTCTTCATCGGTACATATGGATTATAATATGTAACAAAATTTTAACTAAGAGCTAATTTTCCTCCCATGCCCTAGTGGCCTCCCATTGCCAAAATAAACCAAGTTTGGAACCACAAAAGAGTAAAGTATATATTTACTTCAAAAAGAGTAAAGTATATATTAAGCATTGTCATCAAATCAAACAGTATTTTTTAAAAACTTCACATGTACAAGGCATTGTGTTTGGTATTGTAGAGGTGCATGAAACATGTGGTCCCAATCCTCAAAGACATTACATATTGGATTCTGAAATCAAATGTAAATTAATTTGAATTAATTAATGGTATTATCCACTAGCCCAGCCAAACAACATCATCTTGTTGAAAAACAACAGTAGTAAAAACGATGTCTAAAACACTCCTCCTTCATAGGTTTTGTAAATTTTGATACAGTCAAGGATGTGAACAAGATCCTTGCAAATTTTTCTTTTTGCTTGTTAGTCTTGCTGTGCTCATAAATCCATGACAGAAAGCCCCCTCCCCTGAGACTTTCCACTTCCTTTTCTGGCTTTCACTGTTTGCAGAGGCTGCTATATTCACAACATATGACCTACAGAGTTTTCAGGATGTAAGCAAGCCAAACTGAAGGTTGAATCTGAAGCTTTTGCTCTCCCTCATGGATTAAAATGCACCTATGAAACAGATATCTATGTGGCTTTTCAGTTATTTCAGACTTGAATAGAATTTAGGTTTATGTATAAGTCTAATAAGCCTTCCCCATACTGAACTTCCTAATACTACTCCTTCCCTCCCCTTTTCTGTCTTTTCAACCCACATGACCACCATTAGACAGATAGGCAGAACTAGAAGGAAGTGAAATGCTCACTCAACAGAGCATCTTTCTTAATGTAGTTACCATAGACAAGACACACCATAATACAATTACTGCCATTATGGATTCTCTTTGAGGTGTAGGGACTAAAAGGTACTGTGTTAAATTGGGAAAATAGAAAAAAACAAACAAACACTCTTAGGCCATGTCAGTGTCATTTCTCACTTGAGTGTCCTTATCCACCTCAACTTCTATTCACTGGGACCTAGTATTCTTCACTGTGCCCTGCACCCCATCCCTAATTATTACATTACAGGTACCTTTGAGAGCTGGTGAGAGAAAACACCTTACCTGGAAGGGATAAGGGAATCTTTCAATGATTGAAATCTGCTCCATTTCACTGGATTCTTCACCCCTTCTCTGCAATGAAAGAAGAAAGCACATGCCACTGTGGAAAACAGTGTGGAAGTTCCTTAAAAAGTTAAAAATAGAACTACCTTATGATCCAGCAATTGCACTACTTGTCATTTACCCAAAGAATACAAAAACGCTAATTCAAAGGGACACATGCACCCCTATGTTTATAGCAGTATTACTTAAATAGCTGAGATATGGAAGCAGCTGAAGTGTCCATCCATTAATAAATGGTTAAAGAAGATGTGATATATAGATATATAGATATAGATATAGACATATAGATGTGTGTGTGTGTATACACACACATACAATGGAATATTATTCATCCATTAAAAAGAGTGAAATCTTGCCATTTGAAGCATGGATAGAACTAGAGAGTATAATGCCAAGTAAAGTAAGTCGGACAGAGAAGGACAAAAAACATATGATTTCACTCAATATGGAATTTAAGAAACAAAATAAACAAGCAAAGGAAAAAATGAGAGAGAGAGAGAGAGAGAGTCAAAGCAAGAAACAGATAAGTATAGAGAACAATTTGGTGGTTACCAGAGGGGAGGTGGGTGGGTGTTGGGTTAAACCGGTGATGGAAATTAAGGAGTGCACTCGTGATGAGCTCAGGGAAAGTATGCAACTATTGAATTACTATACTGTACACCTGAAACTAATATAACACTGCCTGTTAGCTAACTAGAATTAAAATAACAACTTAAGGGTGCCTGGGTGGCTCAGTCGGTTGGGCATCCGACTTCGGCTCAGGTTGTGATCTCATGGCTTGTGAGTTCGAGCCCCACGTCAGGCTCTGTGATGACAGCTCAGAGCCTGGAGCCTGCTTTGGATTCTCTCTCTCTGCCTCTCCCCTGCTCATTCTCTGTCTCTCAAAAAAAAACTTAAAAAAGAAGAGAGCATGGTTGTTAATTGATACATTGCTGTCTTTTGGATTTCCTTGGGTACTGGGAGTCCTTTGCAGTGGCTCCAGAAGACATTCTTGCACAGACAATTCTTATTAGAGATTGCTTCCTTTAACCCAATAGGGACACATATCCATAAGAACCAGCACATACGTGTTCAAAAAAAAAAAAAAAACTCACGCATTTCAAACCATCAAGGAAAGGGAGGTCACTCAATCAGTGGTGCTGGGACAAACATTTTACCACTAATATTGGTATGTGTGTTGAGGGAGAGTTAGGTGGCTATTTCACACCATACACCAAAGTAAATTCTGGATGGATTCAAGAGGTTAATATAAAAATGGAATTATGAATGACTGAGAAAAAAAACATATTGACTGTATGTATAATCTTGTGGGAGACAAGGCCTTTCCAATATAATTCTAAAGGTTAGAAACATTAGGAAAAAGATGAAGTAATTTGATGGCATAGACTTTAAAACCCAGTATGGTAAAAATGAACAAGTAAAAAACACCATAAAATTAAAATATAAATGAAAAACTGGGGAAAATATTTTCAACACATATTACAGTTAAAGGATTAATACTCTTTTTAAAAAAAAATGTTTATTTTGACAGAGAGAAAATGAGCAGAGTAGGAGTAGAGAGAGAAGGAGACAGAGAATCCCAAGCAGGCTCTGCACTGTCAGCACAGAGCCTGACATGGGGCTCGAACTCACGAACTGTGAGATCATGACCTGAGCCAAAATCAAGAGTCAGACACAACTGACTGAAGCACCCAGGCACTCTAAGCATTAATACTCTTAATATATCAAGATCTCTTAAAAAGTACTAAGAATAAGGTAAACATTTGAGCAGAAAATCGGGCAAAAAAAATGAGCAGGCAATTCACAGATGGAAAAATATAAATAAGCTGTAAGACATAAACATTCAACCTTATGAGTAACAAAAAATTGCAAAATAAGTCAGAAATGAAATATCACTTTTCTTGGCTGCCAAATTAACAAATATTTAAAATGTCTGATACTGGAAAGAATGTAGAGAAATAGAGATACTCTCATACATAGCTTGTAGGAGTGCATGAAATTTAAATTCCACTTCTAGAAAATAGAATATAAAGATAAACATAACCAAATTGTACAAATTTAATAAAGGGAAGAACAATATTTTACTTCTAGGAAGTTATTTTAAGGAAATGAATAGCAAATGTACATAAAGATGTATGCAAGGATATTCTTAACATGGTTATAATATCAAGTTGGAAACAAATGTGTAGTAATAGGTCAGTTAAACAAATTGCAATATATTCATAATAGAGAATACCACATAGTCATTAAAATCACGTTATTAAAAAGTATCTATTGTCATGGGAAAATATTCCATATATTGTTAAATTGAAAACGTTACAAAGCAAGATGTTTAGTATGATTCTATGTTTTCAATACCTAACATATGAGTGCCTGGCACACTTAGGCAGAAAAGCATGTGGCTCTTGATGTTGGGGGTGTGAGTTTGAGCTCCATGTTTGTTGTAGAGATTACTTAAATAAATAGGCTTAAAAAATAAATGTATAACATACATATTAGTATGAATATGTGTGTTGCTAGTGGAGAAAAACATCTGAAACTCTGTATACCAACATACAATAGTTGTTTTACCTGGATAATGGGATTATGCATGGTTTTATCTTCTTTATTGTGCTTTTTAAAGTATTTTATAGAGTTTCTATAATAAGGAAAAATAATAAATGATATTTTTTTTAAAAATTCAATCTGAAATCTGTAAGTGTTATGCCTTAGAGAGCCTCTGGGAAATGAGAGGAGACTAAACCTTGAGTTATTAAAGAATCTCATGACTCAGAGCCCTAGATTCTGGCCTTCAGACTAACTCGAACCTATAAATCCGATCCTGGTATCTGAGACAGTAAAACTAATAATCTCTGATCAGTTTGAAAATTTTAATTATTGGGGCCTCTCTCTGGCTGGCTCAGTTGGTGGAGCATGTGACTCTTGGTCTCAGGGTTGTGAGTTCAAACCCCACCTTGGGTGTAGAGATTATTTTAAAAAAATAAAATCTTTACAACAAAAAGAAAATTTGATATGTCGTCTTAAAATTGGTGTTAGGAGTTTTCAAGGTTAAGTGAGCTGTTCTGCATCTGGGTGGAAAATGCTGAGACTCAATATAACCAATATGTGGCAGAGTGAAGAATTTTATAAGGGAGATTTACCATATTGCACAGCATCACCATTTTATTTGCAGAGAACTGAAGTGTTCCAAGTTTCTTAACCACTACACTCCTGCTCTGACAATGGCCTCTACTTACCGGAATCTGTCTTTCAGGGGGAGGATTTTTTTCAGGAACCACTGTTTCAACGCAGGTGATCTTCTCAACATCTATTGAACCCTTCTTACTGCCTCTTCTCTGAGAAAGAGAATGAGGAAGAAAATGGAGAAAGGTTAAGACTGATTAAGCAACTAGATGATTAGATTTTGTTATCTAATCATTCAACATAGTGAGGTGACACCCACAGTCTACATCAGGACCTGTCATTTTGAAAAAAAAAAAAAAAACAACTTCCAGATCTATTAATCTAATATTTTTTGACTATCAGATAAAGGAACATACTATAGAAGCGTGGATGACTGTGTGTGGCTTTACCATAAAAAGTAAGAAAGTAATTTTCTAGACTTGGATTTCATTCTCAACAACATTTAATGAATGATCACCAATTACAAGATTCCATGGTAAGATTTCATCCCTCCCACCCCTGCCAGCTTCTTAGCACCTTTGAATTTTTGCGCCAGCATGGCTGTAGTTAGTTCAAGGATAGGAAACATTTTCCTTACTTTGAAATGTACCCAGGTCCCTACCACCTCCCTCCTCCAAACAGAAAGGATCTACTTCCTTCTCAAGGAAGATCTAAGGCCAGGTCCTTGAAACTCAAGTTTCACAGCAGAGAAACTTACCCCACGTTCAAAGTCATACTCATAATAGGAAAGTTTATTCACAGTCAAGAGAAAGAGGCGCTTCTTGAAGTTTAAAGGTGATGTTTTCTTTTTCTGTTGGGATCGCTTGAGAAAGATGCTCTCCAGTATCACTGTAGCCATCGCTTCTTCTTTCTGAAACTCACTTGTGTGCTGTTGATAATGAAAGTTCTTGAGGACCCAGATCTTTAATCCTCATCCTTCCTGGTTTCCCCTCAGCCTGGCCATCTAGTTTCAAATGGAACAGAAATGTGCAAAGCTAACAAAGATCCTTCTTCCTACCTTGACATCTTCCTTCCACAGCCCCCACCTCTGTCAGTTTTCAGGTTTAATGGATGCACATTGAATTGGAGGACTGGTTCGACGTTGTGAGTTCACATACACTGGCTTTTTGTATAAGGCAATGGAATGCTCTGGATGTCAAATGACATGTACTTGTGTGCTTGGTAATGTCTAGAGGCAGCTTTATACTAACCACCCTTTTATGATATCTGTTAACAGCAAAAGCCTCTGTGCAGCTGTTGACTCTGATATTCCCAGAAGGGATAATGCAGGTGCCAGAACTCCACTGAGGCAGATATTGGACTTTCAGTTCCCAGTTTCCTAGACAGCGAATGTAATTTTTTCAAACACTGTCCCACTGGGGTCTGTAACCGAGGGGTCTAATAAGGATATGGAGGCTGCACCTGCAGGTATAGACATGTACTAACTGCCGCCCAACTGATTTTGCCCGTCGGCCACTGGCTGAGCTACAAAGGATAGAATCTTTGTTCTAAAATTGAAAACCAATTTCTGGGGAGGAAATTGTTTTTGTTTTTTGGTTTTTCCTCCCTCCTTTTTTTTTCTTAGATTGGTTCTTTTAGACAGTGTCATACAAAAGTGATGCAACTTAGTCTTATGGATGCCATCTCTGTTTATGAAAAGTAACTTATTTCACCCTCTCCAAACTTATAATACTCCGGAAAGATTCAGTTTAGGTAACTGAAGTATGGAAATGCAAAGACAGTTACAAAAAGTCACCATTTTTTTATTTGCACAAAACACGTTTTTATATAAGTTATTTGCTTGGTTTATGCACAATTGTATACTACTAATTCCATACCTTCCTTAGACAAAGTGAAACTATAAATACTGCCACAAAACAGAGCACAAATAAGTGCTGAAAAAATCACCAACCCCTCTCAAATTTGTTACAGGTGGGTTTTTTCCTTAAGGGGGGTGGCATTTTAAAAAATTAAAGTCCTTAATGATTTTGGTGGCACCATGGATGCAAAATAAAGTCAGCATTTTTTTATACCTGTGAAGCACAGATTATTGCTCACATCAGGAGAGCAAGGGAGTGGTTTTTATCAAAGTCTGAGGCTATCCACACCATTGTTCTGCTCTTTCCTGTGGTGGAGAAGGTTCTATTATCATACTGGGGACACAAAAATAGGTTAAAGGAACACCACAGATGTTCAGAATGATCACTTATCCACCATGTCAATGCTACTGTCTTTTGGTGGTAGACTAATTCAATGGTTCATAACTCAATTGTTTATAAATTGTGAATGGTTCACAATTCAATGGTTTATAAATGATCTTTTGAGAAAAATTAGGCAAAGGAGCAAACTTTTTCCCATATCATGTCACACAGCTCCCTGACTCCCTAGTTTACATGGTCTCTCACAGGAGTGACAAAGTTTACAACCAGAGTCCTCTTTAACACAGATTCAGCTCAAAGCCCACAGAAATCTCCTTCAACATTAAAACTATTCACTTTCCCAGAAGTAGCGGTAGCCCAGTAATAATACTATATTCTCAAGAATTGTCACTAATCAAGATCCTTGTAACAATATTACTTTTTTTTCCATGGTGAATTCCAATTAAGTACCTTTTCACAATCAAAAAGATTCGAATTACAGAAGATAAAATAAAAGAAAGTGAGCAGCATGACCAGTAAATTGGATCAGAAGCACCCCAACAAACTGCAGCCAATTTTGTTTCTTTTAGCTGAGTAAAGCACACCCATCATTTTACCTTTAGCTTTGTTGCAGGCTCTTGGACACATTCCCTGCTCTGACCTGGCATCCATCCACTTCAGTCTTGGCGTCTGCTCTTACTTCCTATAAGATAGGTCCTTCTGGAAGCTGCCTCTGCTCTTTCTTTTTAGAACAAATCCAATTTGTACAAGAGGAAGCCTTCTTCTCTTTCAAATGTCTGTTTGGTTAGGGTTTAGTGCTGGTCTAAGTATGAGGAAGTAAGCAAGCTTCTCACTAGCCATCACCCCTTCAAGCAAGGGGTGAAATGGCCTCTACCTCTAGATTACCAGGATTTCTAAGGGCTAGCTGCACCCTCTTTGGCAGATTTCCTCCTATTCCTTGTGATCCAGTCCCTGCACACACAGCCTGAAAATGTGGTAGTTCTTCCTTAGTCATCACTGATCCATCCACCAATAATGTGAAAGAAGGTGCATCTGTCCTTTATGTCTTCCTGAATGTTGCTTCTTTAGGTACTTATTGTGGAAGGTTCTAAGTTTTTTTTTCTAACTATTTCTGAAGCTGACAGTCAATTTGACCACAAAAGATGCACAGCGAGGGCTGACCCTCCAGTTCACTCAGGGAGTGGGGGTGGGGGTGGAAACCGGAAGTGACATGAATATTACACACACGCAAACACACATACATACTGCTGTTCATATAAAGAAAGAGGAGGAAAAGTAAAAGAAAGACACGGAGCTCTTCATTTAAAATTTAGAATTCCAGTATTATGTTCTCTTTATTAAACTACAAATGCAAGGATTTTCACGGGACACCTTTTGCAGCCTCCCAGCTCCCTATGGAGCAGCAGAATTCAAAAAGTGGGTGCTTGTTAGTAAGAGTTCAGCCATCTTACAAACTGCACTATCCTAAAGAACTAATATGAAAAGCTCCTACAGGATGGGTACACTAAACCACCTTTGGTCCTATTATCGCTCAGGCTGAGGTAAACACTATTAGGAACAACACCAGAGCAATGTTCAGAAGACTGCACAGCCTGCCTATGATTGGGAAGAGTCCAGGAGATGCTAGTTAGAAATTCCCAGTCATAGTTCAAATAGCTACTTAGCCAGAGTGTCCAAGAAATATCATTCTGTCTTTATTTCTCCTTTAAAGCATTAATTAATTGCCCCAAGAGTCTGTCTATTCCCTTTTCCTCCCAGGGGAATGGAAGGGAACTCCTGTTTCTCTCAATGCAGTCTACCTATCAGGCATTTTATACTCATTATTTCATTTATTTCTCACAACAAACTGATGAGGAAAGTGAGACTCATGGAGGTTGTGTGACTTGCCCAACCTCATCCATCTGTGAATCCACAGCCCTTGTTTTTCTGTGACACCGACCTCACTCCTCCCAGAGGGATTTTTTTTTTTTTTTTGGCCTTCAATGAGTTGTGGTGCTATCCACCTCAGCACCTTGTCATCCCCCCTGGCTATCATTAAAGAGTAGTTGGGACAGACCCCTCTGCATCTTATAGGAACATTTGGCAAAAGAGGAAATGGTGGTAATTTCAGGGGATAAGAAAGAGTACAGGACCCTGGGGAAATTTTCCTCTGCAATAATCCTCCAAGCTAGAAAGGATGATTTATCCCTATTAACTTTCAACTGTACTTTTTCCCATTTGTGAACTCTTCTTAGTCCTACCAGATTTTCTTACATTTTAAATCTTTCACAAGGAGATCCTAACTAGTTCAAGATTTTTCATTGTTGAGATAAAAACACAAGATTTAAGTTGAACCCCCATCCACTCTTGTCCCTAGGGTTGTTACTGCACACTGTGAATACAAAATTTTGATTGAATGTACTTTCTTTTATATTATGAAATGTTGCAAATAGACAGTACAGAGAATAACACTATACTTAGAAATGCACCACTTAGCTCTATAAAATCCCAACATTGTGCCATAATTGCTTCTGATGTTTTTCACAAATAAAATACCATCCACAGAGTCAAAACCTCCTTGTATACTCCTCTACAATCAATCCCCTCCTTCCTCAGAGGTTACCAATATCTTGAATTTTGTGTTCATCATTCCTAGGCATGGGTCTATATTATTACTGCATATGTAAATATCCATAAAAGATATTTAGTATTGGTTTGCATGTTTTACATTTCTATATAAGTGTTACACATTCTTCAGCAACTTGCATTTTTCTCAGCTTAATGTTTTATGATTTATTTTCCTTGGTAGTTCTAGCTCACACATTTTTATCTATTTTTATACGCATAAAGTATTCTATATCATGAGTACATCACACTTTATTTATCCGTTCTCCTACTGATGGATATTTAGGTTGATTGTTTTCAATTATAAACAATGCTGCCATGGACATCCTTGTACATGTGATCATAGTTTTCCACTCTAAGAATGAATTCCCAGTTACTCAAAGTGGCAAACCTAGGTCTGGCTTATCTGTTGGCCTATGTGCTTTGCGTTATCCCTTCTTTCCATTTCAGTCCTATCTTCCTGATGTTTTACTATGAAATCTGGTAGAATTATCAATGGTCTGAAATTAGAGTAGAGTATCATGGGCTAAATTTAGCTCACCAAAAATCTCTTCTCAGTTCCAAGAAGCATATCATAGGTTCTGATTGAGATTTTCACTGAGAATTTCCTGGAACCAGAAGAGAAGTCTTCTTTCCAATATAACTGTAGCAACAAAGAAACCTAATTGCTCTTGCTAAGTTCCCAAGAAGCTCTATTCAAGCACCAAAGAAACGTAATTATTTGATAAGCTTCATGCTCAGCACTATAAGGGGTGAGCTTTGTGATGAAGTCTTCTAGCCAAAATCAGTTTTCTGGCTGCATGTTAACCAGGGAAATTCTCATCTGCTATAGTCCTCTCCAAGAGGCCTCAGGTTTCTGGTTCTTCTGGTTCTTCATGTTAATATTTTACATGAGAGCCAGGTAGATAATCTGTAAGTCTGCACTCAACATCAGATTGGTGGTAATACTTTCAGCACTGTCCCTCGGCTCTCAGGGTGACTACTGGGGTCTTTCCATCTTTCACTCCAGACTTGAGTGGCCCTTTGGCCTTCTTTTTCGGTTTAGTTTTTGTTTTCCCTGGTTTAAATATTTTATTTATTTTATCCTTCAATATCAAAATAACACATGCTTATTATAAAAAATGTTTCAAGGGGTGGCTGGTTGACTCAGTCGGTTAAGCCTCTGACTTTGGCTCAGGTCATGATCTTGTGGTTCGTGAGTTTGAGCCCCATGTCGAGCTCTGTGCTGACAGCTTGGAGCCTGGAGCCTGCTTCAGAGTCTGTGTGTGTCTCCCTCTCTCTCTCTGCCCCTCCCATGATCACCCTCTCTCTGCCTCAAAAATAAACATTAAATTTTTTTAATTTTACAAGAATATTAAAAAAGAAAACTATAAGAATATTAAAAAAGAAAACATCAATTATAAGCTCACTATCCAGAGGTATTAATATTTGGGCATATTAACTTCCATTTTTCCTGTGCATTTTTCTTATATTTGAGATCATACTGCACATGCAATTTGTAGTTTACTTATATTTCTTAACATTATCTAGCTATCCATCCGACCAACACACGTTTTCCCCAAAATATCCAAAGGTTTTGTTTAACAGTATTCCTCATTATCTTTCCATGATATTAGGATCTCTACATAAGCATCATTCACCAAGTTAAAAAGTATATGCATTTTGCATTTTGAAATACATTGACAAAATAGTTTCCAGAAACATTTTACCAATTTCCACTCCAGATATTAGTTTTTGAGAGCCTGCTTCCCCAATTTTATTTATTTTCTGCTCCATTTCTAGTCAGTTTTATACTGTTTTTGTTGCAGACTAATCTGTGTTTTTCATCGAGCCAGTGATCTTGAACTCCAGTGTATTCCAACCTCCAACTTGTGTACAGTTTAACTTATCTTGACTCTCCAGAATTTCCTTCTTCTAGGAATGAGCTATATTGACAATCGTTTATTTTTCTTTTAGGGAAGAAAGGCAGTGATCTTTCTGAGGTTCAGATAACCAACAATAACTCTCAGGGTCTCTGATGATGGCTCTCAGAGAGTGAGAAGAAAAGCCTGCAATTAAGGCTTTTGTATTTCCAACACCCTCCCTCAGGGCACATGAACCTCTATAGAAACTGAAAGTCACACGTGGCCCATTTGTTTCAAGGTCCTCAGAGGAGTTCTCTCACCCCATCCCCTGATGGCTTCATTTGCATAACCAAGAGGCTTTGGGATGAATTAGGTCAAGGTCTTGTCTCTAGCTTCTTGTTGAGCACTGACTTACTGAAAATTATAGCTCTCCCTTATTCCCAGGAGTTATCGATCTGATCTCAATACAGCATCTTTGGTCAAAAAGCAGCAAGTATCTGATGACTCTTTGGAGAACATCCAAACTGGTTTTCAAAAGGCATATCTTCCCCTTATACTAAATCACTTACTGGTATGGGTCTAGTCCACTGAAAGGAAAATCTCTATAGGAAATTTGCTCAAATGGAAATAGTAAATCATAGTGCTGATAATTTCAAATTGCACTGAGACCCTAGAAGCAGATGGGAAATTGCATTAGTTCTCACCATAAAGAGTTTACAAAGGATTCTAGCCAAACACATCACTGGTCAAGAACAACAGGAATTTGTACTTTAATGCAGTTTAAATATCTGAATATAAAGGGGGTCAGAATAGAGCACACAGGGCTAGCCTTAAGAGATACTGTTTCGGTATAATGCTTTACGTTCCATGAGTATTTGCATTTTGTGGCTTTTTTGGAGGGTGACATTGTTTTATCAAATAACTGAGGCTCCAGAGAGGCTATAGCACCCTTCGTTCCGGGGCTTGGCATGCAAAATGAGGGAAAGAGTAGAACTAGCACACAACTAACAGCACAGAGGACAGTCCCACAGCTTTATAGACCCCTGCCTCTAGGCTTTGCTGCTGGCCTGCCTCTGGAAATGCACAGCATGGCATTGAGATTTTGAGCTTGGAGAAATGAGTGACCAGGATATGGGACCAGGATTCCCTTTGGAGTCTAATAGCCCACCCAAGGATGTCTTGATCAGGGTCAGCAATCCATTTTATTCTAAATGTCACACCATTTGCTCTAGGCAGGCCCTCTGGGGACACTAGCAGGTCTCAGGCAAAATAAAAATAATAGCAAACCTGGAGATGCTAGTACTTACTATTGCCAGGCTTTGTTTTAACTGTTTTATATATATTAACATGGTTCCTACTCATAACAATCCTATGGGGAAGGTAGTAAAAAAGTAGTGGGAGAGAAAAAATGGAAAAAAGCAGGGGAAGAAAAGGGCAAGAAGAATCCAATGCAATTCAACAATTATTTATTAAGCACAACTCTGTTCTGGGGATATGGTAATGAACAAGATAAAGGGGGGTGTAAAGGGGAGTACAGGTAGAGAGAGGAGGAGGAGAGAAAGGAGAAGGGGGGTGGAAAGGAGGAGAGAAGAGAAAAGGAGAGGAGAAATAATGACAAAAGAAAGGAAAGCTGTGCACATGGCAGGCAATGGTAGTAGGAAAAACCTTCCCCATGACCTCAGGGGTTGGCCACACTTTCTGGGCTGAGGCTGAGGCTGTTTTCTTCTGGCCCAGGCTCTTACCCTCATTACCACGAGGTTGGTGCACACATAATCATTCCAATAATCCAGCCCACTCCAGACAACATGGGCCCGATGCAGCCCAAGGCAGGTAGTTTACACCCTGGTTTAGACGGTGCTTTTCCCCAGTTTACACAGGTTGATGACTTATTGTGGCACGTGAACTTTTACTGTTTTCTCAATCTGCCTCCTACTTTTTCTTCTTCTAAGGGCCTCAGTGACACAAGTATACATTTTGGGCCTTCAAACAATATTTTACCAAATGGCTTATTTTTATCCTACCACCATCGACAATATTACTTTCCTGCCAAGTTTTGCCAAGGTGCCCGTTTCCAACATTTGCTACCTGTTCAGATGATCACTTCATGCCACTTTTTTCTCTTCTTGTTCCCCCCGCAACCCTACTTGGAAAGGACCCTTACATCCCATTCTGATCATTGGAAAGGACCACCAGGGCCTTGTGCTGATGACACTCCCACCCTCTGTCAACCTTCTCTGCCAGCAGAGGATATGGCACCAGCCACGCTTTCTCGCCAGCCTTCAGGGATCCCATGAAAAATAATTGTTGCTGCTGCCCAGCCTCTGCCATGCCCCAGACCCACCTCAGTCCTGACTTAATGCAGGTAGCTTTCCAGATGCATTGAGATGCCAGGACTTTGAAGGTGTGACTCGATCTCAGAAGACACTGGCCCTGGAGACATATTCTTACAGTCCAGAGAGGAAGGACAGTCTGAGCAAACCCCACCCTTTCACAGCCACTCAGTTCCCTTTTTTTGTTTCCTGACTTAAACCGATGTCTTTTTTTTTTTTTTCCTTCTCAGCAGCATGGTATCTGGTTCCCTGCCTCTGTTCCTATACCACCCCCCCCTCCCCGAGCCCCCAGCTGTCCCCGCCCTTCATTTGCTTGGGACCTCTGACACTACTATCTTAAGTCTGCTCTGAAAGAAACCTTCTCAACATTACTCGGGACAGTGAGACTCTAGATGGGTCTGGGTTGAGCAGACAGGTCATCAGGCTGACCTCCCCAAGGTGAAGGGACGACATGCTTAAAGAACTGTGGGGATATTCAGCAGAGAGAGTGGAGACTTACAGGAAAGAGGAGAAATGCAGACCTTCAAAGATGTATCAAAGGGTCTAATGAGGAAGAGTCTTTACAGTCTCATGTCCTTGAAGGCAGAGGAGGTTCAAGGTCACACAGTTAAACTTGATAACAAAAGATGGAGACTGCTCACAAGGGGACCCCCAAAGTGCAGAGCCTGAGAGAGGTAGAGACAAGACTTCCCCCTGCTGAGTCATTTTCTAAGAAAGCATGTTTTTCTACAGATAAAAATGTACAAATGTAAGCCCTCACAAAGACCTGTGCCCTTCCCCATTTTCTGCAGATGTTGATTTTCTCCATTTCAGATTCTGCCTCAGGGATTAACTCTTTTTTTAAAATTTTTTTCAACATTTATTTATTATTGAGAGACAGAAACAGAGCATGAGCATGGGAGGGGCAGAGATAGGAGGAGACACAGAATCCGAAGCAGGCTCAAGGCTCTGAGCTATCAGCATAGAGCCTGACTTGGGGCTCGAACTCACAAACCACGAGATCATGACCTGAGCCAAAATCGGACACTCAACCGACTGAGCCACCCAGGTGCCCCTCAAGGATTAACTCTTAATTTACACCGTTTTCTTTAATTCTGTAAGTCTATAAACCAGACTAAGTGTGTTAATTGAAACTTAAATGTTTCCTCAACTACTTCTTAGCCTGTGTTCTGGCCACAATCATCTCTTGGAGGATTCTCCTAGGAAATGAAGACAGTACTGGCTGCAGACCAGGATGGCGGCAGAGCCCCTGCTGACTGGTTGGCTTTCCCACTTTGACACATCAGGCACTGCCATGTTTACTTGCCCTACATGCTGTATCCTAAGATCACAGATCTCACTAGAAGTCTGTCAGAAGTCTTAAGGCAACAAAACTTTTTAAAACACATTTTGTAGGGATGGTAGAGTGGATAATAGTCACATCTGCACAAGATAGATATATCCTTTCACTAGTCACTTCTGAACAGCTGCTCTGGTCCTCTGCCTGAGAGTTGGTCACAGACATTCTCCTCCCCTCCCCTTTCCGTCAGTCAGATGCTACCTGTTGTCACATGGCCTATCCCTTCTCGAGGGCCATCTTGGGGTGGAGACCGGAAATTGATAGGCATACAATGGGGGATCTGGAAAAGGGAGAGTGAGACAAGGGGATAGGGTAAAATAAACCTATGCACTTTTTTACCATCTGCCCATGAGCCTTTCCCTAACACACTTCTCTAGATGACAGAAGGGCTGCACCCAAATAGTGCAAAAAAATGGCCTAGTGTCGCCTCAGAAGATTCCCGATGTAATGTAAGGTTTTTTTGGGTGATATCCTGTTGAACATTTTTTAATGAACTTTGAGGAAGATATAGGAAGTAGCCTAGCTAATCTGGGAATGGTGCAAGGCTATTATGAGTTAGATTGGATGACAGAACTGGAGCAATCAGTTTGCAAAAAAGGTCTTGGTCACCTGGTGTGATAAGCCAACTTCAACCAAGTGTATTTTACCAAAGCTAAGGGATGTGTCCCATAATTGGGCACCAAATTGAACTTCAAAGGACTCCAGGTGAAAGTGGGATTGCAGTAGCATTTGTGAAAATGGTTCATAGGTTTTTGCTGATAATGATCAAGAGAAATGTCAGGTCAGTAACATGGCTGCCAGAAAATCCAAGGTCATATTAGGCTTCCTTGTATAAGTAAAATATCTAGACAGAGGAAAGTGAATAGGTCACCTACTCCGCAAGGTGAGGCCATATCTAGACTCTTGTGTTGAGTTCTGAGTGCCTTGTCTTAAGAAAAATTAAGCAGGAGTATGTCCAAAACAGAGACCAGGATTAGTGAAGGAAATCAAAATCAAAGCCATGTTACACAAGGTGTAATAGAAAGAACTAAAGTTGATTAGACTAACAGGGGCCATGTTCATTGTCTTCATTTTTCCATTTGACTAATGTCAAAACCCTGTAGAAACTCTTCAAATGTAAGACTGCCTAGGAGCCCAAAGAGAAGAAGAAAATGTCAAGACTATGGGCTGGCTGTTTGGCAAAGAAAGTTTTAGGAAATGTAGCAGGTAGTGGTAATGTTTTTATTGTCTCCTTCCCAGAGACCATCCAACAAAAAGAGGATGATCAGAGAATCAACTCTGGACTCATGGGTATTCCTGGAGAGTTATGCAAGCATGAGATCCTAGGCTTTCATAGTTCCTTAGCCCTTAGTCACTGGTACCCCTTTCAGAGTCCCTGATCAATTCTCTCACTTCATTATCCTCTACCCTGCAGATGCCCCTGCTTCCCCCATGTGATGTTGTGGTTAGGTGCAAGGCTGTGGTGTTAGAACTACCTGGGTTGAGATTTCAGCTCCACAAAATAATCACTTGTATTGTGCCTGAGTTTCCTTACCTGTGACATGTTCATAACAGTACACAATATATGGATTGTTAGGATTACAAGAGGTAGTATATAAGGTGTTTAGGAAAATGCCTGGTATATAAGAAGTCCTCAATAATTGTTAGCTATTATAATTACGAGGCCACAACAGCCATATTGTATAATGTTAAAGAAACCCAGAATCTGGAGTCAGATCACCTGTGTTTATATCCTGGCTCCACTCAATACTATTAACATTGGGCAAAATGTTGAATATACTATTTGAATAGCTTATGGCCTCAACTTTCCCATGTGTAAAATGGGAATAATAGTACTCCCTACCTCTTAGAATTACTGTGAGAATTTTATGAAACAATCAACTAACTTTTTTATTAAATTTTTAAAATATTTATTTTTGAAAGAGAAATCACAAGCTGGGGAGGGGCAGGGGGAGAGAGAGAGAGAGAGAGAGAGAAAGAGAGAACCCAAAGCAGGATCGATGTTGTCAGCACAGAGCCCCATGCATGGCTTGAACTCGCAACCTGGGATCATGATATGAGCCTAAGTTGGAGACTTAATGGACTGAGCCATTCAATTTAAATTTTTAAAAATTTTTAATTTATTTTTGATACACACACACACACAGACAGAGCATGAGTGGGAGAGGGGCAGAGAGAGAGGGAGACACAGAATTTGGAGTAGGCTCCAGGCTCCGAGCTGTCAGCACAAAGCCTGACACGGTGCTTGAACTCACGGACTAAGAGATCATGGCCTGAGCTGAAGTCAGATGCTCAACCGACTGAGCCACACAGGCGCCCCTGAGCCATCCAATTTTATTTATTTATTTTTTTATTTTAATTTTTTTTTAATTTTATTTAAACATTTATTTATTTTTGAGACAAGGAGAGACAGAGCATGAACAGGGGAGGGTCAGAGAGAGGGAGACATAGAATCTGAAACAGGCTCCAGGCTCTGAACTGTCAGCACAGAGCCTGACGCGGGGCTCAAACTCACGGACCGCGAGATCATGACCCGAGCCAAAGTCGGCCGTTCAACCGACTGAGCCACTCAGGAGCCCCAAGCCATCCAATTTTAAATACTCAGTGCACTGAAGTCTTTCTCTGCTAGACTCTTTTTTTAATTTAATATTTATTTTTGAGATTGAGAGCAAGCGAGCAGGGGAGGAGCAAAGAGAGAATCTGAAGCAGGCTCAGATTCAGTCACTCAGCCGGAAACAGGCCCAGGCACCCCTCTGTTGGACTCTTGAAACCTAGCACACGCCTTCTGCCAGGTACACAGGAAGGGAAGAGCGGTGGATACTTTCTATCTCTGCCTGTTTATTGCTATTGCGGTAAGTGAAAAGTTTCATTGTCTCTTCAGAACAGC
Organism: Leopardus geoffroyi; assembly: GCF_018350155.1. Taxonomy (NCBI): domain Eukaryota; kingdom Metazoa; phylum Chordata; class Mammalia; order Carnivora; family Felidae; genus Leopardus; species Leopardus geoffroyi. The sequence goes on from NC_059343.1 coordinate 82,287,294, forward strand.
AGTCAGCTTGCTCCTTCAACAAACGGGTACTTTTTTTTTTTTTTTTTTTTTTGCAAAGTACAGTACTTTGTAATTATATATTTATGAGAGTGTATTTGATTATTTGATTGTTGTGTCACTCTCCTAGAAGAGTGCCCAACACAGAATAGGAATTCAATAAACATTTGTTGAATGGACCAGCCATGTGATAAATGAAATAGGGCACTGGCTCCCTCCAAGCCAATCCCTCCACCAGCAGTTCACTGTCAAAAGACGTTCCCAGCGTCCTTGAAGTGGGACAGTAATGGCACATGGGTGAGTAGGGCCGTTCCATTTGGCCCTAGTCCTTGCTTTTCTTGGAGATAGGGACAGGGAAGCCCAAGGGTCTAGAATGAGCACTGCTTCCTTCATTTAACGCTGCTACCTAGCGGCGTCCACTGAAAGTGATGAAGTGAGGAAACATTGCAAAGCGGGAAGACCCGGAGGAAGTCAAAGACAGGATCCGCCTCCGGCCGAACCCTTTCTTAAACTCCCGCCCACGGCTACCAAGCAGGTCATCTCAGTCGCCAGGGGGCGGTGCTCACAGAGCCTTAGACTCTATGGTCATTCTCGCCAACTCCCATGAGCAAGAGCGACCAGAAACCTCCTATATACTTCCGTTTCCGGCCTGGCCTCTCTCTTTCCGTGCCGGTAGCCTTCTCGCAGCCATGGTAGGACCTTGGGGAGGGTGCCTGTAACATCCAGTTTAATCTTCTCATACCCTTTGACGGTGCCGTCCCAGGATGGCTCTGGGCCCACGCGTGGACTCGATGTACCAAAGAAACCCAGTGTTGCTGGGGTCGACCCCGGAGGCACTGGGCTTTGGGGCCAGGAAATGAAGCGATGGGATCAAAGAGGTAGTTAGGTGGGGGTGGAGGGAATGTGCTGGCTTTGGGGCTCACAGGAGGCCGCTGTATTGGAAGCACTTGCGGCTGTACCACCTTCTAGTCGAGTGTTGTGTGCTAGCGAGGAATCTTGAGAGTCGAGCTCTCATGGGATGTCTTAGCTTCGGCTGGGTAGGTCAAGGCATTGTGCAATTTTATCTGATAACCCTGCTCATTCTAAACTGTGTGCTTACTAGGTGAACGTTCCTAAAACCCGCCGGACTTTCTGCAAGAAGTGTGGCAAGCACCAACCCCACAAAGTGACACAGTACAAGAAAGGCAAAGATTCTCTTTATGCCCAGGGTAAGACAGTCTGTACGTAATTTGGTTTTAATGCATCATTCGTATACTAGTATAAGAAATGAGCGGTCCCGTGCGCCCTCTCCCCTAATTTGAGTATTGATAATTATGCTGGGAAAACCAAGATAAAACCTGTAAGAAAAGAAGACTTTACCATGTGGCAGTTGTGATTATCTTTGGTATACCATAACAAATAACTTTATTCTCCCAGGAAAGCGGCGTTATGACAGGAAGCAGAGTGGCTATGGTGGGCAAACTAAGCCGATTTTCCGGAAAAAGGTTAGTAGTAATTACTGTTTGACATGCTGCCCACCTACTGTGGTAAAGACATTGCATTTTTCTATGGCCCACATTTCTCCAGTACAGGTGTGTGTCAGTGAAGTTCTCTGTTAACCTGCAGTGACCTGTCCAGTAGGCAGTGGAGCTGGGAATGCAACCCAGGGCTGACCCTAGTCTGCAATACTGTATCATCTCAGTGTTTTATTCTTTTTGTCCTTCCCTTACTGAAAAGGCAAACATCAAGTTAAATGAATGTGTCCTGCCTTCCTAAGAACTGAAGTTTGAGTACATCACTAAATCCTTTCCTTTGCCCTGTTTCCTGTCATGCGTTAGTGAATCCTCAGTCTTTGCTTGCAGTAAGAATTACTTGCTTACTTTGTTTTTCAGCTCAGAAGCCTGCAGTCAGCTACCTATCTCATGAACTTGTAAAGCTCTTTAAAATTGTCATTTAGGCCTTCCACTGGTCTGAATTCTCTGTCATTCTCATCCAGGCCAAATGAGTTTCTTTTCTGCCCCAGGTGATTGGCTACCCCTTAAAGTACACAGTGCCTGGAACAGCATTCTTACGAACACAGCATTTCTTTTGGTGCTTTGCTCATTCAGCCTAGTTTCAGAAAATATCAAGGAATAACTAGCATTCATTTAGGTGCTGTAAATGGTTTGATCTCAAGGTGGTAAAAGGAATACCTGATAGCCTTTTCACATTCAGCTAATTTGTTTTAGATGGGGAGATTCTGCCTAGGTTTTGGCTTTTTTGTGAACTGGTAGCAGTAGGATTCTTGTTATAGGAGTAGGCTTAAAAAGTTTATTAGTGGACCTTGAGTTAAATGATACAGCTGAATGCACATAAATTGTATACATAGTTTTATGTAGTCTCCAGAGAATTAATAGATTAACAATTATTCGCCCTATTCAATGAGAAAGTTGGGTTTATTTCATAGTTTCATGCACTTGGTTGACCCATTTCTGTCATTTGAAAAAGCTTTCCTTTAAGTAGTACTTAACCCAACAGTGCTATTTTTGAAGAAAGATTTTCTCTAGTGATTTATGAAGGGTTTGACTTAATTTTTTCCAGGCTAAAACCACAAAGAAGATTGTTCTGAGGCTTGAATGTGTTGAGCCCAACTGCAGATCTAAGAGAATGCTGGCTATTAAGAGATGCAAGCATTTTGAACTGGGAGGAGATAAGAAGAGAAAGGTATATAATTATGGGTGGAGGGTGCAATCTTTTCTACTGGAAGAGGTGAACATTTCTCCCCACTTACTGATTGTGGAATCAAGAATTGGGCAATCCTCTTAAAATACCTAGATCCATTAGCTGAAGGTATGAGGTTTTTGGTGTTGGTTTTGGCATGAGTAGTAGAAGGATAATGAAAAGTGACTTAAAAGATGGTGATCACTTTAGGGACAGAGGGTGTACTTGGAGTAAAGGTTCTTTGCAACATTAAAAAAACTCACTTATTTTCTGTTCCATTACAGGGCCAAGTGATCCAGTTCTAAGCTTCATATTTTGTTATGAAGACAATAAAATCTTGAAGTTATGTTCACTTCATTTGGTTGCAGTTGGTCTTTTGAGCATGAAATAAACTAGCACCCTCAACAAAATTCCGTTCGTGGGGAAATTTATGGTTGATGGTTCTTTTGGGTACTGTGCTCATTTTGGATTGAATCTAAACTGGTTGAACTCACATGAGACATGATTTCTCAGTTTTCACCTCAATTACTTGGGGTTCATGGGATTCTGTTTGCTGTTAAAGGTTAGTGGTTACCATGGGACATAAGTAGAGATCTGCATTCACTAACATGGTGAGATCAGTAACAATTACACAGTGAATGTAAGTTTACTAAGAGTGAAATTCTCATATACCCTTGCTACTGCAATAATTTAATGAGGAAATTAGGCCCAGTTTTTTTGGCATAGTATACTATATTGTGTCCTCAGACTTACTCTCAACATTTTGATGTGCCCTGTCAAATTTTGAAGTAGACCTAAATTCTCATGTACAAACCACTGCAGAAGATAAAGTTTCTAGTGAATTGAGCTGCTCAGTGGAATGTAAAAGAGGTATCTGTCAATTAAAGATGTCTAATAGTTGTAAGTTTTACATTCTTTTCCTTTTTGTATACTATTGTATACTTGATTTTTCCTGATATTAAGCTTTTCATACTTGTGTAGCAAACTGGAGACAAAGTATATAAGCAATATATTTTGGTAACTAAGTACATCTCAATGAGATGGAGTTTTCTTACAGATTACTTTGTTTCCATGAGTGAGGAAGCCTGGGCTTGCCAGTTTTAGCAACTGATGATTATTCCTCCAGTTTTATTGAAAATGATTGGTAATCACCTGACAGGCAAAGGAATTAACATGTACTTTGTGGGCCTTTTGTACCCTGCTAGTTTTGTGCTGTTGTGCATTAGGATGGGTGAGCTGCATGCCTTTGGTCATGTTGGAGAAGGGGGATTGTAAAAGGGGAGGTGGTGAGGCTGGCTGGAAGCTTTAAGGTTTGGTACTCAGGCAAATGAACTATAGGAAAGGGAGGGAATTGTAATGTCTGGAAATTCCTTTCAAATGATTCACTCCCACATACCCCAGTCTGAAGGTCATTGCCTCATCACATTCTTTAGAGGAGGTGACTTAAAGGGGGGAGGGTGTTCTGGCCAAAGGCCTGGTACTTTAGGTCACAATGTATCAACTATTGCTGGCGAAAGTAAGTCATATGCATTTGTTGGATCTAGACTGCAAACCACCTTGGGATTTGGAAACCTAAGTGGTGGGTGTTTCTTGACAAAATTATTCCAAGCAACTCAGTACGTAGTAGTGCAAGAGTTAAAAGTCTGGGCCGAAATCCTGGCTTAAGTTTATAGTGGATAAGTACCTGCCTCAGGGTTGTTGGTGAGGATTAAAATGAGTCCATATACTTTAATGCATCTAGAAGAGTGCCTGGCAAATAGAGTGTGCCCAATAAATTACAGCTATTATTTCTCATCTATTAACATTTGTTCAAAAGCTTTTTCACAAAATGTTCTCTAAAGATACATTTGGAAGTTCTTAAAAAACTCCACTGTGGAAAATTTTATTGAAGGAAATGATGGCCGAAGTGGGAATGGAAGAAAAAGGAGACACCAATGGGGTAGTCCCTTTGGCAACAAGATACACATTTAAAAGAAAGCTTTGTAATGTGGTCTAATTTGCTGCCAGCCGAAGTAAAACCGTGCCTGTGGGATTTATCTGAATTTTTAAATCTGAAGTCCACTGATAAAACCCAAGTTTTCTCTTCACAGGCAGGAGCTGTGTGATTATGCAGTCAGGAATACAGGCCATCCCTTGTCCCAGGGAAGCAATAGAGATGGTATAGAAACGAGGTCCACCGATCTCCTGCAGGTTTACCATTGCCACAGCCCAAGCTAAATCTGATAGTGGGCGTTCCCACACCTCAATGTTGTCTTCCTGAAAAGTAAGCCAAGAAATTAGGTGTGATAAGCTTGGCACCTAGCAGTAAGCTGCCTTGTTAGTAGTGGCATTCAGTATTATTGTCAGAACTATTGAGCACTTCTAGAAAAACTTAAAATCCTACAGTGTGTTTTGGAAATAAAGTAATGGTTAGCAAAAAAAAAAAAAAAAAAAAAAAAAAGGAGCCTCATTGCTGATTATAATATGAAGATTAAAAGCAAATATGCTCAAAAGATCAGTGCACATCCTCTTATGTAACATATTTAGGCCCAGGACAGACATGGTTCTTAGGCATAAAGCCATTCCATCTTTAAACACAAACATTTGGGGCGCCTGGGTGGCGCAGTCGGTTAAGCGTCCGACTTCAGCCAGGTCACGATCTCGCGGTCTGTGAGTTCGAGCCCCGCGTCGGGCTCTGGGCTGATGGCTCAGAGCCTGGAGCCTGTTTCCGATTCTGTGTCTCCCTCTCTCTCTGCCCCTCCCCCGTTCATGCTCTGTCTCTCTCTGTCCCAAAAATAAATAAACGTTGAAAAAAAAAAAATAAACACAAACATTTGGATGAACTGTAAACTAGAAGGCAAGAGAATATGATCCTGGCCAATTCGGGTTTTCTCCCATAGAACATTATTTACTGTACCTTTCTAAGCCGGTACCCCTGCTTGCCTAAGGGGTCTTGATTGATGGCAATTACATCCTTATCCTGAAGGAGGGCTTTGGCCTGAGGGCTGATGTGTCGGAGGTCATTGGACATGAGTAATGGAGCTGCCATGATAGCCCACAGGGCCATCTGAGTTACCTGCTGATCCCAGCTAAGGCCAAAGTTACCGATCACTAACTGGGACAAAGAAGAACAAGAATTTAAGAAAATGAAACAGTCTTAGTCGCCTAGACACAGAGATGCCACTTTCAATGGCACCCTGCTCTGAGTAGTACTCTCAGGTAAGGCCTGCTTCCAGGAATTTTCCCTTCTGATTTACCTTGAAAGTCAAGTAGGCAAACAGGCCCACTGCAGGGGCTTGAACAAGGAGGGCTCAGATTCTTACCATATCTGGGTCATTCCAACCCCCTGGTCCTGCGACATCGATAATTCTCTTCTGGTTAGAAGATGTCCAGTATAAGATATTCTTTATACTTTGCCAAGAATCATAAACATCATCAAAATTTCTCCAGTGATTGCAGTACTGTCGGATTTCTGTGTAATTGGGCTATGGAAACAAACAACTCTTCTGTTTACTTCTACTAACATTGTTGCAAGATGAAAATAGTCAAGTTTAAAGGAGGCACCTGTAGTGTTCTTTAGTTTACAGATTAAAGGTCTCTATGAGGAGAGCTAAATCCCTATAATAATGGAATTTTATTGTAAGAAATTTGCTTCAGAAACAGGACATATAACTTAAAATCCCTACTTAAAATGGCTTTAACACTGTTTATACTGGAAATATACCAAATAGTAACTAAATATTGGGATTATGGAAAGCTTTTAATTTTTTTTCACAACTTACTGTATTTTCACACTTTCCTAAAATGGAAATGCATCCCTTTGTCATCAGAAGTAACTAAAATCTTTATAAGTAAAAAGCTGAAAAATTACATAGGACATACAAGCTCAGGATTAGGCAATCTGAATCCTAGGCATATAATTTGTTAAAGGAATGAATAAAAGTTTGTAGATAGGGAGGTAGAATATCAGGTTTACAGTGTTAAAAAGAGGTGAGAGAGTATTTTGCAGGATTAGAAGAAAATAACAGGGATTCATTCTGTAATTATTCAACACTTACCATGAACTAGGGATACAGTGATAAAGTCAGACAAGGTCCCTGCCCTCCTGGAGCTTACATTCTAGTGGGGAAGACAGACAATAAACCAGTCAACAAATAATTCCATATAGTGCTAAGCTCTTAGAAGGAAATTCACAGATCAGTGTGATAAAGAATAAATGGATAGAGGGCTATTTTAGAGTAGAGAAGAGGTGTCTGAATATGTGCCATTTGGTTTGAGACTTCAATGTTAAGAAGGAGCCAGCAATTTAAAAATCTTGGAGAAAGAATGTATCAAGCAGAAAGCAAAATTCAAGTGTAGAGTCTCTGAGGCAGGAGTAGGGTTGGGTGTTTGAGGGACAGGACAAAAGCCCAGTGCAGTCATGGAAAGACTGATGGGAGGTTGGAGACAGGCTAGGGCCAGATCAATAAAGTCTGATTTTATTCCAAATGCAATGGGAAGCCAGTTAAGGGTTTTAAGCAGGGGAGTGGTATGATTTACATTTTAACAAGATCACTGTGGTGCTCCTTGGAAAATGGATAGGAGTAGGAGGACAGTGGAAGTAGATCCGGCTGATGATGCAGTCTGGGTAGAGATGATGGTGGCTTGGAGGACCAGGGTGGATGCAAGAGAGATAGAAAGAAGTGGGCTGATTCAGGATGAATTTTATAGACAGTACTGATAGGATTACTGGTGGACAGGTGTGAACTGTGAGGCAATGGGAAGAATCAAAGATGACTGATTTCCTAGGTAATGGTAGCTTAGACTCCAATTACAGCAGTAGAGATGGTGAGAAGTGGTGGATCCTGAGAGAGATGGTAGGATAAGACTGTTAAGTAAGGTTGGACTTTGAAGGAGACCCTTTCTCTCCTTTGTTCTCAAGTTCTGAAAATCTATCGGCAAGGCTCTATTGGATTCTGGGCTCACTAGCTCACCTTACGAAAAGGCCACATATAAAGGGGCCACTCACAGGAATACACAATGCTTCTGCCAGTCCTGTTCAGGGCCAAGGACATGTGCTTATAACCTGTATGAGAAAACAACGGGTAAAATAAGGGAATGAAGGGAATTTCCAGCTGGCACGGTGTTACTTTTTAAAAGGGGACTGCCTGAAAAAAAATAAATAAAAAGAGGCTGCCTGGAATGTCTGTGGTTATATTTTAAACTAGCAGCAGAGACATGTGGCTGCTCTGTGCTTAAAATTGTGCTTAGTACCTCCCGGACTGCTGGGATTGTTGAGGAGGTAGTGTGGGATGGTGCATATACTAAGGAAAGGTGGGAATGAAGATGTTCTTCTCTGTGACGGACAATTCTGGATGCTTTCCCCCAAGTGATGTTATGCAGAGTTACAATTATATTTGTAACGAACTCAGAGCCCTCTTGAATGAAATTTGCACAATATTAGCCATGATTAGGCATGCATGGATTTTACACACATGCATGAATGAATGCATGGACAAACTGAAATAAGAGAAGAGGTAGGAGCTCTGGCACATTAAGAATAATTGTTTCCAGTATTGTGATAGGGCATTTAAAATGTGAAGATTAGCTCTTTGGATGTTCCAGTTACCCTGGCCTCCAAGTTCCTCCCTTTGCTCATGGCTAAATCTCTTTAATGAAACATACCATTTTCCAAATGTTCCATGCTGTCACAGTGACAACCATCAAATTTTAGCAGATCTACTCCCCAGTCAGCAAAGGTCTGGGCATCAATGTCATAGTATCCAAAACTCCCAGGAAAGCCTGCACAGGTTTTATTTCCAACATCTGCATAAATTCCGAGCTTCAGTCCTTTGCTATGGACCTGAAATGAGAGAAAAGGATCACCACAGTAGAAGGGCAATTATGAAGCAGAGAGAATCACTCCAGGCTGGGGGCAGAGACAAGTATACATCACTATGTATCAGGGACTTTTTTTTTTTTACAAGCCTCCAAAATTATCCAGGTGAGTTAGTTGGGAGACAAAGTCTCCAATTCTGCTGAGTTCAAACTATATATGTAAGCTATAACGTAGAACTAAAGGGAAAGCTATCAGTCACTTTAATCTCTCTCTCTGATGGGATCCTAAAAGTTACCTTTCCAGGGCAATGATACAATTATCTGGACAAAGTCTCTCACCATGACCATACCTTAGGTTCCTCTGTGCCCTCTTCTCAAGTAGGCCTCATGTTGTTTCAGCAAGAATTCTGCTAAGTCATTCCCCTACCCTTGATATCTGATAAAGTTCCTCATCCCCCACCCCTGATATCTAAGTTCTTGGCCTGCCTTTAGCATGAATCCTCTTGCCCTTGATGTCTCCTCTTGGTAATTTTCCTTCCACTGACACTTTCAAGTCTGCTCACGGACTATAAAACCCCACTTGTCTTTGTTGTATTAGGAATTGAGCTTGACTATTACAATCTTTGTTGTATTAGGAATTGAGTTCGACTATTACAATAGTACTGAATAAATCTATCTTCATTGCCTTTAACTGTTGTCCAACTCTATTACACCTTAATTTTCAGAATATAGTCCTTCTATCTTATAAAATTCTAGTTTGTAGTACAATTGCAATAGCTCCGCAAAGCTTAACATGGAAATATATGCACACATGTCAAGAGCCAAGTTCCTTTTTTCCTCTAAGAGAATTCAGTGGTTTTGGCAAAAAGAGAACTTCTTCAAGATAGGCCTCAAGAGCTATTGCAAAACAAGGATCTGCTGATGGAATGAAAATTCCACCTGATAAGTCTTACAATTTGATATTCACATGATGGCAGCTATTTTACCTTCTAAGTCTTTGTGAACAAGTTTCAGTACAGAAGTGCTTTGGGTCTCTTTAATGAAAGAATTATCTATAAACTCACATAATTAGCAAGGCCTTGAATCCCACCAGGAAAGCGTTTAGGATCTGCCTGAAGTCTGCCTTTTGAATCTCTTTTGGGAGCCATCCAACAGTCATCAATACAGAGGTACTCATAACCTACATCCTTCCACCCATCTGAGTCCATGAGTTCTGCCATCTGCATGAAGAGCTTCTCGCTGAAAAAGAAATGCCAAGAATCATTGAAATTCATTAAACAAATGATTAGTCATCTTAGGGTTTTGCAATTTTTTTCAACCCAGTAATAGTTCAGTAGTAATTACACTCAGTGCAAGGTAAAATGGACTGTGCTTCTTTCCTCCTCGCCGCCCAAGTACTTCCACCCAAGAACCTCAAACAATTAGGAATGAGAAATACATGACATTGAAAAGGCTATTAGAATTAAGAAAAGGGGCGTGTGGATGGCTCAGGTTAAGCCTCCGGCTCAGGTCATGATCTCACAGTTCATGAGTTCAAGCCCCATGCTGGGCTCTTTGCTGACAAACATGAAGCAGAGTGTGCTAGGGATTCTCTCTCTCCCTCTCTCTCTGCCCCTCCCTGCTGGATCTTTCTCTCTCTCTCAAAAAAGGAAAAAAAACCAAACATTTAGAACTAAGAAGAAGGTTCAGTAAAGTAAGAAACTACAAAGTTAATATAATCAACAGCTTTCTTAGATATTAACAATAACCTATTTGGAGAAAAAGATACCGTTCACAAGACCAACCAAAAAAAAAAAAAAAAACAAAACAAAAAACAGAAAAACCTAAAATACCTAGAGATAAAATTAACACATGTGCAGGATCCATATGAATAAAACTATGATGTTCCCAAATGACTTAAGTGGAGAGATGTTATTTTGCTCTGGGATAAGAAAACTCAACTTTAAAACACACCTTTATACATTGAATAAACTCTGAACAAACCCCAAAAGGAGTTTTTAAGGAACTTGGCAACATGATCCAAAAGTTCACCTAAGAGATTAAACACGTAAACATTCTACAAAAGATAAATGAAGCTGCAATATACCAGTAGCATTAGAATACACAAGCCAATGGAATTAAAGACAAAGTTCAGAAGAAGATCCTTCCAGCCATTTGGTACCATGGAATTTAGTACGTATTAAATGTGGCATTCCTTATAGTAAAATAAAGTCCAGATGGATTAAAGATTTAAATATTTTAAAAATCCATAAAAAATACTACTAGAAAATGTAGGTGACTCCTATTATCTCCAGGTAGGTAAAGACTTTCTCAGCATGATACCAGAGCCAGAAATAATAAAAGAAAAAATTGATGTTTGATACATTCATAGCAAAACCAACCTAAGCCAGAACCACCACATTATTCATAATGTATTGACAGACCACACACACACAAAACCCCAAAGCCAAACCCAAAATATTTCAATTAAAAATAATAAATGGAAATAAAAACGATTGGCAATGTTTTAAAAGAATCAGAAAAATGGAGTGTTGGCCACAGTGTGGGGAAACAGGCATTCATCATACACTGTTCTTGGGAATGTGCATTTGTTAACTTCTGGGGAGGACAGTTTAGTACATAACAAAATGGGCATACATTTGGGTCCAGTAATTACACTTCTAAGAAAAGAATCATATGATGTACAGGAATGGTTAACACAGCTTCACAACAATAAAAAAAAATTGAAGAGCCTGAATAGATATCAACAGGAGATTGCTTAAATAAATCATCGTACATACATACAGTTTGCATTTGTGAAGCGCTTATTCTGTGCCAGGAAAACTTTATTTTCATTATACTCTACTATGTACATTTTTTGCAATGATTATGCATTAGTTTTATTATCATGTAAAAATAAGACAATCACTACTTGGAAAAAAAGGAAAAGACAAAAAGAAATATATGATGGTAACTGCATTCAGCATCTCAGCATTAAGCCACCATGGCTTTGAACTGTGTGAGCATCTGTGATTTATCTCCATTTATTTTGTGCATCAAAGCCAATAGAGGTTATTTTTTGGGTTTGGGAACGCTCAAAAATTTTTCCATATAAATTAATGGTAATTGCTTCATTAAGCCATTTCGGCTTACAGAACACGTTACTTTCGGATAGTGGGGGAAACCTTTATAAAGTTCCTCCAGGTCAACCTCCCAGCTGGATCCCACATTCTAGGGCGAGGGAGGGAGGAGATCCGTGACTCCACGGTTCCTCTAAATTCCCTCCAGTTACAGCCAAGGAAATCCTGACCCAAAAAAGGAGAAGTTGCACGTGTTAGTCCTCTGTCTCGCCTACTCGCCCCAGCTGTGCTCACTACTAGTACCTGGCAGAGGCAGAGCTGCAGTTCACAAGAAGGATCTGAACAGAACTGGATGGTGAATGGATAAAGTCCCCAGTTGGGTGATGAGGCACAGAGACACGAGAAGCAGGGGCTGCTGACCAGACTCCCACCACAGGAGGGGTCACGCAGCAAAAGTTTAGGGCTAGTTTCCATCCAGGGAAGCTTGCTGGAGACGACGACAACAACGACGACAACAACAACAACAACAACAACAACAACAACAACAACAACAACAACAACGCAGCAGCAGTAAGGGAACTCTCACTCGGGCTCAGATGTTCCCTCTATCTCGCCAAAGAGACAAACACATTGAAAGGCGAACGCAAGTGGGTGCTCAATATCTCTGATACCTGATACAAGAATCTGGCTCTTCTTGGCAATCAACATTGCACATGAAGCGCTCCCAGTGCAGCCAGCCCATGGTAGGGGTCATCGCCAAGCCATTGTCCAGGGCCCTGGCCCCAGGGAAGCTCCAGAGAACCAGGGCCAGGAAGCGAAGCGCCAGCAGGAAGCCCGGCTGCTGAATTCTGTTCTCCAGCTTCATTGCCACTGTAATGCAGTACAAATTTACATCGGTAACCTGGGTTTTTAAGCTTAACTTTAGGGGCGGACCAATCACCTGTGAGTTATTAAATAATGACGTTATTGTTTCTCAGGCAACTGGGACGGTTATCCCCAGAGGCGGACCAATGATCAGTCACGTAAGACACACCACAACCAGTCACACTCTTCGTTTCTTGATATTGGCCCGCCCCATTTCCATACCGGAAGGAAGTGCGGCACTTTAGAGATCCCGAGTTTAAGCCGAGAGTTGCTCACGTGACCGAGATCTCACATGACGTAGGTGATCACGTGATCACTCGCTTACGTGAGCAGAAGTAGTTCTGGTCGTCGTCTACCGTCTCGCTATAGCCGTTTGAGGGAAGAAGGAGGAAAATTATCCGGTATCGTTAGAGGTTGGTGTGTAGGTGGGAACTGGGGACCCGAGGGTGGTGATGATGAAGACCAAAGCAGGATCCGCGGGCCACCTCCGCCTTTTTCGTTCCCTGCTTTCCCCTCCCCCGCTCCCCCCTCCCCCCTCCCCCCTTCTCAGTGCCGGGAAGCCGCCTTTGCTGCGCCTGGTGGGGAAATGGTGGACGTTCGTGACTGTATGTGTTTTTGTATATCTGTCTGGGCGGGTCTCAGGGGACCCTTACGAGAAACCGTAAGGTGAAAACGCTTGAAAACCATGTCCCTGGATTAAGAAAAACAAATATTCAGACCAGTGGCCGGAGTGCTGGTCCATCCATTCAGGCACTCAGTCCCCACTGATTGTCTGTAGAGGGAGGCACCAAGTGAATTATATCTGTAGAGTCACACCTAGGCAAATGCTGCATGCCTTACAGAGGCGCCCAATAAATGTTTTTACTGTATTGAATATTTAAATAACGTTTGTTTTTCTACTTATAACAACAATCTACATGTTGAGTTTTGGACGTTCTGAAAATAAGAGTATACTATAAATTTAAAAAAACACAAGTAATTCATCACCAGGAAATAACTACTCAGCATTCGGGTGTATAAAAAGTATGTGTATAACACGCATATAAATACACAATTTCTTAACCCACAAATGGAATCCTGGTTCCTACTTCAGCAGCAGAGTCCTGGTGGCCTTCCCAGGAGATACAGTAATGAAGCGGAATCTCCCTGCCACTACAGAGTGGCATATACAGAGGGATATTAATGTCTAGAGTGCTGCAGGGACATGAAATGGGATTGTACAACCAAGAGATAAGGCATGCAGAAAACCAGTGCATAAATATGTCACTCAAACCTGAAGATGGCTTATAGGGAGAGTGTTATTTGCAGATGCAGTGTGCCAGGCCTATGACAGGCAACTAGTAAATGTTTGTTGAATCTTCAGTGTAGTTTTATGGCAGTTATTACACTTTGTACTTTCTTTCCAAGAGGCCCAGTGTTTCCAGACCATGTCAGATAAGCCATGCACATATACAAAATTAGAAAATTTTATAATATTGCTATAGAGCAAATCCCAGAAAAGCAAACATTTAAATTTATTTTTTTTGCTAAAATAAAATTACTCTCCACAGAAAACTAAGAATGCACAAGAGATTGAAAAAATAACATTGAAAAAGCCATAAGCCTGCCACTGAGAGCAATCACTATTAACATTTGACATATTCCCCATGCATATATTTTTTTCTAACACTTTTTGTTCCAGTTACAGTGATTTTTAAAAATTAAAACTATATAGAAGTAAATTGGGTAAAAAAGTGAAAAACTACTTCACTGTAACCTCCAGTTCCTGTTTTCTCAAAAAACAGATTTGTATTCTATGCTTTCAGATTTTCTATGCATTTACATACGTATATACCTGCATACTTATATTTTAAAATAGGATCATACTATGCATATTCTTTAATACATTTTGGAAATCTAGGTCAGAAGCTGTTTTTTCTTAATAGCTGCGTAGGATTCCATTTTAAGGATAAAGTATATACTGTAATTCATTCAGCCATTCCCCTATTGATGAATAGTTAGGTTTCTAATTTTCTGCCATTACTAACAGTGCTGCAGTGAACATTTGTGAGTATTTCTGTTGACCAGGTTCCTGGAAGGAATTTTAGCAGGGTCAAAGGATATATGAACATACATGTTTTTTTACATAGTTGAGATTATAAAGCAGCTGTGATCTTGGTTTAAGATTATAGCATATATAGTTCCTCATGTTATTAAATATTTGTATAATTTTAAAATTAAGTAATAGTCTTTCTTAATAAAGTACCTTTCGAAGAATACGTAGCTCCATAAATCTTTGTCTGAAACTTCAGATCATCTCTTTAGGGCACATACTCTGAAGTGGATTTACTATATCAAAAGGCATGATACATGTTTACAAGTTGCTTTCCAGAAATACTGTGTATACTTTTCACTCCTTAGGAGTGTTTGCAGACCCTGAATATTAGCATTGACTTATCCTGTTTAATTTTCACTGTCTTAGTGGGTGAAAAATGTTGATTAATTCTGGTTTTAACTTGCATTTCTGATGATTGGTGAGATTTGAACATTTCCCAAATAACTCCTCTGTATCCTCACATCTGTATTCTCCCTGTATTTAATCTGTTATCAAGTCCTGCAGAGTCCACTGCTTTGAATGCATAGATCACCTCTTTCCTTTCTTTTTTAAAAGTGCTATTGCATTAGGTGAATCCCTTATGCCTCGAAGAGACTGGGATTCTAACTGATCTTGCTAGTGTCACCCCAACCCCCCTCTGTTTGAGTTCCACACTGTTGCCAGCGTGATCTGTTTGAAAGGGCTTTGATGACGTCACTCCCTGTTTAAAACCTTTTGAAGGCCTTTCTCATTTGTCCATCACATAAGGCCTTTAAGATATGATTTCTACCTTCCAGCCTTAATGTCTTGCCTGGCCTCATCCTATTTTATGCTCCATCGTAACTTTTAAAATTCACTTATGGATCCATGAACTGGTTAGTCTGTTTTATTTAACAATTCTGTGCTGTTAGAATTGACCAAGTGTCCCTGCTTTGTGTATCTTTTTACTCTGAACAGGATTCTGTCATAGCAAGGATAATGTTTATTTGCACTTTTGTCTTTAGTAAAGATGTATAATGCTCCTAGACCATAAATCCTTTCTGGGCTTACTGACTTTTGTATCCTGAAGCCAAGTACTGGAGTTGGCAACTGAAAAATATAAAATGAATGTATGAACTACCCATAATGTCTTTTTTTCCATTTATCTCTTAGGCTTTAATATATCCCTGATTTTATTAATTGGCATGAATTCTTTATATAATAAGGATATTCATGTATTGGTGTAAGTATCTTCTCAAAGTGTATTGTTTGTCTTTTAATTCTGTTTTATTTTACCTTTGATGTAATTAAGTTTTTCATTTTTATGTAATCGGGTATAGCCATCTTGTATTTGTTCATATCTTCCAGTGATATTGTTGCTGTTAATTTTTTACGCCTTTCATTTTCTGACTATGATGTTAATATATGCTGAATATAGAAAACTTAGAACATACAGAAATGTCCAAAGAAAACAGTCCTTTAAATAAAAAGTTCCCATAATCCTACTGCCCAGAAATAACCACTATTAATGGTATCTAACAAATAAATAGGTATTGAGTAAATAACGGTTGGATGAATGAATTAAAAATTTGGTGCGGTCTTATTATTTATACAAATGTTTTGGAAAAAAATCAGTGTAATTGAGTTTTATATTAGTTTGCTTTTTTCCTACTTGTATTGTGAACATTTTTCCATGACAATAGTCTTCTAATTTTTTTCAGCTACATCAAAATCATAGTGAGCCAAGCTTGCCACCAAGAGCCCAACAGTCACCATGATGCTGAGCACGGAAGGCAGGGAGGGGTTCGTGGTGAAGGTCAGGGGCCTACCCTGGTCCTGCTCAGCTGATGAAGTGATGCGCTTCTTCTCTGATTGTAAAATCCAAAATGGCACATCAGGTATTCGTTTCATCTACACCAGAGAAGGCAGACCAAGTGGTGAAGCATTTGTCGAACTTGAATCCGAAGATGAAGTGAAATTGGCTTTGAAGAAGGACAGAGAAACCATGGGACACAGATATGTTGAAGTATTCAAGTCCAACAGTGTTGAAATGGATTGGGTGTTGAAGCATACAGGTCCAAATAGTCCTGATACTGCCAACGATGGCTTCGTCCGGCTTAGAGGACTCCCATTTGGCTGTAGCAAGGAAGAGATTGTTCAGTTCTTTTCAGGGTTGGAAATTGTGCCAAATGGGATGACACTGCCAGTGGACTTTCAGGGGAGGAGCACAGGGGAGGCCTTTGTGCAGTTTGCTTCACAGGAGATAGCTGAAAAGGCCTTAAAGAAACACAAGGAAAGAATAGGGCACAGGTACATTGAAATCTTCAAGAGTAGCAGAGCTGAAGTCCGAACCCACTATGATCCCCCTCGAAAGCTCATGGCTATGCAGCGGCCAGGTCCCTATGATAGGCCAGGGGCTGGCAGAGGGTATAATAGCATTGGCAGAGGGGCTGGGTTTGAAAGGATGAGACGTGGTGCCTATGGTGGAGGGTATGGAGGCTATGATGACTATGGTGGCTATAATGATGGATATGGCTTTGGGTCCGATAGGTTTGGAAGAGACCTCAATTACTGTTTTTCAGGAATGTCTGATCATAGATATGGAGACGGTGGGTCCAGTTTCCAGAGTACCACAGGGCACTGTGTACACATGAGGGGATTACCTTACAGAGCCACTGAGAATGATATTTACAATTTTTTCTCACCTCTTAACCCCATGAGAGTGCACATTGAAATTGGACCTGATGGCCGAGTTACTGGTGAGGCAGATGTTGAATTTGCTACTCATGAAGATGCTGTGGCAGCTATGGCAAAAGACAAAGCTAATATGCAACACAGATATGTGGAGCTCTTCTTGAATTCTACTGCAGGAACGAGTGGGGGTGCTTATGATCACAGCTATGTAGAACTCTTTTTGAATTCTACAGCAGGGGCAAGTGGTGGTGCTTATGGTAGTCAAATGATGGGAGGGATGGGCTTATCCAACCAGTCTAGTTATGGGGGTCCTACTAGCCAGCAGCTAAGTGGTGGCTATGGAGGTGGTTATGGTGGTCAGAGCAGTATGAGTGGATACGACCAAGTTCTGCAGGAAAACTCCAGTGACTATCAGTCAAACCTTGCTTAAGTAAAGAAGGAACACTAAACAGCTGTTACAGAAATAAAAGCTGTGCATTTATGGGAGTTGTAGAATGGGAGGGATGTCTAGCCTATCCAGTGTGATTGGTAATTGGGAAATATCATTGATTCTGATCACTCTTGGACAACTTCTTTTTCTTTCTTTCTTTCTTTCTTTCTTTCTTTCTTTCTTTCCTTTTTTTAAAGAAAACAAAAATTAAGTTTAACAGTTTCGCATTACAGGCTTGTGATTCATGCTTACTGTAAAGTGGAAGTCAAGGTTTTAAAACTTCAAGCTCAGTAATTTTGAACACTGAAGCATTCACTTAGGATGTAATAACAGCGTTCAGTATTGACCATAACTGTTAAAACAACTTTCAGCTTTCCTCAAGTTAGTTATGTTGTAGGAGTGTACCTAAGCAGTAAGCGTATTTAGGTTAAAGCAGTTTCACTTATGTTAAATGTTGCTCTTATACCACAATACACTGAAAACTTTGGATGCATGTTGAGAAACATGCTTTTCTGTAAAACTCAAATATAGGAGCTGTGTCTACGATTCAAAGTGAAAACATTTGGCATGTTTGTTAATTCTAGCTTTTTGGTTTAATATGCTGTAAGGCACGTGACTGTACACTTTTACTTTTTTTTTTTTTTAAGATCTGGGACAATTTTGAGATGTAATACCAATACTTTAGGAGTTTGGTCATGTCGTTTGTATGAGATTCTGAGGCTTTGATTTAAATCTTTCCTTGTATTGTGATTTCCATTAGATGTATTGTACTAAGTGAAACTTGTTAAATAAATCTTCCTTTTAAAAACTGGAAAAATAATCTTGTACAGCTTGATTTTTTTTAAAGAAAATTTATTTAAGTAGTCTCTATACCCAAAGTGGGACTCGAACTCTCGGCCCCAACATCAAGAGTCACATGGCCTCTGACTGAGCCAGCAGGGTGCTCCCAGCTTGATTTTTTTAATGCTTTATCATATGAAAATTTTCTTTTATTCAAGTCTTCTGCACTTGAAATTTAAATTGTTTTTAATTTTTAAATTTTTATAAACTTGCATTAGCATCTTTATACATACATTGTTGTATATATCACAAATTATTTATTTCTAGGATATATTCCTAAAAGTGGAATTGCTGAGTCAAAGGTACAAACATTTTTAAGGCGCTTGATTTGCATTATCAGAAAGATTATGGTACTTTGTGTTTGTACCAGGACTGTATGTCCCCCTCACCCCATAGACTTCTCAATGATACATATTGTTATTGATCTTGGCTAATTTGTTAGTTGAAAAATGATATCCCGTTGCTATTTTATTTTTTTAAGTTTTATTTTCGAGAGAGTGCAAGCAGGGGAGGGACAGAGGGAGACTGAGGTGAAGCAGGGTCTGCACTGACAGCTGAGAGCCTGATGCAGGGTTCCAACTCATGAATTGAGATCATGACCTGAGCTGAGATCAAGACCTGAGTTGAAGTTGGATGCTTAACCAGGTGTCCCTCTCATTGCTATTTTAATTTCTATTTAATTACTTTTGGGGTGGAGTATTTTTCTGTTTGTTTTTAAACGTCTCACCTCCATGTCCACAGGACTATGGAGCTACTCTGGAATCTATCAAGACAGCATTCTCCAAAATCTAAGAAGTGAAAGCAAATAAATCCCATTCCTTTTGTTTAATCATATAGAAGATCTAAGGCCAATTTATATGTTTTAAAAAAGAATTAAGTATATGTTATTAAATAATACAGTCTCCACCATGAATTTATTAATAGCATCTCTAAACACCTTTAAGGTTTTTCGGGGCATTTAAAACTTGTTCTTAACCATTGGTTCTCAAACTTTAGCATGTACCAGAGAATCCTCTGCAGGGCTTGTTAATACATTGATTACTGGGCCTCACTCTTACAGTTTACGGAATTTGGTAATATTGGGGTGGTGCTTAAGAATCTCCTGATGCTGCTGGTCTCATGGCCACATTTTGTGACCCATCACAGCTCTCTGATTACTAAAGGCCCTAAAATAGCTTTAAGAAGCAGCTTCCTTCATGACTCCTGATTGTCTCCCCTTACATTCCTATGAGAAGTAATTTAAACTTTATGTTAAAATACAGATTGCATATGATTGTTTATAGCATCTTGCACCTCCTATGAGGACTTCAAAGGCCCGTGACACCAGAGGCTTTCTTACATTTCTGTATATGTAGTAGCTGTTAACAATTACACCTCTCAATGACATTCAGGCCTGGATGCCCTCGGGTCACTATCAGCTGCACCTGAACTACAAATCTTTTTGTGGATCTTGTGACTAGCCTGGAAATGGATTGTTACCCTTGCTCTGCTTATAGCTTAGGGTCCGGAGAAATGCTCTGAGATGGGAAGCAAATACCAAATTGGTATAACCTGACAATTTTATTCAAGAACACTTTTTATTGAGTATCATTTCTACAAAATCATTCACACTGAGGATACAGTGAGAGGGGAATTCTTTGATACTTCTAATTTCTGTAACAGTTGCTAAGAGAGCAAGAAATTCATTTTTGACTCGTGCTGAGCCAGTCATTACCTTGTCCTCCTGAGCTCCTTCAGGAAGCCTTTCTCAGGGGGTTCACGAGTACATGTTTTTGCTTTCCAGACTGCTCAGTTAATTTTCCAGAAGGTTCTATAAGTGTGAGCGAAGATTCTTCAGTTAGCCACTAGATGTCACCAAATGCCAGGAAAGAATTGGCTGAGACCTGAGATCAAAGGTGTCTGTTGCTTCTTGCTGGATAAGAAAACTCCCAAGGCCAAAGGAAGCAGTGAAAAGAGAGAGACCCTGGAGAAGGTCAGCAGTCAGAGGTGTGGAAACGGACAGTAGTACCTGTCAGGGAAGCAGCACAGATGTGCACACATACACACCCCTGTAACTCTCAAATCTAATTCTGTAACACTACCAAGGAGAGTTTTCTGGGAGGTAAAGTGTGAAACCCACCGATAGACCTCCTGAGCACCAATCCAGGGGATTCATTTTAGACTGTACCTGTAAGCTACTTGGCAGGATCAGGCTGAAAGTTTTCAATCACAAAAATCATACCCTAAGGGGGTCTCCACTGATGGCTTATGCCAGTGGTTTTCAGAGTGTGCTTCCAGGACCAGCAGCGTGACCTGGAACTTGTTAGAAATGAAAAGTCTCAGACCCCTCCCAGAATGACTGAATGAGAAACTCTGGGGTGAGGCCACAAATCTGTGTTTTAATAAGCCCTGCAGGTGATTCTGATGCACAGAACCATTGGCTTATGTAGGCATTCTGTTTTCCACCCATTTATTTATTTCTGCATTTATTTTTTGAAAAGCTTCTAAATATTTTATTTACTTTGAGAGAGCGTGCACGAGCAGGGGAGGGGCAGAGAGAGAGGGAGAGAATCCCAGGCAGGCTCTGCACAATAAGCTCAATCATGAACCATGAGGTCATGACCTAAGCTGAAATCAAGAGTCAGATGCTCAAATGACTGAGCCATCCAGGCACCCCTATTTCTGTATTTATTCATCCATCCATAAAGGAGGTCTCTATTCCAGAGACAATCTTACCTGTCAGCATGACACAGCTTCTGTATCCTCCCTCCCAAACTGATATGGAAAAGCATTGCGAATTCACTTACAAATCAAGGTCCTTTTTCCTTAGGGAGAATTCCTCAAATGTCAGCAAAAAGGAAGATTTCTTCAAGATGTGCCTCGAGGGCTATTGCAAAACCAGATTGCAACTGGTGAAATGGGATTCCACTCACCGCACCTGACACTAAGCTGGGAGTGTCACAGGGACCATTTCACAACCTGCTCTCACAGTGACTGAAAGTCAGCTTTTCTGGATGCAAAGCAAGCATGTGTGTGGGGTCACCAGGTTAGTGCGGTGCAGGGCCCCATTCAGAAGGTTAGCTAGTGTTTGGAGCCTGTCTGTGGGAGCAGCCCCCCTCCCGGCCCCGCCGCCAGCAGTGATCTGCAGACAGATGCACAGAATGCACTTCCGCCAGCATCTGAGAATGACTGCACTTTATCCAGTAATTATTTTCTAAACTATTTACCTATTCCAATGCTCTGTCTGACCAACATACTTATTAGGACATCTACCTGCATATTGCGAGGGCCGTTTTCCAGGGTTCTTTTTCTCATTCCATCACTTGCTCCTCCTGCCTCCCCTTGTTTGCGCGGGGCTTTTTTCTCATACACGCGATGCTATTACGTGTCAATGCCACCACCATTATAGAGATGCGGAAATTGAGTCTCAGGCAGGGTGAAAACCAATCTTGTGTTTGGGAAAGAACCAGAATGCTGGAGGGGAGAAGGAAATGATGTCTAACATGGGCAAGAGGACACGGCTCAGGTCCGAATGGGATAGAATTAAGAGTAGCGGCGCTCTGGGCCCCGTGTGGTAAAGGTAGCGGGGACCGGCGCTGGGTCTAGTTCCTCCTCTCTGGCTCCTCAGCGGGTAGTCCCGTTTTCCTCCTGCAAGCCCGCCCAGAGGTGAGTAAAGTCGGGCGGAGGGCGAGAAGCTCAGGGTGGCGGAGGGAGATAGTTTGACATGAATCAATTCCTTCCTTTCCCCTCTCGCTTACCAGAGACTATCAATTCTCCTCCCCCCCACCACACCTACAGTGTATTTCCTTTTCCCGTGTAGGGATCGGGAAGAGGCTGCCCGCGTAATGGCGGCCGGCTGGGCGGGGACTGGTGCGGGCCTTGACGCAGGGGGCGTGGTTAGCGCGGCTGTGGGCGGAAGGGAGCCTGGGGAGGGGAGTCAGTTGCGTGTCAGTGGATCTCTGAGAGGGGAGACCACCACCCCGATAAGCGGGGCCCAACAAGTTAAGGCTGGTCCAGGAACCTCGCTCCCCTCCCAGCCCCCTCTCACTTCTTCGGGTTCAGTTGGGCGCTGGGAGCGGGAAGCCAAGGCCGAACCGGACCACGGGGTCGAAAAGGAACAGCCCTGGAACTTCCTGGGCGCCCCTTCCGTCGATTAGCTCTGGTCTGTTCCTCGGGGAAGTCATGCTTCCTGTGCCCACAGCACCTTGGCTCCAGTGCAGCCTTGAGAACAGGCGCCAGGGATCCTCTGGTGGGTCGAGGGAAGCCAGTTTCCCCTGCGTGTAGCCCCATGCCTGGCACAGAGTAGGCGCTCAATACATGTTTATTTCAGTTGAGTGTTGATTCAGCTTTTACGGCTTGTGATGAATCCTTTTCTTTCCATTCTCTAAACTCCCAGTGCTGACTGGATCATGGATAATTACCCTCTATCACAACATCATATTAGAACTTTAAAAAGTTGTGAAAACATGTTGGTCCTCTTGTTTGTTTTTTTTTCTCAACTCATATAATTTTGCTATTTGCGGCGCTCGGGGCGGGGGGATGATTTCTCTGCAGCAAAGCCTTAAAATGTTCTACCCCTTCCTTCAAACTTCCTCCCACTCATCACTTGACACCAATTTGTCTCCTGTTAAATCTTTGTCAGCAGGGGCACGTGGGTGGCTCACTTAGTTAAGCGTTGGACTTCAGTTCAGATCATGATCTCACCGTCTGTGAGCTGAACCCCGCATCAGGCTCTGTGCTCTCAGCTTGGAGCCTGGAGCCCGCTTCGGATTCTGTGTCTCTCTGCCCCTTCCCTGTTCAGTCTCTGTCTCTCTCTCTCTCTCCCTCTCTCAAATATAAACATCAAAATCTTTTTCAGAAAATAATCACACTGAACAGTTGTTACTTGGAGATTCTCAAATTATTTCAGGTGTGGTAGTTTTGAGTTTTGCTTGTCTGGTTAGTCTGTACCTTTTGTCCTTAGGCAAATGTGAGGGTATTCAAAAGTTCCTCTGGGTTGGGAACACGGGGATTAACTGCAAATGGGCACTAAGGTCTTTTGGAGATAATGAGAATGTCCTCAGTGTAGATTTTGCTAATGGCTTGCACAACTCTAAATTTACTAAAAACCATTCAATTGTAGACTTAAAATGGGAGAACTTTATGAATATAAATTATATCTCAAAGAAACTTAAAATGCCTATGGAGTAATAAGTACAAAATAGTGGAGATATGATATATTCTGTGGGGAGACTACTGGGAAAGGTAGGGAAAAATGATAAGAATACAATACAATAGCCTAAGGAAATGACAGACTCCTTAAACTTTAGACACGTTTTTCTAACACCGCATTTCAAGTAGGCCTCATCCTAGGGCCCTATCCTGGGCCCTAAAAGTACATGGTTAAAGGATGATTCCTGGTAATGAACATTTTTTACTCTTCCCATATGCTTGGACTACATATGCATTTTTGGGCCCTCACAGTTCAAGGGTTCAAGTTCCACATCATGCTTGCTGCTGTCAGCACAGAGCCTGCTTCAGATCCTCTGTCCCTGTCTCTCTCTGCCCCTGCTTCAGATCCTCTGTCCCTGTCTTTCTTTGCCCCTCCCTGCTCTCTCTCTCTCTCAAAAAAAAAAAGGCTTATTTATGTATTTTGAGAGAGAGAAAGTGTGCAAGTGGGGGAGGGGAAAAGACAGAGAAATAATCCCAACCAGGCTCCATGCTGTCAGTGCAGAGCCCCATGCGGGGTTCGGTTCCACAAATCATGAGATCATAACTTGAACTAAAATAAAAAATTGTATGCTTAACTGGGTGAGCCACCTAGGTCCCCCTCCAAAGCTCGTGGTCTTAACCACTACAGGAAGATATGTCCTCTAAATGGTCTTGAGCACACTTCACTATTGCTAAATATACAACTATGCAATCATATTTAATGACTATGCTATATTCCATTGTATGGATATAGCATGTTAGGATGTGATCTACACATTTTTCTCTTAATAGGCAAAAGTTCAGTTACCAGGACAGGAAGGAACTGTATTGTGTGTTCCTTTGTCCCCAGCACCATGTAGTAAGAAAGTTCAGGAAGGCAGACAGAGAATATGGATGGTTTTTTGTTGTTGTTCTTTGTTGTTTTTTGTTTTTTGTTTTACTTTCTGGGCCTGACCAGAGGCTCTGTCCAAACTAATCATTACAGTCTGGGCCCTGACTCTCATAGAGGGAGACTCCCTGGATTTGTAAACTGGTTTTATGCTTGACAGTCTGCTTAGTTAATTTTCCAGGAACTCTCCAACTATGTTTCTTAATTCTCAAGCCAGCCAGTAGTTGACACTGAATTCCAGAAACAAGATAGCTTATTTGAGTCTGAGTTACATGAGTAATTCCCCCCTTTCTGCTTTGCTATATTTTCCAATTTTCTATAGAGCTTTCATTTTGTGGGGAAAAAAGGAAGTTAACTTCCCTAAATAAAAAAACCAAGCTATGCAGAGAATAGAGATCTAAGATTCAGTGCTTTTGAGTCTACTATAGCTAAACATATGCTTACTCTATGATCCAACAATTCCATCCCTAGGTATATACCCAAGAAAAATAAAAGCATATGTGTATATAGACTTGTACATGAATGTTCATAGCAACTCTTTCTGTAATTGCCCTAAACCAGATACAATCTTTTTTTTTAATGTTTTATTTATTTTTTGAGAGAGAGCGTAAGTGGGGGAGGGGCAGACAGAGAGGGGGACAGAGGATCTGAAGCAGGTTCTGCACTGACAGCACAGAGCCCCATGTGGGGCTTGAAATCATGAACTGTGAGATCATGACCTGAGCTGAAGTCAGATGCTCAACCAACTGAGCTACCCAGGTGCCCCCAGATACAATCTTAATATGCATAAATAAATGAGTAGATAAACAAAATGTAGTACTTCCATACAATGAGATTCTGCTTAACAATAAAATGAATAAATCCCAAAATAATAATGCTAAGTGAAAGAAGCCAAACCAAAAAAAATAGGAGTATGTACTGTATTTTTCCATTTATATAACATTCTAGGACATGCAAATTAATGTATATTTAAAGTAGTCAGATTTGTGGTTATTTCTGGAGGTGGAGATTAACTCAGAAGAGGCCCAAGAGAGCCTTATGAGGTGATGGAACTGTTCTATACCTTGGTCTGCTTACACAGGTGGATATGTATGTAAAGTTCATTGGGCTGTACATTTAAGATTTGTGCACTTTACTGCATAATTGTTATAAGAGGATGCAACGTTAAAAGAGGATGCAACTGCTTTTGTCAGTCTCTTTCCTTCTCTTTTTGACCCTTTCTTCTCTTTCTCCTTCTCTCCATCCCTCTCTCTTCTTTATTTTTTGTATCCTTTTGGGAGAGAGTTGATGGAGCATCAAGGCACTGATGCCAATTCTACCCATAATCCTGCCTATCAAATGTTCACATCTCCATTAAGTGGGAAATATAGAAGACAGTTTATTCAGGGAGTAGGATTTTAAAAGTCCATGGTTAAAGGATGATTCCTGGAAATGGATATTTTTTACTCTTCCCATATGCTTGGACTACATATGCATTTTTGGGCCCTCACTTCTGTTGTGGTCTTTCTCTAAGAGCTAACATCTTTGGAGTCAGACATACTTGCCTTTGATTCCCTGCTGCACTAACTACTAGCTGTTTGACTCTGGGGAAATGACTTAAGTTCTGTGATTCTTAGTTTTTTCATTCATAAAATGGGTATAATAATCCCTATTCCCTAACCTTAAGAATTCAGTGATGATAACTACACTTACCGTGGTCAGCATTGTATGACATATAGAATTGTCAAATCACTATGTTGTACATGTGAAACTAATATAACATTGCATGCCAACAATGCTTCAACTTAAAAAAATCAATGAGATAATACAATTCAGGTAAAGCACATTGTCTGCCACAGAGAAACTTCTTGATTTTGGAAGGCTCTCTGATTTCCTTACACGGTTATGAACTTGTACCCTTTGAATTTCTGGTGACATGTGGCCCTGCTCCATTGGGACATTAAATAACCTTTCCTCTTGTTACTACTACAACAACTAGGAGGAAGATTTATATTTTAGCATGATTCTTAAACCTGTCCTTGGCCTCACATAGCCTCTTTCTTACTAAATAACAATGGGGGCACCTGGGTGATTCAGTTGGTTAAGCGTCTCTTGGTTCTGGCTCAGGTTATGATCTCACGGAGCCCCGTGTCAACTCTGCACTCACAGCCAAGAGCCCTCTTGGGATTTTTCTCTCTCCCTCTCTCTCTGCCCCTCTCCTGCTGGTGCGTTTATGCATGCACTCTCTCCCTCTCTTTCAAAATAAATAAACTATATACTAAAAAAAACAATGGAAAGGGCTTTTTCATTGGCTTCCACAACATTCCTGGGCGGTTGATTCATGAAAGCTACTTGTTGCTATCCTGTTACAGAAGTGAAGAGAGGCATCTTGACCTCGATAAGATCCTATAGTTAGTGATAGGTCTAGCACTGACAAGTGTTGTGTATCTTGCCTTGTGGGAGCATGATAAGACATTGCAGATGCCAAAGTGAATTATTTAAAAATACAGTTAGGATTTTTCTTCCTACCCCAGACCCTGCTAGACTCCACGAGCTGATTCCTACCACATGACCATGAAAGTCAACCATAACACACACGCATATTTATTTCCCTCCGTGCTGACCCATTTTAGAGAGCTTTTTATGGTAGTTATGCTATTTAGTTGATCTCAAAATTGTCTCTTTTAAAGGAAGATTCAGTGGAAAGAGAAAGGATGTTTGTTGAATGACTGCTCTGTGTCAAGCATGGAGCTACAGGAGGTTTTACAGGAGGTCTAAACAACCCTGTGAGATAAGTACCACGATTAGATTTTGGAGATGAGGAAACTTAATTTTGGAAACGAAAATTACTTTCTAGACAGTCACTCAGCTTATATGTGGCAGAGGCAGTATTCCATATCTCCATCCGTTGATTTTATTTCTTTTTGCTTTATATTTGAATAAAGAGCATGTGAAAAATAGACCAGCCTTTCTTTCTCTCTCTCAGCCCCATTGCAGTCACCATCAGTCAAAGTATCTGCCTGAAACCAAACCATTCAGCTTAACCATAGAAACAAATCAAACACTGATGGCCCATAATTTCCAGACAAAGATTTTGGCCAAATATTCATCAACATATCCATCCCTTTATTTATGCATTCAACAAATATTTATTGACCAGTGACATATACTAGGCCTCCTAGGAGGGTGACTATTAACCCCAGAGTGGAATCATTTCTATTCCACAAATGAAGCATGGCCCTTACAGGAACCTGTGTTAGCAGTGGGCAGCTTTGGGGTTAGGGTAAAAAGTGGGGATAGAGTTTCAGAAAGAAGCAATTCCTTGCTGGGCATGGACTGTGTCAGATCCCTGGGATTCTGGGAAACTTATTAACCCCAAGAGGACTCCTGGTTCTCAGCTTCAGGCAGCAGCACTTTGGATGGCTTCCTCGGAGGTGGGGTTCTGAAGGGTCTGAGGCTCATATTTACCCTTTTCACTTACCTCCTCTCCCATTCCCTGTATTCCTGGGTCTCAGATGGTCATGCTTGTCTTTTATCCAAACCTTACTTTTTACTATCTGTATATTTCCTCCCATGCTGTAAGGATATCTTATTCACTTGGGATGGTCAGACTTGAAACTGAAAATCCTCCCCACTTTAGAGGGGCTGTCAGGATATAGAGTGTATCTGGGAGAATGAATGAGTTGGGTCTCCCTCCCCTGGGTAAGGCAAACCAAAATGAGTACAGAAATCTATAGCTATGATCAAGGTTTGGATTAAATATTAACTGCCTTGCACAAAAGTATCCCTCAATACATATTTTCTGTATGCAGTCTTGAGCATAGTTTTATGGCTCTGTTGTACTCTGTACTTCCTTTCCAGAAGTACACAATGTTTATTAAACCACTGATAAGTTAAGGAATTCCCCCACACTTAGTCTCATAACACTTTATATACTAAAATCCTTAAAGGCAGATATAGTGACTACTTTTTTCCTCGTTTTGTGAATAGTTTATATTTGCTGATCATACGGTAGTAACAATGTTCTCTATAGGAACTTATGAAAGTATAGAAATATATATGCCAAAGGAAATTACTGTTGATTTTCTGGCATATTTTCCTCCAGTTTAAAAAAAATTAATGTTTATTTATTTATTTATTTATTTATTTATTTATTTATTTATTTTTTGAGAGAGAGAGAAAGAGAGAGAGCGAGTGAGCGCACGAGTGGGGGAGGAGCAGAGACAGACACACACACAGAATCTGAAGCAGGATCCAGGCTCTGAGCTGTCAGCACAGAGCCCAATGCGGGCTCGAATCCCCGAACCATGAGAGAATGACCTGAGCCGAAGTCGGACGCTTAACCGACTGAGCCACCTGGGCACCCCACCTCCAGTTTTTAAAAAAACAAATCTTGTATATAATCTTCCTTCCTTTCCCTCACCTTTATTGAGGCAACATTGTGTAAGTTTAAAGTGTATAACATACTGATCTGATACATTCACAAATTGCAAAATAACTCTTGAGACCACCTTAGAGAACATTTTATCCTAGAGTCTTCTTAGAAAACATCAAAACGAAGAGAGTGGAGCAGAGGGTAGGAAGGGAACTTATGTGGGCATCCCATCCTTCACCCATTCATTTATTCTGCATTTATTTTTTAAATTTTTAAATGTTTATTTTATTTATTTTGAAAGACAGAGAGAGAGAGAGAGAGAGACAGAGAGAGACAGAGAGAGAGAGACAGAGAGAAAGAGAGAGAGAAAGCATGGGAGGGGCAGAGAGAGAATCCAAAGCAGGCTCCACACTGTAAGCACAGAGCCCCATGTGGGGCTTGATCCCATGAACCATGAGATCATGACCTGAACTGAAATCAGAAGTCTGATGCTCAACAAAATGAGCCACCCAGGCACTCATATTTCTGCATTTATCCAACCATAAAGGAGGTCTCTATTCCAGAAACAATCTTATCTGTCAGCATGACACAACTTCTGTATCCTCCCTCCCAAACTGATATGGAAAAGCATTGCGAATTCACTTACAAATCAAGGTCCTTTTTCCTTAGGGAGAATTCCTCAAATGTCAGCAAAAAGGAAGATTTCTTCAAGATGTGCCTCGAGGGCTATTGCAAAACCAGATTGCAACTGGTGAAATGGGATTCCACTCACCGCACCTGACACTAAGCTGGGAGTGTCACAGGGACCATTTCACAACCTGCTCTCACAGTGACTGAAAGTCAGCTTTTCTGAATGCAAAGCAAGCATGTGTGTGGGGTCACCAGGTTAGTGCGGTGCAGGGCCCCATTCAGAAGGTTAGTTTGTGTTTGGAGCCTGTCTGTGGGAGCCCCCTTCCCCCCTGCCCCCCTCCCCCGCCGCCAGCAGTGATCTGCACAGACAGATGCACAGAATGCACCTTTCTCCAGCTGTCAGCCGCCAGCTGCTGAAAAGAGACTGTTAGGCTTCTGACAAAAGCCTGAGAGACAACATCTGAGAATCATTGTGATTTCTTCAGTAATTATTTTTGAATCATCTACCTACACTAGACTATGGGGTGTTGGAACAGGTACTACCAGGAGTCCCAGTCCCAGTGCTGTCATTGGAATAGCTCTACCTCCCTAATGACAAGATTTTGTTTCCAGGATGACATGATTGTATCTGGCTCTGTTCTCCCTCAGTATGAATTTCCTTTTGCACCAGACCTCTCTTTTTTTCAATATTTATTTATTTTTGAAAGAGAGAGAGAGAGAGAGAGCACTCATGTGAGCAGGGGTGGGGCAGACAGAGAGAGGGGGACAGAGGACCCAAAGCAGGCACTGTGCTGACAGCAGAGAGCCCAGTGCAGGACTGGAACTCAGAAACCACAAGATCATGACCTGAACCAAAGTTGGACACTTAACTGACTGAGCCACCCAGATGCCCCTGCATCAGACCTCTCTACCCCCACTGTGACCTGAAATAGTTTTGTGTCAGGCCTCCCCACCAGTTCTTCAGTTGTGGCTTGCCTGAAGCAGTAGACACAGCTTGAATCATTTCCTTGAGGCTTCTGAGCCTCTACTACAAGTTGATTTTGATTGGGCCCATTTTATCACCAACAGCCACCAACAACCTCTTAGGCTTCCCCCAAATATACGAATCATGAGTACCTTCCAAGTAGTCTCCTCAGCCCACATACAGATGGCCTTGTGCAAGTATTTTCTGCAGTCTTTCAAATATGCCCAGTTCAAGTAGGTTCCTGAGTAGGGGCATATAAGTCAGTCCCTGAAGATGAGATAGATTCATGTTGCAAAGCAGGTTTCTGACCTCTGCCATGCTGAAAACTTGGTAAATTCAGCAAATGAATGACTCCCTGGGTGTCAGACTGTTAGCCTTCCCTGGGCCATGCCCCCTCTTGTGTAACTTTTTCATCCCTGACCACCTGACCTGCTGGTTCCTGACTGTGGGAGACCTGTGTAAAGTTTGAACAACTCAGGGATGGGAAAAAGCATATGTTCTAAGAATACACAGGATCTGATTTGAACATGACCAAAAGGCAGGTTTACCTAAGGCACATGAAGGACAGAAGAGAGCCAAGTTAAGCTAAATGGGCAAAACCAGGTTTGTGTCCACAAGACTGAGAAGGACAAGAGGAGATCATGGATGCTGCACAGACAAGGGATACACCATTGTGAAAGCTCGCATGCGTGTTTGTAGGAGGTGGGGGTAAGGCTGGGAGTGGGGCAAAGCTGTAGTTACGATGAATCAGCCTGTATCCCAGGCTTAATGCTTGGGGATTGTTTGGTTCTGAAATCTAGATTTTGGGGCAAGTCAAGGTTACACAGGTGGTAGTGGATGCCCTGGGGAGTGAAACCATGGCTATTGCAATCTGTTAGACCAGAATCCATTCTTAATATAAAATAAATAGTGCTTAGCAGCCAGACAGATGTAGGTTAGCCTGCTGCTTCAATCTTTTATTTGATCTGTGACTTTGGACATGAAGCCCTATTTGAGTTATTTTCCTCACCTGAGACATGGAGATATTAATAATGTGGCAGCATGATATTGTTACAGCTTGTGATTTGGAACAGTACTTGTCACTTATTAAATAAATTCCAAGCTCGCCTGAAAACATTCATCAACTTGCAGTAGATCCATTTGCAAGTCAGCTGTAAACCTTGTGCCAGTTCTGGCACCCCCAGAATTGCCAGGTGCCAGTTCAGATAAAGTTTCCTACATCCTATAAACCTTCAGACTTATACCTGAATTTAGAAAGATAAGAAAGGGACCAGGAAGGAAAGGCAGGCATGACTTTGCAGAAAAAAAGAATAGGATCAACGCAGGACAGGGGCAAGGCAGGGGCAGCTCCAGAGCCCATTAAGACCCAGTATCCCTTACTGAAAGGAGGAAGAAATGGTTTGGAGGCCAGTAGGACAGTGACCACAGTCCAGCTGCACCCATCTCTGGCCATGCACAGCTGCAATACATCATAGTGTCCAGCTTTCATTTTATTACAGCAAAGAGCCTCTGCTGAGGTCCTAAGCCATCATATCCACAGAAAGCAGCAGTGGAGCAATGTTCTGGGAGATCACTCCACCTTCTCAAGATTTTAGTAACTGTGCCATTATCAGCAAAGGCTGATCATGCCTTACATGTAAGTACATATTTATGATCAGGTTCTATTTCATCCAGCCCAAATCAGTGATTATCAGCAAAAGGGGGCTTTCTTCAAGATGGGCCTATTAAGTCTCTCACACTACAATGAGAGACTAGAGAGATCTCTACATTATGGGCATTTTTCATCGTATTCCTGACAGCCATTTACCAAAAGGCCTCAATACAGAGAAAACCAATTTAATGCTCAGGATTGGAGGCAGGGTTGTGTTTAGACTCCTGTAGGGGGATTTGCTCAGGGTTTACATGGGAGAAAGGTTAGGGTCTCCTGAATATGCTGCATTTTGACTCTGGAGGACATAGCATACAGTGGTCATGGGTCAGAGATACTCAGACCCTGCTTTTGCAATCTCCTGCATGAGGATGCATGTGCTTAACCAGAGATTGAGCCCAGTAGTCACCTCCATTCGTTCATGACCACATACTGAGTGGCTGGTGTGTATCAGGCAGCCACTCAGATGACAATACTGATGTTAACCCTGTGGTTGCTTTGCCTGACTGTATTAGTTTCCTGAGACAGCTGTAACAAATTGTAACCAAACTGCTGGCTTAGAACAGAAACTTATTCATTCTTACATAATTCTGGAGGCAAGACATTCAACATCAGTTTCACTGAGCCAAAACCAAGGTGTTGGCAGTACTGTACCCACTCCAGAGGTTCTAGGGAAGAATCTATTCTTTGCCTCTTCTCAGCTTCTGGTGGCTGTCAGCATTTCTTGGCTTGTGGCCACATCACTCTAATTTCTGTTTCCATGGTCACATTGTGTCCTCTTCTTCTGTATGCAAACCTCCCTCTGCTTTCCTGCCTCTTATAAATTAATTTGTACTGTCATTTAGGGCTTGCCCAGATAATCCAGGATAATGTCCCCATGTCAAAATCCTTAATTCAATTACATGTGCAAATTCTCATTTTCCAAATAAGGTTTTTACAGGTTTTGGGGATTGGGACGTGAACGTATCTTTGGGAGCCATTTTTAGACTACCTTATTGACCAATGCCTCGTGACTAGATACCTAGCGATCATTGAGAGGACACTCTCCCAGGTGATCTGCTTCTTTCCCATCCAATATCAAGGGACCTTTCCACACAGTAGGGAGGGCCCACCAGAGAAAGCAACACATCTACACTCCCAGTATTCGACCTCTATAGAGGCTACCCACATTTCTCCTTACCTCTGTCATACTCTTTCTGGGTAACCATGCCCCGGCAAAGATACTCTTCTTGACCAAACTTTAGTCAAACTCCTCTTCTGAGACCTCTTCAGAGACCTTTTCTAAACTAGGCCATGACTTTGGCTTGCTACCTTTGGCCTGTCTTTAGCAAGAATCCTGCCAATATCAGTTTATTAGGAATCCCCCATCCTTGATATATGATCAAGTTCCTTATCCTACACCTTTCATATCTAAGCCCTTGGCCTGCCTTTAGCAAGAATCTCCCTCACCTTGATGTGTCCTCTTAATAATTTTCCATCCACTGACCCTTTTCACTTTACTCACTGCTGTAAATCCCTAGCTGTCTTTGCTGTATTTGGAGTTGAGTTCAATCTCTCTCCCTTACTGCAATAGTGTTGAATGAAGTCTTCCTTATTGTTTTAGCAAATGTCAGAATAATTTCTCTTTAATAGCTCACAGTTGCCTAGATCAGTTTTCTCGAAGCTGGATATAATCTCCTTACCTAGACACTTTCAGAGGCATACTACTGCCTATCAACAGAAGGACATACTGCTTGCACTGGCTGTCACCTCCTTCCATCCCCATCTCCTAAGGTCTTGAAATAGTATTGCTGCCAGAAAGTTGTGAGTAAAATGCAAGTGTTACATATGTACACAGCTTTATTTGGGATTAAATTTAGGAGTCACAATTCTAGAAAATAAGACATGATGTATATTAACCACAATAAATAAGATCTTGAATAAGTAGAAGGAAATAAAATATAACATTTGTATGTCATTATCACTTGAAATAATATTCTTCACATTCTTATACCAAACTACCCCTACTCCTGCCCCAGGCAACAGTATATTTACCAAGTTGGATTTTCTGACATTATTTATAAAGTCCTCAGTTGACATTCAGTGCACCCCACCCCACGGATTCAGAGTACATTTCCAGTCCTCTCTCCCAAGCCCTCTGTGCTCTTGGCAAACTGGACCATTTTCTGCTCCCTGAAAATGCTTCTCCTGCATTTTCCATAACCTTTTAACATGCTAAGGTTCAATTTTCACAGGGCTTGGCCCTCACGCACACACATGATGTCATTACATGTTCAGATCAACCCCATAAGAAGCATTGTTATCCTCATTTTAGGGAAGAAATCAAATCTCAAGGAAGGAGAAAACCAGCCTTATCTTTGGTAAAGAAGCAGGTTTCTGGAGATTAGAGAGGAGTGGAGGAAATGAAGTTATTTTGGGTTCAATGACAAGATGAATACAAATCTTTAGTATATATTGAAGTTACATAAATGATATTTATTATTATAAAGTCCCATTAGCAGCAGCAGCAGGAATTTCCCCTCCTCTTCTAGCTCTATTTTTAGATCCCCTGCCCTTACCCTTACCTGTTTTGTGGAGGAAGAGTGTTGAGGAAGGAGATGAGGGGTAGACCTGAGGAGAAGGGGTCTGTATTTGGGCTCCAGCTACCAAGTAGAGGGTAAAGTAAGCCACCTTTCCCCCACAGAGTCCCTTGCCTGAGCACAATAGGTGCTCAATACATTTATTTCCAATTGACAGTTGCCTTTATTGTTTGGGGATTTAGATGACATGCTTGTGTTCTATTCTAGAAGCTCTTATCTCTGAGCATATCAAAGACAAATAGTTCACCCACAGTTACAGCACTGTTTTCAAATTTATAGAAGAGTACATGAACTGGATAGGAAAATTTGCTATATATGATCTTGGCTTTTCCATTTCTTTCCAATTTAGTAGTTTTCAATTATATCAGTTTATTTTTTGTTGGCTAGGAAAAATAATTTTATTCTCTGCAGAATATACTGCAAATGATTTACCTCCTCTTTGAAACCATTTTTAAATTTTGTAGTCATCTTGATTTCTTGTCTCTTGGTTATTTTTAAGCAGATTTTCAGTCCCTCTTGGTTGGTCTCTTATAGTTTCCAATGTGCTAATTTTGCCCATTCAGTTTTACCCCGAAACAAATGGTATAGCCTCCACAAAAGCTGATTGAGAAGAGCAGATATGTGATATCTCTTATGGAAAGAATTGTTAAGCAAAACCAGGGTAATAGAATAGCAGCTTCGTACATTGCTGCTAGTAATATATGTAAGTCTGCTTTTTTGAGGGGAGTAAATTATTTGAAAAATGTCTTATTAGTTATCTATTGTTGCAAAAATACTTACCTGCAAATTTAGCAGCTTAAAACAACAAACCTTTATTATCTCACGTGTTCTGAAGGTCAGCTGGAAGTGGCTAAGTTGGGCGATTATGGCTCTGGGTCACTAATGAGGCTGCAGTTAAGATGGCCAGGACTGACTGCAGTCATTTAAAGGTTTGACTAGTGTTAAAGGACCCACTTCTGAGATATTTCACAGAGCCGTTTGCAAGATTTTCATTTTTAAAAATGTTTATTTATTTTGAGAGAGATAGAGCAGGAGAGGGGCAGAGAGAGAATCCCAAGCAAGCTCTGCACTGTCACCACGGAGCCTGATGTGGGGCTCGAACCCATGAACCATGAGATCATGACCTGAGCTGAAACCGAGTGTCAGACGCTTAATCTACTAAGCCACCCAGATGCCCCTGCACAGTTATTTTAGAGTGGCTCTCTTCTGCACCAGAGCTCTGCTCATGATACCATTTCTATCTCTTGTAGATAAGTGGATTTGGAAATATTTTATGCCAAGAATTACTGGATCTGTATGCAGACACTTGCAGGCCTTTGATGTTAACCGTAAGCGGTGGCTGATGAACAATAGCAGCCAAGAGCAGCATGAATCAGAGAGGCAAATACTACAGTCTGTTCTGTTGCTTGATAGGAAAGAGAGGTAAGGAGCCCTGGACCATATATAGCATGGTCTATTCTGTAGGGCAGACCTAAAACTTGTGGTGTAGATGAAATACCTACATCAAGTCACAGCTTAATGGCACAGGTGATAGAAAGTATCTAACTCACTCCCCGTTGCTCTGATTGCTTGTTTTCCAGGTGAATATGTGGTTACTGCAGATGGCAGCCAGGAACTGTCTTCTCTGCTAATGTTTCTCCCAGGATTTGCAAGTGTTTGTCAAGGCATGCATTCTGACAGTAATTCATTCAGATGACCAGTATGTCCAAGAGCACTAGTACTAATTAGTACCTTCTGTGAGCCAGATAGATAAGATTCTAGAGATATAGTATCTCTACCCTCAAGAAAATTTCAGTCTGGAGGGTGAGACACACATATAACCTACAGTACATAGTGATGGGTTTTAGGGAATCATCAGAACTCATAGCAGAGCCATCTGACACAAATTTGGGATAGGTGAGGAGGAGGCAGGGCAGCAGTGTGCTGGTAAATGTTTAACAATCAGTTCTCTGAAAAAAGAAAAGTCCTGACTTGTAGCTTTTGCTGATTTTCATGTTGTAAGTGCTTTCCTCATGGCCAATTTCAAAGCTATCAACTTGATGTCACTGAACACAGAGTTGGAAAGAGATGTGCATAGTAGGTTTGTGAAAAGGCAAGCTAAAGCTAGGACACCATTGGGGTAAAGAAGGCTTCCCAAAGTAAATTATGTCTAAGAAAAGATTTGAAAAAAAAAAGCAGAAATTAGTCCATTAAATGTGGAGGACAGACAACAGGATTCCAGGTAGAAGGAATAGCAGATACAAATGACTCAATGTGGTAGGAAACATGGTGCTTTGGCAATAAGTGATGATAGTCTGAATTAAAGAGTGGGAGTGTATGGTGTTAGAAATCTAACAAAGGATGCAGATTAAGCACATACCATACAGCATGAGCAAATGGGGATTTATAGCCAAGGAGCCGGATGGAGGTCAGTGGATGACAAATTAAGGGGAAGTGTCAAGGTTAAGGGGAATTTTGGCCAAAGCAACCTGACAGGAGTTTTTGCTGAAGACATTTTAGGGTGATCAGATATTATCCAGGGGGTGGTAGAAAATGAGAAACCCAATCAGATATCAAGGGTGGAGTGTTTTGGTTAAACTTAGCAGGTTTCTTGCTGCAAGCGGATTTTACAAGGAAGTGCACACATGGGCCTAGGAGAAGGTTCAGGAGCGTAACAAAGTGTAAGAAAGTTTGGTCACACAAAGAGTCTTTATTAATTACACTTCTTGTTCAAGGAAGGAAGGGACATTTTTCTTTGCCTGGAACAATATAAGTTCAGTTCTTGGATGATTGCCTTTTGTTCATTAGGGACCAGCTGAATCATCTACTGGGACTTGGTAGTAGGGGATATTTTCTGGATGGTGCTCACAGTCAAGCATTTAATGAGACAAATTTCTATGAAAATAAAAGAAAAACAAATATTAATAATTTGAAACCCAGTTTCTGGGTCCAGAAGGTGGCTTTAGTTGAGAAGATTTCTGGATGTTGGACTCAAACTATTTTTAAATGGTGGAGTGAGGACAGCAGTAGTAATCCAACGGATTTCCTGGTTTACAGTTTGAATGTCCATGGTGATGGCATCATATTTCAGTGAACTTTCTGAGTAACCCATACAGGGACAGGAACAAAGGTTGCTTATTCATGATCTGTTATGCTGATTTCCTTGAAGCTTTTACCAAGTCATCCAGCTTCACCTTGCAGGGCTTTGGGAAAAGGAAAGTTTTTGTTCTCAATGATTTCTGTCAGAAGGGAGAAAAATTGGAAATGTTAATTTGGAGAATTGTAGCCGGACATTGGAGAAAACTAAAAAGAATTCAGGACCCAATCCAATTTACAGGTACATAACAAAACTTTAAAGACAATGAACAGGACTAGAATTTAAAACCTACAAGGGTATACTATAATTTTCTATTAAACATAATTTTTCTCTCAATACCCACATTTCTATCGAAGATCATCACAATAAGAATAATTAGTTTGCAGAATAAACCTAGTCTTATTAATCTTGGCCTGATTATTTACATAAGTGCTGCAAGAATAGTGATTGACCATGTAAACTCTTTTTAAGTCTTCTTTGCTGGAACTTTTCAAAAGTATTTCAGATTGGACTTTAAAAACTTTTTTAATGTTTATTTATTTTTGAGAGAGACAGAGACAGAGTGTGGGTGAGGGAGGAGCATAGAGAAAGGGAGACAGAATCCGGAACAGGCTCCAGGCTCAGCTGTCAGCACAGAGCCTGACACAGAGCTTGAACTCATCAACTGTGAGATCATGACCCGAGCCGCAGTCGGATGCTTAATCTACTGAGCCACCCAGGCCCCTCAGATTGGACTTTAAAAAGACTCTCAAGGCAAATAAAACAAGCCAAGGAATAGTCATCAGACTTTGCCTGAAATATCTATAGATCAGGTGAATTCCTCTCTTTTTGAGGTCTCCCAAATATTCAGAGGTTCCTGGGTCTGCCAGGAATTGACCTTCCTGATTCACATTGTAAGGCTGGAAGCCCTGTAAGCAAGATACCAGGTGGCTTTGCCAAGGGGCTTTATTGGCTCCATAAAGTCAACCATAGTTCCTTAAGGCTGTCTTATCATATCTAATTCTATGCATATTCTAAAATATGATATTCCAGCCAAATATATATATTTATATAAACTTTTCTATAACCAACGTTTCCAACGTTTCCAATTTTGTCCTGTTTCAAGGAGAACAGATTCTTATTGAACTTGTTCAACTAACTATACTGCCATAAAAATGAGAGTTTCCAAATTTTGTAGGGATCAGTAAGAGAGTAAAAGTAATTGTTTTATCTTTGTTCACAAAAAATACTTTATCAAATTGCTGTAAATTATAGATAGCTTAAGAGAAAAGAGAAAAAAGTTTCCTTAGATCTGGAAAACAAGACATTAAAGAACTAGCAATGTTTCAAACAAAGAGTCACCAAAAAATTATAATCATCCTCATCTGTTTATTCAGTCCCATGTAATTAATTCAGTTCTGGTTCTGCTTACTCTTGAGTTAGCAATTTTACGAATATATCAGCTTCTTCAATAGTTCTAGAAATTCTCACTCAGTCCAGTCGCATGGCCCCAAAGTTATTCAAGTAATGCCATCACAGAGCATTCTTGCTGTAGCTGATTGTAAATGCTTTCAGAGAAGAATCAAATGCTTTCAGAGAAGAATAACTGTGAATCACAAATGACTTAAAATGGTCATGGTTATAGATCTCATGAGAGTTTCTCTGCTAAGGAAATTTAGTTATTTCTGTGAAATATATTTTAACATAAATAACTGGACAAAGAAGGCATTGATAAATTTCTGAGGACTTCAAACAATTTCTGGAGTATCTATATTTGTAACATATATCCATTCACATATAACCTAAGAAGGTTTATAATCACTTATTTGACAATGCTTCCCATGTAATTTAACATACCAAATAAATCTAATTGGTTTAATAGTTCTCTTTTACAATGTAAGAGACAAATTCTTTTGAGAATTTCCAGGGACATTATGGGAAAACTCAAAATTAATTTGAGCTCAAAAGTACTCCATCTAAAATTTTATTTGGGGAAAATGTCAAAATGTTTGTACACAGGTAAATAGGGTCAGAGATAATTGTGAAACAATACTTAGTTATCCATTTAAACAAAGTGACAAAAGATATCTTTAAAAAAATTTTAATGTGTATTTATTTTTGAAAAAGAGAGAGAGAGTGCAAGCAAGGGAAGTGCAGAAAGAGGGGAAGATACAGAATCTGAAGCAGGCTCTGAGCTGTCAGCACAGAGCCCAACTAGGAGCTTGAACTCATGAACCCCCAAGACCTGAGCTGAAGTTGGATGCTCACTGACTGAGCCACCCAGGCACCCTGACAATTAAAAGATTTCAAAAGGCCAATGCAGAATGTTACATAGCTGTAAAAAAATCTTAGCTCTTAATATGAGAAATTCAGTTTTCTTAAGTAATCAAAGACCCAATAAAGACAACATGAAGCACAGGAAATTATTTTGATAAGACAAAATCTTGATTTCCCAGGCAGATTAGTTAAAAGGTAAAGAAAAACCTTTATATAATTTAATTTCAAAGAGAAGACCAATCGGGGTGCCTGGGTGGCTCAGGTCATAATCTTGGGGGCTTGTGAGTTCACGTTATCAAAAAGATGATCTCACCGCTTGTGGGTTCGAGCCCCACATCAGGCTCTGTGCTGACAGCTCAGAGCCTGGAGCCTGCTTCGGATTCTATGTCTCCCTCTCTCTCTGCCCCTCCCTGGCTCACACTGTTTCTCTCTCTCTCAAAATGTATAAACATTAAAAAAATAAAGAGAAGTCCAATAATCTAAGAAAACATTGTAATTTTTAATAGAAAACCAAATAATAGTTCTGCACAAGTGTGCTTTGTATATTACAACTCATTTTTAAAAAACTTAAAAAATTTGCTCTATCTTAGCAACTTGATCACACATATACTTTTCCACAAACTTTCTACAACTTATGTTTTAGATATCCATTTGGCTTTTGTCCTACTTTTTCATCTTTTTCGTTCTGGAACAATCAGTCATTCTACTTTAGGACAAAACTACTTTTTTTTTCCTTATAAAAACACATCTTATTACTTGCATACAGAGTTTTTTCTTTACTTTTATTACTCCTAGTAGTTTCATTTACATCTATTGATTAAACATTTTTAAGCATTAGTAACAGCCCACCCCCCCTTTGAAAAAATTATTTATCTTGAGAGAGAGTGAGAGAGACAGCATGTGTGTGCACACAAGCAGGGGAGGGGCAGAGAGAGAGGGAGAGGGAGCATTCCAAGCAGGCTTCAGTAGCCTGATGCTGGGCTAGATGTGGGGCTCCAACTCATGAACCTTGAGAACATGACCCGAGCCAAAATCACGAGTTGGAAGCTTAACCAACTGAGCCACCCAGGTGCCCCAACAGTCCCCCCCCCTTTTTACAGAGAAAACTGGAAAGTAAGCAATTGTGAACTGTCTGCCACAAAGTACCATTCTGTTGCAAATATAAGACTATATCATTTCAGGGGTGTCTGGTTCAGCAATTAATGTTTCAATATTTTATCTTAGTTAGAAATGACCTTGATATTTAATGAACATCCATCATTTAAGTTAACATAGTATAGCTTTAGGGTTTCAAGTTATCAAAAAGATTTTTGAACCTACTTTTAAGTAGATATAAAACATAATTATTGTTGAAAAGTTCATTGATAAACTGTTATCCCACTTATATTTAATTTACTTGTTCTTAACAATTATGGCATGAACTGGTTATGAAAATTTCATGAGGGGGCTCCTGAGTAGCTCAGTCGGTTGAGCATCTGAATCTTGGTTTCTGGTCAGGTCATGATCTCATGGTTTGTGAGTTCGAGGCCTGTGTTGGGCTCTGTGCTGACAGCATGGAGCCTGCTTGGGATTCTCTCTCTTGACCTCTCTCTCTGACCCTCCCCTACTCGCATTCACTCTTTCTCTCTCTCAAAATAAATTAAAAAAATAAAAATAAAAAAATAAAAAGTTCATGAGACATTAAACAAAATTAGCCATCATATTCAGTTATTTTTCTCATTGAAAAGTATCAAAAAATATAGAATCAAAGATCCTGAAAAGTTAAACATATGGTTCTTCCATTCTTTTTTCTTTTTTTTTTTACTGGCATGCTTGACATGTATCAAGTGATTGATATTTATTTTACATTTTGTTGTTAGTTTGGGTTTGTAGTTTTATAATTTTTAACATTCAGTAACGATAACATAAGCTTGTCTGAGGAGTAAACCTAGGTAGAAAAATTTTTATGTCTGCATTATATTTAATGCTGACAATTCTTAAGACATACTTATTTTGATTCTACCAATAATTGTATTGTATTTTAAAAATTTATTATTTTTTTATTTTAGAGAGAGAGTGAGAGTATGAGTGAGGGAAAGAGGCAGCGGAGAGAGAAAGAGAATCTTAAGCAGGATCCATGCTCAGTGCAGAGCCTGACACAGAGCTCAATCCCACGACCTTGGAATCATGACCTAAGCCAAAATCAAGAGTCGGATGCTCAAACAACTGAGACACCCTTGTGCCTGTGATTTTACCAATAATTTTAAAACTAGCTTTATTTACCAAAGATTATCTTAGGTCATGTGAACTTTAAAAACACATTTGGGTTAGTTTCTATATTTCAGAGAGTTTGGAGAATACTTAATTTATATAAATGCTCATTTATCACTAAGCCAATTTGAATAGAAGTCCTTTAAGTGATTTTATAAATTATTTTGGTAATATCATTCAGATGTAGAAAAATAACACTTATACACAACATTATATACATACATACGTACATACATACATACGTACATATACAGACACAAATAGAGACCTTATATCTTTCACTCTAAAATTTTAGCCGTCAGTTAAATATAGGAATACAAACTCATTGGTTTATATAAAATAATTACCTCTCATCTTTTCTCCACATTATGTTTTTATTTAAATAGTGTTTCTGGGCGCCCTGGGTGTCTCAGTCAGTTGAGCATCTGACTTCAGTTCAGGTCATGATATCATTCATGGTTTGTGCAATTGAGCCCCCCATCGAACTCACTTCTGTCAGCACAGAGCCTTCTTCAGATCATCTGTCCCCCCCGCCATCTCTCTGCCTCTCCCTGCTCATGCTCTCTCTCTCAGAAATAAAGAAAAAAAAATTAAAAAAATTAGTGTTTCTGGCAAATGGTACAAGTTAAGGTCACCCATTTACTAATATTTTAGAGCAGAGACTTATGATTTTCTTTTGCCCTTATGTGTAACCTTTGGAGGCTGTGGACCAAATTTTAGGCAAGTGACTGAGGAGACATCTAGTACCTGTCTAGATGTCTCTACAGCCATCTGAGTAGATAAAACACCTAGTTATGTTTCCAAATAATCTTTTTTTCCCTTTCAGCTTCAGGTGGTTGCTTTTGGGGGTCCTTGAATTCCTTGGGAAAC
Source organism: Leopardus geoffroyi (assembly GCF_018350155.1). Lineage (NCBI taxonomy): Eukaryota > Metazoa > Chordata > Mammalia > Carnivora > Felidae > Leopardus > Leopardus geoffroyi. Next base: position 82,330,391 of record NC_059343.1, read on the forward strand.
CTCAATAGAGTTAGCGCCCTAAAGTTCAGGTGACTGTGGGGAGCCAAAGTGGGAAAGTAAAAGGTAAAAGTCTGATAGAGTGGACACAGGGATGGAGGAGGTAAGAGTTTAAGGAAGACATAACAAAGGATTCAAGGGAACTAGAAGAAAGATCAAAAGTAAAATCAGGAAGGAAGAGCAGAGGTGATAGGAAGGAAAAGGTTTTAGAGGAGGCAATTTGGAGGAGATCTTAAGTTTCTCAAAGAGCCTTTGCAGTTTCAAATTATCTTAATAAAAGCATGCCAATAAGAAAAGAAGCAGACAGAGTTGGAAGAGCATATTGTGAGCAGGGTTTCAAGAAGCGAGTTTTCAGTCAGCTGAGAAGCTCCAATATTTTTAACTAGTGATAACTCACAAAGAAGCTTGGGTTTTTAACCCCACCTCTATATAGTCTGTAACTCCAACCCAGCTTCTGGAGCATATCCAGAATCTTAAGTTTCAAAATTTGTCCTTACTGTGCTTTAATGGGTTAAAAATGCCTAATGTGTTTCTGCCCACTGAATCAGGAGTCAGACTCACCAATGGATCCCTAATTAATCATTCAGGAGTGAAGACAAAGGCATAAAATGTATGTACCTGGATTTGTGAGTGAGAAATCCGTGGGTCCAATGATGAATCTGGTTCTATGTAAGTCTTGGCACCAGATTGGTAAAAAAAAAAATTATTGTGATACTTGTTAAAATTGCAAACAGGACTTTATTTAAGACTATTGCAACAGGGAGAAACAATTGCTATAGGAAAGACAGACTGAACTCAACTCTGAATATGGAAAATACAGCTGGGGATTTATAGGCAACGAGCAGAGTGAAGGGGTCAGTGGATGAAAAATTATTCAGAGAAGTCACCAAGGTGAGAGATATTCCTGCTTGACTATCTTAACAGGATTCTACAGACAGGACAATGTTGAAGCCTAGTCAAGGAGAGGGCTCACAGGAGCTTAACTAAAGTTTGGCCAGGGAGAGTGTTTTTGTCAGTAGCAATTTTAATTTTAACACACATGCGAGTTTAGTATTATTGAATTATAGTAGGAATGAGAACACCATGATCTTTCTAGTTCTTAGGGCTTCTGGTCTTGGGAAGAGGGAAAAGAGATTTGGAGAGAGTCAAAAGATATTAATGCTGTAGAAATAGTAGGATTTCATAAATGATTAGGGATAAAGGAGAGGGATAAATGAAGAATTACTCCAGTTTTCTAGCTTCTGCAAATGATTGGATGGTAGTGGTCATGAGATAGGTAACATTGGCATAGGAGTACATTTGGAAATAAGATGATGACTCTACTATCAGACATGTCAAGTTTAAGCACCCAAAAGACACCAATTCGAGATGATAAGTAATCAGTCAGTTTTTGAATTTAAAGCTCAGGAGAGAGGACTGGGCTGCAGTTATAGGTTTGGGAGTCACTAGTATATAGAATGTAATTATAAGCCTCAGAGAAAGGGTATACAGTAGCAAAAGAGAAGAGGGTCAAGACAAGAGACCCAAGGAACCCCAACACAGGGAACAATCCAGCAAAGGAGACTGAGAAGGAGTGGTTAGTGGGGCAAAAGGAACATTAGTAGCAGTGATATCCCAGAATTCAAGAGACGTAACTGTTTCAAAAAAGGAATTTTCAAGTAAGGTGATAACACAAGTAAGGTGTCCACTAGATTTGGCAAAATGGAAGTCTTCAGTGGACTTCACAGAGGTAGTTTCAGTGGCATGATGAAGATGGGTGCTATTTCGGAGTGCACTGAAGAGTGAATGGGATATTAGGAAGACGAGTCAATGAGAATAGATCATTCTTTTTTTAAATAATTGTATTTATTTGATAGAGAGAAAGAGAGAGAGAGAGAGAGAGAGAGAGAGAGAATGGGCGGGGGAGGGGCAGAGAGAGAGAGGGGGGCAGACAGAGTATCAAAAGCAGACTCTGCTCTGAGAACAGAGAGCCAGATGCAAAGCTCAAACTCACGAACCGAGCGATCATGATCTGAGCTGAGGTTGGACTCTCAACCGACCTAGCCACCCGAGTACCCCGAGAATAGATAATTCTTTGGAAAAACTTCAGTCTCAAGAACTGTTGAGAGATTGGGCCGTGGGTAAGTGAACAGGAATATGGATCAAAAGAGGACTTTTCAAAATGAGTGATACTAGAGCAGGCTTACTATAATCTATTAGAATGATCTAATAGAGATGGAGAAATTAACAAGGTAGGCAAAGTCCCTGAGATATTGGACAGGAATGGATGCAGAGTACAGTTAGAGAATTGACTTTAACAGCAGGCATTCATAATGTGTAACCTCACTTGTAGGTGTAAGTCTTATTGATAGACTGTCTCACAATCTGTGGTTAAGTGGAGCATCAGGACAGAAAAACAGTATAACATTTAGACTTCTGATGTTTGTTGAACCAGTATCCTATCTCTTCACTAGTAAAGCAGTTATGTCACCTTCAGACCAGGGAACGCACCAAAACAACAAGGGGATTATTTGTCTTTTGTTTTAACAACTTTTTTTTGAGTACTTACATTATGTCATGCAATGTGCTAAATCCTGGAAATAAAATATTGAACATACATGATTATTTATCTTATGGAGCTTAGAGACTGAGAGAAAAGTATATTAAACAAATAATTATAATGCAGTGTGATAAGGGCTACAGTGGGAGAAGTAGTACTCTGTCAACACATAGGAAAGGCATTTTACCTTATGTGGGATTGGAGGAGTGAGGGTCAGAGGACCCCTTGAGAGATTTATTAGGGTGGTGCTTGAAGGATAAATATTGAGGATAAATAAAGGATAAATAGGAGGATAAATAGAGGAATGTGGTTAAGAAATAGGGCCTGAAGAAATGCTCCAGGCAGAGGTTTTTGGCTTGAGCAACTGCTTGGATGGGATGATGGTAGCCTTTACTGAGATTAGAAAAGTGGGAGAGGAGGAGGCTGAGGGTAATGTAGAGGCTTCAGATGATGAAAGTTTTTTTTTTTTTTTTATTTTTTTTCAACGTTTATTTATTTTTGGGACAGAGAGAGACAGAGCATGAACGGGGGAGGGGCAGAGAGAGAGGGAGACACAGAATCGGAAACAGGCTCCAGGCTCTGAGCCATCAGCCCAGAGCCCGATGCGGGGCTCGAACCCACGGACCGCGAGATCGTGACCTGGCTGAAGTCGGACGCTTAACCGACTGCGCCACCCAGGCGCCCCAGATGATGAAAGTTTTAAAAATATTTTTATTTATTTATTTTTGAGAGACAAAGAGAGAGAGAAAGAGAGAACGGAGGAGGGCACAAACAGGGAGACAGAGAATCTGAAGCAGGCTTCCAGCTGCCAGCACAGAGTCCTATGTGGGGCTCAAACTCATGAACTGGGAGATCATGACCTGAGCCAAAGTCAGATGCTTAACTGACTGAGCCATTCAGGTGCCCTCAATTTTTTTTTTAAAGCACAAAGTCATTGTCATCATTCTCTAACCAGGTGCATAGACTCCAATCCAATAAAATACCACGAATATCTAAAAAGACCTATTACTACTTTTAATATCTAAAAAGATCTATTACTACTTTTACTTTCTTAATATCTTGAGTGCCTATGGATGATTTATGGGTTTAGCTTAATTTTTTTGACTTGCTATGCTTGACCTTTATAATTTAGTTATACTTCCTTTTCCAACGCCATTAATGCCTTTCAGAATCATTTCCACCAAACTAGACCAATGGTACATTTATGTCCATGGTGAGTTTAACTCTTACTAGGGACATGAATGTCCATGGTGAGATTAACTCTTACTAAGGACATGAATTTATAGTGTATGCCTCTTACTTTTTATTATGGACTTTTCCAAACATACATACATAAAATGAGAATGGTAATGAATTACCACATTCTCACCAAGCAACTTGAACAATTATCAACATCCCTGTAAACTGGTAGACCTAGAGTCTCCATCTGATTCAGGATTGATTTTTTTGGTAAGAATATTTCATAAGTGTTGTGTGTATTTCCATTTAGACATACAGAATATCTGGCTGAATTGTTTTTTTGTAATATTAGTGGCCATTTATAATCATTACCTAGATTCATTATTTTTTAGGGGTTTATAAGATGATAATATTCAAATTATTTAATTAATTCTTTATTAATTGAAATACTTCTATAAAGGGAAAATTCTTCTAAAAAATTATTTAGTCACTGTGAGATGCAGTTTGGATTCCCTCAGCACTATCCTCCAAAAGTGACCAATGAGATTTTGTTTCAATATCTTGAATTCATGGATTTTTAACATATTTGATGTGTTTCAATCAGTTCATTGCAGTTATTAAACTTTTTTTCATAGAGTTCTCAGAAATTTTTATATATTGATGCAAGTTTTTTTAAAAGTTTTTATTTTAATTCCAGTTAGTTAACATACAGTGCTACATTAGTTTCAGGTGTCTAATACAATGATTCAACAATTCATCACCCAGTGCTCATCACTACAAGTTACTCCTTAATCCGCATCACCTGTTTAACCCATCCACCCGCCCCCCCCCCCCCCATCTCCCCTCTGGTAACCATTAGTTTTTTCTCTCTAATTAAGAGTCTGTTTCTTGGTTTCTCTGTCTCTCTCTCTCATTTTTCTCTTTGCACATTTGTTTTGTTTCTTAAACTCCACATATGAGTGAAATCATATGGTATTTGTCTTTCTCTGACTGGAATTATTTCACTTAGAATTATACTCTCTAGCTCCATCCATGTTGTTGCAAATAGCAAGATTTCATTCGTTTTTATGGCTGAATAATATTTCATTTCTTTTTTCTTTTTTTATTATTTTTTAACTTTATTTTTTAAAATTTACATCCAAATTAGTTAGCATATAGTGCAACAACGATTTCAGGAGTAGATTCCTTAATGCCCCTTACCCATTTAGCCTATCCCCCCTCCCACAACCCCTCCAGTAACCCTCTGTTTGTTCTCCATATTTAAGAGTCTCTTATGCATTGTCCCCCTCCCTGTTTTTATATTATTTTTTCTTCCCTTCCCTTATGTTCATCTGTTTTGTCCCTTAAAGTCCTCATATGAATGAAGTCATAGGATTTTTGTCTTTGACTGACTAATTTCACTTAGCATAATACCCTCTAGTTCCATTCACATAGTTGCAAATGGCAAGATTTCATTCTTTTTGATTCCCAAGTAATACTCCATTGTATATATATACCACATCTTCTTTATCCATTCATCCATCGATGGACATTTGGGCTCTTTCCATACTTTGGCTATTGTTGATAATGCTGCTATAAACATGGGGGTGCGTGTGTCCCTTCGAAACAGCACACCTGTATCCCGTGGATAAATGCCTAGTAGTGCAATTGCTGGGTCGTAGGGTAGTTCTATTTTTTGTTTCTTGAGGAACCTCCATACTGTTTTCCAGAGTGGCTGCACCAGCTTGCATTCCCACCAGCAGTGCAAAAGAGTTCCTCTTTCTCCACATCCTTGCCAACATCTGTTGCCTGAGTTGTTAATGTTAGCCATTCTGACAGGTGTAAGGTAGTATCTCATTGTGGTTTTGATTTGTTTCCCAGATGATGAGTGATGTTGAGCATTTTTTCATGTGTCGGTTGGCCATCTGGATGTCTTCTTTGGAGAAGTGTCTATTCATGTCTTTTGTCCGTTTCTTCATTGGATTATTTGTTTTTTGGGTGTTGAGTTTGATAAGTTCTTTATAGATTTTGGATACTAACCCTTTATCTCATATGTCATTTGCAAATATCTTCTCCCATTCTGTCAGTTGCTTTTTAGTTTTGCTGATTGTTTCCTTTGCTGTGCAGAAGGTTTTTATTTTGATGAAGTCCCTGTAGTTCATTTTTGTTTTGTTTCCCTTGCCTCTGGAGACATGTTGAGTATGAAGTTGCTGCGGCCAAGGTCAAAGAGGTTTTTGCCTGCTTTCTCCTCGAGGATTTTGATGGCTTCCTGTTTTACATTTAGGTCTTTCATCCATTTTGAGTTTATTTTTGTGTATGGTGTAAGAAAGTGGTCCAGGTCCATTCTTCTGCATGTCGCTGTCCAGTTTTCCCAGCACCACTTGCTGAAGAGACTGTCTTTATTCTATTGGATATTCTTTCCTGCTTTGTCAAAGATTAGTTGGCCATACATTTGTGGGTCCATTTCTGGGTTCTCTATTCTGTTCCATTGATCTGAGTGTCTGTTCTTGTGCCAGTACCATACTGTCTTGATGATTACAGCTTTGTAGTATAGCTTGAAGTCAGGGATTGTGATGCTTCCTGCTTTGGTTTTCTTTTTCAAGATTGCTTTGGCTATTTGGGGTCTTTTCTGGTTCCATACAAATTTTAGGATTATTTGTTCTAGCTCTGTGAAGAATGCTGGTGTTACTTTGATAGGGATTGCATTGAATATGTAGATTGCTTTGGGTAGTGTCGACATTTTAACAATATTTGTTCTTCCCTCTAGTAGCATGGAATCTTTTTCCATTTTTTTGTGTCTTCTTCAATTTCTTTCATAAGCTTTCTATAGTTTTCAGTGTATAGATTTTTCACCTCTTTGGTTAGATTTATTCCTAGGTATTTTATGGTTTTTTTTTGTGCAACTGTAAATAGGAAGTTATTATTCTTAATGACACTAAAATTGGCCATTTTAAAACTGGTTCCTGAATTCTTTTGACACAATCCCAATTATCCTTCATAGCTTTCCTGATTTCTCATATGATAATAAATACAACAGCATGAATAAATAATTTGAAATATTTGTGACATGTTAACTGTATGACTGTAAACTACAATTTAGTTATGCTTCATATAACAGGATATAAAAACTACCCTTGTTTCCAGTCTATGAAATGCAGTCAAAGCCTCTTTCAATTCAATATCCCACTAATTTCTGGCTTAACAAAAAAACAAGCAGCCAGCACATGATCTCACCTCCTAAACAAAGCATTTACACTTATCTAAATATATATTTTAGTTTCACAATATAAGGTTGTATTTAATCCTTTAAAAATGTGTTTCTGGAGGTACTAAGAAATTTAAAATTTCAAAATGGGTGATAAAAACCATTCATCTGTACTGTAAAAGAAGGGGCATACTGGGACAGCTGATCAGACTTGGAATAACTATGCCAGATTCAACTTCTTTCTCTCTTGATGAATCAGAGACCATGCTTTCCTTTTTTTTGTTTCTTCTTTCCTGAGTCTTTAGTGTTTTTGTTAGCTGCTCCAGTGAATTTCCCTTTTTTCTCCTCCTTTTTCTCATGTTTGCACATTTTTCCTAAAGGTTTACCTTTTTTGTTGCATTTTGTTTTTGACTTAGTTTCAACTTTTGCAGAAATGGGCTTGGCAACAACCTGTGGATCTCCTCTTGGCCTCTTTCTTTACTGTCTCTTCAGCTGAACTGACCATCTTCGTAAAAATCTGGGTGGTGGCCTCATTGGGGAAGATGGGTGTCTAGATGCCTGTGGATCTTTGCCAAGCTGGGCCACCTGGCGATTGCCACTCTCACAGCTTGAATTCCAGATGGAAGTGGATTGGGAGTCTGCCTATTATCTTGATTTGATATAAAGGATCTATCTATCTGTCTATCCATGTATTTATCATCTGTCAGTCATCTATTTATCTATCTATCATCTATCTAAATATATTATCTTCTACCTCTGTCATCTATGTACTCATGCCTCCCTCTCTCCCTTTTCAGATAAATGGTAACATACTATTTACACATCTCTCCACCTTGACAATACCTCAGTAGATCACTTCAAAGTAGTATATAGAGTACATATTCCTCATTCTTTTTACAACTGCATAATACTCCAACATGTGAATATATAGCAGGTGATCCAACTAGTCCATTATTGATCACTGTTTTTTTTTTTTTATCTTCTGCTATTTCATATAAAACTGTGTATGTCTTAAATTTTACCAGTGTACTCTTGGGATAGACTCCTCAAAGTGGGAATACTCATGTAATTTTGCTAGATTTGACCATTTTCCTTCCACTGGGTGGTACTATTCTACATTCTCATGGTCAAAACATAAGAATTCCTGTTCATAACCTCACCAAAGGACTATGTGATCAAACCTTTGAATCTTTGCCAGTCTGGTAAGTGAGAAAGTGTATCTCATTTTAGTTTTAACTTATATTCCTTTTATTATGAGTAAGGTTGAATATTTTTTCACATTATGCAAATGTGTGAATCTTTTACTTCTTGCTTACATTTTCAGATGCTATGATAGCTATGTTCCATGTAGTTTATTTCAAAGTCATCTCTTTTACGTAAGAGAAAAATTAAAATAGGCCAAGACTAGTATTTGTTGAAGTGCTATTGTGTGCCAGACGTTATAAAATAGTTTTCTCACTATATTTTCTATTATAGTCAGCTAGAAGAAAAAGTAAGGACAAGAAAGCACATTTTTAAAATAATTTATTTTTTAGGGTAGTTTTGACACATTAAAAAAAGGAAGTGGATGGGTACCTGGGTGGCTCAGTCGGTTAAGTATCTGACTCTTGATTTCAGCTCAGATCATGATTCCAGAGTCATAAGATCGAGCCCCACGTTGGGCTCTGCACTGGGCATGTAGATTATCTCTCCCTCTTTCCCTCTTCCTCTGCCTGTTCCCAGCTTGTGTGTGCATGCATGCTCACTGTCTCTCTCTCTCTCTCTCTCTCTCAAAAAAAAACCTTAACATAAAAGTAAATGGTATAAGGATTTTTTATTCTTTTCCCAGCTCCAGGAGGTAATTCATCTTACAACACAGAAGTATCAACAGATACCATTTGCAACGGATTTCCCATTTATTCCTCTCATCACTGTGGTGAAGTGGGGGGTATTTTTCACATTAACTGAGGAGACTGAGGATCAGAGAGGTGATAACATATAATAAGAGTCTGTCAGTCATTTCTGGACCAGAACAGAGGATTTCAAACATTGCTTTTTATCACCTGTAGGACATTAAATACTAATTACTTGACTGAAACTGGGAAAGGCCCAAGGATATGCATTTCTAACAAGTTCCCAGGTACTGCTGATGCTGCTGGTCCAAGGACGACCGTTTGAGAACCACTGATGTGGCTAATAGAAAAATAAACAAAAGCATCAATTAGCCAGGCTCATTATTTGGGCCATACACTCAGGCAGTGGGTGATAGTATGTAATGCCTTTAAAGTGTGAGGGGACCAATCACTGGTCTACAAAGTAGCTCATGTGACATTGTGATGTCATCATGTCTCCCACTCTGGAAAACCCTGTGTGTGAAGGACTAAGCACCAGGCTTCCAAGATCTCTTTTGATCTTAACAACTATTCAAGCTACTTGTTATGAAATCACCAATTCAGATCAGGCTACAGGAAATTAGGGGAGTTGAAGTAAATCAGGGAACTGCCCTTGTAAATTCTTGGTTAGTAGTGAAACCTGGAATTATGCTAAAATTTCCTACTGTGTCTTGAATCTGCCGGGGCTTTGAATGCTCTAATCTCCTTGGGCAATTGATGCTGGCCTGGGTATTGCTTTTTTATTTTCTTAATAGGGAGTTGTATTGCTTTTAAATTACAATATTACTGAAAACTTTAATTTTTTTACATTTATTCATTTTTGAGAGACAGAGAGAGACAGAGCACAAGCGGGGGGCGGGCAGACCGAGAGGGAGACACAGAATCTGAAGCAGGCTCCAGGCTCCCAGCTATCAGCACAGAGCCCGATGCGGGGCTCAAACTCACAAACTGTGAGATCATGACCTGAGCCAAAGTCGGATGCAGAACCTACTGAGCCACCCAGGCGCCCCAAAACTTTAAAATGCTGTATGTCAAAGGGGCACTTGGGTGGCTCAGTTGGTTGAGCAGCTGACTCTTGATTTCAGCTCAGGTCATGATCTCAAGGTTTGTGAGATTGAGCCCTGCATCAGGCTGGGTGCTGGATTCTCTCTCCCTCTCTCTCTCTCTGTTCCTTCCCTGCTTGTTCTCTCTCTCTCTCTCTCTCTCTCTCTCTCTCTCTCAAAAATAAAACAATAAATAAACTTAAAATGCTGTCTGACAAAGAAATAAGCCACGCTTGTCTGAAATGGTTAGAGTAAATATTTGCAAATTACCTGGGGCTAATTTTCACGATATGTGAAAACATTCCCAGTGATCAGTATAAAGAGATTGGGAAAATTTGTAGTAGGCAGTCCGTAAAATGGACCCAGTGAGCCATGCCTCCTAGTATTCATGCATGTGAGTAATGTGCAATCCCTATCACTGAGTGTGGGCTGAGTTAGCAGAGATAAGTAGTTAAAGCTGGAATTACTCTAAGGCCTTGCCCTTTGTGTCCTGAATCCTCCAGGTTCTGAGTGCTCTAATCTCCCTGGGGGCTAGCATTTGATGCTTGGCAGAGTATTGTTCAGTTTCTGTTAAATGGACTGTAATATGTACTTATATATGTATGTATTTATAAAATAGACATTACATAAATTTACCATTTGAATCTTTTTTTTTCTGTATATAGTTCAGTGGCATTAAATACATCTATTTTGCTGTAGAGCCATCACCACCATCCATCTCCAGAACTTGTTTCATCTTGCTCCATATCCTCTATATAGCAATTTCCTATTCTTCCCTCCTCTCAGCCCCTGGAAACCACCATTAAGCTTGCTATCTCTATGAATTTCACTATTTGAGGTACCTCATAAGTGGAATTATATGGTATTTATCTTTTTGTCTCTGGCTTCTTTCACTTGGGATAATGTTTTCAAGGTTCATCCATATTGTAGCATGTATCAGAATTTTATGTTTCGTTGTATGAATGTGCCATATTTTGTTTATACATGTATCCATCAATGGGCATTTGGATCATTTCTATCTTTTGTCTATTGTTGTTAAAGAAAAACAGCTGTATAGTAGTTAAAGTGGTAACAACAGATTTTATTCAGGAATGATTGTGATGATAGAAAGAGACCTCAGTATAGAATGGGGCTCAATTGTGAATGCGGTTATAAATCTTCCTTGGAGATTTATAGCCAAGGAGCAGGGTAGAGATCAGGGTGGAAAATAGAAGAGGAAACCTCAGGATTATGGTAGGGAGTCTGTTTAAATTGACACAACTAGAATCCTTGCTGAAGGCAGGCTTGGGGTGATGCATTGATTGTAGGGATTTGTGCTGAATTGACTTAGCAAGATTTTTTGCTAAAATTAGGCTATGCAAAAATGAACATGGAAGTCCAAAGGTTGGGAAGGGGGTTCAGAGATGCATGACTAAAGTTTGGTCCAGGAGATAGTCTTGTCAGTGTGAATAATACTGTTATGAACATTGGTGCAGAAATATCTGTTTGAGTCCCTGCTTTCCACATCCTCACCAACACTTGTTATTTTCTATTTTTAAAAAAACAATATCCATCCTAATGGATGTGATGATTTATTTTTTTAAGTTTATTTATTTATTTTGAGAGAGAGAGAAAGCACGAGTGGAAGAGGAGCACACAGAGGGGGAAAGAGACTGAATCCCAAGCAGGCTCCACACCATCAGCACAGAGCCCGATGTGGGGTTCATACCCACAAACCATGAGATCATGACCTGAGCTGAAACCAAGAGTCAGATGCTCAACTGGCTGAGCCACCCAGGCACCCCTTATTATTTATTTTTAACATAAACTTTATTTTGTAATAATTTTAGATTTACAAAACTGTATAATTTTAATTAATAATATTCAAAATTTAAAACACTGTGTATGGCAGGAAAAATGTAAAAGTTATATAAAAAACAGAAATAATATTTGCACACTCTATGGAGTTCACATATGTGGTATATTAGGCAGATAGGTAGGTTGATGATATCGACAGAATATTCACCTAAAGGGCAATATTGTGCACAATAAACACTAGTTAATGAAATATTAGTGAAAATCAGAGATTTTCATATTAAGTGAAATAGGAAAATTGCAGAAGAATATGTATAACATGATTACAATTTTGAAGAACAGGTGTACTTCAGGATATTTTATGAATTTTTGCTTATATGTAACTACATTAATAAACTGTATACAGAGAAACACACCTGGAGAACATTCACCTGTTTATTTTCAGTGCATATATTTGGGTCAGGGACTGAGGGTTAGGCAAAAGAGATGTTCAAGATAATTTAATTTACACATATATATTTTTGTCATGCTTAAAATTTGTAGTCAGGAAAATTTATTAATATAAAAATTATAAAGAGTAAAAATATGTAACCCAACTGACAAAAATTATGTACACATATGTTTTGGGAATGTGTTCACAATATACTGGTTTGTTGAGAAAAGAACAGATTAAACTAACTGATTTGACACTGTATCTGTGAATGTGTTTCTATGTTTCAAACTTCTCACTCCAAGTAATAATACACTCATATATGCAGCTTTCTCTTCAACTCAGGGAGGAGACAAATGTCCAATTTTAGAGATTAGAGACCACAGAAGGTCCTATATTCAGAGAGATTGCTACCAGTGGATGGTAAATTCTAGGAAGACCTGGACAAGGCCACATGCAAGTCCCTCCCTTTATTCCTTCCCTTGAAAAGCCTCTTGTCCTGAATCTTTTAGTACTGCAATTCTGATTCTGATCACCAGGGGGCATCCGTCTCCATTTTTTTCTATTTTTAAATGAAGCGACATTAATTTTTTTATTGAAGTATAATTGACATACAATGTTATATTAGTTTCAAATGTACAACCTAGTGATTCCACAATTCTATATATTATGCACGCTCACCATGATAAATGTAGTTACTATTTGTCAACATACAGCTTTATTACAATATTATTGACTATATTCCCTGTGCTGTACTTTCATCCCCATGACTTATTTATTTTATAACTACAAATTTGTACCCTTAATCATCTTCATCTATTTCACCCATCCCTCCAAGATGTAGTGTACACACACACACACACACACACACACACAGGAATATTACTCTGTTATAAAAAGGCATTTTTAAAGAAACAAAATGTTATTTTTAAAGCCTTTTATTAAATATTAAACAGTATATATAGGATGGTACAGATTGTGCTTGAAAATGTTTTTTCAATCTATAAAGAGCTCACCAAACTCCACACCCGAAAAACAAATAACCCAGTGAAGAAATGGGCAGAAAACATGAGTAGACACTTCTCTAAAGAAGACATCCGGATGGCCAACAGGCACATGAAAAGATGTTCAGCGTCGCTCCTTATCAGGGAAATACAAATCAAAACCACACTCAGGTATCACCTCACGCCAGTCAGAGTGGCCAAAATGAACAAATCAGGAGACTATAGATGCTGGAGAGGATGTGGAGAAACGGGAACCCTCTTGCACTGTTGGTGGGAATGCAAATTGGTGCAGCCGCTCTGGAAAGCAGTGTAGAGGTTCCTCAGAAAATTAAAAATAGACCTACCCTATGACCCCGCAATAGCACTGCTAGGAATTTATCCAAGGGATACAGGAGTACTGATGCATAGGGGCACTTGTACCCCAATGTTTATAGCAGCACTCTCAACAATAGCCAAATTATGGAAAGAGTCTAAATGTCCATCAACTGATGAATGGATAAAGAAATTGTGGTTTATATACACAATGGAGTACTACGTGGCAATGAGGAAGAATGAAATATGGCCCTTTGTAGCAACGTGGATGGAACTGGAGAGTGTGATGCTAAGTGAAATAAGCCATACAGAGAAAGACAGATACCATATGTTTTCACTCTTATGTGGATTCTGAGAAACTTAACAGAAACCCATGGGGGAGGGGAAGGAAAAAAAAAAAGAGGTTAGAGTGGGAGAGAGCCAAAGCATAAGAGACTGTTAAAAACTGAGAACAAACTGAGGGTTGATGGGGGGTGGGAGGGAGGGGAGGGTGGGTGATGGGTATTGAGGAGGGCACCTTTTGGGATGAGCACTGTGTGTTGTATGGAAACCAATTTGACAATAAATTTCATATATTAAAAAAAAAGAAAATGTATTTTCATATACAAAGACTTAAAAAAGCTATCCATTCACTTTCATATATTCTTTATTCTTTGATATCTCTCTCTCCTCTCTTTCCTTTCCCTCCCCCTTCTCTCTCTCTCTCTCTCTCTCTCTCCATCAAGGTTTGCTAACCTTTCCACATTGTAGAGAGGGCCCTCTGGGAAAAAGCAGGTGGCTTAAGCTCCAAATACCAACCCGCTGTGATGGCTTCCCAAATCTTGTACCTGCCTCTTTCCAGGTCATTATGCACAGATGCCAAGAACAGTTTCTTTTTAAAAAATTTTTTAAACATTTATTCACTTTTCAGAGACACAGAGAGACAGACGATGAGTGGGGGAGGAGCAGAGAGAGAGAGAGACGGAGACACAGCACCCAAAGCAGGCTCCACGCTCCGAGCTGTCAGCACAGAGCCCGATGTGGGGCTCAAACCCACGAACCGTGAGATCATGACCTGAGCCAAAGTCGGGTGCCTAACCAACTGAACCACCCAGGCGGTCCCAGAACGTTTCTTTAAAACTGACTCTATAATTCCCACAGAAACACCCTTAGAAGCAATCCACCAAGAGAATTGCAAACTCCTTTCCCCTGCTGATATTCCTTACCTGGTAGATCCAGACAACATATCCAGCCTTGTCTACCAAATGTTATGTGGTCTGAGCAGCCTGAACCATGGGCTGTTTCCTCAAGGGACTCCTGTGTTTTCTGTGTGTGCCTCTTTAATTGGGTGGGGAGTAATTTGCACAGAGCTTGGCCCTTGCACACAGATGGTAGCATTACATACTCAGATCAACCCTTTGAAGGAGGACTGTTATCCACATATTAAAGGTGTAGAAACTTGAGTCCCAAAGAAGGTGAGAACCAGCCTTGTGTTTGGAAAAGATATTGGGGTTACAGAAGGTATCCAGTGATAGCTTAGTAGTGATAATGAACTATATTATTTTGCTCTATAACAAGAATAGGTATGGTGCTCACCACTATTAATTGTCTGCTATGGGTGATAGTTTTATTTTTCCTAGAATTTAAGTGATACATGTTCTTTGTAAACATTTGGAACGTACAATAAGACAAAAAGAGAAGAGGGATAAACACCCACAATCCCACAACACAAACAGCTCATCCTTTTCTAGAATTTGCTGACATCTAGTGGTAGAGTCAAGAATATCAAATTGTGCCTATAAATGAAGATAGGATAAAAACATATCTAGGTTACATCCAGACTGGGTTCTTACCTTGTCTTTGATATGCATATTTTTGCAATTTTACCACATTGCTTCCCTTCTTGGATGATGAACTTATAGGGATCAGGATCAGCTGATTGGAATGGTGCACATATATCATGAGATGACACGTACATATGGGTACTAGTTGATCAACTTCTCTTGAGATGAGAAAGGGAGATAAAAATCCTTTCCTTGTGCTAAAGGGCAAAGTATAGAACCAACATCATTTGGTTTCCAAGGCAGTGATGTATGGAGGAAAAAGCACAGGCTTTGGAATCACAGAGGGGGCTGAGGAATACAGCCAAGGGATCTAAAACTTATTTAGGAGTGCTATATACCAGACAGAGGAAAATAGACTTCTAAAAAAGTCAAGCAATCCAAAAGAGGGAAAGAGAAAAGAGAAAAAGCAATACAGCATAGGCAGAGCAAATAAAAAACAAGTTAGTAAAATGGTAGATTTAAGCCCAAATATTCCAGTAATTACATCACGGATGAACAGCCTAAACATTCTAATTAAAAGACAAAACTTGTCAGACTGGATTAAAAAGATAACTACATGGTGCCTAAAAAAAGATCTGCCTTCAATACAAAGCCATTATCCATTTCTCTACTTCTACACAAATATTAAGAATTATATTTCTGGTAAGAAAATAAAATATTTCACTGTCATTTGATGTTGAAGATTTTTGATCATTAGTGAGATTGAATTCGCTTTTAGAGTAAACCTATGAAAATATAACAGAAAGTGCAGAAACCATAAATGTACACCTTGATAAATTTTCACAAAATGGACATATTTGTGTGGCCAGAACCCAGATCAAGAAAGAGAACATTATCAGCACCCTAGAAGCTCTACTGGTGTCCCCATCCAGTAACAAAACTCTCTCCCCCTAGCAAGAATAACCATTATTCAGACTTCTAGAAACATATATTACTTTTGCCTGGTTTTGAATTTTATCTAAATAGAATCATCCACTCTGTGCTATTTTGTATCTGCCTTCTTTCATTCAATATTGCATTTGTGAGATTTATCCATTTGGTTGCATGCAGTTACAGTTTGTTCATATTGTGGAATAATATTTCATGGTAAAAATAATGGGAGATTTTTAGCAGGTTTCTCTCCGTATTGATAAAATTATAATAAAGACAAAAAACCCAGTAAGAATACATATTTGAATAGCAAAATTAATAATATTAACATAATCAACAAATGTAGAACCCTGTACTCTAATCATAAACATGGAGAACAAACTGAGGGTTACTGGAGGGGTTGTGGGAGGGGGGATGGGCTAAATGGGTAAGGGGTATTAAGGAATCTACTCCTGAAATCATTGTTGCACTATATGCTAACTAATTTGGATGTAAATTAAAAAAAAAAATAAAATTAAACAAACAAAAACAAAACAAAACAAAACAAAAAAGTATTAGTGGGGCATCTTGGTAGCTCAGTTGGTGAAGTGTCTCACTCTTCATTTCGGTTAAGGTCATGATCTCACAGGCGGTTCATGGGATCAACCCACTTGGGCCTCTGCCCACACAGAAACTTGGGATTCTCTCTCTCCCTTTCTCCCCCCTCCCTTGCTTTTGCTCTAAATAAACAAACTGAAGAAAAGAATTGGTTTGAGTACATAGTGCTAAATTTTTAAATTAATTAAATAATACTAACCTATACATTTTCATATAGATCCAAATATATATGGGAATTAAATATATGGTAAAGTTTGTACTTCAAATCAGTGGGAGATGACAAATACCATATGATTTCACTTATATGTGGAATCGAAAAAACTAAACAAATGAGGGGCATCTGGTTGGCTCAGTCGGTTAGGTATCTGAATCTTGATTTCGGTTAGGGTCATGATCTCATGCATGGCTCATGGGATTGAGCCTTCTTGGGCCTCTCCGTGCTGACAGCACGGAGCCTGTTTGGGATTCTCTCTCTCCCAGTCTCTTTGTCCCTTCCCCACTGGCACATTCTTTCTCTGTCTCTCTCTCTCTCTTTCTCTCTCTTTCTGTCAAAATAAATGAATAAAAATTTTAAAAGAATGAATAAACAAACACAAAGCAGAAACCATCCATAAATAGAATAAAATGACAGTTGCCAGATTGGAGGGGGTGGTTGAAAGGTGCAGAATATATAGGCTTCCAGTTATGGAATAAATAAGTCACGGGGATGAAAGGTAGAGCATAGGGAACATAGAACATAGTCATTGATATTGTAATACCATTGTATGGTGACAGTTGGTAGCTACACTTGTGTTGAGCATAGCATAACATATTTACTTGATGGATCACTATGTTGTACATGTGGAACTAATGTAGCACTGTGTTTAAACTATACTTCAATAAAAAAATTAGTGGGAGAAAGGATAAACTCTTCAATACATGCTTTTGGGAAGATGGATATCTATTTGGAAAAAATGACATCAGAGACTATCTCATGTCTCTTATTACATTCTAAGTTGATTTTTAAAACTTATAATAGTATCATAAAAATATGTCAGAGTATTTTTATGGGTTTCAGTTGGGGAAGAAAAAATCTATAAATTAAAACATGAATTTGATTACATCAAAATTGAGAAATTTCAGTATGTGGAAAGACAACATAATATCAAAAGAAGCTATATACTAATAATATCAAAAGAAGCTGTATACTAGAAAAAAACATTTCCAACATACAAAACATAGAAACAAGTGCTATCTGCACTAAGTGCAGATCTTCTGAAAAAACAATATAAAAATAATGCAACAGAAAAATATGAAAAAGATGTGAGCAAGCAATTTGTGGAGCTACAAATGACTAACAAACATGTGAATAGATGTGCAATATCACTACTTAATAGCAAAATGTAATCTACAACAATGGTATACCACTTCTCAGTTTTCTGATTGGCAAAATTTTCAAAGATAATTTTTGTAACTTGTTTGTTATGAAAACAAAATTAAAAAATTAAAGAAAACCTAAATGTCTATTAGTAAAGCAATGGCTAAATAAACCAAACTATAACCACACTATGCAATACAATATAAGAGTTAAAAAGATCCACATTTACTGACATGGAAAGAGCTCCAAGATATGTTGATGAGTGAAAACTATCAATTTGTGAAACATATGTACAATATGATGTCCCCTAACAATATTTCTATAGGTACATACGTGTGTATGAAATTCACAGAAAAAAGTTTAGTTTACCCAAACTAATGAAGCAACTCTTTCTGGGGATGAAATTGGGATGTATTGAGATAATAATTTACATGCAATATATCACACATATCTTAAATGTTTAGTTTGAAGAGCTTTAACAATTGCATATAACCATGTAAACACCACACAAAATAAGATATAGAACATTTCCATCATTCCAGAAAGGTCCCTTATATATCTTTCCAGTTATTTCCCTCTATTCCCCAGACAACCACTTACTGGTTTTTATCATCACAGATAGTTTTTGTTTGTTTTTGGGTTTCATTTAAATAGAATCCTACAGTATTCCTTTGTGTCTGACTTCTTTCATTCAGCATACCGCTTTTGAGATTTATCCATGTTGTTGCATTTATCATGATCTTATTACTTGTTATTGCTGAGTAGTATTTTATCGTATATATATAAATATCATAAATATAAATAAATAGATGTCAAAAAGTAATTTAAGATCTACTACTTTAAAAACATACAAAAAGAAAAAAATACAATTATCATCCTCAGAATGTTTTCTAGCAAAGTTTTTCCAACTTTCAAGGAGTAGAAAATTTTCTTGTTATATAAATTATTTCCAGAACATAGACAACTTTCCAGTTCATTTTACAAGGCTAGTATAATCTTAGTACTCAAACTGGAAAAGGATGGTGCACAAAAACAAAATTGTAAACTGATCTCATCAACAAACATGTACAAAAAATATAAAATCAAATATTAACAGTATTTTAAAAACAGTTGCTACCATGTGAGATTTATTGTAAGAATTCAAGTGCAATTTATTATTTGAACAGTTTTGTTGTAAACCACTGTGGTAAAATATGTAAAAAATCATGTAAAATAATATTAAATAGTAAAATTATATTAAAATATTAAAATATGATTATCCCAATAGGTACAGAAGATCATCTGTTGAAATTAAACCTTCATTCCTGATAACAACTTTTAGCATTCTAGGAATAGAGGAGGTTTCTTTAATTTGCAAAAGGTTTGTGCCAGAGATGTACAGAAACATTGTATTTAATGATAAAAGACTAAGCATTCCTATTATAGTCAGTAGCTAGACTCTGACTATTCTGAAGTTTAGAATTCAACACTATTTTTGAACACTTTTCTGAAGTTCTTGTTCTGTCCATAAACTAAAAAGAAGAAAAGAGCAGTACAAAATATTAGAAAGGAAAAATACCAAATTGTCATTTACAGACAATTTAGTTGTCTTTTTTAAAAAATCAGAGAGAATCAACTGACAAACTTTTGGAACTAATAATATTCACTAGGGTGGCCTGATATAAGAGCAACATACAAAAACTGTAGCCTCATCTTGCATCAGTAATGACCAACTAGAACATTAGATTAGAAGAAGCTTCAGTGTTAGAATAGAGGAAAGACGCTGCCTTACGGAATCTGTCCCAATAGTTGAAAAAATGCAAACCAAAAGGAATGAAAAAAACAGCAGGGGTGAAGTCGGAGTCATCGGCAAACAAAGAAAGGGGCACATCCCAATGACACAATCTTCAAAAAGTCACAGGCAAGTAAAGAAAGAGAAGAGTGCAGAGCTAAGCCCAGTGGGGATGTGCAGCCAGGTCCTTAACCTTGCCCCTCAGGAGCTATATAAAATACGGCATATGAAAGGCAAAGAATGTAAATGTGAAAAGACATACCTCAAAGTACAGAAGGAAATGTCTATTTTAAACTATGGAAAGGAGGGGCGCCTGGGTGGCGCAGTCGGTTAAGCGTCCGACTTCAGCCAGGTCACGATCTCGCGGTCCGTGAGTTCGAGCCCCGCGTCGGGCTCTGGGCTGATGGCTCAGAGCCTGGAGCCTGTTTCCGATTCTGTGTCTCCCTCTCTCTCTGCCCCTCCCCCGTTCATGCTCTGTCTCTCTCTGTCCCAAAAATAAATAAACGTTGAAAAAAAAATAAACTATGGAAAGGGGCTCCTGGGTGGCTCAGTCGGTTGAGTGTCCGACTTCGGCTCAGGTCATGATCTCACAGTCTGAGTTTGAGCCCCACATCGGGCTCTGTGCTGATGGCTCAGAGCCTGGAGCCTCCTTCGGATTCTGTGTCTCCCTCTCTCTCTGCCCCTCCCCTGCTCATGCTCTGTCTCTCTCTGTCTCAAAAATAAATAAAAACATTAAGAAAAAAAAATTAAAAAAAAAACCTATGGAAGAACTTACGAAGAATATAGGTTTAATAATAAAAAAAAAAAAACCCAAGAGCTCAAAGATGAGATGATAAGACTGCAGAATTAGATAAAAAGGAAGATTGCAAACTAAGGAACAAGTTAGGCCCAAATAACATTATCATAGAAGTAATAAATTATAAACAGCTGAAATGGAAAGACATGGCTAAAAATTGAATTGCGGACAAATGAAGAACTTGAGATAATCACATGACTAGAGATGAGAAAGAATAAATTAAAGGAAATAAGGAGATATATGTACACAGATATTAATAATATATTCCTTAAGGATGAAATGTTCAGATCTAAAGAACATATCATGTTCCAGGACATTTAATTGTTCTTTGAAAGTTTGATGGTTATTTCACAGTGTTGGAATCTGAGTGATAGTTTACCTTTCTTCTTTGTACTTTACTGCATTGCATCGCTTATAGTTAGCATGCATAATTTTTATAAAAACTGAAAATATTTTCCTAAAAAGCAAAAAAGAATATCATGTGCATAAAGCTACCATTCATAATGTTAACAAAAACTATGAAATATGTGAGAATACAGCAAACAAGAGATATGTACAATGTACATGAAGAAAACTATACAATTTTACTAAAGGGCACAAAAGCTATAAATAAATTTAAAGAATACTACATGGCCCTGGATGAAAATAATTTATTATTATGCTTTTAATTATTCCCCAAGTTAATCTGCAAATCCAATGCAATTGTAATAGAAGCCCAACAGGATTTAAAAAAAAAAATGAAACTTGGAACTTGAAATGTCAAAGCATATCCAAACACAGTTTGAAAAAGCAGAGCAATGAATGCTTTGTCCTCCCAGGCACCTAAACTTGCTGCAAAGCTATACCAATTCAAAACGTGCTATTGAGGCAGTTATATATATATATATATGTGTGTGTGTGTGTGTGTGTGTGTGTGTGTGTATGTGATATTATATATGTATATCTACATATACATATATTAAATATGTATATTATATATATATATATCTCAGTGGAACAAAAAAGTCAATTCATGAAACATATTTGAGTAGAAATGAGAATTTACCACTAGTCATTTAAAATTGGTTGAGGAGTAATGGACTATTATATGAATGGTACTGGGATTTGGCCATACATTTTAATAT
Organism: Leopardus geoffroyi; assembly: GCF_018350155.1. Taxonomy (NCBI): domain Eukaryota; kingdom Metazoa; phylum Chordata; class Mammalia; order Carnivora; family Felidae; genus Leopardus; species Leopardus geoffroyi. The sequence goes on from NC_059343.1 coordinate 82,352,082, forward strand.
ATATGGACACATACATATCATACATGTACATATAAACACATGTATATGATATATATGCATGTATGTACTTGTGTATGTGTGTATGTATTCAAATATACATGGATTACATACCCCAGAAGCCAAAGGAAAAATTTAATATATTTGACTACATCAAAATATAAAAATTCTGATATAAAAAAATACCATAAAATTAAGATGTCAGCGACAGATTGGTAGAATATATGTCCAACTTATATAACAGAAAAACAACTAATGTATAGGTATGCACAAGGAACTACAAATCAGTGAGAAAAATACTAAATGAAAAAATACTCAAAGGATATTTTGGAGAAGAAATGCAAATGACCAATAAGCATATGCAATGATGCTCAAGCTTATAGATATTTAGGAAAATGTGAATTAAAAGGACAACCTCATACCTTTTTTTTTTGCCTCATATTGGTACTAATTGCTAATTTACAGTGTGCATGAGAGCATGGGGGAAAGGGTCCTGTCATGTGCTTGACAGGGGTATAAATTACCTGGTGTCTTTGGAGAGCAGTTTGGTGGCATACCCGTTAAATATATAAAATCTCATATCCTTCATTGGGCAGCATTGAATGTATAACTTAACTTAGCAATTCTATTTATATGAGAATATCCTGAAGAAATTCTTCCACCTGTGGGCAAAGGTGTATGTACCAGATTGATCATTGTAGCCTTGTTTTTATTAGCCCCAGACCCAGAACAATTTTATGTTCATTAGTGTGGGGGAATGAAATTAGATACACAATAGTGTAGCCAAGCTGTGGAATGGTATGTAGCAATTAAAAATAATAAAACAGATATAAATGTACTAGAACTTAGAGCTCTCTGAGATTCAATGTTAAATGGGAAAAAAAGTTGCAAAACAGTATGTTAAATATGATACCATTTATATATTTCAATAAGATATTTGTTTGTATATAATGTATAGAAAAGCATTTAACACAGCATTTTTTTAATTTAATTTATTTTTTAAAATTTACATCCAAGGTAGTTAGCACATAGTGCAATAATGATTTCAGGAGTAGATTCCTTAATGCCCCTTACCCATCCCCCCTCTCACAACCCCTCCAGCAACCCTCTATTTGTTCTCCATATTTAAGAGTCTCTTATGTTTTGTCCCCCTCCCTGTTTTTATATTATTTTTGCTTCCCTTTCCTTATGTTCATCTGTTTTGTATCTTAAAGTCCTCATATGGGTGAAGTCATATATTTGTCTTTCTCTGACTAATTTTGTTTAGCATAATACACTCGAGTTCCATCCATGTAGTTACAAATGCCAAGATTTCATTCTTTTTGATTGCCAAGTAATACTCCATTGTATATATATATACTACATCTTCTTTATCCATTCTTTGGTCAATGGACATTTGTGCTCTTTCCATACTTTGGCTATTGTTGATAGTGCTGCTATAAACATGGGGGTGCATGTGTCCCTTTGAAACAGCATACCTGTATCCCTTGGATAAATACCTAGTAGTGCCATTGCTGGGTCATAGGGTAGTTCTATTTTTAATTTTTTGAGGAATCTCCATACTGTTTTCCAGAGTGGCTCTACCAGTTTGCATTCCCACCAGCAGTTAACACAGCAAATTTATAACAATGGGGAGGTAACTGCACTTTGGGTGAGGACAGTGGATTTAAAGTGATACTAGTGTTTTTCTGGGTTTGAATCTTATACCAGAATATATTCTTGTGGAATTTGCATGTAATTACAGAAAAGAAACAGCAAATAATAAAATACCCTAAGTACATTTACATCAGAATACACACAACTAAATCTTTTTATTAGCCATATTGTACAATTTTTGTAAAGTTTATTTATTATTTTGTGTGTGTGTGAGAGAGAAAGAGAGGGGAGAGAGAAAGAGCACAGAGGAGGGACAGAGGGAGAGGGAGGAATAGTATCTTAAGCAGGCCCCACACTGTCAGTGCTGAGCCTGACATGGGGCTCAAACTCACAAACTGTGAGATCACGACCTGAGCCAAAATCAAGAAATCAAGAGTCAGATGCTTAACTGACTAAGCCACCCAGGCGTCCCCATATCGTATAAATTTAACATGATGTATTTAATTTTTTCCTTATTGATGGACATTGTATGTTTCTTCAGCTTTTTTAACCTTTATAGGTACTGCAATAGATATCCAATAGATATTCTTTACTAGATATACCTATATATATATGTGTGTGTATATATATATATATACACACACAAACATACACATATATATAAATACAATGTATATACAATACATATATACAATGTATATATAATACATAATACAATGTTTATACATTACATATATAAAATGTATTTATAATACATATATACAATACATATACATTGCTTTGTGAAACTGTGTAGGTATATGGGCTGGTTAAATTCCTAGTAAAAGCATTGCTGGGTCAAAGAATTTATGGGATATTGTATTTATCATTTAATAGATTTTGTCAAATTGCTCTCTGAAAAAAGTTTGCATCACAGTATGTGGCCCAACAGTGTGGGAGTGCCCATCTTCCCACAAACCAATCGACAACATTATCAAATTTCTATATTTTGACAAACTTCTAGCTGAAACACGTAAGACACAGTTGTTTGGATTTGCATTTCTTTCAAATTGAGCATCTTTTCATATATTTATCAGTTATTTGTATTTCTTTTCTGAGAACAAATCTGTTCATGTCTTTGGTTCATTTTTCTATTGAGTTCTCATTTTACTAGTGATTTGTAAGTTTTTAGATTATCACAAATTAGCCATTTGTCATCCTATGCTTGTGGGGTTTGTATTTTACTTTAATAAAATATTAAATGTTTATGTAATCAACTTATGAATCTTTCAATTTGATGGAGAATATAAGTTAGTCATGAGCAATTGAGTTCTGAGAAGTCATATCAAGGTTCTAGAGCACTCTGGGCTCCTTGGCTTGCTTCCTAGAGGGGCCTCCCCCACACAGAGGCCCCTCGTAGGGAGAACTTCCTGCTAGAGTGTCATATTTCAGCATTCAAAGAAAGAGGCTGCCTAAGGGTCCATATTTAGAGTATGATTCCCTAGCTGGGACAGCTGAATGGGGACTAATTTCTGCATACTTTGTCCCTGAGTTCTGGTATTATTCTGAGGGGCTTGTATGGGTGGTACAGTGAAATTGTTACAGAAGGCAGCGAGTGAAAAGGCCTCTTTCTTCTGGTGACTGCTTGAGATCCTGTAAATTGTGCTTTTTGTGAGGGAAAAATGACAAAGATTTCATTTACAGACCCTCACCACTTTCTACACTGGAAGGTGCTGAACACAAGCTGCTGCTAGGGTGACATATAGTACATGAACAACAGATCCTGGAGATATCTCACCAATGTCGTGATTAAATGAACATTCCACCTGCTAAGCCTCATTTCCATCAGTGGGATAATAGTTGGTCCTGTCCAGGGTGTGAGGAGACTGATTTGATCACATGCTTGTGTAAAATCCAAATAAAGCCCTGAAAATGGAAAACAGGTTAATCTAGGAAGTCACCAGTTTTCAGGCACTGGGTTCATCAGGAGTTGGGTCTTCATTCAATCATCCAGGAGTCATCTATGAGGAAGTTCCCAGACACCTGACACAAGATCATAGTTCATTTCAGTCAGAACCTCAAAAGGTTGTAAATCACTTGTGGGAAATTGACACTTTTAGAAAACTGAACGTTTTCCCACAGATTATAGATGACATTGAAACCGTGGTTTTGTTTGACATTTGTATATAAAATGTCAGTAATTACTAATATGTTTTGAAAACTGATATAGTTCATAGCAACTAATGTGGCACAGAATAATGTGTTTTGTTATTTTTGCGAGCTAAAATTTAAATGTCAAATGAAAATGGCTTGACTGCATTTCCCGATTACAAAAACAATGAGTGCAATGTTAAAATTAAAAAAAAAAGAACATAAAAAATGTTAAGCGTCCTTTCTAAATGCATTCTCTGCCTCCTTTCCTGACATCCCTTCCCTAGCCCATTTTGGTGCATCACTGTACCCCATGGGGACTGTTGGTCTTATAGTCTAAGGCAGAAACAGAGGATTCCTCTAAGAATCCAGAGAAAAGACTAGAGCAAAGGCCTGGGGGAGGGTGAGATGCAGACCCTCCCCAGTAACCCTAGAAGGGCAAACCAAAACCTCAAGGCAGAGAGGCTACTCAGATTGGAGAGGACAGAGCTGAGTGACTGGGCGGGGCACGCTGAGGCCCATCGCAATGACGGGTGGAAGGGGAGTTGGTGCACCGGGAGGTGGGGGGTAGGGTCCTGCAAAACTCCCTGCTGTCCAGAGGGGGTGGGGTGGGAGGGGAGAGAGCTTGGTGACGCGAGGCCCTCACATGACCTGGAGCTGCAGAGCGACGCGGCTTTCCGTGCAGTCGTCACTCCCTTCTAGGTATCAGCTCCCCGCTGCCTTGCGCCTGGCGGGCTGGCACTGAGTCCGAGGAAAGCGGAGCAGGTAAGGGCTCTGGGGCCCGCGCGCTGAGGCCAGGGGGGCAGCCGCCCACCAACCCCGGTAGCTGGTTCATGGATACCGGACAAAGCGGGTTCAAGTTCCAGGAGCCTTCGCTGTGATTCTCCCGAGTCCCCTCCCCCTGCCTACGTCTGTGCTGGGGAATCTTGGGCTATGACAAGGCGGATAGTTGGCGGGGGGGTGGGGGGGGTGGCGGGGAGGAGTGTCTCGAAAGGGAAATGCAGAGATTGAGATGTCCCATCCTCTCTGATTCTAATCGCTGACCTCACACTTCCGTCCAGATTCCTGCTCCTTTCATTGGAAGGGACATGTCACCGTGGCATTTACACAGAAAATGGTGGGCCTTGGTGACTGGACGGTGGGGTTGGTGGGGATGGCGTTTTGGAATGCGGGAAGGGACATTTGATAACAGGGATCCTGAATTCAGAAAGGTGAGTATTAGGTTCTGTGTCCTGGGTGCTGGTCCAAGCACTCAGCGCGTTTCCTCTTTTCTGTCTGATGAACAGTAGATCGGTGTGGCACTGTTTTGTGGCGAGGCAAGGGAAGAAAGAGCGAAGAAAACTGCACGGGATCTGTGGAGGTTAGTGTGAGCACAGGCACTGCCTATGGACAGTTGAAGTTCTGTGTGCATTCTCTATGGCAGGAACTTAGGCACCGCTGTCTGGTTGGGATATAAGGTGGGGCTAACTAGGGGACTTTCCCTAAACTGCGTTTACTTACCAAGTTTCGGATTTTTAACTTAAATTGTATGTTGAAGACCAGTAAAGACAGCAAACTTTTCTACGGATGCTTTAATTTGCACTCCAGATAATATTGAGAAAATGCAAATTATATCAAAGAACATTATTATTATATTTTGAGATAGCCTTTGCCAAGAGGCATAGCAATTTTACAAAAGAAAAAGCCTTCCCTCACTCCTTGTCTGTTCTGCTGGAGACTTCTAGAGATGTATTTAAGGAGAAGTAGGTGGCAGTCTGCTATGTATGATTCTGGAGTAAGGCATCTGAGGGCCTCCATCTCTTTCTCCATTTTCCAGTTTTCCAGATTCCCCTGTCTGAACACCTTGGTGAAAGAAATGATGGACTTTTGGGAGAAACCCTAGAATCTTACAGGTGGTTTTAAAATAATTTCCCTCTGTCTCTTCCCTTTTATTTTTTCTGCCTCCCTTTTACACCCTGCCCATTTCAGTGCTGGGGAAGCCCCAGGCTCTGCTTTTCAGAGAATGGGTTTCTAGATCTAGCACAGAAGGTACTGGGACCCCTGTTTTAGATATTGGGATGTAACAAGCACTCAACAGTTAACCTTCCCCTTCTTCTCTGTTTGTTCCTAGGTCTTCTCATAGGCCCACAGTAGGGCTGTTTACCATTGGAAGCAAGGGAAAGGGGGAGACTGGCTTGGAACCATGAAGGTTGGTGTGAAGGTGAGCAGTGCCTTGCGATAACAAGAGGGTGAGCACAGAAGGTGGCCGAGACTTGAGAGGGTCTTAGTGGAGGGTATTTCTGCCTCTCCCACATTCTGTCAGATTTCCACAGTGTTGCCAATCCCTTGGTGATTTCTGTTCTGGAAACAGGAGTAATATTGGGCTAGTGGTGGGCTGGAGTGTGACTGAGAAGACAAGAGGAGGGATCACAAGATGGAACACATTAGCAAACTGGACATGGGCTCTGGCAAGACAAGTACTGGGGTCAGTGATTAGGGCACTTGTGTGTTCTATGAGGACTTAGTGTCTATTACCTCCTGTTTGTTTACTTGTCCATAGATCTGCCTGCAGGTCTGCTGTAGGGCTTGAGATTACTGGAAGCAAAGAAACAAGGAGGAAATTGCCTCTGATCGGTATAGACTGGTAAGAGGATGGGGAATACCTGTAGATCTCAAGGGTGGGTTGGTGGAGATCAGTGTGCATCTAGTAGGGTCAGTGTGCAGTCTGGAGGATCCTTAGCCTCTCCCTTTCCCAGCCACCTTTCCTACCATCTCTGCCACTTACCCCACACTCTTACCTTTATTTTGGTACAGAAAGTGGGGTAAACTGAGCAAGATAGAAACATAGTTTGATAATGTGCCTGTCACATTAAGAACAAAATCTCCAGTCCCATCTGTCCCTCCGTCTGTCTGTCTGTCTGTCTGTCTCTAGGTCCACAGATCTCATAAGTTTATAGATCTACTTTAGGGTATATCACCAATCAAAAGAAGGAAAGAGGAGGGAACTGCCTTGATCATTACAGGTTGGTATGAGGGTGGGGACCTCTGGGAGTGGTGACAAGAGTAGGTCTAGTAAAAATCAAGGTCTGAGGGCTTCTCAGTCTCCCCCATTCATAGTCAGCACCACACTCCAATATCTTTTTCATTATTCATTTGGTGTAAGGAAATGTGTATGGATGTACCTTAGGGGAAAGTTGTTGGGCACTGGGGAAAATGGGGAGGGGAGAAAATAAAAGGGATGGAGAGAGAGTTTGCTCATCATCCTCTCCTCCCACCAAGCACATCATTTCTACACTTTTCTGTCCTTCTGTATATCTATCTGTATGATGCATGAAATTAGAAGAGAAATTTTAGTCCATTTCCTTCCTCCACTTCTAGGTCCACCTCCAGTGGCAGCTGTAGTGGCCTCTAAGTGGCTGAAGACCAGCGCCCTCACAGGCCTACACCCAGACCTACTACCCTCTTTCCCCATCCTGATTGAGCTCCCCGTACCTTGTTCGTGCCTTCAGTAGGAGTGATTACATGGGTCGCATTCAGGAAGTGGGTTGGGTGACTGCAGGATTGGTGATCTGGGCTGGTACCTGCTACTGCATTCACAAATTAACCAAAGGAAGAGCCCAGGGAGTGAGGAAACTTTCCAGAAATGGGTCCAGAGTCAAGATGGAGACTGTGGTTGGGGTACAGAACCAAACCTTGGCCATGAGTGAAGCCATGGCTGGAACAGAGACTGAGACTAGACCCATGGCCAAGACTGGAGCAGAAACCAGAGCAGGAGGTAGGATTGGGGTTGAAGTAGAGACTACCACCATTGCTAAGGCGAACTCTCAGGCCAAGACAATGGCTGAGGTAGAGGCAGAGAACCAGTCTGAGGCCAAAACAGTGTCCACAACAGTGGGCATGATAGAAGCAGTGACTCTGAATGTGGCCCAGCTCAAAACTGGGGGAGTAGCCGTGAAAGAGGCAGTGACCCAAACTGACTCTGAGGCTGGGAGAGTAGTCAAGAAGGAGGCTGTGACCCAGACCAAGGCTAAAGCTTGGGCACTGGTTGCCAGGGCAGAAACCAAGAAGCAAATAATGACCCAGACAAAAGTGGAAGCTTGTTTACTGGCTGAAAAAGACACAAACAAAGTAATGGTGACACAGAATGAGGCCTTGGGAGTGACCAGGGAAGCAGCCAAGATGGGTGCCATAAATAAGACTGGAATTATGGCTGAAACCAAGGCAAGAGCCCTGGATGAGACTGTGAATGTGGCCAAGACTCAGTCTGAGGCCAGGCCTGGTCACATAGTTGATGCTAAGGGAAATCTTAATACCATGTCCAGGAAAGAAGCTGGAGTGGACATGAAGTCCTGTGCACCATCTCAGGCTGTGGCCAAGATCCAGGTTGACAACATGCCTGGTGCTGGGGTTGAGGCCAAGGGGAATCACAAAACAGTGTCTCAGGCAGAGTTTAGGGCAGACATGAGGGCTTCTGCTCAGCCTCAGATTGTAGCCAAGACCCAGGCTGAGGCTATGCTTGGGGTAAAGTTTGATGCCGGGTGTAATACCAATGCTGTGTGTAAGGCAGGGGCAGGGGAAGATATGAGAGTTTCAACACAACCTCAGACTGTGGCCAAGAAACAGGCTGAAGCAATGTTTGGGGCCAGGGATGATGACAGAGGAAATACCAATGTCACATCTAAGACAATGACTGGAGGTGACATGAGGGCTGCTGCTCAACCTCAGGCTATAGCCAGTGCTCAGGTTGAGCCTATGCCTGATGCCAGAGTTAAAGGTAGAGGCAATTCCAATGCTGTGTCTAAAACAGGGGTCAGGGCAAACTTGAGGACCAATTCTCAGGCTGAGGCCTTGCTTGATGCCAGGGTTAAGATCAGAGACAATCCCAATACCATGTCTAAGATGCGGGCTGGGACAGACATTGAGCTCTATACACAGCCTCATCCTATGGCCAATGTCCAGGTTGATGCCTTGCCTGATGGCAGGATTAAGGCTAAAAGCAATGTCAACACCATGTCTAAGGAAGGGGGTGGGACAGACACAAAGGCACAGTCTCAGGCTTCTAACAAGAGCCAGGTTGAGGTTTTACCTGGTACTAGAGGTAAGGCTAGGGGAAAAGCCAAAAGCAAGTGTAAAGCAGAGGTGGGGATAGAAATGAAAACCTGTGCGCAGCCTCAGGTTGGCGTCAAGATCCAAGCTGATGCTTTACCTGATGGCAGGGATGATCCTAATGCCATTTCTAGGTCAGGGACTAAGGCAGACCTGAGGGCCTGTGGTCAGCCTCAGACTATGGCAAATTCCCCGGGTGAGGCCTTGCCTGGTGCCAAGAATAAGATCTGGGGCAATTCCAATGCTATATCTATGTCAGGGGCTGGACCAAATACAATGGGCTCTGCCCAGCTCCATGGTATGGCCAATTTCCAGGATGATGCCTCACCTAATACTAAGAATAAAGTCAGGGGTAATCCCAGTGCTATGTTTAAAGCAGCAACCGGGCCAGATTCAATATGTTCTGCCAAGCCTGAAACAGATAAAACAGACTCTGCCCAGCCCCAGGCTGTGGCCAATTCCCATGGTGAAGTCTTGTCTGGTACTAAGAATAAGGTCAGGGGCAATCCCAATGCTGTGTCTAAGACACCAGCTGGGCCAGGTGCAATAGGCTCTGCCCAGCCTGAGGTATCTAATATCCAAGATGAAACCTTGCCCAGCACTAAGAATAAGGTCAAGGGCAAGTCCAATGCTGTGTCTAAGACAGGGGCTGGGCCAGATACAGTGGGTTCTGCCCAGCTCCAGGCCGTGGCCAATTCCCAGGGTGAAGCCTTTCCTGGTATCAAGAATAAGGCTAGGTGCAAGTCCAGTGGTGTGTCTAAGATAGAGGCTGGGCCAGATGCAGTGGACTGTGTCCAATCTCAGGTTGTAACCAATTCCCAAGGTGAAGTCTTGTTTGGTACTAAGAACAAAGCCAAGGGCAATTCCAATGCTGTGTCTAAATCAGGCACTGGGCCAGATACAGTGGGCTCTGCCCAGCTCCAGGCTGTGTACAATGCCCAGGTCGAAGCCTTGTCTGGTACTAAGAACAAGGTCAGGGTCAATCCCGGTGCTGTGTCTAAGGCAGAGGCTAGGGCAGATGCAATGGGCTGTGCCCAACCTCTAGCAGATACAACAAGCTCTGCCCAGCGCCTCACTGTGGCCAATTCCCAGTGTGAAAACCTAGTGTACCTGCCTGGTACTAAGAACAAGGTCAGGATCAATCCCAATGCTGTGTCTAAAGCAGGGACTGGGCCAGATATAGTGGGTCCTTCCCAATCTCAGATTGTGGCCAATTTCCAGGGTGAAGTCTTGCCTGGTACTAAGAACAAGGTTAGGGGAAATTCCAATGCTGGGTCTAAGACAGGGGCTGGGTCAGATACAGTGGCCTCTGCCCAGCTCCAGGCTGTGGCCAATTCCCAGGGTGAAGGCTTGTCTGGTCCTAAGAATAAGGTCAGGGGAAATCCCAGTGCTGTGTCTAAAGCAGAGAATGGGTCACATATAGTGGGTTCTGCTGAGCCTCAGATTGTGGCCAATTCCCAGGGTGAAGTCTTGCCTGGTACTAAGAACAAGGTCAGAGGAAATTCCAATGCTGGGTCTAAGACAGGGGCTGGGTCAGATACAGTGGGCTCTGCTCAGCTCCATGCTGTGGCCAATTCCCAGTGTGAGGCCTTGCCTGGTATCAAGCATAAGGTCAAGGGCAATCCCAGTGCTTTGTCTAAAGCTGAGACTGGGCCAGATACAGCGGGCTCTGCCCAGCCCCAGGCTATGGCTGATTCTCAGTGTGAGGCTTTGCCTGGTGTGAAGAATAAGGTCAGCAGCAATCCCAATGCCATGTCTAAGGTAGAGGCCAGAGCAGATATAACAAGCCTTGCCCAGCCCCAGGCTGAGTCTGATTCCCAAGGTGAAGCCTTTTCTGGTGTCAGGAGTAAGGTCCAAGGCAATCTGAGTGCTCTGTCTAAATCAGGCACTGAGCAAGATATAGTGGCCCCTGCCTGGCCCCAAGCTGTGACTAATTCCCAGGATGAAGCCTGGTCTGGTACTAAGAATAAGGACAAGGGCAATCCCAATGCTGTATCTAAGGCAGAGGCCACTGCAGATATAACAGGTTCTGCCTGGCCCCACGTGGTGGCCAATACCCAGGGTGAAGCCTTGTCTGATATTAAGAACAAGGTCAGGGTCAATATCAACACTGTGTGTAAGGCAGAGGTCAGGGCAGATACAACAGGATCTTCCCAGACCCAAGCCATGACCAATTCCCAGGGTGAAGCTCCAACTTGCACTAAGAATAAGGTCTGCGGCAATCTTAGTTCTGTGTCTAAAGCAGGGATTAGGCCAGAAACAATGGGCTGTGCTCGGTCCCAGGCTGTGGCCAATTCCCAAGGTGAAGCCTTGCTTAGTGTCAAGAATAAGGTCAGAGGCAATCCCAATGTTGTGTCTAAGGTAGAGGACAGAGCAGATACAACAAGCTTTACCCAGCCTCAGGCTGTGTCTGATTCCCAAGGTGAAACCTTGCCTGGTGCTAGGAGTAAGATCCAGGGCAATCCCAGTGCTATGTCTAAGGCAGGCACTGGGCCAGATACAATGTGTTCTGCTCAGCCTCAAACAGATATAATAGACACTGCCCAACCCCAAGCCAAGTCTAATTCTCAAGGTGAATCCTTGTCTGGTGCCAGAAATAAGGTCAGGGACAATCCCAATGTGGTATTTAAGGCAGGGGCTGGGCAAGATAGACGAGGCTCTCTTTCACCCCAAGCTGTGGCCAGTTCTCAGGGTGAGGCCTTGCTTGGTGCCAGGAGTAAGGTCAGGGGAAATGCCAATGCTGAGTCTAAGGTAGAGGCTGGGGCACATATGATGGGCTCTGGCCAGCCTCAGTCTGTGGCTCATTCCCAGAATAAGATCTTGCCTGGAGCAAAGGACAAGACTATACCCAAGTCTGAGGCAAAAGTCACAGAAGATGAGGGCTATGTAAAACCTAAGACTGAAGCCATGCTCACTTCTGAGAGTGGCGGTGGGACAGGCACTCAGGCCTGCAGAAAAATTCAGCCTAGGGTCCATGACTATTACTGGAATGGGATTGGTATTGAGGATTGGATTGCTTCTGAGCGATGGATAAAATTTAGGTTTCAGGCCAGGGATGGATACTGGGAGAATAGCATGTCCTGGGCTGATGATGAGAATGAAGCCAGTGTTGAATCCTGGAGTGGGGCTAGTGATAAGTCTGATATTAAGTCCTGGGCTGGGGCTAAGGCTGACAATGAAGCTGGTTTTCCTTCCTGGGCTGCAGCTGGGGACCAGGCTTGTGGGGGGCTCTGGGGTGGGAGCCAGGCCAGTGAAGAGTCCTGGGCTGGGAACAAGGCCAGTGGGGGTTCTTTGTCAGAGGTTGGGGACATAGCCATTGGAGGGTCTTGGATTGGGGTTGAGAACCAGGCCAGTGTGGGATCTTGGGCTAGTACTGGGAACCAGGCTATTGGTGAGCCCTGGGCTGGAAGTCAGGCCAGTGGGGTGTCCTGGGCTGGGAAAGATGCCATTGGAGGGTCCTGGACTAGAGCTGAGGAACAGGACAGTGGAAGGTCCCAGGATGGGGCTAGGATTCAGGCTAATGGAGGGTCTTGGGCTGAAACTAGAGCTGGGAATGTGGCTAGCATTGGGTACTGGGCTGAGGATATGGACAAAGCTAGTGGAGGGTACTGGATTGGGAACAGTGATCTGTCTGCTGGATCCAAGCCTAGATTTGAGGATCAAGCCAGTGGAAATATGTCCTGGTCTGTGGCTGGTGGCCAGTCCAGTGGAGGGTCTAGGCTCAGGCCTGAGGATCAGTCTGGTAGAAAGTCCTGGGCTGGCACTGCAGACCAAGCCAGTGGAGGGGCCAAAATGAGGCCTGTGGACCAGTCTGGGGGTGGGTCCTGGGCTAGGGCTGGGGAACAGGCCAACAAAGGGTCTAGGCCAGGGTTTGTGGACCAGTCGAGTAATGGGTCCTGGGCTAGCACTGGCAGTCAGGTCATTGGAGGATTCTTGGTTGGGACTGTGGACCAGGCCAGTGGGAATTCCTGGGCTGGGACTGGTGATCGGTCTGGTGGTGAGTCCAAGCCTAGATTTGAGGATCTGGTAAATGAAGAAGAGTCTTTGGCTAGGGCTGTTGGCCAGGCTGGTGGAGGGCCAAGGTTGGGGCCTGAGGACCAGTCCAGCAGAAGGTCCTGGGCTGACTCTGAGGACCAAGCCAGTGGAGGGTTCTTGGTTGAAGCTGTGGACCAGGGCGATGGAGGGTCCTGGGCTGCACCTGGGGATCAGGCTGGTTGTGGGGCAAAGCCTAGATTTGAAGAGCAGACAAGTGGAAGAGGGTCTTGGGCTGACAATGGGGGCCAGGCTGGTAGAGGGTCTAGGCTAGGTCCCAGGGACCAGTCATTTGGAGATTCCTGGGCTGGCACTGGGGACCAGGCCAGTGAAGAATCCAGGCCAAGGCCTAAAGACCAGTCCAATGGATGGTTCTGTGCTTGCAGTGGGAGTCATGCTAATGCAAGAGGGTCCTCGGGTGGGGCTTGTGGCCAGGCTGTTGGAAGATCTAGACTAGGGCCTACGAACCCATCCAGTGGTGGGTCCTGGGCTGATACAGGGAGTCGGGTCAGTGGAGGGTCTTGGGTTGTGGCTGGAGATATGGCTAGTAGCTGTCCCAAACCTGGATTTGAGGATGCCAGTGGAAGAGGGTTCTGGTCTGGTGCTAAGGACCAGATTGTTGAAGGGTCTAATACAGGGTCTGCAGACCAATCTAGTGGTGGGCCCTGGGCTGGCACTGAGAGTCAGGCCAGTGGAAGGTCCTGGGCTGGGGCTGGGGATCAGGCTGATAGCTGTTCCAAACCTGGATTTGAGGACCTGGCCAGTGGGGAAGTCTCTGAGGCTGGCACTGGGGATCAGGCTAGTGGAAAATCTTGCCCTGGGTTGAGGCATGGTAATGAGGCCAGTAGAGGATCTAGGCTGGGGCCTGAGGACCAGGCAAGTGGAGGATCCTGGGCTAGGGCTGATGACCAGGCCAGTGGAAGACCACAGGTCAGTGCTGAGATGGAGGCCAATGAAAGATCCTGGTTTGGGACTAGAGGCGAGATTTCTACAGGGTCCTGGTTCAGGAGAGGGCAAGAGGCTGCTGGTATTGCGTCCAAACTTGGAGGTAAAAATGAGGCCAGTATTGAATCCAGATCAAGGGCTGAAGAAGAGGCCAATATTGAGTCCTGGACCAGATCTGAAGAGGCAGCCCATGTGGATTCCTGTGTGGGAGCTGGGGCTGGGGCAGAGGCCAGGAAGGAGTCTTGGCTCTGGGATGGAGATGCAGCCACTACAGGGTCTAGGCTTGGGGGTGAGGAAGAGGCTTGCATGGGGTCCTGGTCTTTGACTGAGGATGTAGATGAGGATGAGCTAAGTAGAGTGTCCAGCCCTGATATTGAGGAAATCAGTTTAAGGTCCTTGTTTTGGGCTGATACTGAGAAGAGTAATGAGTTCAGATCCAAGAGTGAGAGAGATGTCTATAAGGCCAGTGCCAAGGATAACCTTGAGGCTTCTGGTGGAATTGATGTAAGGTCTTGGTTCTGGCATGGTAATGAAAACAGAAGTGAGGACAAATCTGCACTTAAGACTAAAGCCAAAAAGTCAATTGAGTCAAGAGGCACATATCCATCCATGGTCCCTGGGGCAGGAATGGGGTCATGGGCGGGAGCCATGATCTGGACGGAAATGAAATTTCCATACCAAAATGAGTCCTGCTTCTCACCTGAAGATGAAATCAGAAAGATAAGGTGTGAGGAGAAAACTCATCCCTGGACCTGTCGCTGTAAACGCGAAGCTAATATGGATCCACGAGAGCTTGAAAAACTTATTTGCATGATTGAGATGACTGAAGATCCTTCTATTCATGAAATAGCCAATAATGCTCTATATAACAGTCCTGATTATCCATTTTCCCATGAAGTCATTCGTAATGCAGGTAGAATATCAATTATTGAAAGCTTGCTCAATAATCCCTATCCCAGTGTTAGGCAGAAGGCTTTAAATGCACTGAATAACATCTCAGTGGCTGCTGAAAATCATAGGAAGGTGAAAACATACTTAAACCAAGTATGTGAAGACACAGTGACCTATCCCTTGAATTCAAATGTGCAGCTGGCTGGACTAAGATTGATAAAGCATTTGACTGTTATTAGTGAATATCAGCATATGGTTACAAATTATATTTCAGAATTTCTTCGTTTGTTAACTGTGGGAAGTGGAGAAACCAAAGACCATATTTTGGGAATGCTTTTGAATTTCTCTAAAAATCCATCTATGACAAAAGACTTACTCATTGCCAATGCACCAACATCACTGATTAATATCTTTAACAAGAAAGAGACAAAAGAGAATATTCTTAATGCTCTTTCACTATTTGAAAATATAAATTACCATTTTAAAAGAAGAGCAAAAGTATTTACCCAGGACAAGTTCAGTAAAAATTCCCTTTACTTCATATTTCAACGACCTAAAGCATGTGCCAAGAAACTTCGAGTCTTAGCAGCAGAATACAGTGACCCTGAGGTGAAAGAAAGAGTTGAGCTATTATTAAGTAAACTCTGATTAGTTATATGTTTCCAAACAAATCTGAGTAATATTTTGGTTTTGCTGCCTGGAGGTAATGCACATTGTAAATTGCATTATAACTTTGAAACTGATGTTACTTATGATGGTCTATAGCTGGATCACTTTATGAACACCAAACGAATTCAAACTTGTACTGAAAATACATGTGTTGATTATTACCTTGTCTGCATCAAGATATTTTTAGTATGCTTCATGAGCAGAAACTGACCTGATTTTTCATAAGTAAGGTAATTTTTGGTCCTTTGTGTGGACTTATGTTTATACATTTGAGGCTTTATTTTTATGTCATCAATAAAGTTGTGTGTTATAAGCAGAAAAAAAGAGACACATCTTTGTCCTTGGGTTTATGATCTATTTGGAAAGGCAAGATGTATGGAAACAAAACCATGAGCCTCTGATCATGGCCAAACAGTGCAGAAACTTCTGCAGGCAACAGTGGTCAGAGAAAATTTTACAGAGGAGGGGGACACTTAATGAAGCTGGGCTTGAAGGATAGGATAAAAATGGGGTGGGAGAGCATTTGGAGGAGGGATGAGTGGTGGGAAGAAATGCATGGAGGTGGAAATCCTGCTCCATAGAGGAGGCTGGCCTGCCTGGAGTTCCACGTGTGGGGAGGGGAGTATGGGAAGTGTAATCCATCAGTTTGGGTGAGCCCTTTCATGGAGGATCCCTGACTGCTAAACTGAGTTGTCTTAATGTTACTCCATCCACCCCTGGGTGACCCTACAACCTTTTGTGACCAAAGGAATGAGCAATTAAAGGAAAAGAATGTAGCTGATCTGTGTGCAGGATGGGTCAGAGTTGGGGTGGGGACAAGAGTGGCCACTGGAGATTGGAACACCAGTTAGGAAGTTACTGCCATGGTCCAGGTATGAGATGTTAAAAGTGTGAGACTTCACTACTGGCCATGGGAATAGCAAGGGGAGGAAGGAAGTGATACGCTCTTTGAACAAAGAAATGATGGAACTTATCTTGAGGGCATACATAGAGGGACAATTTTATTTTAGGGTCCTGGTGGTATTTAATAGGAAAACATTCTCTTTGTTGACTAACTCTGGTGTCTGTGTAAGGTAAATACATTAGTTATTATTTTGAAATAATAAAATATAATAGAAGAAATAACAATGTTTAGTGCTTCTATTAGATTTCTTTTAGGAGTTTGATTGAGGCAGGGCCTTTATGGAAACACTGAGAGTGGTGTTGATATCAATACTGAAGAATATCCACCTTTATCCCACCCCAGATTGTGGTGAGGGTATGGTGGGAGGGGCACTCTCAAACTGGGCTGGTGGGAGCATACATTGGTACAAAGATCCATCTGGATACATGTTTCAGAAGTCTTTAAGATACACATGATCTTTGACCCAGTAATTCCACTTGTAGGAATTTATCTATAGAAGATGATCAAATAATTGGCTTGTACAAAGCTGTGTATCTTCATACTGTTTTGAAGAGTGAAAAGTTGTGAATGACCCAAGTGTCTCAAAATAGGCAATTGACTAAACAAATTAGGGTGTGCCTACACATAGAAACATCTTGCAGCTACTGAAAATTGTTATGGGCATCCAGACTTATTTACTTGGAAAAAACTCAGCATTAATCTTAAGTGGGAAAAATAGGCTGCAAGAACACATGCTATACTTTTTATAAAGTAAAAGTATATATCTAAATTATCTCCTGTATAAACTTTGGTGTATACTGAGAGTGTTAATAGTGTTCTATGGGTGTTAGATTAATGGGCAATTTTATCTCTTTTTTGCTCATCTGTATTTTCTGATTTTTATATACACCACAAATTTTTGCATAACTTGCCAAGAGGAAATGGATGGATTTGGACTAAGCAGACCTGTCAATAGTATATCAGGGAACTAGGGCAAAATTATAAATAGAGGTTCACATATTGATGTCTAGATATTTGGAAGGTATAAATTAAATTTTTGAATAAATATTTGAATAAAGCTGTAAATGTAAGTGTAAGTGTTTGAAAATTTAAATCTTGTTAATCATTTTTTTTTATTTATTTTTTTTATTTTATTTTTTTTTTAATTTTTTATATATATATGAAATTTATTGTCCAAATTGGTTTCCATAAAACACCCAGTGCTCATCCCAAAAGGTGCCCTCCTCAATACCCATCACCCACCCTCTCCTCCCTCCCACCCCCCATCAACCCTCAGTTTGTTCTCAGTTTTTAACAGTCTCTTATGCTTTGGCTCTCTCCCACTCTAACCTCTTTTTTTTTTTTTTTTTCCTTTTTTCCTCCCCCTCCCCCATGGGTTCCTGTTACGTTTCTCAGGGTCCACATAAGAGTGAAACCATATGGTATCTGTCTTTCTCTGTATGGCTTATTTCACTTAGCATCACACTCTCCAGTTCTATCCACGTTGCTACAAAAGGCCATATTTCATTTTTCCTCATTGCCACGTAGTATTCCATTGTGTATATAAACCACAATTTCTTTATCCATTCATCAGTTGATGGACATTTAGGCTCTTTCCATAATTTGGCTATTGTTGAGAGTGCTGCTATGAACATTGGGGTACAAGTGCCCCTATGCATCAGTACTCCTGTATCCCTTGGATAAATTCCCAGCAGTGCTATTGCTGGGTCATAGGGTAGGTCTATTTTTAATTTTCTGAGGAACCTCCACACTGTTTTCCAGAGCGGCTGCACCAATTTGCATTCCCACCAACAGTGCAAGAGGGTTCCCGTTTCTCCACATCCTCGCCAGCATCTGTAGTCTCCTGATTTGTTCATTTTGGCCACTCTGACTGGCGTGAGGTGATACCTGAGTGTGGTTTTAATTTGTATTTCCCTGATAAGGAGCGACGCTGAACATCTTTTCATGTGCCTGTTGGCCATCCGGATGTCTTCTTTAGAGAAGTGTCTATTCATGTTTTCTGCCCATTTCTTCACTGGGTTATTTGTTTTTCGGGTGTGGAGTTTGGTGAGCTCTTTATAGATTCTGGATACTAGCCCTTTGTCCAATATGTCATTTGCAAATATCTTTTCCCATTCCGTTGGTTGCCTTTTAGTTTTGTTGGTTGTTTCCTTTGCTGTGCAGAAGCTTTTTATCTTCATAAGGTCCCAGTAATTCACTTTTGCTTTTAATTCCCTTGCCTTTGGGGATGTGTCGAGTAAGAGATTGCTACGGCTGAGGTCAGAGAGGTCTTTTCCTGCTTTCTCCTCTAAGGTTTTGATGGTTTCCTGTCTCACATTCAGGTCCTTTATCCATTTTGAGTTTATTTTTGTGAATGGTGTGAGAAAGTGGTCTAGTTTCAACCTTCTGCATGTTGCTGTCCAGTTCTCCCAGCACCATTTGTTAAAGAGGCTGTCTTTTTTCCATTGGATGTTCTTTCCTGCTTTGTCAAAGATGAGTTGACCATACGTTTGTGGGTCTAGTTCTGGGGTTTCTATTCTATTCCATTGGTCTATGTGTCTGTTTTTGTGCCATTGTTAATCATTTTAAAAGTAAAACTGTTCTCAATTCTATTATTCAATGGCCACTAAGTTTCTAGTGGAAAAAATGATGTCACATTTGTGGTAGATTCTGCAGTCTGTTGCCCTAAATCCTCCTTCAGGAATAAAGAGGTTATTTAGTTGCTAGGAGTGCTGCCAGCAGACAGCCCTCAGCTGTCATCCCTTTTCAGGAATTGCCTCAGCTGGGAAGTCACCTCCCCCAAGGTCATGCCCTCTTCCTGGGGGTACTTTCATCCAATGGCTGATTGACATGGCCTTCTTGCCCCAAATGGGACAGCTAAACTTCTCCTTCTGTCCAATCTTGCTTCCTTCTTTTCCCTTCTACAGATTTTGATCTCAAGAGCAATTCCTAATAAAAGCCCTTCATGCTGAACTCTGAGTCTGCTCTCCAGGAAGCCAACCTACAACAGTTGATATAAGCAGTAGTTCAGGAAGGCAAACACTGTGATGAAATTTTGGAGATGAATCACCTGCTGCCAATCTGGCAAGGAGGACCCCATCACTGATGGTAGGTGGAGTAGATAGGCATCTGAAACATGTGGCAGAGGAATCGTCAGAGCTTTCAGTGATGGTGAACTGGGATGGCACTGGTGGAAGGAGATGCATTAGCTGGTTCTATGTAGCAGACTTTTGAGAAATATGGGGGAAATATTAGATATAAAGAATGCCAGAAAATTGTGTAACTATTTCTATGCTTGACTTCTAGAAAAAAAATAATGAAAAGCCAAATTAAATTAATCAGCAATTAAGTGCTATATGTGAAAGCCAGAAAGTTTCATTCATAACCTATAAAGAGGCCCTCTTCTTTTCTAGGTAGAGGGTAGAGAGATCGTAGGACCAGGCCCAGGACTTATTGAAAGCAAGCTTCAAAGAAAGTTAGAATCCCAACCAAGACAAGTCTGCTATTCTGGTTAGGAAGGAATGGGACCCTGACACGTGGGATGGGGACTTATGGATTGATATTCCTAAAAATCTTGTATTCTCAGATTTCCCTGGACACCTTGAGCATTTAGAAGTATCCCACTCCTTCCTATTTAGGGCTAGTACTTCACTTTGTTTGAAAATGCAGTGTCCTTTCTCCTCTAAGGTAATGTGTGTTTCCTTCAGAACCTGCCCCACTTCTCATCCTGGCCACTGGGCATATGTATAGGATTAAGTCACAGCATAACCTCCCTGGGGATGTGCTGGGCCTAAGAAGAAGGAAGGAAAGGGGATACCCCAAGAAGAAGCTATAGGACTTAGCCAGCATGTACTAGCAAGTGCTGAGGGGGAATCACGGGACTAAATTCTGAGGGCCTTGATCAGGGGAGATGGAATATAAAATTGAATAAGGGAAAAATTAATTGTATTGAGAGTCATCTCCCAAGATGCAGTATTTAACACCCTGGGAAAGACCCCAGGAGATCTGTGAACTCACTAGTAGAATGGCGTCTCAAAGTATGGAAAAAAAGAATTAAGTGAGGTTTAAATGCCAGAGTTGTCATAGCAGATGGCAGGGAAAGGGTTAAAGTCTCAAAGAAGTGGGAATGATAGAATAAATATATCATGTATGTTCTGAAAACCCTCTGGAGGAGTATGTTCTTCAGGAGGATCCAAAGGGCACACTATTTGCTGGAGCTATAAGGAATGCATTGGTGAAAGGAGCAGCAGCATCACTAAATTCAGGGGCGGCTTGCCTCTGGAGGCCAAGGTTCAGAATAGGAGAGGATGTTACAGGATGAAGAACACTGATAGAAATGGTGATAGTTCAGGGCACTTGGGTGGCTCAGTCGGTTGAGTGTCCAACTCCTCGTTTTGGTTCAGGTCATGATCTCACAGTTCGTGGGATTGAGCCCCGAGTCAGGCTCTACACTGACAGCGTGGACCCTGCTTGGGATTCTCTGTATCCCTCTCTCTCTCTCTCTCTGTCCCCCACCCTGTTCATACATGCATGCTCTCTCTTTCTCAAAATAAATAAAATAAACATTAAAAAAAAGAAAAAAGAATTGGTGATGCCTCTGAAACAATAGAGGCAGGATGACTGCACATAACCATCAGAAGTCGGGTCAATGCAAATACCATAATGTGCTGCAGAATCAGAGTGATAGGCAGGGAGGCCTGATCTGCAGAGATCTGTTGAGATGATTAATAGAACAACAGTGCCCTGGGGAAAATAAGCAGCGAACAATCTGTACCGAATGTGAGCAATCATCAAAGATGGTTCAGAAGTCTGAGGGACAGTGCCTAGATAAAAAGTCACAGTTCCTTGCTCAGCTTCTGACCCTAACTCAATTTTTGATCCAGAGTGCATTGTTTGAAGGAGAGGCTGGGTGCAGAGGAAGAAGAACCCTACAACATTAGTAATTATTTCTCCAGTCCTTCCATTTATGCATGTAGCTGTATGCAGGGAAAAGAGGAATACTCAAACATTTTGAGGACTTTTGGATGGTAGTTATGAGTTGATTTACCCAGAGACCTAAAATGTCAACATGTTCTCCTTCTTAGAATAAGGGCAGATGGGAGCCTGGTATTAAATGGACTCCTGGCCTATGTTGAATTCGGAGTGGCTCCACTGGGTCCACAAACCTACCTGATGGTTATTTTCCTGGTCTCTGAATATATAATTGGAATAGAAATTTTGGTAGTTGGTATAAACCTTACATTTGTTCCTTGGCCTGTGGAGTCAGACCTGTTTGTAGATGAAAAGTGAAGTTTCTGAGACTGCCCTCACCTTCCTTGGCCAAGATAATAAACAAAAACATATAGCATCTTGGGGAGGATGGCAGAAGTTAGTGCCACTGTTAAAGACCTAAAGAATGCTGGAATGTGGTCCCCATCATATCTACATTTAATGCACCATTTTGGGCCCCTGCAAAATGTGGGCAGAGCCTGGTAGACGATGGTAGACTATTGCAGACTCAACCATGTAGTGGTGCAAGTGCAGCTACCATGTCAGATATAATATATTTGCTAGAGCAGAATAACATGAGCTTAGATACTTAGTTATTGATTTGGAAAATGTAGTTTTCTGTCCCGATCAGAATAAAACATCAGAAAAAGTTCACATTCATGTAGAAAAGACAACAGTATACACGTACAGTTTTTCCTCAAAAGCCTACCAACTCTCCTGTCCTCTGTCATATTATAGACTGAAGATAGCTGGACCATCTGAATATAATACTAAACCGCTATGTTGATGACATCATGCTAATGGGACCAAAATGAGTAAGAAATGGTTAGCACATTACAAGCCTTGGTAAGACACATGTACTCCACATGATGGGGGATAAACCCTACAAAGATCCATGGGCTGGCTACGTTAAGTGCAGGTTTAGAGGTTTGAGTATAGCAACTCCAACCTAAGAAAGCCGTGGTGACCAGGAAGGAGGGTCTGAGTCACACTACCAGGCAAACCACCAAGACCCTAAGACTGATGGGGATCTATAACTGTTAGTTGAAGTGGGAGATGATTATTTGCAGCTTTGAGACCAGCTACAGTACCGAAGGTTGTAGTTTGTCCAATGTTTCTCCTAGGAAGAGAGGTCCACCAGACTCCTGGAAGAGTTGATCCCAGAACTTATGAAGTGGATCTGGGAGGCACAAGGTGTGGACTGTGGTGGACATTGTAATGCCTTTCCCAGAGCTCCCTTTAGCAATAAAGTCCTTATTACTTCAGTTGTTAGGAATTCTGCCATCAGAGAGCCCTTAGTTGCCTTCAGGGATTACGTTAGCTGAGAGTTATCTTGTTCAAGATTACATCCCATTGTCAGGGTGACCCACATCCAATGACTCACTGATGCTGTGTATAAAGGCCTGGCCCTCTTGCCCCTAACTGAGATAGTTTTGGAGTTTCATTTTGTCTTCAGAATTCCCTTCAAAGTATGCTGAGTCCTTCCATTGAGAGCACACTAAAATTTGATTTCTCCCTTTTCCAATTCCTGCTTCTTTATTCCCTCTCCTTCCGTAAGTGTTGATGCCAGGAGCACTCCCCAGTGAATCTTCTATTCTCTCATCTTTGTCTCAGAAAATGACTCCTGGAACATCCAATCTGTGACAATGCTTTACATATGTTACATCTATCTATCTATCTATCTATCTATCTATCTATCTATCATCATCATCATCTATTATCTATCTATATCTATCTATCTATCTATCTATCTATCTATCTATCTATCTATCATTTATCTAATCTAGCCATCCTAAAATCAAGAGTAATAGGTGTTGTTTAATGTGAAATGTTCTTTAACCTCTATATGCAACTGTTGCAAATATTGCACTGATTTTTTATTACTTCTGGAGCCACAAACTGGAAATTAAAGATAAGCAAGAAAATGGACACTATTGGGAAATGATAGTTTGTTAAGCAGAAACCTGTTGTATTCATGTATCTAAGAAGGCTTTGACAAGTTAGCTTGTTTCTTCTCTTCCATAAGTGCTTCCACTGCTTGAATCTTCCCTGCCTTCTGAAATAATGTCTGCCTCTTAGGTCAGCAGTGGCATGGTCTACAAATCTTCATGACATTTGGACACAGTTGCCTTTTGTTTAGAGGATAGAGGGGAACAGGTGTGGAGAAGTACTTTCCTGGAGCCTGAACAGTACTAGCCAAAGTGCATATGTCTAGGGTTATAAGTTGCACTGTGCCAACAATGAGCACGAGATCCTGTGTCCTTTGTGTTATTCTGTGTGTGTGTGTGTGTGTGTGTGTGTGTGTGTGTGTGACAGAGAGAGAGAGAGAGATGCAGGACTCTTCAAAACATGGGATTTAGAGAGGGCCCCTCACGCCCAGTTCTAAGGGCAGTGTTGAGAGTAGGATAGAAGTGGATGACACTCCTAGATATTTGGGGGAGTTAAGTGGTATTATAAGCTAATTCTGGGTTCCAATGTGGCCCAAAGTCCTGATTCTTACTCTAGTGCTGTTTTAGCAGACTCAGGGCTCAGGGGTTGGCTTAAGGTTTTGGGTACAGTGGCCTTGCTGGATCATGCACATATGAGGAATAGTTTAACATCACTTTTTGAAGATGAAATGCAGTTCTTCTTGGAAAAAAGGCCCAGTTCTGATTGACCCTTAAGGCATTGTAGCGTAGGGGAGAGATTGCAATCTGGAGCAGAGGATGAAGCAGGAAGGGTGTTAATATTTCTCTTCATTTTTATGTTTCAAACCTAAAGGAGCATATTTGAGAGGGGAATGGAATGAATCTGGTTTAAACTATATGAATTTGAGGTGCTTATGGGACTTTCAAGTGGAGATGCTCAGTGTTTATTTGATGAGTATGGATCTAGAGCTCAGAATAAAGGTCTGACCGAAGATAGGTATTTTAGATGACTACTAAAGCCAGAGAGTGAGTCAGGTGGCCCCAGTAAGGGATACAGACTGAAAAACTGAGGACAGAATGCTAAGAAAACTCAACACAAGTGGGACTTTGGCAGAGAGGAGTGCAGAATTGAAACTGAGGATATGGCTTCCCATCAGCATTACAACACATATCAAGGGGCTTCTGGGTGGCTCAGTTGGTTAAGTTTCCGACTTTGGCTCAGGTCATGATCCCCATGTCAGACTCTGTGCTGACAGCTCATAGCCTGGATCCTGCTTTGGATTCTGTGTCTCCCTTTCTCTCTGCCCCTCCCCTGCTCTTGCTCTCTCTCTGTCTCTCAGAAATAAATAAACTTTAAAAGTTTTAAGAAAATATTACAACACATATCTCTATATATTCTTTTTCTTCCCTTTTAAACAATGTGGCAAAGTACACCAAACATTTACCATCTTCACCATTTTTAAGTGTACAATTCATTGACATTAAGTACATTCCCTTTGTTGTGTAACTGCCACCACTATCCATCTCCAGAAGTCTTTCCATCTTCCCAAACTGAAATTCTGTACCTATTAAATAATAATTCCCCATTATTCCCTCCCTCAGCCCCTGGCAACCACCATTTTACTTTCTGTCTCTATGAATTTGACTACTTTATAAGTGGGATCATGCAATGTTTGTCCTTTTGTGACTGGCTTATTTAATTTAGCATAATGTCCTTGTATTAGTCTGCTTGGGCTGCTAGAACAAAATACCACAGACTGGGTGTTTTAAACAACAGAAACTTATTTTCCAACAGTCTTGGAGACTGAGAAGTCCAAGATTAGGTGCTGGTAAATTTGGTTTCTGTGACAGATCTCTTCCTGGCTTGTAGACAGTCACCTTCTTGCTATGACTTCACATGACCTTTCCTTGATGTGTGCACCTAGAGAGAGAGTGAGTGAGCTCTCTGGTATTTCTTCTTATAAGGACACTAATCCTATTGGACAAGCCATCAGACAGCATGACTTCAAATCCTGGTCTTTTCACTTAATAGCTACATGATCTTAGGCAAATCTTTTCATTTCTCCTCCTCGTTTTCCCTATATTTCAAATGGAAATAACAAAACCTATTTTATAGAATTGCTGTTATAATTAAATGATTAAGCTCTCAGAGTAATACTTATAAATTGGCATATATTATATATTATTGTTATTCCTTGCATATATTTTTGTTTCCCTTCAATTCTGTCTGGTTTTGCTTCATGTACTATGGGGCTTTGTCATTAGGTCCACATATTTATATTTATAATTGTCATATCTTCTTGATGGACTGACATTTTCATCATTATAAACGACCCTTCTTAGTTTTTAATAACAATGTATATCTTAAGGCCTAATTTTTCTGGTATTAATACAACCATTCCAGGTCCCTTCTGGTTACTGTTTACATGTATAACTTTTTCTATCCTTTGATATTCAACCTATTTGTGTCTTTGAATCTGCATGTCTTTTGTATACAACCTATGGTTGGATCATATTTTTAAAATGTATTCTGCAATCTCCGCTTTCAAATTGGAGTGTTTAATACATTTATATTTAATGCAATCACTGATAAGGTATAATCTGCCATTTTGCTATTTGTTTCTATATGTCTTATGTCTTTTTTGTTCCCCTATTCCCCCATTGTTACCTTCTTTTATGTCAAATAGGCATTTTCTAGTGTGCCATTTTCATTCCCCTGCCATTTCTTTTACTATATTTTAAAATAAATTCTCCTGGGTGGCCCAGTCAGTTAGGCCTCCAACTCGATTTTGGCTCAGGTAATCATCTTGTAGTTTGTGACATCAAGCCCTATGTCCAGCTCTGCATGTGAAGCCTGATAGGGATTCTCTTTCTCCCTTTCTCTCTGCTCTTCTCTCTCTCTCTCTCAAAATAAATAAGTAAACTTAAAAAAAAAAGATATTCTGTTAGTAGTTGTCCTGGAAATTACAATGAACAACTTAATTTATAAAAATCAAGTTGAGATCAATACCAGCTTAATTTAAAATCTTTTCTCCTAATAGTTCCATTCCTAACCACTCCTTTGCACTGTTATTGTCATACAAATCATATCTCTATACATTGTATGTACATCAACATAGATTTATTCATATTGCTTCATGAAGTTGTCTTTCAAATAAAATAGAAAAAAATAGTTACAAAAATACATTTATACTGTCTTTTATGTTTACCTATATAGTTACAACTATATATTTACCTATATAGTTACAACTATATACTAAATATGTATTTTAATATTTTGTTGAGAGCTGGACATTTTAGGTAATATAGCAACCCTGCATACTGATGCTCTTCTCAGTGGTCATTGTTATTATTTTATCAGTTATTTGTTTATTCGTTGACTTAGTAGGACTAATTCTGTGAAGTTTACTTCCTCCACACTCATAATGTGCATCTCGGATGTCCCAGCTCATATGTTTTTCCCTTGTTTTTATCTTTGAGCTTGGCTACTTAGGTTTTGCCCGTGGGTTAGCATAAGTCACTTATTGGACAAAGGTTGTGCTTAAGTTCCCTTAGCCAATTAGATATTTACCCTTTTTTAATGTTTATTTATTTTTGAGACAGATAGAGACAGAGTGCAAGCAGGGGAGAGGCAGAGAGAGAGAGAGGGAGACACAGAATCTGAAACAGGCTCCAGGCTCTGAGCTGTCAGCACAGAGCCTGATGCAGGGCTTGAACACATGAACCGCGAGATCATGACCTGAGCTGAAGTTGGACGCTTAACCAACTGAGTGACCCAGGCGCCCCTAGATATTTACCCTTTACCATTATATATCTGTGTAGCTGCTCTCACATTTCAGTGAATTTACATATTTTGCCTCTCTCCCATTCAGCCAGGGAGTAGTAGCTTGGAGGTTTTTTTTTTTTTCTGATTGCTCCTGAAAGACTATAGACATTCACACATTTTTCCAGACTGCCAAGGATGACTGTGATTTTATTTTTAATCTTGACTTTCTAGGATTTGTCCCTGGGTCAGAGTAGCTTATGATTTAGTCAGTGTTTGGTCAGAGGTTGTGTTTAAGTTCTTTGTGCCAGTGAGGCTTTATGCCCTGTGTTTATGGGTCTCTACATGGCTTGGGGAATCCGTTCAAGCCTGTTGCATGTCTTTCTCTAATTTTCCCAAGGGGATACAGCCTAGCATATACCACAATCTTCCTGACCACCACAATTTTATATGATCTCAAGAGGGCTCTTACTGGTTGTCTCCCTGGTTCTCTCTAGGAAACTTGTGATTGTTCTGACATTTTTCTTGTATTAGTGGTATTAGCTTCCTCTTAATTATTCTGCACCAAGATCTCCATTGTTTTTTGACAGTGTCTGTCAAAATGCATGGAATTTTCTACTACCATTTCCGGATTATTTCAGCCCTTTCAGGCAGACAGAGCATTCAGGCAGAGCTTCAGCATTCTTCATCCTTGTGCCCTGCCTTTCTTCTTGGGACAAACTCTTCAACCGATGCACCAGAGCAGAAGGCAGGTACTTTTTTTTTTTTCCCCCGAGTGACACTCTTGCTCTGTGAAATGGTGCTGGGAAAGGGTAGCATTTCCTGTTCTTTTCAGCCTTCCTTTCCTAGAATAGAAAAATTATTTGAGAATATAATTGTCAAAAACTTCCTAGATGCTTTGAAAGTCATAAATTTACAGATGCAAGAAGGTCAATAAATCCCAAGCAGGATAAACTCAAAGAAAACTATGCTTAGATACATCTTATCAAACTGCTGGAAACCAAAAGTAAAGAAAAAAAAACCTTGAAAGTTGCTAGAGGAAAATAACACATTACTTATAGGGGAACAATTTGAAAGACTGTGGTTTTCTTATCACAAACAGTGAAGGTCAGAAGATAGTGGAATAACATGGTTGATGTGTTTAAAGGAAAGAATTGTCAATGCATAGTTACAGTTCAGGAATAGAGTGTGGAGATGAAAATAAAGATGTTCCTTGATGAGGAAAAACCAAGAGAATTTGTTGCCAGCAGACATGCTCTAAAAAAATGCTAAAGTAAGTTCGACAGCCTAAAGGGAAATGATACCAGAGGGAAATCTGGAATTCAAGAATGAAGAAGCAATAGAAAAATGGTAAATATCTGGGTAAATATAAAAAATTTCTATTCTTTGAAAATAATAACGATATTGTATTAGTTTCCTACTGCTGCTGTAACAAATTATTGAAAACTCAATGGCTTAAAATAAGACACTTTTATTATCTTAACAGTTCTGGGGGTCAGAAGTCTAAAATGGGTTGACAGAGCTATGTTACCCTGGATGCTGTAGCAGAGAATCCATTTCCTTGCTTTTTCCAGCTTCTAGAGGCTACCTGCATTCCTTGGCTCATAGCCCACATCACTCTGATGTCTGATTCTGTCATCATATCTTATGTGGCTCTTCTGCCCCCCCCCCATCAGGACCCTTGTGATTACATTGGGTCCACTCAGCCAATCTAGTATAATCTCCCTATCTCAATATCCTTAATTTAATCACATCTGCAAAGTCCCTTTTGCCATATAAGGTAACATAGTCACAGGTTCCAATATGTAGACATCTTTGAGGAGACATTCTTCTTCCTACCACAACATCATCAAGGATCCACTAATTTTTTTTTTTTATAATTTAAGGTGTTCTAGAGCATAAGAGAAGGTGGAAATCTACTGAATTAATTCTATAAGGCTTCATAAGACTTATACCAACACAAAGAGGAATAGAAGTAAAAATGTAAGCCAGAGGTTAATCTAAATCATAAATATAAATGCAAAAACCCAAAGTAAAATATTAGTAAATTCAATATAGCACTGTAGTAAATAGAATTGTAATAATATTCTCTATTTTTTGTGCTATCTGTATTAGATTAGCATCAATGCTATGAAGGCAATGCAAGGGCTTAATAACATGGACTTCCACTCACCAAAGTTGATTTTGTACTAACGCTAGCAACAAAAGTGCCCAAACTGGCAACAAAATAAGATGATGATAAAGCATTCAATACAATAAGACAGTATTTCTTGGGGGTACCATTCAGCTCCATGGTGGTAGGATTATTATATGGGACACCTTTCATCATGGTGAGAACATAAATTTTTCCCTATGGAAATAAATATATATTCCAGATGCACATTCACCTTCACTGCTTACAGTGATTCTGTCAGTGCCACCATCCATGGACTTCCAGAATGCCTTAATCATCATCAGGTTATCCTATACAACATTGTCTCTGACTAAGAAACTCATTTAATGGTAGACAAAGTACAATAATGGAGTCATATCCAAAGATTCACTGGTCTGTATTACTTACTCCATCATGCAGAAGCAGCTTGCCTGATAGAAAAGAAAATGAATTTCTGAAGGCTTAGTTATAGGATCAGATGTTCCAGATTGAGACTGCTATACTACAAGAATACAACAGCTGCTTTAAAACCAGTGACCATGACAATTGTCAAATTATGGAAATAGCCCAGATGTCCATTGACTGACAAATGGATAAAGAAGATATGGAATATTACCTGGTGATCAAAAATAATGAAATCTTGCCATTTGCAGTAATGTGAATGGAACTAGAGTGTATTATGCTAAGTGAAATAAGTCAGTCAGATAAAGACAAAAATCATATGATTTCACTCATATGTGGATTTTAACAAACAAAACAGATGAACATAGAGGAAGGGAAAGAAAAATAAGATAAAAACAGAGATGGAGAAAACCATAAGAGACTCTTAAATGCGGAAAACAAACTGAAGATTGCTGGAGGGGTGTTGGGTGGGGGAATGGACTAAATGGGTGATGGGTATTAAGGAGGGCACTTGTTGTTATATGTAACAACAAGAGCACTGGATGTTATATGTAAGTGATGAATCACTAGATTCTATTTCTGAAATCATTATTACACTATATGTTAACTAACTTGGATTTAAAGAAAAAAAAAAAGAAAACCAGTGACCAATATATGGCGTTATTTCCCTCATTTAGTGAAGATACACAAATCTGGGAATGAAGGGGTGGAGGAGGGAGTGCCCCCCTGCCTCTCTCTCTCTCTCTCTCTATATATATATATATATATATATCCAAAGCCTTGGGCTCAGCAGATATGAAAGTTCTATTTTATAGGGAATGAATGTTTCCAACAGGGAATAAAGCCATGGTTCCATTAAATTGAAAGCTGAAACTGCACCCTGGCTATTTTGGTCTCCTCATGCTATTTATTGAACTGAGAGGCAGAGAAAAGGGTTACTGCACTGCCTGGAATGATTGAATACCATTACCACGGGAAATAGAGTTGTTTCTATACAATGAGAACAGGAGGAAAAGTATGCTTGGAGTCCAGGTATAGTCATTAGGGCACCTCTTAATACTCATTTGCCCAATAGTCTTGGTCAATGTGAAAATGCAAAAATCCAATAAAGATAGGATTGAAGGTTAGGGTCACTACATCAGGGAAAGAACTGTGGAAAACTAAAGGAGATATGAAATGGATTATTGACTTTGGCCTCATGACCAGCTACAGAAGGGAACTGTGGCAGCTAGGTGTACCTTTATTGATAATTATTTTTTTCCTTAATTTCTCTTATGTGTGAAAAATACCAGATATTGTTGTTATAATCAGGTTTCAAGTGGAGAGTATGACTTAACATTACTCCATGATAGTACATAGGCTCATGGGTCTTTTTGTCTCTGCCTCCTTGTTGGAGATGAGAGTTTCTTTATTGGAGTGAAGGGCAAGAATGGATGCTGAGTGGCTAAAGGTGGATTGGGTTGGTTATCCTTTATTTTACCTCAACTCCTGATCAATTTTCTGCTCCTTAGTCCTTTTCTATGCCCCAGAAAACTGACTCTTATGGATTATAATCCCCAGGCACCATTCTTCTTTGGATTTGGCCAATGGAATACACTTACAGAACTTTGGAGGAAGAGAGAAAACATTTTTTTTTTCTGTTCCATCACTGACTTGGGCTGTGTTTTATTGGCAGTGACTGCCAGTAAGTATACTGGCAGTGATAGGCCAAAACTTCAGCTCCTACACAAGATCCCTCTTCCATGGCCCTAGCTCTCACCAAGAAGTCCCTCATGCTTGAAGGACAAACACCAAAAACATTCCCATAAAAATCAGGAAAAAGACAAGGATGTCAATTTTTCCACAATTATTTAACATTGTTCTGGAAGTACTACTTAATGCAATTATCGGAGAAGGGAATACAATATTAATATTGGAAAGGAGGAGACAAGATGATCATTACTGCAAATGAAACGAATCTAAGAGAATCAATCAATGAAAAACTATTTTAAACTAGGAATTCCATAAAGAGGCTGGTTATAAAATTAACTGCAAAATCTAACGACTTTCATATATAAAAAGAATAAATAGAAATGTAAGATAAAGAAAAGATTCAACTTACAATAGCCATGGTAAAAAGTAAAGTACTTAAGAATACACTTAACAAAGTGTACTTAATTTAAAAAGTATTTATTGATAACCTATAGTGTGCCAAGTAATGTTCTAGGAGTTTTTTTTTTTTTTTTAATTTGGAAATGCTGCTAAGGAAAATTAATGAAGACAACTAGCAAAACTGGGTTCTGGTGTAGAAAGATATTCTTTTCCTCCTAGCTTTATTGAGATATAATTGACATGTTATCTAAATTTAAGGTGTACGATGTGATGATTTGATACACATATATATTGCAAAATGAATATCACAATATGGTTAGTTAATACATCCATCATACCATATAATCACACCTTTTTTGTTGTAGTTGTGAGAACATTTAAGATCTACTGTCTTAGCAACTGCCAAGTATACAATACAATACTGTTAACTATAGTCACCATGCTGTTCATTAGATTCCCAGAACTTACTGACCTTAAAACTGGAAGTTTATGCCAATGTCTCCTCATTTCTCCCTTTCCCCAGCCTCTGGAAACCACCAATCTACTCTCAGTTTCTATGAGTTTGGCTTTTTTAGATTTCACATATGAGTGATATCATACAGCACTTGTATTTCTTTGACTTATTTCCCTTAGCACAATGCTCTCCAAGTTTATCCATGTTATTGCAAATGGAAAGATTTCCTTTAAAAATTTTTAAAAATGTTTTATTTATTTTTGAGAGAGACAGAGTATGAGTGGGGGAGGGACAGAGAGAGAGGGAGACACAGAATCTGAAGCAGGCTTCAGGCTCTGAGCTGTCAGCACAAAGCCTGACGCAGGGCTCCAACTCATGAACCGTGAGATCATGACCTGAGCTGAAGTTGGATGCTTAACTGACTGAGCCACCCAGGTGCCCCAGAAGGATTTCCTTTTCTTAATGAATGAATAAAATATACCAATATAAATATATATGTGTATTTTAATCCAGCCATCCATTGATAAATACTTTGGTTGTTTTCATGTCTTGGCTATTGTGAATAATGCTGCAATGCACATGGGGGTGCAGATATCTCTGAGTGATTTCACTTTCTTCAAAGAAATACCCAGACATAGAATTGCTGGATCATATAGTATTTCTACTGTTAATTTTTTGAGTATCCTCCGTGCTGTTTTCCATAGTGGCTGTACCAATTTACATTCCCACAACAGTGCACAAGGGTTCCATTTGTCTCCACATTTTCACCAGCAGTTGTTCTCTCTTGTCTCTTTTCTTTCTTTTTCTTTCTTTCTTTTTCTTTCTTTCTTTCTTTCTTTCTTTCTCTCTTTCTTTCTCTATTTCTTTCTTTCTTTTCTTCTTTTTATTTCTTTTCTCTTCCTTCCTTCCTTTTTTTCTTTCTTTTGAGAGAGAGAGAGAGCGAGTGAGAGACATAAGGGGAGAGGGCCAAGAGAGAAAGAGAGAGAGAGAGAATCCCAAACAGGTTTCGCTCTGTCAGCGCGAGCCTGATGTGGGGCTCAATCTTATGAAACAGTGATGTAATGACATGAGACAAAATCAATAGTGGGGTGTCAGCCACCCAGCACCCTGTGTCTTTTTAATAATAGTCATTCTGACCTGTGTGGGTGGTAAGATATTCTTTTAAAGATGCCAGTTATCCTTCAATTAACTTATAAATTAAATGTAACCAAATTGAAATAAGGACAGGATTTTAAGGGAATGTAACAAAATAATACATTTTATGTCTAAATAAACACATGTGAATAGGCAGGTAAATTATGAAAAAGAGTGATTAGAGAGGCTTTACCCTCCCAGATATTAAAACATATTATAAAGATACTATAATTAAAAGCTTGGTACATAAAAATAAAAAAATAACATTCAAGAAACATAATAGAGAATCAAATATATCAAATATATGTGGATGGTTAGCTTATGATAAAGGTGACGTTTTACTTATTTATTTATTTATTTATTCTTTCAGGTTTTTATTAATTTTCTAGTTAGCATATAGTGTTAATATTAGTTTCAGGAGTAGAATTTAGTGATTCATCACTTACATATAACACCCAGTGCTCATCACAAGTGTGTTCTTCAATATCCATTATACATTTAGTCCATCTCCCCCACCCCCCGCCCACCTCCCCTCCAGCAACCCACAGTTTGTTCTCTAGAGTTAAGAATCTGTTTGGGGGTGTCTGGGTGGCTCAGGTGGTTTAAACACCTGACTCTTGGTTTCGGCTCAGGTCATGATCTCACTATTCCTAGGTTCGAGACCCACATCAAGCTCCAAGGTGATGATGCAGAGGCTACTTTGGATTCTCTCTCTCTCTCTCTCTCTCTGCCCCTCCCTGCTCTCTCTCTCCCTCTCTCTCTCAAAAGATAAATAAATAAACTTAAAATTAAAACAAGAGTATTTTATGGTCTGCACCTTTCTCTCTCTCTCTTTTTTTTCCTCCATAAAGGTGACATTTTAAATCAGTGAGCTAGAGAAAGATTATTAGATAATTTGCATTGGACAGTTTACTAACTATTTTGAAAAAATAATTCCATGTGTTCAGTAAAGTTGGAAAAAATATATTTGCGATAACATTGAGATGTTATTTGCTTTATTCACCATGTTAACATTTATACAAATGGTTCAAAAGTAATGGTGGGTAAAATTGCTGGTGCTTTACTGGTAACAAAGGCAATGGCACCAAAAAAAATTCCATGTGGACCAAAAATTTAAGTACTAAAAATACACATAAAAATTAGAAGAAAATACACGACTTCCTAAGCAGGACACACAACCCAGAAAATGTAAAGAAATAATTGATAAATTTTGTATCATAAAGATTTAAAAATTCCATATTGCAGAAGTTCAAAGAAAATTATAAACAGGGAATATATTTATAAAACTTATGATTGTCAAAGAGCTCATTTCCTTGATTTACAGAAAGTTCTTATGTACTAATAAGAAAAAGATGAATAACCTAAATGGAAAAATGGGGAAAGACAATTCATAGAAAGAGAGATACAGGGGCGCCTGGGTGGCTCAGTCGGTTAAGCGTCCGACTTCAGCTCAGGTCACGATCTCGCGGTCCGTGAGTTCGAGCCCCGCGTCGGGCTCTGGGTTGATGACTCAGAGCCTGGAGCCTGTTTCCGATTCTGTGTGTCCCTCTCTCTCTGCCCCTCCCCCGTTCATGCTCTGTCTCTCTCTGTCTCAAAAATAAACGTTAAAAAAAAAATAAAAAGAAAAAAATAAAAAAGAAAAAAAAAAAGAAAGAGAGATACAAATGGTTAACAAACCTATGAGAAGATGCTTAATCTCACTTATAATTAATGAATTTCAAAATTTTTGGAACAGAACATGGAATATATATATCACAATTTAAAAGGTGAAAGTTGGCAACATGGATATGATTTAAAATGAACATCCACTTTGACCCAATGATTTCACTTCTAGGAATTTATCATAAGGAAATAATACCACAATTATCAAAATATATGTGTACGAAGGTCTCCACTTCAGCATTTTTATAATAGGCAAATATTGGTAAAAAGCCAAATGTGAATCAGTAATAGATTGGTAAAATTTTGGTAAATCCACACTGCAGAATATTATTGTATCTGATAAAATAATGTACATGATATATTAGGTGAAGAAATAATTTGCATTTTATGATACAAAATTATTTAAAAAAATATATATGTGTACATACACTCACATATAATGTATCTACCTACTTATTATCTATTTACCTATCTTCTATCTATCATCTATCATCTATCTATATTGTTGTTATTTGTACATATAAAACAACAACAAAACCTGGAGAGTCAATTGAAAAGTTAACAGTGATTTTCACATGATTAATCCTAGGATTTAGGTATATGGGTTATCACAGTGGTTATCATGAATGTGGAGAATTTGAACATTCTTATTTTCTGCTCCCCTCTTTTCCTAGTTAACACCTGCTTTCTTTCATCTCAGTTCAAAATTTCACTCCCTTTCCCCCAAGGAAGTCATCTTTGATCCCCAGATTCTGCCACTTATTTTAATATATTAATAATGTTCTTTTCTTTCATGATATTTTTTTCGATTTGTATACATGTATAATTGTTTCCTTAAAGTCTTGTTTCCACTATGAGGGCATAGTGTCTGTTTTTACTCGCAATAAGCACAGGACTTGTGTTAACTCTCCTTGGTCCCCTCTCCATCTCAATATTATGACGTGGACAACTGAGTTTTTCTCAGTCTTATACAAAGGGGTATGAAAGTGTAGCTTTTAGACATCACCCTTCAGTCACACAAAAACAGATAAAGGAGAACACATCAGAAACAAACAGAAAACTCACACTAAATGGTGAAATATTAAGGGCATTTCCATTTACCTAAGGAACAAGGCTGGGAGACCCTCAATCACCGCTATTGTCAACATAGTTCTGGAGGTTTTGGTCAATGCAGTACATCCAGGAAATGAAAGAATAAGAGATATATAGATTGGAAAAGAAAAAATTTAAAAATCATCATTTGCAGATGATTATGTATGCATACCTAGAAAAAAACAAATATAACAATTGAAAAACTATCAGAAATATTATGAAAAGTCATTAAAAATAATAATTATTGTTTCCTTAGGTATTCAATAACCTGCTAGAAAATATAATAATAAAGGAAATTTATTCTTCAAAACAACAAAACAATAAAATACCTAGGAATAAACTTAACAAGTAATGAGTATGACCTACCTAAAGAAACATAAAATTTGTTGAAGATCATAAAAGTAAACATGGATAAAAATCAATTTTTAAAGATGTTGGTTCTCAAATTAAAGTGGAGAATTCATTGCACTTTATGTCACTAAATGTCAACCATTTCGTTCTGTGTATGTTTTTCAACTTGGAACTTGACAAAGGCATACATACATTTTTTGTATTTACATGAATAAAGGTGGAAATTGTTAAAAGTGGTTGGTGGTGGAACATGAATTTCAGGGCACTTTCACATTCTACTTTATACATTTCTGCATTGTTTGCACATTAAAAAAAATAAGTGTATGTAATGAGAGTGAGACAGGAAGAGAGAGAGAGGAAGAGATTGATTTCTGTTCAAGGGATATATCTTTTTTCCTAGGTAAGTACTTAAGCTTTTTTTACTTTTTTTTTTAAAGTTTATTTATTTGAGAGGAGAGAGAGAGAGCACAAGCTGTGGAAAGACAGAGAAAGAGAGAGAGAGAGAGAGAGAGAGAGAGAGAATCCCAAGTAGGCTCTACACCAATAGTGCAGAGCCCCATGTGGGGCTTGAACTCACGAACCACTAGATCATGACCTGAGCTCACTGAGCCACTCAGGTGCCCTATTGTTTTTTAAAGTCATAGATGCCTGTGAGAATCTGCTGAAAGTTATGACTCCTCTAGCCACTAAAATGAACATATGTATGTGCATAACTTTGATACAATTTCAGGTACAGCACAGAGGCAGCCAGTTAAGAATGCCTACTCTAGTTAATCAGTATGGTCAGTGAGGAGACTCCCTTGGACCTCAGCATACATTTGGCTGAGGGAGGACTAAAATGGGTGTGGGCTACAGGCAGTGACCCTGTAGAAGATCTTGGTTCTCCCTGGGTGCCTGCAGCAAGGAGGCCAGAGGCAAGAGGCCCAGCTGGCTCTACCTCTCAAGCCAGGTGGGAGCAGCAGTGTTAGGAGCAATTTTAACTAAGGAACCATGGATGAGGGCAGAGCAGGCAGACCTGGGTGCTTTCCCCAGCCAGCAATCACTTCTTTTTCATGGAAACCTGCAGCTGCAAGGGTATGTGGGAACAGCAGTCCCTTCTGTGTATCCTTGAGTTACATCTGTGAGGATTTGGGGGAGGAGGGAAAAAAAGGAAGAAGCCAAAGGTGGTTACTCAAGTTGGTCACCTGAGTAAAGGTGACATTTACCATCTTGGTCACCTGTCCATGTGTACTTTCTTAAGCTTTTCTGTCCATTCTTTAAAATCAGTGATGCATAACTCTTATATTGAGAAAATAAAATGATGCTATTTTTTTAATTTAAAAATTTTTTTAAAGGTTTCATTTATTTTTGAGAGAGAGAATGAGAGAGAGAGACAGCATGAGCAGGGAAGGGGCAGAGAGAGAGGGAGACACAGAATTCAAAGGAGGCTCCAGGCTCTGAGCTGGAGTGACCAACAGAATCAGTGCCTAACTGTAAAGATGAGAGGTTTTGGAATACTGGAGAGGTGAGAGGGCAGCACCTTCATCCCTCCTTCTTTGACAAAGCTGAGAGGATCAGACCATTTCTATACTCCTCACACCCTCGGGTGCCTCTACCTCAGTGGACTGGAATCTAATCCAGGGTCTGGTGTTCAGAACAGCCATCATATCATAAGAGGTTGACATAGCAGTCAGCCAAGACTTTAGGACATTAAATACATGTCTTTCTTTAATGAAACAAGACAGGATTGTTTTGCTTTTTTAAACCAAATTGTAAGGTTATCCAAAAGTGGAAAAAGTAGATCATTCACATTAAGTGGCCAAAGTTAGACCACTAAAGATTAGATCTCTTTGTGGAATAATTCATAGATTGTATGAAAAATTTGTTTCCAATTTTAAACCCAGTTAGTATGTTTTGAAAGCTGCTATTTGGCTATAACCAGTAGAAACATTTTTCTTATAAATAAATATAATGTAATTAATGAGGCCTTTTGGGTTTTCCCTACCTCTTACATTTTTCTCCACTCCAATAAAAATAGCATCATTTTGGGGTGCCTGGGTGGCTCAGTTGGTTAAGCGTCTGACTTTGGCTCAGGTCATGATATCACAGTTCGTGAGTACAAGCCCCAGGTCGGGTTCTGTGCTGACAGCTCAGAGCCTGGAGCCTGCTTCGGATTCTGTGTCTCCGTCTCTCTCTGCCCCTTCCCTGCTCGTGCTGTCTCTCTCTCTCTCTCTCAAAAATAAATAAAACCTTAAAAAAATTTAAAAAAATTAAAAAATAGCATCATTTTATTTTCTCAATATAAGAGTAATGCATCACTGATTTTAAATAATGGACAGGAAAGTTTAAGAAAGTAAAATATTCCCACAATGTATGTTCTTTTCTGAAATCTTTCCTTCCATTTCATATAGGGGTGCAGGGAAAATGCTGGCCCTTAATGACTGGAGGTGGGGGAAGGTGAGAGAATGGGAGAAGCAATTGGAGAGGGAGTAGAGAAAGAAAAAGAACTATTCCTCAAAGAGGGGAAAAAAGACCAATGGACAGGGGAACAGATGCAGTTTCTCCCTGTTCACCAGAGAAAGGCAAATTCCAGCCACAAGGAGCAGCTCTCCTCAGTCTCCTGGATTGGCAGAAGAAAATGAGTGGCAGGACCTGATGTAGCGGGGAAGGAAAGGGGTGGGCGGGTTCCTGCCGCACTGCCGATGGGATGGGAGAGGTAACTGGGGTCCTGCACTCGCGGGTGACGTGGCCCTCACGTGAGCAGCAGCCGACGTTTGCCCACGTCCTTCTAATCCTGGTCCTGGTTTTGTCCGGCTACCAGCTCCCTATTGCCCTAAGGGCGGGCGGGCCAGTGGCCAGGGAAGGAGGAGGAAGTAACCGCCCGGATCCCAGCAGGTCTGTGTGTGGATGGGAGCAGCCTGGGGGGCGGGGGGGATCCCTACGGTGTGGGTAGCGGAGGGTGGAGACAAAGCGGACTTTCTCAAAACCCTTCCACTATCCCTGGCCCTTCCAAGAACAAAAATGGTGGACTTGGGGGCCAGATTCCTGGGGACATCCCGGACCAAGAGGAAGGAAATTCGAAAACTTTGGCATCCAGGGCCTTGAATCGGGAAGGGCAGATATTAAGATTCTAGTCCTGTGTGCATCCATCTACCAAGCCAGAATCTTGGGGCTGTGCATCTGTCATTCCCCATGTCTTTCAGTAGGGCGCTGTATACCACCCAGAGGAAAAGAGTAAAGAATCTGCTCCGAATCCCTGGAGGTCGGTGTAAAGGTGGGATCGCCCCGCGGCCCCTGGAAGGGTGGGGGATGGTTGAGGTCCTTGCCTTAACTTGGGCCCATTTCTGACTCCAGCTACCTTCCTGTTATTTTATGTAGGAAGAAGGATGTGACGGCGCCTACAGGGAAAATGGCTGTCATTGGGGGTTGGAATGCATCGGGGAGGAGGCTCTTCTTTTGCTTCTCTACTTTTCCATACTTCCTCGTCGGCCTCCTCCTTTTCTGCTTGTTCGAAAGGGGTGTGGTTTTTGCTGGGAAAATGGCCGACCTCTGAGGGTGGGTGCTGCAGGAATGGATGAGTGGACGCTGGGCTTGAAGAGGGCTGATGTCAGCGGAGTCCTGAGAAGTAGGGGTAAGGATTAGAGACCAAAACATGAAATCCGTTTGACAACCAGAGTCCTGAATTTGGAAAAGCTGGTATTGAGACCTTCCGAAGTGCTGTTCTGTCCGCAAGCCGTTTGCCTCTGCCGTGTGGCATGTGTGTCTATGGACACACTTTAGGGCCAATTCAACCGTAGAAGCAGGAAGAAGACGACAATTGTCCAGAAAAAGTAGGCCAAAGTGAGGGTGGTGGCAATATTTGGGACTCCTGGGGTGGAGAAAAGTGGAGACTGCAAACCCCAGTGGCCTCATGAACCTCCTCTGCACCCCCCTCCTTTCCTCCTCTTTATACCATTTTGGAGCGTTCAAAACAAAGTGCTCTGCAGGTATTAGACAAAGAAGGAAGTGGCTGGGGGGCGGGGCACGGGAATCCTGAAACGGGGGTGGGGAGATCTTGCTTCAAATTGCTGTTTGGAGTACTGTATCCTGGGTTTGTCTCCTTCCTGCAAGCACTAAGTCCCAGAGTTCTCAGTCCTTAGGTTTAATGGGGGAGACAGAAACTGAGATGAGAGAGGAAGGAAATTGCTCCAGAGCAGTGGAAGTTGGTATAATGGGTGAAGGGAGGAGTGTCCTGGAACCTCCGTGATGCTGGAGGTGGTGGAGGGAAGGGTGAACTCCAAAACTTTGTGCATTTTATGTCTGTCCATCTTCCAGACAATCTCTCCACCACCATCTGATTTGTTACAGGGAAAGGGCTGTGGCATCACTTTTGAAGGAAACAACTGACCTGGGTTGGGTGAGGATAGGGTGGAGACTTGAAAGAGATGAAGGAGATGGGGAAGGGAGATAATAATTTTCAAAGCCACAGCTCTGTGAGGAGGGGAGGGTGATGTTGGGGTACACAGAGCGAGGGCCAGAGATGCAGGAAAGGGATGTGTATCTATCCAGGATGAGGTCCTTCTGTCCCTTGATCATTCAGCATCCTCCTCCCCACCCATTTGTATGCAGGTTTGCAGGACCCAGTGGACTTCCAGGCAAGGAAGAGAAGGAAGAAAGTGCCTGAACCTGTATGGGTGTATGTGGGGGCGCCACTACCCCCAGGACATCTGGGGTAAGGGAGGTAGGGAAATGATTAGGTACCTTAAATTTAACATACTGGGGTGGGATGGTTGAACATGAGGTTGGAGAATCTGGACGTGGGGAAATTTTTCAAAATTACCTCCCCAATAGAGGAGAGGAATCAATGATCCAGCCCTGATTCCCTGTCATGTTCTCTACATTTGTCGGTCTGTAGTTCAGTCTGTCTGCATGCAAAGGCACAAAAAGGGAGATTGACGCCTTAAATCTTTCTTTCATTCCTAGGTTCCGCTGTATCTGTAGCTGCAGCAGGGCCTGCTGAAAACTCTGTCCCCAACATAGGAGCACCCCTCCGGGCCAGAGCAATCTCATTCTGCCCCGGTTAAGAATTCGGCTCAGACATTGTCCCCAGCATGGGCCGTACTCGGGAAGCTGGCTGCGTGGCCGCTGGTGTGGTGATTGGGGCTGGCGCCTGCTACTGTGTATATAGACTGACCTGGGGAAGAGATGAGAATGAGAAAATCTGGGACGACGATGATGAAGATGATGAGGAGGAATCTAGTGATATTGTAGAGACTAGGATTGAGAATGGGAAAGGAGCTAAAGCTAATGCTGGGATGGGGTCTGAAGCTAGACTTCAGGGTGATTCAAAGGTGAAGGCTGAGGTGGGCATGGTACTTGAGAGTGGTTCAGATGTAAAGGCAGAGGTCCACTTGGGGCCCCAGAGTGGAGGAGGCCTAGAGGCCAAGGCCAAAGCCCTTTTCAGCACCCTGAAGGAACAGGCAAGTGCAAAGGCGGGCAGGGGAGCCAGGTTGGGTACCATCTCTGGGAACAGGACCCTTGCACCCAGTTTACCCTGCCCAGGGGGCAGGGGTGGAGGCTGTCACCCCACCAGGAGTGGCGCTAGGGCTGGGAGTAGGGCAAGTGGAAAAACCAAGGGAAGAACCCGAGGTAAGAGCACCAGGACTCCAGCTACAGCATGGCCTGTTCGTAGGGGCAAGTTCAACTTTCCCTATAAAATTGATGATATTCTGGGTGCTCCTGACCTTCAAAAGGTTCTTAACATCCTGGAAAGATCAAATGATCCTTTCATTCAAGAAATAGCCTTGGTCACTCTGGGTAACAATGCAGCATATTCTTTTAACCAAAATGCCATTCGTGAATTGGGTGGTCTTCCAATTATTGCAAAACTGATAAAAACCAAAGATCTTATTATTAGGGAAAAAGCTTACAATGCCCTTAATAACTTGAGTGTGAATGCTGAAAATCAGGGAAAGATTAAGACCTATATCAGTCAAGTGTGTGATGATACCATGATCTGCCGCTTGGACTCAGCTGTGCAGATGGCCGGACTAAGACTGTTAACTAACATGACTGTGACTAATCATTACCAACATTTGCTTTCCTATTCTTTTCCAGACTTTTTTGCATTGTTATTCCTGGGAAATTACTTCACCAAGATTCAGATTATGAAACTAATTATAAACTTTACTGAGAATCCAGCCATGACAAGAGAGCTGGTCAGTTGTAAAGTACCATCAGAATTGATTTCCCTCTTTAATAAAGAGTGGGACAGAGAGATTCTTCTTAATATCCTTACTCTATTTGAAAATATAAATGACAACATAAAAAGTGAAGGACTTGCATCATCTAAGAAAGAATTCAGCAGAAGTTCACTTTTTTTCTTATTCAAAGAATCTGGAGTGTGTATTAAGAAAATCAAGGCATTAGCAAATCACAATGATCTGGTAGTGAAAGTAAAAGTCCTAAAAGTATTGACCAAACTTTAATTGGGTGTATGTCCCAAACAATATCGAGATAATTGTTTAGTTTGCACTTGGGAACAATGCATTTTGTAAATTCTTTGTTTGCCATTGTGCTTACATGGCAAAGAGATCCTTTCAGCTGCCATTTTGGAATAATGAATATCAAGGATCATCAAGAGTGATGATGGTTGTGGTGGTTGGTTTTAGGCTGTACCATTTTAAGGATGCCAAATGAATACTAGAGCTTGTATAAAGAAAGCACTTATTGATTCCATCTTGCTACCTAGACTGAGGTATTTTTTGCTCTTTCCTTTACCTAATTTGACAGCAAACTAATTATAAATAAGCTACACTTTTGTATTGGTTTACATTTGTTAATCTTAGACTTGTGTTTCATCAATAAAGTTGTGTGTTTTAACCAGAAAAAAGTATTGTGTCCCTTGAGTTTATGATTTAGAAAGGCAAAATGTATCAAGACAAAATTATCCTAACAAAACCACGAACCTCTGATCATGGCCACACCCCTCCCATCAGTGCAAAAACTTCTGTAGGCAGCAGTGCTCAGGGAAAATTTTATAGAGAAGGAAGGCACTTAAGTAAGCTGAGCTTGAAGGATAGGATAAAAATGGGGATGTTTTGAGAATGACTGGTGACTTGGGAGACAACTTTTGTGTTCTGTTAAATATTGTCATAGCACAAAGTAGCACTACTGTATTCACTGATCATAAATAAGATAACTTCTTTCCCCCATAGTTTGGGATCTCCAAAGTTATGATGCATCTTACAGTTGATGGCATCTTAGCATTGTGCCATACTTTAATTAGAAGTATTTTTTTTCCTTTTGTAGTGGTACATAAAATAATGATGCATCTAATAATCAAAGGCATCTTAGATCAATGAAATTCTAGTC
Source organism: Leopardus geoffroyi (assembly GCF_018350155.1). Classification (NCBI taxonomy): domain Eukaryota; kingdom Metazoa; phylum Chordata; class Mammalia; order Carnivora; family Felidae; genus Leopardus; species Leopardus geoffroyi. The sequence continues at coordinate 82,395,639 of NC_059343.1, forward strand.
AATGAGAAAAATGTAAAAATGTATTTAATACATAAAGGATGTATTTGCTCCATAATAAGTACATCATTTTGTACTGATAGAGGTTTTGCAGTAGTTTGAGTTAGGAAACTGGCAGAGGGTTGAGGGGGAGTCATCAGATTCCCCTTACTGAAGGAATGTATTTATTTATTTATTTATTTATTTATTTATTTATTTGTTTAGACTGTTCATATCATCTTTATTCACAATAGCCTCAAACAGGAAACAAATGACCATCAACGGTATAATAGATAAATAAAGTGTGCTATATTTACATGCTACACAGCAAGAAGGAAGAACGCATGCTGCTATATGTGGCAATATGGATGACTCACACAAATATAATGTTGAATAAGCCAGATTCAAAAGAACATTTATCATGTGATTCCATTATATGAAATTCAAGAATAAGCAAAACTAATCTATGGTGATAGGAATAAGACCAGTGGTTACTTTGGGGAATGATTGGGAGGGGCATGAGGGAACCTTCTGGACAGTTGGAAATGGCCTATATCTCAATTTAATTGGTGCTTACACAGGTGTCAACATCAAGGGAATGGGTGCTGTTGTATGACTACCGTATTCATATTACAGATTGTGATTTGGAGCCAACAAAGCAACATTATCAATCTCAGTAATGTTAATTTAAATTTTCTTTATTTTGTGGCTTGGTTTATTTTAATTTGTGAAGTTTTTTTTTGTTTTGAACTTTATGTAAGAGTTAGGGTTGGTAGAATATGCCACTTTGGCATAAGGATTATTTTGAGCTAAAAACATTTGAAAAAATAGGCACAGGAAGGGAGGAGATAAAAACCTTAAGTAATCTGTTTTGTCTCTTAAAGTCCTCATATGAGTAAGGGAAGGGAAACAGAAATAATATAAAAACAGGGAGGGGGACAAAACAGAAGAGACATCATAAATATGGAGAACAAACTGGGGGTTACGGGAGGGGTTGTGGGAGGGGGGATGGGCTAAATGGGTAAGGGGCACAAAGGAATCTACTCCTGAAATCATTGTTGCACTATATGCTAACTAATTTGGATGTAAATTAAAAAAAGTAAAAAATATAACAAGTTAAAACAAAAGAAAACAAAAACCAAAAAAAAATCTTATGTGAAAATTGTATTCCCTAAACCAGGAGGAAAGACAGACACATTCTTATCACCAGAGAGGGAGTTAAGGTTGAGATATTTCTGTACAAAAAGATCTTGCTAAAATAAATTTTACCTTCCTTTAATCTCCCCATATTTTAGCTACTTTTACACAATTGCATCTTTTCCTTCAACCTACTATATAAACACTTGGATTTTGCCACTTTTTTGGATCTTCATTTTCTTATGAGGGTTCCTATGTCATGTAGAACTTATGCTGAATAAATTTGTTTGCTTTTCTCCTGATTACAATAATAATTTCAGACAAAACTAGAAGCCCTTGAGTTTTCTTTCTTTTTAAGAATAATATTACTCAAATTTGATAAGCAACGCATTTATCTACAAGATGTATATTAAAGAAGAAAAAAGTCGGTAGTACCTAATATTTGTCAGACACTGATTGGCATTTATAGAGTTCCTACCCCCTCCACTTAATCTCCTCAACAATCCTGTCAAGTAAATATTATTATATTTTTATTGCAGAAGAAATGACACTTGGAGGATATAAGTAAGTTTCCCAAGATCACTTCATCAGTAAGAGGCAGAGTCAGTGGCCTTCCAAACTTGAGCAATTGGTTGTTATAATTTTTTTAATGTTTATTTATTTTTGAGAGAGAGACAGAGACAGAGACAGAGGAAGAGCGGGGGAGGGCAGAGAGAGAGAGAGAGAGAGAGAGACAGAATCTGAAGCAGGCTCCAAGCTCTGAGTTGTCAGCACAGAGGCTGATGAAGGGCTTGAACCCACAAACTGCGAGATCATGACCTGAGCCAAAGTTGGACACTCAACCACCTGAGCCACCCAGGTACCCCAGCAATTGGTTGTTTTAAAATCGCTTTCTTTGGAACCAAATGTCTGTATAATGCCTCCACAGATATTTTATACAAAACTCCCCTTGATGAAGACAGAAATGGAGATGATATTCTTTATGTCGAGTCCATAACTTTATAGATAACCACACAGTAAAGTGTAGAAGAAAGAGTAAAGTCTTAGGAATTGCCAATAGTTGAGGTTCAGATGAAAAAGAGAAAATATTTATCTTGGTGCTCTTATGTGTCAGGTAGGATGAGCAGTTTGGCTATTGAGCAAATAATAATGACTTTTGTATTGATTTGTTCAAGTTGGGGTACTGAGTAACTTTTATAAAATTAGGTACACTGTAAATAAACTTGCAGAGCCTGATTTAAAATCTTTCTAATTTTCTCCTAAAAAAAATTCATTGGAGATACTTGAGGACACAGAGGCAATGAGAACACACTTGTTTTCTGACCCAGATGTGTAGCTTGAACATCTAAAAAAGAAATTTACATCAAGCCATGTTGAATTTGGGGTGCTGAGTTTTTTTTTTTTTTTTTTTTTTTTTTTTTTTTACTTAACCTCATTTGAAATGTGGGTAAAAATGAGGTTAAGTAATAAAAAGCCACCATGTGGCAGGGGCATAGGCCTGACTAGCATCCATCTGCTCTGGCAGATTTCTCCTCCTTCCTCCCCACTCTTTTCCCTTCTCCCTCCTTCCCACTTCTATCTTTATTTCTTCCTTCTGGGAGATCACTGGATGTATATATAGTCTCTTTGTGCTTCTGTGACCATTTAATTTCCATGACACCAGGTCACGCAACAGTGGGCATTTAATACAGAATTGTCATTGCTGTGGTAATGTGGCGACCTAGGGTGTGAGTGGATGCCAAAAATTTTCTGGAACTCTTGTTGAACAGAGACTGAGGAGGAACTAGTCTTAGCGTGGCACAGCCCTATGTGCATGGCATGTACTTTTGATGTCCCACACCTGGTATTATTTGGAACCAAATTGCCCAGACTTTGGGAAGTGCTGTGTGAGACAGATGTGTGACAGCCTGGTCCAGGCAGGCCACATGGCCAGCCAAGCCACATGCCAGTGTCCTGATGCTTTCACACTGGAGGTTGCCACTCTCAATCATTTTGGGAAGGGTATAGTTCTAGGATTGTGGCCATGATAGTGGCAGATCATGGGGGCATGGAGGAGGCAGTGTCCTGTCTTTAGAGATGATGGCAGCTCCTGGGAAACTGAGGAAATTAGGAACTTGGAGGATATTTTGATTTTGTTATCATCTAACAATTTCAGGAATTTAAGTGGGTCTATCCCAGTAAAATGTGTCCAAAGGTAATTTTACAAAAGTGAAGTATACTTCTCTTATAAATTGTCACCTAAAGCACAATATTTCAAGGCTCGGGAAAGTGGCTTTCTTTTTTAAAATTCATAGTTTACTTGTCTTGTCTCAATAAACATCCCAAGTGTAGGTTTAGCAAATTGATATGGTCAGGCAAAATGTGTGCTTATGCTTCTGTTTGGTTATTTTCTCTGCTAAGTTCACCCTGTGGGGTGGACTTTGACCAATGGAGACTACTAAAGAGAGCTAACAGGTAAATTCTTTTCTATCCCTTCCACTTAGACTGTCATAGGTGCAGTAATTTTATGTGCCCTTACTGAAGACATCATGTGATGTAAGTAATCAGCTGTGTTTTTGTTGAAAAGTTCTGTCCAGATGAGTAATTTACCTCCTTATATTTGCCTTCCCTCTTTCTTTGTCTCACTTCCCTTTTCCCCTCACACTTTTTCCCTTGTATTATACATCTCAAGGTCAACTTTTGCCCCAGGCCCTGTTTTCTAGTCTTGAACTAAGGAACTACTCAAACTATTAATTCTATTTTTAAGAAAATGACTTCTGTAATATAAGATATTACTGTAGTAGCTCAGTGCACCATCCCTCAAAAGTAGCAAGCATAAAAAAATAATGTTTCTACTTATGGAGAAAATTAACGTTTTGGAGGTAACCAAAAACCTTCCACAAAGTATGCTGTCAGAAAAAGGTAAGTGTTGATAATAGACACCTACTTCACAATACACAAAACTGTATATAACAGAAAAATTAAAAAGGAAAGCATTGAATTGTGTTTATAAAAAGTTTGATGGGAACAAGAGCCTATTTTTATAACCTAGAGGTAGGAAGAACCTTCCTCAGTGTGATCAAATCTCTAGAATCCATAAAGGGAAAATTTGAAGGATTTGATCACCTATATAGGGGGAAACACATGAGCAACACTAAATGAATTAGATATACCTACTTTGACAGCACCAACATCTAGCTAAGTCAGCTTGTCCTGATTCCCTGAGCACTAATCATCTGATGATAATTTGGTTTCTGATGTATTTGATCTTAGGGAGTGAATGTTCTGAGCAGCAAACACTAAGAATCTGGTCTACTTGGTAATTTTTTTTCTTATAGTAACATAACTCATCATTCTTTTATTTTCAAAAAGAAATGCTACCCCACTTGGTAATATGTTATGCCTTCTGCAAACTTAGAAATGCTCAATAAACAGGGGGTTCTATGCCTAATCAAAGATCCTGTATTATTATAAATGGTCAACAGTGCCAGAGAGTTACACTAAACCCAATCTTAATGGTGGACTGAATGGATCTGTAAGGATAAAGTTACCACCCAATAAAGCTTCCTGCTCTCCCCACCACCCTTCTCCTTCCCCCTAGGCCTATCCCCAAACACACACATTGTCCAAACCCTTAACAAAAGGCCTGAGGGGGACTGAATGGACAGGGTCAAGCATGGAAGTATACCATTTCGAAAAATAAATGTCTATTATCTTGCTTAATATCACACTTCAGGGCAGAGCTGACCAGGGACCATTATCCTAGTTTTCTACACCTTATGATGGCAGCAAGATAGTTCTGGTTTAAGGGCAAGGAAGAGCCACAGCTCAGAGAAACCAGAAATAAACTTTAGCTTGGGATGTTATACAAAATGAATGTGGAAAGGTAGCATTGAAAATGGTCATCATCATTCTTAGAAAAGCCATTATCAAGGGATCTTAGCTAGTCTCCATTTGTCAAAGTTCACCCTTTGGAGCATTAACTCTACTGTGTTTCCATGTGTGTAGTTTGGTTAGTTTGCAGCAGCAATAGTCCTTTCTTGCTTATGTGACACTACATTAACTCGTTCCTCAAGCTGTGGCTTGAACCACAGTGGCATTGGCAGTGGCAGAAAGGATAATTGCTGTATTTCCTCTGGATTTGAAGTAAGGCAGGGCCCAGGAATGGAGAGGGGATGCAGTTGGGCCAAGTGGAACTTTGATGGTACATACATTGAATTGGGAAATGTGATACTAATAATTGTGTTATGAGTCCATTATGAAGGATGCTAAAGCACCATGGGGATAAGATACACTATAATTTGGGCTATGAAAATTCTACAATTGGTAGAAGGGGGTCTGGACCAAAAATTCTGAGTCAGCAAGTGAAGTACTCATAATGCCTCCTATCTCAGGATATATGACCACGAATGAATTAATCAGTGCATTTAAGCATTTTCAAATCTGCTGCCTAATTCTGTTGTCCAAGTTATTACACATTGTCATCTTGCCTTGCAACCAAGTATAGGACATTGATGTTTTAGGAACACAAAACATGCTATTAGGTCTTGAAGACGTGAGCAGTACTAATGAAGACATTTTTGCTAGCACCTGCAAAGGAGAGTGACATCCTGTTTGACAAAGTGGGTAAAATGCACTTTTGAACTTTTGAAAATTTTAAAAGTTTTTAGAAAAAATGGAGAAATAATATAAGGATAAAATGAAATAAGTGTAAGAGGGACATTGGGACTGAGACAATTTTTTGAGTTCTTATTGCAGCAATTGATTGATTTGTTATAGTGTATTATTTCTTTGCCATACTTCTGGGTTGCATTTATAATTATTATATTTAGAATTTTCACATATACATCACTGGTGTGATTAATCCATCGTTTTATTTATTTTTACATCACCAAGTATTTTTAAGTTGAAGTATGATTGACACACATAGTTACATTAGTTTCAGTTGTACAACATAGTGATTCAATAAGCCTATACATTATGTTAGGCTCACCGCAAGTGTAGTTACCATCTGTCACCAAACAATGCCATTGACTATACTCCCTATGCTGTACCTTTCATTCCTATGACTTTCATAACTGGAAGCTTGTATCTCCCACTCCTTCTTACCCATTTTGCTCATCCCCCACCCCTTCCCTCTGGCAACCACCAGTTTGTTCTCTTTGTGGTTTCTGCTTTTTTGTTCGTTTATTTGTTTTGTTTTGTTTTGTCTTTTTAGATTCCACATATAAGTGAAATCATATGGTATTTGTCTTTTTTATCTGACTTATTTCACTTAGCATAATACCCTCTAGGTCCATCCATGTGTCAAATATTGTTATTAAGATTGTGTGGCTTGTTTTTCACTTACAAAGCAGTGTCTTCATAAAGAAGAAAATTATCAATATTTTCATGCATTTATTTTATTCTTTTCAAACAAATTCTCCCTTACCATAAGGTCATGAGATTATCTACATTATCTTCTAGCAGGTTTACTGTTTTGCCTTATCTCATTTAGATCTACAATTCACCTGGAATTTATTTTTGTATGTGACATGAAGTGTCAAGATTATATTTTTTCCCTATAAAAAGACATCCAATAGACTCAGCACCATTTCTTCAGAAGACTGTCCTTTCTCTACTACATACACTACAGTGTCATATTTGTGATAACTTGTTGCCATATATATATGGGTCTGTTCTTGTACTTTTGATTCTGTCCATTAGTCTATTTTGTTTAATCCTTATTTATTTATTTTTGAGAGAGATAGATATATAGAGAGAGTGGGGGAGGGGCAGAGAAAGAAGGAGAGAGAATCCAAGCAGGCTCTTTAGTGTCAGTGCAGAGCCCCACGTGGGGCTTGAACTCACAAACAGTGAGATCATGACCTGTGCTGAAATCAAGAGTCAGACACTTGGCTGACTGAGCCACCCAGGCACCTCTGTCCATTAGTCTATTTGTTTATCCTTGCATCAATGTGTTTGAATCCTGTCATAATTACTGTAGCTTTATAGTGCATCTTAATATTTGGTAGTATGACTCCTCTTTATTGTTCTTTTTCAGAATTCTCTTGGTTATTCTTGGTGCTTTGCATCTCCATATTTTTTTTTAAAATGTTTGCCAATTTACACTCATATTAGTTCAGATTTGTACACATTTTGTTAGAACGACTCCTAGGATATGATGGTATCTCAATGCTATTTTATTTTATTTTATTTTTTTTAATTTTTTTTTCAACGTTTATTTATTTTTGGGACAGAGAGAGACAGAGCATGAACGGGGGAGGGGCAGAGAGAGAGGGAGACACAGAATCGGAAACAGGCTCCAGGCTCTGAACCATCAGCCCAGAGCCTGACGCGGCGCTCGAACTCACGGACCGCGAGATCGTGACCTGGCTGAAGTCGGACGCTTAACCGACTGTGCCACCCAGGCGCCCCTCAATGCTATTTTAGATGGCTTCATTTTTATTTTTATTTATTAATTTATTATTATTATTATTGTGTTTTAGAGAGAGAGAGTGTGCAAGAAAATTTCAAGCAGGCTGCATGCTCAGCACGGAGCCCAATGCAGGGCTCAGTCCCACAACCCCGGGATCATGACCTGAGCTGAAATCAAGAGTCGGACGCTCAACCAAGTCACCCAGGTACCCCAGATGGCTTTGTTTTTAAATTTTCATATCCTACTTGTTCGCTGCTGGTGTATGGGAATAGAACTGATTTCTAAAAATATACTGACATTGTATTGAGTGGACTTGTGGAAATCATTTATTAATTTTTAGTTTATAGATTCTTTTGGGTTTTCTACATATGCAATCATTTTGTATGTGAGTTATGATTATTTTTTTCCAGTTATTGTTCCTTTTATTTATTTTTTCTTCCCTTATTGTACTCTCCCCAGTATGGTGATGAATAAAAGTGGTAATAGTGGCCATCTTTTTCTTGTTAACTGATCTCAAGTGGAAAGCTCTCAATATTTCTATATTAACTATTATGTTTGTTGTAGATGGTGATTATCAAATTATAGAAGTTCTCCTTTATTCCTGGTTTCCTAAAAGTTTTAAATCATGAATGGGGGTTGAATTTTATCAAATGCCTTTTCTGCATCCATTGAAACATTTATATAAGTTTTTCCCTCTAATTATAATAATGTGGCAAATTATGTTGATTGATTTTTAAATGTTAATTTAACCTTGTGTTTTTAGATGAAACCCAACTTGATTATTATGTATTATCTATTTTGTATATCACTCAATTTGGTTTGCTTTTACTTGGTTTGAAATTTTTGCATCTATTTTCATAAGAGGGAATAACCTTTAATTTAATTTTTTGTAATATTTTTTTCAGGTTTCGTATCATATTTATTCTTGGATCATAACACAGAGTGGGTAGTGTGATAAATAATTTTATGTGTCAACTTGGCTAGGCCACAGTACCCAGACGTTTGGCCAAACACAAGTCTGGATGTTGCTGTGAAGTTATTTTTCAGATATCATTTAAATCAGTAGACTTTGAGCAAAGCAGATCATTATCCATCATGTGAGTGGGCCTAATCCAATGAGCTGCAGGCCTTAAAAGAAAACAACTGAGGTCATTTGAAGAGGAGGGAATTCTGTTTTCAGATTTTTTTTTTTTTTTTTTTACTTTAGAGAGATAGAGTGCAAGCAGGGTAAGGGCAGAGGAGAGAGAATCTTAAGTAGGCTCCATGCTCAGTGCGAGCTCAACACAGGGCTCTATCCCGTGACCCTGGCATCATGACGCAAGCCAAAATCAAGAATTGGACTCTCAACCAACCGAGCCACCCAGGCCCCCCAGGTTGTCTTCAGACTCAAGCTGGGACATCACTTCTTTCCTGAATTTCTAGCTTTCTGGCCCACACTATAGATTTTAGATTTGACACCTTCCACAATTGCCAGAGCCAATTCCTTTAAATAAAATCTTTCTCTTTTTCTTTGTGTATCTATCTCTATTTCATCTGTATATATATCCATATCTATATATCTATATCTATCACTTATTGGTTTTGTTCTGTGGAGAATCTTGATTATTCCTCTTTTTCTCTTTGCAAAAAATTCTATAAAATTAATTTGATTTCTTCTTTAAATATTTGGATAAATTTACTGGTGAAGCCACCTGTAGCTGAAGTGTCTTTTTGTGGGAAATTGTTTTTTTCTACCTATTCAATTTAGAAAATTAAGTACAGCACTAATCAAATTTTCATCTTTGCTTGTATCTGTTTATCCTTATATTGAATGTTTAATGTTTGTGGGTTCTGTAGCAATGCCTACTTTTTCATGCCTGATGTTGATTTTCCTGTTATTTTGCTTCTTATTCCTGATATTTTCTATCAGGAAAACCAATATGAGGCATGAAAAAGTAGGCATTGCTACAGAACTCACAAAAATTAAACACTAAATATGAAAATGAAGAAAGTAATAAATATGAGAGCAAAAATTAATAGAAAACAAGCAGATGAGAGAGAAGCAAAAAGTTGGTTCTATGTAATATTTTCTCTCTCATATGTTTGTTTTCTATTAATTTCTGCTCTCATCTTTACTGTTTAGTTTCTTCATTTTCATTTGAGTTTAATTCATTGTTCTTTTTCTAAGATCATTAATTTCTAGCCTTTCTCCTTTACAAACATGCAGTATAAAAACTATGATTCTATCTATAAATTTCTTTCTACACACTGCTTTAGTTGCATTCCACAAAATTTTGATAATTTGTATTTTCATTACCATTTAGTTCAAAATATGTTTAAATTTACATTCATATTTTATCTTTAATCTATGTTATTTATAAGTATTTTGCTTAATTTCCAAGTATTTGAGAGTTTTCTGGTTTTCTTTTACTTATTGATTTCTAGTTTAATATCACTGTAGTCAGACAACATACTCTATGTCTTTTTAAATGTATTGAAACATTCTTTTAATACTATTTAAAAAAAAATTTTTAGGAGTCTCTTGAAGATGGTGGTGTAGGAGGACACTGGGCTCACCGCATCCTGCTGATCACTTAGATTCCACCCACATCTGCCTAAATAATCCAGAAAACCACCAGAAGCCTAGCAGAACAGACTCTCCAGAGCAACGCATAGACAAGAGGCCCATGGAAGAGGGTAGGGAGGGTAGAGAGGCGGTGTGAGCTACATGGACTGGCGGGAGGGAGCCAGGGCAGTGGAAGGGCAGCCCGCCAGGCAAGGCAGAGCCCCTGAGTCTGACTTGCAAAAGCAGAGGGGCCGGACGGAGTGTATTCTGACAGCCAGCGGGACTTAACATCTGGCATCTTATGTCAACAGCTCTGCTCGGAGAGTGGAAGGGCTAGAGGACAATGGGAGGGAGAGTTGTTGAGCCCTGGTGGACAGAGATCATCTCGGTGGGGAACAAAGGTGCTAGCCAGCGCCATCTGCCTTGCCCATCCCCCATCCGAAATCCCAAAGGGAACCAGTTCCCATCACGGAACTTGCTTGCACCGTACAAACACCCAACACTGAGCTTCTATGGATCCATCTCTCCAACGGGTCTGCCTCCCTCTTGGTGCCCCAGGGCCCCTCCCCCAGGGGACCACTGAAGGCAAAGCGAGCTGAACCTGCCTCTCCCGCCCCTGTGCACCTTGAAGATCCACCCCTGCTAATATGCCAGATCCCATAGAAGCAGCACCACAAGCCTGGCAGTGTTCAAGTAGCCCAGACAGGGGCCACACCACTCCACAGTGAGTCCTGCCCCTGGGAGAGGGGAAGATAAGGTACACACCAGTCTGACTGTGGCCCCAGCGGTGGGCTGGGAGCAGACATCAGGTCTGACTGTGGCCCCACCCACCAACATAAGTTACTCCAGAGAGCACAGGGGAAGAGCCCTGCAGTTCTGGGCCACTCCAGGGACTATCCAAAATGACGAAATGGAAGAATTCTCCTCAAAAGAAACTCCAGGAAGTAATGACAGCTAACAAACGGATCAAAAACGGTTTAAGCAATATAACAGAACATGAATTTAAAATAATAGTCATAAAATTAATTGCTGGGCTTGAAAAAAGTATAGAGGACAGCAGAGAATCTATTGCTACAGAGATCAAGGGACTAAGAAACAGTCAGTAGGAGCTAAAAAATTCTATAAATAAGGTGCAAAATAAAATGGAGGCGACCACAGCTCGGACTGAAGAGGTAGAGCAGAGAATAGGTGAATTAGAAGAGAAAATTATGGAAAAAGAGGAAGATGAGAAAAAGAGAGATAAAAAAAATCCAGGACTATGAGGGGAGAATTAGAGGACTAAGTGATGCGATGAAATGTAATAATACCCGTAAAATAGGGATTCCAGAGGAGGAAGAGAGAGAGAAAGGGGCTGAAGGTGTACTTGAGCAAATCATAACTGAGAACTTCCCTGATCTGGGGAAGGAAAAAGGCATTGAAATCCAAGAGGCGCAGAGAACTCCCTTCAGACGTAACTTGAATCAATCTTCTGCACGACATATCATAGTGAAACCGGCAAAATACAAGGATAAAGAGAAAATTCTGAAAGCAGCTAAGGATAAACGTGCTCTAACATATAAAGGGAGACCGATAAGACTCGTGACGGAGCTATCTACTGAAACTTGGCAGGCCAGAAAGGAATGGCAGGAAATCTTCAAAGTGATAAACAGAAAAAACATGCAGCCTAGAATCCTTTATCCAGCAAGTCTGCCATTTAGAATAGAAGGAGAGATAAAGGTCTTCCCAAACAATCAAAAACTGAAGGAATTCATCACCACTAAACCAGCCCTACAAGATATCTTAAGGGGGATTGTGTGAGTGAAATGTTGCAAGGTCCACAAAGTACCAGAGACATCATTACAAGCATGAAACCTACAGACATAACAATGACTCTAAAACCATATCTTTCTGTAATAAACTGAATGTAAATGGACTAAATGCTCCAACCAAAAGACATAGGGTATCAGAAAGGATAAAAAAACAAGACCCATCTATTTTCTGTCTACAAGAGACTCATTTTAGACCTGAGGACACTTTCAGATTGAAAGTGAGGGGATGGAGAACTATTTATCATGCTACTGGAAGTCAACAGAAAGCTGGAGTAGCCATACGTATATCAGACAAACTAGACTTTAAATTAAAAGCTGTAACAAGAGATGAAGAAGGGCATTTTATAATAATTACAGGGCCTGTCCATCAGGAAGAGCTAACAACTATAAATATCTATGCGCCGAATAAGGGAGCCCCCAAATATATAAAACAATTACTCACAAACATAAGCAACCTTATTGATAAGAATGTGATAATTGCAGGGGACTTTAATACTCCACTTACAACAATGGATACATCATCTAGGCGCAGGATCAAAAAATAAACAAGGGCCCTGAATGATACATTGGATCAGATGGACATGACAGATATATTTAGAACTCTGCATCCCAAAGCAACAGAATATACTTTCTTCTCAAGTGCACATGGAACATTCTCCAAGATAGATCACCTACTGGGTCACAAAACAGCCCTTCATAAGTATACAAGAATTGAGATCATACCATGCACACTTTCAGACCACAATGCTATGAAACTTGAAATCAACCACGGGAAAAAGTCTGGAAAACCTCCAAAAGCATGGAGGTTAAAGAACACCCTGCTAAAGAATGAATGGGTCAACCAGGCAATTAGAGAAGAAATTTAAAAAAATATATGGAAACAAATGAAAATGAAAAGACAACAATGCAAATGCTTTGGGATGCAGCGAAGGCAGTCCTGAGAGGAAAATACATTGCAATCCAGGCCTATTTCAGGAAACAAGAAAAATCCCTAATACAAAATCTAACAGCACCCCTAAAGGAACTAGAAGCAGTACAGCAAAGACACCCCAAACCCAGTAGAAGAAGAGAAATAATTAAGATCAGAGCAGAAATAAACAATACAGAATCTAAAAAAACTGTAGAGCAGATCAACGAAACCAAGAGTTGGTTTTTTGAAAAAAGAAACAAAATTGATAAACATCTATTCAGGCTTCTCAAAAAGAAAAGGGAGAGGACCCAAATAGATAAAATCATGAATGAAAATGGAATTATTTAAACCAATCCCTCAGAAATCAAGCAATTACCAGGGAATACTATGAAAAATTATATGCCAACAAACTGGACAACCTGGAAGAAATGGACAAATTCCTAGGCACGCACCCACTTCCAAATCTCAAACATGAAGAAATAGAAAACTTGAACAGACCCATAACCAGTAAAGAAATTGAATCGGTCATCAAAAATCTCCCAACAAATAAGCGTCCAGGACCAGATGGCTTCCCTGGGGAATTCTACAAGACATTCAAATCAGAGATAATACCTATCCTTCTCAATACCTATCCGTCCTCCTACACCGCCATCTTCCCAGGATCCCTCTGGCTTCTCCTTTTAAAAATAATTTCTATTTGTCATGTCTCTCGTGTGCTTTTGTTTGAATGTTAAACATTATGAAAGAAAAATTCTAGAAAATTTAGATGAAATTTTCTTAATTTGTAGAGGATTTTCTTTTGCTTTGGGAAAGCAGTATACAAAGGAGTAAATTAGCTTAAGTAAATCAAGAATTAAACTATTTTGAGGTTGGATTTCAATCTTTGTCAGACCTATTCTATTTCTAGGTCACCCTTACTGCCAGTGTGTAATTCTTCAGGGCTTCTGACAGCCTGGGGAATTTATCAGTTCCCCCAATCTTGAAAGTCCCCAAACTCCAATTTTTCATCTTTCTTGCATTTTGAAGTTGCCAATAGCTCTGTTTATCTTCCCAGACTCTTAATTACCTATTTCTACTTGGCTTCTTCGCTTCTAGTTCTATACCTATTAAGAATTGGTGAATGCATCAAGGAGAAAATTAACTCAGATTACCCATTTCATTTCTTTGTAATTTCCTTTTCTCCAGGATATTAGCCCATCAAACCCTGGCTGTCTAGTTGGCTTTGTGCTCTGGATTTTGACTCCTTAACTCTGCATAATTACTAAAAGCTCTATTCAGGTTTCTGTATCTTCCCAGCTTCTTTTTCAGCCTCTTCACCAATGCTGATAATGGACTGGTCAATGCCTCAAGGGGAAAATTGGTGCCAAATGTCAGTTCACCTCATTAAATTTCCCTTCTTTCCAGGATTTTGCTACCTCAATCCTGGCTGCTTTGGAAGCTTTCTGATCTCTTTAAGTAATTTAATCTATTTAAATATAATAGCAATGAATTTTTCAGGTTTTCTTGTCCTTCTAAATGGGGGGGGGGATTAGTCTTCTATTAGTAGGCCATTATAGCCAGAAGCAGAGCATCTTTCAAAACTTTGAACATAATATTTTCATTACCATCCCATGAAAAATGCTTTCTAATTTTAGATGTAATTTCTTCTTTGACCCTTATGTTATTAGAAGTGTATTTCCTAATTCCAAAAAAATACGTGGATTTTAGTTATTACATTGTTATTATTGATTTTTAGTTAATTGCACCATGGTTAGAAAACATACTCTGTATGACTTTAATCTTTGTGAAATGTTAGAACTTGATGTATGGCCCAGGATATGATCAATTTTTATACACGTTCTGTATGATCTTTAGTTTATTTATGAGAGAGAGAGAGAGAGAGAGAGAGAACGGGGAAAGTGCAGAGAGAGAGGGAGACATAGAATCTGAAGCAGGCTCCAGGCTCTGAGCAGTCAGCACAGAGTTCTATATGGGGCTCAAACCAATGAGCCATGATATCATGACCTGAGTCGAAGTTGGACGCTTAACCAACTGAGACACCCAGGTACTCCTATACATATTCTGTATGTTTTTAAAAATAATATATAAACATATAGTTGTAATTGTTGAGTATAGCTTTATACCAACCAAGGTTTGAATTAATTGGGTCAATTTTGCCAGTCATGTTCAAATTTTTTATGTCTCTGCTATTTTTATTTGCTCATCCTGTCAGCTATAAAAAGAGATATGTTAAAATCTCCCACTGTGATTGGGGATCTCTATTATTTCTTGTAGTTCTGTCCATTTCTGTTTTATATATTTTGAAACTATGTTATTAGATGCATACAAATTTAGAATTGTTACATCTTTCTGGTGAATTATACATTTTCCCTCATGGAGTATCCCTCTTTATCTCTAGTAATGCTTTTTGACATAGTGCCCATTTTATTTGATATTAGTATTTGTTTAAGTTTATTTATTTATTTTGAGACAGAGAGAGTGAGTGAGCACGAGTGGGGGGAGGGGCAAAGAGAGAGAGGGGTAGAGAGAATTCTAAGCAGGTTTCATGCTGTCAGTACAGAGCCTGATGTGGGGCTTGATCCCACCAACGATAAGATGACCTGAGCCGAAATCAAGAGTTGGACGTTTAACTGACTGATCCACCCAGGTGCCCCTGATGCTAGTATATCTTTATCAATTTTTGTTTAGTTAATGCTTTCATGGTATATATTTTACATTTTTACACTTTCAAACTTTCTGTATGTTTGAGTTTTAGATGTATCCTTTCTGAATAGCATATAGTTGTGTTTTGTTATTTGTATCCAATATTTCAAC
The DNA here is from genome assembly GCF_018350155.1 of Leopardus geoffroyi. Classification (NCBI taxonomy): domain Eukaryota; kingdom Metazoa; phylum Chordata; class Mammalia; order Carnivora; family Felidae; genus Leopardus; species Leopardus geoffroyi. The sequence goes on from NC_059343.1 coordinate 82,411,226, forward strand.
ATTTATGTTTGAGCTGAAGCATTTATTCTGTTTTAACTTAATGTAATTTCTGATACATTTAGAGTATAATCTCTTATCTTATTCAGTGATTTCTATTTGACCTGCCTACTCTATGTCCCAATTTTTTTCTTATCTTCTTTAGGATTTATTCACTTTTTTATTATTCCTCTTTACTAGCTTGATAGTTGTACTAATTCACTATTGTTTAGTGATTACCCTATACATTACAACATGCATTCTTGATTTTTCAAAGTTTTCTATGAATCAATCCTTTTCCCCCTTTTCTCAGACAACTCACAGGACTTAAAATGCCAACTCCACTTACCCTCATCTCAATGTATATGGTATTGTTGTCATGCATTCAAACTTTCTATGTGCTTCCAACCTATTTCTCTTTATATTTCAATATTTTAAGAATTCTTACAATTATTTCATATAGTCAAGACTCATATATTTACATTTTCCTTTGTAGTTCTTTTCCTGCTTTGTAAAAAGATAAATTTTCATTATGCTTGAAGAACAACATTTAGTATTTCTTCTAGTATGAATTTGCTCATATCTATATCTATATCTATATCTATATCTGTATCTATATCTATATCTAACTATATATCTCTATCTCTATCTATCTCTATATCTTATATATATATATCTGACTTGCATGCTCCACTGACAGAGCCAGCCAGGCATACTTGAATTTGCTACTGGTATATATTTTTTGTCTGAGAATGTCTTTATTTCAAAACAAAACAAAACAAAACAAAACAAAACAAAAAACAGGGCTTCCCAAAGAGGACAATGTCCCAATAGGGAAGAATCACTCTTTCCCCAATTAAAATGATCACATTTTTTTTGTGTGATGCTTAAGATATTACAAATTTCAGTTGTGTTCTTGACCTCTCCAAGTGTCCTTTCATTCAGGGCAAAATGTGGTTTGCTCAGCCCAAGGATGCTGGCTTTTCATCTATCCACAATATCAATAGTCATTTGGCCAGCCTCTCCATTGTTGGAAACACGATCCCCACTCCTGACCCCGCTATTAAGGAGAAAGCTTTATGTGCTCCGGATAACTTGAATGCAAGTATTGAAAATCAGGGGCAGATTAAGATGTACATCAATGAAGTGTGTCGGGAGACTGTGTCACATTGCTGCAACTCGTTTCTGCAGCAGGCCGGATTTAATTTGTTAATAAGCATGACAGTCATTAATAACATGCTTGCCAAGTCCGTTTCAGACTTGAAGTTTCCTTTGATAGCAGAGGGAAGTGGATGTGCTGAGCTTCAGGTTTTTTTTTAAATTTTTTTTTCAACGTTTATTTATTTTTGGGACAGAGAGAGACAGAGCATGAACGGGGGAGGGGCAGAGAGAGAGGGAGACACAGAATCTGAAACAGGCTCCAGGCTCTGAGCCATCAGCCCAGAGCCTGATGCGGGGCTCAAACTCACGGACCACGAGATCGTGACCTGGCTGAAGTCGGACGCTTAACCGACTGAGCCACCCAGGCGCCCCACTGAGCTTCAGGTTTTGAAACTGTTGATGGGTTTGTCCGAAAAGCCAGTCTTGGCAGGGGAATTGCTGGGTGCCCAAATGCTGCTCTCATTCATGTCCCTCTTTATGAGGAACGGAAACAGACAGGTTCTCCTGGACACCCTGGCCTCTTAAATGGCCATCTCGAACAGAATGGAACTGAATCTGCCCAAAACCCTTCTGGTGAACACACACATGTGTTCTCACTCAAAGAATCTGCAGTGGGTGCTGTTGAAGATCCAGTCTTAGCCCATCACCACATCACGGGGTGAAAGTTACACTCGCTAAATCGAGGACCACATTCCTATTGGCCAGGCAGGGGTTCCCACAGGGCTTGGAGTAACTTCTTGGTTTTGCAGTCTGCAGGCAATGTGCATTGTCAGTCACTCCCCTGTGGCCTTCTTCCTGTGGTAAAGGGATCATTCCAGCTGCCAGCTGTGGATACAGAACATCCTATTATAGCATCATGAGGGATGCCCTGCCTGTGGTAATAACTTGAGCCATTAAACTACCTTTCCTTCTTTCAAAATCATCCCATATCGATATATCCAAGAACAAAGAACAATAGAACATGGTTAAACTTAATGGAGACCTTGCCAGGATTGAAAAAAAAAAACATGATTGAATAAGCCAGAATAACCAGTTTGAACTACTCCACTCCAGGGAAGAGGGAGCAAGAGAATATAAAAGTGAAAAAAAAAAAAAAATGAAAGGGTCTATAGGGAGAGTTCCTGGAAAAGAGCATTTGTGGAACAATAGGACTTAATTCTTGTCCATTTCCTTTTCCTTCCTCTTTAGGAGTAACTATGGTGAAGCACTTGATCATTCTCCTTTGTTATTGCTGTTCCAAAAGCAGCAGACACCACACATGTATCTAGTGTGTTGGCACATGGAATAAGAACAGTGGAGTTGAAGGAGAATAGCATTGTAGGAGAAGGTAAATGCCTATTCACCATGCCTATTCACAAGCGAACAAAAACAGACAAATACATAGGAATAAAACCCAAAAAGAAATGGGAAAGATGATTATAAAGAAAACTTCACTAAAGAAAATGAGGATTTAAATAAATGTGCCTAGATGGGAAAATTATAAAGATGCCAACTCTTGCCAATGATTAACCCATAAACTTAGTGCAATTTCACTTAAAACATTAAAAATTGGATTCTGCATAGACAGACAGACAGATCTAGGCAAGCCACCCTGCTTTCCTTGCTGCACCATGAGGCCTGATCCCCACAGCCGTGGGCAGGCAGCATCACAGAGCTGAGTGATCCTGAGTTGTCTGGACTCCTGCAGTTCCCAGGACAGTGTGTGCCACAAAGCAGACATGGGAAACAGAAGAAACTTATGATCCTACAGATGACAAAGAAGCCCATTGGTGGAGGATCTTATCCCACTCAAATCTGTAAGATTGATTTCCTAGCAATTGCTTCAGCTGGTATAACCGGAGAACACGATTATTTTCTTCCTTTTGGCCACTAAATGCCTGTGTGCACCACACATTCTGTGAGGGAAGAAGGGCAGAGCTTCTTAGATGATGATGGACATTCCACTGGATGGGACGAGGGCAGAGAGTGTGACATCTAACACAAGGGTGCAGTGTGAACTTCCTCATCTCCCTTCACATCCAGCTCCCTGCCTCCTCTATCCACCATGGTATTTGATTAGTTTTTGCATCATCATGGACAAGAGGAGGGACTTGTCAACTTGAACGAGGGAGGCTCTAAGAAGTGCATCAACCAAAGGCACCCTCCCGTGGTTTCCTCACACCAGACTCAGAAAGCTGCTCACCTGTCACTCAGAAGAGGCCATTCTGGAGCTGTGAGACTACAGTGAGTGATGCCGATAAGGAGTACTATTTTGAACTGAACCCCTCCTTGTTCAGATATGTTTTGAATTTTTATTACACGGGTAAGCTACATGTCATGGAGGAGCTGTGTGGGTTTTTTTTTCTGTTGCAGTAAGGGCTACTAGGAAGGCAAGGAAGAAAACTATGAGAAAGATTGGGACATGAAAAGCAATGATGTGAGTACAGGCTCTTCTGAAGACTTTTCTCTGAGAAGGAGCTGGAGAAGTTTGATAAGCTGCAATTTGGTCAACTACAGAAGAAGATCTGGATTTGAATGGAAAATCCAGCCTACTGCCTGTCTGCCAAGCTCATTGATTGCCATCACCTCCTTGAGTGTGGTGCTGGCCTCCATTGTGGCCATGTGTGTCCACAGTATATCAGAGTTCCAGAATGAGGATGGAGAGGTAGATGACCCCGTGCTGGAAGGCTTGGAGATTGCATGCATCACTTGGTTCACCTGCAAGCTTGCCATCTGGCTGCTTGTTTCTCCCTTTCAAAAGAAATTCTGGAAAAACCCTCTGAATATAATTGACTTCATCTTCATTATTCCCTTCTATGCCACCTTGACTGTAGACACCAAGGAGGAAGAGAGCGAGGACATTGAGAACATGGGCATGGTGGTCCAGATCTTCAGGCTTATAAGGATTTTCCAAATTCTCAAGCTTGCCCAGCACTCAGTAGGACTTTGTTCTCTAGATATCACATAGAGACATAGCTACCATGAAGTTAGGCTGTTGCTTCTCTTTCTCTCTGTGGGCATTTCCATTTTTTCTGTGCTTATCTACTCTGTGGAGAAAGATGACCACATCTCCAACCTCACCAGCATCCCTATATGTTGATATTGGGCCACCATCAGCATGACTACTAGGGGCTATGGAGACAACCACCGAGTCACCTTGGCCAGGAAGCTTATCGCCAGCACATGCATCATCTGTGTTATCACTATCAATGGCCTATCACCATTATCTTCAACAAGTTTTCCAGAAGCAGAAGGACATTGATGTGAACCAGTGCAGTGAGGACCCACCAGAGACATGTCACAAGCTACCTTACTTTAACAGTAGAGATATTTATGCACAACAGATGCACTCCTTCATCACCAGTCTATCTTCTATGGGAATTGTGGTGAGCAATCCCAAGTCTACATATGCCTCAAGCACTGAAGACAATGAAGATGTTTATAACATGGCATCCTTGGGGAATTACACTGCAACATGAGCAGGGACATTTGTGCCTTTATCTTGCATTCTTTCCTGGTGTTAGGTTAACACAGCTTTATAAACTTCAATGGGTTCGTTAAAATCATTAAATTCTCAGTGTGTACCTTACAGCCATACTTGGACATTCATTGCTCCAAGATGGTAGAATGTTCTTTATTTTTCCACAGTAAAGTGAATTAAGTGCCTTGTTCTAAAATTTATGTTTTACAAGAAAGAGTTGTGATATGATTTTGGGAAAAAAGGTGAATGGTATTGGGTGGAACTTATTGCTACGCCTTATGTATCATTCTGTGTTTGTCATTTACTCAATTGAGCTAAGTGTGAATTACTGATAAGAAGAATCAAAGGTCCAGTGACTGAAGACTACATGCTTGTTAAGATCCACAAAAGGAGACAATGCATGTAAATCCATGTTCATATTCTAAACATGGGAATTTGGAGCATACTTGCCTAATTCTGTATGGGAAAAAATTGGATTCTGCAATGAATGACATTAGTGTAACTCATTATACATTTAGAGAAAATTAAGATACAAAGTCTACCTCAAAATACATGTACAAAAACACACACACATTACAAATATACGCTACTAGTAGGTAAAAAAAAGAACCTAACTCTAAAAAAGTTCTTTCTTTAACTCTGAAAAGAAAAACTGTATTTATATTAAAAGGAAATATAGGCAGGGTGCCTGCGGGGTTCAGTCAGTTCAGCATCTGACTCTTGATTTCAGCTCAGGTCATAATCACCAGGTCGTGTGATCAAGCCCTGTGTCAGGTTACACACTGGGCATGGAAGCCTACTTCTCTCTCTCTCTCTCTCTCTCTCTCTCTCTCTCCTCTCTCTCTGCCACTCCACCCCACTTGTTCTCTCCCTCTCTCTCTAAAAAAATATTAAAGAAAAGAAGGAAATATAGGCAAATGTTTTCTAGTAAATGTGGGATGTGAAGACTCCTAAAAAAATATCACAGTTCAATACAAAAATTGACAGGAACAGACTAGTTAAAATTCCAGATTGATGAAATATACCACAATAAAAATAAAAAATCAAGGACAGTGTTGAGAGAAACTATTGAGCCATGAATGCAACATGTGACAATAGGCATACTTCAACAGTGGCAAAAGACTACCATGTGCAAAGTGCAGCAAATCTAAACATAGAAAATGAACTTGCTTTTCTCTCACACAAATAAAGTAATTTTGGTGACGGAAGAAACCAGTCCCCACTTTCCCGTGTTGTTAAAGTAGGCTGGGGGACGGGGTTCGTATGTTTCCTGTGAGCCAGGATATGTCCTGAGAAGGAACCTGGGACAGAGGCCTGCTCACAAGCACCAATACATACCTCCCTGCTAACACACACACCACCTGCCATAGGGCCCTCCAGTGAGCTGAGGGTCCCCGAGTCAGTTAGGAGTTCCTGGGAGAAAGGTGTGCCTCAGGACATAATTCCCACCGGGAAGCCACAGAGGGGATGCTCGGCTGGGTGCATGAAGATCCCATATGTGCCACACTGCAGCGTGATAATGGAGTGCTAAATGGTGCTGGGTTAATTTGCTACCCTTTTGGGGAAAGAAGTCAAGTTGGATCACACCTCCTACCTTTCACAAAGGTAACTTCCAAGTAGATCTGTGAGACCCTTTAAGTGTAAAAGTATGAAGGAATTAGGAAACCCTATAGGAGACTCTTTGTAATTGGGGCATGAGGGAGGACATCCTAAGCCACACACAAAAACAAGAGGCAACGAGGGAAAAGAAGCCTGCCTTCCAGGTAACAGGAGGCCAAGAGCAAGAGAGGAGGGAAGTGACAGGGTGTGAGGTGATGCATGCAGCATGTGTAGCAGACAAGGGACTGGCCAATCCTCTGCAGGACTGTCCTGGACTGTGGTGTAACACCCATCTGCATCTTAGACCAACTGGTGGCCCGCCCCCGGAAAGGAGCCTGGAGCCAGCACTAGCCACAGTTGTCAAACTCTAAGCTGAATGGTGCTGTGGCGGCTTAGAGATTGACTTGGTGAGGGCTGTGCCTATCTGTGGGTGGCACATCAAGGTGAGGGGATTATGGTTGAAACTGCTTTGAGAGTGGCACATAGGGCCCTGGGGAAGGATGCAGACTTTGAGACTGGAGGCATCCACTGGGAAGTTGGATGTCTGCAACCTCAGGAGCCACTTAATGGGGGCGGGGGGAGGTCAAATCACAAATTTCCCAGGAGAGGTAGCAAGCTGGGGAGGGCACTGGGAGCTAGTGTGCAAGCCAGTACCCACAGGCACCAAATGTAGACGTAATCATGAGATGAATAAGAAGCAGAACCAGGGCTTTTTGGGAGCTGAAAGGCAGTCTGTGGGGGCAGTTCCAGATTTAGCCAAGAGGCAGGCAAGGCTGGGGTGGGCCCCATCAAGGCAGGGCCCTTCCCCACAGAGTGTGACAATCTCAAGCATCGATGACCTTATCAAATATTTCCCATGGGGAAGCCCAGAAAGAATCTGTTAGTTGCAGCAGGCAGGTAGGCAAGTTTGGTGCCCGGTGGTCCCATGCTGTTTCATACTGTATGAGAGGGGGCACCATGGTCTTTCTGGTGCTGAAAGCCTCTGTATGTCTTAATCAGGCCCTGAGTGGCAGGCATGCTCCTGAGTCCCCTCCACTGCCTCTAGGGCTCCTGCTCTGGCACAGCAACCAACCAAGGGATGAAGGGCAGACCAGAGGCCTGAGCTTCCAGACACAAGGAGTGTTTTCTGGAGGGCAGTGCCAGCAGACGCAGAGGAGGCTCTTGAGTTGGGCCAAAACCACACCATGGAGACCCTTCGATGCCAACAGGCTTCCCAGGGACAGAAAGTTGCTCAGGAGATGGGCAGAAAGCCTCCAAGGCCCTCCCTGAGTTAGAAGTCAGCCGTGGCCTAAAAATGCCAAGTGCCTGCCTTGGAGATGGAGGACAAGTGCCTGTGGCAGCACTCGACTGTTGATTTGGCAGAGCAAAGAGGAGAAGGGAGGCATGTGTTAACTTGGGGCCCCAAGCCAGGAGGAAGGAGAAAATCTTTTCTGCCTTTGTGCTGAGATTAAAGAGAATGAGCATGAGGGTGTCACTGAAGACAGCATTGGCCAAACAGGCTCCACTGGGACAAGTGGGTGTGGGTGCTGTCTGCACGGCCATTCTACTTGGGAAATAGATTGCCCAGTCCACCTGAGGCTGGTTTGGGAGAAAGGGGTGGTCGCATTAGCAACTCTTAAGCAACATGGCAGGGCCCAGCAGCCAGCAGAGGAATAGAGTTCCCAGGGGGTGAGCCCTACTGGGGCGTGGTGTCACAGCAACCACAAGTCACATGCTGGCCATCCAAGGTGCCAGTGCCTGGGAAGAAGCAGTGTCTCCATTGCATGTTGGAAGATTCTGGGGCACCTGGCAGGTGCCGGTGTCTGCTAGTCAGGCCGAAGCACAGGGAGGATGGATACAAGTCTTAGAGTTGTAATCTACCTGCAACCCAAACTCCGGGAGAAGGGAAAAAAAGTAAAACTGTGCTCTGTGCAGAGGAGAGCAGTCCGAAAGCAGAGCATGCGCAGAGTGCTGATGTGCAGGGCACAGTGGCCCAGAGCAGCATCCCATGGAGACCAGGAGAGGGCACCAGGCACAGAAGCAGCTCTGCCCAAGGGAAGCTTCTTGTTGAGCCTGTTGGCCAGGGCTCTGAGGAAGAGGACTATCGCTTGACACATCAATAGCCGTCAGAGAACCTGGCTTTGGTGATGCAGGGGCCAAGGTGCTGCTGGGAGGGGTCTGGCAGTATTTAGAGGGGCAGCAGCATGACTTGCCCAGATCCACTGAGTGGTTCAGTGCACAGGGCTGGGTTCCTCCTTTCCTCCTAGGGATGCCAGGAGCTTGGATGGAGGCGACAGAGATGTCTCCCCATGGACCTGTCATACCCTGCCACCACCCTCAACATCTGCCCTACCACCCCAATGGGGAGTTCATGGAAGGCTCTGCTGGCCCCTTCTTGGGTTTCACCGAAGGTACCAGGGAAAGGGCAGAAAGGAGGTTCCCCCAGAGGAAGCAGAGGCCAACACTTCTCGCTCTGCCAGGAATCTGGGCTTGGGGTCCCAAGGGAGGGAGGGGGCCTGGAGGTAGGTTTAACAGCCGCTTTGCAGGAGAGACGGAACTACACAAAGTGGGCACTCGGAGAGCGGCAACCATCACTGCTATACTAGTGCGTGACATGCGCAGGGATGGGTTGTCCAGTGGTCCCCAAGGACGTGTACACACACCCCAAGGATACTGACCTTCCTATTTAGGCTGACAGTCAGGAAAGACACCTTCGTCGAGGGATTTCTCTGCTCCAGGTGCCAGGCACTGTGCTGCCTGCTTCAAAAGTGTTGTCTCTTTCAGTCCTCCCAACACTCCATCCTGATTCCACTAACCCCACCTCCACTCCCCTGCTCCCACCCCCAGCCCTCCAGGCCCTTCTTGAGGCTTATCCTGAGCACTGCAGCCCACCTCTACCCCGCCTCCTGTGAGCACTGATAAGCATGCATTTGTCAGGGAGCAAAGGCCCCCAGTTAGCGTGGGTTGGTGTCGGTTGGTCGCGTATTTTTGTCTTCCTCTTCATGTAGACTGTAAACTCAAGGGCAAGTTCCATGTCTCGCTTTTGCCAATCAAAGCACACACCTTTATTGATGATACATACAAATGGTAGGTTTGGGTAGGTAAGGTTAAGTCAGTACAGCACACAAAAGGGGGGTGTACGTTTTTGATGAATAAGTTCACCATCCATCAGCTCGCAAAGAAGAAGCAGTAAATGAGAAAGAATTCAACCTAGGCGGCAGCAAAAGCATTTTCAGCACAAGCTCCGATATGTGTCTGGTCTCCACAAAATGGTCCCGCTTAGACAGGGAGACCACCACGGGCAGGGCATCCCTCATGATGCTATAATAGGATGTTCTGTATCCACAGCCGGCAACTGGAATGATCCCTTTACCACAGGAAGAAGGCCACAGGGGAGTGACTGACAATGCACATTGCCTGCAGACTGCAAAACCAAGAAGTTACTCCAAGCCCTGTGGGAACCCCTGCCTGGCCAATAGGAATGTGGTCCTCGATTTAGCGAGTGTAACTTTCACCCCGTGATGTGGTGATGGGCTAAGACTGGATCTTCAACAGCACCCACTGCAGATTCTTTGAGTGAGAACACATGTGTGTGTTCACCAGAAGGGTTTTGGGCAGATTCAGTTCCATTCTGTTCGAGATGGCCATTTAAGAGGCCAGGGTGTCCAGGAGAACCTGTCTGTTTCCGTTCCTCATAAAGAGGGACATGAATGAGAGCAGCATTTGGGCACCCAGCAATTCCCCTGCCAAGACTGGCTTTTCGGACAAACCCATCAACAGTTTCAAAACCTGAAGCTCAGCACATCCACTTCCCTCTGCTATCAAAGGAAACTTCAAGTCTGAAACGGACTTGGCAAGCATGTTATTAATGACTGTCATGCTTATTAACAAATTAAATCCGGCCTGCTGCAGAAACGAGTTGCAGCAATGTGACACAGTCTCCCGACACACTTCATTGATGTACATCTTAATCTGCCCCTGATTTTCAATACTTGCATTCAAGTTATCCGGAGCACATAAAGCTTTCTCCTTAATAGCGGGGTCAGGAGTGGGGATCGTGTTTCCAACAATGGAGAGGCTGGCCAAATGACTATTGATATTGTGGATAGATGAAAAACCAGCATCCTTGGGCTGAGCAAACCACATTTTGCCCTGAATGAAAGGACACTTGGAGAGGTCAAGAACACAACTGAAATTTCTAAAGCTTTGATTACTCCAAGTATTTTTATGTTCGTAAGGGAATGGGCGCTGTTTTACTGGGTGTGTTCGGTTGGCCTTGCCCCCACCTGAAGGCCTATCTTCAGTGCCTCCAGGGGCCCCAGGTTCAGTCCAATCCCCATCCTCACTCCAGGGCCGAGCCATAGTTGTGAAATCAAACCAAATCTCAGGTTCCTCCTCATCCAGCTCCTGGTCATCGTCCCATTCCTCTTCCTCCTCCTCCAACTTGTTACTGTCATCTCTTCCTAATGTTAGTTTGTAAACACAGTAGCAGGCACCAGCCCCAATCATGAGTCCTGCTGCCATCCAACCCACTTCCCGAGCTCGGCCCATGCTCAGGTCTGTGCCAGTCTTTGGGTAGGATGGGAGAGGGACTTGTTCCACCTGATTGAAGAGGATGCTAAGGCCAGGGTGAGTAATGGTGGAGTGTAGTCCTCTTCAGCCTCTCTCAGATTCCTGTAGCTCTCTTGTGATGAATCTATGGTTGAGAAATAGTATCAGGGCCTTGTGCTGTGTTTGAATTTGTGCCTCACTACACAAACAGGGTAGAGTTTGAGTTCTGGTTGAGAGAGTTGGATTATTAGTAACCTGTTTCTTTGTTATTTGTTTATTATTCTCTATGTACCATTGGGACCAACCATTATGCTTTCAGGCCCTACAGAAAAGGGCAGGAGATAGGGCTGTGCTATGCTATCCAGGAGGGTGGTGACATGGAGGGGCAAACCTTCAGGTAGTCTCCTCTGTCACACACCCCCACCTACAAAGCTTCACAGGCAGTTTTCCCCACCAACCTCTACCAAAGTCAGGTAAATTCCTTCTTCTTCCCTTGTCTTCGGTTGTCAGTGCTCCTTCCACAGAGATTGATGGACAGTCTGGCAGAAGGACAGATGGAAAGACAGATAGCCGGCTTTGAAAAACTGAAAGTGTGGTTGGATGGATCAGCACTGAGAACACAGGTCCTACTACCTGCTTTTCTGAATGTTCAGCCTTTGACTTTAAAATATTTTTCACACCCTCCTGACTTTTCTAACGGGGGTTTCCCCCCTTCCCCCCATATCATCCGCCATTTCCCCAGCAAAGGCCGCCACACCCCTTTCCCTGCACTGAGATGGGAGGGGGTGTGGAGAAAGAGGGGGCCAGGAGAGGGCGACTCGACCAGGCCCGCGCAGTTCCCAGCCCTTCTTCCTCCGCCACCCCCATCACCAACCCCCACCCAGGGTCCAGGGCTCATCCCACCCTCAGACCGACCTGCACGGTCCCAAGGCAGTTTGCTCCTTCCCTCAGGACGACTTTTGAGGCGTCCTATGGGCCAACAGACCTACAAACCTGCAAACAGACAGGGAACCCAGGGGACGGAGTGTTTGGTGGACGGAGCAGCACTCGGGACACGAGTGCCCTAATTGTGGCACCTTTCTTCGGAGTCTCTGGAACCGCCATTCACTCCTCTAACCACCCGCCCAAAGTCCACCAGTTCTCTCTACTAAATGGGCACGAGGGAGGGGGGCGCCGGCATTTAGAAAATAGGCGAGAAGGGGACACAACCCGGATCAGCTCGAACCTGAATTCGTGACGCCCTTGGCCCTCTCCTACCCCCACCGCCTCTAAGCAGAGCCCAGGCTCCTACCGACCTCGCGGTCCGGGACTAGTTTCCTTCTTCCTCCACACGCCTGCAGAGTAATAGGGGCTGGTACCCAGATGGAGGCGACTAGCAGGACTTCTGCTCTAGGCAGCTCTTGGTCACGTGACCACCACGTCACGAATGAGCTCTGGCCCCCAATTTCCACTCCCACAAGCAGTGCGGCAGGCGCCAGCCTGCCCCGTACCTCCCCCCTTCACACGGGGCCCTGTCACTCTTTTCCTCTATAACAATACCGTTAAGCCAGAAGTGGCCTTGGCTCTCTGGTGGTCGAATTTGCCTTTCTCTAATTACACGATGGGGCAGCATCTTTTCCTGGGTCAGCAGTTACTTATACTTCTTCTGGGGGGAAATTTCTTATCTTTTCCTTGGCTCTGAAACTCCTGCTCCCATACCTTCTTTTTCTACTCCTTTGCACATCCGGTTTCTGCACCAAAATTCGGGGGTTTGGGGGGAGTTGCATGAAAGGAAGCTCAAGTAGTTGTGAGGTTTTTATTAATATTTTTGATACATTTATGTTCTATTTCATGCTTTCTTTTTTATTGACTCAAGCTACACTATTTTGTAACCAGAAAATATAATAAATCTATTTCAGTTGGAGAAAAAAGAATTTAAGTTACGTACATATGTAGATACATATATATGTAATAAACAAGATTTTCCAGGTAATAGGAAGACCTCATTGATTTGGTTAAGTTAATTTATACCCTATTGAAAATATTTTCTACTTAATTCACAGGAAATAGCAGGTTTCAAACAGCATATTAAAATTTAAAAACATATCCTTGCAAACAAAACTAGTGTGCTTTCAATATGATTTATAGATTGATGGATAAAATGAATGTATAGTGAGGTGGTCAGCGTTTTAATCGTGGTCATTTTTGATACATGAACCACTCTCCCTTTCTTTGGCTGAACTCATAGTATTAAGTGTCAGATGGCTGAGAACTTCATAGAAAATTGCTGAATGGCTTTCCTTCTGGCTTCAAAGGACATACTTTATGCAGACCCTAAATTCAGATTAATCTTACTGTTTAGATGAACTTTAGAAATTAGTAACTTCACAGATTAGCCTGTTTTTCACCCAAAAGTCTTTATTCAAAATCTATTCTCAAGTTTTGTAGTGTAACCCATAAGAAATCCATAAATTAAAGAATTCCCTGTTATCCCACTCACTGATGGAAATGAGGCCTAGCAGGTGGAATGTTCATTTAATCACAACATTGGTGAGATATCTCCGGGATCTGTTGTTCATGTACTATATGTCACCTTAGCAGCGGCTTGTGTTCAGCACCTTCCAGTGTAGATAGTGGTGAGGGTCTGTAAATGAAATCTTTGTCATTTTTATCTCACAAAAAGCGCAGTTTACAGGATCCCAAGCAGTCGCCAGGAGAAAGAGGCCTTTTCACTCGCTGCCTTCTGTGACAATTTCACTGTACCACCCATACAAGCACCTCAGAATAATCCCAGAACTCAGGGACAAAGTATGCAGAAACTAGTCTCCAGACATTCAGCTGTCCCTGCCAGGGAGTCATACTCTAAATATAGACCCTTCAGGCAGCTTCTTTCTTAGAACATTGAAATAAGACACCCCAGCAGGAAGCTCCCCTTGTAAGGGGCCCCTGTGTGGGGGAGGCCCTTTCAGGAGGTGAGTCAGGGAGCCCAGAGTGCCTTGCTGGTGAATATTCAGAAGTCAAGAGCACACCACAACTTTCTGGTCTTCCTCAAAACTTTTGTAGTCCAAATTCCTTCACCAGTATTATGCCATTTCTCTCTAAAACCCTTACAGCATTTCTTTCGCATCATCTCCTTATACTGTTCTTTTTGTCTCCCTTTATTTTCTTCTAGATGAGTGAATTCCATTTATGGAGTTTTACTAACAAATCTAACTGTTCATCATTCAGTTTTGGGCTGCTAAGTACTTATATAAATGGCTTTTGCTTGTTTTGACCATATACATTAGAAAGAACTTAGGAGTATGTAAAGCTTAACAAAGCTTCAAGGACAAAAGCGCCACTCTTACCTCTCCTTACTAGTATAAAATATCTCCCTCCCCTACTTTGGTATGTTTTCCACTTATTCCAACATATAAATATCCTGACCGTCATTTTCCCAGTCTGTCAGACCTTTCCTGTTTGAGTCCACTCCATCTCTAAAACTTCCTATAAAACATGGGAATGATAACCTTTTCAGTTATCTTACTCCTTTGTCATTCAGATCCACAATTCTTACCAAGGAACCTAGAAACTAACATTTAAAATCTACTTTGCTCTCCATTATAACTATTTAAGGGCATCATCAACTATTTAAGGGCAGGTTGTTTGCCTGACATACCATTTCAAAAGCAAAAGAGGAAAATCCTTAAGCAATTCTTCAGACAAGCCTGTTAAAAGTTCCTGAGCCTGAAGAAGACTATGTGAAGCCACTGCCAAAAGGAACATTTTGGCTCAACTTGGTATGTAGTCACATGTGATAGGTGTCTTACAGAGTGCCCCCAAACACAAAAGGATCCCCAGATGGAAACACTAATAGGATTGTAGAGAGTGAGAAAAAAAATTATAGAAGATTATTTTAAAAAGCTGTATTACTTTATGTACTGTGTTATTTGTTTTTGTACTAAATAATTTGTTTTAGTTAACTTTGTTTGGTTGCAAGCAACAGAAACCAAACTTGGTTAATGGAAACAATGAGGGAATGTCGAAGATCAGGGTCAGCTCTGAAGGGTATAGGTAGGAGGAATTCACAGTCTCTTCAGGATACCACAATTCTGCTGATTTTCAGTGTTTTCTTAAATCTGTATTCAAGATTTAAATTTTAGTAGGAGAGTATTGAGTTGGTCTATTTTGGGCACAATGCTCACCCTTTTGCTGGGGAAAATTAAAGGGTATGTAAAACGTAATATGCACTTACTTTCTTTTCACAGGGATAAATGTAAATTGTTTCAGATATTGATTTGCAAGAGCCTTTTAACTACTTTGGATATTAACCCATTGTCCAGCTATGACTGAGATGCTGGGGGCCTATGTGCCACAGGATGTCTTAGTTGTAATTTTCACATTAACTAAACATTAGAGAGGTACATTTTGGAAATGGTGATGCACAGGATTGTATTCTAAGCCAGAGTTACCTGGCTTTCCTGACAGGATTCCACAAGGCTGTATATATAGTTCAGTGTCTTGTCCTCACTGTTGTATGATCAACCCCTGACTTTAGCTGAAAGCAAAGGCCTCTATCAAGGAAAGAACCCCATTCATAGAGACTTATGTATAAATCGAGATCTGAATACCCAAACCCATGTATCTCTGCATTCTCTCCCAGTAAGTGGGACAAAAGGGAAGCTAAGTCTCAATAGGAGTGACAAATGAATAATTTACCCTGAGAAATTCAACTGTCAGGGGGTACTGGAGGTTTCTGTCAGTTTTACCAGTCCATTCTCCCTGTAGGCAAGCTACTATTTGGGAAGCCACAACCTCAGAAGGTTGCTTGGTGAGCCTGAAATCAGATCAAGGTCATTGGTTCACCTTAAGAAGTGGCTTTCAGCTAAGGAAGCTTGAAATACTCTTACACATTATGGTGATGGCTCTGCCAAGGAAAGCTGAATGTTCCATTCATCTTAGCCAAGACTCCCTCTCCCCAGACAGCACTTGGGTGGGAACTACCAATATTTTTCTCTGACTCTTCTTTTCATACATTCCTATTCTTGAATAAGCCCCACGCTGCACGTGATCTTTCTCCAAATACAGTATCACATAGCTGATTTGGTTTCTGTTTGCTAAATTTCAGTCATATCCAAGTACTTCCTCCTGGAAGTTACCCTGACAAGAATTTCTGTGGAGTTTTGCCTATTCCCAAACTTTCCAGTTTCTTGATTTGCTTCCATATTGTCTGTGGATTATAAAAGTCATACTCAGATAATAGCCTTATATCTAAACTATTAAGGAATATTCCATTGTAGATCCCATGTTCTGACATTATTTGATTACTTTTCCCCGTATAAAAAAGTTCTATCATTGCTGACAGGTGAATCACAGAGTTCACCAAATCAGTCAGTGAAATTGTTTTACACTAATTGCTAGATGCTGATTTCAGGCAATTTGGTCTCAGTGGTCTCAGTGTTTCTCTAACACTTATTTTATTTAAAGGTGATATTTCCTATTTGTACTCAAGTATATTTTGTAATGTTCTTTTATGCTACTTACTTTGTCAGTGTGCATGCCTTTTTGGGCAGATATCCACTACGTAGCTGTGATTCCTACTCAATCTTTTCTGTGTTACTGGCTCCTGAGGGCTCCACGCCTCTTTCTTGCTGACTGATGCAAGTGTAAGTGTGTAGCTCTCCTGTTTAGAAGACTGGCCTCATCAGGAGATTTATGCAATTCTAGACACTTCAATGGGCTCATTTAGGGTTTGTGTTATGTGTTAGGCCTCAGAAGACATCAAGATGATTTGGAGTGAGGTGTGTAACACTCCCCACAATGAGAAAATGTTTTGGAGGCCATCACCCAACATCACTCTCCAACTCCCACTATTTTTTTTTTCTCTCAAATGAAAATAGCTTTATAGTATTTTTTCCTCACAAAAGAATGCAGGTTGGGGGCGGGAGAGGGCAGAACAAAAAGAACAAAAATGTGTTAAGAAAGTAAAAAACACGCTCTCACTACAAGTCTCCTTCTCTGATGGCTTTTTCGTTTGAGATCAGGGACTAGACTTCAGAGGAAATGGTAGACATTAATAGCTGGGAGGAGGGGAGGTTAAAGGAGAGGTTGCTGTCCCAGGAGCTTAGGGGAAGGAAGAGGCAATTTTTCAAAAAGTACAAGTGGCCAGTAGCCCCTGGGGAAGATGCTGTCCCTTCCTGGTAATCGGAGGAAGGCAAACACAACTACAGGGAAATGGGGTTAGCAAAGAAGAAAGAGTAACAAGGCCTGGTATGGGGGAGGGAATAGAGGGGGGCGGTCCCTCTTCTGCCGCACTGCTGGTGGGAGGGGAAATTAGGGACCCGAGTTGGTGGATGACGTAGGTCTCACGTGACCAAGAGCTGACGTGTGCAGAAGTCCTTCTTGTTCTGGTCCTTGTTCCCGTCTGAGTACCAGCTCCCCATTGCCCTGAGGGCTAGCAGGCCTGCGGCAGAGGGAAAGAGGTGGAGGAGAAGGAAATTGTCCTGGATTCTTGCAGGTCAGTGCCTGGGAGATTCCATAAGGTGGGGATGGCCGAGGGCGTAGGGCGGAGACCGTCGCGGGTCCTGAGACGCCTCCGTCGTCTCTTCCTCTCCCCGCCGGCTTTCCAAGACATCTGTCCCGCCCGCAGACCATTTTGATGCTACGAAATGGTGAGCAGGGGGCTGTTTGGGGAGGAGCACAGAGATCCGGAGTTGGAAATCTGCTGGGAGCCGAGGCTGTAATCCGGAAAGGGAGCTGTGGCCTGGGTGTTGGCCCCCAGTCCTTCAGGACAGTGCTGGCGGAAAGGTTGAACATTTGGGGAGGGGGAAGGTGCAAAGTGATGTGTCAGCAGAACGCTGAGAGTGGTTAATAGGGGTGGGAAACCTTTGACAACCAGGCCTCTGAATTAGGAAAGAGTTTCATGTTCTGGGGACTGGTCGTCCACCAAGAGCTCTAGTAGCAGCCGTTTTCCGTCTTTCTGACTGTGGCTGTGTCTTCCTGACCATGGCTCTGTGTCTAGGGGGTCCAAGCCTCTCCTGGATTGCCAGTCTTTCCGTAGGTTGCGACACTACACCAGGCAAGAGAAGAGGAAGGAAATTAACCCCAATTGGTGAAGGTCGATTTGAGGGTAAGACTATCTGGAGGCCCTAAGAGGGGCGGTGGTGGGGTTAGGGAGAAGCCAGAGATGGCAATGATCTAGGTTAGGGCTGAGTCTGAGTGTCTTTCTTGTACTCTCGGGACTGTGGTGAAATGGCGTTCAGGGTGTGTGTGTGTGTGTGTGTGTATGTATGTATGTGTGTGTCGCGGGGGTGGGGGTGGGGGTGGGGGTGGAGGAGAATGACAGTATGGAAACCTATCAGAGAGTTTGTTCATAATCCTCTCTCAACAGTACTTAGTCCGATGTTTTCGATCTGTCATCCTGCAGGTCTGCTGTAGCAGGTGGCACCACTTGAAGAGAGGGAGGAAGTTTCCTTGGATCAGTAGAGGTCGGTGTAGGCGTGGGGGCTGCCTGGAATGGGGGAGGGGCTGGAAATCAGCCGCAGTTGGATAAGCTCACTCAATTCTACCTTATTTTCCTAACATCCCTCCCATTTCAGGTTAGGGAAGGGGCAGGCTTGTGCATGTTTTGGATGGCATAGAGGTTAAAAAAAATGTAACAGCCTGGATGGTGAATCAGGAAAGCTACGGATGTGAACAGTCAATCCATCAAAGTCCTTAGTTCTCACCGGCTGTGGTCTCTCTGCAGATCGCAAGGGTTGTTGGGCGTGGCACACCTCCAGGGAAGGGAAGAAGGGACAAACTGTCTGTCTGGAGGAGGTTAGTGTAACAGTGTCATTCCCTGGGGACACCCGAGGTTGGGGTGCTGAGGCCTCAGCAGAGACTGTGGGCTCCATAGCCTTTATCTAGGCTTGGGAAGAGGGTGGGTTAGGGAGGGTAGGGGGAGGGTGAAATGAGGAGGATACAGAGGGTTTATTAACAATCTACATTTCATACCAGCTACACATTTGTTATGCTCCCGTCCTTCTGTGCAACTCTCTGTGTGGGGCAACACAAAAAAGAAACTCAAATCCCATTTCCTTCCTCCACTCCCAGGTCCACCTCCAGTATCAGCTATTGTGTCCTTGAAGTGGCTGAAGACGATCACCTTCCACAGCCTTGCACCCAGGCCCATAGTGCTCCTCTCCCAGCCTGAGTGAATACTCTGTTCCTTGGTCCCTGCTATTGTCAGGGACGATTGCATGGGCTACGCCAGGAAAGTAGGCTGGGTGACTGCGGGACTAGTGATTGGGGCTGGAGCCTGCTATTGCATTTATAGACTGACCCGGGGAAGAAAACAGAACAAGGAGAAAATGGCTGAGGGTGGGTCTGGGGATGTGGATGATGTTGGGGACTGTCCTGGGGCCAGGTACAATGACTGGTCTGATGATGATGATGACAACAGTGAAAACAAGGGTATAGTGTGGTACCCACCTTGGGCCCGGATTGGGACTGAGGCTGGAACCAGAGCAAGGGCCAGAGCAAGGGCCAGGGCTACTCGGGCTCGTCGGGCTGTTCAGAAGCGGGCTTCCCCCAATTCAGATGATACTATTTTGTCCCCTCAAGAGCTGCAGAAAGTTCTTTGCTTGGTTGAGATGTCTGAAAAGCCTTATATTCTTGAAGCAGCTTTAATTGCTCTGGGTAACAACGCTGCTTATGCATTTAACAGAGATATTATTCGTGATCTAGGTGGTCTCCCAATTGTTGCAAAGATTCTCAATACTCGGGATCCCATAGTTAAGGAAAAGGCTTTAATTGTCCTGAATAACTTGAGTGTGAATGCTGAAAATCAGCGCAGGCTTAAGATATACATGAATCAAGTGTGTGATGACACAATCACTTCTCGCTTGAACTCATCGGTGCAGCTGGCTGGACTAAGATTGCTCACAAATATGACTGTTACTAATGAATATCAGCACATGCTTGCTAATTCCATTTCAGACTTTTTTCGTTTATTTTCAGCAGGAAATGAAGAAACCAAATTTCAGGTTTTGAAACTCCTTTTGAATTTGGCTGAAAATCCAGCCATGACTAGAGAACTGCTCAGGGCCCAAGTACCGTCTTCACTTGGTTCCCTCTTTAATAAGAAGGAGAACAAAGAGGTTATTCTTAAACTTCTGGTCATATTTGAGAACATAAATGACAATTTTAAATGGGAAGAAAATGAATCTGCTCAGAATCAATTCAGTGAAGGTTCACTTTTCTTCTTTTTAAAAGAATTTCAAGTGTGTGCTGATAAGATTCTGGGGATAGAAAGTCACCATGATTTTTTGGTGAAAGTAAAAGTTGGAAAATTCATGGCCAAACTGGCTGAGCATATGTTCCCAAAGAGCCAGGAATAAATTCTTAATTTTGTAGTTTAGAAGTAACACACATTGTAAACTATTCCTTTTCTCCACCTTGTTTATATGGTAAAGGAATCCTTTCAGCTGCCAATTTTGAGTGATGAATATCATTGTATAATCAATGCTGATTTTTATCTGAGTTGATCTTCAGGTCTAAGCTGGATGAATGAATATCACTACCTGTTCTGAAAACATGTTTGTTGCTTTTTATCTCGCTGCCTAGATTGAAATATTTTTACTATTTCTTTTGCGTGACAGTGAACTAGTTTTTCATAAGTAAGCTCCCTCCTGTCATTTGCATTAATTTGATTTGTATATCATCAATAAAGTTGTGTATTAATGCTGAACAAAACAAGAAGAAAGAAAGAAACCAGCTTTGTCCTTTGGTTTATAATATAGTTGGAGAGGTAAGAAAAATACAAACAAATAGATAACAATATCTGGACCATATACTCATTGTCAAATGTGCAGTCTGAGAGCACTGAGGAAGCAAAGGCTTCTGTGGGATACAGTAGTCAGCTACAGATTCATGGAAGAAAAGGCTATTTAAAATGAGTCCTGAATGGTGTACATAGTTAGGGCATTCCAAGAGCTGGAGTGAGGGGGCACTAGGGTGAGAAAGGCATGGAGGTAGGAACCCTTTTCCTAGGACAGTGAGGATACTAGTCTACTTAGAGTAGAGAGTGTGGGGAATGGAAGTAAATAAATTTGGAAAGCTGAACGAAGCCAGTTTCTGGAGAGTTGTTTGAATATTATCCCACTGAACACCAAGAGTCAAATATTTTTGACTAGAAAGAACAATTGGAATTCATATAGAGATTCCTCTCTCACCAACTGTGCAGCATCTGCGAGGGTGTGGATAAATGGATCCTATCAAACTCTTGTGGTAGGAATAAGTTTACACTGAGTTTGCCCAAGATTTGTGGAGGGCCATTTGGTAATACATATAAGCCTTAAAGTTTGTTACTCTTTTGTCCTAAGGAAATAATTGAATAATTGGCTAAAGGCTTTATGGACAAGGCTTTTCATCCCAGCACTGTCCAAAACAGTAACAATTGGAAACAACTAAGTGTCTAGCACACCAGAATGGTGAAATAAATTCAGGAATGTTCACACAGTATATAAGATAAATATGTTGATCCAAATCCATGTTGCCAGGAAAAGATATTCATCCTGCATTGTTAAATGAGAAAGGTAGTTTAGATAGCAGTATTCATAGAATGATTCCTTTTCTTTTTTGAAGATAATAAAACATATTTTAAAGTAGACACTAACAATTACGGAATTATAGATACCCCAAAAGTAACTGGCTATATTTGAGTGGAAGGATAATGAGTGATCTTTTACTTTTTTATTTTTTATTCATCTTTATATTTTTATTTATATAAAATGAGTATTGGTTTTTTTGGAAATTATTGAAAAAGAAAGTGTTGGCAATGAAGCAGGTGATTGGAGCATGTACTGAGTGGAAAAAAAGAATTTAGATTAAAAATGAGATGGCGTGAAGTTTCCTCTCTGAAATGATAGATGAGTGATGAAGATGGGGCTTGTCATGAGGATTAAATTAAATAATACATGCAAAATACTTTGAATGTTCTGGCACAGAGCAGTTAATTAAGAAAAATAAGCACTCTTAATTCCCTGGAATGCAGGGTTGATAGTTTTTTGGGGTGGCCTTTGTTTTGTTGGGGGCATTCTGCCATGTGTCAGTGTCATTTAATAAATAAGAACAACAATAAAAGTTAGCATTTATTAAGTGACTACTGTGTAGAGTTCTGTGATTCCTCCAAGACAACTGTTAAAATAATTTCTCAAAGAATAAGATTTCCTTATTTCCAAGGGCTCAGTGTTTCTTCAGACATGATCTCACCAGCTTTCACAACATATTCCAAGTGAGATCAGGGAAGGGTAAAACCCTCCATTCAGTTACCAACTGCTCTCAGCCCCAGGCTTCTATATACTTACCTTAATGTTGTCTATAGTAGACAAAAGGGTCAGGAACTGGTTGGCTTAAAGTTGTTGCATACGAGGACCCTATTGAATGAAGTAAAAGTGGAGACTCATTTGACACCAGTTTTAAGGATAGATTAGGGAAAACGCAAGTAACATTTTTTTCTTGCTCTATTATTGGGTAGGAGAAAAAGATTTGGGAGGGGAAGGCTAATACACTTAAAATAAATTGAGTTTGAGGAATCTATGTGCCATCCAGGTGGAGACAGCCTATTGTCATTTGAATGGATTTAACTGACACTCAGAGGAAAAATAAAGACTTGGGAGCCATCAGAAGATGAATGGTAATTGAGGACATGGGAGTGGATGTGGTTTCCCAGAGAGGAGGTGCAGAGTATAAGAGTGGAGGGGTGCCAAAGGAACTGTGGCAGCTGGGGAGAGAAGCACAGAATTGAGGCTGAGTGTATACCCTTTCAGACACTTTCACTATCCATATTTCTATATATTGTATACATAAAATTAGATGATACTGTATATAAATTTTCAGAGCCTGATTTAAAATCTTTCTAATTTGCTCCTAAAAAATATTCATTGAAGATACTTGAGAAAACAGAGGCAATGAGAACACACTTGTTTTCTGACCCAGATGTGTAGCTTGAACATCTAAAATAAATTCACATCAAGCCATGTTGAATTTGGGGTGCTGAGTTTTTTTTTTTTTTTTTTTTTTTTTTTTACTTAACCTCATTTGAAATGTGGGTAAAAATGAGGTTAAGTAATAAAAAGCCACCATGTGGCAGGGGCATAGGCCTGACTAGCATCCATCTGCTCTGGCAGATTTCTCCTCCTTCCTCCCCACTCTTTTCCCTTCTCCCTCCTTCCCACTTCTATCTTTATTTCTTCCTTCTGGGAGATCACTGGATGTATATATAGTCTCTTTGTGCTTCTGTGACCATTTAATTTCCATGACACCAGGTCACGCAACAGTGGGCATTTAATACAGAATTGTCATTGCTGTGGTAATGTGGCGACCTAGGGTGTGAGTGGATGCCAAAAATTTTCTGGAACTCTTGTTGAACAGAGACTGAGGAGGAACTAGTCTTAGCGTGGCACAGCCCTATGTGCATGGCATGTACTTTTGATGTCCCACACCTGGTATTATTTGGAACCAAATTGCCCAGACTTTGGGAAGTGCTGTGTGAGACAGATGTGTGACAGCCTGGTCCAGGCAGGCCACATGGCCAGCCAAGCCACATGCCAGTGTCCTGATGCTTTCACACTGGAGGTTGCCACTCTCAATCATTTTGGGAAGGGTATAGTTCTAGGATTGTGGCCATGATAGTGGCAGATCATGGGGGCATGGAGGAGGCAGTGTCCTGTCTTTAGAGATGATGGCAGCTCCTGGGAAACTGAGGAAATTAGGAACTTGGAGGATATTTTGATTTTGTTATCATCTAACAATTTCAGGAATTTAAGTGGGTCTATCCCAGTAAAATGTGTCCAAAGGTAATTTTAACAAAACTGAAGTATAGTTCTCTTGTAAATTGTCACCTAAAGCATAATATTTCAAGGCTCAGGAAAGTGGCGTTTTTAAAATTCATAGTTTACTTGTCTTGTCTCAATAAACATCCCAAGTGTAGGTTTAGCAAATTGATATGGTTCAGGAAAATTGTGTGTTTATGCTTCCATTTGTTTAATTTCTCTGCTAAGTTCTCTTGAAAATGGGTTTTCTAAGAATGATTATGACTATTTTCAATGCTATCTTTGTACATTCATTTTACATCACATCCCAAGTTAAAGGTTTTTTTTCTGGTTTCTCTATTTGAGCTGTGGCTCTTCTTTGCCTTTAAACCAGAACTATCTTGCATGCCATCTTGGTGTGTAGTAAACTAGGATAGTGGCCCCTGGTCTGTCCTGCCCTGAGGGGTTGTATTAAGCAGGATAACAAATATTTATTTTTCAGAATGATATACTTCCACATTTGACCCTGTGCATTGGGTTCCCCTCAGGCCTTGTGTTAAGGGTTTGGACAGTTTGTGTGTTTGGTGATAGACCTTAGTGTAGGAAGAAAGGAGGTGAGGAGAGCAGGAAGTCTTATTACTTTATCCTTACAGGTTCATGCACATATAATTCAGTCCACCAATGAGATTGGGCTTAGTGTAACTCTCTGGCCCTATTGACCATTTATATTTTAAAAAATGAAAGAGTAATAATACAAGATCTTTGGGCATAGAGCCCCCTGTTTATCGAGCATTTCTTTTTTGTTTGTTTGTTTCAAGTTTTTATTTAAATTCTAGTTAGTTAACATACAGTGTGGTATTCGTTTCAGGAGTAGAATTTAGTGATTCATCACTTCCATATAACACCCAGTGCTCATCCCAAGAAGTGCCCTGCTCAATACCCATCACCCATTTAGCTCATCCGCTGCCCACCTCCCCTCCATCAACCCTCAGTTTGTTCTCTATAGTTGAAAGTCTCTTATAGTTTTCCCTCCTTCTCTTTTTCCCCTCTTCCCCTAGATTCATCTGTTTTGTTTCTTAAATTCCACATATGAGTGGAATAATATGGTATTTGTCTTTCTCTGATTGACTTATTTCTCTTAGCATAATACACTCTAGCTCAATCCACGTCGTTGCAAATGACAAGATTTCATTCTTTTTTATGGCTGGGTAATATTCCATTATATATATATATATATATATATATATATATATATATATATAGTGATAATTTATGTTACTGTAAGAAAAATAGTTACCAAGTAGACCAGAATCTTAGTGTTTGGAGCTCAGAACATTCTGTCCCTGAAATCAGTCTACATTAGAAACCGAATTATCATCAAATGATTATTTATTTAGTTCTCAGGGAATCAGGACAAATTGATGTTAGCTAAATGTTGGTGACATCAAAGCAGAAGAACCTGGTACATCCATGTCTGCTGTGGGGATTGACTTGTTACTGAAATCAAATACTTATATTCAATAGTTAGAGTATATTTCTTCCTGGACACAAATCTAAATTTTGTCTGTTTGGATACCCCTTTGACAGAGGCAGAGTATGAGTGGATGGCAGTTTTACAACTATAAAAGATATACTATGAATATAAAGATATATTATCAATTAGCTTTCATACAGAGTTTGAGAGATGTATACTTTTATAGCAGGAGGAAACTGGTATTGGTGCAATACATTCTTCCCTACAGGTTGATTAGTGTCTCTCTTTTCTGGATTATTTTTGTTTGATGAGTAATGATAATTTGTTATTAAATTTTTCTGAAACCCAAGCAAAATTAATTGTCAGCTCTTTAATTATTTTTTTCCATTTCCATTTCAGTCTTCTGTTCACTGAAATGTGATTTAACTATGTTCATGCTAATTTTTGTGGCTTTCGTTCAATAAACTGCAGTGAAAATGCAGACATAATGAAATTGATTCATAAAGCAAAAATTTTAATTTTTACTTTCTTTTATCATTTAAAATGAGCTAAAAGGATTCTCATTTTGATATTAGAAAAGTGGAATTTAGGCAAGAATGAATAAAACCACCAGTATTGAAAGTATTTTATAAATTGTAAATCCATTCAAACTGATTTGGACAATGATTCATTATAATCAACTACTATTTAACATCATCAGTCTTCACCTCTTGTTAAACTGACCCATGTAATTTACAGCCCAAAAATGGAATTGTTAAATTGCACCATGTCATCTGTGAAAATTCAATAAATTCTGTTTGATTTTCTTCCAATATAAAGCTTAAATCCTTATTCATGAATATCATAACTTTGAATGTCTATAAATGTATATCACATATATGATTGTTTGTTTAGGTGGATATGTTTATAATTGGGGAAGTATTAAGATGTTAATAACACCCTGGAATGTTCTTAAGCTATTCTTAAAATACTAATAGATGTCCCAGATTTGTTTCAACCCAGAGAAAATTAGTGTCTGGGGAAGAAGGCCATAGTATAGGCTTTGCACTGGTGGACAACATTATGCATCCAACTGGGCATTTGACTACCACTTTGAGACAGATTTGAGAATTACCAGAACTCTGAGAAGTTATTTTTCACAATGAACTCATTTTTAATCTTCTTTATTTTATTTTATTTTATTAAACCATAGAAATAACTCATGCTTATTAAAAATTAAAACAGATAAACATATAAAGTGAAACATAAAACTGCCTTTTTCTTACCCATCATTACAGTTAGCTACTATTACAAGTCTAATATGTTTTATGCATATAGAAACATAAATGATATATGTATTCACATTTTTATCAGAAAATGAACTGATAGTCCATTGTTCTGTTTTGCAACTTTTATTTCACTTAAAACAAATCATGTGTATCTTTCCATGCATCTCTTATTTCATTTAACTTTGTTCATGTTGTCCTTCTGTGTAGATGATCTACATTTTTAGGTAGTCCTATCACTCAACCTTTCCCTTTAGGGTCTCTAGTTTTGGGATCATGCTGAGGCAGACTTTTCCCACCCCACAGTTTTAAAATAATTTTTTTATATTTTCTTCAAACTTAAAAAAATTGTATGTGTGTGTGTCTGTGTGTGTGTGTGTTTAATCTTTCTGGTATGTACTTTTATGAGTGGTATGAAATAGAGAAGTAATTTTACTTCTTTTTCCCAGCCCCAGACATTGAATATGCCATAGTCTCCTCCACTTTTTGGCAGAATTTTTCATATGTTATCAGTCATAGGCTATGTACAAAATGTTATTGTTCTCTGTAAATGGAAACATTATTGTTCTTTTTGCTATCTTTGAAGTATGATATACCGAGGACAGTTGGTGAATTCCTGTATTATAGAGCCGCTTTTATTAAAGATGAAGTTAATAGTACTGGGTTGTGAAATTAGTAATTCATTGTGTTATGGGTCTATTATGAAGACATTTAAAACACCAGAAAGATAAATACAGTGTGCTTTGGGGTATGAGCATGCCATAAGAATTTGTAAAAGGCAGTCTAGCAGATGACTTTGTGAGTATGACAACACTTCACTCAAAGCAATCTTAATATTGTCTTGGGACACATGACAGTGGATGAACTAATCAGTGTATCTGATAATTTGAAAATATGCTAGCTAATTCAATCTTCCAAGGAGGAGAGTTGTTATATATTGTTATATTTACCTTGGAACCAAAGATAAGAAACTTATCTTTTTGAAACATGGAACGAACTGTTAGATCTAGAGAGCTTGAACACTATGAATTAGGACATTTTGGTGGACACTAACAAGATAAAGTAATATTCTTATAAAAGCTGGAATAGAGATTTACGTTTATAAAACACACTTGAGTACAAATAAAAAATGTAATAAAAAATGAAGTAGATACCAGTGGGACATTGACACCAACACAGTTGGCTGAAGTAGCAATTGATGAAAACCTTCTGTGGATGAATTTAATAGATGTTACTCCTTTCACCAACAATATATCCTTTTAAGCAAAAGAAATAAGAAAATAATGTTAGCACATGGTCTCGTCATACTCCCTGAAAATTTGCTGGAATAGATGAAAGCTATTTTTTTGTATTATCTTATGTTGCACCACTTCTTCAAATGTGCTTATTAACTTTGTACTTTTTAAATAGTCCTTTGTGTTTTAGACAAACACAATCATATCTATTGTAAATTGAAATTAGTTTTAACTTTCTCAATTTTATACTAATTATTTATTTTCTTATCTTATTGCAGTAGCTTTAATCTCCAAAGATACTGTTGAATAAAAATAAAGATTGTGGATAACCTTGATTTATTCCCATTTAGTGGAAATGACTCTGACATTTCATGTTTAGAATGAGGATTACTATTGATTGTTGGTAAAAAGAGCTTTTAATATTTAAGTTATTCCCTTCTGTTCCTGTTGGTATCCATTAGGAGTATATGCTGATTTTTTCCCCAATCACTTTTCAATATCTATTGAAAGAAGCATACTTTTTCTCCTTTAATATTTTTATGAAATTAATTAGATTGGTAGAATTCTTAATTTTGACATTTTTGCCTTTGTGGATCAATCCCTATTAAATCATGATATAGCTTTTTCTTGCCAACCTTCTGGGCTCTATTTGTTTATATGTTTTATAATTTGTTAATATTTTTATTTCATATTTATTATTAGTATTTTTTATAATTCTCTTTTATGTACTATCTTTAACAGATTTTGGTTTTAGGGTTGCTAGCTTTATAAAATTCTTTAGTGAATTTTCAATTTTTTTATTCTTTTCTAGTAGAGATTGAGTAACATGGATATTATCTCTTCTTTAAAGGTTAGATAGAACTGAACTGTGAAATCATTTGATTCTGGTTACTTTTTTAGTGGTAGATCTATAATCACATTTCCAATCTCTAGTAATTTCTCTACTCAAATCCTCTGTTTCTTGAGTTAATGTTGGTAATTTCTATTAGGAAATCACCCATTATCTCTAGAGTTTTTAATTTGATGTCAGATATGTATGTAAAATTATAATTTTTAATCACATTTATATAGTTAAACCCATTATTCTTCATAATGTGTATACTTTTGCTTCCCCTCTGTTTTCACTTAGTTGTACTCATGAAGAGTGTATTTTATTGGCCTTTTCAAAGAGTCAGTTTTGGATTTTTCACTTTTACAATTGTTTATCTTGGTCATATTTTTATCTTTAACTTTTATAATTTCTTGTAGTTTTGGATATGTTTTGTTGTATTTATCTTTATGTAATTCTTCAAGAAGAGTGCTTATTTCCCTTTATATGGTCTTCTTGAATCATAATGGTAATTAAGACTTTATTTTTCATGGAGTACGGCTTTAGTCATGCTCCATAGGCTTTGATATGATGTATTCTTTGCTTTCTATATAGCTTACAACTTTAGTTTTAATTTCTGCTTTGACCCACTAGTTATTTTAGAGAACTATATAATCAGGCAGTTACATTTTATGGTGATCTTTTATTATTTATTTCTGATTTTATTTTGTTAAGATAAGAGGGTGTGCTTATAAATTGTCTCATTTTTAAAATATATTTCCTCCTTCATTTAATCTGAGTTTTTAAACTTGAAAGTAGTGTTTAATTTTTAAAAAATATTTATTTATTTATTTATTTATTTATTTATTTATTTATTTTGAGAGAGAGAGTGAAAGAGCTAGAGCATGTGTGTGCAAGCAGGGGAGGGGCAGAGAGAGAGGGAGAGAGAATCCCAAGCAGACTCCACCCTGCCAGTGTGAAGCCAGACATGGGGCTTGATCTCATGAGCTGTGAGGACATGACCTGAGCTGAAATCAAGAGTCAGATGCTTAACTGACTGAGCCACCCAGACATGCTTTTTAATCCCATAAATTATTTTTCTTGCTTTAATTATAATCCTTTCAGTGCTGTTATTATTTATTTTGCTAAAGATTATCTCTGACTCCTTCAATAGTTCTATTTCGGTGGGACATATTTTAAATTTTGCAGTGCACAGACAATGGATATGAATAGTCACTTATGGAAGTAATACAAGCGACTGGAGAAATTTGGAGAATGAAAAACTCCAAGAAAGGTCTTCTGGGAGCTATCCCTTGGAGGCAGGACTGAGATATGACTGAAATTTTATTGAAATCAATTTTATGATTCTGTGTTTATTCTTCACCATAGTCACATTTTCTTCAAACACTGTTTCTTAGACATACCCAGTGATGCCTACCTAATAGTAGATTGAATATTTTTCATAAAGTATCTTTAGACTGTTACCCA
This sequence comes from Leopardus geoffroyi, assembly GCF_018350155.1. Taxonomy (NCBI): domain Eukaryota; kingdom Metazoa; phylum Chordata; class Mammalia; order Carnivora; family Felidae; genus Leopardus; species Leopardus geoffroyi. The sequence goes on from NC_059343.1 coordinate 82,440,974, forward strand.
TAATTTATCTGTTCTCTTACTCTGTCTACCCAATCCCTTGCACATCTGCAATGTATCAAATTAACACAGTGTTCTATTAGTACACTAAAATACAACTATTGTATTGTGCTTTGATTAGCTGTGCTTTAAAAGAGCTGGGCTCAGAATTTAGTGTCTAGGAGAAAACAGACTGCAAGCAAATAAGTTTCATAGACACCATGGATTGACCAATAGCTGATACTGTTTCCCAATGGGCTCATCTTGCTTATGTCTCCAAGGGAAACCTCTGAAGAGTAAGAAAGAAGAAAATAATACAATTATTTACTAAGGGATGAGGTGACAGATACTGAAAACTATTGAACATTTCCAAGTGCTCACTTACTGAACTCCTGGAAAAAGAGTGCCATTTCTCCCTTTCCTTGAAGATGGTTTCTTATTTATTTTCAAAGCAGAGATTTAATATTTCACTGGAGATTATAAATATATACATTTTACATGTATGCATATATGATAGATTATTATGTTTCCGATATAAACTTATGTTCTTGTTTTTCTCTTCCACAATATTTCTTACTTTTCCATTTTCCTCATTCCTCTTTTCAAGAAAGGTTTATGGAAGGGATTTGTGATTTCCCAAGGCCCAAACACATGAAAATATCATACTAGGTATAGTTGGTGCTCTGGACAAAGATGTACCTGGTTACAGTTTTATTTGTATTCAGCCTGCTGAAGACTCAGTGTGTTCAATATGAGTATTCATGTCTTACTTCAGTTGTGCCACAGTCTCTTCAAAGACTGCCTTTTCCTCATTGTCTCTAGTTTCTCTTTTTGGAAATTATTCTAGACATATTTGAATACTTTACATTCTTTCTGCCATGTAGTCTAACGTCTCATTTATATTTTGTACCACTTCATCTTTTTGGGCTCATTTCAGGTAATTTTTTGAGATCTCTGTTTTGATATCTTAATTATCTCTTTGCTTTTGAGTTTAACCTCTGCCAGTGCCATACACATTTCACCAGTTCCAGATTATTTTTTTGTTGGTTTGTATCCTTTGGGTTATCTAAAATGTAGGAACTGAATTCAGTCCCATACTGATGGGTGGAGTTGGCCTAGGTTCTGATTGCTCCCAGGGGGCTCTTTATCTACCCACACCCTCACATAAAAGATAAGCAAAGCCATATTTTTGCTGTGAGGAAAGGTTTTTTAGTCATCATTTTCATGTACTGGTTGTGCTTCTGTGGGGTCTGGGTTTAGACAGTAGCTCAGTACCAGCTTCCTACCTTCCATTGCCTAGAAGCATTGTCTTCTGTCATTATGCGGAATTAAAATCCTGGTTCCCAGCCCTTCAAACCAATATCCATCTGTTTGTCTTCATCTCCCGCTCAATGTTGTTAGTTTTTTCTGATTCTTGGGGATTTCTGTTTCATGATTATGAGCTTGACTATATTACTATTTTTAGAGGGGATGCATATTCTATTATTTCTGTGAGTTTCAAGTGGGAAGAGGGAAGTTTTCTGAGTCAGTTCAGTCTGCCATTGACTGGAAGCTTCTAAAATAGGTTTGTTGGATTGAATTGTATATGTGACTTATGGTCATGTCTCTTAAGAGACATCTGGGGTGGTGGTGGAGGTGGCTGCTTTATATTACTTCAATCCAGATAGTATAGGGTCTTATCAAGCTTTTTATGTCCCAGCATAGCAAAGGTAGGAAGCAGCAGAGAAAGTCTTGATCAATCAAGGATGGCACAGAAGCAAATAGAGAGCCATCATGTCCAAAGGGGCCACAAGGAAGGAATGAGAATGGTAAATTTTTTAGATGACGCCAGAACCACATGGTGTCTTTCCTTTCAATAATTCTAAGGCACTCTATAAGTATCCTTGAACTTAGACACAACCATAGAGGAAATAGCAGATCTTGAACTGATACTATTTTGGTCACCCCCATGTAGTGAGAAGACAAAAAGGAAATTATGAGTATTGCTATAGAAAATAAAAGTCGGATGTCTTAAATACTTGAATTTGTAGACTAGGCTTTATCGCAATTACATAAAAATATATGCACATATATGTACATACAGATTTATATATGAATAATAAAATAGCTAGAAGGATATACCACAATGTGTTAGCTATGGTATTCTGTAGCAGTGAGATTACAAGACATTTATATTGTCTTTTTTGCCTAGTTGACTATACTTTTCCTTATTTCAACTCAAATTCCCTTCCTTAGGGAATTTTTCCCATATCTACTGCCTCAGAGTGTGTCTTGATCTTCTGGTATGTACTTTTATTTTTTTTTTTAATTTTTTAATGTTTTATTTATATTTAAGAGAGAGAGAGAGACAGAGCACGAGTGGGGAAGGGGCAGAGAGAGATGGAGATAGAATCTGAAGCAGGCTCCAGGCTCTGAGCTGTCAACCCAGAGTCTGATGCGGGGCTCGAACCCACAAACCGCGAAATTATGACCTGAGCCAAAGTCAGACGCTTAACTGACTGAGCCACCCAGGTGCCCCTGGTGTATACTTTTCTATGTCTGTGTTCTATTCCTTCTCTGTACTTCTATGAAATTATAATTATACATACACTTGTGTGATTATTTGGTTTATGTATATCCTCCACTAGTCTGTGAGCTTCATGAGTGCAAAGGCCTAGTCTGTTTTTCTTACCATTGTATTCTCAGTAACTTGTATAGGCACTAAATAAAGACTTATTAAATGAATAAATGAATACATTTCTGCATTTTGGAATATTTTCACAATTACTGTATTAATTTCATTATTAAAAGAAAGTAAAAATCATCCCATTTAGAAAAAAATATAAACATACCTTCTATTTATTTTGATTCCTAATACCTTTGAGGGTCATACTTACCATTAACAATGTGTTGGTAATTATATTCTCTCTCCTGAAAAATCCACATACACCCTCCTTTCACTCCCAACACACAATCTTGCATATACTTTCCGGGTGCTTTTACTTGGCTAAGAACACTTGGTCTATCTAGGTTAATCAGTATGGTCAGTGGGTGAGAATTCCTTGGATACTAGCTTAAGCCTGGCTTAGGGGCCACCAGGTAGGAGGTGGACTGGCAGGCAGAAAACTTGCAGCACGGCTAGGCTCCTCCTGGGTTCTCTGGAGTTTGGGGATGAAAGACCTGCCAGACTGCACTCCTCATGCTAGGTGGCAGGCAGAAGAAATGATTCAGGGCAGCTTCTACTTAGGCATCATGAATAAGGACTGAGAACAAGTGGGTTTTTGGGGATTGCCCCACAGCAATCACTTCTGTAGGCTTCATGGAAACCCTCAGCTGTAGAGGCATAGGAGGAATCTCATTCTGGTTTCCATTGGTAGGAACAATGCACCCATCTATGCTGGGACTGAATTATCTCTATCGGAATCTGGGAGAGGGATGGAGAGGGCCAAAAGGCATTTACTTAGGTCACCACCTTCATCACTTGTTCATGTAATTCCTTGGAGCCAGCAGCAGAGTCAGTTACCTGAATGCAAATAATGAAAGGCTCTGGAATATAGGAAGGGGCCAGGGGACAGCACCTTCTCTCACTCTTGACAAGACAGGAAGGATCAAACCATCTCTGCATCCCTCACACTCCACACTCTGAGCTGCCTCAGTCTCACAGCTCTTCCCTTTGCCCAGAGCTGAATCTCGTTGTTCAGAAGGATTCAGTCTAAAAACTTATTAAATATCTTAGCATGTTTATTAACACTTCTTACATAGAAAAATTATACAATTGTAATATTAGTTGGACTATGCCTCCCTCTTAGGCTGGAAAATATTTTCATGACAGATTTTTCTTCATATTGATTTCTTGTTGATTTTTCAGTGAAAATAACTTCATTGTCTTTTTTCTGATGGTGAAAATGATTGCATGTTGGTGCTTATTTTTAAAGGCTGCAATAGTACTGGAAAATATGAGGAAATAAAAATGTCATGTTTACTCCCTGTCTCTACTGCTGACCTCTTGCCCACTCTCTAATCCCAATTCCTGCCCACCCACATTCCCATTTTAGTGGATGGACATGGTGGCTGAGGAAATGGAAAATATTACTTCCTGTAAGATTGAAGGTGGAGGGAGGGGCCTGGGGATCAGGCTAGCCCTGAGAAAGGTATCCATGAGTCTGAAGACATTTGAAAGAAAGTTACCCAGAGTCAGGAAAAGCAGGCAATGTGACCATCATCCTGAATGACTAATATCTTTTAATGACATTTTATAATTCCTTTTACAAAGCTCTTATCCATTGTGGCAAGGGTTTGTTAGTGCTCCCCTATAACCATGCTGTCTGCTTCCTCCTGGGCACCCAACTAGATGACAATGATCAGTTGTCCCTTATGAATGAATGTGGCCATAAAACTGAATTTAGACCAATGAGTTGCAGAAGTGATGTATGTCATTTCCAAATTTTCTCTCATAAAACTGCATGCCTGTTCTGTGCTGTTTTTTTCCTATCTACCAGATGAATGGAGAGAATGCTGAGTACCTAGTAGAGAGTGGAGTATAATAAGATGGAATGAGCCTGAGATGCTGAATAGGCATTTGCAGCAAAAACTCACTACTGATCTGGAACATTAACTTGAGACTCTTTTGTGAGTGGGAAATAATTTTCTAAAAAGGCATACTATTGAGTCTTTTGTTACAACAGTTGTAGCTTTTTAAGCTACTATGACATTAATGGATTTCTTTCCTTATTTATTTTTTTAGACTTCAGATGATGAAGATTATACTAACTATATTCCTATATTCCTTCCTTCATACCATGCTATCTGCATTGGTCTAATCAAAATCTTTCCCTCTTTATTCATTCATTTACTACTTGGTTTCCTTTTATCTCTATTCCTCACTTCCATCCTCCACTCTGGAGACTACTGACCTAATATATTTGATGTGCATATTTTTGTTTGACTTCTTTTAAAACTCAAATTATTTTATATGCATGAATTTTTATTTATTTTTATTTTGGGGGGAATACTTGCTATACATCATACATTTATTAGTGAATATCCCTCTGAAATTAGCAACAATATATAAAAAATTATGATTGTAATACTTGGTCAAGCAGAACTAGCAACTTTCACTTTTAAAAAGTAAAAATCTGTCAAAATGTCAATCAGTAAATACACATATCAAATACAACATACTAGTTATGTTAAATGCTATAAGCTAATGTGAATCCCACAGAATGGAAAAAAACACACTTAAGCTTTAAGAATCATTTTTTCTTTGTATATTAACATTATCTCAAATACATACATGGGAAAAATGAGGTAACTGTAAATGTGTAAGGAACAGGTCCCTGCCAAATTATATCACAGAGCTTGAGTGCTGAGCCCTGCCAGAACTTGGGGCAGGGGTATAGTGCCCACTGTCATGCTTAGGCCAGAAGTTGGTAAATAAATGAGTAAACAATGACAAGCCCCCACCACAGGAAATCATTGGTAACATGGCATCTACAGCAAGGTCAGCAAATCACAAACATCTTAAAAAATTGTTTTATAAATCTTTTTTAAAAATGATTTTTTGAAAAATGTTGTGTTTCCTCCCCATTGCTGCTTATTGTAATCATTGCTGCAGCCGACACACAATCCACGATCCTGTTTCCACCTGCCCCAGAAAACTTAAGGATTCTGAAAACCTTTTGTTGGGTGGGAAAAGGTCAGGGGTTGGAGAGAGTGGTTCTCTGTGTAAAACACGTGGGATTTAAACACTGCTATAAATATAGAAATGTCACCTGGAGTTATCTACAGTAAGACTTTGGGTTCCACGGAGTGGGGCCAGGCTGATGGGTCCCCATGGCAGGCTGAGGGGAGGCAGGGAGCCAGGGCTGATCCAGGGAGAAGGAGAGCTGTTAGAGCACCCCTGGGGCAGCAGGGGACAAAGGCTGCCTACTAGGATGTCCTGGCTCCACACGTGGTTAGTCCAGGCAGCAACCCCAACTGGGGGTTGGACAGGAAAGGAAAGGGACCAAGGAGGGAAAAGGTGGGAGCTCAGCCAGACCCTATAGGGGGCTTCTTCCAGATTTTGGAGGCAGGACTCAGGCTGGGAGGGGGACCTTGGAGGTGGGAACCATACCTGGAGGAGACTAGGCCAGTCAGTTGGGAGACAAGCCCTGGTTGGAGGGAGCAATGCCCTGAATGTGTATGGTTCCAGAAGGCTCTGGGGACATGTGTGGTACAGTGCATGGCAGTTATCAGCTGAGCAAAGATCACCCCCTAACTCTGCTCATGACCACCAGCTGCACAGTCCAGCTCAAGCTGTACACAAGCATGCAGACCAGGCGGCACCACCAGACCATTTCCTGCCCTCTTGGCACTTGGTTCTGGTTGGTCTGTATATCCTCCATTAAACCAAAGAAAACAAATTGTTTAAAAATCCACACTCCCAAATCCTACATGTGATTTTGGACCAAATAAATAAAAAAAACTGCTGCTCCTCATGTTCATGTAAAACAGACAGGAGAGATGGGGTATGGGTCTGGACCCCATCACTGCCAAGGAGGGATGGTCATCAGGAGCACAGGAGGTCACTCTCCCCTGCATGGCCCAGGTCCCTTTGGGATACATGCCACCCCAGCTCAGGGCCTGTCCCCATCTGCTCAGGAGATTGACTCTGATATTTTAATTTAGATAACGGTATGGTACTGTGGTTCTCATTGTTTCTTTTCCCCACTCAGCAGTATTTTAGAAAATATGTTACATGTTACTCTGTGTACATCTAATCTGTAGTCTTTTTCTTTTTAATGTTTATTCATTTCTGACAGACAGAGTGAGCGGGGGAGGGGCAGAGAAACAGGGGGGCAGAGGACCTGAGTTGACATCACTGAGCCCGAAATGGCTCGAACTCACAAACCATGAAATCATGACCTGAGACCAAGTCAGACACTTAACCGACTGAGTCATCCAGGTGTCCCTAATCTGGAGTTTTTAATTGTTGTTCGATATACCACAGTGTTCATCTACTCTAATCTACTTCAGTTTCCTAGAAACAAAATCTAGACTGCTTCCGATTTCCTACTACCTCAAACGCTGTGATGAATGTCATCATACATGTTCCCTTACATGCCTATGTGAGATGTGTTCTGGAATATATGTAAAATAAATGGAGTTTTGGGCCATAGGAAATATATATAATTATTTTAATTAAGTACTGCCAGACTGTTTTTTGGATTAGCAGCTCCAGTCTAAAATCTAATCAGCTGTATGTGTTGAAGTTCCTATATTTCTGGACACTTACTAACAATTGGTATGTCTCAGCTTTCTAATTGCCAGCCAAATAGGTGTAAATACATTTCTAATTGTATTGTAATCAGCAATTATCTGATTAATAATGAGTTTGAACATCTCTTCATGTATTTCTTTTTTTAATGTTTATTTATTTTGAGAAAGGGACAGAGCAAGCAGTGAAGGGGCAGAGAGAGAGAGGGAGAAAGAGAAAATCTCAAGCAGGCTCCACAACGTTAGTGCAGAGCCCAACTCAGGGCTCAATCTCATCAACCCTGAGATCATGACCTGAGCCTAAATCAAGAGTCAGACCCTTAACCGAGTCACCCAAGCACCCTTCCGTGTCTTTCTAAGTATTTTGGTTTTCCTCTTATCTGATTGTACTTTTTATATATTTTGCAAATTTAGGGTGGTGTGTTCCTGTCCTTTTCGTTTGGATTTGCAGGAGTACTTTATGTATGCTGGATACTAATTCTCTGTTAGTTTAACATATTGCAAATATGGTTTTTTTCATCTGTTATCTATTAACATTGTTCATAGTGTCCTTTATTGAAATACTCATTTTAATGTAATCAAATCTATTAATCTTTTTTGCCATATGGTATATAGTTCCCAGGTTCTGTTTAAGACACTGTTATCCAATTCGAAGCCACAAAGATATGCTTCTCTATTATCTTCTGTTAACTTCATAATTTTAACTTTCATATTTAGCTCTTTCATCCTCTGGTGTCCAGATTTATATTTGGTGCTAGTCAGGAGTCCAGTTTTATTTTTCTTCAAATAGTAAGCCAGTCTTCCCAATATAATGTACTAAACTCTTCGTCCTTTCTCCATTGATTTGTGGTGACAATTTTATACTATATTAGGTTTCTATATTTACTTACATCTGTCTCTATGTCTTTTCATTTATCTATTTATCTCTTCCATATTGCTTTTATTACTGTGATATGGCGGGGACAGCTAATACTGACCAAATGATCTTTGTACTTCCCTACTTTCCCAGCCTGCCTTGCGCTTGGATTGGGACCACATGACCAGACTCAGACAAGGTACTATAAACAAAAGCAATGTAAATGACTTCTGGGCCAAGGTAGTTTAAACACCTGTAAAAAAGACCATGTATTAAGATGGAGGAGCCAAAAGATGGAAGAAACCTTGGATCAGTGAGTAACTGCATGGAAGACTGGAGAGTTGCTCAAACCTTATTAAATTTTATGTAAACAAGAAATAAACATTTATTTATTTCACTGAGATTCTGGGGTTCCTTTGTTAATGCAGCATAGCCTTTTGTTACCTTGACTAATCTATATGGTTTTGTAGTATATCTTACTATCTGGTTGAATAAGTATCTCCTCTTAATCCTTATTTCTCAAAATTGACATAACTCTTTTAAGGTGAATACTTTCATATAAATGTTAGACTGTATCAATTAAGCTTTGATAGATTTTTTTAACCTTAAGCCAATTTTGCTTTCCAATATTGATCGTGAAATATTTTTGTACATTGCTGGATTCTACTTGCTTGTATTTTGTTGTAAATTTCCACATATATGTTTATAAGTGAGACATGTACAATTTTCCTTTTTCATACTGACTTTTTATGATTTTGATATAAAGGTTAATACTAGTCTTGTAGAATATATTGGACAGTATTACTTCTTTCTGTTCTCTGGAAGAGTTTGTATAAGACTTGAATTATCAATTCTATATGGGCTTGTTTTGAGGGGCAGAGGGACTTTTAAACTACGTATTTGTTTCCACAGTGGTTATAGGAATCTTTGGCTTTTTCTTTTTGAGTCAGTTTTGGTAAGTTCTATTTTTCAAGGAATTCATCAAATTCGTCCCTGTTTTCAAATTTATTATCATAAAGTTAATCATAATATTATCTTTAAAAATCTCTGCTTTTGCAATATTATGTCTTTTTGTTCATTGCTAATAGTTTATTTATATTTTTTCTTGACTACTCTCACCAAAGATTTGTCTTTTTTATTATACCATTAAAAGGAAGAACTTTTGTCTCTGGTAATACTGTCTAATGTATTTTTGCTTTTTATTTAATCTATCTTTTGCTCTTGTCTTTTTCATTCTTCTGTCTTTACATTTATTCTCTTAGTCTTTTTCTAACTTAATTTGGATACCTAGCTTATTGATTTTTGTTGTTTTTTTAGTCTAACATAACGTTTTAAAATAATAACAGCTTCTTTGAGAGATAATTCACATACTAAACAGTTCACTATTTAATGTGTACAATTCAACATTTCTTAGTATATTCACAGGGATGTGCAACCATCACCATGATAAATTTTAAAACATTTTTATCACCTCCCTCCAAAACCTTGAACCCATTAGCTGTCACTCTCCATCTCTCCTTTACTTCCCCCTCAGCCTTCATCAACCACAATTCTACTCTCTGTCTCTGTAGATTTACCTATACGAAAAATACTGTATACCATAAAGATTTAAGAACATAAATTCACCTTGAAATACTATTTTTACTGAATTCTACAAATTTGATCTTCAGTATTTTAATTATTACTCAGTTTTCAGTATTTAAAAATTTCCATTATGTTTCCTTTTTAAAAATATGAATTACTTAGAAGCATGTTTTAAAAACCCCAAACACATGGGATTTTTAAAAATCTTATCTTGTTGTTATTGTTTTCTATCCTATTTTCATTTGGTCAGATAAGATGATCTTTATGATATTGATTCTTAGAAATTTGTTGAGACTTGCTTTATGGCCAAGTACATGATTAATTATTGTAAATTTTCTATGTAGCTTAAGAAGAAAGTGTATTCTCCTATTATTGGGGGCAGGATTCTGTATATGTCCATTAAATCAGCCTGTTGATTGCATTGTTCACTATTCTATATCTTTACTATTTTTTGTTCTCCTTGTCTTTTGAATACTTTACAGAAGTATGTTGAATTTTCTCATGTGATTGTTGGTTTGTTCATTTCTTTTTATAGTTCCATAACATTTTTCTTTATATATTTTGAGGTTACTTTATTAAATTCCCATGCATTTATTTATTTATTTATTTCAATTTATGAAATTTATTGTCAAACTGGTTTCCATACAACACCCAGTGCTCATCCCAAAAGGTGCCCTCCTCAATACCCATCACCCACCCTCCCCTCCCTCCCACCCCCCATCAACCCTCAGTTTGTTCTCAGTTTTTTTTTAATATATGAAATTTATTGTCAAATTGGTTTCCATACAACACCCAGTGCTCATCCCAAAAGGTGCCCTCCTCAATACCCATCACCCACCCTCCCTTCCCTCCCACCCCCCATCAACCCTCAGTTTGTTCTCAGTTTTTAACAGTCTCTTATGCTTTGGCTCTTTCCCACTCTAACCTCTTTTTTTTTTTTCCTTCCCCTCCCCCATGGGTTTCTGTTAAGTTTCTCAGGATCCACATAAGAGTGAAACCATATGGTATCTGTCTTTCTCTGTATGGCTTATTTCACTTAGCATCACACTCTCCAGTTCCATCCACGTTGCTACAAAAGGCCATATTTCATTTTTTCTCATTGCCACGTAGTATTCCATTGTGTATATAAACCACAGTTTCTTTATCCATTCATCAGTTGATGGACATTTAGGCTCTTTCCATAATTTGGCTATTGTTGAGAGTGCTGCTATAAACATTGGGGTACAAGTGCCCCTATGCATCAGTACTCCTGTATCCCTTGGGTAAATTCCTAGCAGTGCTATTGCTGGGTCATAGGGTAATTCCCATGCATTTAGAATTTTTTTTTTTGTGATATGAACCTTTTATCATCATTCAACAAAACCTTTATCTTTAAATAATAATAGATTTACAAGGAGTAGCAAAGATAGTACAGAGACGTCTTCCATACAATTCAGTTTCCCCCAATGGTTACACCTTACATAACTATAGTGTAATAACAAAGTTAGGAAACTGACATTAGTACACTGTGTACATAGTTTTACACTATTTTATCACACCACTGCAATCAAGATACAGAATTGTTCTATCACTGCAAAGATCTCCTTTGTGCTACCTCTTTCTAGTCACACACATTCTCCACCCGACCATCCCTAATGCCTAGCAACCACTAATCTGTTCTCCATCTCTATAATTTTTTCATTTCAAGAATGTTATATAAATGGAATCATATGGTATGTGGCATTTTGAGATTGGCTTTTTTCTCTTTCCCACTCAGTATAATGCCCTTGAGATTCATTCAAGTTGTTGTGTGTATCAATAGTTCATTCCTTTTCATTAGCAAATAGTATTTAATGATATAGATGTACAATTTATTTAACCATTCACCTATTTTTATCTTTAATAATGTTTTTTTGTCTTAAAATATATTTTGTCTGATATTAATTTGGCTATGCCAACTTCCTTTTGGTTAGTGCTTATATGGTATATTTTCACATATTTTACTTTCCAAGTTTCTGCATACTTATTCCTTAGCATGTGGCTGGATTTAAAAAATATGACAATATCTTTTAACTACTAAGTTTAGCCCATTTTCATGTATTATGAATACTAATACATGTGAACTATTGTGCTTTCTATTTGTATTGTGTTTTTGAGGCTCTACTTTTCTCATTTCTTACCTTCTTTTGGATTTTTTTTTGTTAGTGCATTTTTTCTTTACTGCCTTAGACATCATACATTATATTATTTTAGTAGTCCCTTCTGAAATTTTATTTTTCATATCTAACTTAAGTCTAGAGCTAATCAGTACAGTACATAAATAGTAGGTGACAGCTCAATTGCAATTAATATGGACTGATATAAATTTATGTTCTTAAGCACCCTCAAAACCTATAATTCTCTTTTTTTGTTCTGATATTGCAGTATCACCACCAGACCTAAGGTGTTTTTATATTTTGAAGTATGAGTCTCAAAGAGAGCATATGAGACAAATTGTTATTTATTTTCCTTATCAGCAGGTCATAGTGGGAACTATTTTTTACTTATTTTTATTTATTTATTTATTATTTTTTTTAAATTTTTTTTTCAACGTTTATTTATTTTTGGGACAGAGAGAGACAGAGCATGAACGGGGGAGGGGCAGAGAGAGAGGGAGACACAGAATCAGAAACAGGCTCCAGGCTCTGAGCCATCAGCCCAGAGACTGACGCGGGGCTCGAACTCACGGACCGCGAGATCGTGACCTGGCTGAAGTCGGACGCTTAACCGACTGCGCCACCCAGGCGCCCCCGGGAACTATTTTTTAAAGGCCCAGAAAGACTCAGGATTTCCCATATCACCTATTTTGATTACCAGTGTTCCCAGTTTCACTAAAGAAATGTGGTATTCCAGAAAGGGAAGGAAAACTTCAGGACTCATTCTATGAAGCCAGTATTACTTTGATTCCTAAACCAGACAGAGACCCAGCAAAAAAAGAGAACTACAGGCCAATATCCCTGATGAATATGGGTGTAAAAATTCTCAATAAGATACTAGCAAATAAGATACTAGGGCTGGTTCAACATTCGCAAATCAATCAACGTGATACATCACATTAACAAAAGAAAAGATAAGAACCATATGATCCTATCAATCGATGCAGAAAAAGCATTTGACAAAATTCTGCATCCTTTCTTAATAAAAACCCTCGAGAAAGTTGGGACAGAAAGAACGTACTTAAAGATCATAAAAGCCATTTATGAAAAGCCCACGGCTAACATCATCCTCAATGGGGAAAAACTGAGAGCTTTCTCCCTGAGATCAGGAACACGATAGGGATGTCCACTCTCACCGCTGTTGTTCACATAGTGTTGGAAGTTCTAGCATCAGCAATCAGACAACAAAACGAAATCAAAGGCACCAAAATTGGCAAAGATGAAGTCCAGCTTTCACTTTTTGCAGATGACATGATACTACACATGGAAAATCCGATAGACTCCACCAAAAGCCTGCTAGAACTGATACATGAATTTACCAAAGTTGCAGGATACAAAATCAGTGTACAGAAATCAGCTGCATTCTTATACACTAATAATGAAGCAACAGAAAGACAAATAAAGAAACTGATCCCATTCACAATTGCACCAAGAAGCATAAAATACCTAGGAACAAATCTAACCAAAGATGTAAAAGATCTGTATGCTGAAAACTATAGAAAGTTTATGAAGGAAATTGAAGAAGATATAAAGAAATGGAAAAACATTCCGTGCTCATGGATTGGAAGAATAAATATTGTCAAAATGTCAATACTACACAAAGCTATCTACACATTCAATGCAATCCCAATCAAAATTGCACCAGCATTCTTCTCGAAACTAGAACAAGCAATCCTAAAATTCATATGGAACCACAAAAGGCCCCGAATAGCCAAAGTAATTTTGAAGAAGACCAAAGTAGGAGGCATCACAATCCCAGACTTTAGCCTCTACTACAAAGCTGTAATCATCAAGACAGCATGGTATTGGCACAAGAACAGACACATAGACCAATGGAAGAGAATAGAAACCCCAGAACTAGACCCACAAACGTATGACCAACTAATCTTTGACAAAGCAGGAAAGAACATCCAATGGAAAAAAGACAGTCTCTTTAACAAATGGTGCTGGGAGAACTGGACAGCAACATGCAGAATATTGAAACTAGACCACTTTCTTACACCATTCACAAAAACAAACTCAAAATGGAGAAAGGACCTGAATGTGAGACAGGAAACAATCCAAACCCTAGAGGAGAAATCAGGAAACAACCTCTCTGACCTCAGCCGCAGCAATCTCTTACTCGACACATCCCCAAAGGCAAGGGAATTAAAAGCAAAAATGAATTACTGGGACCTTATGAAGATAAAAAGCTTCTGCACAGCAAAGGAAACAACCAACAGAACTAAAAGGCAACCAACGGAATGGGAAAAGATATTTGCAAATGACATATCAGACAAAGGGCTAGTATCCAAAATCTATAAAGAGCTCACCAAACTCCACACCCAAAAAACAAATAATCCAGTGAAGAAATGGGCAGAAAACATGAATAGACACTTCTCTACAGAAGACATCCAGATGGCCAACAGGCACATGAAAAGATGCTCAACGTTGCTCCTCATTAGGGAAATACAAATCAAAACCACACTGAGATATCACCTCATGCCGGTCAGAGTGGCTAAAATGAACAAATCAGGAGACTATAGATGCTGGCGAGGATGTGGAGAAACGGGAACCCTCTTGCACTGTTGGTGGGAATGCAAACTGGTGCAGCCACTCTGGAAAACAGTGTGGAGGTTCCTCAAAAAATTAAAAATAGACCTACCCTATGACCCAGCAATAGCACTGCTAGGAATTTACCCAAGGGATACAGGAGTACTGATGCATAGGGGCACTTGTACCCCAATGTTTATAGCAGCACTCTCAACAATAGCCAAATTATGGAAAGAGCCTAAATGTCCATCAACTGATGAATGGATAAAGAAATTGTGGTTTATATACACAATGGAGTACTACATGGCAACGAGAAAGAATGAAATATGGCCCTTTGTAGCAACGTGGATGGAACTGGAGAGTGTGATGCTAAGTGAAATAAGCCATACAGAGAAAGACAGATACCATATGGTTTCACTCTTATGTGGATCCTGAGAAACTTAACAGGAACCCATGGGGGAGGGGGAGGAAAAAAAAAAAGAGGTTAGAGTGGGAGAGAGCCAAAACATAAGAGACTGTTAAAAACTGAGAACAAACTGAGGGTTGATGGGGGGTGGGAGGGAAGGGAGGGTGGGTGATGGGTATTGAGGAGGGCACCTTTTGGGATGAGCACTGGGTGTTGTATGGAAACCAATTTGACAATAAATTTCATAATAAAAAAACAAAACAAAAAACAAAAAAAAACATACAAAAAAAACCCCTAGTGCATTCAGGGCATAACTAAATGATCATGCAAATATATTTTTTGAGACAACCATTGTTTTAAGCTTTGCAGCAGCAGTGCTTTTTGCACATGTCCCATTCTATCACAAAATATTAAAAAGGCATGCAGTCAAGCATTGAGATTTAATAAAAGTAATGATTTTATTATAAATAAGGACTCTCTTCATAACATTTTATTTATTTATTTTTTGTTTTTTATTTTTAGAGAGAGAGTGTGGGAGCTGGGGAGAGGGGCAGAGGGAGAGAGTGAGAGAGGGAGAAAGAAAGAGAGAAAGAGAGAGAGAGAGAGGGAGAGAGAGAAAGAATCTTAAGCAGGCTCCATTCTCAGTGTGGAGTCCAGCACAGGGTTCCACCCCATGACCCTGGGACCATGACCTAAGCGAAATCAAGAGTCAGACACTCAACTGACTAAGCCACCCAGGTGCCCCTTCATGACATTTTAAAATGAAACTAGATTTAAAACATTTTTTTTAATCTGTGTCTGTAAAAAGTCAATCACTACTAGTATGGTTTGGGGCACTGCATTGATCTATGCTAAGACACCAGCAGTTTTATACAACACGGCATTTGCAGCATTAGTGCAAATGTCAACCTAGTGAAAATAGCAAATATCATGTTATATTGTTTGAAAATAATTTTGACCTTACAGTTTCAGGGACCTGCAATGGTTTGTGGGGTTTATATTGAGAACCACTGATGTACAAATATGATTCCAATTCTGTGTAAAAATACACAGAGATGACATGAACATCTGCAAGAATTTTCACTAACTTTCAGTTGCAGTAGCCTTTTTAGACTGATGCCATGGACTCAAATATGGTGAATGTCTTTTCATGCCAATAATATAGAAGCACATCACGGAGTTTGATTATTGTATAATATTTTACTGTGTGGACATACCACCTATTGTTTAGCAGTTTAAAAAATATTTTTTAGTTTATTTATTTATTTTGGGAGAGAGAGAGAGCTCAAGTGCAGAAGGGGCAGAGAGAGAGGGATAGAGAGAGAATCAAAAGCAGCCTCCACACCACCAGAGCAGAGCCTGATGTGGGGCTCGAACTTATGAACCATGAGATCATGACCTGAGCCAAAGTTGGACGCTCAACACACTGAGCCACCCAGGCATCCCTGTTTATCAGTTTTATAGTGTTAGACATTTAAGTTGCTTCTAATTTTTCTCCCTTAGAAACAGTGCTGAAATGGGCATCCCTTGTATATTTCCCTGTGTAAAATTATTTGATTATTTCCTTAAGAAAAAACATTCCACAGTGGAATGCCTTATCTGAAAGTAGGTGTGTCTTTATTTTTTTATTTTTTAAATTTTATTTATTTTTTATTTAAATCCAACTAAGTTGACATATAGTTTAATAATGATTTCAGGAATAGAATTTAGTGATTCATCGCTTACATATAACCAGTGCTCGTCCCAACAAGTGCCCTCCTTAATGTCCATCACCTATTTAGTCCATCCCCCCACTCAACACCCTGCCAGCAACCCTCAGTTTGTTCTTAGTATTTAAGAGTCTCTTATGGTTTGCCTCCTTCTCTGTTTTTATCTTATTTTTCCTTCCCTTCCCCTATGTTCATCTGTTGTGTTTCTTAAATTCCCCATACGAATGAAATCATATGATATTTGTCCTCTGACTGACTTATTTTGCTTAGAATAATACACTCTAGTTCCATCCACGTAGTTGCAAATGGCAAGGTTTCATTATTTTTGATTGTCGAGTGATATTCCATTGTATATATATATATACCACATCTTCTTTATCCATTCATCAGTTAATGGAAATTTGGGGTCTTTCCATAATTTGGCTATTGTTGGTAGTGCTGCTGCAAATATTGGAGTGCATGTGCCCCTTTGAATCAGCACTCCTGTGTCCTTTGTATAAATTCCTAGTAGTGCAATTGCTAGGTCGTGGGGTAGTTCTATTTTCAATTTTTTGAAGAGCCTCCATACTGTTTCCTAGAGTGACTGCACTAGTTCGCATTCCCACCAGCAGTGCAAAAGGGTCTTCTTTCTCAGAATCCTCACCAACATCTGTTGCCTGAGTTGTTCATTTTACCTATTCCGACAGGTGTGAGGTGGTATCTCATTGTGGTTTTGATTTGTATTTCCTGTTTATGAGTGATGTTGAGCATCTTTTCATCTGTCAGTTAGCCATCTGGAAGTTTTCTTTGGAAAAGTGTCTATTCATGTCTTTTGCCCATTTATTTCTTCACTGGATTATTTGTTTTTTGGGTGTTGAATTTGATAAGTTCTTTACAGACTTTGGATACTAACCCTTTATCTGATATGTTGTTTGCAAGTATCTTCTCCTATTCTGTCGGTTGCCTTTTAATTTTGCTGATTGTTTCCTTCCCTGTGCAGAAGCTTTTTATCTTGATGAGGTCCCAATAGTTCATTTTTGCTTTTGTTTCCCTTGCCTCCAGAGACATGTCAAGTAAGAAGTTGCTGGGGCGCCTGAGTGGCTCGGTCGGTTGAGCATCCGACTTCGGTTCAGGTCATGATCTCACGGTCCGTGAGTTCGAGTCCCGCGTCGGGCTCTGTGCTGACAGCTCAGAGCCTGGAGCCTGCTTCGGAATCTGTATCTCCCTCTCTCTCTCCCCCTCCCCTGCTCATGCTCTGTCTCTCTCTGTCTCAAAAGTAAATAAACATTAAAAAAGAAAAAAAAAAGAAGTTGCTGTGGCCGAGGTCAAAGAGGTTGTTGCTTGTTTTCTCCTCTAGGAATTTGGTGGCTTCCTGTCTTACATTTAGGTCTTTCATCCATCTAGGATTTTGATGGCTTCCTGTTTTACATTTAGGTCTTTCATCAATTTTGAGGGTTTTTTTGTGTGTGTGCATTTAATAGAAAGTGGTCCAGGTTAATTCTTCTGCATGTCACTGTCCAGTTTTCCCAATACCATTTGCTGAAGAGACTATCTTTATTCCATTGGATATTCTTTCCTGCTTTGTCAAGGATTAGTTGGCCATATGTTTATGAGTCAATTTATGGGTTTTCTATTCTGTTCCATTGATCTATGTGTCTGTTTTTGTGCCAGTACCATACTGTCTTGATGATTACAGCTTTGTAATAATTCTGGAAGTCAAGGATTGTGATACCTCCATCTTTGGTTTTGTTTTTCAGGATTGCTTTGGCTATTTGAGGTCTTTCTGGTCCATACAAATTTTAGAATTGTTTGCTGTGGCTCTGTGAAGAATGCTGGTGTTATTTTGATAGAGATTGCTATCTTTATAGCTTCTTATGTTGACTACCAAATTGCCTTCCAGATAAATTGTGCCAGTGAATAATAACCACCTGCCCCTTTTCTATGTATTCCCCTCCCAGGAATCCCTGTCTTTATCCTTGCCTCAGGTTATCACACACTTGTACAAAAATGAGGATTTTGTGAGGCCCCTGGGTGGCTTAGTCAGTTAAGCACCTGACTTTTGATTTCGGCTCAGGTCATGATCTCACAGTTCATGGCATTGAGCCCCATGCCCAGCTCTGCATTGAGAGCATGGAGCCTGCTTGAGATTTTCTCTCTCCCTCTCTGTCTGCCACTACCCCACTCACACTTGCACTCTCGCTCTCTCTCAAAATAAATAAGTAAATAAACTTAAAAAATGAGGATTTTGTGAGAGGTGTCAGGAAAGCAGGCTGGGTTTGAAAAATGTCTGGACCCATTTTCTATGTTCATTGCTTCAGTGGGCCAGGGAGAAGAGCAAGGAAGATGCATCTGCTCTTTAATGAATTTAAGGGTGAGGGTGGGGTTCCCATAAAGGCCTAACCACTGCCCCTCTTCTAAAAGAAGACAGAGCTAAATCTCTAATCTTAGGGGAAAGAAACACTCTTTGCAATGAGTCTTTCTTTCTGTCACAATGTTTTGTCTCATCATTAGAAATGATAACTCACTTTGGCATTACTTGATCACAAGAACTGCCCAAGAAAGAGGGCTTTCTTTGTTAGGACTTGCACCAGATCATACAATTCTCCCTCTTTGTCAACCTACAGTCAAGTCAGACAGCAGATCCTGGTACTTTGTTTTTGTTTTTGTTTTTTTGTAAGCATCTGTTATTCCCACCATTCCC
This sequence comes from Leopardus geoffroyi, assembly GCF_018350155.1. NCBI lineage: Eukaryota > Metazoa > Chordata > Mammalia > Carnivora > Felidae > Leopardus > Leopardus geoffroyi. The sequence continues at coordinate 82,460,124 of NC_059343.1, forward strand.
TAACAATTCTTAATGTTTATTTTATTTATTAAAAAAAAATTTAATGTTTATTTTTGAGACAGAGAGACAGAGCATAAGCATGGAAGGAGCAGAGAGAGAGGGAGACATAGAATTGGAAGCAGTCTCCAGGCTCTGAGCTGTCAGCCCAGAACCTGACACGGGGCTTGAATTCACAAGCCATGAGATACTGACCTGAGCCGAAGTTGGATGCTTAACCGACTGAGCCACCCAGGTGCCCCTTTTTAATGTTTATTTTTGAGAGAGAGAAAGAGAGAGAGAGACAGACAGAGTGTGAGCAGGGGAGGGGCAGAGAGAGAGAGAGAGAGAGACAGAGAGAGAAGGAGACACAGAATCCAAAGCAGGCTCCAGGTTCTGAACTGTCAGCACAGAGCCCGACGCGGGACTCAAACCCACGAACCGTGAGATCATGGCCTGAGCTGAAGTTGGACGCTTAACCGACTGAGCCACAGGCACCCTTCCCTAACAGTTCTTATAATCATCACCCTATTTCACCCTTCACACTCTCATGTTCGGTTGATGATAACTTCCTAACAACAGTTCTCATTTCCAGTCTCTATGCCTAACCCCATCCTAGCTCCAATACATTTTGCACATGGCCACCAGATTATTTTTCCTTTTGTCAAAAATGTCCAGTAACTCTGGGATATTTCCATCTCAGGTGGGGGTTCAGGATTTCTCAAAACTTTCCTCACCTTTTTCATTCATCCTTCTCTTCCACAGCTTCCATTTCAGGCAAATTCGTTGTCTTCTTATCACAGAACAGATTTTCCACCTCATGCCTTTCTTCAGGCCATCTTACCCACCTGAATGCCCTTCTGTGTTTTCTCATGCTCTCCCTTCAGGTCCCAGCCTAAGTGTGCCCTTCCCCCTTAAAGGTCTCCAGCAACTTCTTTATTTAACCAGACAGCATATATTTGACAATGAACAGATGCCCAGGTGCTGTCAGTAATCCTTTTTTGTTTATGTACTTTATCTCACCAGCTAGAATTTAAATTCAAACATGAGAACATTTTTTTTTCATCAGTCAAAACATACAACTTTATTGATGATACACAAATGAAGTCTTTGGTGGATAAATTCAAGACAAAACATGACAGAAGTGTAGGCTATTTTTGATGGACAGGTTCACTGTCAATTTACATAGAGGAACCAGTAAAAATATTTCCATTCAAGCAGCATGATTAAAGTCACAAATGTGTTTTCAGTACAAGAGGACTACTTATTTGGTATTCATAAAATGGGTCAGCTTAAAGCTGGAGACTGTCACAGATAACATCACTCTGGATGATACATTATTCAAAACTGGCAGCTGAAAGGATCCCTTTACTAAATGAAAAGTGGAAAAGTAGTAACTTTCAATTTTCATTGCTTCCAGAATGGAAAACCAAGAAATTTCTTCAAGTCTTTTGACAGCACATAGCCAATCAGAATTTATCCACTAGTTTTATAACTTTCACTTTCACCAAGAGGTCATGGTGATCTGCTAAGGCTCGAATTTTCTTAACACACACTCCAGATGTAGTACATAAGTAAAACAGGGAACCTTTATTGAATTCTCTGTAGTTGAATACTTCTGCTCTGAGATTGTCATAGATGATCTCAAATAGAGTAAGGGCATTAATAAGAATTTCTGATTCCACATAGGAATTATAAAGAGAACTAAATGATGATGGCACTTGGGTGCTGAGCAGTTTTTTTAACATATCTGGGTTTTCAGCAAAATTCGAAAGTATTTTCAAAATTTCAACCTTGATTTTTCCACCTCCCTGAGATAACAAACGGAAAAAGTTTGCAATGGAGTTGACAAGCAGATGCTGGTAGTCATTGGTAATAGTCATGTTTGTTAAAAATTTTAGTCCAACTACCTGTACTGCTGAGTTCAGGTTAGAGGCCATGATATCATCCATCACTTTATTCATGTATACCTGAAGTCGGCCCTGATTTTCATAGTTCTCACTCAGGTTATTCATGGCCATTAAGGCTTTTTCCTTAATGTGGGGATCAGTTTTGTTGATCATGTTTGCAATAATTGGGAGGCCTCCCAATTTGCGAATTGTGTCTTGGTTGCATGAATAGTTGGCATTGTTGCTCAGAGTGAGCAAAGCTACCTGTTGGATAAAAGGATCATCTGATTTTTGAAGCAAAGCAAGGACTTTCCTGAGGTCTCGGACACCAAGAATCTCATCTATTTCATAAGGAAAGGGGCGCTTCTGCATGGGAACAGGTCTCCTCCCTCTCCCTCTCTGCTGGGTTTCAGGCTCAGAATCTGACTCTGACTCTGTGTCAGTCCACCCAGACTCCCCTTCCTCAGAATCAGGGATCTCTGCCAGGAAAGCCTGTCCTCCATTAGCAGAGGCTGCAGCAGCTGCTGCAGCCCCATCCCCAGGGCGGAAGCCCAGCCCCAATTCGTCTACTTCAACCTTGTTTTTCTTTCCCTTGCCCTTGCCCCCAGTCCGAGACTTGGTTCCCTTGGCTCCACCTTTAGGTACAGCTCCAGTGGCTGATCCAGCCTTAGGTATTGCGCCTGTATGAGCCCCAGGGGTCGCTTTCTTGTAGGCTGCTATTCTAGGGGATCCTGAAGTCCCAGGAGCCTCTGCAGCCCCAGTAGGCACTGTTACCCCAGAAGGCACTGGTGCTGCAGTAGGCGTTGCCCTTACAGGAGCCTCCACAGCCTCAGTAGGTGCTGGCGCCGTAGGAGGCATCACTGGCGCCCTGGGAGGTGCTGCTAGCACCCCAGAAGCCTCTGCTGTGTCAAGGGCTTCTGGCAGTTTGGGAGCCCTTGTGATTGTGGGGGCCTCTACAGCCACGGAAGCCTCTGCCTCCCTGGGAGGTGGTGCCACTGAAGAAGCTGCTGTGGCCCTGACTACTGGTTCAGCTTTAGGTCCAACCCTTGTCCCTTCTACCTCCTGGACCTGATTTCCTGCCCCACTCTGAGCCTCAGCACTGGACACAGCTGGGGCCACTTCTTCAGGTCCAGCCATGTCCGGAGCAGAGGCTTCATCCTGGGCCCTGTCCTCGGCCTGAGTGTGGACTGGGGTGGGAGGGCCGAATCTTGGCCCAAGGTCAATTGTGAATCCGGCCCTTAGTCCAGCTCTAGACCTGGCTCCAGTCCCGGCCACAGCCCTTGTCTTGGGCTTGGCCAGTCTTTTTTTTGTCTGGTTTCTTCCCCTGGCATATTTGTAGACACAGTACCAGGCACTAGCCCCAATCACTATCCCAGCGGCTACGCAGCCAGCATCTCGAACTCGGCTCATGGTGCAGCTGGAGTAATTCCCTGATCCAGGGCGTGGAGCTGGCTTGCCTAAATGGGATGCGTGCACGTCTGGGCAAGGCACTTCCACTCAGTCTCACAGGTTTTACCCAGGATGCAAGTTGAGAAGGACCTGGGGTAAAGGACAGAAATGAAGCTTAAGGCTTTGGCTAACTTCATGTCTAAACAAGGCTACTTAGAGGACTTGGAAACATAATGCTTGGTGAGTGGGCTGGTACCCAGACACAGATGTCAAGGCCTGTGTTTGCTGATACAGGACCTTGGTTGTCCAAGGTTTTCTATACCTTCATCCCTAGCCAGCCCTACCCAATGCCAACACACAATTTCCTAGCACCTAAATGAGGGATGAGAGGCAGTATGGACGTTAGGAAACTTGTGGAGAGCAGGAAAAACAGTAGAGATCCCAGATTCTGCTCTGATCCTCCCACAGTCACCCCAAGGGTCCCCAGATGTTGCTCATACACATACCAACTTGCTGGAAGCAGGAGGAGTTTACTTTTTTCCACCAGGCTTGTACTTGTGCAGGGCCCCAAATTCAGACAGACCTGCAGAGAGATCCCAGAAAGGGTGCTTTGGAGCATTTGGTAGTTGGATTCAATTTCCTTTCTTGATTTGAACCCCTGTAGGCCATGTTTTTCCCTCTCAGGGATCCTCTTTCCCTTCCTAACCCTTCCTACTCAAAGCATTAATTAAGAAAGTGGATGACACACCCCTTTCTTTGCACCAGAAAGGACAGGCCCAAGGCAAGGGTATCTTGTAAAGAGGGAAAAGATGGGGGAGGAGGGGCCTCTCGTCCCATTCTCTGCTCTGGTTTCTGCCCCGTTCACACCAGGGGTTTCCAGACCGTTCCCACTCCCCACACTGACCTCCAAAGATTCAGGGCTGTTTCTCTTTCCTTCAGTTCAGTTAAAGCTTCATCCTAAGGACAGAAAGAAGGGCAGAAATGTAGACACCAGAGGCTGGACAGTGAGAGCCGGTGGATGGAGGAGACCCAGAACACAAGTCCTTATAATTGCCTTTTAGCATTCACATACCAGAACGACCACCTCTCAGTTCACTCAACTCTTCTCACCTCTCCGCCCCGCCTCCTGCGCAGACTCCCCAGGCACTCAACCCCTCCTTTCTTTTGCCCCTCCCCGCCCGTCCGCCATTTCTCCGGGACACACAGCCACACCCCTTCTCCTGCATCGAAGCAGGAGGGGGCGGGGCGAGGGTGCAGCAAAAACTGGATGGGACGCCGGATAAGGGATTACTGCCAAACAATCTAGTGTCTTCCTCCTAGGACCACCCGTCCTTCAGTCTCCAGGCCCCAGCCCTAGCATTAGCCTGAAGAACAGGGGCTCCAATGTCTGACCTTTCGATTTGAGGGTCGTGATTTTCCACTGTTTCTCTGTTCTGGGCTCCGCCTCCCCCCCCCCCCCCAAATTACCCAATAACCACCGCCACGTCTCCCTCCAGCGTACCCGAACTCCTTTTCCAGGACTGAATAAACGGAGGTGAAGGGCTGTTTGGGTTGGAGGTGTCTGGAAAGCAGCCTGGGGGTTAGCACGGTGGTTTAATACCAGATTGTCTCAGGGTCCCCCCTCCTGTGAAGCCCAGACAGAACCAAAACCGCCATCTCCCCCACAGAGACTGGCACACCCATTTCCCAGCACCCCCTAATGACAGGGGGCCTGCCGGGCGGAGGGCAGGGGGAGTGGTGGTTGGGGGAGGTATCTGTAAAGTGAGGATGGGAATGAACGGGCCGGATTGTTTCCAAATTGCGTGCCCCTCCGGTCACCCTTGCCCAACCACCCTACTGGCCTTATATGCGATGCCACGTTTATTTCTCTTCCCTCCTCCTCTCAAAATAGGACGGGATGTGGGGTGCGGGGCCTGAGTGTCAAAAACAAAACCAAAAAACACTGACTGGGAGAGGAATTGAGCGGATTCTCCGCAGTTATATCCCAGTCTTTAGGTTTTCCCCCTCCCCCTCTCCCCGCCGCCCACCAAAATGAGCTGCGACTGAGCGCGGGGGTCTGGAAAGCCGGCCAGGAGCGGTTGAGGCAGAGGCACCCGCGGCCTCAGACTCCCGCATCTCTGAGCTACCCCTTTCGGGAGTGTCAGGCTATGCCCACCCTCACACCCACCTGCCCGGATCTGGGGGAATTTTCTCCTCCTCCTCCTCGCCTGGGTTAAACGCACGGCAGTGCGCAGCGTAAGAGAGTTGGTACCCAGAGGAGGACGGAGGACGGCTGTCAGGGCTTTAAGTACCTTTGCCCGCGTCAGCTCCCGGTCACGTGAGGGTCTCATCGCCAGTAAGCTTGGGTCCCCAATTTCCACTCCCACCAAGAACGTGAGCCCCTCCTTTAGCCCTACTCCCACCTCACCCTACCACATCAGGTCCTGTCACTCATTTCATTTTATTTTTTTTGTCTTTGTAGTCCCGGAGGCCAAAAGTAGCCCCTTCTCCCTGTGTTAGAATTTGTCTTTTTCTAGTTACCGGGGATGGGATGCATTTTTTTGGAAGGTGATGGACAAGTTTTACTTTTTGCTGTTGTTGTTGTTGTTGTTGTTATTGGGGGAATTGTTTCATTTTTTCTTGGGCAACTGGACATTCTCCCTTCGTTCCACCTTCAATCCCTAATCCACTAGTGCCCACCATTTCCCCTGCAGTTGTGTCCCTGTTCCCGTATAGTTAAGGGGCAGAGTGTCAGAAAGGAGATAAGGAGTGAGAATGGGGTCTGTATTTCTGTAACACTTCTCCAATTTGTTTTTAAAGTGATCACCATCCTTTATTATTGCAGTAAAAAAATACCACAGTATGAGAAGCAGCAACAAAAAAAAAGCTGCATGATTTATAAAGATCTCCCACTAATATTGAAAGGCACCATTAATTTTGGTTAATTTTTACCATACAGAAAATGACTTCTATTGGCCACATAGGAAATAGTTGTCAAAACGTGCTACGGTATTTGAATATATAAAAATGGCATTTTCCCTCAACAAGATAAGTGTGTTTTCATGGGATCTGTAAATTGATCCACGGAGAGATGTTGAGTTGTCCAATCTTATTTATTCTGGACAAATAATATCCTACTTTTTCTCCTTGTGGGATGGCTTTTAAGTTGGATAAATAAATGATCCTGTCTTGTTCTGTTAGAGAAACACGGTTATTTAATATTCCCAAACCATTGCTGACTGCTGTGTGAACCTTCTGTAATTTGATGGCTGTAACCATGACAGTTTTGAACACCTGTCCCTGGATTAGGTTCCAGTTTCGTGATTCAGCTCTGGGCAAAAAGCAGAGATGTTAGGCCAAGGGAAAGATGAAAGTGAGGGATGCAGAGATAGCTAAATCTCCCCACTGTTTTTCAAGGGTGGGGAGGTGTTGACCCTCTACCCCCTTCCATATTCCAGAGCCTCTCATTCCCTGTATTCAGGCACTTGATTCTGTTGGTCACTCTAAAAGTACACATGGACAGGTGGCCAAGATGGTAAATGCCACCTTTAATCAGGTGACCAACTTGAGTAACCACCTTTGGCTTCTTCCTTTTCTCCCCTCTTTCCCCAAATCCCCACAGATGTAACTCAGAGATACACAGAAGGGGCTGCTGTTCTCACATACCCCTGCAGCTGCAGTTTTCCATGAAAAAAAAGTGATTGCTGGCTGGGGAAAGCACCAGGTCTGCCTGTTCTGCCCTCAATCATGGTGCTTTAGTTAACATTGCTCCTAACACTGTCTGCTGCTCCCACCTGGCTTGAGATGTGCAGCCAGCTGGGCCTCTTACCTCTGGCCTCCTTGCTTGCAGGCACCCAGACAGAACCTAGGCATGCTGCAGGGTCACTGCATGTAGCCTACACCCATTTTGGTGCTCCCTCAGCCAAATGTATGCTGGACCCCAAGGGAACCTCCTCACAGACCATACTGATTAACTAGTAAGCATTCTTAACTGGCTGCCTCTGTGCTGTACCTGAAATTGTACACAAGGTTTTGTTTGTGGGTGTATGTGTGGTTAAGTGCATTTGTTTGGGGGGAGTGGCATTAGAGGTCATTTAATTCATCAGTTTCTCAAGGGGTCAGTGATTGCTCCCCTAGATATTAAGAACTGATACAATGACCTAGAGAGTTAGTGTTATATATAACAATCCAGATTAGGAATCTCTTGTTTTTTTTTTTTTTTTCCTGAGGAAAAAAGTAACATATATTAATGATTATAAAATATCCAATATAACAAAGAAATATATAAAGTATACAGAGAAAGATATCTGTGATATCTTTTGCACTCTAAACCACTGCTAACAATTTCCATTGTCCTTTTTATGGACATATTAGTAGGTGCATTTGTGGTTATTAATCAAGTTCCAAATTGAGCAACAATAAACACATAATAAGCATTTGGAATTTTATTGTAATTGTAGTAAATCTGCAGATTAATTTGAAAAACATTAGTATCCTAACATTGAGACTTCCCCTCCAGGAATATGTTATGTCTCCATTTTGTTCAGATCTTTTTATGTTTGTTAATCAAACTTCGTAAATTTCTTCAGCTAAATAATTCCTATTACTTGTTAGGTTTTCCCTAGGTATTTAGTAGTCTTTGTTGCTGAAATGCTATTTTTTCTCCAATTAAAATTTCTGGGAGGGAATTTTCTGCTTAAGGATAATGTTCAACTATTATATATTTATTTTGTATCTGCTAATTTTTATGATTTGTCTTATTAATTCCAATAGTTTTCAGGTGATACTTTTGGTTTTTCCAGGTATTTATATATAATCATCTGCAAACGACTTTTTTCACTTCTTCCTTTCCAATATTTGTACATTTTTTCTTTTCTGCATGTGTTACATTGATCATAACCTCTAGAACTATGTTGAGCAATGGTGGTGACTAGATCTTATTCTTGAATAAAATGGGAATACCTGTTTTGTTTCATCATTTAGTGTAACCTTTGCTCTGATATATTCTATCCTTTTTTCAAGGTTACTTTCACTTATGTTTACCAATGCTGCAAAAAAGGCAATACAGAGAAATAATGCCAGTGAGTGGAGCCAAGTCATAAGTTCTGTGGTCTTGGTAACCCACAAGGAGGGAGGAATATGCCAGGTTAGAAGATCCTCTGATATATTCTTCATCAGGATAAGGATACTTTCTTTTATATCTGATTTAATGTAACCAAAAATGATTTGTTAAATTATATATAATTCTTTACTGCATAAACTAAGTTTCCTCCCATTCTTATTTTACTAATAGTTTTTAAATATTCAGGAATGGCTGGCTAAGTTTATCAAATGCTTTGATTGAAAGCTTTCTTTTTTCCTTCAGTTTGCTGCTGCAGTGAATGATTTAGATAGAATGGTCTCCCTGCCACTCTAGTCTCCCTATAGTTTATTTTCTTTTTTAAAATTTTTTTTCAACGTTTATTTATTTTTGGGACAGAGAGAGACAGAGCATGAACGGGGGAGGGGCAGAGAGAGAGAGAGAGAGACACAGAATCGGAAACAGGCTCCAGGCTCTGAGCCATCAGCCCAGAGCCTGACGTGGGGCTCGAACTCAGGGACCGCGAGATCGTGACCTGGCTGAAGTCGGACGCTTAACCGACTGCGCCACCCAGGCGCCCCTGCCTATAGTTTATTTTCAACACATCACCCAAGTTCAAACTTCACACACCCCACTTCCCCTGATGTTTAGAGTAAATGCAAATGTCTTTAAATTAAAAGGCTCTACTCTCTTCAACCTTATTACCTCCCTGTTTCATCTTCTATGATGTTCTCTTTAGCTCAGTCATCCTGGCCTCCTTGATGTTCTTGGGACATACTGGGCTTATTGCCCTCACAGAGCCTTTTCATTTCCTTGTCCTCCTGTCTCAGGTATTCTTACCCAAAATATCACCATACTTAGATTACTCATTGAATTCAGGTCTTTACTCAAGGGTTACTTTCCTAGTGATTCCTTCTCCAGCTACCCTATCCAAATGTTCAACCCATCTCAACTTTTCATATCTTCCTTTCTTGCCTTTAATTTTTTTTCTTTTATATGTAACACTAATAATATAGTATACATTTTGTTTATTTATCTTGATTGTTGTTTGTCTTTCTGACTACAATGTAAGGGCCATGAGATTAGAGATTGAGGTCTGTTTAATTCACTGCTGTAACCACAGCATCAAGAAGAATGAATGGCATGTAGTAGGTGCTCAGTAAATGTGTTGAATAAATGAGTGAATGGCTTTCCTACATTGAACAATTCTCTTGCATTCCAAAAATAAAGCCTAATTGGTAATGCCATATTAGCAGATTTGCAAACACTCAGGTAACTGATTCGCTTAATCAGGATCTTGTCATGTAACAAGATGTAGAAGAAATTAAGATTGATTTGAATGGAATGTACAAAACTCATTACGCAGTATGATTGCTTATGATACATGTATTTTTTAAGTGAATTTTTTTCTTAAATGAAAAAAGTTCTATCATAGTTTCTAATAATAAAAAGGATGCACACTAGTGTTTAAATAAGGAACAGAAATAGTGCTAACAAGAAAATAACAAAAAAATTTTTTCACTCTGGTTCCTTTCCTGACACCCATTCTCCCACCCCAATTTTCAGGACTGCAGACAGGAACAGTAGGGATTCCAAAGAAACAAGGTGGAAGGAACAGAGAAAAGGATGGGGCCATTCCTCCAGAGAAACAGTAGAATTGACCAGTAGTCCAGTAGAAGATGCTGCCCCTTTCAATAATCAGAGAAACACAACACATTTGTTGGGTGTGCAAGGACTAAAAAAGCGACAGTGCCTGGCGTGCAGTGGTGGTGGGGAGGAGGAGGGTTGCTAATAATAGGAGGGGACATTTGGGACCCGAACTCACCAGTGACGCAGTGTCACGTGACCAGCAGCCTAGTACTGAAGTCTTGGTCCAGACGGCTGTTCTGCTCAGGTAGCAAGCTCCCTATTTCCTTGGAGATGGTGTGATTGTGAGCTAGGAAGGAGGAGGAAGAGGAGGAAATCGTTCCTGATTCCTGTACGTCGTGAGGGTGGGTGTTGATGGAAGACTCATGGGGTGAGGGTGGAGGGTAGCAGCACAATTGTTGACTTTAGAGGCACTTCAGTGTTTCCCCTTGGAGACACCCGAAACCAGCCTCTTCCTCGGGCTTTGTAAAAGGCAGGGAAGTAGCACCAGCAGAAATGGTTGGCTTTGGTGACTTAGGAGGCAGAGGGGAGGAAACGGTTATCAGGGAGCAGAGAGATGGGGTAAATGTGAGGTGAGAGACAGGTTTGACAACCTGGATCTGGAACAGGGAAAGGTTGGGGTTTGGACCCACATTCGGGTGTTGGTGCATCCACCAGAGCACTGAGTCCCCACTGTCTCCTGTTCCTGTCTACTTCAGGCTTTGGTCTGTCCATGGTATGCTGGTCCATCCATCAGTGGTGGGTGGGATGCGAAAGATGGAGAAAACCTTAGGCTTCATTTCCTTTTTTCCTTCCCCCCACCCTTAGATCCCACTTGAGTGTTGTTTCAGACTGCCGCCTCCAACACGCTCTCTCACTAGCTTGGGAGAGACCCGTGAGATAACGCAACAGCGGCAGCATGGGCCGCGCCCAGAATTTGGGGTTGATGGCAGCGGGACTGATGATCGGTGCTGGCACATGGTATTACATATACCAACTGACCTGTGGTGGACAGAACAAGAAGAAACCAGGTGACTCAAAAGACATTAAGCCTGCTTACAAAAAGTTTAGAAAATACAGAAAACTGTAAGGAAGAAAATAAAAATAAGCCACCAACAATTACCATTCCTTGTCTTTCTCTCTGTGTAAGAATGCAGATGTGTGTGTTTAACATTATTGCAATCATACTGTATGTATTATCCTGGGATTATTTTTTTCAGGTTACATTGCAAGGGATGTCTTTTATTAGTTATTAAAAATGGTTCACAAACATTCTGTTAATGAACTGTTTCATAATAATAAAATATAGTAATCATAGTCTTCCCCTTTTGCTGACCTTTCATATAGCAGGTATGAAACTTTGTCTTCGGATTCAGGTGTGAAAAATATTAAATGTTTTCATTTTCTAAAAAATAACTGTGTAGACTAAACTAAAATCTATCTACAAGGAGATATCTTTCCACACTAGTTATAGCTGTGATACCCATCATTCAAGTTTCCAGGTGGGCCAGTTAGGCAGCTTCTGTGCCATGCTTGGCATAAAAGACACAGGAATTTAGTGAAGTTGGGAGCCCTGGGAAGGATCCAGGCCACCAAACTTGGGTTCCTACTGTTTTCTCTGGGCTGTTAGGGGAGAGGCTAGAGGTCACATTTGCTCAAGGGACTCAGAGACCTCTCTCTTTTCCCCTCCAGTTGAAGAGGGGATTTCTCTTTAGTGTGAGGGAAATCTCTTACTCCCCTAACTCTGTTATTCACAGTGGATTTGGGATTTGGGGGAAAGAAAATCTGGAAAATCCTGCTACAAGGTTACTCTGAGGCAAGGAGGTAGACTTGATTGAGAAAGGGAAAGTGGAGAACACAGACAGATACGGAGATGAAACATATTAATACCATTGTGTCTTAAGTGGGGCTCCCTAGAAGTGAGGGAGTGTTCTCAGATGAAACATCTTTGTAGGTGAGGGGAGCAGCAAAGGACAAAGGAAGAAACTAGGCATAGATGGAGCCCAGCTGAAGTATAGCCTCAGCTTGAACCCAGGGCAACTCTGGGACATGAAGGGCACCACAGAATTGATCCACTTTGAGGCAAAGGAGCCAACCTTTTATATCCACTGATTGCAAGCCATGGTGTATGGGTGAAGTGGCATGAGGGGAGAGGGATTTTAGCTCCTGGGTATGAATCTAACTATGAATCTAGCAACCAATGCTTGGAAGAGCTAGGGGATGGATGCACTAGCCCAGTAAACAGAATCTAGACAAAGCATCAATAGCATTTACTACCTCTATTATAAGTAGCCATTCAGCATTCTTGCAATGCAAATGTGCTTCTTATTCATGTGCTCCTCTCACCAGAAGGCCTATACTTTTAGCATTACTAGCTGTGTTGCACTCTATCAGAAAATGCCTAACTTTTCCATAACTGAAAAAGAGGAGAATGCTTGTTCTTTTCCAATCTCCTAGTGGTTGTCTCAGAAACACTTTCCCTCAGAGGCTAGTTTTCTCACTTTAACCTAAGAATCAACTCTCTCTCCTTCAATATATAGATTTTGGAGGACACCCAGTTTAGTGCCTCATGAAAACGTATTCTGCCTGTAATGAGACTAGAGGTTAATACAAAGGTATTTTTTAAAGCTTTATTTTTGTTAAAGTTTATTTATTTTGAGAGAGAGAAAGAGAGAGAGAGCACGTGTTCACACATGCACGTGCACACGCACATGCATGCACAGGGGAGGGGCAGAGAGAGGGATAGAGAGAATCCCAAGAAGATTCTGCGCTGTCAGCTGCCAGCGTGAAGTTCCATGCCGTGCTTGAACCTATGAACCTTGAGATCATGACTTGAACCAAAATCAAGAGTCAGAAGCTTAACCGATAGAGCCACCCAGGCACCCCAGTTAATACAAAGGTTGATGGATGTTTAGACATAGGATGTGGAGGCCTGTCCCATTTAAAACAGGTTGGACAGGTGTTAAGTTTACTGCCTTCCAACTCACTTCCAAATTTCTTGGAAGTAATGGAGAAGTTGCTAAAGGAGGGTCAGATGTTCACTTAGACCATCAAAGCTGACCTAAGCAGAGATGGGAAGTTGTCAAGACAAGAGGACCTAGCTACTCTGACAAATGGGTTTATTAATCTAAGATCTAGGTGGTGGCCCAAGGGTCTTGGGGATAGAAGGTAACTTGGAGGAATTTAAGCTCTTTTGAGTCCCCATCTTGTTAAAATGGAAAAAAAATCAGCTTTTTTATTTATTTTTGTGGTTACCTTACTCTTTGAGTGTAGTCAAAATTTGGGAGCCAGCATATCAGAAAGGCAGGCCCAGTCACATGGTCTGCTGAGACACACATTGTTCCAGATTGCAAGCTCATTTCAGGCTTGATGGCTCTGGTGCTTCTGCTCTATGCTAAAGGAACAGAAATCTTTGTCAAAGCTGGAGTTGCTGAGCATCTCGTGGCTGTTCTGAGGCTTGCCACATCTTTGAAACACTATTGGAGTAAGGCACAGGTATCTCCTTGTTCAGGAATCCCTAAACTTCACTAACACTTTCCCAAACTAGAGGATTTTTTTTTTTTTTTTTTTTGGCTTTGGAAGAAATTCTTGTTTCTTTAAACCACAAGTTATTTTGCTCAACTTAATGGATGCCAGGAGAGGGTAAGTAAATTAACCAAGACCCTATAGATAGTAATGGGTCAGTAGATAAATCCTTTCTCATTAAAAAAAAAAAATCAAGTTAAATTCAATAATAAAATCGTATAAATAATATAAATCAAAATTGAAATTTGAGAAATTGTACTATAATTTAACTTTCTCTACCTTCTCTCCCTAACCAGTTTCATTTATAATTAAAACTTACACATTTTAATGTTGTGAGATAATCAAATATTGCAGCACATTATAGAATATTATGTAAGAGTTTATAAGAATGTCTGTATAACAAGGGTTTCCAAGTACTAGCTAATGGCCTATTTTTATTCAGTGAAAGCATTTCTTTCACAACCATATTCATAATTCAAATTGGATATAAGGTGATTGATCAATTATGAAGTCTAATTTGCATTATGTAAAGAGTACTTGGTATTTTTTTTAAGTTTATTCATTTTTGAGAGAGAGAGAGAGACAGAGACAGAGCATGAGCAGGAGACGGGCAGAGGGAGAGGGAGACACAGAATCTGAAGCAAGCTCCAGACTCTGAGCTATCAGCACAGAGCCTGACTTGGGGCTCAAACTCATGAACCTTGAGATCATGACCTGAACCGAAGTTGGACGCTTAATTGACAGAACCACCCAAGCACCCCAAGAGTAGTTGGCATTAATGCCAACAAAATCAGGAGCCATTATCACCTGTATTTTTCTTTTAAGCTTAAGACACACCAACTTGGTTGGGATGCCTTTAATTTTTTTTTATTCTAACAGTGAATGATAAAAGTGATAAAAATTGATAAGAATGTGTAAGAAGCTTTGTGCTAATGGTAGAGCTTCTGGTGATAAGGAAAGGAAAAGCCATTACTCCTGAGTAAATGCTCCATGTAATCAAACCCTGAATTTGTTCACTGAAGTCTATGGTTTATAGCTATAAACTTATAGCTCTAATAAAGTCTTTTATTATTGAAATTATTATAGCAAATATAACCTTGTTATTGCAAGTCTCAATTTTTCTAGACCTTAATTCAATTTTTTCCTATTGAAACAAATATTTTTAGAAGAGAATTTTTAAAAAATGTACATTTCTTTGAAATGCAAATACTGTTTTATAGGAGAGCAGACAGTACTTGTGAATCATGTGAATCATTAAGCAACCATGGCAATATTGACTATTAAGTGGAGAAGTACCTTTCCGTTATCTGGATCTCAGGCCCCCAGGGGTCTGAAATCCATAAAAATGTGTTTTACCTATTTTAGTTTTATTTTAAAGGATGAGTATAGAACTGGTTTATTGGTTTACCATGCAATCAAGATCTCATCAATAAGGATTCTGAGACTCCAAATCAATCTGCTGGAATGTGAGGACTGTCCATGTGATATGTTGTAGTAGATCAGATGATATCTTGGGAAAGAGAACTCTTACCTTGGGCTATGTAAATCAACACTCAGAACTGCCTCATCAGGCACAAACTAGTCCTGTGACTTTCTCCTTATCTAGAAAGTACAAAGTTTATTATAGATCATGAATACAGTGTGCTTCTCAGGCACTGTTTCTTCCTCCTGATGCCTTGCATAAAACCCTAGGATGGCATGCTCCAGATGGTCCTGGACCAAAAATGATAAAAGTAGACATGATGAAGATTGTATGATAATAATAACAATAACAATAATAGCAATGAATGTGATGAGGGTTTTCTATGTGTTATCTATTTCAATTTTGACAAGATCACATTGGGGTTAGGTATTAGTTTAGAGATGAAGAAATATAGACTCAAAATAGTTAAGCAACTTTGCTAATGTGTACCCAGCTAGAAATTAGTGGAGCTAGTCTCAACTGACTGCACAAACTCATTCTCTTCACCACTAGATTATGCTGCATCTTAATGTGAAAGTATGACACTCCCCCAACCCAGCCCACCACACCTCCAGAAAAACAGACACAAAGTAAATAGGAAGCCAAAGTAGTAAGCAAAGAAATGATATTGACTTGGGATGTCACAAAAGTCCTCTTTTTCCACACCATGCAATATGCATTGGCCTCTGCTGTCTGAGCCTCTGTTTTTTTCCTGTTTCCCATTTCCATTCTCCATTTCCATAGTCTGGTTTCCTTTAGCCAGCTGATTCACCCTTGGAGTCTGTAGGCTGATGATACTCACATCTTTCACCTTGCACCCAAAATCCAGATCCATGTGATCAACTGGTCAGTGAAGAGCTCCCTCCATTTGGACATCTCACTGGTTCTTAAAACTCAACTCCTTCTCTTCCTCCAACTGTCCCTCTTCTTCCCTTTCCTCCTCCAAGGGGTCTCATTCTCAGTGAAGGGCACCAACATCCCATCCCATTGCCCAAGCCAACTCCCTCTCCACTTCACCCCCACATCCCATCCATTTACCTCTGAAATGTCTCTCATCAGTCCACACTTCCCAGTTGTCACTTCTGCCAAACTTGCACAGTCATCTCTCTCCTGGATGATGGCAACAGCCTCCTAAACTGGTCTATCTGCCTCTGCTAGAGGGTGGGAGTGGCTCCAATACACTTGGTGGCCAAAGTGATCTCCCCCAAATCTGAATTCCTTCACATCTGACTTAAAACACCTCAGTGCTTGGCTTCCCACTGCACTGGGGATAAGGTCCAAAAAACTTTACAGGCAGACAAGGCCTTCCATAGCCCCATCCCTGCCTACTCCTCCCTCACTGTTTTGGCCCTACTGAACTTATTAATGTTCTCTGAATGTATCATTTCCTCTCTAGCTTTGGTACATGTTGTCTCTCTTCCTGAAACACCCTTTTTCTTCCCCTTCATTGGGCTGGTCCCCAGCGCTGGTGCCTCAGCCTTGACTAGCCTGTTGGATGTGTGCATAGTCTGCTGTCATATCTGGCCAGGCAGTCCTTTGTGTTTTATAGTTTGCTCTTCACATCTATTATGGCTGGCTTTTAGTTGTTTAACTTTCAGAGGGAAACCTTATTTTCAAACTCCTGTATGTGTGTGTTTGTGTGTGTCTATATCTCCTTATAGAAAAGTTATAGGGTGACTTAATTTATTGCCAGACTAAAATTAACAACTCAAGAAACAACAGATGTTGGCAAGGATGTGGAGAAAGGGAAACTCTTGCATTGTTGGTGGGAATGCAAACTGGTGTGGTTACTCTGGAAAACAGTATGGAAGTCTCTCACAAATGGAAAAAGAGAGTTACCCTATGACCCAACAATTGTACTACTAGGTATTTATCCAAAGGATACAAAAATGCTTATTTGAAGAGGCACATGCACCCCAATGTTTACAGAAGCACTATCAAGAATAGCAAATTTACAGAATTAGCCCAAATGTCCACTGACTGATGAATGGAGAAAGAAGATGTGGTATATATATACATATATATATATAATGGAATACTATTCGATGATCAAAAAGAATGGAATCTTGCCATTTGCAACAATGTAGATGGAACTAGAGTGTATTATGCTAAGCAAAATAAGTGAGTCAGAGAAAGGCAAATATATGATTTCACTCATATGTGGAATTTAAGAAACAACAGATGAATATAAGGGAAGGGAAGGAAAAATAAGATAAAAACAGAGAGGGAGGCAAACCATAAGAGACTCTTAAATATATAGAAGAAACTTAGGGTGGCTGGAGGGGTGTTGGGTGGGACAATGTGCTAAATGGATAATGGGTATTAAGGAGGGCACTTGTTGGGATGAGTACTGGGTGTTATATGTAAGCAATGAATCACTGGGTTCTACTCCTAAAACCATTATTACATGTATATGTTAACTAACTTGGATTTACATAAATAAAAATAAAATAAAATAAAATAAAATTAAGTTAAAAGATGCTATTTTCCATAAATTTTTTTTTTTTGCCAAAGACTGAATTTTGCCCTTTGTCTCTAGTCATGCATTTTGTTAATCATCTTACTGTGCTTTCTCATTATTTGTCTTTATTGATGTGCAAGAACATTTGTGAGCGTATATTTCTTGTAAGAAGGGCTCTCTAGTCAAACTGCACAGGTACAAATTTTGGTTTTATTGCTATGTGTATGACTTTGAGGAAGCCACTTAACCTCTTTATGAATTTTCCTTATGTGAAAAACATCCTTTCTAATACACTATTTGTGAGATCTATATGATAGAGAGTATAGTATGTTTAGAGCAGTGCTTGACACATAGTAAGAGCTCAGTAAATTTTAACCAAAGTTGTCATCCTGGATGCTGTTTTCCTTTGCATGTATCTTTTTCTCCAAAGAACAGAACAGCTACTCTTTCTGCATTTTAGAGTCTGTAGCCATTCGGTCTCTTCCAATTGTATTTTTTCAAACATACCTTACTCTCTCAGCTTTCTGCTCATTTATAAGTTGAGGGTTAAATGTATCCAAAAGTTATTAGAGCTTCAAAAACCACAAAGGAATTAAAGAGAATTGGTCAGGGGCGCCTCAGTTGGTTAAGCGTCCGACTTTGGCTCAGGTCATGATCTCACAGTTCATGGGTTCAAGCTCCGCATCGGGCTATGTGCTGATAGTGTGGAGTCTGGAGGCTGCTTGGGATTCTGTGTCTCCTTCCCTCTCTGTCTCTTTTCCGCTCACGCCCTGTCTTCCTCTCTCTCTCTCTCAACTAAATAAACAATAAAAATTTAAAAAAAGAGACAGAATTGGTCAGTACTTAATTGAGAAAACACTAATTTGGCCATTGTTCCTGTGATTTTAGACATTACGAATCTGTTTGGGTAAAGTGAGAGAAATAGAAATTCAGTCTTCAAATACAATTAGGTATGTGATACAGTTTTGGTTTATTTTGTTGAAGTATAATATTAATAATCACTTTAAGTCCCAATAATAAGGTCCAAGTACTCAAGCAAAAACTCCCGGCCCACTAACTCCTAATTAGCTGACATTTTAAGGTAGGATGGTTTTGAGTGATTGACCAACTGCAAAATAGATTTCCTTTGTCTCTTTCATTCTCTCCTAATTGAGTTAGAATAAATCATATAATTGAGAAGCTTCACTGGGCAGCCAGCCTACAGGAGGGGGTGAATGAAGATGGGCCATAGGAGAAGGTGTTGGAAGCATGGGCACTTAAACTACTCCCCTTATCTTGTGACTCAGTGTATCATGGTGTCAGGATTCTCTGGAAAACAAGAGCCTTCACTTCAGAATGCACCTTAGTTCACCAATCATACTGCTTCTTTTGGGTTTATGGGTGGCTCAGTGCCATATTTATCAAGAACAAACTCTTGATATTAAAAGAGGGAAGGAAAAGGAGTGGAAGAAAGGGAGAAAATGAGAAAGAATAGTTATTAAGTTCATGGTGTATACTTTCTTTATTCTAAAACTTGGACCTATACCTTGTCAATATCTAGTAAAATTTCCTTATTGTTTTTAAAAGTTATGAATGGAAATATTTTAAAGAATTTCTAGGGAAGTGGCTAGCAGCAGAGAATTCTAGAGTGAGGTTTGGGGGTCCAATAGGTAGACCTTGAAATGGGACGTTTCAATCAGGAAAGATTAGTATTAAGATTTGTGTCCTGGGGCTGATTGAGTACTTGTATATTCATTGAGTACCCAATCTCCACCTTCATATGTATGTGTCTATGAAGTGGGGATGGCTGTGACTAGCTGGGGTCCTGGGGCATCCACTGTCTCTTCCACTCTGTGCTGCCTATTCTGCATCTTCTGAATAGCTCTGCAGTCTCTCCTGCCCTACTGTCTGTCCATATGCTCAGGGAGTGAAGACCTGCCAAAAGTCTGACCTCCCACTGTCTCCCACTCCCTATTTTCCTATTCTCAGTTCACCTCCACACACTCCTAATTGTGACTCCATTGGCATGGCGTTTCTGGTCAGTGGGAGCATGCTAGGGAGCCATGAAAAGAATGAACTTCCAAGAGGATTGCCTGGGTGGTTCAGTCGGTTGGGTGTCTGACTTTGGCTCAGGTCATGATCTCATGGTTCATGGGTTTGAGTTCTGCATCAGGCTCTGTGCTGACAGCTTGGAGCCTGGAGCCTGCTTCGGATTCTGTGTCTCCCTCTCTTTCTGACCCTCCCCTGCTTGCACTCTGTCTCTCTCTCTCTCAAAAATAAATGAACATTAAAAAAAAAAAGAATGAACTTCCAAGAGAGAGCAGCTTGAAACGCATGGTCCTAAATAAAGAACTGCAAGTATTTGTCCTTCCCCCTAAAATTTAATACTCAATATTTGTCTAGTTGTCTTTAGGGGAAGGGTCTGTTTCAGTGTCTTCCCTTCCTTCTTTTTCTATCCCCTTGTATTATTATGTTTTCTGATGGTATGTTGATCTGTGTAGAGAGGAAAGGTGTATATAGGAGAAGGTGTCATAGAATCCCCTAAGAACAAGACCACTAAGCAAGAACCAGTGGAAAACTAGGGCACTGCATTGAGAATGACAGGTAGGAGCATCAATAGTTTGGGAAGGATCAGTCCATAAAACAATCTCCAGTGTCTCCTACTCTTTGTACATTTTTAAAGATATTTTTTAATGTTTTATTTATTTTTGGGAGAGAGAGAGAATGCAAACATAAGAAGGGCAGAGGGAGAGGGACAGAAGATCCAAAGTGGGCTCTATGCTGATAGCAGTGAGCCAGATGTGGGGCTGAAACTCACAAACCATGAGATAATGACCCGAGCCAAAGTTGGATGATCAACTGGCTGAGCCACCCAGGTGCCCCAGGACATTTTCGGTTGAAGAACAATCTGGACAACCATGCTTAGTTTCAGAAAGTGTTTTGAAGAGTTACTTGGACATAAGAAAATAGAACCATGACTCCAGCTGACATCAAGTCTCACCAGGGCCCTAAATAATGATTGAACCCACAGGACTAAGGAGAAGGGGAAGGAGGACAGAGATTCAAGAGGAAGGGAGTACAGATAAATTAGTTTGTTTTCTGGGTTCCGGGTCCTCTGCTGTGTCCTGTCCCATCAGGACACTGAAAATGTTTATAACCTTTAGAAGATTCTTAGTTCACAGCTCCAGATAGCAGTCCAGCTGTGTCCTCAACAATTTTCTTTCCATCCAGGAGCACTAGTTGTGCTTCTTCATCTGAGGCTCCCCACCACTCTGTCATCCTGTTTTAAGAAAACTCTTACTGATATACTGTGGACTTAATTATGTTTTTCTTTTTACCCACAGTTTGAGCTTGAGTATTTAGATTTATTCTGTTTCCTATTTCTTTAGAAACCAGCCTTAATGACTCAACTCAGTGATAAGACCATAAGATACCAAAGCAATTTAGCAAGTATACCTAAGTATAAAGAAGAAGAAATTAATTCCACATTAGTCTGCTACAATCTAAGGACCTTTTTATGTAGTTGAAAATATTCTGCATGAATCATCTCAGTTTCTCTTTAACTGGAAACTTTCTGAGCTTTTGTGTGGGAAGAGTGGAAACCAGATATTACCCCTCAGGCCATTCATAACTTTTTCACTATGTGTGTGTGAGTGTGTGTTTGAATGGGAGAATATAGGATGAGAAGTTACAAGAGTGGTAATGCGGAAGTAATCAACATTTGAAGACCACTAACCAGAATCAGGAACTATGGGTATTGAGGTCACTGCTCTGGGCTGATCCTTTCCCTTCTTCTGGTTTGGAAATGGAGACAGCCTCTCTACTTTTAGGGAATGCAGTCAGTGAGTTAATTATAAGGTACAGATACAAAAAAACAAAAACAAATCCCAGCCATGCCCTTAACAGTTCATTCATCTACAGGCATGAAGGAAAGCTCCTATTCCATAAAAGACCTATAGAGTCTGCAGATCCGCGCCATTCCAGGGACTATACAAAATGATGAAACGGAAGAATTCTCCTCAAAAGAAACTCCAGGAAGTAGCGACAGCTAACAAACTAATCAAAAACGATTTAAGCAATGTAAGAGAAAATGAATTTAAAATACTAGTCATAAAATTAATCGATGGGCTTGAAAAAAGTATACAGGACAGCAGAGAATATATTACTACAGAGATCAAGGGACTAAGAAACAGTCAGAAGCTAAAAAATGCTATAAATGAGCTGCAAAATAAAATGGAGGTGATCACAGCTCGGATTGAAGAGGCAAGGAGAGAACAGGTGAATTAGAAGATAAAATAATGGAAAAAGAGGAAGCTGAGAAAAAGAGAGATAAAAAAAATCCAGGAGTATGAGGGGAGAATTAGAGAACTAAGTGACACAATTAAACGTAAGAATATATGCATAATTGGGAGTCCAGAGGAGGAAGAAAGAGGGAAAGGTGCTGAAGGTGTACTTGAAGAAATCATACCTGAGAGCTTCCCTGATCTGGGGAAGGAAAAATGCATTGAAATCCAAGAGGCACAGAGAACTCCCTTCAGACGTAACTTGAATCGATCTTCTGCACAATATATCATAGTGAAACTGGCAAAATACAAGGATAAAGAGAAAATTCTGAAAGCAGCTAGGGAGAAACATGTTCTAACATATAAAGGGAGACCGATAAGGCTAGTGACAGATCTATCTACTGAAACTCGGCAGGCCAGAAAGGAATGGCAGGAAATCTTCAATGTGATGAACAGAAAAAAAATATGTAGCCGAGAATCCTTTATCCAGCAAGTCTGTCATTTAGAATAGAAGGAGAGATAAAGGTCTTCCCAAACAAACAAAAACTGAAGGAATTCGTCACCACTAAACCAGCCCTACAAGAGATCCTAAGGGGGATCCTGTGAGACAAAGTACCAGAGATATCACTACAAGCAGGAAACCTACAGATATCACAATGACTCTAAACCCATATCTTTCTATAATAACACTGAATGTAAATGGACTAAATGCACCACCCAAAAGACATAGGGAATCAGCATGGATAAAAAAACAAGACCCATCTATTTGTTGTCTACAAGAGACTCATTTTAGACCTTAGGACACCTTTGGATTGAAAGTGAGGGGATGGAGAACTATCTATCATGCTACTGGAAGTCAACAGAAAGCTGGAGTAGCCATACTTATAGCAGACAAACTAGACTTTAAATTAAAGACTGTAACAAGAGATGAAGAAGGGCATTATATAATAACTACAGGGGTCTGTCCATCATGAAGAGCTAACAATTATAAATGTCTAAGCACTGAATACTGGAGCCCTCATATATAAAAAAGAATCACAAACGTAAGCAACCTTATTGATAAGAATGTGGTAATTTCAGGGGACTTTAACACCCCACTTACAGAAATGGATAGATCATCTAGACACACGGTCAATAAAGAAACAAGGGCCCTGAATGAGACATTGGATCAGATGGACTTGACAGATATATTTAGAACTCTGCATCCCAAAGCAACAGAATATACTTTCTTCTCGAGTGCACATGGAACATTCTCCAAGACAGATCACATACTGGGTCACAAAACAGCCCTTCATAAGTATACAAGAATTGAGATCATACCATGCACACTTTCAGACCACAATGCTACGAAGCTTGAAATCAACCACAGGAAAAAGTCTGGAAAACCTCCAAAAGCATGGAGGTTAAAGGACACCCTACTAAAGAATGAAAAGAGCCTAAATGTCCATCAACTGATGAATGGATAAAGAAATTGTGGTTTATATACACAATGGAGTACTATGTGGCAATGAGAAAGAATGAAATATGGCCCTTTGTAGCAACATGGATGGAACTGGAGAGTGTTATGCTAAGTGAAATAAGCCATACGGAGAAAGACAGATACCATATGTTTTCACTCTTATGTGGATCCTGAGAAATTTAACAGAAACCCATGGGGAGGGGAAGGAAAAAAAAGAAAAAAAAAAAGAGGTTAGAGTGGGAAAGAGAGCCAAAGCATAAGCGACTCTTAAAAACTGAAAACAAACTGAGGGTTGATGGGGGTGGGAGGGAGGGGAGGGTAGGTGATGGGCATTGAAGAGGGCATCTTTTGGGATGAGCACTGGGTGTTGTATGGAAACTAATCTGACAATAAATTTCATATAAAAAGAATGAATGGGTCAGCCAGGCAATTAGAGAAGAAATTTAAAAATATATGGAAACAAATGACAATGGAAATACAACAATCCAAACGCTTTGGGATGCAGTGAAGGCAGTCACGAGAGGAAAATACATCGTAATCCAGGCCTATCTCAGGAAACAAGAAAAATCCCAAATACAAAATCTAACAGCACACCTAAAGGAACTAGAAGCAGTACAGCGAAGACACCCCAAATCCAGCAGAAGAAGAGAAATAATAAAGATCAGAGCAGAAATAAACAATATAGAATCTCAAAAAAACTGTAGAGCAGATCAATGAAACCAAGAATTGTGTTTTTGAAAAAAATAAACAAAATCGATGCACCTCTATCCAGGCTTCTCAAAAAGAAAAGGGAGATGACCCAAATAGACAAAATAATAAATGAAAATGGAATTATGACAACCAATCCCTCAGAAATGCAAGCGATTATCAGGGAATATTATGAAAAATCATATGCCAACAAACTGGACAACCTGGAAGAAATGGACATATTCCTAAGCACCCACACACTTCCAAAATTCAAACATGAAGAAATAGAAAACTTGAACAGACCCATAACCAGTGAAGAAATTGAATCAGTTATCAAAAATCTCCCAACAGGGGCGCCTGGGTGGCGCAGTCGGTTAAGCGTCCGACTTCAGCCAGGTCACGATCTCGCGGTCCGTGAGGTCGAGCCCCGCGTCAGGCTCTGGGCTGATGGCTCAGAGCCTGGAGCCTGTTTCCGATTCTGTGTCTCCCTCTCTCTCTGCCCCTCCCCCGTTCATGCTCTGTCTCTCCTGTCCCAAAAATAAATGTTGAAAAAAAAAATTAAAAAAAAAATCTCCCAACAAATAAGAGCCCAGGACCATATGGCTTCCCAGGGGAATTCTACCAGACATTTAAAGCAGAGATAATACCTATCCTTCTCAAATTGTTCCAAAAAATAGAAAGGGAAGGAAAACTTCCAGATTTATTCTAGGAAGCCAACATTACTTTGATTCCTAAACCAGACAGAGACCCAGCAAAAAAAGACAACTACAGGCCAATATCCCTGATGAATATGGATGCAAAAATTCTCAATAAGATACTAGCAAATCGAATTCAACAGCATATAAAAAGAATTATACATCATGATCAAGTGGGATTCATTCCTGGGCTTCAGGGCTGGTTCAACATTCACAAATCAATCAATGTGATACATCACATTAATAAAAGAAAAGATAAGGACCATATGATCCTGTCAATTGATGCAGAAAAAGCATTTGACAAAATTGAGCATCCTTTCTTAATAAAAACCTTCGAGAAAGTCGGGATAGAAGGAACATACTTAAACATCATAAAAGCCATGTATGAAAACCCCACAGCTAATATCATCCTCAATGGGGAAAAACTGAGAGCTTTCTCTCTGAGATCAGGAACATGACAGGGATGTCTGCTCTCACTGCTGTTGTTTCACATAGTGTTGGAAGTGCTAGCATCAGCAATCAGACAACAAAAGGAAATCAAAGCATTGCAATTTGCAAATATGGAGTCAAGCTTTCACTTTTTGCAGATGACATGTTGTTATTATACGTGGAAAATCTGATAGAGTCCACCAAAAGTCTGCTAGAACTGATACATGAATTCAGGAAAGTCGCAGGATACAAAATCACTGTACAGGAATCAGTTGCATTCTTATACACTAATAATGAAGCAACAGAAAGACAAATAAAGAAACTTATGCCATTCACAATTGCATCAAGAAGCATAAAATACCTAGGAGTAAACCTGACCAAAGATGTAAAAGATCTGTATGCTGAAAACTATAGAAAGTTTATGAAGGAAATTGAAGAAGATACAAAGAAATGGAAAAACATTCCATGCTCATGGGTTGGAAGAATAAATATTATTAAAATGTCAATACTACGCAAAGCTATCTACACATTCAATGCAATCCCAATCAAAATTGCACCAGCATTCTTCCCGAAGCTAGAACAAGCAATCCTAAAATTTGAATGGAACCATTAAAGTGCCCAAATAGCCAAAGCAATTTTGCAGAAGAAGACTAAAGCAGGAGGCATCACAATCCCAGACTTTAGCCTCTAGTACAAAGCTGTAATCATCAAGACAGCATGGTGTAGCCCCAAAACAGACACATAGACCAATGGAATAGAATAGAAACCCCAGAACTAGACCCACAAATGTATGGCCAACTAATCTTTGACAAAGCAGCAAAGAATATCCAATGGAAAAAAAGTCTCTTTAACAAATGGTGCTGGGAGAACTGGACAGCAACATGCAGAATATTGAAACTAGACCACTTTCTTACAGTATTCACAAAAACAAACTCAAAATGGATAAAGGACCTGAATGTGAGACAGGAAACAATCCAAACCTTAGAGGAGAAAGCAGGAAACAACCTCTCTGACCTCAGCCGCAGCAATTTCTTACTTGACACATCCCCAAAGGCAAGGGAATTTAAAGCAAAAATGAACTATTGGGACCTCATGAAGATAAAAAGCTTCTGCACAGCAAAGGAAACAATCAACAAAACTAAAAGGCAACCAACGGAATGGGAAAAGATATTTGCAAATGACATATCAGACAAAGGGCTAGTATCCAAAATCTATAAAGAGCTCACCAAACTCCACACCCAAAAAACAAATAATCCAGTGAAGAAATGGGCAGAAAACATGAATAGACACTTCTCTACAGAAGACATCCAGATGGCCAACAGGCACATGAAAAGATGCTCAACGTCCCTCTTCATCAGAGAAATACAAATCAAAACCACACTGAGATACCACCTCACGCCAGTCAGGGTGGCTAAAATGAACAAATCAGGAGACTATAGATGCTGGCGAGGATGTGGAGAAACGGGAACCCTCTTGCACTGTTGGTGGGAATGCAAACTGGTGCAGCCACTCTGGAAAACAGTGTGGAGGTCCCTCAAAAAATTAAAAATATACCTACCTTATGACCCAGCAATAGCACTGCTAGGAATTTACCCAAGGGATACAGGAGTGCTGATGCATAAGGGCATTTGTACCCCAATGTTTATAGCAGCACTTTCAACAATAGCCAAATTATGGAAAGAGCGTAAATGTCCATCAACTGATGAATGGATACAGAAATAGTGGTTTATGTACACAATGGAATACTACATGTCAATGAGAAAGAATGAAATATGGCCCTTTGTAGCAATGTGGATGGAACTGGAGAGTGTTATGCTAAGTGAAATAAGTCATACAGAGAAAGACAGACACCATATGTTTTCACTCTTGTGTGGATCCTGAGAAACTTAAGAGAAGTCTACGGGGTAGGGGAAGGAAAAAAAAAAGAGGTTAGAGTGGAAGAGAGCCAAAGCATAAGAGACTCTTAAAAACTGAGAACAAACTGAGGGATGATGGGGGGTGGGAGGGAGGGGAGGGTGGGTGATGGGTATTGAGGAGGGCACCTTTTGGGATGAGCACTGGGTGTTGTATGGAAACCAATTTGACAATAAATTTCATATTAAAAAATACAAAGTCACAATGAGAGATATTTCCCTCTTAGAATGTCTGTCATTAAAAAGACTGATATCTTGCAAATCAATGTGATATATGACATGAATAAAAGTTAAAAGTCATATAATCATTTCAATAAATGAAGAAAAGTATTTGACAAAGTACAACAGCCATTCATGATAAAAGCCAAAATAAAGTAGGTTTAGAGGGAATGTACCTCAACATAATACAGCCATATGGAAAAACCCACAACAAACATCGTAGTCAATGGGGAAAAACTGGGAGCTTTTCCCCAAGGTCAGGAACAAGACAAGGATGTCCATTCTCACCACGTTTATTCAACATAGTTTTGAAAGTCCCAACCACAGCAATTAAACCAAAAGAAATAATATCCATAAGAAGTAAAATTTTCACTATTGGGTAATGACATGATAGTATTATACAAAACTCTGTAGACCACCAAAAAACTACTAGAACTGATACATGGATTCAGTTAAGATCACAGGATAACAAAATCATTGTGTATAAATAAATCTGATGCATTTCTATGCACTAATAATGAATAGCACAAAGAGAAATTTTTAAAAATTCAAGTACAATTGTACCAAAAAAATATGATACTTAGCAATAAACCTAACCAAAGAGGTGAAAACTATAAAATTATAAAACACTGATGAAAGAAATTCAAGATGACATAAAGAAATGAATGGAAAGATATTTCACACTTATAGATTAGAAGAATGAATACTGTTGAAATGTCTATACTACCCCAAACAATCTACAGACTTAATACAATGCCTATCAAAATACCAATAGCATTTTCCACAAAAGTAGAACAGTCTTAAAATTTATTTGGAACCACAAAAGACCCAAAGCAATTCTAAAAAAATAAAAGCTGGAGCTGTAACAGTTCTAGACTTAAAGTTAGATTTTAAATTTGTAGTAATCAAAAAAGTAGTACCTGCACAAAATAGACACACAGATCAATGGAGCAGAAATGAAAATTCAGGTATGATCCCACAATTATATGGTCAGTCTTTGACAAAGAAGGAAAGAATATCCAATGGGAAAAAGTCTCTTTAACAAATGAGGTTGGGAAAATTGAATAGCAACATACAATAAAGAAACTGGTTCACTTTCTTACCCCATACACAAAAGTAAACTAAAAATGGATCAAAGACCTAAATTTGATACCTGAAACCATAGAAATCTCCAAAGAAAGTGCAGGCAGTAATGTCTCTGGCTTGGGTCATAGCAACATTTTTCTAGATATTTCTTTTGAGGCAAGGGAAATAAAAGCAAAAATAAACTATTGGGACTACATTGAAATAAAAAGCTTCTGCACAACAAAGGAAACAATCAACAAATTAAAAGTCAGCCTACAGAATGGGAGAGGATATTTGCAAATTAGATATCCAATAAAGGGTTAGTATCCAAAATATATAAAGAACTGATCAAACATGACACCCCCAAAACAAAAAATTAAAAAAATGGGCAGAAGACATGAACAGACATTTATGCAAAGAAGTCATCCACGTGACCAATGGACACATAAAAAGATGTTCAACATTACTCATTATCAGGGAAATGCAAATCAAAAGTACAGTGAGAGATCTCCTCACACTTGTCAGAATGGCTAAAATAAAAACCATAAGAAAGAAGTGTTGGTGAGGATATGGAGAAAAGAACCTTCTTGCACTGTTGGTGAGAATGCAAACTCGTATAGCCATTGAGGAAATAGTATGAAGCTTCCGCAAAAAGTGAATAGAACTAACTACCCTATGATTCATTAATTTCACCACTGAGTATTTACCCTCCAAATACAAAAACACTAATTCAAAGGGATACATGCACCCCTATGTTTATAGCAACAGTATTTACAATAGCCAAAATATGGAAGCAACTCAAGTGTCTATCAATAGATGAATGAATAAAGAGGTGGTGTGTGTGTACACACACAGGAATATTATTCAACCATAGAAATAATGAAATCTTACCATTTTCAACACAATGGATGGAACTAGAGTGTGTAAGCTAAGCAAAATAAGACAGTCACAGAAAAATAAATACCATATAGGTTCACTTCTATGTGAAATTTAAGAAACAACAAAAATGAACAAAGAAAAAAAAAAAGAGACAAACCAAGAAACAGACTCTGAACTATAGAGAACTGATGGTTGCCAGAGGGGAGGTGGGTGGGTGGGGGATGGGTGAAATAGGTGATGGGGATTAAAGAATAAACTTATTACGATGAGCACTGAATAATGTATAGAATTGTTGAGTTGGTATATTGTACAGCTAAA
Source organism: Leopardus geoffroyi (assembly GCF_018350155.1). Classification (NCBI taxonomy): domain Eukaryota; kingdom Metazoa; phylum Chordata; class Mammalia; order Carnivora; family Felidae; genus Leopardus; species Leopardus geoffroyi. Next base: position 82,489,437 of record NC_059343.1, read on the forward strand.
AGTAATAGAACACTGTATGTTAACTATACTGGAATTAAAATAAAAAAGTTAAGAAAAAGAAAAAAACTGAGAACAAAATGAGGGTAGCTGGGGGGTGGGAGGGAGGGGAGGGTGGGGGATGGGTATTGAGGAGGGCACCTTTTGGGATGAGCACTGGGTGTTGTATGGAAACCAATTTGACAATAAATTTCATATTAAAAAAAAAGATCTATAGAAGACCCTACTGAGGCCTTAGCTAGCTCAGGGTTGAGTTCCAATTTGGGAGAATGTAGAATGAAATCAGAGCTTCCAGAAGGAAGGAAATAATTTTTATTGAGCCTCAGCTGGATGCCAGTTCATCACATCAGGATACATTATTGTTTCTCAATCCCCAAGAAAATTGCCTATTTTCACATATTCAGGCAACAAAGCCTTAGTGGGCTCTTCAGAAAATACAGTAATAGCACAAAGTCTCCTTTCCTTTGTTTTCTAACTAGTTTTTATTTAATCATAGGAAAGGTATTAAGTTTTATACATTAATCTTGTAACTGACCATTTACTAAACTGGCTTATTGGTTCTAATGCCTTTTCAGTTCTTTTTCTTGAAAATTTCCTGGTATTAAATAATATAATTTGCAAATAAAGTTAAATTTGCTTCCTCCTTTCCAGTATTTATACCTTTTCCTTTCTCATATCTATTACACTGGGTTGGGACTTCTAGCACATGATGATAGCACTGTTATTTTGTTATTGATTTTGCTGAAAATGCTTCTGTAGTGTTTCATCATTAGTGACTGGCTTTGACTTAAGATATATTTATCAATTTTACAAAGTTTTCTTAAAAGTCATGATTTTGTGGTAAATATTAGTAAATTCTTTTTCTGCATCTATAAGGATGATGTTATGATTCTCCTTTTTTAAGGCTGTTTTGATTGATTATAGCAATAGATTTAACATTTCCACATGTGTGCAGTACTGAAATAAAACCTAACAAGGAGTATTACCTCTTTTTTTGTTGTCTTATTTATTTTTACCTATTTATTTTTTTAAATATGAAATTTATTGTCAAATTGGTTTCCATACAACACCCAGTGCTCATCCTAACAGGTGCCCTCCTTAATACCCATCACCCACCCTCCCCTCCCTCCCAGCCCCATCAACTCTAGGTTCGTTCTCAGTTTTTAGGAGTCTCTTATGCTTTGGCTCTCTCCCTCTCTAACCTCTTTTTGTTTTTCCTTCCCGTCCTCCATGGGTTTCTGTTAAGTTTCTCAGGATCCACACAAGAGTGAAAACATATGGTATTTTCTCGGTATGACTTATTTCACTTAACATAACACTCTCCAGTTCCATCCACGTTGCTACAAAGGGCCATATTTCATTCTTTCTCATTGACATGTAGTATTCCATTGTGTATATAAACCACAATTTCTGTATCCATTCATCAGTTGATGGACATTTACGCTCTTTCCATAATTTGGCTATTGTTGAAAGTGCTGCTATAAACATTGGGGTACAAGTGCCCCTATGCATCAGCACTCCTGTATCCCTCAGGTAAATTCCTAGCAGTGCTATTGCTAGGTCATAGGGTAGGTCTATTTTTAATTTTTTGAGGAACCGCCACACTGTTTTCCAGAGTGGCTGCACCAGTTTGCATTCCCACCAACAGTGCAAGAGGGTTCCCGTTTCTCCACATCCTCGCCAGCATCTATAGTCTCCTGATTTGTTCATTTTAGCCACCCTGACTGGCGTGAGGTGGTATCTCAGTGTGGTTTTGATTTGTATTTCTCTGATGAAGAGGGACGTTGAGCATCTTTTCATGTGCCTGTTGGCCATCTGGATGTCTTCTGTAGAGAAGTGTCTATTCATGTTTTCTGCCCATTTCTTCACTGGATTATTTGTTTTTTGGGTGTGGAGTTTGGTGAGCTCTTTATAGATTTTGGATACTAGCCCTTTGTCTGATATGTCATTTGCAAATATCTTTTCCCATTCCGTTGGTTGCCTTTTAGTTTTGTTGATTGTTTCCTTTGCTGTGCAGAAGCTTTTTATCTTCATGAGGTCCCAATAGTTCATTTTTGCTTTAAATTCCCTTGCCTTTGGGGATGTGTCAAGTAAGAAATTGCTGCGGCTGAGGTCAGAGAGGTTGTTTCCTGCTTTGTCCTCTAGGGTTTGGATTGTTTCCTGTCTCACATTCAGGTCCTTTATCCATTTTGAGTTTGTTTTTATGAATTGTGTAAGAAAGGAGTATTACTTCTAATGTAATGTTGAGGACTATTGCTCATATTTTATTTGAGATTTATGCATTGTTATTCCTAAGGAGACCAAGTGTCCAATTTTGGCATATTTATTGCGAAAGCATACTTACAACTTCTACAATTGTTACTAACTTAAAAAAAGTATCTGGAAGCTTTATTATTTGTTTATTCTCTAAAATAGTTTCAATAATATGGGAATTGTCTGCTTCTTAAAGAAATGTTTAAATTTTAATCTGGGAAGTTGCAAGATAAAAATCTATTTTGGCAGCAATGTGGAGAGGAGAGAGATTGAGACAGGAAAACAGTCTGGAAGTTACTATAGTGATACCGGCATGAAATGAATAAAGCCTGATAAGAACAGAAAGTAGTGAGAATACTGGGATTGCAGCAGTGTTTATGGAAGTAAAAGACACTTCAATAAAATGAGGGAGAGAATTTGGTAACTGATAAGGTTGCCAAGTAAAATACAGGATTTCAAACATTAAGTGACCAAGTGCTACTATTGTATAATCCAATGCACATTTTGCTAGGTAAATGCCCTTTTTCTTGGACAACTCCAGTGATTGTGTAACTGGAAAATTTACCATTTTGAATAATGAGTAAACAGCAGGGGAGTAAAGAATAACCTTTAGTATTCATGCATGAATTATTGTATGAGGTTAGAAGTTTATGTCTGTTTTCTTTCAGAATATGGACAATGGTAAGACTTTTTATGACAACACTGAGTTTATTTAAGAAAAAAATGAGCCCCTATCAAAATACTCGAGGATAAAGCAGGAAAAAACCTCTTTGACCTTGGCTGCAGCAACCTCTTACTCAACACGTCTCCAGAGGAAAGGGAAACAAAAGCAAAAATGAACTATAAGGACCTCATCAAAATAAAAAGCTTCTGCACAGCGAAGGAAACAATCAGCAAAAGTAAAAGGCAACCAACAGAAAGGGGGAAGATATTTCCAAATGACATATCAGATAAAGGGTTAGTATCCAAAATCTATAAAGAACTTATCCATCTCAACACCCCAAAAAACAAATAATCCAGTGAAGAAATGGGCAAAAGTCACAAATAGACAATTCTCCAAAGAAGACATCCAGATGGCCAAGCGACACGTGAAAAAATGCTCAACATCACTCATTATCAGGGAAATACAAATCAAAACCACAATGAGATACCACCTTACACCTGTCAGAATGGCTAACATTAACAACTCAGACAACAACAGATATTGGTGAAGATGCGGAGAAAGAGGATCTCTTTTGAATTGCTGGTGGGAATGCAAACTGGTGCAGCCACTCTGGAAAACAGTATGGAAGTTCCTAAAAAAACTAAAAATATAACTACCCTATGACCCAGCAATTGCACTACTAGGCATTTATCCACGGGATACAGGTGTGCTGTTTCGAAGGGAAACATGCACCCCCATGTTTATAGCAGCACTATCAACAATAACCAAAGTATGGAAAGAGCCCAAATGTCCATCGATGGATGAATGGATAAAAAAGATGTGGTGTATATATATACAATGGAGTATTACTCAGAAATCAGAAAGAATGAAATCTTGCCATTTGCAACTACGTGGATGGAATTGGAGGGTATTATGCTAAGTGAAATTAGTCAGTCAGAGACAGACAAAAGTCATATGACTTCACTCATATGAGGACTTTAAGAGACAAAACAGATGAACCTAAGGGAAGGGAAACAAAAATAGTATAAAAACAGGGAGGGGGACAAAACTGAAGAGACTCATAAATATGGAGAACAAACTGAGGGTTACTGGAGGGGTTGTGGGAGGGGGGATGGGCTAAATGGGTAAGGGGTATTAAGGAATCTACTCCTGAAATCATTGTTGTACTATGTGCTAACTAATTTGGATGTAAATTTAAAAAAATTAAAAATTAAATTAAAAAAAATGAGCCCTCTTTGCTTTCTTTTTTGCAGAGCTGAAGTTATGACAAGATGTTAAGAAAGTGGAATGTATGAACATGATTCAAAGAAATTGAATATTTTTTTGGAGTGATTTAGGTTACACAAAAGGATTTCTTTATAGAAGGGGATATTTGATATGGAAATGCTTAAGTTATTTGTCCTCCCAACTTTATGACTGTTTGAAGAACAATGGTAATGTTAATGATGTTATTTTTTTCAAATATTGAAGATGTGTTTTTAGCCAAGATTTTTTGTTACAGTATTAAATACATTTTAAAATATTTATTTATGTATTTATTTTGAGGGGGAGGATCAGAGAAAGAGGGAGAGAGAATCCTAAACAGGCTTGGTGCTGTCAGCACAGAGCCAGACACAGGGCTCACAGTTAGGAAACAAACCATGAGATCATAACCTGAGCCAAAATCAAGAGTTGGATGCTTAACCAACTGAGCCACCCAGGCATCCCTACAATATTAAATAATTAATTGTTTTAATGTTTATTCATTTTTGAGAGACAGAGAGAGAGAGAGAGCATGAGGAGGGGAGGGGCAGAGAGAGGGAGACACAGAATCTGAAGCCTTCTCCAGGATCTAAGCTGTCAGCAGAGCCTTACATGGGGATTGAACCATAAACCAGTGAGATTATGGCCTGAGCCCAAGTCGGATGCTTAAACAACTGAGCCACCCAGGTGCCCCATTATTAAATAAATTTTTAAAATAATTTATTTTAAATTGAAAGTGAAAATGAAAAATACCCTGTAATCATAATTGTAAATTTCTGAAATAAAGATTATCAATGTTTATAAAAGAAATAGTTTAATACTTATTATTAGCCATATCTTATTGCAGAATTAGAGATATTTACTCACAACTTCTGGCTGATATTCTGGTTTTTTTGTAGGTTCTTTTTTATTCCTATCAAAGATAAAAATGTAAGTTCACATAGGCTGCAATGAGTTTCTAATAGTCTAAGTATGTTGAATATTTAGTCCTCTTGGATTTTGTACTTAAATTAAGTCACTGAAACCATTGAGCTCAATTGAGCTCAAATTATTTTCATGTACTTTTTATTATTGTCTCAAGTTTCATCCAGAGAAGACTAAAATGACTACTTCTTTTATTCAATTTGGTAATCAATTAAATTTCAAAACCATTTGGAAGATAACATCCCACATGACAAATAGATGTTTAGAGACCTTAATTTGCAGAGAAAAGAGAGCAGTAGACCAGGGATGGCACTGCTCTTCATTAAAACACATGCATCTTGTTTTATCTAAGAGTGACTAACTGCCCTCCTGGATGATCTCTGGTGTCCTATGATCAGTTATGATTTGTTCTGTCCCTAACTGGCAGCAGGGAATTCTGAATGCATTTCCCCCACTTTCTTCCCCGAGGCTTTCTGCCTCTCCTCTTTACCAGAATAGTCAGTACCAAGAATTTTATGAAGTAAAATAAGACTTTGGAATCTTCTAATATGGAACAGCTATCTGTTGTATATGCTGAACTCAACAGAAACCAAAACCAGATGCTGTCAAACTATGGTGTCCGAAGGATCAGAGTACAGACCAATCATCTAGACAGAAACTGTTTCTTCTCCAGAAGCTATTTCCCTGCTAGGGACCCCTGGTATAGTCCAGAACCCAGAGAGTTTCCCTAGATAAAGTTCTGTATTAACTATATAGGACTTTATCTAGGAGGAAATACACAGTATGTTAGCATTGGATTGAGGGAGTGAAGGGTGATGATGAAAACTATTATTAACTTCCATGTGCTCTTCCTTAAACCCTGGAAGGAGAAAAACATTTCTTACATTGTTAGAAAACCATATCTTATATTTGCCTGTGAAATGGAAAAGGTTACTGCAGTGGAGCAAATAAACTCAATTAGTAAATATTCTGTTCAGGTGACCCTACTAAAATGTAACTTATTCATAGCTTTGCCTTGCATTTTAAGGAACAGAAACATTAATCCTGTTTTATGGGAAATGTACTGACAGTAAAAATGTGACATGTGATGCTGAAATCAAGAGACTGACTTCCTTCTTTAACAAACACGAGAACGTAAAATGCAAATAGGTATTGACCTTCAAAATAACCTTTGAAAGAACCCATATGCTTCTGTTGTCAATGTTTAAAATACATTGAAAATTGCTTTCAGAACTGTTTCCTAAGTTATACAGGCAAAACAAACCAAACCAAAACAAAAACAAGAGCTAGCATTATGCCTGTTTAGACATTTCTCATAGCTATAAATTATTTTATAGTTTACATAAACGACTTTCAAATTTTCTAAGCTGCTGAATCTCTTATTTAAAGGGAATATTATAATAATCTTCATAATAAACAGATAAAACAGAAAGTTCTCTGGAGAAGTCTGTGCTCGGGAATGCCCAAACCATGCTAACTTGTTATACCTCTCTTTCCAGGTTTATAAGAACCTTGCTTGGAACTTAGAGCTCTATGGAAGCCAGTGTGAAAGCCACTGTTTTATATGGTTGTTTGTACTGTATTAAAAATTTTGGTAAGGAAAGGGAAAGTTCTACTAAAAACTAGTGCTTACAAATTTAAGTGTGCAAGCCATTTACATGCTTTAGTGTGCAAAATTACTTTTTCTTTTAAGAATAGAATTTAATGAGCAATAAATAAAAGCCTTTTTACTAATTCAACTTAATATGTATTTTGAGCCTATCACTTCCCTGGAGTGGTAAAAATTTAATCACCAGAGTTTGGGTTCTTTCCATCAAGGTTGTGTTTAAATTTCAGTGCTAGGGGCGCCTGGGTGGCTCAGTTGGTTAAGCGTCCAACTTCAGCTCAGGTCATGATCTCACGGTTCATGGGTTCAAGCCCTGCGTCAGGCTCTGTGCTGACAACTCAGAGCCTGCAGCCTGTTTCATATTCTGTGTCTCCCTCTCTCTCTGCCTCTCCCTTGGTTACACTCTGCCTCTCTCTCTCTCTCTTTCTCAAAAATAAATAAACGTTAAAAAACTTTCAGTGCTAAAAGGAGAAGGGAGCAAAGATAGTGGTTGGAAGTGGGTGGATATCTGGCCTTTGAGTCATAGGTCACACAGGTCTGGGTCATTGGTCCTTGGAGATTGGTACTGAGAGTCCCTCCATTTCTGTCTGATGACCCCTTCAGCTCTAAAACCTCTGTCAGATGCTTCCTTTCCATGCCAGAGCACAGGAACTCTGTAAAGGTTGTCCAGGTCTTCATCCACCTTGACACAATCTGCATTAATATCGTCTCTAGAATCTCTGCTCTTATTACTTCCTTTCCTTCTCTCCTCTCCACTGTGCTAGGGAAGGATTTTTCTCTAATCTTGGAAAAATCCTTCTCCCTATTATTCTTGTTGTTTGCTTCAGAGGCTCCAAGACTAATGGGCTCAGGTTTTTATGGAAACACAAAAACCAGGAAACCCTGCTACAAACCTTCACTGAAGCACGGATATCTACATGAATGACAGGAAAGCACAAGAGTGAAATACCAAGAAAAGCTACAGGAATATAGGTCAGTATTCAAAAATATTATTCTACACAAGGCTAATGTAGAAGAATAAATGCAAAATTATCCATGTGTTAACATCAGTGAGGAGGCATCTAATTCAGTAGCACAACACTTGGATCAAGTTATGCAAATAAATACGTCACTGTAATAAGGAGGGGTTTTTCACTTGTGAAATCCCAAGTGTTCTGTTCTTCCATAGACCACAGAATGAAGAGATGATTAGGACAAAGTAAACCATTTATAGGATGAGACAGAGCCCAGCTGAATGTTGGGCTCATGAATGTATAAATAAAGTCCCGAGAACACTGTTATCAGGATTTTCTCCAGTGGTAGTAACTGCAGCAGTGGTGGAATATGGGACTCCTTTGGAGCAGCAACAGAGAACATTGATCCAGGGTTGGGGAGTGACAGAGGGATGTAAATTAAAATGATAATGAGCTCAGGGAACTGAAGCTATTATCGATAAGGCCATAATGCAAGAGCCCAGACTGAGAGTCAAGATTTAAGCAAGATAGGAAGTACCTGTCAGTCTGAGAGAATAGGTGGGCATGATAGTTTAATGGCGGAATATACTGGGGAGAAGGTGTTGAGATTCAACCGGGAGATGGATTGAAGTATTCTTCCTTAGAGAGTAGCTGTAGTTTCTAGGGCCTTTGTAAAATATAAACTGAGAAAGACTATTGGCAGGCAAATTCTTTTTGCTGTCAGTATAGTATGTTTCCATGCTACAGAAGTGAGATCCACTCCCAAACCAAGTTGCCTCAGAGGAGTTATCATAAATATTCTGTTAGCCCTGTTTCATCAGTTCCATCGCCAGGAATTCTGTCTTCACTATAGCCCTGCAAATCATCAGATGGAGTGAGGATAGGAAGAGTGAATGCACTATTATCAGGAGACACCAAATAAATTAATAGTTGCTACAACCTTTGCCCTTGTTCCTGGCTGTGTGGTGATGACAGTCTGATCCTTTCTTGCTCAGTAAATGACTGTCTTACACTTTTATATTCTATATAGACCACGATCATATAAAAGACTCTCTGATCCCTCTGCCAAATATAAGATTCCAGGTATTTTCCATTTAATATTTTGTCTTTAATCACTATAATAGCTGATACTTTTATGGGACCTACTGTGTGCCAGGATCTATTTTAAGTGTTTTCTATATATTAACATATGTAACCCTCACAACACCCTCCTGAGTTATATACTGCTGTAATCATCACCATTTCAGTGAAGAGCAAGTTGATGCACACTGAAGTTAGCTGTCTTGTCCAAACATACAAGCTAGTAAGTGGTTGTTCTGGGATTTAGTAAGCAAGTAGACAAGCAGACTGACAGAAAGGCAGGAAGTATGGCTCAAGAATCCATAAGCTGAACCACTCACCTTTGCTACATATATACCTGAGTAACAGGAGGGTTATAACTTACTCCAAAGCCTGAGGCATAACAAAAATATTCTAACTCCTTTAACTGGGAGGTAAAGGAACAAAGGACTTCCTTGTGCAGATGATTGACCATTCAGAGCTATCTTACTTTAAATGCCAAGTAATGGGGGATAGAGTAGAGTTAGAAAATTTTTCTTCCTCAAAGTTTACTGCCCAAACCATCTTATTAGCAGTCTTCCATGCAATAATATTCCACTTCAAATTATAACTCAACAAGTGCTAAGATTATAATTTTTAAACTAAGATGTTAGAAAGTTTGCCAGAAATAGTTTTATGTGGTTAGGTTAGTGTGAAAATGGCATGACTCAGCCAGATGCTGTAAATAGATGCTTGTGAAACTGTTGCTGGCAGGGATATTTGCAACGGGAAGAGGATAGGTAGTACATCAGAGCAGTGAGTGGCGTAAATGGTTACTAGCAGGTAGCCTTGGCTTTTTGAAAGCCTTGGCTTATTTTGAAAATTGTGTAGAACTCTTATGGAAAGAGATGGGGAAGAAGAGCAAGGGAATAGGAATGTGGGTAAGCTCAGCATGAAGTTGGAACCAAGAGAGGCTAGAAAAAAAAAGAGAAAGGACAAAAAAAAGAGGAGGGGAGAAAATAACTTTTTACATTATAAGCTTTTACAATGTTGAATTCTTATCACAATGAATACTTTTCTAATTTGAAACAATAACAAAGGAAAATTGATAAGCAATGTTTTTTTTTTTTAAGGGAGAATAAAAAAATGCGATAGAGAGAGAGAGAGAGAGAGATTGCCAGTATGAATTAAGTTTCTCTTGGATCTTTCCCTTTTTTCAACTATGATACCAATGTCCAATCAAACACTATGTTTCATATTGTGAATTCAGCTTGTAAGGGCAGGAGGAAGTTGTCTCATGGTAAGTGTACATTCTTGAATTTAGTCCCCTGTGCCACTCCTACTCCCCAGTCTTATGATCTAAGTTTCAGATTGATTGCCTTTTCTGTAGTGTCTGTTTTGCTGTGTAGGCTAGTCTGAGAGAGGGAGTCCAAAAGCCAGAACTCTCCAGGAAGCCATGAGAGAGAGGACCAAGAGAAGACGTGAGTCCTACAGCATCCCAGAGAACTCCCAGATCTACTTGTCCCTGTGAGTCCTCTCGCAGGGCATGGAGTTATGGATATAGTTCCCCAACAGTTCTGAAGAGGAAGGTGCCAGATTGACAGACTCTTGAGACACCTTAAGTTTTGGGGTGAATGTAAAATTACAAATTCCCCATTTTAAGAATAAAGAAATGGAAGAAGAAACCTCAGTGACTTAGACAAATAAAAACCACTAAAAACTATGTTGAATCATACTAATTTTCCCAGAAACCTTTGTAAGAAAATTCTTCCAAATCTTTTTTTTAATATATGAAATTTATTGCCAAATTGGTTTCCATACAACACCCAGTGCTCATCCCAAAAGATGCCCTCTTCAATACCCATCATCCACCCACCTCTCCCTCCCACCCCCCATCAACCCTCAGTTTGTTCTCAGTTTTTAAGAGTCTCTTATGCTTTGGCTCTCTCCCACTCTAACCTCTTTTTTTTCCCTTTCCCTCCCCCATGGGTTTCTGTCAAGTTTCTCAGTATCCACATAAGAGTGAAAACATATGGTATCTGTCTTTCTCTGTATGGCTTATTTCACTTAGCATAACACTCTCCAGTTCCATCCATGTTGCTACAAAGGGCCATATTTCATTCTTTCTCCCAAATATTTAAAGAAGAATTAACACCAATTACAGAAAATAGAAGGGAAGGGAGCACTTTTATTTTATGAAGCTAATATTACACTGATACAAAAACAGTACCCCCCCAAAAAGAAAGGAAAGTACAGACCAATACTCTCTATGAATATAAGGACAAAAATCTTTAACAAAAGACTAACAAATAGAATTCAGCAATATGTAAAAAGAGTTATACAGCAACATATAAAAAGAATTATACACTATGATAAAGTGTGGTTTATTCCAGGGATACAAGGTTGGTTCAACAACCTGTACAAAACCTGTACATAATGAGAAATTTTAGGTGATAGTGACAAAAAACCCCAAGAAATGTAATCCACCATGTGGAGAGTCTAAAGGAGATAAATAATATTATTATATCAATTGACAGAGATAAATGAAATTTGGCAAAATCCAATACCCATTCATGATAAAAACTCAATAAGTTAGGAGGAGAGGGAGAACTTCTTTAGCTTGATACAGAGCATCCACAAAACATTACAACTAACATTGTATTCAGTGGTGAGAGACTGACTGCTTTTTGCCCTAAATCAGAAGTAAGGCAAAGCTTTATGCTCTTTCCCCTGTTATTCAACATAGTGCTGGAACCATTGCAATAATGCAAGAAAAGGAAATAAAGTCATGCAGATCAGGAAGAAAACTGTCCCTTTTTGCAGATGACATGAGTGCCTATGTAGAAAATATCAAAGAACTTACATTTTGTTATCTTTTAAATAACTCCCACATGAACTTGCAAAGGAACGTGTTTCAAAGAATATCTTAAAAATAAAATAAAATGAATAAAATAAAGCATCATTTGCTGATGTGTAAAGGATTCCTCTATACAAGTGTCATCAGGATACCTATGAGATGCTAGAAGACTTGGTTGCATTGACTCTGCCCCAGACTACAGACTCAAAGGAGTTCATGTTAAGCTAAGAAAAAGTTGGGATAACCAGGAGAAATCTTCCCATGTCCCCAAGCTAATCCTCGGACTACAAAAGACTGTCATATTCTTTTCCCACCAGGGACTATTCTAAAGGTTGGGAGTGTGTGTCTGGGGGTCATATGGTCTGGGTATGAGTCCCAGCCTTGCCACATAAAATTAGCTGGTGCTGTGAACAAATCCCTCTAGCCTCCATTTCCTCTCTGGTAAAGCAGGTATAAAAATAGTACCTACCTCATAGGCTTGTGGTGAGGATTAGATGATGCAAGAAGAGCACTTAACACAATCCCTGTCACAAAGTAGAGTATTTACAGTAAAAGTTACTTACAAAACCTGTGTAGAATGAGAAACTTTTAGGTAGATATGACAAAAATATGCAGAGGCAGAAACAAAGAAATTAGTTAAATCTTTATGTTTGCTGTTCTTATGTCAAATGGCGTGGAGATCTCTGGTTCTTTCAACAAAGCTGGAGCCAGCTATTCAGTACCAAAATGTGATGGTAATGAACTACATAATCTTCTTTCTTTTAGCGTGTTCTTTGTTCCTCTCTTCTAAGAGCTGCAGATGACAACTGAGTTTGAGGATCTTTCATCTTAGAGAGACTGCATCTCCTGGAGTTAAGTTGTCCAAAGTTGTTTCCAAATGTGAAGGGCCATGCATGACGCTAATATGATGGGAGCAGAAGAGAGAGAATTAGCTGCAACATGAAACAGTCATAAGGAATCATATCTGGCCAACCATCCATTGTGATGGACGGATTTTTCACTCAAAGAGAGTGCTCTCTTCACTTTGCCAACATCAAAGAGTTCATCATTTTGTGTTGGAAGAAGAGCCTTGCCAAGGCCACAATCCCTCCAGGTTGTTGTCTCCTCTTTCACTCAGTCTAAATTCACAGTGAGGATGATTTTGGTCAGAGGTTTAAAGGGAACTTGATCAAAGGAGTTCAATGTCTATTGGCCAGACAAAAGGTGGCTTCATTATTACCTGCCTATGGTGTTCACTCTGAAACCTTTATTATTACCCTAGCCTTCAGACCTAGTCCTCAGACTCTGGTCTTTCAGTACAGCCTCAGGTGGAGGTGCTACTGCTAGTTTTCCTAGGAACGTTGTTCACTGGATGATTTATTTGGTGTTCTTCATTTTGTACTAAAAAAATGAGTTGTGATTCTTTTATTCCAGCATGTCAGGAGGGAAGAGAAGTGCTGCAGCTTTCATCAAGTGTTCAGTCACTGCTTTACCACATGTATTTATCTCCTTCTGGGCTTTACAGCAAATCTGTAAGCTTGCTTTGGGCAGATTATGTTGGACAGGCAGGGGTGGGGGGGTCTTCCTCTTGCCCCAGGGGAGACTTCATCAAAGGACCCTCTTTCCATCCTCTTCCCCAATTATTCACAGAGAGTAGGAGATAATTTCTCAGAAGCCCTTTGCCCATTCCTCAATAAAGATAACTTCTTTCACTTTGCAAGGAGGCCCTAAATCAATCCTTTTAGCATTTAAAGGCCTTAAATTAATTCTTTTAGAAAAAACAATCTACCCCACGAATCACCTTACTCTATGACTAACTATTTCCATGTCTCAAACTGCTGGACTGAACAGAACTTGTGATTTCCACTTCTTTCCCAGTAACAGCCTTCTCCCAAAGGTGGATTCTTCCACCTCCCTGCTCTTCTGGATTGTCTCACCAGATTCAGAACAATGCTCATCAGGAAGCACCCAATGTCTTCCTGTGGTCCAGTGGGGATGGTGCAGTCACTTTTTGATTTGGGGCCTTGGCCACTTTTCCTTCCAGACTTAGTGGGCCAGTGAAGACAGAAGCTGACTGGTACATTGGAAGGGAAAAGGAAGAGAGACTCATATTTTCTGAGGGTGGATCTGCTGAGAATCAGGAATCTGGCAGAGATTTACACCACTGGCAGTGGAGGAGACAGGAGACTGTGAACTACAGGTGTGAATACATTTGAGGGGCAGCATAATGTGGAGAATATGGAGAAAAGAAGAAAAATACATGCATGTTTCTATTTTGACTGTGAGTCCATGTCATTTCTATGTGGTAGAATGAGTGCTCTGATGGGGTTGGGGGAAGGGAATAAGACAATTACAACATTTTCATTCAATTGAGTCATGTACACCATACATGGAATTTAGGGTAAGGAAATGAAGTCACCACCCACTCCATCCCAGTGTTTTCCTGGTCCCTTATCTTACCCCTTTGTTTTACATAAGAGCTTTTTCTTTGAGCTCCTGAAGAGTGAGATCCAAGCCCATACCACAAAACAGCCACTGGGAAAAAAAAAGGCAATGGATTCCAAACTTGAAAATGTAATACTGGGTAGAAGAGGTGGCTAATGGAACGAAATCTAAGAATATAATATTGCCACAAGGATACCTTCCCCCTACTCTGACCAAATTGTCTAATATCTCCCAAAGAGAAGAAGCAGGAAGACCTGAACTTTGTGTATATCTGCTTTCAAGGAAAATTCTCACGACCTTCACTTTGTCGCATTTTGAGGCTGCATGTGTATAATGTGGTCCAATTAAAAAATTCAAAGAACAAAATCCATGCATAAGAAATAGCATAAACAGCAACTTCTTAACTCTAGAGGATAAAATCAGGAAGTTCAAGGAAACATTTGATTTTTACTATGAAAGTGTTCCAAAACATTTGTTATAACGCTAGAGAATTTGCTAAATTTCTTTTATGATGTTTGTGATTGTATGACATTTTATAATCTGTGCAATGAAAATGTATTTTTTTCCAGAAAAGGAAAAAAAGACCTAGAATCACAAAACAAACATCTTATTATATGAAAAATTTTAAGCTTTATCCTTTTATTTTGTGTAAACATATTCAACTTTAACCAGATTTTATTACTGCTTGAAACAGTTTTTTTTACGTTTTATTTAATTAAAAGGATATTGATTTTTGATGACATACATATTAAAACAGATTCAGGGTGCCTGGGTGGCTGAGTTGGTTAAGGGTCTGATTTCTGCTCAGGTCATGATCTGGTGGTTTAAGAGTTCAAACCCCACATCAGGCTCTGTGCCGACAGGTCAGAGCCTGGAACCTACTTCAGATTCTGTGTCTCCCTCTCTCTCTGCCTCTCTCTCTCTCACTCCCTCTCTGTCTCTCAAACATAAATAAACATTAAAAAATTTTAAAACAGATTCATATGTTATTTGGAATATTTCAATAAAAAGTATTATGCCAAACATGCCAATGAAAATATGCTCAAATTTACCAGTAATCAGATACATAAATTAAAACATGGTTTTCTATGTGATAGGCAAAGTAAAGGGCAAAAAAAAAAAAAAATCCAACAGGGAAAATATGTGATACAAAAACAGAGTTAATATCTTTAGTGTGCAATGAAAGCATCAGAGTTTATATCTTTAGTATTTAAAAACAACCTAGGAACAGAAAAAGAAAATACTATTCCATGGGAAATTCAGAAAAGTAGAAATACAAATAACCAATAAACATAGGAAAAGGTGCTCAACTTCACTAATAATCAACAAACAAAATAATATATTTTTTTCACATGGATTAAGATGAAAAAGAATGATAATACTCCGTGTTGATAAAAGTGTGAGAAGTAGCTTTCTCATTTTCTATTGATTTGAGTGTCAATGCATACAGCTTTTCTGAAGGTAATTTAATATCATGTATCAAAATTATAAATGTACTTACACTTTCATCCAGTGATTCTTTTGCTAGGAAACAATTGTGTGCTTCGATGTATGTATAGTATGCTTACTGAAGAATTTCTTGTAGTAGGGAAAAATAGGAAAAATCTAAATTACTGTAGGTAATGGTTAGAAATATTATGGTATATATATACATTCATACATCGGAATGCTATGAAGCAGTGTAAAACCATGGTTTTAACCTATACTTATAGACATGAAAGGTATCTACAATATGAAATTATGTGATAAAAGGAGGATTACAATACAAAACTATGAATGATACACAGTAATTTTTTTCATTAAAATTTAAATATTATTAGTATTACTAAATATGCATAGAAAAAATCGTGAAAATTATACAACAAACTGTTTATTTCTGACTGTAGGGATTTTAAATACCTTTGGATTAAAAAAAATTATATTATTTTAAACAATTTCTGAACAAAAGTAGTAAACCTATTGCCAACGTAAAAAATTAGATTATGCAAATATGAAAAGATGTAGTTATGCAGCAGAATTTATAACGACCTAAAGATCGTACACAACCTAAAAGACCATCAAGTGTAGATTAGGTTATTCCAGACAATGGGATATTGCTCACAATAATATTTTTCAAGCACACTGTTCAAGATTATTGTTGATGTTATTTGTATTTCCACTTCTATTGTTTGTTAGAAATCAAGCAAAAACACTGTATTTTCAATGTGGTCTCACTTTGGTGAAAAATATGTGTGGCAGAACAGACACATGAAAAAATGCTGAACATCAGTCATCATCAGGGGAAATGCAAATCAAAACCACAATGAGATATCAACTTACACAGGTCAGAATGGCTTGTATCAAAAAGACAAGAAATAACAGGTATTGGAATGGATGTGAAGAAAAGGGAAGCCTTATGCACTGTTGGTGGGAGTATAAATTGGTGCAGCCACTGTGGAAAACAGTATGGAGGTTCCTCAAAACACTAAGAATAGAAGTGGTCTAGGATCCAGTAATTCCACTTCTGAGTATTTATGCAAAGAAAATGAAAGCACTAATTTAAAAAGATATATGCATGCATATGTTTATTGCAGCATCATTTATAATAGCTAAGATATGGAAGCAACTTGAGTGTCCACTGATAGATAATGGATAAATAAGATGTGAGATATGTATAAACTTTAAATGTGAAATATTAGTCCTAAAAAAGAATGAAATCTTGCTGTTTGCAACAACATGGGTGGACTTAGGGGTTATTATGCTAAGCGAAATAAGCCAGACAGAGAAAGACAAATACCATATAATATCATTTATATGTGGAATCTAAAAAACAAAACAAACAACAACAAAAAGAGAAACAAACTTATAAATACAGAGAACAAACAAAAGGAATGGGGCTAGGGAAATGGGCGAAATGGGTGAAGTAAAGTAAGAGGTACAAACTTCCAGTTATAAAATAAATAAATCACAGGGATGAAAAGTACAGCAAAAGGAATATGGTCAATAATATTGTAATATAATTATTATGGTGAGCAATTTGTAATGCATATAATTGTTGAATCACTGTGTTGTACACTTGAAACTAGATATTATATGTCAACTATACAACAACTAAAAATTTAAAAAAGGAAAGAAAAGAAAATATAGTACTCAAGCCAAAGTTAAAAAAAAACTTTATTTGCTTAAAGGAAATTATTTAAAAACCATGATGGAAATAAAACAAGATAGGAATCAATGAAGCATTATACCATGCTCCTGCTGGTTGAAAAGATATGATATGCAGAATTGATTCAATATTAACCCAAGTCCCTGAAGGATGGCATATAGAAGTTGGTAAATTTTTTTAGAAGTTGGTAAGTTGATTTAAACATCAACTGAGGAGAATAAAAAGGAATATGAATATTATAAAAAACATTAAATTGTATACTTTAAGTGGGTGAATTGTATGGTATAGTAATTATATCTCCATAAAGCTGTTAAAAATAATAATTATTTTAAGTTAAAAAAAGAAAAACGTGTGGCAGGATAAGGTATTACAATATCAATTAATTACTTTGTGTTTGGCTCACTGTATTTTTCTTCTCTTTCAACTCCTATCCCCAATTCCAAAAAGAGAATCTTCCAAAAAGGTCCATTGTACTCTTTTAGCCCTGGGGAATTTGATGCTATAAGGCTGAAAAAAGATATCTGCCTATAACCTCTCTTCCTGGCTTTTGTTTTCTGAAAGTCTGTGTTCCTAAGGAGAATTGTGCTGTGGTGGGTGGGGTGGTTAGGGAGAGATGATTGAGAGGAGAAAGAAAGCAGCCAGTTTTCTAACACTGGGAAGAGGGCTCGAAGACTACAGATATTTTGTTAGGTGGAAACTCCACTCTAAGTACTGTCCCAAAGAGATAGAAGGAGCTCAGAAGAGAGTATCTCCATGATACAGTTAAGAGAGCTGGACCCCAAACACCAAAACTAGACTCAGTAAAGCGTTCTGGGACCAATCTTGGCACAGAAGCATTACAGCTCTCTGCTCTCTAGAAAGAATTCAGGCTTAAACAATGAATATATCAGTAGCAACCATAGCATCCCATTTTCTGGACAATCTGGATCCTGATAAAACCTTTGGGAAGGAGAACTCCACACAACAAAATATAATCAACTGTAATTGCATTTTCCACATGTCAAGTGGGATGGAAGCTCGAAGTCAGTTTAAAATGTGATATTTTAAAAATAATGATGTGACATTTCTTACACACAAGTTTATAAAGTCAGATTCATACCGCTACATATGTATGTATAAAAGAAGCAATTCTGGAAGGTTAAACAGCAAAATGATAATAATGGCTATCTCCAAATAATGAGATTATGGATGTTAGTATGCTTTCGAGTTTCCTTATCTTTATTTTCTAGTTTTTCTGTAATGGATAGATAATTAAATACTTTCCAAGCTATATATTTAAAATATGCAGAAAATCGTGTTTAGCAAAATCATGCTTATGGCTTTCTTTATATTTATTCTCTACAGGCACACTTATATTAGTCTTGTTTTCTGTATGATTTAAGGCAGCTAACTACGTAAATTATCAAAGATCATGAACCTAAAATGACATAACCCTGAGTTTCACATATAACTTCACAACTTAGTACCAGTCTCAGTTCATGTTTCCCAGAAGCAGACCGGAGATAAGGATTTATGTGCAAATAATTTATTAGAGAAATTCTCCCAGAGGAAACTAGTAAGGGAGTAGTTAAGGAAGGACAGGGAAAGGGAAAGACTCCATGCAAGGGTAAGAATTCAGACGACGTGGAAGGAAGCCTCAGCTTGATCCTGAAGAGAGCTCTAAAGTGTAAATTGTGCCTCAGTTTGCCATGCCTTCATGCAAGGAACTGGGCTTTGCTACCTCCAAACCAGTTAGTCACTGCCTATGGGGCCACCTTGGGGAACATAAACTCCCAGGATTTCCAGCTTTCTGTACAAAGCAACTTCAGCAGCCCAAGGACAGAAAAGTCACAGGGTCAGCCATTAAAAGCAAAGTGTACAGAAGTTGGGGGATAGATGCATAGAAACAGCAAAAGGGATAAAAGAGATCTGGGTGAAACAATGCCATTACTCCTATACTACCTCAGGGTTTTGACCTGTCTGCTGCTTTAACCTGAAATCTTTTCTCACCTAGATATCTGTATGGCTCAACCCCTCTCCTCCAAATCTTTGCCTACATGTCACCTTCTCAATGAGGTCTATTCACTTCGTTCTTTTAAAGTTGCAATCCAGGGCGCCTGGGTGGCTCAGTCGGTTGAGCATCCGACTTCAGCTCAGGTCATGATCTTACAGTTTGTGGGTTTGAGCCCCGCATCAGGCTCTGTGCTGACAGCTTGCTCAGAGCCTGCAGCCTGCTTCAGATTCTGTGTCTCCTTCTCTCTCTCTGCCCCTCCCCAGCTCATGCTCTGTCTCTCTCTGTCTCTCAAAAATATATAAATGTTAAAAAAATTTTAAAGTTGCAATCCATCTCCTGACCTTCCAATCCCTTTTAACACATTCCATTTGTATTCCATTGTTCTTATCACCTTCTAACATATTTTATAGTGTACTTATTTACTATATTTACTATTTAATATCAGTCTTCCCCCAGTACAATGTAAGCCTCATGAGGACACAGATTATTGTTGGTTATGTTCCCTGTACCTCCTCAGTACCTACAACAGTGCCTGAAACATAATAGGCACTCATTAATACATGTTGAGTAAATTAGTGAATTAATTTAGGAATTTATCCTAAAGATAAAATTAACAATTTGGAAGAAGAAAAGTACTCAATGAATACACACAAATGTGTCTCTGGATGAATGTGGTTTTGTTGACATTGGTCAACATATAAATATATATACCTATTATTAACTTCTTAGTCTCAATCTCAGAAAAATTATTTCATGCAGAATAGGTAACAAAAAATAAGTTCATAAAATAAAGTGATGTTCAAGTCCTCTAAGTCCTTACTGATTTCTTTTTTGGTCTTGTACTATTAATTACTAAGAGGTATATTAAAATATTTCACTATTATTATGGATTTTTCTATTTTTCATATACTTTCGTCAAGTTTCACTTATACTTTTTTACAGCTGTATTATTAGGTGCAAAGCAAAATTGTTATTGAGTCCTGGTGAATTGAACTATTATTCTTATAAATGTCTCTTTTTATCCCTAGTAATGTTTTGTTTGTTTGTTTCTATTGTCATAGTTTTGTCTTGCTTTTTGCTTCAAAGTCTACTTTCCTGATAGTCATATGAAGTTTTTTGATTACTAAGTGTTAGAAATTTGGATTGCAAATTACATGAGAGCACCACCAGAGTATGCAACATCCTAATAGCCTCTTTGTTCAGTGCCAAAAAAACCACGTTCCCTGGAGTAGGGAAAATCACCTTTATACTTTTAGCATCCACAGCTTTATCAGGGAGTTTCTTTTAGCTTATTAGACTCATCACCATAAGCAGATTCTTGACTTTGTTTTCTGTTTCACAAATCTCACTGGCCCAAGAAATTTTATCTCAAGTTCAGTAGCTTAGTAAATGACCTCAGAGTAAAAACAGTTTTGATGCTTTGCTTAACAATTGAGTTTTTGCTTTCACTCAGATTTTGGCTTGGTGATTTCTTAAAATCTTGTCAACTCTTTGATGTTTTTAAGAAAAGTTTTAAAATGTTTTATTCAGTATTTTTTCCTTGCTTTTGGTGAGATCTGGTGGCCTGAATAATTGGGAACAGGAATCCATTATTTATCATTTTTTGACATGAACTTGAATTTATAGAGTATTGGAGAAACCACAAGAGAAGTTCAGCAATGAAATTGCAGAAAGAAACAGCAGGAACTTGTCTGAGTAGCTGTTAGTTACAATATCTTCTCAATAATAATAATAAAGTCTAATGTGGAAATATGCCAAACATATATCAAAAACTTTTCACTTGGTGTTGGAGGCTTTGAAGAGCAAGGAGATGGTATATGGTGCTTTAGAAATTAGAAAGAATGAACTTACTAGGGAAATGTAGTAAGATTGCCAGGCAATCTTCAGTGCCCACTTGTCAAAATTTAAAAGAGCAATAGTTGGCAGAGTTGATTATTTTACCTTGTCAAGAGCAGCAGAAGAATAGATGTTAAATTGGTTTAACTAAAGTTCAGATTTTCTCAGATATTTAAGGTGGAGGTAAATATGTAAGGGGAAATAAGGGTGTAGGCAAATATGCAGTTATGAAATTAAAAATAGATATGAGCTGGGTATGGAGGAAAGTAAAAATAGAAGGAGAGTGGTGAAAAGTGAAACATGGTGGGGCCAATGGTTTGGAGATCCCAGTGGAATTGAAGAATTGTTGGGGTAGAGATACTAGAGCAAGTGACCTGGAAAGATAGAAGTGCCGGTTGGAGAGTGAAATTCTTGAAATCAGTATTTTAAAGATGTTGTCATTATTGGTGGTGATAAGGTCCAGAGAATGATGAATGGGAGTAGTTAGCTGATGTGTGGAAGATAAGATCCATGGAGATGAAAAGTGTTGATGGATTGTTTACATGGGGTCGAAGTCACCAGGAATAACAAGATTTGTAGGGAAGAGAAATGAAGACAGTGAACTAGATGCTAAAGTCTTCAGTGAAGGAGAAGTAACAACCAGGATGATTGTAGATGATCAAGAAAGAAGATAATGAGTGGTTTGGTGTAATAGCTTACGCTTCAAAAGAACTGGAAAGTGTAAAAGTTGAGAAGAGACATAGTATGGAAATGGTAAGGAAGATCAAAGAAAGAAAAATACCTCACCTTCAGGCTCAGTGGTACAATGGAATAAGAGAAAAAAAATAATAGGAAAGAAAAATTGCTATAACTCATTCATTATTTCATTTATTTATTTAATAGTATATTCAACATCTACTCTGTGATGAGTAGTTTGCTAGATCATGAAACCTAGTGGGACAAAGGTACAGAGAATATGTGCTAGTGACTTTGTCTAATAAAAGCTAGAATCAATTCTCCTTTCATGAACAAATAATTTGGTTTAGCCTACATACTATCATGGCTGTTTGGGTTGTCCCTAGGCCTAAGGGAAAAAATAATAATGGATTTGGCATCTGTCCAGTCCTAAACAAAGAAAGATATCTTCTTTAAGTAAAGCTGAACTTGATTTTAAAATTTAACTATACAGTTACAGTAATCCAGGTAGTGTGGTTTTGGTGTAAGTATGGACATATAAATGAATGGAAAAGAATAGAGAATCCAGAAATAGACGTGCATTTACACAGTCAGTTGAATTGAATTTCCACAAAAAATTTAAAGTGATTCCATGGGGCAAAAGACAGTTTTTTCAACAAATGACGCTAGGACAATGTAATATCCACATGGAAAAAAACAACAACAAAACAAAACACTTGACCTTAACTTCACACAATATGAAAAAATCAACTCAAAATAGTTCATAGCAGCATTATTCACAATAGCCAAAGTGTAAAATATAAACTCAAATTCTTGGAAGAAAACGTAGAAAAAATCCTTTGTGACTCTCGGTGAGACAAAACATCCTTAGACATGATACCCAAAGCACAATCCACTAAAAAGTTGATAAATTGTATCCTATCAAAATTAAAAATTATTTCTCTGAGACACACTGTTAAAAGATGAAAAGATAAGAAAAGATAAGGTAGAAAATATCAAAAACCATATATGTAATAAAGGACTTGTATCCAGAATACATAAAGAATTTTATAGTAAAGAAACAAATAGTCCAAGGTTAAAATGGGCAAAATATTTGAACCAGACACTTCACCAAATAAAATACACAAAAGGCAAATAAACAAATGAAAAGATGTTCAACATCATTGGTCGTAATTAAAATACAAAGTAAAAACCCAATGAAATCACACTTAACTCCCCCTAGGATGACTATACTTAAAGGACAGCCAATATGAAATGTTGGAGAGGATATAGAGCAACTTGAACCCTTTTATATTGCCGGTGAGAATGTAAAATGGTGCAGCCTCCATAGAAAAACAATTTGGTACTTTCCCCAAGTGTTAAACATAGAGTTGCCATATGACTCAGTAATTCCACTCCTAGTTATATACTCAAGAGAAATGAAAATATATCTATACAAAAGCCTGCACACAAATGTTCATAGCAGCATTATTCACAACAGCCAAAAAGTAGAGACAACCCAAATGTTTATTTGATAATGCATAATCAGTTGATGAATGGATAAACAAATGCAGTGTACTCATACAGTGGAATATTATTTGTCAGTATAAAAGAATGAAATACAGAGGCACCTGGGTGGCTCAGTCAGTTAAGCATCTGACTTCGACTCAGGTTATGATCTCAAGGTTCCTTCCTGAGTTCGAGTTCTGCATTGGGGGCTCTGTGCTGGCAGTGTGGAGTCTGCTTCAGATCCTCTGTCTCCCCTTCTCTCTGCCTCTCTTCTGCTAGTGCACTCTCTCTCTCTCTCTCAAAAATAAATGTTTTTTTTAAAAAAGAATGAAGTATAAATACATGGTAAATATAGGTGACTTTTGAAAAGATTAGGGTAAGTGAAAGAAACCAGTACAAAGTCCACATCTTGTATGATTTATTTATATGAAATATACACAATAGTCCAATCAGTAGAGACAGAAAGTAGATTGATATTTGCCTAGGGCTGGGGGTGGAAGTGAGAGGAAATGGGGAGTAACTACTGATGGATTCCTTCAGGGATTACAGAAATATTTCATTTTTTAATTGTGGTGGTTTTTACATGACTGGATATATTTGTCAAAGTTTATCAAACTATACATGTAAAGATAGTTGATTTCATTGTATGTAAATTGCACCTCAATAAAACTTATCATTTTAAAAAATGGATTCAAAATTAACCCACATTGATTAATAGACAAAGATCCATACTTTTGCATGACAACTCTTGACTGCATCCATCACAAACTGCCTTTTTTAAAAACATGTTTTTAACGTTTATCTATTTTTGAGAGAGAGAGAGAGCACGTGAGTGGCGAAGGGGCAGAGAGAAAGGGAGACAGAGAATCCAAAGCAGGCTCCACACAGTCAGCACAGAGCCCATGGGGGGCTCGAACTCAGGAACTGTGAGATCATGACCTGAGCTGAAGTCAGACACTTAACTGAACCAGCCAAGTGCTCCAGTTAAGAATGAACTGAATTGGGAATTGGGCTACAAAAATTTTTTCACATTCACTGTATCCACTGGAACTTTTCTCAAAAGTTCACCACCCTTTTCATCATTTGGCACTCTAAGAAAACATTTCTCATTCAAGAAGCAGTAAATTGGGGATTTGAACTATTTATACTCTCCCAATGGGAAAAACTATGAATATTGATGCATATTTTGACTAAGTAAAAGTTACTTTTTCACAAATATGGTGTTATCATTTTAACCTCTGTAAATGGTTGTTTCATATGATTCTTCAATGTAAAGTTTTGGAATCTCAATGTGATTGGAAATATACCATTTGAATTAAAATTTAGAGAAATTAGAACTCAAAATTAAAAACATGGTCTTGGAATTTAAATAACTACCAGTGGTACTAGTAGTGGCTAGATTTGTTTGGAGGGTGAGTAAATAAAAATCCATTCACCTGAGAACAAATCTCTTATTACAGCTGGAGGATAATAGTTAAGACCTTCTATTGGAGTATGTCTGATGATCATTGGCTTGAGTACACCTAGCCCTTGTTAGTTTGATTTTCAAAATAAGCTCATTGTTAATAACTTTTTAATATGCTCAGGATCTCATCCTGTAAATTTAAATAATTATTTGTTACAGGCAATGACAATTTTTATTTTTTATTTTACTTATTTTTAAATATTTATTTATTTTGAGAAGGAGAGATAGCACGTGGTCAGGGGAGGGGCAAAGAGAGAAGGAGAGAGACCCCAAGCAGGCTCCATGCTCAGTGCAGAGTCTGACACAAGGTTCAATCTCATGACTGCGAGATCATGACCCGAGCCTATATCAAGAGTTGATTGCTTACCTTAACCGACTGAGCCACCCAGGTACTCTGGCAATGAAAATTTTTAATTGAAAGTTTTAATAGTAGGCCAATAGAATTAATGAAACAGTTTTACTAGGAATTTAATAATGTAGGATTATAATACTAATCATGTGCTGCTGAATTCATTATGTATACAGTTCATCATGCAAGATTTGATATGATATGCTTTGGGCTATGAAAACTCCAGAATTTACAAAAGATATAGTGGAACATTTGCTAAATGCATTGTACATTTTACTTAGAGAAATTTCAACATTTTCTAGACCTTAGTGTCTGAGAATACTCCAAATTTCTGTATCTTAGAATGTGCAAGTCTGTTGGTTAATACTGTAAGTCAGTCATTTCCAAAAGATTTTTATTATGGGCCTCTATTGGCAAAAACAACTAGCATACACATCAGTGTATATATACTTGTCTATTCATAAATAATAAATGTATTATATTTCACTAATATGTTATGTAAATTATAAAACATAAAACTCATTGAAAGGGCAAGATAAAAAGCAAAAATCATCTTATACATCCATTATGGTCTATACATCCTCTTGGAAGACCAGTGTTTCTGAACAAGAGAAGTGCATAGAGTTATCCTTGCTTGGGAGCAAGATACAGGCATTTGTCCATGTGTAAAGGGCAACACAGAAATTAATGTCAAATCTGAAAAACAGGGAAAATAAAAATCAAAGATTTAAAGTAAGCAATCACTAAAGAAATAATACACTTTAATCAGAAATGAGAGAATCCTGCAGCACCTGGGTGGCTCAGTCAGTTGAGTCCGACTTTTGATTTTGGCTCAGGTCATGATCTCACGGTTTGTTAATTCCAGCCCCGCATTAGGCTCTGTGCTGACAGTGAGGAGCCTGCTTGGGATTCTCTTTCTTCTCTGCCCCTCTCCTCTTTCCCCTTCTCTCCCCCCCCTTACCTCCTTCCCCGCTCACTCTCTCTCTCAATAAGAGAGTCCTCATATTAATGAGAACATTGTTTTAGTAGTTTGTGAAACCAAAATAATTTGTTAAGTACAATCTAAAAAAGATGAAGATATAATCTCAGAAAAATAATGAGTTAATTGTACTTGATCAAAAAAGAATTTATAAGAGGAATAATTTACCTGTTAGCCAGGGAAGATAGTGTCAAACGTACTTTATGAATGTTAAAAACTAAGAGTAAAAAATGAAATATAAAGCTTAATTTCTGCCTAACGGCATTCCCAACACAAAGAAAATCAGATTCATAAACAATGAATGTCACCTACTTAGAAAGGAGAAACTCTTGTTTGAATATCTGTTGGAAAGCACAAAAGAAGGAGGTAAATACCTACTCAAAGATGTGATGGCTGAAGATTCTAAAGGTAAATATTTCTTCAAGAACAGCTATGGGATCTTGAAGGAAAGTCACATGAGTTTGAGAATGTGGCATCCAGATTGACAACATTGATACAACACAGGTATGACTTATTAGACCATAACATACCCTTCAGTATCAATAATGACCAGTAGTGAGAAAGGAAACTAGATAAAGAAATACTTGAACTGAGAAAATGAGTGAAAATCTGCTTTTGGCATAAATTATGACATCATTCTTTCACCTAGTTTCATGAGATAAATCATGCAAGTATAGGCAATTTTTTTTTTAAAGAACTGAAAGGAGGGGTATTATTTTGGTAGATAAAAGCTTCAGTGAGGTAAACGTACACATAATCGAAGGGCTTGGAAACAAGGTAAAAATAAATAAGTAAAAGCCAGCCACAATGGATGTGAATAGTAGACTGTAGGACACAGAGTAAGTGCTGTTCATTGGTTTTCTTTTCAACTCCTATCAATCAACTGAGTAATGTTTATCTCTAGTTTTTTTCCTATAAATATCTATTTAAAGAAAAATCAACAATTTCTGATATTGGTTCATGGCCTGCTTAGAAAGTAACTTTCATTGTCATTTTTCCCTTGTACTAATGACACATGTGGATTGGGAAATATTTAGAAAATACAAATGACTGCTGCTTGGAGTCCAGAGTCAGAACTGCAGCTTGAACATCACAGAATAAGAATGAGGGGAGGGAAGGTAGGAAGGAAGGAGTAAGGGGAGAAGTGATTGCTACTCTAACCACTAGACAGAGCTTTCCAGAAGTTTGTGTGACATAAGGAATACGTCAGGGACAGGCAGCCTCTACTGAGATTTTTCTCTAGGCAAGCCAGCCAGGACCTCTAGTCTATGGTGTCAATTTCTTCTCCTTCCCATCTTCCTCCTCCTCATCCCTCATTCTTTTCCCCACCATCCTCTCCCTTCTTTCTCCTCTCCTTCTCATCTGGCTACTCCTCCTACAACATAGACAGGAGTGGGAACAACTACCGAGGTCTGTTCAGAGCAGGCTGGGAGCCATCTCAGTCTTGTGGAATCTTCCATTTTCAACTAAAGTGTGTGTGTGTGTGTGTGTGTGTGTGTTTGTGTGTGTGTGCACACACAGACACACATTCAGGATTTAAAGAAAAATAGGATCATGTTGTTTGCAGCTTTTTTTTATTATTATAAAAGTTATACTTGCTCATTGAGAAAAACCTGTAGGATTCAGAAAAGATAAAGAAGAAAACATAACTTACCTAGAATCCTATATTTAGATGTTTAGTTGTGTTTCTGTAGGTTTGTTTGTAGGGTTTAAAATTTTTATGCACAAATATGTATATATACATATATATATACATAATTTTAATTTTCAATTACATTTACATTTTAAATTTAACCATGTGTTGCGAATATCTTTCAGTGTTGGTAAACAAATTTGTACCTTATTTTGTAAAACAATTATTTTCATGTTTCAAACATTAATCTCTATCTGATTTCAAATTTAAGACATCTTTGTAAAAATCGAATGAAATGGATATGTATAACGTAGATAATAAAATTGTCTTTGCATCTCCTTCACCTGTCAAATCCGTGGAAATACTATTTATAGCTTGGAGAACATTCCTTCAGAGAATTTTCTTTAAGGGGACACACATATATATTCTACTGCAAAACTGAGACCATCCTAAAAACATTATTCTACATGTATCTTTCTAATTCTATCACAGTCCTGCAATGTTTGCAGGTTGCTCTTTTAACTTAGCAATAAATTGTGAACATATTTCAGGTCAATAAGTATAATTTTACATTTTTTATGAATCACTATTCAATAATATTTCCTACTTACTTACAATTTTTAACTAAGATTTTTTTTTCTGATTACAAACTATATATGCTTGCTGCAAAAATTCAAATGATACAAAATTATATACATTAAGAAGTGGAATTTTTCTGTATCTGTCCCCTCCCTTGTCAAGATAGCGCTTGGTGTCTATTCCTCCTGGTTTTTTTCTTTGCAAAATACTAATCTCTTATTCTCTTTCTCTCATTCTGTGTGTGTGTGCCCACACATTCTCTTGCAAAAAATGGGATCATATGGTAGATTGTGTAGCAAGTTGCTTTCTTTTTCTTTAACGATATATATTAGACATCTTTCCATGACAATACATATAGCTCCACCTAATTTCCTTTAACCCAGAGGATTCCATTGTATGAATATATAATTTTTAATTTTACCAATTAGCTATATATGTGTTTTAGGTTTTTTAAAATTGTTCATTGTTACAAATTGTGCTGAAGTGGATATTTTTCACATATATCTTTACTTAAGTATGCCCATTATTTTTGTATGATATATTTTTATGAATGAAATCAGTGTCTCAAAGAACATGAACATTTTACATTTGCCTCCAAAAGTTTGAAGAAATTTATAGTTCCACCAAGAGTGTATGAAAATGACAATTTTTCCACACCCTCTGCAACACCATATGTCATCAAGATATTTCAAGAAATATCTTGAAATTTGCCACCTAACCCCATCAAAATCATACATGTAAATCCTAGGTTTTTAAGAATGGAACCTGATCATTGTTGTTATTCATAGTGTTGGTAGTGTTGAAACTGCCTCCAGTTCTTTTCTTTTGCATTTTCTTTGCTGCTCTTCCTGTGTGGTAATTAATTCTCTAAATTCATGTCTGTGCCCAAAAACTGATACCAGGGATCTACAGAGATGAGCATTATTGTAAGTTTATCCTTACACATATTCTGAACTATTTTTTTTAGGATGCACTGTTCTTCATAGGATTGCATGTATGTGTATTATAAAGCCAAAGGCTTTATTTCTATGCTTGTAACTCCCAAGTTTATCTCTTGTCCAGACTATCCACTGAGTTTTAGAACTGATAATAAGCAACTTAGTTTTCACCTTAACATCTCAAACTCAAGATGTCTAAAACTAAACTCATCATTTCTGCTTTCTCCCATTCTCCAACGTGGTCCTTCTTGATCTTTCCTCATCTCAGTGAATGGCAGGCAGCTTCATTCATTTTTAAAAATCAGAAACTATGACTTTTATCTCTCTGTCACTTTCATTTCCAGTTTATCCAAGTCCTAATGATTCTATCTCCTAAATATATTTATATCTATCTGCTTCTCTCCAACTCCATTGCTACAATACTAGTCCAAACTAACATTTTTTCTTAACCAAACTAATAAATTTCTCCTGGTTTTCTTTATCCATCTTTTTCAGAGTAAATCGCATTTATTACATGAACTTCCAGAAATATGAAACATCAGGCAAATTATGTCACTATCCACAAAGAAACACTGAATTTCCCCATTTCACACTATTTTTAATATTTAGCCTTGTTCTATTAAAATATGCAAAAGGCACCAACTTTCACTTTTTAAAACCAGACACCACTACTAAGCAGAATGAACAAGTGAAAAAAACCTGAACGTTTTAACATCTCCATTCTTGAAAAAAAATAGGTGTTTCCAAAATAACTGATAAAACAATCTGCAATTCTTTTTGGGTTTTGAAATACTATTAGACACGTGGTCACCTGCAAATCTTAACTATTCTGATAATACCATAGACATAGAGTACCATAGACATTCTAGAGGTCAGAATGCAAAATTAATGTTTCTTTTTCTGATTTTGGCAACAAACAAGTAGTAATTTCTTCTAATGTGTGTAAAGTGAATGGAAAAAATATGCATATATGGAATTTTTATTTTAACTGAAAAAAATGAGGATAGCAAATGCTCACTTTTCTCTACCCCTAGTTCTAACCAATTTCTCTATCACACTCCTTTCCCTTTTTCAACTGTTTATTTATTTTTGAGAGAGAGAGGGAGTGTGCATGAATGCAGGAGGGGCAGGGAGAGAAGGGGACAAAGGATCCAAAGCGGGCTCTGTGCTGGCAACAGCAAGCTTAGTGCTGGAGGAACTCACAAATCTCGAGATCAAGACCTGAGCCAAAGTTAGATGCTCAACTAAGCCACCCAGTCCCCACACTCCTTTTTTTTCTTTTCTTCCCTCTCTCCCTTTCTTCCTTCCTTTTCCCTTATTTACTTCCTTTCTTTTTATTGAGATAGAATTACCACACCATAAAATACACCCTGTTGCATGATTGAGTGGTTTTTAGTGTAGTTACAAAGTTTTGCAACTATCATTACCAGTATCAGAATATTTTTATCACCCCCACTCCAAAAAAACTCTGTGCACATTAGCAGTCATTCCCTATTGTCCCCTCTCCTTGTCTCTTGGCACATAATCGATTTTCTGTTTCTTTGAATTTGTCTACACTGAACATTTCATGTAAATGGAATTATAAAATATGAGGCCCTTTCAATATGGTTTCTTTCACTTAGCATAATGTTTCTGAAATTCACCCGCATTGTACCATATATTGGCATTCCATTCCTTTTTAAGGCTGAAGGACATTTCATTGCATGGATATACCATACTTTGTTCATCCATTTATCAATTGATGGACATTCGGATTATTTCGAGTTTTGAACTGTTATGAATAATTTTTCTATGAACATTCAAGTACGAATTTTTGTGTTGACATGTATTTTCAATTATATATATACCTAGGAGTAGAATTGGAGGGTCATATGGTATCTCTGATTAAATCTTGAGGTACTGCCGAACTGTTTTCCAAAGTGGCTGTACCATTTTACATTCCCATCAACAATATAAGAGGGTTACAATTTATCCACATCCTTGTCAATGCTTATTATTGTCCATCTTTTTATTGTAGCCAAACTGGTGGGTGTTGAGTGATATCTCATTGAGGTTTTAATATGCATTTTCCTGATGACTAATGAATTTGAGTATCTTTTCATGTCCTTATCATTTGTATATGTTCTTTGAAGAAATATCTATTCAAGCTCTTTTCTAATTTTTAAAAAACTGAAATTCTTTTGGTTTTTATTACTATAATAAATGGCAATATTCTATTACTAGTATTTGGGGTTTTGGTTTATTGAGTAATAAAAATCAAGATTATTGCTGAAATTTTTTGTTTTTCCTTTTTGCATCTATTAGGAAGACTATGTTTTTTGCCTTTAATCTTTTGATGTATTTAATTATTCCATAGATTTTTTTGATCTTTAGCTCACTGAGTTTCATCAATAAATAATACTTGTATGCTCAATTGAATTTACTTATATAAAGTGCTTTGCCATACATATTAATACTGGGAATAGCATATATTCAAAGTGCAATTGCATAGGCCTTTTAGAAGCCACTAACCCAAATGCAGTAGTTCTTTTAAGAAGAAACTCATATTCAGAGGAAGTTTCCAGCAGGAGGTGGAATGAAGCCATTCATCATTTCTCCCTTAGAAATGCATTCTAATTGGAGTGATAAACCATTTGAACAGAGCATTATTATTATGGTCAGTGAAGGTGCAACCCCCTCCCCCCAACCTTTTCTCATTTTACATTGAGTTGCTTTCTTATTGAGTTTTTTTCGTGTTGTTAAGTTGTAAGAATTCTTTGTATTTTCTGGACACTAAATCTTTTGCAGAAATGTGACTTGCAAATAAATATTTTCTACCATTCTACTATTGTCTTTTCATTTTCCTGATGGTATCCTTTGAAGGACAAAAGTTTTTAAATTTGATGAAGCCAAGTTTATCTGTTTTCTACTTTGTTGCCTCTGTTTTTGGTATTATATCTAAGAAACCCTTGCCTACTTCAAGTTTACAGAATTCTCCCTATGTTTTCTTTTAAGAATTTTGTAGTTTGTTCTAATGCTTAGGTCTTTGATCCACTTTGAATTAACTTTTGTATATGGTGTGAGAAAGGCGTTCAAGTTAATTATGTGTTAGAATATGCACTTGTCCTTGAACCATTTGTTGTAAAGACTATTCTTTTCCCATTGAATGGTCCTGGGATCTTTGTTGAAAGTCAGTGTAAATGTGAGAGTTTATGTCTGTCCTCATATACTACCACCATGCAGTCTTGATTGCAACAGCTTTGTAGTAAATTTTGAAACTGGGATACGTGAATAGTCTAACTTCGCTCCTTTTCAAGATTGTCTTATCTATTCTATGTCTTTTATATTTGCATAGTAATTTAAGGATCAGCTTGTGCATTTCTGCCAAAAAAAAAAAAAAGCCAACGGGGATTGTGTTGAATGTGTTGATAAATTTGTGACGTATGCTATCTTAACAGTACTGTCTTCTAATTCATGAATGCAAATGCCTTTCCATTTGTGTAGGTCTTTAAAAAATTTTTTTTACAAAGTTTTGTAGTTTTCAGTGTGCAATTATTGTACTTCCTTGGTTATATTTATTCCTAAGTATTATATTCTTTTGATGTTATTGTAAATGGAATCATTTTAAATTTCATTTGTGGCTTGTTCATAGCTGGTATACTAATATACAAATGATTTTTGCATATTGTTCTTGTAGCCTGGAACTTTGCTGAACTTGTTTATTAGTTCTAATAGTCTATTTGTGGATTCCTTGGGATTTTCAGTATACAAGATCCTGTCATCTGACAATAGAGATTGTTTTACTTTTTTTTTCCAATTTGGATGACTTTTATTTCTTTTTCTTCCCTAAGTTCCCTGATAAGAACATGTAGTATTAGGTTGAATAGAATGGCAAAAGCCAGGATCCTTGTCTTATTCTTGATATTAGTGTCTTTATCTAATCTTGCTTTTGAGTAATTTGTCCATCCAGAGAAATAATTTAAAAAGTTAAATTATACCATGTCACTACCCTTCTTAAACACTCCAGGGGATTCCAGTCATACTTAGAATAAAATCCATTTTTTTCTTGCCCCCCATGCTCTTTTTCTCCAACGTTATCTTATATTACTCTTTAAAAACTCTGCACAATTGTTACATGAATCATTTGTAGGATCTAAAGTGCACCATGTTCTGTGCTGCCACAAGCCCTAAACACATACTATCCTTTTTTTTGGAAAAGCCAACTTTTTCCATTTCTTTGCCTCTTTATCTTTATTTAAAACCACCTGGAAAAACTCAATCCATAGATGAATCAATCTACTTTCCATCTTTTTGTTCTTAATATTATTTGTGAGTGCTGATGAGAAAAAAAATCACATAACCTCAAGATTTGGTCTCAAAGTCTAAGCGGGTCCAGTATTTCTTCAGTGTTTCATTGCTGTTGTCCTCTCAATTTTTACAGTGACCTTGTCAGACTTTCTACACTGCTCTTGAACCTCTGAACCTTCTCCACCATCTCATTCTACTTTATGTTTAGTGCTAAGCCCTTCATCTTTGTTTTGGATCTTTTTCCCTACTGCCTCTCCAGTGACCTTACTCCACCAATTATTCTCAATTTCTTTTGTAGTTTCATCCTCTCTTTCACCTCCTGTCCCCATAGGTTTTAAATACACTCAAATTGTTCCCAGAAAAAAAGACAAAAAAAAAAAAAATCAAACAAAGCCCTTACATTGCCCTTAGGCCCGTCTCCAACTATTGTCCTCTCTTCTGCCTTTCTTAGCCAAACTACCAGAAAGAATTGCTTATATTTTCTTCTTCCAATTTCTCACCTTCTCCTTTCCCAGCCTGTTTTGTGTCATTACCACTCTATAGGAATTGCCCTCAACAAGCTCATAAATGGCTTCACTGTTGCAGAATCAAATGGATAACTCAGTCTTTACACCTAATTAGGATTCTAGATCTCTTGCTAGCATTTAGTCATCTCTTCCAATGTACATTTTCTTTTTCTATGTACAAGACAAGTATATAATATATTTTTTTAAAAATCTAAACATTTTAGAAATATGTAGTACAGAAATAGGAGAGCCATGTAATCCCATCCTCCAATAATCAGGATTTTTAAAAGATCAGTGTTAGACCTGAGGACACCTTTAGATTGAGAGTGAGGGGATGGAGAACTATGTATCATGCTACTGGAAGCCAAAAGAAAGCTGGAGTAGCCATACTTATATCAGACAAACTAGACTTTAAATTAAAGGCTGTAACAAGAGATGAAGAAGGACATTATATAATAGTTACAGGGTCTATCCATCAGGAAGAGCTAACAATTATAAATGTCTATGCGCCGAATACCGGAGCCCCCAAATATATAAAACAACTACTCATAAACATAAGCAACCTTATTGATAAGAATGTGGTAATTGCAGGGGACTTTAACACCCCACTTACAGAAATGGATAGATCATCTAGACACACGGTCAATAAAGAAACAAGGGCCCTGAATGAGACATTGGATCAGATGGACTTGACAGATATATTTAGAACTCTGCATCCCAAAGCAACAGAATATACTTTCTTCTCGAGTGCACATGGAACATTCTCCAAGATAGATCATATACTGGGTCACAAAACAGCCCTTCATAAGTTTACCAGAATTGAAATTATACCATGCATACTTTCAGACCACAATGCTATGAAGCTTGAAATCAACCACAGGAAAAAGTCTGGAAAACCTCCAAAAGCATGGAGGTTAAAGAACACCTTACTAAAGAACGAACAGGTCAACCAGGCAATTAGAGAAGAAATTAAAAAATATATGGAAACAAACAAAAATGAAAATACAACCATCCAAACGCTTTGGGACGCAGCAAAGGCAGTCCCGAGAGGAAAATACATTGCAATCCAGGCCTATCTCAAGAAACAAGAAAAATCCCAAATAGAAAATCTAACAGCACACCTAAAGGAAATAGAAGCAGAACAGCAAAGGCAGCCTAAACCCAGCAGAAGAAGAGAAATAATAAAGATCAGAGCAGAAATAAACAATATAGAGTCTAAAAAAACTGTAGAGCAGATCAACGAAACCAAGAGTTGATTTTTTGAAAAAATAAACAAAATTGACAAACCTCTAGCCAGGCTTCTCAAAAAGAAAAGGGAGATGACCCAAATAGATAAAATCATGAATGAAAATGGGATTATTACAACCAATCCCTCAGAGATACAAACAATTATCAGGGAATACTATGAAAAATTATATGCCAACAAATTGGACAACCTGGAAGAAATGGACAAATTCCTGAACACCCACACACTTCCAAAACTCAATCAGGAGGAAATAGAAAGCTTGAACAGACCCATAACCAGTGAAGAAATTGAATCGGTTATCAAAAATCTCCCAACAAATAAGAGTCCAGGACCAGATGGCTTCCCAGGGGAGTTCTACCAGACGTTTAAAGCAGAGATAATACCTATCCTTCTCAAGCTATTCCAAGAAATAGAAAGGGAAGGAAAACTTCCAGACTCATTCTATGAAGCCAGTATGACTTTGATTCCTAAACCAGACAGAGACCCAGTAAAAAAAGAGAACTACAGGCCAATATCCCTGATGAATATGGATGCAAAAATTCTCAATTAGATACTAGCAAATCGAATTCAACGGCATACAAAAAGAATTATTCACCATGATCAAGTGGGATTCATTCCTGGGATGCAGGGCTGGTTCAACATTCGCAAATCAATCAACGTGATACATCACATTAACAAAAAAAAAGAGAAGAACCATATGATCCTGTCAATCGATGCAGCAAAGGCCTTCGACAAAATCCAGCACCCTTTCTTAATAAAAATCCTTGAGAAAGTCGGGATAGAAGGAACATACTTAAAGATCATAAAAGCCATTTATGAAAAGCCCACAGCTAACATCATCCTCAATGGGGAAAAACTGAGAGCTTTTTCCCTGAGATCAGGAACACGACAGGGATGCCCACTCTCACCGCTGTTGTTTAACATAGTGCTGGAAGTTCTAGCATCAGCAATCAGACAACAAAAGGAAATCAAAGGCATCAAAATTGGCAAAGAGGAAGTCAAGCTTTCGCTTTTTGCAGATGACATGATATTATACATGGAAAATCCGATAGACTCCACCAAAAGTCTGCTAGAACTGATACATGAATTCAGCAAAGTTGCAGGATACAAAATCAATGTACAGAAATCAGTTGCATTCTTATACACTAACAATGAAGCAACAGAAAGACAAATAAAGAAACTGATCCCATTCACAATTGCACCAAGAAGCATAAAATACCTGGGAATAAATCTAACCAAAGATGTAAAGGATTTGTATGCTGAAAACTATAGAAAGCTTATGAAGGTAATTGAAGAAGATATAAAGAAATGGAAAGACATTCCCTGCTCATGGATTGGAAAAATAAATTTTGTCAAAATGTCAATACTACCCAAAGCTATCTACACATTCAATGCAATCCCAATCAAAATTGCACCAGCATTCTTCTCGAAACTAGAACAAGCAATCCTAAAATTCATATGGAACCACAAAAGGCCCCGAATAGCCAAAGGAATTTTGAAGAAGAAGACCAAAGCAGGAGGCATCACAATCCCAGACTTTAGCCTCTACTACAAAGCCGTCATCATCAAGACAGCATGGTATTGGCACAAAAACAGACACATAGACCAATGGAATAGAATAGAAACCCCAGAACTAGACCCACAAACGTATGGCCAACTCATCTTTGACAAAGCAGGAAAGAACATCCAATGGAAAAAAGACAGCCTCTTTAACAAATGGTGCTGGGAGAACTGGACAGCAACATGCAGAAGGTTGAAACTAGACCACTTTCTCACACCATTCACAAAAATAAACTCAAAATGGATAAAGGACCTGAATGTGAGACAGGAAACCATCAAAACCTTAGAGGAGAAAGCAGGAAAAGACCTCTCTGACCTCAGCCGTAGCAATCTCTTACTCGACACATCCTCAAAGGCAAGGGAATTAAAAGCAAAAGTGAATTACTGGGACCTTATGAAGATAAAAAGCTTCTGCACAGCAAAGGAAACAACCAACAAAACTAAAAGGCAACCAACGGAATGGGAAAAGATATTTGCACATGACATATCGGACAAAGGGCTAGTATCCAAAATCTATAAAGAGCTCACCAAACTCCACACCCGAAAAACAAATAACCCAGTGAAGAAATGGGCAGAAAACATGAATAGACACTTCTCTAAAGAAGACATCCGGATGGCCAACAGGCACATGAAAAGATGTTCAGCGTCGCTCCTTATCAGGGAAATACAAATCAAAACCACACTCAGGTATCACCTCATGCCAGTCAGCATGGCCAAAATGAACAAATCAGGAGACTATAGATGCTGGCGAGGATGTGGAGAAACGGGAACCCTCTTGCACTGTTGGTGGGAATGCAAATTGGTGCAGCAGCTCTGGAAAGCAGTGTGGAGGTTCCTCAGAAAATTAAAAATAGACCTACCCTATGACCCAGCAATAGCACTGCTAGGAATTTATCCAAGGGATACAGGAGTACTGATGCATAGGGGCACTTGTACCCCAATGTTCATAGCAGCACTCTCAACAATAGCCAAATTATGGAAAGAGCCTAAATGTCCATCAATTGATGAATGGATAAAGAAATTGTGGTTTATATACACAATGGAATACTACGTGGCAATGAGAAAAAATGAAATATGGCCTTTTGTAGCAACGTGGATGGAACTGGAGAGTGTGATGCTAAGTGAAATAAGCCATACAGAGAAAGACAGATACCATATGGTTTCACTCTTATGTGGATCCTGAGAAACTTAACAGGAACCCATGGGGGAGGGGGAGGAAAAAAAAAAAAAAGAGGTTAGAGTGGGAGAGAGCCAAAGCATAAGAGACTGTTAAAAACTGAGAACAAACTGAGGGTTGATGGGGGGTGGGAGGGAGGAGAGGGTGGGTGATGGGTATTGAGGAGGGCACCTTTTGGGATGAGCACTGGGTGTTGTATGGAAACCAATTTGACAATAAATTTCATATAATAAAAAAAAAATAAAAAAAATAAAAGATCAGTGTTTATTTTTTTAGAATTTTTTTCTATGCCCAAACGAATATACAGTATATAATAATAATTTTTGGTGGAAAAGGGCTTAAGTTATTCATAGTTGTTTTACAGTATTATTTTTAACTTATATCTTGGAACATTTCCCATGTTATACCACATTATATTTCTCCTCATTCTTTTTATAATTGATTCATAATTTTTCCATGGGAAAGATTTATTGTAATTTATGGAACTCTCCTAAATTGATGGATATTTGTTTACAAATATTTGCAATTACAGGCAATGTTGCAGTAAAAATTCTTGTAACTTGTGTAAATATTTCTGTGGGACAAATTTGTAGAGCTAGAATTAAACCATGTAAATGATATAAGAGGACAATTTTCATTTTAGTAGAAATATACGGTTATTTAAAAATTTTAGGTAATACATAAAGGTTTAAAGAAAATAAAAATCACCACCAATCTCCCATCCATAGATAACCAATTTTATTTATCACTTAGTGTGTGTCTACAGTGGTGTTATGCTATAATACATTAACTTATTTAACCTCTATGACAGTCCTAAAGGGTCAACATTAGTATGTAAGATTTTATAGTTTAAGAAACTAAGTTTATGAAAGGATGAGGAAACTTACTGACAATCATATGATTAGCAAGTAAGAGTTTGCATTCTGGTTAAGGCTCTGTCGTGCTAGTGTCCCTACATGTGCAATACATGGAACTATTATCTCCATTTTCTAGATATATAAAACTGAGGCTTTAAGAGAGTTTAGGTGTTTTGCCCTTGGCCAATAATGGGTAATTAGCAAAGCTGAATTTCTAACCTGGGTCTGATTTCAAAGCCTATGTGTTCTCCTCTAGTTTACATTTTCCATGTTTTCTTACTATTAATATTTTAATGAATTTTTATGATTATGAAAGTAATTTACTTCCATCTCTGAAATTGCAGAAACCATGATCATGTTTAGATAAGAAAATGTACATAACAAAGTATTTCACTACCTGCTAACAACTACTATTTTGGTATATTTCCTTCCATTATTTTCTATATATGCAGGGCTTTCTTTCCTGCTTTGTCCCCTTTGTACATTTGTTCCTTTTTTTTTTCTTGCTTATGAAAATTTTTGTTTTTTTTCAAGTTACCACATTTTATTTTTCCTAATTAATCATTTGTTTATTTATTTTTTTAGCCATAATAATGCCTTCAATTTATTTATCACTTATTACAGCCAAGTCCTTTACATTTATCAACATATTTAGTTTTCAGAGCAGTCAAATGAGGCAAGTGTTAATACCAAGTTCCTTTTGTTTTCCATATTCTTCAAGATCTTCACTTGGATGGTTCCTTATCATTAAAGGCTTAGTTTAAATGTCACCTTCTCAGAGAGTGCTTTCCTGATCATCTAACCTAAAGGAGTCCAAAATTACTTTCTAGCGCTTACTCGGTTTTATATTCTTCACAGTACTTGCTTTTTATTTACTTATTTATTTTAGAAATTTTGTTTTAGTTTATGTCTCTTTCCCAGAAGCTAGAAAGTAACATACATAAAGGTGAAGACTATGTATATCTTGATCCCTCCTGTATATCTTTTGTACCTAAAACAGTGTCTACTACATGGTATGCAATCAATAAATATTTTGAATGTCTAAATGGATGAATACTTATAGAACAAGAGAAAAGGTAAGAGAAATATACAGATAATCTCTGATACGTTCAGGTGTCCAGACACCACACCACTCTCTGTTTGCTTATTGAATTGTGATTTTTTGGTCTATGCTTATCCTTCTGAAAAGTTTGAACCCCCAAACTATAATTTTCTCTCTTTACTACATTCAAATGCCACACTTTCTAAAATATTATTAAATAAGTATTTGTTTATTATGTTTTCCCCAGTTAGAATATAAGATGTAGGAAGGCAGATGCCCTTCCATCTTGTTAACTTCTATGCCCCTAGCACATAGAATGGTGCTGGGCACATAGTAGGTGCTCAGTAAATATCTGTTGAATGAATGAATAATCATCTCTTTATATCAGTGGTGGATTAGCAATCCTGCTTCTTAGACTAAGAAACCTGGATCTGTAGGCCACATGGATTGGATGGTCAGCATGATCATACATGTAAATGGCTTTCAGAAGGACAAAAGATGTCATAGAAGAAAAAAGCTAATATGCATGAGTTACTTAAATTTTATGTCATAACAACTTTTTGAGGTAGGCATTATTATCTCCATTATGTAGATAAGAACATTAAGCCTTTAAAAGTTAAGTTCCTTGATTTAGCTCACCAGATAGGAAGACTAAGGAATATGTTGAATTCTGAAGCTCAAGATTTTGAGACTTAATGGGCTTATATTAACCCACAGACTGTCAGAAGTTTAGTGCAGTCCTCATTATGGTCATTACCAGTTTTGGATCCAGTCCCAATTACAAAAGGATTGTTAAAGCACTACAAAATCTGTAGATTGATAAGACTGTTTTTGAATATATGTCAATGTATTATAAATATTTTACAATAAAATGTGTTTTATAATCAGAAAATAAATAAGTAAAAATGTTTTCTATTTTGCCTAAAGCACCATTGAAAGGCATATGAGAAATAGTAATAAGACATTTACATCATATATTACAGGCAGAGGGTTAATATATTTAATACGTGTCTATTACATTTTACACCAGAGAGATTATCAAAGGAATTAACAAGAGATTTAGAGAAAAAAAAATCAATTTAAAGAGATGTTCTATAATATTAATGATTTAAACATTGCGAATAAAAATGAAATTACTTTTGTGCCTATTGGGATAACAAAGGTGAAAAATGTAAATAACAGCAGAACCATTTAGGATGTAGTAAAACAGGCATTTTAGTACCATGTGGTAGGCATGTAAATTGTTGCATTTTTTTTAGATCATTTGTCACTATCTACTACAGTAAAATGTATCAATATCATTTGGTTCAGAAAGTCCACTTTTAGGATTGTATCTTACAAAAATTCTCTTTTAAATATACAAACATGTATGCCTAAAAGTTAATTATAACAATATTTATAACACCGAAAAATTAGAAGAGTAAAACACCAAAAACAATAGTGGAAAACTGAAAATGACCACATCTCTACCAAAGGAAGAAAGGATAGTTATATTTGAGTAAAGTACTTTCAAACAATAAAATATTCCACAGATCTAAAGAGAAGTAAAGAAGCTTTCTTTGTATTGACAAT
Source organism: Leopardus geoffroyi (assembly GCF_018350155.1). Taxonomy (NCBI): domain Eukaryota; kingdom Metazoa; phylum Chordata; class Mammalia; order Carnivora; family Felidae; genus Leopardus; species Leopardus geoffroyi. Next base: position 82,530,722 of record NC_059343.1, read on the forward strand.
AATATGTCCAAGATACATAAAATGAGAAAATATCTTGCAACAAAATTGTAATTGGTTTGTAAAAAATATATGTAAGTATATATATATGCATCCTCAAATTAATGAAAATACACATAAAATATTAATAATATTTTTTAACTGAGAAGTAGACGAGAATGACTTTCCCCTTTTTGCTTTTGTTTCTAAATTTTTGTTTCTAAATTGTTTCTAAATTTTCTATGGTGAAATGTACTACTTGTGTAATAAAATGTTAAAGAATGAGAATATATTTCCATCAGAAATTGTTAGGGTCTATTAATGGAAGCCTAGGATATATGATGTCCAACACATTCAATATGTTGTAATTTCTTTTTTGGCGTCATGCAGTATAGATAAGAGTGTAATTTCAGAGGAATTATATGTGTGACATTTTAAAAGGGTGAAGCCATGACGCCTGGATGGCTCGGTTGGATAAGCCTCCAACTTTGGGTCAGGTCATATCTCACAGTGAGTTCCAGACCCGCATGCATGGAGGCATCAAGCCCCACAAGCATGGAGGCGTTGCATTGAGTCCAAAGCTTCCAGGCATTGAGCCCCACACCGGGCTCCATGCTGACAGTGGAGCCTGCTTAAGGATTCTCTCTCTCTGCCCCTCACCCACGCACATGCACACACTCTTTCTTCTGTCTCTCTCTCAATATAAATAAATAAACTTAAAAAAATAAAAGGGTGATGTCACACATTGGTGACGGCGGAAAGTGTACCAAAGCCATTTTTAATAATTGAAATTACTTCAAAAAATAAAAGAAAAAAATAGATAAGAAAGTGTAAATCCATAAAACACCTTGAATAACCAAAGCAATCTTGAGAAAGAACAAAGCTGGATGCATCACTCTGTCTGATTTCAAACTACATTACAAAGCAAGAGTGATTAAAACAGTGTAGTATGGGCATAGAAATGTATACATTGATCAGTGGAACAGAATAGAGGGCTCAGAAATAAACCCACATATATATGTTCAATTAATTTATGAAAAAGAGCTAAGAATATACAATAGGGAACAATTTCTTCAATAAAAGATTGGGAAAACTGCATAGCCACCTACAAAAGAATGAAATTGAACTACTTTCTTACACCATACACAAAAATTAACTCAAAATGCATTAAAAGCTTGAATATAACATCTGAAACCATAAAACTATTAAAAGAAAATATAGGTGATAAGCTCCTTGACATACGTCTTGACAATGATTTTTTAAAATTTGACACCCAAAGCAAAAGCAACAAAAACAAAAATAAAAAGTGGGACTACATAAAACTAAACATCTTCACAAAGCAAAAGAAACCATCAACAAAATAAAATGGCAACCTACTAAATGGGAGAAAATATTTGCAAATCATATATTTGATAAGGGGCCAATATTGAACATACATGAAAAACTCATACAACTCATTAGCAAAAAGCCAAACCATCAGAAAGTGGACAGAAAATCTGAATAGATACTTCTCTAAGGAAACCCACGGTTCATGGGTTTGAGCCCTGCATCAGGCTCGCACTGATGGTGCAGAGCCTGCTTGGGATTCTCTCTCTCTCTCTCTCTCTCTTCCCCTTGCCTGCTTGTGCTCTCTCTCACTCTCTCAAAATAAATAAATAAACTTAAAAAATGTGAACCTAATCACAGATATTATACCTTACACAGAATTAAAGTGTGTTATATACCTAAACGTAAAACCATAAAAATTCTATAAGAAAACATAGGAGAAAAATCCACATGACCTTCAGTTTGGTGATGACCTTTTAGATATAACACCAAAAAGCACAATCCATGAAAGAAAAAGATGATAAATTGGACTTTGTTAAAATTAAAATCTTTCATTCTGTGAAAGACACAGATGAACTTATAGAAGGTTTTGGTTTCTAACACTATTCTCCAAATAAAATGACACAAAGCTCTTTGAAGAAAAGCTTAATTCTAGGACTGGGGTAGGTATATACAAGATAAGTCTGGAGCATATTATAGTACCAGAATGTAGGAGAAACTGAAAACAAAACTAAACAAAATGCCACACACAACTATGGGAGTATGCCAAAAGGCACAGAAGCCAACTGAAAGAACTTCTTATAGCCAAAGCTTGAACAAATTAAGGGGCAAATAAGTGATGCAATATTGGACTATAACAAAGTATAAAATAAATATCCATAAGCCCATACTCATACAAATAAATGATAAATAGAAAACAAACAAACAAACAAACAAAGAAGAATGGGCAACTTTCTTCTGAAGAAGAATTCCAAATAATTTACGTAGATACTCCCTTCTCAAGGTATGGGGAATGGGCATAATTTCCCACTCCTTAAGTGGGACCTGTGTACAGTGACTTCCTCCCAAATAGTATATTACAGAATAGGGGAAAAATAGTAAGTTTATAGCATGAATCTGACAAACACTCCTCTACCAGGTGATCACAGTTTATATTCACAGTGATATCACATTGGTAGCATGAACTCTTGCTATGATGTGATGAGAATAGCATCTTACTTTTGTGGCCCTTTTCCCAAAAATCCATAACTCCAGTTTAATCATAAGAAAAAAAGAAAACCCAATTCAGAGATGTTCTACAAAACTCCTGTCCAGTATTCCTCAAGACCTTCAAAACTATCAAAAACAAGGAAAGTCTGATAAACTGTCACAGTCTAGAGAAGCCTAGAAGGAAGCATATTAATTGAATTTAATGTGGAATCATGGATGGAATCCTGAAACAGCAAAACATTTGGTAAAATTGGGTAAAATCTGAATAAAGTGTGAATTTTAGGTAATAATAATATGTTAAAAAAGGGGGGATATGTAAATCCCCTAAACTATGTAAATCAGGTGCAGGAGAAATGCCAGAGATCTTATTAAATGTGAATGATGGGGAAATATCATGTAAGACACTTTCCAATGAGAAGCTGACTGAATAAAGAGAGTTTGGAAAATTGCCTCAGATCCCACGGAGACTTAGTGACCACAGACGTTGTAAGTGGAAAATAAGAGAAAAGCTGGTGTGTTCTTTGGAAGAAAGGGTCAAGGATAGGGTGAGGGCCAGGGATGGCTGTTGCATACATAGTTTGGCATCAAAAACATTCTTTTGACATTCAGCATTGACATTTTGAAGCAGCCTTGGCATAACAGCTGAATTAAATCAGCCTTGTCAAAATTTCCTGCTTTCCTCTGAGAGAAAGGACCTCTGAAAGGGAAACTAGCATGAAGGATGACAATGAGCATGCTTTCAGAGACTTCGGATTGAACAGAGACCCGTAATAAAAAACTCAACCAGGTAATTAGGGTAATATTTGCCCAAATTCTGCCTCTAGTGACTAGGAAAGTACAACCATTTCCTCAAACAGCTTGTGGAACTGGTCATATGCTTGTCATCAATTATTTATTTTTTAAAGAAGACCAAAAATAAGAATGATATAAATACATGGAAGCTACAGCAGAATGCTTTCCCAAATCCCAAAAATAATTTGGATATAAGCATACAGCCAGAGAATTTAAGAATAATAATCTACTGGCAGTGTTGATTGTTATCCAACTCTGGGACTAAAGATGGAGGTAATCACTACATGTATTTCTGAAGGATCTGTGTTTCATTCTTACAACCAAAGAGAAACAGCAGTAATTCTATGGTGGCAGGGCTGAAATGCATTTGCATTCACTCAGAAAAATCTAAGCTATGTCCAGGGGACACATTAGGAACAGTAATAAAAAATAGATATCAGAAGTCCTACAGAAAATGTAAAAGACATTTTTGGAAGAAAACTAACAAATGGATGGCATAAGTTTGACTCATGAGGTAGAACTTTGGAAATATTCAAGAAGAGGGAAAGTTGAGGTAAAATCACCCAAACATATCTAAGATATGCTGGATCTCTGGCCTTTAAGGATGGATATCTGCAAGGGAAGATAATCATACTGAGGCACCAGACTATATAACACATTTGTGGATAAATGCAGGACTATAGTAAGAAAGCCTAATAGGTAATCAGAAGAAGCCTGGTACAGAGACAGTAGGCATGACTTTGTTGCAAAGGACTATGTGTTCAGCATGATTAATTCCAGTACTCATGAGGCCACTGATTACAAATAGATGGCCAAGCAACTGATGGGATAGAGATGTATCAGCAAATACCTTCTTGGACAGGAGATTCAGAGACTGGAAGGTTCTCCTCAAAAATATTCTCATATTATATAAGACCCCACATTCCAGAATTTAAGCACAGCTCCAGGAAATTAGAATAAAGTGATCTAAGAGAACTCTGTATCCATCTGGCCCAATGTGGGCAATATGATCAGATTGGCAATCCATGGATACTCAAGATGAAAATAAGATCTGCTTAAAAATAAAATAAAGGGAAAGGGTAACATCTCTTTGGGAGACCATGAAAGAAAACCTTCTCCCTATAACTTTGAATTAAAATGAATTTCTGAAAGACAAACAATTAAAAACTATGCTCTCTCTCTCTCTCTCTCTCTCTATATATATATATATATATATATATGGCCAGTCATTTAAAATTTTAAGGTCAGATTTCCTAACTTGAGAGCAAAAATTATAGTAGTTTGATTAGGTAAATGTTGGAATAATGAAGGAACAAAAACTTGTACCCTTATGATAATTATTATCTCTTAATTTTATTGTATTATTCATTTGACATTCAAAATTTGTTCTTTCTAACATTAACATAGTATTAGCCACATTTATTGTTTAAAAGAAGGCAAGAATACTGTCAACTAGAAAATTAATATAATTTTTTTTAATGTTTATTTATTTTTGAGAGAGAGACAGAGATAGACAGAGCATGAGCAGGGGAGAGGCAGAGAGAGGGAGACACAAAATCTGAAACAGGCTCCAGACTGTGAGCTGTCAGCACAGAGCCCGATGTGGGGCTTGAACTCACGAACCATGAGATCATGACCTGAGCTGAAGTCGGATATTTAACTGACTGAGCCACCCAGGTGCCCTGAAAATGAATCTAAAGGTTATTTATATTTGCATTTTACAGTAGCAACAGAAACAGTTAGCTGATCTGGAATATTACTTCTGAGTGTTGTTACTACACTGAAGAGTGGTGGCAAGCATTAAGAAATGGAAATTTCTGTTTTTCCCTGTTAGCCTTTTGTATCCTGAACCCTTTCACTTCACTTGTGAAAAGATAATGATTCAGCTTCCAAGAGATATTGTAGTGATTTACAAGTACCCGTGGAACCTCAGCATCAACTCACTAACCAATGGTAAGGATCCATTTATAACATGAATCAGTTAGATGATAGGCACTGGATTGAGGAATAAGAGCCCCACCTCCTAACTAACTCTTAGAATTTGAGTATTGATTGCTTGGATATGCAGGTACATGTACTTATGGACTTTACCATTTGCCAGATCAGAGTTTGTAAAGTATGGCCTGTGAGCCAAATTCAGCCCACCCTCTGTTTTTATAAATAAAGTTTTATTGGAACACACCCACAATACTTTGGCACTGCAACGGGAGAGCTGAGTAGTTGAGACAGAAATTACATAGCCCAAAAAGGCTAAAATCTTTACTCTATGGCCTTTTACTAAAAAAAATTTGCTACTCCCTGGGCTAGATGGTCAAAGCAGATATATAACAACCACTATAAATCTTTCAGAAGATCCACTCCTTGGTCTGTCTGCCAAATACTTTTTTTAAAGTTTATTTTATTTATTATTTATTTTTGAGAGAGAAAGAGCGAGCACACTCTTGTGGGGAAGGGGCAGAGAGAGAGTGGGAGAGAGAGAGAATCACAAATAGGCTCTGCATGCTGTCAGAGCAGAGCCCAACTCGGGGCTGGAACCCATGAACAATGAGATCATGACCTGAGCTGAAATTGAGAATTGGAGGCTTACCCAACTGAGCCACCCAGGTGCCCCCAGCTTGAGAAATTCTATATCAGGTCTGTTCTTTTTGCCCATCCTCTATTTTTCTGGAATTGTTTACACAAACCTTTGTCCTCAGTGAATTAGAGTCTTCCTATGGACAATAGGTTTAAGAGATTCATACAACCCTTATTTCTTTCTAAAGAATATTTTATTTATTTATTTATTTATTTATTTATTTATTTATTATTTAATTATTTGTTGGCATATGAAAATTTATTATTGTCATGTTTTCACCATCAAAACTTATGATCTTGGTCTTTATTTCTTGTCTTTGCATAAGGCCAAAAGACATTGGCTACTTTGATAACCTTAAAGCAAACTCCAGGAATGTCATTGACAGCATGACCTTTGAGACAAAATCCAGCAACCAGAACTTCATCATTTTCCTCAATAAAATTTGAACAACCGTCATTGTGTACAAAGGCTGTGATTTTTTTTGCCATTCTTGATTAGCTGGACCCTGACACACTTCCTAATGGCAGAATTTGTCTGTTTTCTTTCAACCCCTACTTTTTCCAGCACAATTCCTTTTGCATGAGAAGCACTTCCAAAAGGGTTGGCCTTCAAGGCTGTGCCCAAATGTGCTTTCTTGTATTGTTTATCATGCTACTTCTGATCTCCTTGGTAGCTACCGAGCTTTCTGGCACTTGCTCATTCTGTTGGCACCACAGGCCTGAGCAAAAGAGCTCTAAAAAATATTTTGACAGTAAACAAACAAAAATATATATTATCAAACGTGGATGAGAAGCAATTGAATGTGGCCATTCTGTCATTGTGTCAAGCACAATCTAATTCACAGATATGGATGACTGAGGCCTGAGCACTCTTTAATAGAATACAAATATCTAGGCAAGAGTGAAGAATAACTGCATCTTGATGAGGGTGAGGAAAAGAGGCAGGATATTTGTGGCAGAAGCTTGAAGTGGATGATGGGGATGTCCCTTAGGACTTTATAGGGATGTTGGAGCGATGGTGCTTCAGATTATACTAATACATTTGGAGAAAAACATAAGCTTGTGAAGGCTCTTAAGACTGAAAATTTATGCAAGGCTTTGCTGGACCCTGGCTCACTCCATGAAAGGGCCTCTCATACACAGTGGCCTCTCATAAGGGGAGACACCAGCTGTGAGTTATGTTTTTAACTTCTAGGAAACAGGCTACACAGAGGGTCTATGTTTATATTATGAGTCACGGCAGGGACAGGTGGTGGGACTGAAGTTTGACGTTTGCAAATGATGTCTCTGACTGCCAGGATTGTTCAGAAGAGTTGCTTGTTTGTAGGAGTGAGTTTGGAAAAGAAATGAAGAAATGAAAAGACTTCTTTCTCTCAGTTACCATTTTATAATTAGACTCTTTCCTTGAATTTGTTAAGGAAAAATGATACCAATATACAAGGGCTATTGTAGCAACTTAAATTCATCAACAAAATGTGAGCAGAACTTCAAATGAAAAGAACTGAACACTAGATTCTACCAGCATTGGGAATAATATAAGAATGAATGAATAAATAAACGAATGAATGATGAGGGAAACTCTGGATAAGGAAAAACAAAAATTAAACCCTCCTTTTTTTCTTAAATGGAGAGTCAGAATTCAAATATTGGCTGCCTAGAATTTCCATTATCTTGACCTTAAAGTTCTCCCTTTTATTTCTGGTTTATATCTTTAAAATGTTATATGATGTCTGAGAGATGTTTTAGCTTGTCACCATAATATCTATCAACATTTTGTGGGTCCACTTCTTAGAAAGATTGACATCAAGAACATATTATACAGAACTGCCAAGGAAGTCAATCCAAATCCATTTGCTGTATGTATTTGAATTTCACCTTAACTGCTTTGACAAAGATTTGAATTAGAGAACAAAAGAGGAACTTTGAAAGAATGGCAACAGCAACAAAAGAGAAATACACAACATTGATCTAGGTATAAATGCACATGCACACATACACACATTCACACAAACATAGACATAAATAGCAAAACTTATTCTGGACAACCACTCCCCATACTCTACCACTGATGTGACTTTCACCTCCCAGTTCATTATTAACCTAGGGGCATTTGAAGATGAACAAAAAGGACATATTCCACAATTCTGATGAGAAAATTCAACTTTCAATTTGAGTTAGAAGATAACAGCAAAGAGAAAGCTATTTCTTTCAAATTTTGTGCATCTCTCGTAGGTAGATTTATGAAGACTCAAGGAAGTATCTTACCCAACTTACCTCTGTGTCTACTAAAGTTTGCTTTTAAAATTTGATCTAAGTTATGAGTGTGAATGGATAGTGAAGAACATTAAGCTTCAAATAATATTTACAACTTATTTGGCTTTGCAGTTGTTCTATATTGTTGCCTGAGATATATATTTGCATTTTTGACTGATGGGACCATCCTAGTCCAAAGAACTCCTTTCTGCAGTGTCCAGCCCCAGCAACCCAATTCAAATTCTCAAGCAGACCAAATGTTCTCTTGAATTCCATGGCTTCACTCACATTGCTCCCTTTACATGTCGTGTTATACACCCACAAGTACTGATTCAATGTTTTTTATTTCTTGTTGGTGTTTATAATAGACATGTCATGCTTGTTATTTGGGCTAAAAGGCTAGGGCTGAACACTCTAGGAACTTGAATTAGCCCCATGCCAATGTTTTGGAGAGGAAAGAGTACAGATTGAGGAAATACAGAGACCAGAGGTGAATTCTAGGCTCTGCTGCTTACATACTGTAAATATTTATTTACATACATAAATACTGTAAATATTTATTTACATATGTAAATATTGCCTCATAGGTTTACTTTAAGTATTAAAAGAGCTAGCACATGGAAAGCTTATAACACACTAGCAGGTACAGCTCACATGAGTTTTCTTAGTTCTGTAAAGAGCAGGATTCATGTCCGACTGTCATTTGTGTTTTACAAATGCTTGTTGACATTTCATAAATAATAGCCACTTGAGTGCTTAATGTGTAGTGTTCTATTATTCTTGCAAATTAATTTCTGTTAAAATAATTTCTTGACCTTAACAGATCTTCCCAGCTGAAAACCCAGAGTGCTTGCCCAGCTTGAGTCTCAAGGATCTCCACAGCTCTCCAGGATGGTTGGGTGGGCTCCCCAATTTCATCCTCGTGATCAGTCCAGGCCAAAAGAGGGGAAGTGACTCACCAAATGTCCTGTTATCAGGATACTTCCAGTCTTGGAATCAGGCAGCTCTTCAGGCCCTCTCTCTGGCATCCTGCCTAATGTATTTATCTCTGTAGCTTCATGCTCTCATAGTCTTTCTGGGGCTAAAAGGATAGCAGAAGCACCCATATTATGGACTTTGCAATGTCTTCTTTGAGATACAGAAAGAGAAGAGGGGGAAAAAGTTCAAAGGATAGTCAATATTGCTCTCCTCTTTGAACTCAACACACAAGTCATTCTATTAGATTGAAAGATATGAAATTGTTTTGGTAGTTCAAAAATGACTGAATTTCAGCAATTTCATGTTGTTTTGTCCAATATAACAACTAGTGAGCTGTGTTTCCTACACAAAGTAAATGTCTGTTGGTTTTACTTTCTATTGTAGCCATTCCAAATGTTTTCCATCACATAGTTGTTCAATTGTGTTTATGGCAATGCCACGTCTGCTATAGAATGGAGGGAATGGAATAGGAAGTAAACTTGTGCTGAATGCCAAGGATGGGCCAGAAACTCTGTTAGGCATTTTACCCGCTTTTAGTCTATGTTCAAAAACGTTGTACGGTGGACATCAGGATCTCTTTAATATTCACCTTTTCACTAAGTATGCTCTGTGAAGCTCAGAGAAGTTAATTAAATTTTCCAAGTTTGTAGTCAATAAGAAGCAGAGGAGTTCTAACCCAGTTGTATCTGACTTAAAGGCCCAAGCTCTCTCCACTTTGCCATATGGCCTTCCTTCTATGGTGAACTTTTAGGATGGCAGGACCAAAGTTGGTTTAAACTTGTTTAGTACAGTCCATGTGGGGCCATAGATATTGAGTTGGTTAGTAATATCTGTCTTCTTCAAATAGGCATGTGTAATACAGAGTTTGCTATATGAGTTTGGAATTTAGGAGAAATAAATTATGAGATGAAGCTAGGGAATTACACATAATAATTCCCTATAAATGTTTCTCAAATGAATGAATGATTAGATGAATTACAGATTTTGAGAGTCACCAGTAAGTCACATTGAATGTATATCCTTCTATATTTTTCTATCCATATCCATTATTCAAAGTATTTGAGATTATACTATATAAACTATTTCATCATTTCTTTAGAAACAACTTTTATTGATTTTTAACAGGTATAAATTTCTAGGATTTAAAACTCATCTGGTAAAGAAATTTCTGTTTTTATATAACTAATCTTAGTCTGCATTTGAGCCCCATTCTGCCTACTGCAAAAAACCTAATCTTGCTAATTGAAGGTAAACTCAGCTATATTAGGGTTTTCTTAATTGATTCAGTGTGGGGTAAATCATTTGGGGCTGAAATTTAAGTCCCAGACGTAAGGGGCTTACATTACATCACTGAATCATGAATGGGGGTGGTTAAATAAAAATAATTTGTCTGACAACAATTAGGTGTGGAAGAACAAGTAACCACCCTTAAATGAGGAGGGTAAAAAAATATATCCAGTATCCATCCTTATCCACCTGACAAAAGGGGACCCTGGGGAGGATAATACCTGCCTGCTGATTTGTATATGGGAGTTACTATTGTAGACAAATTTTTACAGCAACTTCATTCTTACCTTCTTTAAGGGGTGATACTTATATTTTCTTTGTGAGGGAAAAGGATTTGCTAGGGGTAGTAAATGTGGCAAGATGAAATATTATCTGGTATATTTCCTGCCCTCTCACATATATTTTTACCTTGTGATATTTCCCTCTTCCTGTTTGGACACCTGAGAAACTATAGCCTCACAGGAATTCTTGGTGTCGCCCTAATGTGGGTATGGTATAATAGAAATGGCTTTCTTTCATATGAAGGTCAGAGAATGTCCAAGGTAGCTCCACTGAGTTTCCCATATCTTTCAGAGGTGTGGAACATAGTCCAGTTTTTCTGTGTTCCCAGCAGGCTCAAAAGTTAGCTGAGCAAGAGTGCCTATGGTGCTGAGCCAGTCTCATGGTCAAGTTGAGAGGCTGCAGCATGGCAACATGAACCATATCTTTGTGGTTTAGATGGGAATTAATTAAAATATCTTAGGGATGTCACCAAGAGTAGTAAAGATCAAAACACTACATAAGCTCTGATAATTTAGATGTCATATAATGAGAAGTGGAGACATATTGATGGGTTGGATTTATCATACATTAACAAAGAAAAATGAGAAGAACTGAATTTACACTAAATTGGAGACAATATACTTCCTACTCACAACAGACTTGGAGCTCAAAATGGAGATTAGATTTAGTTACAATATAGAAAATACACAAAGTGACACTTCTTACATACTGTGTACTTTATTGTGTCTTGAAAATTCACACCTGCCATATTTTTCCCTCCTTGTAAAAATTATATTTATTTATTGGAGGAATTTTACAAAACATAGCAGAATTTCAGCTCTTGATCAGAACCAGAAATGAAACTTAAATATCTCAGACAAAAGAAGGAAACAAAGGTGAGGATCATTACTCCAGACATCTGTCTGGAAGTTTTTTTCAGTAAAGGAAACATTCTTAGAATCCCCATTTTCAGAACTCTTTAAGACATGTGACAGAAATAAATAATTGTAAAAAATTTAAATAATGCAGACATGAATAAGGTGAATCTGTTTATATTACCTCTTTTTTTCCAAAGATATCTTTTGATCTAAAAATCCTTTAATAATTTCTTTGTATTTATTATACTAGCACCTATGTATATATACACACACAAAAGTTGTTCATATCTGGGACACTTGGGTGGCTCAGTTGTTTAATTCCCCTTCAAAATAAATAAATTTAAAAAAAGTGTTCATATCCTTACCCTATTTTTCCGTTGGTGTGTAAGTGCATTTTATATATTAAGATTATTGACCACTTTTATATTATACTTTACAAATATTTTCTCTCAAGATTTTTTATGGCTTTTAATTGTATTCATGATAATTTTTGTCATATAGAATGTGTTTACATTTTGCTTATGCACAAAGTTCATAAATAAATTTGGACCAAATAAGAGTGCATCATTGCTAATTGTATAAACCTCAAAGTCAGCTAAGCAGGAGATCAGAAATCTACAAAATTGAAACCCTAGTAAATGTAGGACTTAGTGTAAGGGGCAGGGCTCTCAGTGTCAGTTCTAGTTTTGTATCTCTGCTCTCACATTTATATGTTTGGTGATTTGGGATAAGCAACTTATCTAAGCCTCCAGAGGTTTCACCATTATTAAAGGATATTTAAAAAGTTATCACTATGATATTCCTCTATTCTAGCTTTTTAGGCTAAGGGGCATAGTTTCACATTGTATGTTGATGTCACGTTTTTCCTCCTTTTTTCCCTTCTCTTTCTCCCTCCTCTTCCTCTTCCCCATCTCCTTCTACTCTTCCTTCTCCTCCTCCTCCTCCTCCTCCTCCTCCTCCTCCTCCTCTTTTCCCCCCTCTTCATCTACCTTGGACAACATGACTAACACGTTTAAAGCAACCACTCCCTGAACCCTGAAAACACATCTAGCAGAAAGGCATATAGGGAGAATGAGAGTTAGAATCATCTTATTGCCATTTCTTATGTGCTCATCCTTAAAAAAGTTACTTTCTATAAACCTAAGGTTAATCATCTGAAAAATGTAAAATATTGCTGCTTTCTTTAAAGAATTTTTTTCCAAAGAGAAAATGAGTCAATCTAAAGAAGTTTTCTGGCATGTGCTAAGGCTTCTGGGATGTTATCTAACCTCATATGGCTTCCTTTAATTATAGTGATGACTGTGATATAAACTAAATAGTATAGTGATTAAGCAATGCCCTTCTTACTTAGATGAGTACCAAATTATCAGTAAAAACTTGAATGAAGGTAAATTGTATCTGAACATTCTATCATTGTGTCAAGTAGTACTTGACACAGGGAGGGATGACTGAGGCCTGAGGACTCAACAGAATACAGAATACAGAATACAGATTTCTATGAAAGATGAAAGCATGACTTCCTCTGGTTGGGGGTGAGAAGAGGTAGGATCTTTGTGGGAGAAGCTTGAAGTGGATTATGGGGCAAAGGACATTGTAAAAGTCTGGGAGAGATGGTGCTTCAAATTGCTGTCTGTGGTAGATCATGTTTCTTAAGATGGTGGCAACAATATCTGTCATTCCACGTGCTCCTTTGGAATGTGACCTTGCGTTTAACCAGTCAAGAATATAAGTTTATTTTCCTTTTCCTTGAATCTTTCCAGAGTCCCTGTATTTATTTTTGACCAATAAAATTCAGCAGAAGTAATGCTGTAGAGTTTCCAAGTCTGTGCGCCAAAAAGTCTTCAGCTTTCACCTTTATCTCTTGGAATTCTCCTTTTTCTGTAACTCAGCTGCCATGCTGTGAGGAGTAATTACAAGCAGTAACGTGGAAGGGTCCACGTGGAGAATTGAGTCTCCTTGCTGCTAGCTCCAACTGAGCTCCAAGTCAGTGGCATGCATCTGAGTCTTTAGTATGTGATACTATTTTTGACCTTTTGACCATCCCAGCACTCCAGCTGAGGCCACCTTAAACAAAAGAACCACCTAACCAAACCATAGAATCATGACAAAGAATAATAATAAAATGTTGATGTTTTAAGCGTCTGTGTTTGGAGTGACTTGTTATGGAGCAGCAGATAATCAAACACTGCCTACATTTGGATTGGTAGAATATGGGAAAGACTATATATATATATATATATATATATATATATATATATATATATATTATTTGTGAAAGCTCTCAAGATCTGATGAACCATGACTCCCTGACCCACCTCGTGAAAGGTCCTCTCCTATATGGGGAACTCTCAGAAAAGAGAGACACAAGTTTAAGATTATATTTAAAAATTCCAAAAGATGGAGAGTTGCTTACAGATGATACTACATAGTTAATGAGTTTTAAAGGCTAATGTCTGCATATGATGCAATATGACTGTATTCTTTTTTTGAAGAGTGGTAAGAATGGTCCCATGGTTTTGAAATATAAAGAAAGGAATGAAATGTCCTCTTTCTCTCTGATTATTTCATATCTTGGACTGACTTCTTTCACTTTGGAAGTAAGAATTTGATCAACATCCAGGGGGTGCTGCAGTATTCCATAATTACCAACGGACTTTTAGTATCAAATACAATTAAAATGACTATACATGAGCTACTGCTACAATTCAATTTGTTACAGAGCAGAAGCAAGGGAGAAGAGAAGGAAAGAAACCTTAGAATAAGAAAAAATATACCATATTTGAAGAGAAAGAAAGGGTTCTGAATATTGGCTGTTTGGACACCTTGTTGTCATGATTACCTCTCTAGAATGGTATGTACAGTTGTTCCAGACAGTCACAATAACATTCATTAGCATTTAGTACATCCATTTCCCTATTAGCAAAGGTGGGAACCCAGTTCAGTTATTATAATAACATAAAATTGAGCTTAAATTGTTCAGTAAAGTCCAAATTTAGAGATAAAAGAATCCCCAACAAAAGGGCAGCAATGAAACTGCAGAAAGGCATTCAGAAAATTGTAGGCAGGAGCAGAGATACAAACAACACATCTATGTGTGTGTGTATGTGTGTGTGTGTGTGCGTATTTATAGAGCACTGCTCTCTCAGAACAATCCTTCTTCCAAGACAATCTTTATATCAGAGACTTGCTGGCATAATTAAATTAATTGACCATGTAAAGAGGTTATCATAGTGAGAGTTCCCTTAGCTTGTTCCCTAATGGATAGGCTTCATGTATTTTTGGGTGGCCTCTGAATTCTATCAGGTACCTAGGGAATTTATAAGATAAAATTAATGGAAAGCATGTATCAGGTGACTACTCTCTAGAGGCCTAATCTTCTTACATATAATTCTTGTCAAATTGATTCTTTGCACATAAGAGAGCTTCTTCTTTCTCTTCTGAGACTCAGAGTGCTTGCAGAAATGGAGATCTCATTGATCTCCACAACATTTCTGAATGCTTGGGAGTGCTTTGTGCTTCCATCAGGTATCACTTAGGAACTGGGACACAGACAGAGTTCCTGACCCTTGTTCTTGTCTCCTTCTTGCAGATTCATCATTATGCATGATGTTTCTACTATATCTTAACATTCTGAAGCTCAAGGAATACTAGACCCTCCCAAGCCATAGGTATTCATCATGTCAGTCTAAAAAGTCCAAAATGGGTTAGGAAAAGCACAATGATTGAACCCTATCAGCCAACTGGTTCCATTATACAGAAATGATTTTGGATCACATTCATGATATAAGCATATGGTTAGTTTTCTTTTTGTTTTACATTTCTGAATGTTCCCTATGACATAGTTATGCTACTGAGTTAATGGCAGAGTTATTTCTGCTAAAAAAGAGAAGAGATGGAGTGGGAAAAAACGTGTTAAATTTTCAGTCAGAATGATTGAGCGCACTACTTTCCATATGCTTTCCTTTGAAACTTGGATAACAATCCCTTTGTACGGATCAGGAAGTTAGGTCTTGGAGATGCTAAGTAAACATTCCAAGTTTACACACTGTAAATGAGTGGCAGAACAGGAATTTTAACCCATGTTTGCCTATTTCCAAACCCTATGCTCTCTCCATGCTAATACCATGTAGCCTTTTATTTAGATGGTAAGCTTTCAGAGTTCAGGTATTGTCTAATTTGAATTAGCTTGATAAAGTGTCCATGCCTGGTCATACATGTAAATATGTATTGGGCTATAGTTGGATAGCAGGGCTTGGAAATCTGAAGAAAAGCTTGTGATGGAGATATGGTTTGATCTGGCAGTGCCTTGCACTTACTGAGGGTAGAGTAAGTATTTGTTGAATGAATAAAAGAACGAGAGAAAGAAAGAAATTTATATTTGTTAGTCATCAGTTAGAAAATAAAACTTGGGGTGCCTGGGTGGCTCAGTCAGTTGAGCGTCCGACTTTGGCTCAGGTCATGATCTCACGTGAGTTCGAGCCCCGCGCCGGGCTCTGTGCTGACAGCTCAGAGCCTGGAGCCTGCTTCTGCTTCTGTGTCTCCCTCTCTCTCTCTGCCCCTAACCCACTTGCATTCTGTCACTCTCTCTCTCAAAAATAAATAAACATTAAAAATTTAGAAAATAAAACTTAAAGAATATCTCCTTTTTCAAATTATGTGATTGAATACAGAATTGGATTAGTTCTGTATTAGCTATTTCATGAAATGCTTTTTTTTAGTAAATAAAGTGTATTTCTTTTATGTTGTGAAAAATGATATTTTTAGTAGATATAGTACATTGTACACTCACAGAGCTAATGCAATGTAAAAATTGCAACACCCTTAGTATTGTCTAGAACACAGTAGGCTTTGAATAAATACTATTCCTGTCTCTCCCATTAAAGATATGATTTTAATATAAATTAAATAGGAAATTTTTATAGAGAATATTTGAAGATGTTGACAGCAACAAATAATATGTAAATACATTCTTAATTATCTGTGAGCTTCAGCATTATTTCTGAATTGTAGGATGGATCACCTGATAAATATGGGAAAAGGTAAAAATAAACATTATTCCGTTTCCTTTAATTTCATGTGCTCTCCTTTCTCTTATATTACCTTCTAGTGGGCCATCAGAGAAAGTTTCCTACTGAATCCAGGAAATAAATAACAGTAAGTCTCTGATGGTTAGAAGACTGGAGATTGAAGATCAGGGATTCAGATGGTACACCCATTACCAGTTATTGTACCATGGACATGTTTCTTCCTCCAGGATGACCTCATTTCTAAAATGAAAAATGCTGTATATTAGATTGGGCAATAAGAAATTGATATTACTTTGGTCAGAAATGGTCCAGTATTGACTATTTCATACAATTCATTTTTATATAACAGTGGTTAGGAGTATGGGCTGAAGACGTCAGTTTGACACTAGGTTCCACATTATAGCAGTTGAATCTTCTGTATTTCACGTTTATTTCCTTTCAGATGGGGATAAGAACAGTATTTACACCACTATGTGTAATAGAGAATTAAGTGTTATAATGTAAGTAAAGTGTTAGGTACATTGCAAATGCTCAATAAATACTACCTTCATTTATTGTTGTGTTGTTACTCTTG
This sequence comes from Leopardus geoffroyi, assembly GCF_018350155.1. Taxonomy (NCBI): domain Eukaryota; kingdom Metazoa; phylum Chordata; class Mammalia; order Carnivora; family Felidae; genus Leopardus; species Leopardus geoffroyi. The sequence goes on from NC_059343.1 coordinate 82,547,857, forward strand.
ACTTTCCAGAGAGCAAATAATGGGGGAAATGTTACTTTTTAGATATTAAAGTGTTCTACGAAATAACAATATTAAAACAGGATAAGACTGGTGGAAAAATCTGATATACAATTTAATACAATAGAATAAAAACTCAGTCTTAAAAAGGTTTTATGGCATTTCTAACCATTAGATAACATGTATTATTCAGGAAGTGGTGTTTGGAGAGTCAGTAAATTCTTCATTAAAATGTAACTTTTGATCATCTTACCATCACAAAATATGAAGTAAAGAAACTCCACCATGGGGCCTCTGGGTGGCTCAGTCAGTTAAGTGACTCTTGACTTGGCTCAGGTCATGATCTCATGGCTGGTGAGTTTGAGTCTCACTTTGGGCTCTGTGTTGACAGTGCAAAGCCTGCTTGGAATTCTCTCTCTCTCTCTCTCTGCTCCTACCCCATTTTCTTTTTCTTTCAAAATAAATAAACTTTAAAAAAACAAAAATAAAAACAAAAAACATACCATGGTATTTGTACAAAAAAACTAATATATAGCTTAGTGGTAAATAATTTTATTTATTTATTTATTTATTTATTTATTTATTTAAATTATAAAAAAAAATTTTTTTTTTACAAAGTTTACTGTAAGCATGGAGCCTGACACAGGGCTCAAACTTCTGACCTGTGAGATTATGACCTGAGCCTAAATCAATAGTTGGACATCCAACCGACTGAGCCACCCAGGTGCCCCAAGGAATTTTTTAAAGCTCAGAAGTTTAACCAAATCACACTGTATATATTTTAAGTATTTAGGACTCAAAGTCATTAGTAGTTTCCAGTTAAACAAAAATGAAATATCACTTATCTCATAAACAATCAAAAATTAGAATGGTGTGTAATGCCAAGTGTTGCTGGAGGTTATGAAGACTGGTCACACTGCTGGTAGGAGTATATACTAGTGAATTCATTCTGGGGATCTATATAGAAGTGCTTAGTTATACCAATGGTACAGCAATTCCATTCCTGGATGTATACCTCAGAGTCATTTTTTATATAGCTAAATAAGGGAATATGTATGAGGATTATTTGTGGTGGTGGGAAATTGAAGGAAAGTTGGAGGTCTATCACAGGGAGAGTGGAAAATACATGTCTGTTTTTCAGAAACATTGCTGATTTCTGTTTCTGATACCTAGCCTTTTCTCATTGATAAATCAGCTCTATCATCAACAAGTCACTGAACCTCTTTTAGCTTCTGTTTCCTCAACCAAAAATAAGGAAACTGGATTGATCAAGGTGTTTTATCCTTCTTACTTTCTTTGATGTGTTATTTCAATGGGCATTCCATATACCTTCACATTTTTGTGCATCTGCCCTTTCAATATTAGAATAATAGACAATAATTTTAAATAGTAGTTTAAACATTAGCAATTTGACTCTCTTTCAGAGGACTCTGTGCTATAAGATCTCTATGTAATAAGAATAGCCAGTTCATAATTCACTTAATCAGAATGACATGAATGAAGATAGCTTAACACGGAGTGTATCTATGGAAAAACATAAAACATGAAAGAGTAGAAAATGGCATTTTGTTGGGAATTGAAATTTTACTTGAAAAAAAAGTGAGCACTGTTGTAAAACTCATATTATCATGGGAATCCTTTTTTTTTCCTTATTTCCCTCTTATTTTATATCTTGACCATTTAAAAACTTGATTTTTAATTCCAAATCACAAAGAGTAATATATGGTAAAGCATGAAAAAAATGTTGATGGCAGGGGCGCCTGGATAGCTCAGTTGGTTAAGTGTCCCACTCTTGATTTCGGCTCAAGTCATGATCTCACAGTTCATGAGAACAAGCCCCTCTTGGGATCCTCTCTCTTCCTCTCTCTTTGTCCTTCCCCCGCTGGTTCTCTCTCTCTCAAAATAAGTAAACTTAAAAAATGTTGATGGTAATTGTAAAAAATGTCAATCATTCTAGGAGTGTCTGAAGTAAAATGTGAAAGTCTAGCCCTCAAAACTAAACAGTATTATGTAATGCCTTTGTCTACCTCTTGCAAATTCTCATGTAATATAATGGAACAAACCTTTTTCAGGCCTCTATTCAGGCCTCTTTCTACAGCATTTGGCTGAGTAGTACTGTTCTCTGTTGTGCCAAACTATATCTGTTGAAAAAGAAAGAAAAGCTTACATGCAAGTAGGAAAAGTAATGACTCTCTGTTTACAGGGTCTAAAGCAGAATGTCTGGAATTGCTTGTTTTCTGCCTCCGTCATATGACCCTTAAGTAAACCTTGTACTTTTCAGAAGTTTCTCTTGGGGACCAACCCAGGCCAATCCAGCATCAAAATCAACAATCTCTGCTCAAGTCATTTATTTGAACCTTTCTATCTCTTAGACATCAAAAATGGGAAAGTACCAACTTTTAGGTTTCAAAAGAGGTGCTAAGCATTAAGAGCAGGCATCTGCAACATCTTGCAAAGTCTAAGCATCTTTCTCTTTATCACGGTATCTTTGGTAATGAGTGCTCAGATAATAAAACAGAGCTGTATCCTTCTTTCAGAAGATCCTTGTGATCAGTGAACAGAACAGTCTCCTTCTGCTGATGAGATAAAGTAGGAGAACATTTGACCCACACATTAGTTCAGTGATAACCTGGATTAACTTTGGCCAAATATGGTTCTGGCCTTGGGGTACAATTTCTCTCATAATAACTATTATACAAGCATTTTAAAAACATTTTTTATATATCCTACATCAAATCGCAACTGTAATCCAAGGTGACTACACTTGCCATTATTTACCCCCATGCTGTTTCATGATGTGCTTGTGTTTAATATCACCATTTACTACTGACCACTCTGAGATGTATTTAATTATTGTGACCTTAAAGATGCTGCTCAGTGCAATCTAAGGCCTGTACTTTCTAACAGGACATCAGTGCAGCCATGCTCCTCACTTCCCTGAGGCTTTTTTTTCACTTAATTCCAGTTTATGGACTTTAAATTGGTACAACTTTTCTGGGTGGCAGGTGGGGAATTAAATTAAGCATGTGTATACACATGTGAGGCAGCAATTATATGTCTTGAAATGTGCCCTAAGGAAATGGTTAAGAATGTGCACAAGAGCATGGAAGCAATAAAATTCGTCAGCCTAAATACTTAATTTTAGTCTTCACTACAGACATAAATTTATTGAAAGATAAAAATAAAACAAAGGATGCCTGTAAATGAAAGGGTATATGGAAACATAGGTAAGTGTTTTAGAAATACACAAACACACAGAAATACTCATGTGTACACACATCAAAGTAGTCATCAAGATCTATTCATAAAAACCTAAAAAGTACCCGTATGAGTTTTGGGGGCACAAGGACAAACTCATAAATGAGCTATTCTAAAGATTAAAAAAATTTTAACATTTATTTATTGTTGAGAAACAGAGAGAGACAGAGTGTGAGCAGGGAAGGGGCAGAGAGAGAGGGAGACAGAGAATCTGAAGCAAGATCCAGGCTCTGGGATGTCAGCACAGAGCCTGATGTGGGGCTCAAACTCAGAAACTGTGGGATCATGACCTGGGTGGAAGTCAGACGCTTACCAACTGAGCCACCCAGGCACCCCCGTATATAAGCTGTTCTAAACACAAATCTGAAATGCCTTCTTTAACAAGGGAACTGACTATGTCATTTATCTCACCATTATTTTTTATAAGAAAAACGCACTAGTTGTGCGGTAGGATTATGAAAGATATGTTCTTTTGATATTCTGTATTAATTTTTCTTTCATGGATAGGTGTTATGAGATAAAACATAAATTAAAGAATGAACTTTCTCATTAATATAAGTATACAAGCTTCTGCAATTTTAATAGTATGTGGAAACTCATTTGGTAAGACCTAAATCAAAGTAAATTATAACAAAATTATAAAAGGGTGAGGATATTCTTTGGTATATAGTAAGTCAGCACTAACAATCCATGTCACTTTTGAACATAAATAAAAATACAGACATGAAGACTTTAGAGGTATAACATATTACAATTGTAAACAAACAAACAAACAAAAACCCTCAGACCTCATCCTCAACCTCCTTGAGCTTGCAGTCTAAAGGGTAAGATAGTGAAGCTAGCAGTATGATCAAGTATTGTAGTTACTATCATAGGGGAAGTCAGTGTGCTGTGAGAGCAGATCAGATAGCACAATTACCTGACTGGGCTAGTGTGTGTTGGGGAAATTTCCCACAGGAAGTGATGTTTAATCTAGGACCTGAGGAATAACAAGGCATTAACTGAGTAAAGAGAGGGCAGGGCTAATATGAGACCCTATCCAGATATAACAGTCAGGAAATACTCTATGACCTGCTTCATCCCTAGGGAAATCCTGTGTGGAAATCCACTCCCAGCATTTGGGCATGTCCGGAAAAGTGCATGAAACTTAACAGCACAATTGAAGAAAGTGCCTGAATTCTGCAGTTCATGCCCATGAGAGAAACCATGAATGAGACTTCCCAAGATTTGTCAAATCTTTAACTATTTTTACCCCATCTTGGCAATGAGCTCAGTCAGGAAGACACAAATCTCAGAAGGCAGCCACAGTTGTGGTGAGCATAGCATAATGCATAACGTTGCTAAATCACTATGTTGTACACCTGAAAGTAATGCAACATTGTGTGTCAGCTATACTCAAATTTAAAAATAAGTGAACGCACAAGTGAGACGGTGGCTGAAATGATCAAAACATCAGGATAATTCTACTCGACTACTTCCCCCTTCCCTTTAGAAGGAGGGATTGGACTACCAGGATTCTTGGACTCTGGTTTATGCTAGTGGGCTATGTATGATGTCTGAGCCTGGTCATGTGTGTACAGATGAACACTAACACTGAGCAGATCTAGTGAAGTGTAGACTATTATACTTCTGGAGCTCAGGAAAGATGAGGTCAGGAAGCAAAGATTTAGGGTGGCACTGGGCGGCACACAAGACACTCAAACACCGCATGATAAATGGATGAATGAATGAATGAATGAATGAATGAAAGATTTTGGAGAAAACAGAAAATGAAACTGTGTGTTTATCTCTTCAGGTATTTTCCATCCATATTTATCTTTTGACATAGATTGGGATCATGCTATATATCTGCTTTCTAATCTGATTTAATTTTTTTTAAGTTTATTCATTTTTTTGAGAGACAGAAGCAGAGTGCAAGTGGAGGAGGAGCAGACAGAGACAGAGACCCAGAATCTGAAGCAGGCTCCAGGCTCTGAGCTGTCAGCACAGAGATTGATGCAGGGCATGAACCCATGAACTGTGAGATCATGACCTAAGTTGAAGTCAGATGTTCAACCAACTGAGCCACCCAGGCACCCCTAATCTGATTTTTTAAATATTGTTCATTTTTATTATTACTAGAAATTCATTGGGGTGCCTGGGTGGCTCAGTCGGTTAAGCGACTCACTCTTGATTTCGGCTCAGGTCATGATCTCATGGTTCATGAGTGCAGAGCCTGCTTGGTATTCTCCCTCTCCCTCTCTCTCTGCCCCTCCCTTGCTTTGTCTCTCTCAAAATAAAATAAAAAAAATATTTTTTTTATTTTCAATAAAATTTAGAAAAATACCCATTGTCATTAATGTGGATATCAATTTGAATATCATAGAGCAGGAATTTGGGGAATGAGGAAGCTGTGTTCCATCAACCAGAGTGAGCTTTCTGGAAGTATCCTAGAGCAAGATATTTCTGAGGAACTCAGGAACTGCCTATAACTTGAGAGAGGGGGAATAGGCAAGCCCAGCCCATCTTAGAAGGAGATGTGAGTGTGGAACATTCTCCAGAATAGATCACATATTAGGCTGCAAAAAAAGCCTCAACAAATTAAAAAAGATAGAAGCCATGCCATGCATCTTTTCTTTTTTTAAAAAAATTTTTTTAACGTTTATTTATTTTTGAGACAGAAAGAGACAGAGCATGAACGGGGGAGGGGCAGAGAGAGAGGGAGACACAGAATAGGAAGCAGACTCCAGGCTCTGAGTCATCAGCCCAGAGCCCGACGCAGGGCTCGAACTCACGGACTGCGAGATCGTGACCTGAGCTGAAGTCGGACGCTTAACCGACTGAGCCACCTGGGCGCCCCATCATGCATCTTTTCTAACCACAATGCTAAGAAACTAGAGAGATCAGCCACTAAAAAAAAAAAATATGGAAAGGCCACAAATACATGGAGGTTAAATAACATGTTACTAGACAATGAATGGGTCAAATAAGAAATTAAAGAAATCAAAAAGTACTTGAAAACAAAGAAAAATGAAAACAAGTGGTACAAAACCTTTGGGGTGTAGCAAAAGTGGTTTTAAGAGGGAACTTTAGAGCAATACAGGCCTACCTCAAGAAGCGAGAAAAAAACTCAAATAAGAAGCTAATCTTACACCTAAAGGAGCCAGAAAAAAAAAAGAACAAACAAAAGTCAAAACCAGAAGAAGAAAATAATAAAGATAAAGGTGGAAATAAATTATGTAGAAATTAAAAAAGCAATAGAACAGATCAAAGAAACCAGGAGCTGGTTCTTTGAGAAGATCAGCAAAATTGATAACGTCTCTAGCAAAACTCATCAAAACAAACAAATAAACAAACAAAAAGGTGAAAGAGGAGAAATAACAACCAACATCACAGAAATACAACCAAATTGTAAGAGAATATTATGAAAAGCTATATGCCAACAAATTAGAAAACCTAGAAGAAATGGACAAATTCCTAAAAACATATAACCTACCAACACTGAAGCAGGAAGAAATAAAAAATTTGAACAGAGCAATTACCAGCAAAGAGAGTGAATCAGTAATCCAAAAAAATCCCAACAAGCAAAAGTCCAAGACCAGTTGGCTTCAAGAATAGTTAATACCTAATCTTCTCAAACTATTCCAAAAATTGGAAGAGGAAGGAAAACTTCCAAATTCATTCTATGAGGCCAGTATCACCCTAATACCAAACCAGATAAAGATACCGCTAAAAAAGAGAACCACAGGCCAATATCTATGATGAACATAGATAAAAAAATCCACAACAAAATATCAGCAAACCAAATCCAACAATACATGAAAAAAATCATTCACCACGATCAAGTGGGATTTTTTCCTCGGATGCAAAGGTGGCTCAATATTCACAAATCAATCAACATGATACATTACACCAATTAGAGTAAGGGTAAAAACAATATGATCATTTCAATAGATGCAGAAAATGCATTTAACAAAGTACAATATCCATTCATGACAAAAACTCTTAACAAAGTAGGTCTGGAGGGAACATACCTCACCATAATAGAGGTTATATATGAAAAACCACAACATTATCGTCAATGGGGAAAAACTGAGATCTTTGTAAGGTCAGGAATGAGACAAGGATCTCCACTCTCACTACTTCTATTCAACATAGTACTGGAAGTCTTAGCCATAACAATCAAACAACACAAAGAAATAAAAAGCATTCAAATTGGTATGGGAGAAGTAAAATTTTCGCTATTTGCAGATGACATGATACTGTATATAAAAAACCTGAAAGACTATACCAAAAAAACTGCTGGAGCTGATAAATGAATTCAGTAAAGTCACAAGATACAAAATCAATATACAGAAATCCACTGCATTTCTATACACTAATAACGAAGCAGCAGAAAGAGAAATTAAAACAATCTCATTTACAATTGTACTAAAAATAATAAGATACCCAGAAATGAACTTAACCAAAGAGGAGAAAGACCTGTACTCTGAAAACTATAAAGAAATTGAAGATGACACAAAGAAATGGAAAGACATTCCGTGGTCATAGATTGAAAGAACAAATATTGTTAAAATGTCTACACTACTCAAGTAATCTACAGATTTAATGCAATCCCTATCAAAAAAACAACATTTTTTTTCAGAGTTGGAACAAAAAAATTCTAAAATTTATATGGAACCACAAAAGACTCCGAATAGCCAAAGCAATTTTGAAAAAGAAAAACAAAGCTAGAGGTATCACAATTCCAGACTTCAAGTTATATTACAAGGCTGTAGTCATCAAACAATATAGTACTGGCACAAACACAAACACATAGATCAATGGAACAGAATATAAAACCCAGCAATATACTCACAATTATATGGTCAAGTAATCTTTGATGAAGCAAGAAAGAAATGATTTGGGAAAAAGATAGTCTCTTAAACAAATTGTGTTGGTAAAACTAGTCAGCTACATGCAAAAGAATGAAACTGGAAGACTTTCTTACACCATACATAAAAATAAACTCCAAATGGATTAAATACTTAAATGTAAGACCTAAAACCATAAAAATCTTAGAAGAGAGCACAGGCAGTAATGTCTCTGACATCAGCCATAGCATCATTTTTCTAGATATGTCTCCTGAGGCAAGGGAAATAAAAGCAAAAATAAATGGTTGGGACTACATCAAAATTAAAAGTTTTTGTGCAGCAAAGGAAGCAATCAACAAAACTAAAAGGCAACCTATTGAATGGGAAAATATATTGCAAGTGACATATTCAATAACAGGCTAGTGTTTAAAAGATATGAAGAACTTTTACAATTCAACACCCAAAAAACAAATAATCCAATTAAAAAATGAGTGGAAGACACAAAGAGACATTTTTTTCCGAAGAAGAAATCCAGATGGCCAATAGACACATGAAAAGATACTCAACATCACTTATCATCAGAGAAATGCAAATCAAAACTACAGTGAGATATCACCTCACACCTGTCAGAATGACTAAAATAAACAACAGAAGAAACAACAGGTGTTGGCGAGGATGAGGAGAAAAAGGAACCCTCTTGCACTATTAGTTGGAATGCAAACTGGTGCACCCACTGGGAAAATAGTATGGAGTTTCCTCAAAATGTTAAAAATAGAAGTACCCCGTGATCCAGTTATCACATTCCTGTGTGTTTACCCCCAAAATTCAAAAATATTAATTCAAGGGGATACATGCACACTGATGCTTATTGAAGTATTATTTACAATAGCCAAATTATGGAAGCAGCCCAAGTATCTATCTATCTATCTATCTATCTATCTATCTATCGTCTATCTATTGGAATATTATTCAGCCATAAAAAAGAATGAAATCTTGCCATTTGCAACAAAATGGATGGAGCTAGAGAGTATAATCATAAGCAAATAAGTAAGTCAGAGAAAGATAAATACCATATGATTTTACTCATATGTGGCATTTAAGAAACAAAACAAACGAGCAAAGAAAAAAAAAAGAGAGGCAAATCAAGAAACAGACTTTTAATTATGGAGAACAAACTGATGGTTACCAGAGAGGAAGTTGGTAAGGAGATGGGTGAAGTAGGTGATGGGGATTAAGCAGTACACTTGTTGTGATGAGCACTGGGAGATGTATGGAATTGTTGAATCACTATATTGTACACGTGAAACTAACATAATACTGTATGTTAACTAACTGGAATTAAAACAAAATAAAGAAGGCAATGTGTATGTGTGTGTGTGTGTGTGTGTGTGTGCATGTATTTGTGTGTAAATATTTGGGGCTATGTATTTTAACATACTTTACACGTATATTGTTTTATTTTGAAATAATAGGATCTTTTTAAAAGTTTATTTACTTATTTTGAGGGGGGAAAGGGCAGAGAGAGAGGAAGAGAGAATCCCAAGCAGGCTCCGCATGCTGTCAGCACAGAGCCCGAAGTAGGGCTTGAACAGATGAACTGTGAGATCATGACCTCAGCCCAAGTCAAGAATCAGATGCTTAACTGACTAAGCCACCCAGGTGTCACTTGAAATAATAAGCTCTTACTGTACAGTTTATAATTAGATTTTTTCCAATTGTAAAGTATATTGTTACTGTATAGTTTATAATTATATTTTTTCCAGTTGTAAAGTATATTGTGAGCACTTTTCAATATCAATACAGATTTTTTTTCATGATCATTTTGTGATTCAGTTTAAAACCAGTTGTTTTTTTTTGTGTGTGTTGGAAGTATCAGTACAATTATTTTTCACATTATGAGATCAATATGTGGTTATTGAAATAAAATGAAACAATTATGGAAATACATTATTTGAAGGCAAAATTTAACCTCTATGTCTCTTATCTCACTCCACAAAGCCACTATTGCTTGTAGGCTATGTGTTCTTCCAGGTGTTTTTCCTTGCTAATTACTTACTAACTTAAATATATCAACAGATTATATAGATACACATATAGTTTAATATTCTTTTGCAGAATATATTCATAATTTTCTGAAATTATATCTATAATATTCTGAAATATTGTCTTATTTTCATTTCTATAATTAATTATAGCTGATTTTTTTTCATATTTTATTGTCAGTAGTATTCCTCTGTGAGATTTCTGCCTCTTAAGTATTTATAAATCTCCGTTATTATTTATAAAAGTTTTGATTTATAAGGCAGTACAGCATGTGTTTGAAAATGCACTGGTGGGCATTCTTCACTGTCCTGATCATCTCTAGGTAAATTCAAGTTCCCTAAATAATTAGATTCAAGGTCTAGGAGGCTTCTGGTTAATTAGGAAAGATCTTGGGCCTAAGTAACCTGGAAACTTGGGACAAGTTACTTAACCTATGAATGTTATAGTCTTCATCTGTTTAATGGCAATAATTCTGGCTACCTTGAATGGTGGTTATTAAGAATAAAAAAGATGAAATATAATGTTTACCCCATAGAGTAGAAATTATATAAATGTTACGTTCACTGTCCTTATTTCACCTTCCCAAATTGCAACACCAATACTTCTGCCTGAACCCTCAGGAACCAGCTAATTCATGTGACTCTTTACTTAGTTGTCTTAGCAAAATGTGCACATTTTAGCCCTACAATTGTCAATACAAAGGATTGATGCATTAGTTACCATATATGTGTGATACAGATGACACACTAAGAAAATAAACCCTTTTGTGTTGTTTCACTTTCCACATTACTTTTAGAGAAGTTTTTCATTGAGTCCTGGAAAGACAAGATGCTACATGAGAACAAAGCATAATAGCTGGTCTGTTTGAGAGATATTTGCATTGAAGATCAGGTGATTGAGTTGTGGTTATTATGTTCATGTCACTTATCTTCTTTCAATTTCATTTTCATAACAAAATAATCCTATCTGTAAATTGTTAATAACCTGGATTTTGAATACACACAGTCCACCACCATAACTTTGCCAATAACTGATTGATCTTGTACAAGAACTTAATTTTCTAAGCCTCTGTTTTTCTCTACACAGGGCATAATAGTGCTACCTATTCTACATGGTGGTAGGGAAGAATTAAATAGGTAACACATGGAACCGTCTTAGCATAGTGACTAGCACATAGTTGAGTGCTCAGTTAATTTTAGCCATTATTGCTATAAGTATTCCTCTCAACCAGGGCCAGGACAAAGGTGAGGGAAATGAGGGAAGTGAGGCACCTAGGGCACACCATTTAAGGGGACAGATTCTCTCAGGATGGTACAAATGCCCATCCCACACCTGGAGAATATGGAGTATCTCTATGAGAGGGAGGGCTTGTTTTAGGCAGGCTGTGCCATAGTCCATGGCAGGATTTCAGGTGGATGCTTTGTTTTTGCCTATTAGGGAATCCAGAGAACTCTGAGCATCTGCAGTGTGCATGGCACTGTGATTTCTCCATTGTATGTTTTACCTAATTTATTCATCACTCATAACTCTGATGTGAGTAATTCTTATCTCCGTTCCACAGATCAGGAGACTAGGGCAGTAAAAAATGAAGTACTTTGTTTTGGGCCACACATTTACTAAGTGGGTAAACAGAGATGACAATAAGTGTCCTTTTGACTGCCAGCTCCACATTTCTTTGAGTATATCACAGAGCCTCAGCTGTAAATCTCACATTTATAAACCAGGGGTTATTTTCTTACTATGTTAATATGTAACAAAATTAAAATGCATATGCATTTTCTGATACATAGGTCCAAGTCCTTTCTCTTTCATTCACTAACTGTCTTATTTTGGGCAAGTCATTGAACTTCTCTGTGCTCTATTTTATCACTTGTAAAAGTAAATGAGTTAGATGTCATTGTCAAGAACTCTCTATTTTATGTCCTATAATTTATTATTTCATTGTGCCTATTATTCACCTTTGTTTCCCTGCCTTCTTTTTCTTTTTATATGGCAGCAGTGTGCAAAGATGCCCTTAAATACTTTGGGGGTGAAACTCTTTCTAAAACGAACCTTTAAAAGTAAGAAAAATATTACAAAATGAAACTACAAATCTTGTGTTTTATATAACAATATCATATGGATATAGAGTAATACAAGGTATATTTATTTGGAAGTGTTCAGGATATAGAAATTATTTTTTGGCTTTGAGTTGGGGTTATACTAGATAAAAAGTTAAGAAATAAATCAAGCAGGGGCGCCTGGGTGGCTCAGTCGGTTGAGTGTCCGACATCAGCCCAGGTCATGATCTCGCGGTCTGTGAGTTGGAGCCCCACGTCGGGCTCTGTGCTGACAGCTCAGAGTCCAGAGCCTGTTTCAGATTCTGTGTCTCCCTCTCTCTCTGACCCTCCCCCATTCATGCTCTGTCTTTTTTTGTCTCAAAAATAAATAAACATTAAAAAAATTAAAAAAATAAATAAACATTAACAAATTAAAAAAAAGAAATAAATCAAACAAAACCTGAGTGTGTTGGCTGTGACTATAAAATAGTAACTCTGATTTTTTTGAGGATTATAAACTGCTTGTGCAGTCAGTTGCCAAAGTCTTGATCAATGATAATCTCATTGCAGAGGTGTATGGCTTTATAGGAATGGAGGTCTATTGTGAAGAACAAACCTGGTCTGCAGTTTAAATTTTGGTGCTGGTGAGAAGTGACAGTGGTGTATCTCATTACTGTGTTATCACTTGAATACAGAAAGGGGGCCTCTAGTTTAGAAGAGGACACCATGGATAAGATAGAGGGGAGCTAGATGATATCTCTTAAAGCAAAGGACATACTTCAGTTTGATTGGGACTTGAGTGAACTATGAATGCTTAACTGGGTTCCATTTTGCAGTAAAATGATAATCAAAAACTTCAATTAATGGAGATTTAAAGTATTTTCACATTCTTCTCCTAAAGCTGGAATGGCACTCATGGTAATGAGTCTAAGGCCTGTGTCTTTGACAGCAATTAGCTCTAACCTACAATATATTGGTTCCCTACATTTGGGAAATTTGAGTATAAGATACATCTCATTTTTAACCTTCACAATCCTGGATGACTGAAAAGCAGTGGAATTCAAATAAATAAGGTCAAAAGAGTTTGAAGGAATTTACCCAAAGTTTTCACAGAGATACTGGGTTAGGTCTGTTAGGAACCAGAAAGATCTCCCAACTTAATTGGACTCTCCAGAAGCCAAGCCAAAAAATTTTTTCCCCCTCTGAGTGTCTTGCCTTTTAAGGTATTCTCTGATGTTAACATTTAGAAAGTAAAGTAAGAAGACAGGAAAGCACATGGAACATAAGAAGTGCATGTATAATGTTATTTGGTTTCACCTTCCTCCACTCCCCTCTAGAATTTCCTGTGCCCTTGGGAAGGGAACTCTGACTTGAAATAGAAAACACAGTTCTCTTTTAGGAGAGGACATTGGGCATAAAGAACAACAGGAATTCTAAATTGCATAGGTCACCGTTCCAGGGGTGAGGTAAGCCCAAATCTCTCCCAGAAATCTGCCACTGTGTTGTGTCAGAAAGAGAGGCATAGAAACCTTCTCTTTAATGATAATTGACTATGCTCTAGACCATGATTAGATCTCAATAAATATTTTGTCCAATCTAGTTGCATTGAACTGACTCTTAAGTAAGGTTTTGTAGGTCTTAGCTATATTCAATGGAAACCCTTCTAATAAAGGTGACCACAAAGTTCCACAAAACCATGGATCAAAAACCCAGTTTGGCAAGATGGGGCAAGTAGATAGACAACAAGCAGAGGAAGAAGCTAAATATGAAATTTATCCGGATAATCCACAAAGGCACTCCTGTATCTGTGAGGAAATTTTGTATAGAAATGTATCACAGCTAAGATAAAAGGATGTTTCTCTGAATAAATATTTCCTGATTGAACAAATTAACGAGAGGTGCAGATTTGGGAGTTGCCATCAGGAAAACAAAGAATGCACTATTTCAATTTTTTTATATCCATAAAAAATTTTCAAATGTTTTGTACCATAGTGTACATACTGTTTCATAATCTGTTATTAAAAAGTACAACAATTATTGTTTCTTCTTACAGAAATCAATGCTTTTCAGTTGCCACAAAGATAATCGCCGCCTGCTGGTCAGGGTCAGAATTACATCTTTCAACATCTGGGAGGAGGCTCTGCAACGATTTGGGGAGGGGAGGGGCCTCTGGTCTGACCCACCAAACAGGGCTTGCTGGAGGCTTGAATGGCACAGGTAGGCCTTCCTGCAGCGTCAGATACTGTTTAGTTCTCTGAGCTCTTGACAGGAAGTTCTATCCCTGTCTCACGGAAGAGACAGCCACCAGTGTGAGTGTCTCTGAGGGAGTGTGTAACCTAGTGTGTTTATCTGTGTGTGTGTGTGTGTGTGTGTGTGTGGTGTATACGTATGTGTATATTTTGTATCACATTTGCTTTGTACTATGTACTTATACACATAGGTGTATTACCAACAATAAATGGGATCACATTGTACATAGTGTATAATCTGCTTTTTATGCTTAAAGGTGAATGCCGTTCTAAGTGAATAGTTCTATAACATTATTTGTATGAGCTAAATCATAACAATGTTTCTTGTGCTTTGAAAATTGTATATCAATTACTTTTCTGGATGACAAAATTGGTATATATGTACATTAAGGACATCAAATCATAGAGAAATGTATAGAGATGAAACTGTTGTTTGCCTTCCTAAGGTAAACATTCTTAATAGAGTGTTAATATATTCCAGAAATATTTTTATCCCAATATAATGGTACTAGCATACGTAAGTACTTTTGTGCAAATACATGCACTATATATATATATATATATATATATATATATGCACAATATAAATATACAGGTACACATATCTATTATTCAGCAAAAAGAAAAGGGTCAACATTCTAATCTGTACCTTTTCTTTTTTCTTATGAAATATTAAGATTTTTGTTTGTATTTCTTTCATTATTGAGTTTGGGTTATCTTTTCATTGATTTGTTGTGTCCTTATATTGCTTTTTATGAAAATTACAAGTTACCCCTTATTCATCTATAACTGATCAAAAAGTTAGACCAAAAAGTTAGTTATTTGTATTGAGGATGACCATATAATTTATTGTTTGAACGAGACATTTTTGAGAATGAAAGTTGCACTGTTAAACAACAGACATAAGTTGGGAACATATCAAGCCATATGGTCACCTTCAGTTGTATCATGAATATTAACTCAATGTCTGTAGTATATGGGAATGATTTTCCTTCCCATTTTATATTTTATTTTATTTTCTTGTAATGCTAGTGTTTTAAAATCTTATTGATTTTGTTATTAAAAACAATATGGTTAATTGTATTTATTTTTTTAATTTTATTTTTTTAATTTACATCCAAATTAGTTAGCATATAGTGCAACAATGATTTCAGGAGTAGATTCCTTAATGTCCCTTACCCATTTATCCCATCCCCCCTCCCACAACCCCTCCAGTAACCCTGTTTGTTCTCCATATTTATGAGTCTCTTCTGTTTTGTCCCCCTCCCTGTTTTATATTATTTTTGTTTCCCTTCCCTTATGTTCATTTGTTTTTTCTCTTAAAGTCCTCATATGAGTGAAGCCATATGATTTTTGTCTTTCTCTGACTAATTTCACTTAGCATAATACCCTCCAGTTCCATCCATGTAGTTGCAAATGGCAAGATTTCATTCTTTTTGATTGCCGAGTAATACTCCATTATATACATATACCACATTTTCTTTATCCATTCATCCATCGATGCACATTTGGGCTCTTTCCATACTTTGGCTATTGTTGATAGTGCTGCTTTCAAAGAAACAGTTTTCCCTAAGCCTTGGAAAGAGGATACAGTACAGGCAAACCAAGTATGATAATGAACTTCAGGACCTTGGATGAGTCATTTCCCCAGTGCTGGCCTCACCTGTAATATGGAGTCACACACAATATGACCATGGTCAGGGGTTTGGCTCGTGGGTGTTACCATTTTGTGGTTGAATTACCTTTGGCAAATTACTTAACTTCTTTGAGCCCCATTAAAAAACATCTTTCAAATGGCTGTTATAACAGCAACAACCTACATATTAAGTTGTAATGAAAATTAAATGAAAAAACACATGTAAAGCATTTAGTGAAATGTCTGGCACTAAGTGCTCAGTAAATGTTATCTTTATGTTCCTTTATTATTAGCTTTCTCAAGCCAATCAGAAGAAGGATAAAGGGCTTGTGGCTGGGAAGGGATGTAAAGTATTAACTTGGAAGGCAAATTTCTACAAAGATACAATATTAAAACAGTTCAATCCTGGTGCAAGAATTGACATGTATATAAGGGTGTTTGGGTGGCTCAGTTGATTAATTGTCCAACTTTGGCTCAGGTCATGATCTCGCTGTTCATGGGTTTGAACATTAGACTCTGTGATGACAGCTCAGAGCCTGGAGCCTGCTTCGGATTCTATGTCTCCTTCTTTCTCTGCCCGCTCCCCACTCTCTCTCTCTCTCTCTCTCTCAAAAATAAATAAACATTAAAAAAAGAATTTACATATATATTAATGAGTCAGAATAGAAAAATAATCAGTAGAACCAAGTTCACAGAAACATTGAGTATTTGATAAATGTGGCGTTTCCAATTGCTTGAGAATTTATAGTCAATAAGAATTGGTGCTGGATCATTGGTAAATTACTACAAAGGAAATGGGGACCTTATCCTCACACCATATGATATAATGTAAAGGTCAAAAATTAGTACACAATACCATGTATCAATCCGATGTGACTCCAGTAACGTAAAATGTATGTACAGCTGATATGCATGTGCATACATGTGGATGTTTCTGGCTGCAAGTGGATGCAACAAACCATGAACAGTATTTATCAATGAGAGTGAGATTGGAGGTTATTTATATCTTTAAATATTTGCCTGTGCTTTTGGTAATATCCTAAATGAACATGAATTACTTTTTTTTATGTTTTATTTTTGAGAGAGCACAAGTGGGGAAGGGGCAGAGAGAGGGGGACATAGGATATGAAGCAGGCTCTGCACTGACAGCAGCGAGCCCGATGTGGGGTTTGAACTCATGAACTACAACATTATGACCTGAGCCGAAGTGGGAGGCTCAACCGACTAAGCCACCCAGGTGCCCCAACACTAATTACTTTTATAGTCAGAACCAAAGCTTGTGAATCCTTTTATAGTTAAAGAACAAGGCAGTGTGATGAGTTGAAAAGAGAAAAGGCTTTGTGGTCACACACACTGTGTTCTTATCAGAGTTCTGTGCATTATTAAAAAGTGACCCCCTATCAGCTTCAGTTTCTCATTCTGAAAAGGAGTAAAGTAATTCTTTCTTCACAGGGTTACTGAAGTAATTTGATGGAATATCAAATATAGATTAATGTGCTATATTTTATTCTGTAATGCAGTTGGGATTTCATTGTAGCTTTGCTACTTACTCCTGCAAGTTCCTTCAACCCCTCTGAAACTCAGTTACCTCATCTTTAAATGTACTGATAATAATCTTGAAAAATTATGTATGTTATCTGTCAAGCAGTGTCAGAGTAGGCACTCCCCCTTGGTAATTATTTCCATAAATATTATACATACTAGTAATAGAAAATAAAGAGATAGTTATTTCTGACTAGTGGCAGAACAATTAATGGTGATTATTATTTTTTCAAGTAATTCTTACTTTCTTCTTTGTAATTAAATATTATTATATATCCTGAGAAGCCTTGATCCAGCCATTTTGCTCTGTGGAATTTATCTTACAGCAAAACTTGTTTCAAGAATTTCAACAATGATACAATCATGGTGATTGTGCATATATTTTTAGAAATTGTGTAAGATTCTCCATAGGATAAATTCTTGAGAGCAAAAATTTTCATCCAAGGCATATGGCATTACCAAATGCAGATTTAAAACGTTCACTACTTACTGATTTCCATTCCCATAGACAATGAGTGAGACATCTTTCCTCACAGTCACCCAATAAGTTAAAAAGGGGTTTATGCACATTGACCCATTTTGCAGGGAATTTTTTTCTTACAGGACAATCTTCACAGAGTTATATATTGCAGGGGTTTACCCTATGGTTGAGGAAGAAGGACCAAGGGACTATGTTCTTGGCATAATACAAAACCTTAGTGGTAAATAAGACTGGTATAAATCAGGTATTGTTTTCTCCTCTTGTTGTCTTATTGTGTGGTACGGTAGAAATATTTGTATTCCTTTCTGATAGCTAGGTACTAGTCCTTTCCCTCCTGCATATTAGTTCTATAACCTTGGGTAAGTTACTGCACATCTGTGTGCCATATTTTTCTCAGCTGTAGGTATTAAAAAGATGGATTCAGTCATCAGGATCACTTTAACCCATTCACGTTTTATTATCTAAAATTTGGTTGGGATTTAAAATTCTAGTTGAAAAAAAGAAAGCTGAAAGAAGATGCAAGCAAGGACATTCAAAAGTTTAAACTTTAATAAAATTTTCACTTTCATTTCCTCTTAATACCATCATTTTAATAATAAAAATATTATCCTGTTAAACATTATCAATATACACATGTGTAAAGTAAAATTACAGATTATTGTTTCCTGTTTCTGTATCTCCTGATTACTCTGGACCGCTAAGTACCACCCTACATAAATGACATATAAGATTAATTATTATTGTTTGTAAATAAAATTTAAAATTCCCAATGTGCATAGACATGGGACACCATGTTTTTCTTCTCTTAAAAATGTGTTAAAGTGAGACATGTCATGAAATATACTCTCAGAAAGGAGTAGGGAGCAGACTATTCCAGGAGAAAGACAAATGGGAGAGCTTCAAAATTCAAAATAAGGATATTTTTAATGTTTATATTGTGTGGATTGTAAAATAATATTGTTCACCATATGTGCCTTTAACAATTCAAAAAATAAATGAGCATATAAAGTAAAATCTGAAAGTATCCATTACTTACCAAGACTTTGTTATATAATGCTTGTACCTGCTTCAGGCCCTTCAGACAAAAGCATTTGGCTGATTCTGTTTTTACAATAACTCTGGAAAACTATTTTTTTCTTACAAGAGAAAAGTGAGGCATCGTGTTGCCTCTGACCCATATGAAGGCATTTCTATCACTCATAGCAACCATACAGAAAAAGCAGTTTCACACTGCTTCACATTACATCCCTCTTCAGTCTAAGGGGCTTCTAGAAGTCCATCCCTGACCAGACCTACAGGATGAATAGCAGAGGCCACCAAAACCTGGAAGCAGTCAAGATATTTGCATCTTCTAGAACCTTTCATAGACTGTGTGGCATCTTTTTCTTACTGATTCATATAATACATTACATATTCTTCATGAATTCTAGATACTAATCCTTTGTTCATTATATTTGTTGAAAATATATTTTTATAGTATGAGGTCTGCCTTTTCATGTGTTTTAAAATGCATTTTTTGAGGGGCACCTGGGTGGCTCAGTCGGTTAAGTGTCCGACTCTTGATTTTGCCTCAGGTTCGTGGGTCCAAGCACCACATTGGACTCTATGCTGGCAGTATGGAGCCTGCTTGGGATTCTCTCTCTCCCTGCCCCTTCCTTGCTTGTGCTCTCTCTCTCTCTCAAAATATATAAATGAACTTAAAAAAATAAAATACATGTTTTGAAAAAATATAAAATGCATGTTTTGATACACAAGAGTTTTATATTTCATTGTAATTTAATTATCTGTAATTTGCTTTATGGTTTGTTCTTCTTGTGTCTTGCTTTAGAAAGTTTTCCTACTCAAATGTCAAAAAGTTAATTCCTATATTTATCTCTCTGTGTTTCAAGACTTTTTTTTTTTTTACATTTAATCTTTAATCCACCTGGGACTGAATTTTTATTGGTGTGAGATACAGAAGCAATTTTATTGTATTTTTTTTTACATATAAATAAACAATTGTCCCAATACCATATAGTGAATAGCATCTCTTCCCACTGACCTCATCTGCTACCTCTGTAATAGGGTGAAGTCCCATATGTGTATGGTTCTACTTCTAGGCTCTCTCTGAGTCTCCAATGGTTTATTTATAGGGTTGCCATAATTAGCATATAAAATACACATTCAGGATCCCTTCGGAAGATGGCGGCGTAGGAGGACGCTGGGCTCACTGCGCGTCCTGCTGATCACTTAGATTCTACCTACACCTGCCTAAATAACCCAGAAAACCGCCAGAGGATTAGCAGAACGGAGTTGCCGGAGCCAAGCGCAGACGAGAGGCCCACGGAAGAGGGTAGGAAGGGCCGCGAGGCGGTGCGCGCTCCACGGACTGGCGGGAGGGAGCGGGGGCGGAGGAGCGGCTCCCCAGCCAAGCAGAGCCCCGGAGTCTGGCTTGCAAAAGCGGAGGGGCCTGACGGACTGTGTTCCAACAGCAAGCGCGACTTAGCGTCTGGGAGGTCATAAGTTAACAGCTCTGCTCGGTAAGCGGGAAGGCTGGAGGACAAAGGGAGGGAGAGCTGCTGAGCCCCTGGACGACAGAGCTCAGTTTGGCGGGGAACAAAGGCGCTCGCCAGCGCCATCTCCCCCGCCCATCCCCCAGCCAAAATCCCAAAGAGAACCAGTTCCTGCCAGGGAACTTCCTCGCTCCGTGCAAACACCCAACTCTGTGCTTCTGCAGAGGAGCCAAACCTCCGGCAGCGGATTTGACTCCCTCCCGCTGCCACAGGGCCCCTCCTGAAGTGGATCACCTAAGGAGAAGCGAGCTAAGCCTGCCCCTCCTGCCCCCGTGCACCTTGCCTACCCACCCCAGCTAATACACCAGATCCCCAGCATCACAAGCCTGGCAGTGTGCAAGTAGCCCAGACGGGCCACGCCAACCCACAGGGAATCCCGCCTCTAGGAGAGGGGAAGAGAAGGCACACACCAGTCTGACTGTGGCCCCAGCGGTGGGCCGGGGACAGACATCAGGTCTGACTGCGACTCCGCCCACCAACTCCAGTTATACACCACAGCACAGGAGAAGTGCCCTGCAGGTCCTCACCACGCCAGGGACTATCCAAAATGACCAAGCGGAAGAATTCCCCTCAGAAGAATCTCCAGGAAATAACAACAGCTAATGAGCTGATCAAAAAGGATTTAAATAATATAACAGAAAGTGAATTTAGAATAATAGTCATAAAATTAATCGCTGGGCTTGAAAACAGTATAGAGGACAGCAGAGAATCTCTTGCTACAGAGATCAAGGGACTAAGGAACAGACATGAGGAGCTGAAAAACGCTTTAAATGAAATGCAAAACAAAATGGAAACGACCATGGCTCGGATTGAAGAGGCAGAGGAGAGAATAGGTGAACTAGAAGATAAAGTTATGGAAAAAGAAGAAGCTGAGAAAAAGAGAGATAAAAAAATCCAGGAGTATGAGGGGAAAATTAGAGAACTAAGTGATACACTAAAAATAAATAATATATGCATAATTGGTATCCCAGAGGAGGAAGAGAGAGGGAAAGGTGCTGAAGGGGTACTTGAAGAAATAATAGCTGAGAACTTCCCTGAACTGGGGAAGGAAAAAGGCATTGAAATCCAAGAGGCACAGAGAACTCCCTTCAGACGTAACTTGAATCGATCTTCTGCACGACATATCATAGTGAAACTGGCAAAATACGAGGATAAAGAGAAAATTCTGAAAGCAGCAAGGGGTAAACGTGCCCTCACATATAAAGGGAGACCTATAAGACTCGTGACTGATCTCTCTTTTGAAACTTGGCAGGCCAGAAAGAATTGGCACGAGATTTTCAGTGTGCTAGACAGAAAAAATATGCAGCCGAGAATCCTTTCTCCAGCAAGTCTGTCATTTAGAATAGAAGGAGAGATAAAGGTCTTCCCAAACAAACAAAAACTGAAGGAATTTGTCACCACTAAACCAGCCCTACAAGAGATCCTAAGGGGGACCCTGTGAGACAAAGTACCAGAGACAACACTACAAGCATAAAACATACAGACATCACAATGACTCTAAACCCGTATCTTTCTATAATAACACTGAATGTAAATGGATTAAATGCGCCAACCAAAAGACATAGGGTATGAGAATGGATAAAAAAACAAGACCCATCTATTGCTGTCTACAAGAGACTCATTTTAGACCTGAGGACACCTTTAGATTGAGAGTGAGGGGATGGAGAACTATCTATCATGCTACTGGAAGCCAAAAGAAAGCTGGAGTAGCCATACTTATATCAGACAAACTAGACTTTAAATTAAAGGCTGTAACAAGAGATGAAGAAGGACATTATATAATAGTTACAGGGTCTATCCATCAGGAAGAGCTAACAATTATAAATGTCTATGCGCCGAATACCGGAGCCCCCAAATATATAAAACAACTACTCATAAACATAAGCAACCTTATTGATAAGAATGTGGTAATTGCAGGGGACTTTAACACCCCACTTACAGAAATGGATAGATCATCTAGACACACGGTCAATAAAGAAACAAGGGCCCTGAATGAGACATTGGATCAGATGGACTTGACAGATATATTTAGAACTCTGCATCCCAAAGCAACAGAATATACTTTCTTCTCGAGTGCACATGGAACATTCTCCAAAATAGATCATATACTGGGTCACAAAACAGCCCTTCATAAGTTTACCAGAATTGAAATTATACCATGCATACTTTCAGACCACAATGCTATGAAGCTTGAAATCAACCACAGAAAAAAGTCTGGAAAACCTCCAAAAGCATGGAGGTTAAAGAACACCCTACTAACGAATGAGTGGGTCAACCAGGCAATTAGAGAAGAATTTCAAAAATATATGGAAACAAACGAAAATGAAAATACAACAATCCAAACGCTTTGGGATGCAGCGAAGGCAGTCCTGAGAGGAAAATACATTGCAATCCAGGCCTATCTCAAGAAACAAGAAAAATCCCAAATACAAAATCTAACAGCACACCTAAAGGAAATAGAAGCAGAACAGCAAAGACACCCCAAACCCAGCAGAAGAAGAGAAATAATAAAGATCAGAGCAGAAATAAACAATATAGAGTCTAAAAAAACTGTAGAGCAGATCAACGAAACCAAGAGTTGGTTTTTTGAAAAAAATAAACAAAATTGACAAACCTCTAGCCAGGCTTCTCAAAAAGAAAATGGAGATGACCCAAATATATAAAATCATGAATGAAAATGGAATTATTACAACCAATCCCTCAGAGATACAAACAATTATCAGGGAATACTATGAAAAATTATATGCCAACAAATTGGACAACCTGGAAGAAATGGACAAATTCCTGAACACCCACACACTTCCAAAACTCAATCAGGAGGAAATAGAAAGCTTGAACAGACCCATAACCAGTGAAGAAATTGAATCGGTTATCAAAAATCTCCCAACAAATAAGAGTCCAGGACCAGATGGCTTCCCAGGGGAGTTCTACCAGACGTTTAAAGCAGAGATAATACCTATCCTTCTCAAGCTATTCCAAGAAATAGAAAGGGAAGGAAAACTTCCAGACTCATTCTATGAAGCCAGTATGACTTTGATTCCTAAACCAGACAGAGACCCAGTAAAAAAAGAGAACTACCGGCCAATATCCCTGATGAACATGGATGCAAAAATTCTCAATAAGATACTAGCAAATCGAATTCAACGGCATATAAAAAGAATTATTCACCATGATCAAGTGGGATTCATTCCTGGGATGCAGGGCTGGTTCAACATTCGCAAATCAATCAACGTGATACATCACATTAACAAAAAAAAAGA
Source organism: Leopardus geoffroyi (assembly GCF_018350155.1). NCBI lineage: Eukaryota > Metazoa > Chordata > Mammalia > Carnivora > Felidae > Leopardus > Leopardus geoffroyi. The sequence continues at coordinate 82,571,746 of NC_059343.1, forward strand.
GAAGAACCATATGATCCTGTCAATCGATGCAGAAAAGGCCTTTGACAAAATCCGGCACCCTTTCTTAATAAAAACCCGTGAGAAAGTCGGGATAGAAGGAACATACTTAAAGACCATAAAAGCCATTTATGAAAAGCCCACAGCTAACATCATCCTCAACGGGGAAAAACTGAGAGCTTTTTCCCTGAGATCAGGAACCCGACAGGGATGCCCACTCTCACCGCTGTTGTTTAACATAGTGCTGGAAGTTCTAGCATCAGCAATCAGACAACAAAAGGAAATCAAAGGCATCCAAATTGGCAAAGATGAAATCAAGCTTTCGCTTTTTGCAGATGGCATGATAGTATACATGGAAAATCCGATAGACTCCACCAAAAGTCTGCTAGAATTGATACATGAATTCAGCAAAGTCGCAGGATACAAAATCAATGTACAGAAATCAGTTGCATTCTTATACACTAACAATGAAGCAACAGAAAGACAAATAAAGAAACTGATCCCTTTCACAATTGCACCAAGAAGCATAAAATACCTAGGAATAAATCTAACCAAAGATGTAAAGGATCTGTATGCTGAAAACTATAGAAAGCTTACGAAGGTAATTGAAGAAGATTTAAAGAAATGGAAAGACATTCCCTGCTCATGGATTGGAAAAATAAATATTGTCAAAATGTCAATACTACCCAAAGCTATCTACACATTCAATGCAATCCCAATCAAAATTGCACCAGCATTCTTCTCGAAACTAGAACAAGCAATCCTAAAATTCATATGGAACCACAAAAGGCCCCGAATAGCCAAAGGAATTTTGAAGAAGAAGACCAAAGCAGGAGGCATCCCAATCCCAGACTTTAGCCTCTACTACAAAGCTGTCATCATCAAGACAGCATGGTATTGGCACAAAAACAGACACATAGACCAATGGAATAGAATAGAAACCCCAGAACTAGGCCCACAAACGTATGGCCAACTCATCTTTGACAAAGCAGGAAAGAACATCCAATGGAAAAAAGACAGCCTCTTTAACAAATGCTGCTGGGAGAACTGGACAGCAACATGCAGAAGGTTGAAACTAGACCACTTTCTCACACCATTCACAAAAATAAACTCAAAATGGATAAAGGACCTGAATGTGAGACAGGAAACCATCAAAACCTTAGAGGAGAAAGCAGGAAAAGACCTCTCTGACCTCAGCCGTAGCAATCTCTTACTCGACACATCCCCAAAGGCAAGGGAATTAAAAGCAAAAGTGAATTACTGGGACCTTATGAAGACAAAAAGCTTCTGCACAGCAAAGGAAACAACCAACAAAACTAAAAGGCAACCAACGGAATGGGAAACGATATTTGCAAATGACATATCGGACAAAGGGCTAGTATCCAAAATCTATAAAGAGCTCACCAAACTCCACACCCGAAAAACAAATAACCCAGTGAAGAAATGGGCAGAAAACATGAATAGACCCTTGTCTAAAGAAGACATCCGGATGGCCAACAGGCACATGAAAAGATGTTCAGCGTCGCTCCTTATCAGGGAAATACAAATCAAAACCACACTCAGGTATCACCTCACGCCAGTCAGAGTGGCCAAAATGAACAAATCAGGAGACTATAGATGCTGGAGAGGATGTGGAGAAACGGGAACCCTCTTGCACTGTTGGTGGGAATGCAAATTGGTGCAGCCGCTCTGGAAAGCAGTGTGGAGGTTCCTCAGAAAATTAAAAATAGACCTACCCTATGACCCAGCAATAGCACTGCTAGGAATTTACCCAAGGGATACAGGAGTACTGATGCATAGGGGCACTTGTACCCCAATGTTCATAGCAGCACTCTCAACAATAGCTAAATTATGGAAAGAGCCTAAATGTCCATCAATTGATGAATGGATAAAGAAATTGTGGTTTATATACACAATGGAATACTACGTGGCAATGAGAAAAAATGAAATATGGCCTTTTGTAGCAACGTGGATGGAACTGGAGAGTGTGATGCTAAGTGAAATAAGCCATACAGAGAAAGACAGATACCATATGGTTTCACTCTTATGTGGATCCTGAGAAACTTAACAGGAACCCATGGGGGAGGGGGAGGGAAAAAAAAAAAAGAGGTTAGAGTGGGAGAGAGCCAAAGCATAAGAGACTGTTAAAAACTGAGAACAAACTAAGGGTTGATGGGGGGTGGGAGGGAGGAGAGGGTGGGTGATGGGTATTGAGGAGGGCACCTTTTGGGATGAGCACTGGGTGTTGTATGGAAACCAATTTGACAATAAATTTCATATAATAAAAAAAAATACACATTCACTATTTATCTGAAATTCCAATTTATCTGGGCTTTCTTTATTTTATCTGACAAATCTATTTGTCCCTGTGCTTATATCACATGTCATTTTTTTTTTAATAATGTTTGTTTATTTTTGGAGAGACCAGAACACAAGCAGGAGATAGGCAGAGAGGGAGACACAGAATCCAAAGCAGGCTCCAAGCTCCCAGCTGACAGCACACAGCCCAACGCAGGACTTGAACTCACAACGGTGAAGTAGGCAAGATCATGACCTGAGCCGAAGTCGTATGTTTAACCTACTGAGCCACCCAGCCTCCCCCACACTATCTTAATTAGTATAGATTTCTAATGTGTCATGGTGTCTGGTAGGGTAAGTTTCCTATCTTTCTGGCTTCAGAATTATGTTGGCTATTCCTGGCACTTTTGTTCTTCCTAATGTACTTTAGAATCAGCTTATACATTTTTTGAGACTTATTTTATGGACTAGTATAATGTCAATTTTTATAAATGTTTCATTTACAAAATGCTTGAGAAGAATTTGATTTCTCTAATTGTGGTGCAGAATCCTATGTCCATCAGATCAAATGTTAATTTTATTTTTCAAGTCTTCTATGTTTTTACTGATTTTTGTCTGCTTGATATATCAATTAGAGAGGAATGTTCAGAACTCTCACTATAATGGTAGATTTGTCAATTTCTCTTTGTAATTCATCAATTTTTGCTTTGTAGGTTTTGTAGCTGTGTTATCAGGAAGCATAAAAACATATAACTGTGATACCGTCTGGGAGAATTATACCTTTCATCATTCTGTACTGACCCTCATTATCCTTAATAATGCTTTGTCTTACAGACTATTTTTTTCTGGCAATAATATAGCTACATCAGGTTTCTTTGTTCAGTATTTGCCTGACATATCTTTTCTGTCCTTTTACTTTCAACATTTTGATGCTGTTATTTAGTAGTAAATCTTGTTAACTCCTTATATCTGGAATTATTTTTTCCTTTCTGTGTCATTATATTTTAGGTGTCTTTTGCAAATCAACCAAGTACTGTATTTAATGGCTGGGTTTGTTTATTTATATTTAGGATGATTTCTTGTATATTTGGATTTCTTTTTATTTTGTCCTTTCTATTCTCCTGCTTTTTCTATGCTTTTCTTCTTTTCTACTTTCTTGCAATCTTATGGATTCTTTTAGGCTTTTCTTCCTCTAAAATCCTTGGTTTAATTCTACTCCTCTGGAAATTATACATTAACTTACTATTATTTTAGCTATTATCATTAAATTTTTAAAATAATTTGCTCATGGGGCGCCTGGGTGGCTCAGTCGGTTGAGCGTCAGGACTTCGGCTCAGGTCATGATCTCGCAGTTCGTGAGTTCGAGCCCCGCGTCGGGCTCTGTGCTGACAGCTCAGAGCCTGGAGCCTGCTTCTGATTCTGTGTCCCCCTCTCTCTCTGCCCACCTCTGCTTGTGCTCTGTCTCTCTCTGTCTTTCAAAAATGAATAAACATAAAAAATAAAATAAAATAATTTGCTTATTTTATTTTAAAACCAGAAATTTTGCATAGAGGGGAACAAAAATAACCAAATGTTAAAAATCGCTGTCTTAATTGTTTTTAAATGTTTCCTGTGGTTTCTACAAGAGTTCTTCTCTAAGTGTTCTACCAGCCTCTTTAACTCAGAAGTGGTCTTAAATGTGGTTTACTTTTTTCAACTTAAGTTATTGAGGTAAACTTTACATATAGGCCCTCTGACTCTTTTTAGGTGTTTAGGTGTGTAACTTTGACAAATGCATACAGTTGGTTGGCATCCATCAACCAAAATGGAGATATAAACATTCCTATCATCTGATAGAGTTCAATCTCCTCTTCCCTTCCACCAATTCTCTGACAATCTATGATCGGATTTTTGTGTCCATAGTTTAATATTTTCCAGAATGTCATAGAAATGGAATCATATAGTAAATATTCTTTTTTGGACAGGGGTCTGGCTTATTTCACTAAGCTATATTAATTTTAGATTCATCCATGTTGTAGAGTATAATAGTATTTCATTTAAAAAAGGTTTTTTTTTATATTTATTCATTTTTTTGAGAGATAGAGACAGAGCGTGAGTGGGAGAGGGGCAGAGAGAGAGGGGGAGATACAGAATCTGAAACAGGCTCCAGGCTCTGAGCTTTCAGCACAGAGCCCTATGTGGGGCTTGAACCCACGAACCACAAGATCATTACCTGAGCCGAAGTCCAATGCTTAACCGACTGAGTCACCCAGGCGCCCCAATAGTACTTCATGTTTAATTGCCAAATAATATCCTATTGAATGAATATACTACATTTTGCTATCCATTTGTTTTTTTCCCACTTTTCTTCTATTATAAACAATGCAGCTATTTACATTTGTGTTCAAGTTTTTGTGTGGACTTATGCTTTTATATCTTTTGGGATTGTGTCAAATCTGAAGACTGCTTCCAAGAATATTACTATCTTAACAATATTATGTTCTCTAACCATGAACATATCTTTCCATTTATTTAGGGCTTCTTTAATTTTCTCAACAATATTTTGTAGTTTTCATGGTACATATATTTCACCTCCTTGGTTAAATTTGTTTCTATTTATTCCTTTGAAATCTACTACAAATGAAATTGTTTTCTTAATTTACTCTTCAAATTGTTCATTGCTCATGTATAGAAATACAACTGATTTTTGTGTGTTGATCTTATACCCTGCAAATTTGTTGAATATGTTTGTTAGTTATGGTAGATTTTTGTGGATTCTTAGGGATTTTCTGTATATAGGATCATGTCAACTGTCAGTAGAAATAGTTTTAAGTTTTCCTTTCCAATTTAGATATCTTTTATTTCTCTGTTTGCCTAATCGCTCTGACTAGAATTTTCAGTACTATGTTGAATAGTAGTGAAAAAAGGGGATCCTTGTCATGTTACTGATCTTAGGGCAAGAGTTTTATGTTGCTGACCATTGATTATAATGTTAGCTTTGAGTTTGTTTTTTTTTTTTTTTTTCAAAATAAATGTCCTTTATCATGTTGGGGAAGTGCCCTTCTATTCTGAGTTTTCTGAGTGCTTTTATCTTAAATGGGTGTTCCATTTGTCAAATGCTTTTTCTGACTCAGTTGAGATGATTGTGTTTTTTTTCCCTTTTTTCTATTAATGTGGTATAGTACATTTATTGATTTTCTTGTGTTGAACTATGTTTCACTCATGGGATAGATCTTACTTGATAATGGTGTGTAATCCATTTACCATGTTGTTGGATTCAGTTTGTTACTGTTTCATTCAGGGTTTCTGCATTTTTATTAATAAGGGATATTGGCCTATATTTTTCTTGTGGTGTCAGAGGAAAACTGACTTTATAGAAAAAGTTAGGAAGTATTTCCTTTTATTCTATTTTATGGAAAAGTTTGAGAAGGATTGGTGTTGATTCCTTAAATGTTTGGTAATAACTATTCATGAAATTATCTGATCCTGGGCTTTTCTTTGTTGGGAAGTTTTTGATTACTGATTCAATTTATTTACTTCTTATAGGTCTGCTGAGATTTTCTTTTCTTTTTGAGTCATTTATGGTCATTTGTGTTTTTCTAGGGCTTTGTCCATTTAACTTAGATTATATAACTTGTTTGTTTATCATTGTTCATAGTATTGTCTTATAATACTTTTTTATTTTTGGAAGGTCAGTAGTAATGCCCCCATTTTCATTATTGATTTCAGTTATTCAAAGCTTCTATTTTTGCCATTATAACAAAAGCTTTGTCAATTTATTGATTTTTTAAAGGAACTAATTTTTGGTTTTGTCAATTCTATTGTTTTTTTATTCTCTATTCACTTATTTCTGTTCTAATATTTACTATTTCTTTCCTCTAACATGTTTTGGTTTAGTTTTCTCTTTTTTATGTTTCCTTAAGGTGTAAATGTAGGTTACTGATTTGAAATCTTTTTCTTTTTTAATGTAAACATTTGTAGCTATAAATTTCCTTCTGGGCACTTTTTTCACTTCATCTCATAAGTTATTGTGGTACGTTGTGTTTTAATTTTCATTTGTTTCAAAGTATTTTCTAATTTATCTTGCAATTTTTTTTATCCATTGGTATTTTAAAAGGACATTGTTTAATTTCCACCTATTTATGAACTTTCTAGTTTTCATCATGTTATTGATTTCTTGTTTCATGTCTTTGTGATCATAGAAGATACTTGGTATGCTTTTGGTCTTTTTAAAGTTTTTGAGGTTTTGTTGTGACCTAACATATGGTCTATTCTGGAGGATGTTCTATGTGTACTTTGAGATGAATGATAAAAGCACAGCATACCAAAACGTATGGAATGCAGCTAAGGCACTTTAAGAGGGAAATTTGTACTCTAATTACATTGGAATACCATTGTCTACTCTTCTCTGATTGTACTTTCCCTTCCTCAGAGGTAAACACTCTATTAAAATTGGGTTTTATGATTTTCCTAGTTTTCTTAATATTCTCATTACCAATGACTGCACCCTTTGAATCAGAATGGATCTCATAATGTAAGTGTCCTTGTATTCCCTACTATTGTCACACCACTTTATGTTTTTGAGATGCTCTATGTGCTGATTCCAGTAGTTATATTTTATTGATGTTCACATCTATATATGATTCCAATGAATATACTATTTTTTTGGTGTCGTATTAATGGGCATTTCCCCCCTAAAGATTTATTATGACAGTGTTGCAAAGAATATTCTTGTTATTTGTTTCCTGGTGTTCACATGTCAACTACTTTTTCACATTGTGTATGAAGGTTGTGCAATTGTTGGATTATTATGTAGGATCACACTCAGCTTTACTACATACCTCCTAGGTGTTGCCATATTGCTCTCCAGAGTGGCTGTACATTCACCAGTGGCACCTGTCATTTCTATTTGCCTATATCATGCATCTAAGGGGGAAATTGCATTTCTGGTTACAAACATGGGCCCTGGAGTTAGGCAAACAAGGGAGATGATAATAGTTTTATTTGTTATCAGCTGAGTGAGGCTGGAGAATCTACTTAACTTTTTTCAGCCTCTCCTTCTTGATGTTTGAAAAGAAATTCTAACCTCTACCTCAAGGGAGTGTTGTGAAGAGTTCAAGAAGAAATCTTTGTAAAGACCTCAACATGGTATTTGGTGCATCACCCACAATACCAATGTTTGCTTCCTTCCCATCCCAACTACTCTGATCTTTAAAAAGGATGTTCTCTCTCAATCTAAATAGCATTATCATGTTTTAGTAAATATTTGCAACTGTAAGAGGAAGGGAACCGCACATACCCATCCATTTGACATAGGTATTTCAGTGCCATCTCTGTGACATGCAGTGTAATGGAGATGTGCCGGCACAAAGTACTTTTTCTCTCATTGTTTCTTTTTCTCAATTGTTTCTCATGGAACAATTATGTTTTTCCTATCCTCAGTTGTTACTCTCTATGTCCGCATCAGGACTGCACATGACCTGGGTGTCTGTGAACATCTTGACGCCCAGGAAGAGGTGACTGGGGATCAGCTGGGAAGGACACTGGAATGCGGGTCAGCAGCTCTTCCTGGGTCTCAGTGCCTGAGCCATCCCAGGGTAAGTTCCTTCCCCTGCATGTCCTACACTATCACATGGGTGTTCACTGAGCATATGTCACTCCTCACACCTCCAGTGCCCAGGGGTTGCAGAGGTCATGGTAATGGTTCCACATGGTCCAGGTCTTTGTGGAGGTAACCTCTGTAGAACCTCCTTAATGTATAAAGAGGAGGAAGAGCTCACTGGAATCGTCAGAGATTCCCCAAAGACGAGCTGGGCCTGGCACAGTGGGCAGGACTAATGGGGGCTGGTTGGAAGGGAGGGGCGGGGAGTCCAATCTGACTGGTGAAGACTGGGGGCTCCCAGGTGAGCAGACATGGCTCAGAAATAACTGAATGGACACTCCAGGGGGCTGAGACCATCCCGGTTTAGGAGCAATTGTACGATTATTATGTATTTGCTTCTTTTTGATAATACATGATCTTCCAGAAAGTTCGGGTGAGATCAAAGCCTTGCCTGACCTAGGAGATACTTGGTTAGAGGTGTGTCCTCCTACCTTTACCTCACCACCTTTTCAGATGCAGGCTAGGATGCTAAGAACAGCCAGGCATCACTTGTTCCCACTTTATTTTATTTTAAAGGAGTGGGGACAGTGTCTAACCTTGTCTGCTCTAGGTGTGAGGTTTCTGCTTTTGTATATGGCCACTGAGAGGGTGAAGGGTTAACATCTAACCACTGTTTTTCCAGCACAGGGGTTACAAGACAGTGAGATGACAAGGAACCATAAATAGAGGGGAATTCTGGGATCATTAAGGGCGTGATGCCATTAAGGATTTATGGGCAGTCAAATAAGATCAATAGAATCCAAATTTAGGAAGATCAGCAGTCATGCAGTACTTTGGGGTTAGAGACCACAGGCAGGGATCCCAGGGTTAAGGGTATCTGATCAGTCAGAGATGAGTTCTGGGACAAAGTATTGGGAGCAAAGAGTAACACGGGATCTAGAGGTATTTGGAGTGAAGACACACAAACTGGCTGGAGATGAGGGATGGAAAAGGGCATAATCATGGCTTCTCCTTTTGGACACTTGCAGATGCTTCTGGGGCTCCTTCCCCACAGAGGTTCCTAGGCCCTGAAAGGGGACAGGAAGGGGGGCCCACCCCCCACTCCACCAGGAACCCTTGTAAGAAGTGCACCTTGTTGGAAGTGTCCATCAACTTGATACCTTTATGCATAATGGGAAGGAAAGAAGCAATGCACAGGAAATGCCTTTTCACAGACCTAAACCCACACTAATTCCATAGCCCCAGCTATCCCTAAACAGAGTGTTCCAGGGCATAGGGAAATGAACAGAGCAGCTGCCTCTGGACGCTTCTGGCTGGGTCTCCTATTTGCTTTCTGTCTTCCCACATCACATTCCATATCATACCACAATCTACCTGTTCCTGGATATAGGCATCCACCATGGGCTCTGTTCTGTAAAGATCTTTGATTAACATGGAGACCAGATACTGTGGAAATAAGGAGTACCAAGCTTAGGAAACTGCATTGCCACTCTGAGATGACCAACCAATTCAGGACCATTTTTCGGTCAATGTTCTTTAGCCAAAAGATTATCAGTAATATACCTTTAACCAAATTTAGGCATTTCTGTCATTATAATTAGGGAGAATGCACACCATGGAGACCCATGGAGTATCTCAATAAGAGGGCATTAGGAAAGTCTTATGGGATTTGGGCTTATGTCAGGTGATTTTGGAGAGCGTTCCAGGAAATGGAAAGATGGCAGGATAGGGCATTAAGCTCCCCAAACCTCAGGCCCCCCATCCAGGGACTGAGCAGAAGACCCTCCCTCACAGAGTCCTTGTGGGCATTTGATGAAATCACAAAAGCAGCATAGGTAACTCAGGTGTTTTGGTCTCAGCCATGCCTGGGATGTGAGGCTCAGCTTCCTCATCTGTAAAGAGAGAAACACCATCTGGAACCTGAAGTTATGTCAAGAGATTCAATATTATTATGTAGATTAAAAGATAATTCAGTGTCATATTATACACACAGTTAATAAGAATATAGAGGATTATATGTAACCAGAATGTAATAGAGAATTTTGCTTGCTTCTTTAATTTTTCCTCTTTTCCAGGGGCGCCTGGGTGGCTCAGTCAGTTGAGCGTCCGACTTCGGCTCAGGTCATGATCTCACCGTCTGTGAGTTTGAGCCCCACGTCGGGCTCTGTGCTGACATCTCAGAACCTGGAGCCTGCTTTTGATTCTGTGTCTCCCTCTCTCTCTGCCCCTCCCCTGCTCATGCTTTGTCTCTCTCTCTGTCAAAAATAAATAAACATTAAAAAATGTCCTTTTTAGGGGTGCCTGGGTGGCGCAGTCGGTTAAGCCTCCGACTTCAGCCAGGTCACGATCTCGCGGTCCGTGAGTTCGAGCCCCGCGTCGGGCTCTCGGCTGATGGCTCAGAGCCTGGAGCCTGTTTCCAATTCTGTGTCTCCCTCTCTCTCTGCCCCTCCCCCGTTCATGCTCTGTCTCTCTCTGTCCCAAAAATAAATAAACGTTGAAAAAAAATTAAAAAAAAATATCCTTTTTAATTTTTCCTCTTTTCCAAATTCATTTATACACTTTGGAAATATATTTTCAACAGTATTCCACAAAATAAATCGTTTAAAACTTGCAACTCTACCTCTAGAATATTCACGTGGTCTTTGCCATGGAAAACCGTGTGTGGTAAAAAGAAGAGTCACATCAGAGCTCTCATTGGATCTTTTAGAGGAGGAAGCATCAATCCGCAGCCTCCACAGGTTCTCTACAGTACGTGCCCCAGTTGTTCTCTATGGAACAGCTCTGCAGTTCCATTACTCAAATGGCCCGTGTCCTGGGCATCCTTCTCAAAAGTGGAAGAGGTGAATCCTGGGGCAAAGCTCCAAATAAGCCATTTGAAAGCTCTAGGGTTCTCAGCGCATTGTGTGAAGCCACAGCCCATGAGAAATTTTGAACTCACTCCCATTGGATCCTTTGCAAATGAAAAAGTGTATCTGGCAATGGTGAGCTAGTGGAGTTACCAGATGGCTAAGGATAATCAAACCACTAGGCTGAGGACACTTCCCACAGGAAGCAAGGCTTAAACTGAGACCTGAGGGTAAGGGGGCACTAACCAGGGAAAGAGGGGAGCATGGAGCTAATCTGAGACCCTAACTGGGTATCACAGTCAGGAAATACTCTATGACTTGGTTTGTCCCTGAGGGAATCCCGTGTGGAGATCCACTACCCGGCTGTTGGGCATCTCTGGAAAACTGTGTGTACCTTCACAGCTCAGTAGTAGTGGTACCTGAACCCCTTCTTCCTTTGCTCTGACCCCAGCCTGGTAATATGATTTTCATCTGTGGAACCATAGAAAAGAAGAAAACTGCTGAGTAAATGGGTTTAATCATGATTTTGTTTTACATACACTTTCACAATAATAACTTTTAATAGATATTTAATTTTTCCAAATAATATTTTTTCATTGGATAAAATTAAAAATTGGAGATTAGTATCATCTAGTGATAAAGCCCAGAATGGCGGTTTGTACATCATTTAGTCAGGAAAGGGTTCTTTTGGAAATTTACTTGGCAAATGAAATAATTTAGACAGAGTCCCCAGACATTGAATCACATTAAGTCATGTGATGAGAACTTTTCTTCATCTTCCTCCAGGATATAAAAAGCTGTGTGTGTGTGTGTGTGTGTGTGTATGTTTGTATGTGTATGTGTGTGTGTGTGTGTTTGTGTGTGTATGTGTGTGTGTGTGTGTGTGTTTGTATGTGTATGTGTGTGTGTGTATGACTGAGAGAGAGAGGGAGAGATAATAAAAATGTATAGATATATATAGTGAGGCACATACATAAATGCCTGCATACAAGTATATACTTTGTAAAACTTTCTGTGATCTCTCTTTTAAAATTATGTGTGTATGTATGTGTATGAAATGTGTGTGTATATATAATATAAAATATGGTATTATATTTTTACAACATTAATTTATGACCAAATTCCCAATCAGATATGAACTACAATGTTATAAAACGTTATATGTATTTGTTTCAAAATTTTATGCAATAGAAAAATGTGTGCTGCTTGTGAAAAAGTTTTTGTTACATTTCTTTGATCCTATTACATAGCAAGATGTCCATCCTTGGTAATTTAGTTTATATTCTCCAGATATATGTCTGTGTATATAATACTGTATAGGTAGGTTCACATGAACATATATATTGTTCTTTTAAATTTTAATCACTACATATATAAAAATGTGTACATATACATTCTATTTATAATATACCTTTTGTTTAATATGTTATAATTATTTATTCTTTAAACTTATATGTTTGTGATGCAGAGGTTTCATATAAACTCACTATATCATGAGCTCCATTATGATTTTGAATAACACCTTTTTAGGTATTCAGACTTATTTTTATATTAAGCTTATTTAATATCTGTCTGTGAAATATGCTGGAAACCTTGCCCACAAATCACATTTCCTTAAAGTTACTTCTTTTTGTTTATGGATAGACAAAATCTTTTTAACTTTTCATTATTTTTTCTAAATAAATTAATAATATAGTTCGCTGTAAAAAATTGGAATCAATATCCATTTACTACTTAATGATGATTGTTAAAAAGAAAATTTGTGATTCTACTGGTACTGTGGAAGGACTTTGTCAGGAGTGTGTGAGAAATGGTGATTTTGGAATTAAGTTTGGAAGGTAAAGAAGATGTTTATGAAAGTGATGACAATGAGGAAGGTAAGATGTTAATTTGAGGAAGAACATTGGTAATAAGAATGAAATGCCAAAAATCTCTGAGGAACAGAATTCATACTTGAAACTTTTTTTTTTTCAATCTGTGTGCTTTTCTTTGTTATCTCACATTTTAGTTGAATAATAAAAAACAATTTCCCATTAAGTTTGATAAAAGTGATAGTCATGATGAACAGAAGACTGGAATCAAGATACATAGGCTTCATATACCAGACCCATCACTGATCATCAGACTTTTAGTGAGTCACTTGCCCCCTGTGCTGGCCTCTGCTCTAACACATTATAATCCTCTATATAGAAATATGTCTAACACACAATAATCCTCTATATAGAAATATGTCTTGGGGAACCTGGGTATCTCAGTTGATATCTCATCTGACTCTTGGTTTCGGCTTTGGTTATGATTTCACAATCCTGAGACTGAGTTCCTCATTGGGCTCTGTGCTGGGCGTGGAGCCTGCTTGGGATTCTCTCTCTTCCTCTGTCTCTGCCCCTTGCTTGTGCTCTTTCACTCTCTCCCTCGGAAAAAAAAAGAAATAATTATTTACTCAAATGCCACCTTCTTCAGGGAACTTTTATGACTACACTACTTAAAAATATTCAAACCCCCATCCTAGGCATTCCCTCTCCCCTTTCCCTGCATTAAATTTTACAAAATAAAAATGATAGGGAAAACTTAGGTAGTGCTCACCTAAGTGTTCATATGTACTAACACATTTATTTTCTCACATAAAGGGAGGTATTATTATTATTACTTTATCTCCATCTATAAGATGAGGAAAGGTAGACACTGAGAAGTTTAAGTACCTTACCTAAGGCCACACAACTGTTATGTGTGCAGAGCTGTGACTGAAACTCATCATATTGGTTCCAGAGTCTCTGCTCTTGTTACCTTCTTGCTCCTCTCCAAAGCACTTATACCATCTCACATACTCTATATATTACTTCTTGTTTATTGTCTATTATCCACTTCACTATATCACGAGCTCCAAAAAGGCAAGGACTTTGTTCATTTTGTTCATGGTTATATCCTGAAGCAGAGGCACAGAGTTCTGTAGCCACCACAACAAAAATCTGATATTAATATGGCCACTACAGTTTTCTTATGCTTACTATTTGCATCGTGTATCTTTTCCTCTCCTTTTACTTTCATCACATTTGGCCTTTATGTAAAACCTTTATTTAAAATGTATGTCCTGTAGAAATTCTATATTTAGATCTTGCATTTTAAATCCATTCCCATATATTTAACTGAGGTGTTTAGTCTATTTACATTTAAAATAAATATCAATAAAATTAGATTTAATTGTAATATTTTGTTATTTTTTAATATATTTCCTTTAAAAATTCTCTGTTCTTCTTTTAGATTAAATCAATAGATTTTAGTATTCCATTCTATTTTATTTATTTTTTTAACTATACCTCTTTGCATTTCTAAGCAGTTGCTTTAGGGATTGCAATATAGATCACTAACCTTTTACAGTGTTTTTAGAGTCCATCTTGTACCACTTCACATAAAATGAAAGAAACATGTGGTCATACATTTCGTTTCACCACACCTCTTTTTTATGCTTATAGTTGTCATATGTATTACATCCACATACATTATAATTCTATAACACATGTTATAATTGTTACTTTAAATAGTCATATGTATGTATGTATGTATGTATGTATGTATGCATGTATGTATTTGTAAGTAGGCTTCATGCCCAGTGCAGATACCAACGTGGGACTTGAGCTCATGGCCATGAGGTCCAGACCTGAACTGAGATCAAGAGTCTGAATACTTAACCAACTAAGCCACCCAAGTGCCCCCAATCATTTGTATTTTAAAGAAATTAAGAGGGAACTAAAAGATAGTTTTTTATATTTACCCACATATTTACTTCTTCTGTTTTTTATTCATTCCTATAGGTTAGAGTTTATATCTGGTATTATTTATCTTGTATTCCAGGTACACTTACGATAACTTTTCTTAGTTTTTATTTACATGACACTGTCTTTGTTTTGCTTTGACTAGTGTCATATATTTTTGCTGGATAGAAATATATAGATTGACAGGTTCTGGCCTCCATTGTTTTTGAAGAGAAGTCAGTTATCATTTGTATTGTTGCTCTTCTGTATGTAATGGGCTATCTTGACCCTAAACTTCTTTTAAGATTTTTCTCTTTGTCTTTGGCTTTCAGTTTGACCATGATGTGCTTAGGGGTGGTATTCTTTGTCTTTGTCTTGCTTGGGGTTTTCTCAGCTTCTTGTATCTGTAAACGTATGACTTTCACCAAATTGAGGAAATTTCCATCATTATGTCTTCAAATACTTTTTATTCCCCATTGCCTCCCTTGTCTTCTGCCACTCCCAGGTACACATATGTTAGACCTCTGGAATTGTCTCCAGGTCACTGTGACTCAAATTTTTTCAAACATTTTCTCCTGTTATTCAAATTGTATAATTTCTATTGATTTAGCTTTAAGTTTACAGACTCTTTCCTCCATCACCTCCAATATTCTGTGAAGCTCATCCAGGAATTTTTTTCTCTTAAATATATTTTCCAAATCTCACATTTCCATTTATAAATATTTCCATCTCTCAGTTGAAATTTGTTGTGTTTTCATGTATTATGGGAATATTTTTCTTTATGTTTTTGAGTACTGCTGTAATAGATTATCTGCTGTTTCCAACATCTAGCTGATCCTGGGTTAATTCTGTTTATTACCTTTCCACTCTAATATGGGTTACACTCTTTTATTTTTTTCAAATGTCAAATAATTTTGGACTGTATCATGGATATTGTGAATGATACCCTGTAGATTCTGAATTTTGTTTATTTAAAGACCATTTGTTTTAGAAAGCAAGTTAACTTGGCTCAATTTTGAATTCAATCTAGTTCCTGAAATCATCACCAGCTGAAATATTTTTAGCTCAAGCTAAAAGAACAGAATATTAGCATTTTCCTCTCCATGTGTATGCAGTACAGGGGCCAACCAGAGGTTTGGGCCAAGAATTTATACAGAATTTGTGGTACCTTCTTTTGGCTTTTGTGTTTTAGTGAATTCCTTCTTTATTTTCCAGCTGCTGTGGTTGTCCCAAAATCTGTCCACCGAGTCCAAAACAAGTAAGACTATAGATGTCCATCTTAAATTTAGACACTCCACAGGTAACCAAGCAAAATGTCATAAAAAAAGGCAGTCATATTCTATTCCCTCTTCCAAAAGTCAACCTCCCTCCAATCTCTGCTTGTTTTCAGTCTTTTTCAAGTGCTTTCAGATAGTTATGTTATTTTTTTCCAGAGTTGTTAATTGTGATCTATGGGAGGATTGGTCCAAAATGAGTTACTCTGTCATTACTGAATTTGAAATATATACTATGCCTTTACTTATGGAAAAAGTGAGCCATTGGATTTCTTGCCTGAAGAGTTTGGGATCAGTTGTGAAAGTGAGGGCTTCATACTTCAGTGGAGACAGAGAACACAAATAGAGATGAGTCTTCAGTTAGTATAAAAATATATAGGTTTCATATACAAACCTCTATATTTAGAAAAGTGAATCATTAATTAAAATGAATTATTTTTATAAGAATTCCTTGAATTAGAAGTATGTGAGGTTTTGCTGATTGTTTCCTTTGCTGTGCAGAAGCTTTTTATTTTGATGAGGTCCCAGTAGTTCATTTTTGCTTTTGTTTCCCTTGCCTCTGGAGACGTGTTGTGTAAGAAGTTGCTGTGGCCAAGATCAAAGAGGTTTTTGCCTGCTTTTTCCTCGAGGCTTTTGATGGTTTCCTGTCTTACATTTAGGTCTTTCATCCATTTTGAGTTATTTTTGTGTATGGTGTAAGAAAGTGGTCCAGGTTCATCTTTCGGCATGACACTGTCCAGATTTCCCAGCCCCACTTGCTGAAGAGACTGTCTTCAAAAATAATATAAAATAGACTGTCAACATTATAAGATATAAAATAGACTGTCAACAAAAATAATATAAAAACAGGGAGGGGGACAAAACAGAAGAGACTCATAAATATGGAGAACAAACAGGGTTACTGGAGGGGTTGTTTGGGGGGGATGAGCTAAATGGGTAAGGGGCATTAAGGAATCTACTTCTGAAATCATTGTTGCACTATATGCTAACTAATTTGGATGTAAATTTTAAAAAATAAAAAAAATAAAATAAAATATTCCATTGGATATTCTTTCCTGCTTTGTCAAAGATTAGTTGGCCATACGTTTGTGGGTCCATTTCTGGGTTCTCTATTCTGTTCCATTGATCTGACTGTCTGTTCTTGTGCAAGTACCATACTGTCTTGATGATTACAGCTTTGTAGTATAGCTTGAAGTCTGGGATTGTGATGCCTCCTGCTTTGGTTTTCTTTTTCAGGATTGCTTTGGCTATTCGTGTTTTTTTTTCTGGTTTCATACAAATTTTAGGATTATTTTCTCTCTGTGAAGAATGCTGCTGTTATTTTGATAGGGATTGCATTGAATATGTAGATTGCTTTGGGTAGTATCGACATTTTAACAGTATTTGTTCTTCCTATCCAGGAACATGGAATCTTCTTCCATTTTTTTTGTGTCTTCTTCAATTTCTTTCATAAGATTTCTATAGTTTTCAGCGTATTGACTTTTCACCTCTTTGGTTAGATTTATTCCTAGGTATTTTATGGTTTTTGGTGCAATTGTAAATGGGATCGATTCCTTGATTTCTCTTTCTGTCACTTCATTGTTGATATATAGGAATACAACCGATTTCTGTGCATTGATTTTATATCCTGACACTTTGCTGAATTCATGGATCAGTTCTCACAGTTTTTTGGTGGAATCTTTTGGGTTTTCCGTATAGAGTATCATGTCATTTGCGAAGAGTGAAAGTTTGACCTCCTCCTGGCAAAACTAAAAGGCAACCAACAGAATGGGAAAAGATATTTGCAAATGACATATCAGATAAAGGGTTAGTATCCAAAATCTATAAAGAACTTATCAAACTCAACACCCCAAAAACAAATAATCCAGTGAAGAAATGGGCAAAAGACATGAGTAGGCACTTCTCCAAAGAAGACATCCAGATGGCCAACCGACACATGAAAAAATGCTCAACATCATTCATCATCAGGCAAATATAAATCAAAACCTCAATAAGATACCACCTTACACCTGTCAAAATGGCTCACATTAACAACTCAGGCAGCAACAGATATTGGCGAGGATGCGGAGAAAGAGGATCTCTTTTGCATTGTTGGTGGGAATGCAAGGTGGTGCAGCCACTCTGGAAAACAGTATGGAGTTTCCTCAAAAAACTAAAAATAGAACTACCCTACACCCAGCAATTGCACTACTTCGCATTTATCCACGGGATACAGGTATGCTGTTTCGAAGGGACACATGCACCCCCATGTTTATAGCAGCACTATCAACAATAGCCAAAGTATGGAAAGACCCCAAATGTCCATTGATGGATAAATGGATAAAGAAGATGTGGTATATATACACAATGGAATACTACTTGGCAATCAAAAAGAATGAAATCTTGCCATTTGCAACAACGTGGATGGAACTGGAGGGTATTATGCTAAGTGAAATTAGTCAGTCAGAGAAAGACAAAAATCATATGACTTCATTCACATGAGGACTTTAAGAGATAAAACAGATGAACATAAGGGAAGGAAAACAAAAATAATATAAAAACAGGGAGGGGGACAAAACAGAAAAGACTCATAAATATGGAGAACAAACAGGGTTACTGGAGGGGTAGTGGGAGGGGGGATGGGCTAAATGGGTAAGGGGCATTAAGGAATCTACTCCTGAAATCATTGTTGCACTATATGCTAACTAATTTGGATGTAAATTTTAAAAAATAAAAAATAAAATAAAAAAGAAGTATGTGAGGTTTTATAATAAATTATTGGAATTGACTTTCCTCCACAATGTACACAATCTTAAACCACAGCAAGTGATAGCAAGTTCCCTTCAACTACACTCACCTAAAGAGGACTCTGCATATCTGTGTGCATACACATACATGTTTGAGATATTAATATATATATAATAAAAATATAAAGACAAATATATTTTCAAAGGAAAATTCAATCTTACCATAACTCATGTTTGCAACATGTCTTTTTCATATAACATATTTTCCAAGTAATTGAATACATTTCTAAAATAATTTTTGTGGTTTAATTCACAAGTTTCTCCTCTATTTAAAAGATATTATATTGTTTACTTTCACTGATTAAAAAATTGATATATTTGCTCAAAACAAGTTATTATCATATTTTCTTTTCCTTCCATCTATGTTAGATATTAATCTGGTTATATAAATTATAAATCTGTCTATCTATGTATCTATCTGTCTATCTAAAGAAACTGTATCCAAATACTAACTTTGCTTTTCAGTTGGTGTTTGGATTACTGGTTATTTTCACCACTATACTTGATTGTACTTTCCATCAATTTACTTCTATTACTATTGTTATTTAAATATCCACTGGTATATGGTTCCATTGCAGATGGATTCCCTGGTTCCTGCCCTGTAAGGAACTCCAATAATTCTGAACATTTGTCCCACATATGTTATTTTATTTATTCCTGCGAGGAAGATGATTATCTCCATTTTCTAGATAAGGAAACTGAGTTTTGAAAACAAGACAGATATTATCTAGTGTCTCACAATCACTGGAGAAAAAGACAGAGATGGTAACTAATGCCTTTCTGACTGCCAACCCTATATTCCCTCCAGGATACCACCAAGTTCAGCTATAACATAATCCCTCAGCTGTAAATTACATGCTTACAAAATTCAAAGTTATTTTCATATTAGAAAAGCATCAGGATGATGTGAAAGGAACGTTTGTTTTAGGCTTGGTTCAGCTTTCAAGAATCTTACCCTCTTTGTCCTTACTTTGCTTTCTTCACTTGTATAGTGGGAATTGCAGATCTGGTTTCCATTGGTTGTAGTTAGAAATCAAGGGTTCAAAAAATGCTGGCATGAGATGAAACTCTAAAATAGTTAGTTTATCACCATTCTCCCAGGGTTTCTTTCCCCATTGTAAAGCCTGTGCTTTTATAAAACTACCTTAGTAACTTGAGGACTGGGCTGAATCATGAAGCCACCATGCTAAGCCACTTACCTCTTGTCTTCAGGATACAACCTATGAAGGCAACCCTGCAAGTTCAGACACCTAATCCTTGAGACTAGAAGACCACAAGGTTTCCAGAAGGGAGGTTTCTGGGTGTCATTGGTCAAGATGCAGAACTCCTCTTCTGTCTCTTACAGGGTGGATGTCATTGTGTGCCTCAGTTGGGTTATATGTAAAATAAGACTAACAGTATATTTCTCACAGGATTGTGGTGAGCAGAAGCTGAGAAAACCCATATGAAGTGACTTGTATGTAGCAAAAAAAATGTTATTCCAGGCATTAGCCTACCTCTTCTATCCTCCCACATCTTCTATCCTCCCATAAAAGAGATGCTTAACACCGTAATTCTTCTAGAGTGTGTCTGGAAATGTAACCGTGAGAAGGAATGTGACCCCATCATATTAAAAATGAGAATCAAAGCTATTTCTAAGTAGCAAGTTAACTTATCCCAAATGTGTTGAGAAATGAGAGGAAACCATCTATATTTCTGCCATCCTCCACCTTGGAGTCTGTGCCTCTGATCATTAGTATGGGATGCCATAGTTTCCACACACTGTTCTAGCCTCTTGATTCTGACCCCAGAACTCTTACATCTGCCAAATATTTCAGCACAGGGTCAGAGAAGGTACCCAAATGCATGCCAGTGACATTTATACACATGCATTATATACATTTATACAGGTACACACATATGTAGAAATTCTCACAATAATATGAACAAGAAAAGAGAAGTTATTGCTAGTAGGGGAAGTCATCTTGATTTTTCTTCTTTTTGATAATTGTTTCTATTTTACACAATTTAAAATTTGAGTATACTTTCCAAACATAATGTAAATATGTTTGAAGAATGACCTATCATTTAAAAACTTAAAATATGCAGAACCTCTAAGGTTTTATGGTTTCTGGCCTCACATTTAGGTCTGTCATCCATTTTGAGTTTACTTTTGTGTGTGGTTTAAGAAAGTGGTATAATTCATTCTTTTGCATGTTGCTGTCCAGTTTTCCCAACACCATTTGTTGAAGAGACTTTTTCCTGCTAGATATTCTTTTCTGATTTGTTGAAGATTAATTGACCATATAATTGTGGGTTGATTTCTGCATTTTCTATTATGTTCCAGTGACCTATGTGTCTATTTTTTTGTGCCAGTACCATACTGTTTTGATCATTACAGCTTTGTAATATAACTTGAAGTTCAGAATTGTGGTGCCTCCAGCCTTGCTTTTCTTTTTCAAAATTGTTTTGGCTATTTGGGGTCTTTTGTGGTTCCATATACATTTTAGGATTTCTTATTCTAGTTCTGTGAAAAATGCTTTTGGTATTTTCATAAAGACTGCATTGAATGTGTAGATTGATTTGTGTAGTATAGACATTTTAACAATATTTGTTCTTCCAATCCATGAGCATGGAATGTCTTTCCATTTCTTTATGTTGTTTTCAATTTCTTTCGTCAGTTTTTTACAGTTTTCAGAGTACAGGTCTTTACCCTCTTTAGTTAGGCTTATTAGTAGGTATCTTATTGGTTTGGGTGCAATTATAAATGGGACAAATTCCTTAGTTTCTCTTTCTGATGCTTCATTATTGGAGTATAGAAATGCAACACATTTCTGTATATTGATTTTGTATCCTGCAACTTCACTGAATCTGTTTATCAGTTCTAGCAAGTTTTTGGGGGAGTCTTTCGGGTTTTCTATATATAGTATCATGTCATCTGCAAATACTGAAAGCTTGACTTCATCCTTAACGATTTGGATGCTTTTTATTTCTTTGTTGTTTGATTATTGTGGTCAGAACTTCCAGTATTATGTTAAATAAAAGTGAGAGTGGACATCCCTGTCTTATTCCTGACCATAGAGGAAAAAAATCTCAGTTTTTCCCCATTAAGGATGTAATTAGTTGTGGGTTTTTTATATATGGCCTTTTTAATGTTGAGGTATGTTCCTACTACACCTATTTTGTTGAGGGTTTCTTTTTTATCATGAATGGATGTTGTACTTTGTCAAATGCTTTTTCTGCATCTATTGAAATGATCATATAGTTCTTATCTTTTTTAAAAATTATTGTGATGTATCACATTGATTGATTTGTGAATATTGTCAGAATAGCTAAAATCAACAACACAAGAAACAACAGGTGTTGAGGATGTGGAAAAGGGGAACCCTCTTGCACTGCTGTTTGGAATGCAAACTTGTCTAGCAATTGTGGAAAACAGTAAGGACATTTCTCAAAAAGTTAAAAATAGAAATACTCTGTGATCCTGAAATTGCACTACTGAGTATTTGCCCAAAGAATACAGAAGTACTAATTTAAAGGGATACATGCACCTGTATGTTTATAGCAGCATTGCCTACAATAGCCAAATTATAGAAACTGCCCAAATGTCCATTGGTCCATTGACTGATGAATGGATAAAGTGATATATATATCTCCATATATACATGATCGATTTGTGAATATTGTGAATATATACACACACATACATATATATATGTGTATATATATATATATATATATATATATATATATATATATAGGAATATTATTCAGCCATAAAAAAGAAGGAAATCTTGCCATTTGCAATGACATGGATTGAGCTAGAGACTATTATGCTAAGTGAAATAAGTCAGTCAGAGAAAGACAAATACCATATGATTTCACTCATATGTGGAATTTAAGAAACAAACAAACCAAATGAGCAAATGAGAAAAAGAGAGAGAGAGAGAGAGAGAGAGAAACCAAGAAACAGACTCTTAACTATAGAGAACCAACTGACGGTTACCAGAGGGGAGGTCGGTTGGGGGATGGGCTAAAGAGGTGATAGGCATTAAGGAGGGCGCTTGTTGTGATGAGCACCGGATGTTGTATGGAGTTGTTGAATCACTATATTGTACACCTGAAACTCATATTAAATTTTATGTTAACTAAGTGGAATTTAAATAAAAACTTAAAAAAATAAATAAAATGTGCAGAACTTCTGACCTTATAATAACATTTCTGGGAATTTATCCTTGTCTTGTTTACAGGATTTTGCTTGATAAATAAAGCCACTCTATGCTTCATAGCGGGTGGTTTTTTAATTTTTTTTTAATGTTTACTTTTGAGAGAGAGAGAGAGAGAGAGATGGAACACAAGTGGGGGAGGGGCAGAAAGAGAGAGAGACACAGAATCTGAAGGAGGCTCCAGGCTCTGAGCTGTCAGCACAGAGCCTGATACAGGGCTCGAACTCATGAATGTAAGATCATGACCTGAGCTGAAGTCAGATGCTTAACTGACTGAGCCACCAAAGCACTCCTCATAGTGTGTGGTTTTTTAAAGTAGTGGTTGGGATAAAAGGATGTTGGGGTGAGAGAACTGAGGAAACTGACAGGAGACTTGTTGAAGCAATGGTGTGTTGTGGCATTAAGGCTGCCTAGCAAAGGCAGAAGGCTGATATTCATTGAGACTGTGGGAGTTGAACAGAGGGAGTTGGCTGATCAGGAGGTTTATGTTCAGGTCAGCAAGAGCATTAGCAATAGAATTCAGGAGTCAAATTCATACTTCCACTAGTTTTCCCCTGGGAGTGTCCCTCCTGGAGGATATCATTGCCCTTTCTGC
This sequence comes from Leopardus geoffroyi, assembly GCF_018350155.1. Classification (NCBI taxonomy): domain Eukaryota; kingdom Metazoa; phylum Chordata; class Mammalia; order Carnivora; family Felidae; genus Leopardus; species Leopardus geoffroyi. Next base: position 82,595,077 of record NC_059343.1, read on the forward strand.
ATTTAATCACTGTGCTGGGAAAGGCAGTTACAATCACAGACGCCTGAGGTGTAGAGAAGAAGAAGAGTTAAGACATAAGACATATGGCTTCTGCCTGCTTTTGGAGCTGAGAGATACCCTAGTGACTATTGTATGCTAGGCACTGTGGCTGCTACCTTGTCTGGCCTGTCAGTTTTATCCTCTACATTCTTGTGGTGTGGGGAGATATCGCCTCCATTTCCACGATGAAGAGACTAGGACACAAATCAGTGAATTATCTTGTCTGGGATCGCACATTCACTAAGTGGATAGAAATGAGAACCAAGTCCTTCTAACTGCCAAACTTATGTTCCTTTCAGGATGCCATGGAGCCTCAACTGTAAATCCAATAGTTATAAATCAGGTGACATAAACATACTGACTTACTGTGTAGAGTAGTGAATACACTTTATTTTTGATTATCAGATCCCAGACTTTTCTCTCTGATTAACTGTATCATCTTGGGCAGGTCACTGGACTACTCATTCCCCGATTGAATTACATACAAAAGCAGTGGATTTAGGATGGCTCCTCAAGTTCTCTTTGACTTCTTTTTTTTTAACATCAGTTTAATGTTTCACTCTCTCCTCCTTTTGACAATGAAGGTAACAATGTACAGGCACTCACTCAATAACATCAGGTGCAGACCTTTGCTAAATGAAATTTTACTTGAACACATGTAAGATGAGAGGTTCTGGGTGAAGTGGATTTCAAAGATCTGGATCTGACTCATTCCACAGCAGACACATAAGCGCACACACACACACACACACACACACACACACACACACACACCCATATCCCAATGGGAGTGTCCAGTGTAAGGAGAAGATGAGACCTAGATGTGTAATATGTGTGACTACCAGGTCCCACCATCAGGACAGTTAGCTGTCTGAACCAACCTTAATGCACTTCCACTTTTACCAAGCCCAAAGTCTTTTATCTCTCCAGCGGTTGTGTGTCTATTTGGGAGGTATACAACATATCTTAGTGCAGTGGTGACAGAAGCCTTAGTGTTAGCAAGTGCAAAGTACAGGATAAGTCTGCACTTTGCTTTCTTTTAATACCCTCAAGTTTTAGGAGGTTTGAAAAACTTTTCACATATTTGATTGCCATTTCTTCTGTGAATGATCTGTTTTTATTCATTACCAATTCATTTTCTTTCATGTGGGTTCCTCTCCCACCATTTTATTTTCTGGTTGGATTTTAGACATAGTTTCCCATTGAGCTGGGGACAGAAGGAGCAGTACACTCATTTTACAAATATTTGTTGAGTGCCCACTTTGTGCCAGGCATTGTTCAAGGTCAGGAGAATCAGAGCAGTGAAGAAAACAGATACAAATTCATGCCATCTTGAAGCTTATATTCTTGTGGATAATGATTTTAAATATTGGAAAATTACCCATGGTGTTCAAAAGGGAATTTATCGGCACTATTCTGGATGCAGCAGATATAGTGGTTAACAAAACAAGCAAAAATTTCTTCCTTGATACAGTTTCACTGTGAGTCAATCTGAAAACTGGAACTAAAAGTTTAGTGCGCAAAACCAGTGGGCTCATGTGTTTATTTTTAAAATTTATATATATTTTCGGGGCGCCTGGGTGGCTCAGTAGATTAAGCATCCAATTTTTGAGTCTGGCTTAGGTCATGATCTCACAGTTCGTGGGTTAGAACCCCACATTGGGCTCTGTACTGACAGCATGGAGACTGCTTGAGATTCACTCTCTCATTCTCTCTCTGTCCCTCCCCTGTTCATGTTCTCTCTCTCTAAATAAATAAGCAAAAAAATAAATAAATTATATTTTTGTGACAGTTTATTGAGATAGCATTCACATACCATGCAATTTCTCAAAGTGTAAAAATTCAATGGTTTTTAGTACATTTACAGATATATGACACCAATCACTGTCAATTTTAGAATATTTTCATCATAATAAATAGAAATTCCATATCACTTAGCTATCACTCTCTTATCCTCTCATTCTTCCTCTAGTCCTTTTTTTTTATTTTAAATGAAATTTTTATTTTGAAGTAATTATAGATTTACATGTTTTGTGAAAAATAATGCAGAGAGAATCCTATACCCTTCACCCAGTTTCTACCCAGTGGGTAATATCCTGAAACCTTTAGCACAATACCACAACTAGGGTACTGTTAGTAATACAGCAAAATTACAGAATATATTCACCACCACAAAGATCCCTCGTATTTTACTTTCATAGACAACCGCCACCTCCTTCTTACCCATTCTCCTTCCTTAACCTCTGATGATTACTAATCTGTTCTCCATTTCTATGATTTTTTTCTCTTTAATATCTATTATGAATGAAATCACACATTATTTATTTTTGGCGATTGGTATTTTTCACTCAGCATAATTTTTTTTTTATAATATATGAAATTTATTGTCCAAATTGGTTTCCATAAAACACCCAGTGCTCATCCCAAAAGGTGCCCTCCTCAATACCCATCACCCATCCTCTCCTCCTTCCCACCCCCCATCAACCCTCAGTTTGTTCTCAGTTTTTAACAGTCTCTTATGCTTTGGCTCTCTCCCACTCTAACCTCTTTTTTTTTTTTTTCTTTTTTCTTTTTTCCTCCCCCTCCCCCATGGGTTCCTGTTAAGTTTCTCAGGATCTACATAAGAGTGAAACCATATGGTATCTGTCTTTCTCTGTATGGCTTATTTCACTTAGCATCACACTCTCCAGTTCCATCCACGTTGCTACAAAAGGCCATATTTCATTTTTTCTCATTGCCACGTAGTATTCCATTGTGTATATAAACCACAATTTCTTTATCCATTCATCAATTGATGGACATTTAGGCTCTTTCCATAATTTGGCTATTGTTGAGAGTGCTGCTATGAACATTGGGGTACAAGTGCCCCTATGCATCAGTACTCCTGTATCCCTTGGATAAATTCCTAGCAGTGCTATTGCTGGGTCATAGGGTAGGTCTATTTTTAATTTTCTGAGGAACCTCCACACTGCTTTCCAGAGCGGCTGCACCAATTTGCATTCCCACCAACAGTGCAAGAGGGTTCCCGTTTCTCCACATCCTCTCCAGCATCTATAGTCTCCTGATTTGTTCATTTTGGCCACTCTGACTGGCGTGAGGTGATACCTGAGTGTGGTTTTGATTTGTATTTCCCTGATAAGGAGCGATGCTGAACATCTTTTCATGTGCCTGTTGGCCATCCGGATGTCTTCTTTAGAGAAGTGTCTATTCATGTTTTCTGCCCATTTCTTCACTGGGTTATTTGTTTTTCGGGTGTGGAGTTTGGTGAGCTCTTTATAGATTTTGGATACTAGCCCTTTGTCCGATATGTCATTTGCAAATATCTTTTCCCATTCCCTGGGTTGCCTTTTAGTTTTGTTGGTTGTTTCCTTTGCTGTGCAGAAGCTTTTTATCTTCATAAGGTCCCAGTAATTCACTTTTGCTTTTAATTCCCTTGCCTTTGGGGATGTGTCGAGTAAGAGATTGCTACGGCTGAGGTCAGAGAGGTCTTTTCCTGGTTTCTCCTCTAAGGTTTTGATGGTTTCCTGTCTCACATTCAGGTCCTTTATCCATTTTGAGTTTATTTTTGTGAATGGTGTGAGAAAGTGGTCTAGTTTCAACCTTCTGCATGTTGCTGTCCAGTTCTCCCAGCAGCATTTGTTAAAGAGGCTGTCTTTTTTCCATTGGATGTTCTTTCCTGCTTTGTCAAAGATGAGTTGGCCATACGTTTGTGGGTCTAGTTCTGGGGTTTCTATTCTATTCCATTGGTCTATGTGTCTGTTTTTGTGCCAATACCATGCTGTCTTGATGATGACAGCTTTGTAGTAGAGGCTAAAGTCTGGGATTGTGATGCCTCCTGCTTTGGTCTTCTTCTTCAAAATTCCTTTGGCTATTCGGGGCCTTTTGTGGTTCCATATGAATTTTAGGATTGCTTGTTCTAGTTTCGAGAAGAATGCTGGTGCAATTTTGATTGGGATTGCATTGAATGTGTAGATAGCTTTGGGTAGTATTGACATTTTGACAATATTTATTTTTCCAATCCATGAGCAGGGAATGTCTTTCCATTTCTTTAAATCTTCTTCAATTTCCTTCATAAGCTTTCTATAGTTTTCAGCCTACAGATCCTTTACATCTTTGGTTAGATTTATTCCTAGGTATTTTATGCTTCTTGGTACAATTGTGAATGGGATCAGTTTCTTTATTTGTCTTTCTGTTGCTTCATTGTTAGTGTATAAGAATGCAACTGGGGCGCCTGGGTGGCGCAGTCGGTTAAGCGTCCGACTTCAGCCAGGTCACGATCTCGCGGTCCGTGAGTTCGAGCCCCGCGTCAGGCTCTGGGCTGATGGCTCAGAGCCTGGAGCCTGTTTCCGATTCTGTGTCTCCCTCTCTCTCTGCCCCTCCCCCGTTCATTCTCTGTCTCTCTCTGTCCCCCAAAAAATAAATAAACGTTGAAAAAAAAATTAAAAAAAAAAAAAGAATGCAACTGATTTCTGTACATTGATTTTGTATCCTGCGACTTTGCTGAATTCATGTATCAATTCTAGCAGACTTTTGGTGGAGTCTATCGGATTTTCCATGTATAATATCATGTCATCTGCAAAAAGCGAAAGCTTGACTTCATCTTTGCCAATTTTGATGCCTTTGATTTCCTTTTGTTGTCTGATTGCTGATGCTAGAACTTCCAGCACTATGTTAAACAACAGCGGTGAGAGTGGGCATCCCTGTCGTGTTCCTGATCTCAGGGAAAAAGCTCTCAGTTTTTCCCCATTGAGGATGATGTTAGCTGTGGGCTTTTCATAAATGGCTTTTATGATCTTTAAGTATGTTCCTTCTATCCCGACTTTCTCACAGGTTTTTATTAAGAAAGGGTGCTGGATTTTGTCACAGGCCTTTTCTGCATCGATTGACAGGATCATATGGTTCTTCTCTTTTTTTTTGTTAATGTGATGTATCACGTTGATTGATTTGCGAATGTTGAACCAGCCCTGCATCCCAGGAATGAATCCCACTTGATCATGGTGAATAATTCTTTTTATATGCCGTTGAATTCGATTTGCTAGTATCTTATTGAGAATTTTTGCATCCATGTTCATCAGGGATATTGGCCGGTAGTTCTCTTTTTTTACTGGGTCTCTGTCTGGTTTAGGAATCAAAGTCATACTGGCTTCATAGAATGAGTCTGGAAGTTTTCCTTCCCTTTCTATTTCTTGGAATAGCTTGAGAAGGATAGGTATTATCTCTGCTTTAAACGTCTGGTAGAACTCCCCTGGGAAGCCATCTGGTCCTGGACTGTTATTTGTTGGGAGATTTTTGATAACCGATTCAATTTCTTCGCTGGTTATGGGTCTGTTCAAGCTTTCTATTTCCTCCTGATTGAGTTTTGGAAGTGTGTGGGTGTTCAGGAATTTGTCCATTTCTTCCAGGTTGTCCAATTTGTTGGCATATAATTTTTCATAGTATTCCCTGATAATTGTTTGTATCTCTGAGGGATTGGTTGTAATAATTCCATTTTCATTCATGATTTTATCTATTTGGGTCATCTCCATTTTCTTTTTGAGAAGCCTGGCTAGAGGTTTGTCAATTTTGTTTATTTTTTCAAAAAACCAACTCTTGGTTTCGTTGATCTGCTCTACAGTTTTTTTAGACTCTATATTGTTTATTTCTGCTCTGATATTTATTATTTCTCTTCTTCTGCTGGGTTTAGGCTGCCTTTGCTGTTCTGCTTCTATTTCTTTTAGGTGTGCTGTTAGATTTTGTATTTGGGATTTTTCTTGTTTCTTGAGATAGGCCTGGATTGCAATGTATTTTCCTCTCAGGACTGCCTTCGCTGCGTCCCAAAGCGTTTGGATGGTTGTATTTTCATTTTCGTTTGTTTCCATATATTTTTGAAATTCTTCTCTAATTGCCTGGTTGACCCACTCATTCGTTAGTAGGGTGTTCTTTAACCTCCATGCTTTTGGAGGTTTTCCAGACTTTTTTCTGTGGTTGATTTCAAGCTTCATAGCATTGTGGTCTGAAAGTATGCATGGTATAATTTCAATTCTGGTAAACTTATGAAGGGCTGTTTTGTGACCCAGTATATGATCTATCTTGGAGAATGTTCCATGTGCACTCGAGAAGAAAGTATATTCTGTTGCTTTGGGAGGCAGAGTTCTAAATATATCTGTCAAGTCCATCTGATCCAATGTCTCATTCAGGGCCCTTGTTTCTTTATTGACCGTGTGTCTAGATGATCTATCCATTTCTGTAAGTGGGGTGTTAAAGTCCCCTGCAATTACCACATTCTTATCAATAAGGTTGCTTATGTTTATGAGTAGTTGTTTTATATATTTGGGGGCTCCGGTATTCGGCGCATAGACATTTATAATTGTTAGCTCTTCCTGATGGATAGACCCTGTAATAATTATATAATGTCCTTCTTCATCTCTTGTTACAGCCTTTAATTTAAAGTCTAGTTTGTCTGATATAAGTATGGCTACTCCAGCTTTCTTTTGGCTTCCAGTAGCATGATACATAGTTCTCCATCCCCTCACTCTCAATCTAAAGGTGTCCTCAGGTCTAAAATGAGTCTCTTGTAGACAGCAAATAGATGGGTCTTGTTTTTTTATCCATTCTGATACCCTATGTCTTTTGGTTGGCGCATTTAATCCATTTACATTCAGTGTTATTATAGAAAGATACGGGTTTAGAGTCATTGTGATGTCTGTATGTTTTATGCTTGTAGTGATGTCTCTGGTATTTTGTCTCACAGGGTCCCCCTTAGGATCTCTTGTAGAGCTGGTTTAGTGGTGACAAATTCCTTCAGTTTTTGTTTGTTTGGGAAGACCTTTATCTCTCCTTCTATTCTAAATGACAGACTTGCTGGATAAAGGATTCTCGGCTGCATATTTTTCCTGTCTAGCACACTGAAAATCTCGTGCCAATTCTTTCTGGCCTGCCAAGTTTCAAAAGAGAGATCAGTCACGAGTCTTATAGGTCTCCCTTTATATGTGAGGGCACGTTTACCCCTTGCTGCTTTCAGAATTTTCTCTTTATCCTTGTATTTTGCCAGTTTCACTATGATATGTCGTGCAGAAGATCGGTTCAAGTTCCGTCTGAAGGGAGTTCTCTGTGCCTCTTGGATTTCAGTGCCTTTTTCCTTCCCCAGTTCAGGGAAGTTCTCAGCTATTATTTCTTCAAGTACCCCTTCAGTACCTTTCCCTCTCTCTTCCTCCTCTGGGATACCAATTATGCGTATATTATTTCTTTTTAGTGTATCACTTAGTTCTCTAATTTTCCCCTCATACTCCTGGATTTTTTTATCTCTCTTTCTCTCAGCTTCCTCTTTTTCCATAACTTTATCTTCTAGTTCACCTATTCTCTCCTCTGCCTCTTCAATCCGAGCTGTGGTGCGTTTCCATTTTGTTTTGCATTTCATTTAAAGCGTTTTTCAGCTCCTCATGACTGTTCCTTAGTCCCTTGATCTCTGTAGCAAGGGATTCTCTGCTGTCCTGTATACTGTTTTCAAGCCCGGGTATTAATTTCATGACTATTATTCTAAATTCACTTTCTGTTATATTATTTAAATCCTTTTTGATCAGCTCATTAGCTGTTGTTATTTCCTGGAGATTCTTCTGAGGGGAATTCTTCCGCTTGGTCATTTTGGATAGTCCCTGGCATGGTGAGGACCTGCAGGGCACTTCCCCTGTGTTGTGGTGTATAACTGGAGTTGGTGGGCGGGGCCGCAGTCCGACCTGATGTCTGCCCCCAGCCCACCACTGGGGCCACAGTCAAACTGGTATGTGCCTTCTCTTCCCCTCTCCTAGGGGCGGGATTCACTGTGGGGTGGCGTGGCCCGTCTGGGCTACTTGCACACTGCCAGGCTTGTGATGCTGGGGATCTGGCGTATTAGCTGGGGTGGGTAGGCAAGGTGCACGGGGGCAGGAGGGGCAGGCTTAGCTCGCTTCTCCTTAGGTGATCCACTTCAGGAGGGGCCCTGTGGCAGCGGGAGGGAGTCAGATCCGCTGCTGCCAGAGGTTTGGCTCCGCAGAAGCACAGAGTTGGGTGTTTGCGCGGAGCAAGCAAGTTCCCTGTCAGGAACTGGTTCTCTTTGGGATTTTGGCTGAGGGATGGGTGGGGGAGATGGCGCTGGCGAGCGCCTTTGTTCCCCACCAAACTGATTTCTGTCGTCCGGGGGCTCAGCAGCTCTCCCTCCCTTTGTCCTCCAGCCTTCCCGCTTTCCGAGCAGAGCTGTTAACTTATGACCTCCCAGACGCTAAGTCGCGCTTGCTGTTGGAACACAGTCCGTCAGGCCCCTCCGCTTTTGCAAGCCAGACTCCGGGGCTCTGCTTGGCTGGGGAGCCGCTCCTCCGCCCCCGCTCCCTCCCGCCAGTCCGTGGAGCGCGCACCGCCTCGCGTCCCTTCCTACCCTCTTCCGTGGGCCTCTCGTCTGCGCTTGGCTCCGGCGACTCCGTTCTGCTAATCCTCTGGCGGTTTTCTGGGTTATTTAGGCAGGTGTAGGTGGAATCTAATTGATCAGCAGGACGCGCGGTGAGCCCAGCGTCCTCCTACGCCGCCATCTTCCCTCCAACTCACCTCTTCCTCTAGTCCTAAGCAACCACTGATGTACTTTCTGTGTATATGGCTAGCCTTATTCTCGACATGTAATATAAATGGAATCATACAATATGTGACTCTTTGTGTCTGGCTTCCTTCACTTAGCATAATGCTTTCAAGGTTCATCCATGTTGTAGTATGTGTCAGTACTTTTTAACATAGAAATAATATTCCATTATATGTATATACCACATTTCATTTCTCTATCCATCCATTGATAGGTTTGTGGATAATTGCCACCTTTTGACTATTATAAATAATGTTGCTCTTAAGATTCAAGTTTCTGTTGAACACTTGATGTAATTCTTTTGTGTATGTACCTAGGAGTAGAATTGCAGGCCATGTGTACATTTTTAAACCAAAGCAGGTATTGCTTGTGCATAATTGACAGAAATAAATGTACAAGTAAATAAACAAATCTGTTTTCATGGCATTACCAAATGGCTGGAAATGAACAAGGACAAGCAGGGAATATGGACAAATAAAATATCTGAAATTTTGAGAGAAGGCATTTAGCAGTTAAGTTAATGCTTTCCCATGGTTCACAAATAAAAGACACAAATGTAGAAAGCAGCAGGAGTTATTTCTGTTACCAACAATCCAAATCCATTAAGTTCATTCCCTAATACTTTAGGCACTTAAAGTTATGTTGAATATTTGCAATACATTTCTTGTAAAGGAATAAGGCAAACCATTCTGAAAACAGGCAAAGCCTGTCTAGGAGTTTCCTAATTCAGACCAATATCTACCTCTAAAAGTGAGCTGACACAATTGAAATGCTATTCCTATATAACTTCATTTGTTAGGTCAGAGGAAAATATCATGGCTAGAGGTAACTTGGTGAAGAATTGAATTTATTTCATATGTATTTTATTCAACTACACCATTGTGATCTGCCAGGAGGAAGAATATAATCCTTTTTCTGATAAAAAAATATGACGGCCCTAAATATGGCAAATGAAAGTTCATTATATCCTATCATTCTTTTTTTTTTTTTTTTTAATTTTTTTTTTTCAACGTTTATTTATTTTTGGGACAGAGAGAGACAGAGCATGAACGGGGGAGGGGCAGAGAGAGAGGGAGACACAGAATCGGAAACAGGCTCCAGGCTCTGAGCCATCAGCCCAGAGCCTGACGCGGGGCTCGAACTCACGGACCGCGAGATCGTGACCTGGCTGAAGTCGGACGCTTAACCGACTGCGCCACCCAGGCGCCCCTATCCTATCATTCTTTTAATCTGTCTTTAAAAAGTCACTTCATTTTTTTTTAATTTTTTTTTTCATTTTTTTATAAAATGAAATTTATTGTCAAATTGGTTTCTAAACCACACCCAGTGCTCATCCCAACAGGTGCTTTCCTCAATGCCCATCACACACTTTCCCCTCCCTCCCACCCTCCATAAACCCTCAGTTTATTCTCAGTTTTTAAGAGTCTATTATTGGGGCGCCTGGGTGGCGCAGTCTGTTAAGCGTCCGACTTCAGCCAGGTCACGATCTCGCGGTCCGTGAGTTCGAGCCCCGCGTCAGGCTCTGGGCTGATGGCTCAGAGCCTGGAGCCTGTTTCCGATTCTGTGTCTCCCTCTCTCTCTGCCCCTCCCCCGTTCATGCTCTGTCTCTCTCTGTCCCAAAAATAAAATAAACGTTGAAAAAAAAATTAAAAAAAAAAAAAAAGAGTCTATTATGGTTTACCTCCCTCACTTTCTAACTTTTTTTTCCTTCACCTCCCCATGGTCTTAAGTTTCTCAGGATTCACACAAGAGTGAAAACATATGGTATCTGTCTTTCTTTGTATGGCTTATTTCACTTAGCATAACACTCTCCAGTTCCATCCACGTTGCTACAAAAGGCCATATTTCACTCTTTCTCATTGCCAAGTAATATTCCATTGTATATATAAACCACAACTTCTTTATTCATTCCTCAGGTGATGGACATTTAGGCTCTTTCCATAATTTGGCTATTGTTGAAAGTGCTTCTATAAACATTGGGATACAAGTGTCCCTGTGCATCAGCATTCCTCTATCCCGTGGGTAAATTCCTAGCAGTGCTTTTCCTTGGTCATAGGGTAGATATATTTTTAATTTTTTGACGAATATCCATACTGTTTTCCAGAGTGGCTGCACCAGTTTGCATACCCACCAACAGTGCAAGAAGTTCCCATTTCTCCACATCCTCTCCAGCATCTATAGTCTCCTGATTTGTTCATTTTACCCACTCTGACTGGTGTGAGGTGGTTTCTCAGTGTGATTTTGACTTGTATTTCCCTGATGAGGAGCGACGTTGAGCATCTTTTCATGTGCCTATTGGCCATCTGGATGTCTTCTTTAGAGAAGTGTCTATTCATGTTTTCTGCCCATTTCTTCACTGGATTATTTGTTTTTTGGGTGTGGAGTTTGGTGAGCTCTTTATAGGTTTTGGATACTAGCCCTTTGTCTGATATGTCATTTGCAAATACCTTTTCCCATTCTGTTGGTTGCCTTTTAGTTTTGTTGATTGTTTCCTTTGCAGTGCAGAAGCTTTTTATCTTCATGAGGTCCCAATGTTCATTTTTGTTTTTAATTCCCTTGTCTTTGGAAATGTGTCGAGTAAGAAATTGCTGAGGCTGAGGTCAGAGAGGTTTTTTCCTGCTTTCTCCTCTAGGGTTTTGATGGTTTCCTGTCTCACATTCAGGTCCTTTATCCGTTTTGAGTTTATTTTTGTGAATGGTGTAAGAAAGTAGTCTAGTTTCATTCTTCTGCATGTTGCTGTCCAGTTCTCCCAGCACCATTTGTTAAAGAGACTGTATTTTTTCCATCGGATATTCTTTCCTGCTTTGTCAAAGATTAGTTGGCCATACTTTTGTGGGTCCAATTCTGGAGTCTGTATTCCATTCCATTGGTCTATGTGTCTGTTTTTGTGCCAATACCATGCTGTCTTGATGATTACAGCTTTGTAGTAGAGGCTAAAGTCTGGGATTGTGATGCCTCCCGCTCTGGTCTTCTTCTTCACTATTACTTTGGCTATTCGGGATCTTTTTTGGTTCCATACAAATTTTAGGATGGCTTGTTCTAGCTTCGAGAAGAATGCTGGTGCAATTTTCATTGGGATTGCATTGTATGTGTTGATTGCTTTGAGCAGTACTGACATTTTAACAATATTTATTCTTCCAATCCATGAGCACGGAATGTTTTTCCATTTCTTTGTATCTTCTTCAATTTCCTTCATAAGCTTTCTATAGTTTTCAGCATACAGATCTTTTACATAACTGGTTAGGTTTATTTGTAGGTATTTTATGATTCTTGGTGCAATTGTGAGTAGGATCAGTTTCTTTATTTATCTTTCTGTTGTTTAATTATTAGTGTATAAAAATGCCATTGATTTCTGTACATTAATTGTGTATCCTGCGACTTTACTGAATTCATGTATCAATTCTAGCAGACTTTTGGTGGAGTCTGTCGGGTTTTCCATGTATAATATCATGTCACCTGCAAAAAGTGAAAGCTTGACTTCATCTTTGCCAATTGTACTTTTGTAGCAATGTGGATAGAACTGTAGAGTGTTATGCTAAGTGAAATAAGTCATACAGAGAAAGACAGATACCATATGTTTTCACTCTTATGTGGATCCTGAGAAACTTGACAGAAGACCATGGGGGAGGGGAAGGAAAAAAAAGTGAGAGAGGAAAAGAGCCAAACCATGAGAGACTCTTAAAAACTGAGAATGAACTGAGGGTTTGTGGGGGTGAGAGGGAGGGGGGTTGGGTGATGGGGATTGAGGAGGGCACCTGTTGGGATGTGCACTGGGTGTTGTATGGATACCAGTTTGACAATTAATTTCATATTAAAAAAAGTTAAAGCTTTACTTCATCTTTGCCAATTTTGATAACTTTGATTTCCTTTTGTTTGATTTCTGGTGCTAGAACTTCCAACACTATGTTAAACAACAGTGGTGAGAGTGGACATGCCTGTAGAGTTCCTGATCTCAGGGGGAAAGCTCTCAGTTTTTCCCCATAGAGGGGTATATTAGCTGTGTGCTTTTCATAAATGGCTTTGATAACGTTTAAGTATGTTCCTTCTATCCCGACTTTCTCGGAGGGGGGTTATTAAGAAAGGATGCTGAATTTCGTCAAATGCTTTTTCTGCATCGATTGACAGGATCATATGGTTATTATCTTTTCTTTTATTAATGTGATGTATCACACTGATTGATTTGCAAATGTTGAACCAGCTATGCACCCCAGGAATGAATCTCACTTGATCATGGTGAATAATTCTTTTTATATGCTGTTGAATTCGATTTGCTAGTATCTTATTGAGAATTTTTGCATCCATATTCATCAGGGATATTGGCCTGTAGTTCTCTTTCTTTGCTGGCTCTCTGTCTGGTTTGGGAATCAAAGGAATGCTGGCTTCATAGAATGAGTCTGGAAGTCTTCCTTCCCTTTCCATTTTTGGGAACAGCTTGAGAAGGATAGGTATTATCTCTGCTTTAAATGTCTGGTAGAATTCCCCAGGGAAGCCATATGGTCCTGAACTCTTATTTGTTAGGAGATTTTTGATAACTGATTCAATTTCTTCACTGGTTATGGGTCTGTCCAATTTTTCTATTTCTTCCTGTTTGAGTTTTGGAAGTGCGTGGGTGCTTAGGAATTTGTCCATTTCTTCCTGGTTGTCCAGTTTGTTGGCATATAATTTTTCATTGTATTCCCTGGTTATTGCTTATATTTCTGAGAGATTGGTTGTAATAATTTCATTTTCATTCACGATTTTATCTTTTTGGGTCCTCTCCCTTTTCTTTTGGAGAAGCCTGGCTAGAGGTGTATCAATTTTGTTTATTTTTTCAAAAACACAATTCTTGGTTTCATTGATCTGCTCTACAGTTTTTTTTAGATTCTATATTGTTTATTTCTGCTCTGATCTTTATTATTTCTCTTCTTCTTCTGGATTTGGGGTGTCTTTGGTGTTCTGCTTCTATTTCCTTTAGGTGTGGTGTTAGATTTTGTATTTGGGATTTTTCTTATTTCTTGAGATAGGCCTGGATTGCAATGTATTTTCCTCTCAGGACTGCCTTTGCTGCATCCCAGAGCGTTTGGATTGTTGCCTTTTCATTTTCATTTGTTTCCATATATTTTTAAAATTCTTCTCTAACTGTCTGGTTGACCCATTCATTCTTTAGTAGGGTGTTCTTTAACCTCCATGCTTTTGGAGGTTTTCCAGACTTTTTCCTGTGGTTGATTTCAAGTTTCATAGCATTGTGATCTGAAAGTGTGCATGGTATGATTTCAATTCTTGTATACTTATGAAGGGCTGTTTTGTGACCCAGTATGTGATCTATCTTGGAGAATGTTCCAGGTGCACTCAAGAAGAAAGTATATTCTGTTGCTTTGGGATGCAGAGTTCTAAATATATCTGTCAAGTCCATCTGGTCCAATGTATCATTCAGGGCTCTTGTTTCTTTATTGATTCTGTGTCTTGATGATCTATCCATTGTTGTTAGTGTAGTATTAAGGTCCCCTGCAATTACCACATTCTTATCAATAAGGTTGCTTATGTTTGTGATTGTTTTTTTATATATGGGGGCTCCAGTATTCGGTGCTTAGACATTTATAATTGTTAGCTCTTCATTATGGACAGACCCTGTAATTATATAATGCCCTTCTTCATCTTTTGTTACAGCCTTTAATTTAAAGTCTAGTTTGTCTGATATAAGTATGGCTACTCCAGCTGTCTTTTGACCTCCAGTATCATGATAGATAGTTCTCCTTGCCCTCACTTTCAATCTGAAAGTGGTCTCAGGTCTAAAATGAGTCTCTTGGGGCACCTGGGTGGCTTGGTTGGTTAAGCGTCTGACTTCGGCTCAGGTCATGATCTCACAGTCCGTGAGTTTGAGCCCCACGTCAGGCTCTGTGCTGACAGCTCAGAGCCTGGAGCCTGTTTCAGATTCTGTGTCTCTCTCTCTGCTCTTCCCCTGTTCATTCTCTGTCTCTCTCTGTCTCAAAAATGAATAAACATTAAAAAAACATTTAAAATGAGTCTCTTGCAGACAGCAAATTGATGGATCTTGTTTTTTATCCATTCTGATACCCTATATCTTTTGGTTGGATCATTTAGTCCATTACATTCAGTGTTATTATTGAAAGATATGGGTTTAGAGTCACTGTGATGTCTGTAGGTTTCATGCTTGTAGTGATGTCTGGTATTCTGTGGTTCTTGCAACATTTCACTCACAAATTCCTCCTTAGGATCTCTTGTAGGGCTGGTTTAATGGTGATGAATTCCTTCAGTTTTTGTTTGGGAAAACCTTTATCTCTTCTTCTATTGTGAATGACAGACTTGCTGGATAAAGGATTCTAGGCTGCATGTTTTTTCTGTTCATCACATTGAAGATTTTCTGCCATTCTTTATGGTTTGCCAAGTTTCAACAGATAGGTCTGCTACTACCCTTATGTATCTACCTTTGTTTGTTAGGGCCCGTTTATCCCTAGCTGCTTTTAGAATTCTCTCTGTATCCTTGTATTTTGCCGGTTTCACTATGATGTGTCGTGCAGAAGACCGATTCAAGTTATGTCTGAAGGGAGTTCTCTGTGCATCCTGGATTACAATGCCTTTTTCCTTCCCCACATCGGGGAAGTTCTCAGCTATGATTTGTTCAAGTACACCTTCAGCCCCTTTCTCTCTCTCTTCCTCTTCTCGAATTCCTATAATATGGATATTGTTTCATTTGATTGCATTGCTTAGTTCTCTAATTTTCCCCTCATACTCCTGGATTTTTTTATGTCTCTTTTTCTCAGCTTCCTCTTTTTCCATAGTTTTATCTTCTAATTCACCTATCCTCTCCTCTGCCTCTTCAATCTGTGCTATGGCTGCATCCATTTTATTTTGCACCTCATTTATAGCATTTTAGCATTTTATTTCTTAGTCTTTTGATCTCTATACCAATAGATTCTCTGCTGTCCTGTATGCTTTTTTCAAGACCAGCGATTAATTTTATGACTATTATTCTAAATTATTTTTCTGTTATATTGCTTAAAACGGTTTTGATCAATTCGTTAGCTCTGTCTACTTCCTGGAATTTCTTTTGAGGAGAATTCTTCCGTTTCGTCATTTTGGTTAGTCCCTGCAGTAGCTCCAAACTGCAGGGCACTTCCCCTGTGCTGTCTGGAGTAACATGTGTTGGTGGGTGGGGCCACAGTCAGACCTGATGTCTGACCCCAGCCCACCGCTGGGGCCACAGTCAGACTGGTGTGTACCTTATCTTCCCCTCTCCCATGAGCAGGACTCACTGTGGAGTGGTGTGGCCCCTGTCTGGGCTGCTTGCACACTGCCAGGCTTGACGTGCTGCTTCGAAGGGATCTGGCCAAGGGCATATAGACGGGGTGGATCCGCAAGGTGCACAGGGGTGGGAGGGGCGGGCTTAGTCAGCTTTGCCATCAGTGGTCCCCTGTGGGAGGGTTCTGCAGCACTGGGAGGGAGACAAACCCATCAGAAGGATGGATCCGCAGAAGCACAGCATTGGGCATTTGCGCAGTGCAAGCAAGATTGGTGGCAGGAACTGGTGTCCTTTGGAATTTTGGCTGGGCGATGGGAGAGCTAAGTGGTGCTGGCCAGCACCTTTGTTCCCCTGCTGAGCTTTCTCTTTCTGGGGCTCAAAAACTCTTCCTCCCGGCCTCCTCTCGCCTTCCCCGTTATCTGATAGCAGAGCTGTTAACTATTAACATTCCAGCTGTTAAGTTCTGGTGGCTGTCAGAACTCACCCAGTCCAGCCACTCTGCTTTTGCAAGCCAGACTTTGGAGTCTCCACTTTGCCCGTGGGCCACCCCTCCACTCCCCCGGCTCCCTACTTTCAGTCCGTGTTGCAGGCACCGCCTCTCCGCCCTTCCTACCCTCTTCTGTGGGCCTCTTGTCTACACTTGGCTCTGGAGAATCTGTTCTGCTAGTCTTCTGGCGGTTTTCTGGGTTATTTAGTCAGGTGTGGGTGGAATCTAAGTGATCAGCAAGACGAGGTGAGTCCAGCGTCTTCCTACGCCACCATCTTCCCCTGTTTCTAAGAAGTCACTTCAAATATGCTTGTCCTTTAAGTGTTAAAATATTCTAGAATGTGCATATATATCATATTCTCCTCAGAAGAGTTGTATGGCGCATTAGTGTTGTGATGTGGAAAACTTTTAACTCCACGAAGGCTAAATTCAAAGCCTATGTTGACCATGTTGGTAACATAAATAATGAAAGTTGGTGTATATAAAAATCAAGGGAAGAACCTTTGTTTCTACAGGTAAATGCCTTCCCTCCAGTTTTCTTGAAATAAACAACACTGTCAATCTTTTACTTCCCCACTTTTCATTAAATAAAGACAAGAAATATTTCAGTTTTCTCTTCACTGTTAAGAAGTAATAGCATTCATAGTAAAATAAAAAATGAACATTCTGTGTCAGTGTGGGAAGTCATGCAATAAGGAGTGATAAATGTTATGATGAACTACTAGTGAGGGAACTGCTATCAGCTCCAGCCAGTTGTTTTCCTAAGGGAATGTAAAAATGTAGGCTCCATGTGGCCGAATCTTATTTTTCAAGATAAGCCAGAAAGCTGTACTTATATATGAAATCTCCCAATTTTCAGATGTTGACAACTATTTAAATAGTAAACATTATATGCAAAAATTGTGGTCTTTAGGTCACCAATTTTTATCCTCTGTTGTAAACTATACTAATTAAAGGAATATGAGACATCTAAAACCAGATAAGCTAAAGTCAAAAGATGTGTTTGATTAATATTTCACAATTATTTTTGAATAAAGAGAGTCAGAAAATCAGAAGTAAAAAAATAAATGGAATGAAATTAAAGGCAGAAACATGAAAAAGTTAGCATTACATACTTCATCTGGATATCGAAGAGAAGTTTTTTCATTGCTTGGGTTATTATGGAGGTTAATGAAAATGTTTGCCAAAATTTCAGAACTATCAAGGATAAATATAATATTCAATGAGAAAAATGGTGACACTACAACCATCCCTCAAAGACCCTTCCTAAAATAAGAATGCTTCTCATTTTTGACATGTCATGAGTAGTATAAATATGGCTTTCTTGTATTGTGCAGGGATTCTCAATTTATAGGCTCTTGTATAATGACCACAGTCTCTTTTTTGGCAAGGAGTGATAATATATATTTCATAGATCAGGAAATCAAGGGCATAAACCTTGTTAGAGATAAAGGACTAGGAATAAATAACCTTTTATTCATGCAAATCTCAGTCACAAGTTCACATAGTGAAAGCAGAAATGTCAACCGGATGTCTAGAAATCAGAAAAGTCAGCAACAGTCTTTGCTGAGCTTTGAGTACTATTTTTAAAATCTTATTAATGTGAAAGATTCAGGACACCTTTTAACCTCATTTCTAAAGTTTTATCTTCTAGTACATGGACAATATTTACAGAGAAAGAAACCTATTGATCATTTGACTCTGAAAAAAAAAACCCACCAGTTCAAAAATCTCACTGTCGAAACTAAGCAAGAAGCATACAAAAACAGAATTTCCTACTAAATAATTTTTCTCAAATTTAAATATTTTATTTTAATGCACTCACTAATGAAAGATTGAATAACAATATGTTTGCTTGTGGGTAATATAAATACAGACAATGCAACTTGAGAACGAATTTAGGTTTCCTTTATTCTTATTTAAAGGATGTTTGACCCTCACCCTCCCAGAAAACTGTCTAACTATGAATACTTTCTATTAATTTCTCAAAATAACTATGGCTGATACAAAGCATACTTGTTCTTCCATTGAAAGAATTCATTTTCATACACTGGGAACAAAAATGGTTTGGCAAAAGGCATGAGAACAGAGTGTTAGTTTAAAATGAAGAAGTGAATGTCCACAATGAAAAGGCAATAGACTTTCTACTCAAAATATTAACTTACACATTTATCATTAAACTGAGAATTCCAGGGGCGCCTGGGTGGCTCAGTCGGTTAAGCATCCGACTTCAGCTCAGGTTACGATCTCGTGGTCCGTGAGTTCGAGCCCCGCGTTGGGCTCTGGGCTGATGGCTCAGAGCCTGGAGCCTGTTTCCAATTCTGTGTCTCCCTCTCTCTCTGCCCCTCCCCCGTTCATGCTCTGTCTCTTTCTGTCTCAAAAATAAATAAACGTTAAAAAAATTAAAAAAAATAAACTGAGAATTACAATTTGATTCTCTTCTAGCACAATGGTGCCCAAATTTGCCCTCTATACACTTAGATCAACAAAACTACCTAGGGCCTTTATCTCTGTATAACTGCTCTGTTTGTCCTCATTGGTTCTGATTGCACCTGGCTTTTCCTACTCCAGCACTGTCTGTTCCCTCGAAAATATTTACAGTCTCTCAGGTTAGTCTTGCCCTCCACCCAACCACTCTCCATCATGTAGTTTTGTTTATATGAGTGGTTGTGGATGGGTGGGGAGACAATAAGCAGTGGTGGCTTACTTGATCCTATGGCACTAGGTTGCTCCCTGCACTGGTGACTGCTGAGATGTGACAGATTTTGGCTGTGGCTTATTTTTTTGCTTTTCCCCCAGCCCTTTCATCTATGCAGTGTTTTCATAAATAGTTAATTGCATCTCTATTATCATATGTAAATATGAATGGAAAATAATGAAGGAAATAGATATTGCTGAGTAGGAAAATTCCTGCCTAATAGGATTTTGATGAAGAATATCAGATAAGCTATAGAAAGTGTCTGGCATATACTAGGCCTTTAAGAAATGTTAAAAATGTTACTCCCAGAATCCTCCTTTCTATAAAAATGAGATTTTGACATAAAAGAAATAGCATGACTGTAATAAATAACATATAAAAACATACACAAAAAACATGAAGTGTACACACATTTATGAGCTTTGGTACTATTTTTTTTCATTGTAGTATATGTTTCCTGATGGAGTTGGAAAGAGGAAATGATATTTTTCCCATTTATTTTTATTATTTAGTGATTTATCCTGTCTGATTCTTCAGTCTTCAGTTTAACAGCAGAGAAACGCATACACATATACACACTGGCTCTATACACGTAGAAAGGAATTGTAGTCATTTTTCTCCCAGTGACCATGTCCTGTAGGTAGTTGGAAATGAGAGTCTGGGGATCAGAGAGAACAGTGGGATGAACACATGGACTTGAGCCAGCAGTGCCCCACATATATGTGCTGAATAAATGAATAGTTGTGAGAGACTCAGTTCTAGAAGTCATTAACCAATGAAACTGGTATACATATGATTTCAGTCATAAAAATTATATATATATATATATATTCCTCTATATATGTGAATTTAAAAATAAATTTAGGACTATTTATTCCATAGTCTTTGTCTCTTTTTGTAAAAATTGACTTTTCTTTTGCAATAAAGGTAACATATTGAGATAATCACCACCTGCTAGTCAGAGTCACAACTACATTTCTGGATACCTCTGGTGGAGGCTCTACACGGATTTGGGGAGGGAGGGGCCTCTGTTCTGACCACCAAACAGGGCTTGCTCTAGATTTGAATGGCAGAGGCAGGCCGTCCTGCAGAGTCAGATGCTGCCTGGTTCTCTGAACTTCTGACAGGAAGTTTCACCCCTGTTTTATGAAGTGAAAGCTGCCAGTGTGAGTTTCTCTGAGGGGTTGTGTGTGTGTGTGTGTGTGTGTGTGTGTGTGTGAATATGTGGCTATTTTTGGCTATATCCATTTAGACACATTTGTACTTACACATATACATATACGTTTGCACTTTGTTGTATTAGCAACAATAACTGGGATTATACTGTATATACCTCATGTAATCTGCTTTTTTTTAAATTTAGCAATTAACTATGAATTTCCAATAGATTTATATGAGGCCAATAGATTTATATGAAAACAGGGATCAAATCATAACAAGTTGTTTCTTGTTTTCCAAAATTTATCTCATTTACATTTCTCAATTATAAAACTAATATATATTTGTAGTTGATAGAAGTCAAACAGTAAAGATATGTATATGTGGAAAATGAAATGATCGTGTATCTACCTCCTTTCATCCTGCTGAGCTATCTTTTGTTGATGGTGTGGAACACCTTCTGCAGAAGCTTTTCTCAAATGTATATGTACAATGTATATGCATATGCACAATATGTATGACATACATACTTTTTATGTAAGAATGGGATGGCAGCAAACTTTCTCATGAAATTTATATTTTTTGGCTGAGAATAAATTTTCATGACTTTTATTTGTAGGTTTGTTGTTGTTGGATATCTTTTCATAAGTTTAATTGCATTCCTCTAGTTGTCTATGAGATTTTTGGTTTTCATCTATTTATCTCCTTCTGATTCAAGAGGGTTCCTGGTATACAAAGTATTTGTTGCAGTATATTTGGACAATTTCCCCTCTAACTTTTGATATATCTTTTAATCTTTAAATCTCATTGATTTTTATGATGAACTCATTTGATATTGTCAATTCATTACCAAAGTTTTGAAGGAGTGTTTGGAAAATGTTTATTGCTGAATTAAGGAATTAATTATGGTTTTATTTTACATACTGTTTCATAATCTCCATTCAAAGCAGAATTTGTTCATCTTGCCAAATGAATATTTTTTCACTGAAAAATAAAATTTAGTTGGTGCCATCTGGTGACCACATCCAGAATTGCAGTTTGGCTTCACTAGCCAGAAGCCTTAAAAGGAGGGAGAGAGGAAAAGAAAGCTTTCCCAGTGGAAGACCTCTGGAGGAAATTTTATGGGGTTTATATGGCAAAGGAAGTATTAAGTGGTGATGCAGACAGAGCCCATGGTTATTAACTCCTGTGACAGGAAGTTTTCTTTGGCCCTTCTCTCAAATGATGGAATGCATGTATGGGTGTGGTTATACATGCAAAGCTGTGTGCAATCTTTTTATGTTCTAATATATTTAACATATTTAATGTCAAGAAACATATTTTTCAATATTAGTTTTATAAATAAAGACACAACTAGGTTTATCTTATGCTGTCATAATTTTATCTTAGTTATTTTGTTAATTAAAAATCAGTGCATATATTTCCCCAAGTCCCTGGAAACATAGGAGAAATATAGATTTGTGAGAGGAATTATCCTGTATCCCCTTCAACTTCTATTTCCTTCTCAAAATAACCACTCAATATATTTGTTAATATTCCCCATATATGTTTGTGTGGGATTGTTTATAATTTAAAATATGACATATGTATGTTCTTATGAAAATATAAATATTTCAAAAATTAGGTCATGTTGTACATTATGTTCTATATATTTTTATGTATTTATATATCTCAGTGTTTCTATTGCATTTATTTTTCATTTAACTTTTGGTGTGGTTGAGCAATTTTACATATATTTGATTGACATTCATTTTTCTTCCTTGAATTATCTGTTGGTATATGTGAACATGACTCTTTCAGCTAGTCAGATTTCCTTATATGGAAATTAATGGTATATTAATTATATCTGTAAACTATGTTGCAAATGTGTTGTGTTTGGTACAAAACCCTGACCTGATCCCATATCTACCTCTTTTTTCCCCTGCACAGACACTTTATGGATACTCTTCTGGGAAGAGGTGGCCTGGTATCTACCCTGGACTTACACTACTGAGCTGTGACTGGTCCCTTCTGCCTTTAGGGAGGTGAAATATACTGGCACCCAGTTCTTACTTCTGAGATCCAGACCACTGTTCTAAGGGCATTACATCTCTGTACATTATGGCCTCTTTGCTCTGACCCTAAGCAGTTTTGTCCACTGGCCTTCTCAGCACAGGGTTGAAGCCATTTAAATATGGCAGCTTTTACTATGAATTATACATTTTAAAATAAGAAAGAAGAAGGAGGGTGCTTGGGTGGCCCAGTTGGTTAAGTGTCCAACTCTTTATCTCAGCTCAGGTCATGATCTCATGGTTTGTGGGATTGAGCCCTGGGTCAGGCTTAGTGCTGATGGTGTGCAGCCTGCATGGAATTCCCTCTCTCCCTCTCTCCCTGCCCCTCCTCTGCTCTCTCTCTCTCTCTCTCAAAGTAAATAAACTTAAAAAAAAGTTTAGGGGGGGCGCCTGGGTGGCTCAGTCGGTTAAGCGTCCGACTTCGGCGCAGGTCATGATCTCGCGGTCCGCGAGTTCAAGCCCCACGTCGGGCTCTGTGCTGACAGCTCAGAGCCTGGAGCCTGTTTCAGATTCTGTGTCTCCCTCTCTCTCTGACCCTCCCCCGTTCATGCTCTGTCTCTCTCTGTCTCAAAAATAAATAAACGTTAAAAAAAAATTTAAAAAAAAAAAAAAAAAAAAAAAAAAGTTTAGGGGCACCTGGGTGGCTCAGCCGGTTAAGCGGCTGACTTTGGCTCAGGTCATTATCTCACATTTCGAGAGAGAGTTCGAGACCTCTTCAGGCTCTGTGCTGACAGCTCAGAGCCTGGATCCTGCTTCGGATTCTGTGTCTCCCTCCCTCTCTGCCCCTCCCCTGCTCATGCTCTCTCTCTCTCTCTCAAAAATAAACATTTAAAAAAAAGTTTAAAGAAAAAGAAGAAATACAGTCATTTCAGAATAAGGGTTGTTATTTAATTGAAGAGTATTTAATAACGAGTATTTAAAAATAAAATTTTGAGGATTTTATTTATTTTGCCAAATTAGTATATCAGGGTATTAATTCTGTGGCCAGAACTCCCACACCAACCAGAAGATACTCATTATTAATTATGTGATGCATATTCTGTCAATTTTTTTCCAGGATATATGCTAATAAAATGCACAGATATTTATTCAGATATAAAGTGTATATTTTTACAAACTTGTGATCACTATCTACATATTGTGTTGGTATTTACTTGTTTCACTTAGGATGAGAGCATTTCATCAGTTTTTTAAAGGATTTTATGGGGCATTTATGTTTCTTTGAATGAACATTCTCTGTTGTAATCTTTGGTTCATTTTCTTGTTGGTTGGAAGAATGAAGATGTTAACCTCATATCTGCAATATATCTTCCAAATATTTTCTCACCTTTTCATATACATGCTACTTTTAAATTTTGCTATTAAAAACCATCTGTATAGCATATATAGATATATGTATATGCAGTGTATATGTACATATATATAGTATACATCAGACATATACCGCCATCATATATATATTTGAATATATATATATTCAAATATAAAAGTAGTAATGAATTCTTAGAGCAAAACTCTAAATGATACACTTAGCTTCAATGACTCCTTACCCAAATAACAGAGCAGAAAAACACTGGCACTTTGTGTAATTCCAGGTTTTGAGTTCCTGAGCATTAATTTATAAGGTTATTTTCCCTGGGTAAAGTTACCTAATTTCTTATAACTCCTGAACCATAATCTGAATAATGTCAACAATGAACACAAACTGAATAGCCATAAGGATTAAGTTAATGTATAAAGTACCTGTTGACTAAAGTCCTTGTGTAAATGTCAACAACCTTTTCTCAGGTCACCCTCCAAAACAGGCAACAGCTCTGTTGTCACAACAGCCTTGCTTAACACCTCAGAGACCAGCTCATCCATGTGGTTTCTATGTGTGGTCCTCCTGGCACAAGGTTCCATTTCTAAATTAAGTATCACATTGACTACCCATATGGACATAGTTCCAGAAGAGTTTAAAACAATCAGTTCTTAAACTGTGGAAGCCCAACAGCGAAAAGGGAAGCTGATGGGTATATTGTGGGGAGTGAGAGAGAGAGAACCCCATTCTTGTTCCTGACTTGATGTGTAACTCTGGAGATGTATAGTGCTCTGTGAGCCTATCTTTTATCATCTGTATAATGGGAATAACAATACATTCTTCACAGAATGGGGAGAAATGGAAAAAACCTATAGAAACGTCTGGCACATTGTAGGACTTGGACAAACATTAGTACTGCCCAGCCTGCCTCTTTCTGCCCATAAAAGAGTTGACTTTGTAAAAAATTATGTATGTATGTATGTATGTATGTATGTATTTATAATTTACATACAAGTTATCATATAGTGCAATAATGATTTCAGAGTAGATTCCAGTGATTCATCCCCTACATATAACACCCAGTGCTCATCCCAGCAAGTGTCCTCCTTAATGCTCCTTGCCCATTTAGCCCACCCCCCACCCACACCCCTTCCAACAACCCTCAGTTTGTTCTCTATATTTGAGATTCTCTTATGTTTTGTCCTCCTCCCTGTTTTTATATTATTTTTCTTCCCTTCCCTTATGTTCATCTGTTTTGTATCTTAAATTCCACATATGAGTGAAGTCATATATTTGTCTTTCTCTAATTTTGCTTAGCATAATCAACTCTAGTTCCATCCACATTACTGCAAATGGCAAGATTTCATTCTTTTTGATTGCCAAGTAATACTCCATTGTATATATATACTACATCTTTATCCATTCATCTGTTGATGGACATCTGGGCTAAAAGGGCTGACTTTTAAGTAAGCCAAAGAGCATATCTCTCATAGAGAGTATCCAGAAATGTAGCCAAGGGAGATAAATGTACAGACATTTTCCTGGTGTATGAGCTTTGGTGTCATTCCTGTGCTGTCGGATGAATTAACCAACAAACTTTGAGAAAGGTAAGAAAATAGGTTTATTTTATTCCAGGTGATTTCCTGTCCCTTTCTTTTACCTTGTAGTTTGTTACTGGTGGAACAGTTTCCAACTGAGCCTCAGAAAAAGAGAGCATATATGGGAACAAAGTAATAAAATGTCTATTGGACAGAAAAATAGCTTCAGGAGACCTGTGCCCGTGTCAAACCACAGGACCTTGGGTGAATCATTTCTCCTGTGCTGGCTTCAGCCCTAACACAGAAGAAATGTAACATAAAAACATGGTTCAGGGCACGGATTTGACCATGGGCACCTTTAGTTGCAGGATGCATTATTTTTTTCCTGATGTTTATTTATTTCTTAGAGAGAGAGAGAGAGAGAAAGCACAAGCACAGGAGGGGCAGAGAGAGAGGGGGAGAATCGCAAGGAGGCTTCATGTTGTCAGCATAGAACCCAATGTGGGGCTTGATCTCACCAACCACGAGATAATGACCTGAGCCTATATCAAGAGTTGGTCAATTAACCAACTGACTACCTAGGTGCTCCAGGATGCGTGATCTTTAGTGATCAGTTTCCTTTGAGTCCCACCTTTTCTCTTGTATTAAACGGAATCGGGATGGTAGTTGTCCCTTAGAGTTGTAGTTGTAGTGAAGATTAAATGAAACACTACATTGAAAGCAATCAGAGCAATGAGCAATGAAAGCAATCAACACCTTTAGTGTTGAGTACATCTCTGTGTCATTCATTCTAATTACCACTACTCCCAGTCATTCAAAAGGATAATTGTGCGGATGGGCTTCACATTGCCAGGTAATGTGATTGTTCTGTGGTGCTGTAATTTCATCACTGCTGGGAAACAGACTGGTTGACATACAGATTAAGGAAGACTAGAAACCTCATGAGCAGGACCAGGTATTTCCATTATTTAATATGAAACAGGTGTGGCATTTCCAAGCCTAAGGATTAAAGTGCATTGTTCAAGAACTGGAACAGGTACAGTTGTAAAGGTTCAATAAAAATAGAAATTTAAAAAATGGATGCATGTCATCATACATTTGTCCAAACCCATAGAATGTACACCAACAGTGAACCCTAATGTAAACTATGTACTTTGGGTGATTATGACTTGTCATTGTAGGTTCATCAGTGGGAATAAAAGTACCACTCTGGATGTTGATAATGAGGGAAGTTATGCATGTTTGGGAGCAGGTGGTAACTTCCCCTCAATTTTGTTGTGAACTTAAAACCTCTCTAAAACAATAAATAAAGTCTTTAAAAAATCAGAGTTAAATACTTTCCTCATACCCAAGTGACTTTTTTAATGTTTATTTATTGTTGACAGAGAGACAGAGCATGACGGGGGAGAGGGGCAGAGAGAGAGGGAGAGAATCTGAAGCAGGCTTCAGGCTCTGCGTTGTCAGCACAGAGTCCAACCCGGGACTCGAACCCACAGACTGCGAGATCATGACCTGAGCTGAAGTCGGGCGCTAAATGGACTGAACCACCCAGGCGCCCCCAAGTGATTTAATGTTAATTACAAAAATAAAAAAGATGGTAATAACATAAAAACTGCATATATGGTATCACAGTTCTATGAAATGCCAATGTAATGTATATACAATATATTTACATATATGCAAGAAAATTAACGTTAGGGGAATTGAACACAGCAAAGTGTGACTCTTTTTCAGTGATAGTGGGATTGTTGATTATTGATGTTTTCATCTCTGTAGTTAACTGTAGTTTAATTGTTTGGTAAAATGAATATACATTTTTGATAAAAAATTCAGACCTTATAAGTTTGTTACTTATCAAAAATATAAAGTATACTAAATTTTACAAAGAGCTATAAAAACCCACTTGTGTACCCACAACCCAGGTTAAGCAATAAACTAGACAAATGCTTTGAGTCCATCTCCTTGATTGAACCATCCTTCTTTCCCCTCAGATGTAGCTAATAACCAGAATGAGGTGTTTGTACACTCCATAAATTGCTTTATACTTTAGCTGTGAATGAAAGTATCTTTAAAAAATGTACAATAGCCAAATTATGGAAAGAGCCTAAATATCCATCAACTGATGAATGGATAAAAAAATTGTGGTTTAGGGGCGCCTGGGTGGCGCAGTCGGTTGAGCGTCCGACTTCAGCCAGGTCACGATCTCGCGGTCTGTGAGTTTGAGCCCCGCGTCGGGCTCTGGGCTGATGGCTCAGAGCCTGGAGCCTGTTTCCCATTCTGTGTCTCCCTCTCTCTCTGCCCCTCCCCCGTTCATGCTCTGTCTCTCTCTGTCCCAAAAATAAATAAACGTTGAAAAAAAAATTAAAAAAAAATTGTGGTTTATATACACAATGGAGTACTACATGGCAATGAGAAAGAATGTAATATGGCCCTTTGTAGCAACATGGATGGAACTAGAGAGTGTGATGCTAAGTTAAATGAGCCATACAGAGAAAGACAGATACCATATGGTTTCACTCTTATGTGGATCCTGAGAAACTTAACAGAAACCCATGGGGGAGGGAAAGGAAAAAAAAAAAGAGGTTAGAGTGGAAGAGAACCAAAGCATAAGAGACTCTTAAAAACTGAGAACTGAGGGTTGATGGGGGGTGGGAGAGAGGGGAGGGTGGGTGATGGGTATTCAGGAGAGCACCTTTTGGGATGAGCACTGGGTGTTGTATGGAAACCAATTTGACAATAAACTTCATATATTGAAAAAAACAAAACAAAACAAAACAAAAAATAAATAAATAAATAAATAAATAAATAAATAAAAATGTTATATACACATACATACATATACATATATATTAATCTTCCATTTGATAATTTGATACAACATTATATTTTTAAGATGTATATATGGCTTGATTTCTATAGGTCTAAGACATTCATTTTTACCACTATACAATATTACACTGTAAGAATGAATCACAATGCATTTTTTGTACCACTTTTGATGGACATTTTCTTTTTTCCTATAGTTTTCTTTCACAAACAATGCTGAAATGAACATTATTATAAATGAAGCCATGTGCTCACTTGCCAGATATTCTCTAGTTTCTTACTACTCAAAATGTGATCCATGCAGTAGCAGTTTCAGCATTACGTGGTGTATTAGGGTTTTTCAGACAGAGTCAATAGCATATGTGTGTGCATGCATGTGTGTATGAGTATACATTTTTGATTTTATTCTTTCAGTTTGAGACATTATTGACATACAGAACTGTAAAGTTTAAGGTATGCAGCATAATGACTTGACATATATATTGTGAAATGATCACTACAATAAGTTTACTTAACATCCATCCTGTCACACAGATATTGTAAAAAGAAAAAAAATGTTTTTTTTCTTGTAATGAAAACTTTGAGGATTTGCTCTCTTAGCAACTTCCAAATATACCATACAGCAGTGTTAACTATAGTCATCATGTTGTACATTATATGGCCACTACTTTTTAATGTTATAACTTGAAGTTTGTACCTTTTGATCACTTTCATCCAATTCCCCACCCCTTACCCCCACCCCCGGCTTCTGGAAACCACAAATCTGATCTTTTTTCTATGAGTTTGTGTTTTTTTTTCACATATAATTGAAGTCATACAGTATTTGTCTTTGTCTGACTTATTTCACTTAGAATAATGACTTCAAGGTATATCCATGTTGTCTCAAATGGCAGAGTTTCTTCTGTTTTATGGTTATACACACCACCAAGAGTAGACAAGTGTACACTAGCATTTATATTTCTTTGTCTTTTTGATGATAGCTATTCTAACATGTATGAGGTGATATCATATTGTGGTTTTGATTTGGATTTCTCTAAGTTAAGTTCCTTTTCATGTATCTGTTGGCCACTTCTATCTTCTTTGGGAAAATGTCTATTTAGGCCTTTGCTCATTTTTAAATTGGATCGCTTGTTATTGAGTTGCAAATGTATTTTATGTATTTTGGATACCCCTTATCATATATATGATTTGTAAAATTTTCTCCCATTGCATAGGTTGACTTTTTGTTTTGTTATTTATGTGTGTGTGTGTGTGTGTGTGTGTGTGCAGAAGCTTCTTAGTTTGACATAGTTCCACTTGCTTATGTTTTATATTGTTGCTTGCCCTTTAGGTGTCATACCCAAGAAATCATGGCCAAGACTCATGTCAAGGAGCTTTTCTCCCTATGTTTACTTCTAGGAGTTTTATGGTTTTAGGTCTTACAAAACCTATAGTAAAAGATAGAAGTCTAGTTTTATTCTTTTATATGTGAATATCTAATTTTTCCAGCACCATTTATTGAAGAGATACCTTATTCTCCATTGTGTATTCTTGGTTTGCTTGTCAAATATTGGTTGACTGTATATACTTGGGTTTATTTCTGGGCTCTCAATTCTGTTCTATTGGTCTATGTGTCTGTTTTTATGCCAAATACCATGTAGTTTTTATTGCTATAGCTTTGTGCTATAGCTTAAAATCAGGAAATGTATATCTCCCAGTTTGTTCTTCTTTCTTAGGATTGCTTTGGTTATTTAGCATCTTTTGTGGTTCCATATAAAGTTGAGGATTATTTTTTCCATTTCCTTCACAAGAAAATGCCATTAGAATCTTGATAGGGATTGCATTGAATATATGGCTTTGGGTAGTATGGACATTTTTACAATATTCTTTCCATCCATGAAACAGGATACCTTTACAATTATTTGTGTTTTCTTTGATTTCTTAAATCAGTGTTTTGTAGTTTTCAGTGTAATGATCTTTCCCCTCCTTGGTTAAATTTGTTCCTAAGTTTAATTGCTTTTGGTGCTACTGTAAATGGGATTGTTTTATATCTTTTTCAGAGAATTCACTGTTGGTGTATAGAAATGCTACTGAATTTTGTATGTTAATTTTGTATACTACCACTACTGAATTCATTGATTAGATCTAACAACTTTGGGTAAAATCTTTAAGATTATCTCTGTATAAAATAATATCTTCAAATAGAGATAAATTCACTTATTTCTTTCCATTTTATGCCTTTTATTTCTTTTTAACACCTAATTTCTCTGGCAAGGACTTCTGTGCTATGTTGAGTAGAAGTGGTCAAAGTGGTCACTTTTGTGTTATTCTTAATCTTTGAGAAAAAGGTTTTAACCTTTCACCTTTGAGAATTATGTTAGCTGTGGGCTTGTCATATATGGCCTTTGTTATGTTCTTTCTATAACTAATTTGTTGTGAGTTTTTATCATGAATAGATGTTGGATTTTGTTAAATGCTTTTTCTGCATCTATTAAATTATCACATAATTTTTTCTTTTGTTCTACTGATGTGATGTATCACATTTACTGATTTACATATGTTGAACCATCTTTGCATCTCAGCGATAAATCCCATTTGATTATGGTGAATTATCCCTTAATGTGTTGCTGGAATTGGTTTGCTGATATTTTATTGATATTTTTTGCATCCAAATTCATCAAGGATATTGGCCTGCAGTTTTCTCTTCTGGTAGTGTCCTTTTCTAGTTTTGATATAAAAGTAATGCTGTCCTCATAAAATGAATTTGGGAGTGTTCTTTCATCTTCATTTTTTTGGAAGGGTTTGAGAAAGATTGACATTATTTTTTCCATAACTGGTAAAATTCACCAGTGAAACCATTTGGTCCTGAACTTTTCTTCATTGGGAGATTTTTTTTCATGCTCATTCAATCTTCTTACTAGTAATTGGTCTGTTCAATTTTTTTTTTATTTCTTCCTAATTCCATCTTAGTAGGTTGTATGTTTCCAAGAATTTTTCCATTTCTTCTGGGTTGTCCAGTTTGTTGGTGTATAGTTGTTCATTCTTTGTTTTTAGTTAAGGAGTTCGCTGATGGTATTGTGGAACCTGACAAGCCCCAAAACTGCAGGAAAGGCTGGAAGGCTGGAGACCTAGGGAAGAGCTGCAGTTCAAGTTTGAAGGTGGTTCCTTGGCAGAATTCCCTCTTCCTTCAAGAAGGTCAGTCTTTTCTCAGGGCTTTCAAATGATTCGATGTGACCTACCCACATAATGAAGAGTAACCTGCTTTTCTCAAAGCCTACTGATTTAAATATTAATCTAATACCTATCTTCACAGAAAAATCCAGAATAATGTTTGACCAAATATGTGGGTACCACAGTCTAGGTAAGTTGACACATAAAATTAGCCATCACAAGTGGGATCCTGTTAAAACTGCAAAATTTCAGACCCTGACACAGACACTTGCCTTTCCTAACCCCTCCCCCCCCCAAATCATGCCATCTTACCATTACTACCTTTCTTTGATGCAAGTTAGGGTGCTACACACAGCACTTCTCCCTGCTTTATTTTATACTGCTGGGGTGTGGGACAGTGTCTAATTTTGCATGATCTAGGTCTAAGACTTCTGCTCTTGGATATAGTCACTGAAGGGGTGATGTGATCACATCCAATGACTGACTTTATCCAGCACAGAGGTTATAGGGTGATAGAAATAAGGAGCAGTGCCTGAAGATAAATTTTGTGATCATTAAAAAATGGTAACATTAAGGCCTTATACGGAGGCAAATAGAATCCATATTTAGGACGATTAAACAGAAGTTATACACTAGAGCTAGGGGTGGACTTCCCAGGCATGGATCCTAGAGATGAGGGTATTAGTTCAAAGCAAGATCTGGGACAAAGTGTTGGAAGCAGAGTAACAAACTGGCATCAGAAGGATTTTTAGTGAAGGCACAGAAATTACTTGGAGATAGAAAAAGTCATCATCAAGGCTGCTCTTCCTGGAGTTCCTGCAGCTGCTTCTGGGGTTCCTTTGTCACAGAGGCTTCTAGGTCATGATAGGGTACAGTGAGGGGTCCACCAGCCATCTCCAGCAGCAGCCTTTGTGATAAGTGCATCTTGGAGTTGTCCATAAACTTGATGCCTTTGTACCAAGGGACCAAAGGAATTGGGAGGATTGGCAGAAGAATGAGTGACTGGAGGACCATGGCATCTGAGTTAGCTAGGGGATGAGGCCAAGGATGTGGAAACCTCATGATGTATATGTAATGATGTGGAGAAAATAAGTAAAGGGGCCATGAGATAGGTACCATGGTCCCTGCCCATGAGGGAACTCAGACAACTTGGAGAGCCTAATTTGAGCCAGATACTGAAATTTCTTGCTAACATGTGAGGCTGCCTCTGTTCCTCACAATGTGGCTGGAAGGTGTGCACTGCAGTCTCTGTCTTTGCACTTCTTGTCTTTGATCACTGAGACACTACATGGAATAACATGGAATTACTCCTTATGTAATAGCAATTATTCCTAGTTCACATTTCCAAGAAATTCACACACCACTATCTGGGTTCCTCCTGTAAATGTACATAAAGAACTGTAAAGTGGCAAGTGGTAGGAAATAACTTGTGTGAGACCTGATAATAGAGGCATAATTTGTAAACTGGTGGTACCTCACCTGTGTCATCACTTATAGGATGGCAACTTGAAATTTGTTACTGTTATTATTTTAATTTCAAACATTTCAAAAATGCCTGCTGGTGGTCTAAAGTCCAAATGTTACAGAAGCATGGAAAATAAATTGTACAAGTGTCCCTTTCAACTCTTGCCTGCAATTCTGAACTTCTAATTGCCAGTCGTTGAGAAAGGTCCTACAGAACTGGCCATAACGTGAGATTCTATGATACTGTTGTCTGTCTGGAATGAAGCAAAATGTCTGAATCCCTTCCCCACCCCAAGTACATGGATATAGAGCACCCTTGTCAGCTGTCTGAGAAATTAACTGGGGAGACAGTCTGACTCTCCCTCACTCTCAGGTGCTGAAGTGAGATCCCTCCTACAGTGCACTTTCAGAAAGGATGAGGGGGCAGTAGAGTGGATGGATGAGAAGACAAATGCAAGCATGGTGAGAGGTGTGAAAAGGCCCATTTCCCATTCACTTGTGTGCAAATCATAAAACTGTTGATGGTGTGCCTTTGAATGCATTCAAATGATCAGGAATAAGAAGTAAAATAGGTGAGTCCTCATCTTCCTTCCTTCCACAGCCCTCACTAGCCAGTAGGCAACCCTTGCAAAGCCCCTGTTGTTCCAGGTCACATGGCTGCTTCTGCATGCCTCCAGGTAGAGCATCTGATTGAGCCACACTGTTTCCAAAGACCAATCCCTGAAAGCAGTGTGTGTCCCTTCTCATCAGAATTTATTGACACACTACCTATGAAGTCAAGCCTGGTGTACCTGCAAGGGGCCGCCAGTGTGAATAATGTGGAGGAGAGGGCAGGGCTTTTCAGTCCTGGACCCATTGCCTCATGCTTGGGGTAGGGGAAGAGCAATCTAGGACACACATACAACATGCAGCATCAATCACTCTTTATTATGAAGATAAACAGCAATCATGAGTGGGGGAAATACACAGAACAACTAATACTTCAGGTGGTTATGTCACCTGGCCTGCTAGTTAAAGATAACTTTGGTTTCATGGTTAGCCTGGCCTCCATCCCCAGCCATGAACATGACCTTAGGCTGGAGTAAAGACAACCAAGATGATGTGGACATCCAAGGCTTCTTCTAGGCGATTTGCTTGAAGGCGTCCTCTGGGATCTTTCCCTCATTCTGAAGGGAAGGAGTTGGGACGTCAGAAGAGCCAGATCCCAGAGTTTCATTCCCAGGCTACCCAGCCTCCACCTTCTTGGCCTTCCTGAAGGCCCAGAAGCACCCATCTGTAACCAACCTAATGGATCCCAGACCTCACCTTGAGCATAGTGAAGACCTGACCAGCTCTGGTGTAGTTCCACTCATTGTCCTGAAGGCACCTGGAGTGGGAGGACAGATGACTTCCATTAGTACCACAGTACAGAGACGCTGACCATGCGATGCTAAATATATGCCACCTTTTTGCTGGTATTCATGTACCACCAGTATGAGCACTATGTGTAATGGTGAAGAAAGACCTAGTGAAAATGTCTATCACATTGACACAAATTGCCATGCCCACTAGACTTCAAAACAGAAAATTAGAGCTCTCCAAAGAACAAGGGAGTTTAATATATGTTGATAAAGAAAAACATTCAAGTAGATAAATGGAAATTTATTAAAAGTACAAGTTTCCAATCATTTTTTATT
The DNA here is from genome assembly GCF_018350155.1 of Leopardus geoffroyi. NCBI lineage: Eukaryota > Metazoa > Chordata > Mammalia > Carnivora > Felidae > Leopardus > Leopardus geoffroyi. The sequence goes on from NC_059343.1 coordinate 82,629,285, forward strand.
GAGATATAATGTACATACCATTGTGTTATTATTTTCGTGTACATACCATTTTAAAGTGCACAAATGTTTTCTTAGTATATCCACAAGATTGCTCAACCATCACCACTATTTAATTCCCAAATAATTTTATCACCTCAAAAAGAAACTCCCTAGACATTAGACATGGCTCCCTATTCCTCCCCTTTCCCCAGGCCCTGGAAACCACTAATCTGCTTTTGGTCCCTGTGGATTTGCCTATGCTGGACATTTCATAGAGATGGAATCATACACTATGTGACCTTTTGAGGCTGGCTTCTTTCTCTTAGCATAATGTTTTCAAGGCTCATCCATGTCATGGCATACATCAGAACTGTATTCTTTTCTATGACTGAATGATATTCTACCATATGAATGTACCAGTTTCGTTTATCCATTTATCAGCTAAAGGGCATTTGGGTTGTTTCCACTTTTTGGCTATTATAGATGCTGCTATTAACGTTCCTGTACAAGTTTTAGAGTGAACATATCTTTATTTCTCTTGGTGTATACTTAACAGTGGGATTCCTGGTTTATATGGTAACTTCATTTAACATTTTAAGGACCTGCCAAAACGTTTTCCCTAACCACTGCTCCATTTTACACTCATACTTGTAATATATGAGAGTTCTAATTTACTCACATCGTCACCTATGCTGATCTTCCATTTAGTGACTAAAGCCATCTTCATGACTGTGAAGTGGTATCTCATTGTTTTTGATTTGCATTCCCTAATGACTAATGATGTTAGGCATGTTTTCATGTACTTGTTGCCCATTTATTCGTATATCTTAAGATAAATGTTCATCAAACAATTTCCCCATTTTTAAATTGGGTCGTCTTCCTATCATTGAATTGTTAGTCTTTCAGGTATGCTCGATAGTAAACCTTATCACATATGAGATTTGCAAATATTTTCTACCATTCTGTAGGTTGTATTTATATTTTCTCAGCAGTGTCCTTTGATGCATGAAGGCTTTTAATTTTGATAAAGTCTAATTTATTTGTCTGTTTTTTATTTGGTTGCTTGTGTTTTCGTGTCATATATGAGACCATTATCTATTTTAAGTTCATGAAGGTTTTACACTTATATTTTATTCTAAGAGTTTTTATAGTTATAGATCTTACATTAGGTCTTTAATCAATTTGAGTTGATATGCGTGGCATGGGTCAAATTTATTTTATTTTTTATTTTTTATTTTTTTTTGCATGTGGATATCCAGGTGTCTCAGCATTATTTGTTGGGAAAATTTTTTTTTCTTCATTAATTTTTTTTGGCACTTAGCTGGAAATCAATTGACTATAAATGTCAGGGTTTATTTCTGGAGTCTTAATTCTATTACATTGACCTATATGTCTACCCAAATTTTAGTACCATGCAATCTTGATTATAATACCTTACCAATGAATTTCAAAATTGTGAGGATTGGGAATTCTGAGTCTTCCAACTTTATTCTTCACTTTAAATATTGTTTTGGCTATTCTGAATTCATTGCATTTTAATGTGAATTTTAGGGTCACTTTATCAATTTCTGGAAAGCAGCAAACTGGGATTTTGATACGAATTATGTTGAATATGTACACCACTTTAAGTAGTATTTCTATCTTAAAAAGGTTTTCAATTCATGAACATAGCATGTCTATTCATTTTTTAGGTCTTCAGTTTATTCCAACATATTTGAATGAACTTGTGTATCGATATTCTAATAGTTTCTTAGTGAATTACCTAGGATTTTCCATATGCAAGGTCTTGTCATAGGAACATTATAATGTTTTAAAAGTTTTTAATATATATCATCATAAAATTAGGATACTTTATTCATAGGCCTTCTTTTTTGGGGAAGCAAAATATCCAAATACTTATTTTTCAAATTGCCTATGCATTCCTATTATTTATTCTCCCAGCTCCCTCTTATTCCCCTGTATACCCAATCTCACTTCTGAGACCACTCGGGTTTCATCCCAGACTGAGTGGAGAAAGCCTGCACCATTTCCTGCTGCTCCTTGGAGAGGATGAACACAGAGCTGGAAGTGGATGAAGACACTGGGATGGAGGACATACTCTGAGTCTCATTTGGGCTGGCATCTCTCACAAACAGCTCGTCATTCACGATGCATAAACTGGAGGAAAAATGGACCCTCAGACAACTGACAAATGGACAATCCCATACCCCTAACAATGACCCTGCTGCCACTGTCTCTCAGCAACCAGATTCCTTCCATACCCCTAACTGTGCCTGTCCCATAGCTTCCCTGGGTGGTAACTCTAGCCCTCCCACAGATACACCTGTGGAGAGTTTGTCTACTAGCTTCACTAGATTTGTAAGTTTAAACCCAACGCATTTATTATGCAAAAACAGTCCAAGGGGCAGGATAGTCTAATACCATTTTCAGAGGAAGATGCTGTTTCACTGAAGGATTATGTGATTTGGCCAAGGTCACTCACCTAGTGAATGTTGGGGTCAGGAAAATAACACAATGCTTTGACTCCAGAGCCCACGCTCTTAACCACTAGGCAAGAATAATACTTTCCACAATACTGACAAAACCTCAAGGACATACAGTGCTACATTCCCAACCCCCTGAATCTCAGCTGAATGGGGTGTTTCTACACACACACAGCACTCACCTGGAATTGTTGGCAGGTGTAGCAATAAAGGTCCGGGTGAAGGCGCGAACAGAACCCTGAGACCTTCCTTCCACTTCAACAACAAACAACAAGCAACTGTTCAGTTCATTAGAACTGAACATGCTTCACATGCTTACATAGCATTCCCCAGAGTTTAACTTGATATTCATGTTGAAGGGTACAATTGTTCTATGAAAGTCAGGATGCCGGGAATGGGGAGGGCAATAGGAACAGTCTGCTCCCAGTGACACAGACCTTTTTATGTGCTAGGCCCTGTGTAAATAACTTTATGAATTCATTTGATGCATTTTCACAGGCACACAAAAGATGGGTGTTATTAGCCCCATTTTGAAAATGAGGAAACTTGGAAGCTTAATTAATGGGCCCTCCTTCTCCGAGTGAGGATCTGGGATGAGAGCCATCAAGCTACATAGCCTGTGTCCCTAATGCCTGAGATCTGCAGGGCAGATGGGCATGGACCCATGTCAGATCAGGATGGTTTGGGAGCTGAGTGGAGGCAAGAGAACACTGCAATATGAAGAGAAGGGGAAAGAAAGTTGAGAGGGATCCCAACCAGAGGGAAGGGAGCAGTGGGGAATCTGCAGAGGGGGTCCAACATATACTCACCTTCCTTGAACACCCCATTGACAGAGAAGCAGAGCATCATCTCCTAAAAAGGAATAACCCAGGTGCTAAGTCACCTAAACTTCCTACCCACCTGTGGCTTTCTAGGGCTGCCCTTGGGAGGAAGCAGGTGCTCACCGTATGGAACCACATGTCCACCACGAAGGAGCTGATGTCATGCTGAGTTTTGGGCAGTGTGCTGAGGGAGCACACAATGTCATGTTTTGTATGCTTCAGCAGCTGAACACGCAGATCTATAGGGGGGAAGAGAAACAAGTGAAGGTCAGGTGCTGCCACACCTTGTGCCTTATGATTACCCCCTCACCCCCCCTTTCTCTGCACAATCTTCCCCATCAAACACGCACAGGGGTCCTTGATTTTCTTCATATTCCTGCTTTCCTTGAAGTACTTGCATAAGCTGCTTCTAAGGAGACAAAGAGGAAGAGGAGGTGATAGTCTGGTCAGTGTGGGTGTTTCCAGGAGCTGTCCTTCATCCACTGGGGAGTCACACAACCCAGGATCAGAGTCTGAGCTTTTCTACTCACGGGGCTGGATCTTTGGGGTTGAAGGGAATAGTCAGGGAGAAGCAGGCCTTGTAGTGGTAAGCACAGAGGAGACCTTGGCGGTCTTCAGAGTCATAGATCAAATAGTACCTGTGGGGAAGCAATGAGGATAGTATATCTCTGGGGTCTGGACCTCAAATGAGACTTGAGAACCCCAATGAACAGACCTTTCTCAGCATCCAGTCCCCATTTCTTGTGGTCTCTAAAGTACTTACTGCTGAAGAAATTGCAGGATTAGACTCTTTATTTTCTCAGATCCTCTGGAGCTTTCCTGTAATTAAAAGACATTTGAGACTATGTAGCTGATAAAGCCTCCCTTGTAATACCCCAAATGTTGTTTGATCCTACTTCCTCACCTTGCTGGACTTTATTAAGTATGGGGCATCAGTGTCAATGATAATTGCAGGGGGTAACGTCTGGCCATCCTGGAGAAGGGAAGAGGAAGTCAGCAGTGGAGACCAGGGAGGTGGCCCTGGATACTTAGGGAAAAGGATGAGCCCAGGAGAGGATGAGGGTCAGAAGACAGGTGTGAAAGGGCACTAGAAATGCCCTTTCTTGCCAGGGGCAAGATTACAATGGGTGTCTTCATCATGGGGTCCTGGAAGTCTCTACTATTATATGCAACAATGTGTGTGTGTGTGTGTGTGTGTGTGTGTGTGTACATTTTTTCCAGGAAGAATATCCTTATCTTTTTCAGGAGTCCATGTTTCCTAGTGCATAAAGGTCATGGATACATGCAATCTAGACAAGACCAATGAGTTTGAGGGCAGATATGGAGATGATCAATGTTAGTAAGAGACAATGATGAGTGTAGGCACTTACCAGATGTAACAACTTGGGGAAACATTCCCTGATGGCACTGTCCAAGACCAAAAATAGAAAGAAGTGGTTGATAGCCTGGGGTTGCAATTCTTCATTTGTGTTAAAACACTGATGCCATAAACAAAGACCAATATGTTCTGCCCATCCAGAAGCCCCTTTTCCCATTTCAGCCTCTGATTTCAAGAGGTTTAGGTCCACTACTCTGCTGAGCACTAAACATCTTCCATATGGACTCTCTGAAGGTATAGCCTCCTTATCTCTCTCCACAGCTTCACATTCATATTCCCTACTGCTCTTCTTCCCTCCATCACTTTCTCTCTCTTTCTCTTGCTCTCTCTCTCCCTCTCTCTCCTCTCTTACCTACCTGCTGGGTATCTCCCACCTACACTGTCCTGACTCCCATCTCCAGTGCCACCAGGAGCAACATTTGGAGCCCAGCCTCTGGGGCTCCCTTCCCCTCCCTGCCTCCCTTCCTTCCTCCAGGTCTCCGCTGAAGACTCCAGACAGAAGAGGGAATGAGGTGGGAACCCATGGCTCTGCTACCTCACTAGGGGCCCAGCATTCTGCAGGACCATGACACCTCCCAGGGATGTCCCAGAATGCCAGGGCAGAGAGGTGAGTGAGGCGAGACCCAGGAGGCAGGGAAGGAGGGGGAGGGGGTGGGGGTTCAAGAAAGAAGAGGGAGTAAGGGGAGGAGGGGAAAGGTGAGAGAGACATAGGGGAGTAGTGACAAAGGAGGAAGAGAAAGCAAAGCAAAGTGAAAGGAAAAAAAGCTCCATTATGTTGGTGGGGGCCAGGGAGGAAGAGAGAAGAAGGGAGGAATGGCTCTGTAGCTGCAGCCCTCTCCTTCATCTGCCCTGACTGGCCCTGGCACCTGAGGTAGGAATGGAAAACATGCAGGTGATAGGCTGGGGGCCCATTGGATGCTGGTTGAAACTTTGTCACCTGTGTGAGCTCAGCTGGAGCTGGGTATGGGAAACGAGGCAGATACAGGGGAAGGAGGCCTTCCCCAGAAGGAGCAGAGGGTCAAGCCCCAGCTCACCATGGGCCTGAGGGTCCATGTCCCCCTCTAATTGTCACTGCCTTCCCTCCTGATGGCCCCTGTGCACCTGTGCCTGTCTCAATAGATTCCTTGCCCGTGGAATTATACCCATGTCAGGCTACCCAGGGCTCTTCTGAACGACCAGATGGGATGATGTGACATATGTGGGAGGTGGATAGGGGGCAGTGCCTCTGAGAGGCCTGTCCTTCTGTCTTCTCAAGCACTTCTGCCCTCTGCCTTCCATTCCTACCTTGGGAAGCCCTCTGTTCACTGGCAGTGGTCCAGTTCTTGCCCCTTGACTCAGGGAACCCTAGTTTCTCCCAAAGAAGGTTCAGCTCCTGGCATATGGCCAGAGAAATAGATGTAACGAGAGAAGCCATCCAGGGCCTTGAGGCACAAAGCCACCATGGAAACCTGGGACAGATGGGGGGACATTTCGTTTAAGAGAAGGAAAGCCCTTCTCAGAACAGTTGAAGAAAGCCCCATACCACCACCGAGGCAGGGAGGCCTGTCTCAGCATGAGGCTCAGGGCTGGAGGACCCTACTTGGTCCAGGTCACCAGCATCTGTTTCAAGGCTGCTTACCCCTGGTCCTGGTGAGGAGGGGGAGACCTGCTTCTTGGAGCACATCATAGGTGGGTATCAGAGAAAGCTAAGTGCAAAGTCAGAAACAGATGCCAGAGCATGTAAAGAGGTGAGCAGGTCAGAGGGATAAAAGATCTTTAAGTGAAGGTGAGGGACACAAACAGAGAAGGCAAGGCTTGTGATACTCCCAGAGGACTAAGGATGCCACCACCAGCAGAGGGGCACTGTCAGGGATAGTTCAGGACCCCATGGGTGAAGTTATCCAAGAAGGGTGACAGAGATTCACACTGACCTTATGTAGGTGGACTGGTCTGGGAAGGTGTCGCACAAAGGGTTCCCTTCTAGCCAAAGCTCTTCAAGCTTCAGCCCTTTCATCTTGTTTAACTCCCACACCAAGGTCAGCTGAGAAATATGGGGAGGAAGCTGGGAAGGAGTCCCAGGGAAAGAGACACGCGGGCCCTTGCACCCCCAGCCCCCACCCTTCTACATAGGTACCTTCTCTTGCCTACTGTCATCACTCGGATGAACACTACCACCCACCGTCACCCCCAACTTTGATCTGGCTCCCTCTTCCCACCTCATTTTTGGAGAGGTTCAGGATCTTGACTGTGGGGACCATCTGTATAATGTCAGACAGGCCATCCAGCTGGTACAGTTTGTTGTTGCTCAAGTTCAAGGACAACAGCTTTTGGTGAAGAAGAGTTAGAGTGACAGTTACTATCTAGGGCCTCAGAGACAAATCTGTCCTCCACCTCATGAGTTCCACCCCCTACTATTGATAACAGCACTGGGACTAAGGCCTTACCTCAGGGAAATTCTCTTCAATGATCTGCAGGGTGGCAGCCATGCAGTTTCTTCGATTCAGGATTATATCAATATCATGGCCCACCAAGTCTTCAGGAAGCCAAGAGGAGGCAAACAGAAGGCTGAGAGGGGTCCAGGGCCAGCATCAACCCCTCCCCACGTTACCATCCCTCAGTCTCCCTCCCAGGCAGATCCCTGTGCCCTCACCTGCCCTAGCATTACTGCTATCAACTGTACCTGGGTCAAAGCGGAGACTCTGGAGGTCAAGAGCTTCATGGGAGACATCATAGCGTTTGTGCATGGTCAGCTGCAGAGAAAGGCAGAGAAAGCCACTCTGAGGCTCTGGTAGGGATAGGGAAATTGGGGGCTGGAGGAAGAGGAGGTGGGTCTGGGTGTGGGCATGCAACGGGCCTTGAGTCTGCATTACCTTTAGCTGCTTCATTTCTTCTGGCTTCAACTTATACCGCACAGAGTAGGGTACATTAGAGGGATTGACAAAGATCGATATCTGCAGGAAGGTGAGGTGCTCGGGTAAGCACCAATAACTCTGCTTCCAAAGAAGACCACCAGCCCCTGGCCTTTCCTCCCACCCCGGGGACTAGGTACAGGTAATGCCCTCAACACATACCTTTTGGCTCTCCTCATCACATATCTTGTAGCTGACATCTTTCAATGCAGAGGCAATGCTGGCATCCTGGACAAAGAACCGAGCCTGGTTTTTCACGTAGTGAAACTACAGGAGAGGGAGGCAACAATAATTTTGAAGGATAGAGTCTTCCTGCTCAGTGGGCTCCTCCCAGTCCCCCCCCCCCCACTTCCCTTTGTCCACTCATCTGGCTTCACCATCCTCCCTTACATCCACTGGAGTGAAGGGGACACTGCAATGGCTCTGGATTGAATTCACTAGCCATGTCTTGTCATACTTTCCCCCATAGGGAATCTAGAGATGAAAAGAAGGGATGGGAGTGAGGAGAGACAACCTGGAATTAAAGCTGGAAAACAGACCCAACGGTGTTCTTTTCCAACTCTCTACTGAGCTGTACAGGGCTTCTAAAGAAGGGACTACCAGCATTATTTCTTATTTTTGTGCAAAATACGGATTTTCTAAACCCTCTTTCTCTCCATTGGAAAACTCTCCTACAAATAATCGATGTAAAGTTGTTTAAAGTGGTATTCCTTTGATAAAGTTCCAGCATATTCTAATGAAGATCTTGCCAGGACACTCACGGTGATCTTGAACCAGCTCCCTGGGGTTCCATCTTGTGTGTTCTCCCTCATTTCTCTCTTCAGAGGTTTTCTATCTCTCCACACAGTAACATGGATATGGCCTTCATTATGCCATTTCACTCTCCTCTTGTTCTGTTGGTTGCTATAGAAAGTGCTGCAGAAGGGAAGTGGAGAGGAGAATGGTGGCCATAAATGCTAAGAAAGTCTTCATTTATACACCCTTACCTCTCTGCCACCAGGATTACAAGTAGGATTGCTCAACCATTATTCCACTTTGAGCATTCTTCAATTTTCCAGTGAGAGAAGGAAAAGAAGAGCAAGTAGAGTGAAAGAGTTGCATAATCCCAGGGGTTGCTACATGCAAACCAGGCTATATGGTCACTTACTGTCTTACTTGGGGGTACTCCTGGACATTCCTCATCATCACATTTCCATCATCCTCCTGGTGGTGTGAAAGCTGAGGCTCATATCCACCATGTTCATATTGGGGGTTACTCTTGCCAAAATTACCTCGCAAAGAACTCCAAACTCTCTGTCTTCCTTGAGGTGAGTTACCACCATCGTTGGATTCTAAAAGGGGGACAGAAATACAAGTTTGAAGATACACCAGTGGTCCACTTACCATGTACTATGTCTTAGGCTCACACCATAGTAGGGCAAGCAAAATGCCAACCTGCCCTAAGGGTCCAATCCCACAACCCCCAGAAAAGAAACTCCTCTGTTTGTCCAGACAGGAGAACCTTATTTTACAGATGGCACTATCAGGGGAGGAATCTTGGGGGAGGAGAAGGAGGTGACTGAGTAGGAGCAGGGGAAGAGGAAACTATATTGAACCCTTTAAAGAATGAAACAGGATTTATAAAAACAAACAAATAAAAACAATGTGTGATCCATGGGTTAGATTGCAAACCAGCCATACACCAGGAAGGCATCTGAATTGTGCCTTCTCTCAGGCTTAACAACCACACCAATACCACAGAGGCAATCTCTCTCATGCTTCCCAAATATAATCAGCCACCAAACTGATTCCGCTAACAATCAGCAAGCTGTTTCCTTTGCTGGTGTAGTACAAACTTTAACGTCAAGAAAGACTGATGTAAACAGCCTCCTAAGTTGTCCCTCTCCCTCCAGCTTGCTGTCAACAATATTCAGTTTGAAACATCCAGAGTGAGCTTTCTTTTTGCCCAGCATGAAATGCCTTTCAGCTGAGAAGACAACTCTTTCTAAACTCAGCTCCTCTATAACAAGTATCTGAATGATAATGTGGAATAATAAGTCAACTACCATTTCCAAGTGTGTAGGGATTCTTTTTTTTTCTATTATTGATTTCTAATTTAGGTCCATTATAGTCAGATAATGTATTCTGTGTGATTTCAATTCTTATAAAATTTGTGGAGGTTTGTTTGATGGTCTAGGAGATGATCTAGATTGATGAATGTTACATCGACATTGGGGGGAAAATGCACTCTGCTGTCATTGGGTGGAGTGCTCTATTTATGTCATATAGATCCTGTTAATTTATTATGTTATTCAGATGTCCTATATCCTTGCTGGTTTTGTCTCTAGTAATTTTATACCTTGCTGAGTGGCGGGTGTTGAGGCCCCAACTATAATTATGTATGTGGTTATTTCTTCTTTCAGCTTTATCAGGCTTTGCTTCATGTACTTTGAGGCTCTGTTGTTTGGTTCGTACACTTTTAGGATCATGATGACTCCCCAGTGGATTGATCCTTTTATCATTATGTGAAGCCTCTTTCTGTCTCTTATCAATTTTCTTTGCTCTGATGCCTACTTTATCGGACATTGTAGCCACAGGTATACTTAGACCATGTCTTGGTGGTATTTCACCTTGTATTCACCCCTAGTTGTTGTATTGATGTTCACCCCTTCCCCCACAAATACTCCCTGCCAACATATATCATTCACCACGTAAATTATAGATTTGGGAGTTTTCTGGCATCTACAGAAATATCAGTCCCAATTCCCTCTCCCACAGTGGATTCACTAAGGGTATTTTACTTGTACCATGTTAAACTCAAACACTGTACCAGCAGATAATAATACTAGTGGTTTGGGTGGGCAGTAGGGGGAGGATTAAGGTAACCAGACTGGTAGAAACCAGCTTCCTTTTGGATTCTAATATTTAAGGCTCTCTTGGTTTGTGTGTTGTACATTTTGTACCTCAATTACTCCATGCTGTCTCAGGGCACGATTATGAGTAAAAATCTGTTCACTGCTGATTGCTCCCTGATGTAGTGATTACGACCAGGCCTCAGATTTACTCCTCTGGGAAGTCATTGCTTTCACTCTGTGGCCTTGCTGTCAAGACAATCCTGCTACTCACAACCTTTGGGACTTTTCCTGTGTGGCACTGGAAGTGGAATTAAACATGGATAGAGCATTTGACCCAGAAATGCCAATGGCTCAGTCCTCAAAACTTGAAAGCAACCTGGAGTGCTCTCTCTCTCACACTCCATATCTAAGAGATCAGGAAATTCTTTCACCCCCTCTCTCCAGTACATCCAGAATCTAGCCACTTCTTACCACCACCATTATTACCACCACCCTGGCCAAGACACCAACATCTATCTGTCTCCTGGATTATACTGCCTTCCAGGTCCAGGTCACCAGCAGCAGAGCATAAGTCAAATCATTTGACTCCTCTGCTCAAAACAATGTAACAATGGTTTGATGTCATCAACATGTTAAAAGACCATGAGTTCATAATGATACTAAACAATAACAACAACAAAGAGGAACCTTATTAATGACACTTGGAGAATGGCAGGAAACCAACCGGTTTTCCTGAAAATCCACCAATTAAAGGAAAAATTTAAATATTAAAAGGAGGAATAAGGGCCTGTGGTCAACGTATGGTGTATGGGGGCATCAGAGTCATTTTTGAGAAGTGACATTACTTCAGAAATAACATCGACAATGGGAAAGTGTAAAAGTGAGCTAGCTGACAGCTACAGCAATCCCCAGACTGACCAGTTAAGTTGGGTGCCTAAACAGGGACAGAGGCCTCCCTTATCAAGGTGATTCATACCAGAGCAATCTCTGGCATAGCCTTGTTTTGGGAATCTCACAGGAGAGTGGGCACGTGATTAAAAAGCCAGAGGGACCACGTGTACACACACGTGTGTGCACGCGCATATCCACTTACTGAAGGTTTCCATCTCAACACGATCCCTGTCTTGCCGTCGCTCTGTGAGAATCAAAGGCAATAACAGGAGTATCACAAATCACCTGGTATCTCTCACCCAGGCTGCCTGAGTTACCCCTCAAGCTCCACCAAGCACCAACTGATCCTCCCTCCCATGGAGAAATGGTCGCGAGTATCATTTATGACATCATATGTATTCACATGGCTACTTCCTGGGTCAGTTTGGAATTCTGCCTACATCATTGCTAGGCCTCTGAGCACATGGCAATGGCATCCCTGCTATAGTATGTAAAGAACAGGATGAGAAGTAAATCAAAACTTGCCCTGAGGCAGCCAACATTTGCTCAGTGTTGGGCAGACTCATTAGATTTCTTTGACCTCCTCACAGAAACCCCATGATGACTGTATCTACAATTCCTTCTCAGACCACAAATGTTAGGCTCACAGGGGTTAAGTCCATTTCCCAGGATTTCTCAGTCAAGTTAGTGTCAGAACAGAGATTGTATCCTCACATTTTGGTCTGCCTCCTAAGTATTTGGTCGGCATCCTAAGTATTCCTCTAGCTACTATGCTGGTTCTAATTTAATGGTGAACTTTTGGGCCTCAAGGATAGATTTCTTTGAGCAGACAAGGGATGATGTTTTGTGAATAGGATCTAGTAACTCTTGCTTGGGGGTTGGGAGGGGGAGTGTCCAGGTGCCTTGGAACAAGTGGAGATATCTGTCTTGAACTAAATGGACAAATCTTTTTTAGATCACAGTTTTTAGAGATTAGAAGTCACTTTGAGCTGTCAGTGTCTGGTATATAATGGGGCTTAATTAGTATTTGTTAAATGAATGTAGACAACAATGTAGATTTGGGATCAAGAAAGCCACTTTGGAGAATCCATACATCTCAACCATTTCTACCCACATCTATTTATTCCATAAAAAATGGGCTGCAGAACTGTTTCATAACCTGTTTGTATAACTAACATCTTTTGAACTTTTCTTATGCAGAATTAGTATTTTTTCATTAGTGTACAGTTAGAAATAGAGCTAATTACCCCCCTCTTGATTAATGCTAAAACTACTGATTTTCTTAGGAAGGGAGGGTTTTGTAACTGGTGACAGAAATGAGGAGACGTTTCCCTTAAATCCAGCACAGATAGCTTCCTGAGTATGTGGTATGTGTAGTATGATTGTTCTGGACCTACATGCATGTCTGTGTGTGTTAAGCCTTTTGGTACCATTATCGTCCTTGTCTCAGAGAAAAGTAAGAATGTGTGTGTGTGCACGCGTGTACATGGGCATGTGTTAATATTATCTGTTTTAAATTTGCATAATTAGATTACACATACATATATTTCATATCATGTTGGAAAATGCATTGCCACAGAAAACTGGACCCTAATGTACATTTTCTTTTCATGTATTATGCATTATATATGACCAATTTTTCCTTCTTGTTTTTTTTTAAATCTTGTCATTTTAACATTTGAATTGATTTTCAAATTTAAAGTCTTAGATTTCTGTATACAAGGTATTCCTAATGGTGGAGGCCAAATAACCCAGTGTAGCATGGTTTGGGATTTAGGGTGGTTCCAAGATTTGAGTCCATGTTCTACAGCTTCCTAGAAGAAGCACATAAATATCTTAAATTATAAGAGACAATTTCTTACAGATATTTACACCAATATACTTCTCCACTAATAGTGCAGGAGAGTCTGATTTCCTAGAGTATGCTCAACCATTCAAAAGTCATTCTTACACTTTGACCCAGACATTTCACTTTTAAACTTTATCATACAAAATATTCTCTGCTGGAATATATGCTTATAATTATATGGCTGTGCTTTACAGGCTCTTTGACACAGAAAAACAATGGGACCAGAGAGTGGTTGATATTGACAGAAGAGGGGGTAGAAATGATTGCCCCTGGAATCAAGGGCAGATGGGAAGTAAGGGACATGGATACCCTACATGCAGAGCAAAAAAGCCAAGGGATGGATGTATGGGCCAGAAAGGTGAGGGTGATCATTGGTAAGAAAATGAAACACAACTGGAAAAAGGCTCTGAGGACCTGAATTCATCCTGGCAATATGCACCTCTCTGGAAACCTTCCTTTCTCTCCATGTATAACTTGTCTGTTACTTCATCTTCAAGCCAAACAGTTCCCACACAGAGAAATAGTTCCCACACAGACAGAGAAAGGAGAGATGGTACAGGGGAACAGCATGCAGTGATGAGTCTCTTGGACAGAAGGCTGGAGCTCAGGGCATGTTGTTCCCAGACACAACACCCATCATTGCCCACTGGACTTTTTGAGTCCTGTCCCAGTGCTCATTTCAGCCCTAACATGGAGTCACACATTATTGGTTTGGGGCATAGGATCTGAGGTCAGATTAATCAAGATTTGAATTGTGGTGCTAAATTCTATGGTCCAGGGAAAGTAACTTTGACTTCATGGTGACTCACCTTATTTTTTTTCCTCTTACATTCAAAATAGTCACAGTTTTGCCTCATAAGATAATTGTGACAATTGAGTTAATATATGAAAATACATATAAAACACCTGGAGAAATGCCTGTGGCCCAATAAGCATGGTAAGTAAGTTAGTTACTACTATGTCATTACTTAGTACAAAATCTGTTATTTAGTAAAGGATGAATGTGTGTTATTTGCATTTATTGTTATTAGTCTTCTGGGAAATGAGAAAGAAAATGGAAGGGTGTATGGGAAAAGATTGTGGTGCCATCTATTAATGTATTTTACCAAGTAGCAACAGTAAAACGGGATAGCCCTGGTGAGAAATGATCTGACATACTGATTAAGAGAACCAAAGTAAAAAGCTTAGACTCTGAAACAGGCATACAAAAAGTTTTGAAGGGGGATTTACATTCCCAGTTGCTACATTTTTGCTAAAAATGTATTATTATTCAAAAAATGGTTCAGCTTTAAGTGTTAAGCTAAGTAAGTAAGATAGAATACTTCTGGAACCTTATATGACACTATATGAAAGAAAAAATATCAGGATATAAAACTGTATATAACAGAGTGATGTAAGAAACATGGCTGACCAGGAAGCTACAGGTCTTCCTTCTGCCACATAGACATTGAGTTAACAGCAATATACGAACCAGAATACCTCTGCAAGAACTCTGGAGATCAACTGAGAAGATACGGCACTCAGGCCATTATAAAACCAAGAAGGGATTTTTGCTAAAGGAGTAGGAAAATTCATGTTGTTTTGCAGTACTGTTCATGCCCATCTGCCTATGTGATATACCATGAAACGACTGGGAGAAACTCCCCCTTATTCCCTTTCCTTCATTAGTATGGAAACAAAAGTAGACCATGTATCCAACATTCTGGCTTGTTAGGGGGATGATCCAGGACTAATTTCTGCTTTGTTTAGATTAGAAAACTTACTTGACTTGCATCAGAATTTAGAAAGTGCTGAAAACAGAGGTGAGCAGTAAGTTAGAGGTTCAGTTTCACAGGCAGATGATAGGGAGAGTAAAAGGATCAGAAAAGTTATGAAAGGTCTTAGAACTTTCAGCAAGGTTGACTTTAGTGAAGGTCATCCCCTGGATGAAGCCTGTATACAACAACTGGCAGAGATAGTTGTTTTTTCTAATGATCAAGTCTCAGGAAAAATTACAAGGCCTACAAAGAAACAGGGAAACATGGCCCAATTAAAAGAACAAAACTCCAGAAACTGACTCTAAAACAAAAAGCAGATCCATGAGCTGTCTGACAAAGACTTATAAAATAACTGTAAGAAAGATCCTCAATGAACTAACAGTGAAAACAGATAGACAATTTGATGAAACAGGAAAAAAACATCTGAACAAAATGAGATCATCAATAAAGTGATAAAAACTTAAAAAAGCAGAAATTCTAAAGCTGAAAAATAGAAGAACAACTGAAAACTTTTTAAGAGGAGTTCAACAGTAGAATTGGTCAGGCAGATGAGATAATTAGTGAATATGAAGACAGGTCATTTGAAATCAGTGAGTCAGAATAGCAAGAAGAAAAAAGAATAAAGAAAAGTAAGGAGAACACATGGGACTTATGATACATTATAAAGAAGAGCAATATGGGGGCGCCTGGGTGGCGCAGTCGGTTAAGCGTCCAACTTCAGCCAGGTCACGATCTCGCGGTCCGTGAGTTCGAGCCCCGCGTCGGGCTCTGGGCTGATGGCTCAGAGCCTGGAGCCTGTTTCTGATTCTGTGTCTCCCTCTCTCTCTGCCCCTCCCCCGTTCATGCTCTGTCTCTCTCTGTCCCAAAAATAAAAATAAACTTTGAAAAAAAAAAAAAAGAAGAGCAATATGTGTAGGAGGGGAATCCAAGAAAGAAAAGAAAGGGACAGAGATCTCACTTGCAAAAATAATGGCCCCAAACTTCTCAAATCTGAGGAGAGAAAGGGACATGGAGATTCAAGAAGCTGAAGAAACTCAAATTAGGATGAATTAAAAAAGAATTACACTAAGATATATTATCAAATTGTCTAAAGTCAAAGACAATGAGAGAATCTTGTAAGCATCAAGAGAAAAGCAGTTCATCATGTGCAAGTGAACTTTTTAGAATATTATCAGTTGATTTGTCAGCCAAAACTTTGTAAGCTAGAAGGGAATGAGATGATACATTATAAGTACTGAGGTAAATAAGAAAGGAACTGTCAACCAAGAATACTGTACCTGGAAAAATTGTCCTTCACAAGTGAAGGAGAAATTAAGACTTTCCAGATAAATGAAAGCTGAGGGAGTTCATTATCACTAGAATTGCTGTATAAGAAATGCTAAAGGGAGTCCAATTTAAAATGAAAAAAAATAGTAGAAAGAAAATAGTAAGCTGTATGAAAATAATATGTTCTGCAGTAAAGTTTAATACATGCACAAATATAGTAACCTGTACTATTGTAACTTTGGTGTATTTCATGACAATAAGAATTTACATGACAAAAATATTTTTAAAAACCTACAAATCTATGTTAATTAATATACAATATATAAAAATATGATGTGCCATCTCAATAGCATAAAGTAGGGAAGGTGGAGGTGTAAAGCAGTAAAATTTTTGTATGTAATTGAAGTTAAACTGTTACCAACTCAAAACAAATGCTATAACTTTAAGATGTCTTATGTAATTACAATGATAACCACAAGGAAAATACCTACAGAATATACACAAAAGCAAATGAGAAGGTACTCAAAGAATATCACTACAAAACATCAATTAAATACAGAGGAAGACAGTGAGAAATGAAAGTAGGGACAAAAAAGCTACAAGGCATACAGAAAACAATGAAGAAAATGGCAGTAGTAAGCCCTTCCCCATCAGTTATCACTTTAAATTTAAATGTATTTATTTCCCCAATCATAAGACACAGATAGGATGAATGGATTGAAAAAAACATGATCCAACTATATGGTGTCTACAAGAGACTCACTTTGGATCTAAGGACATACATAAGTTGAAAGCAAAAGGATGGAAAAAGATATTCCATGAAAATGGTAACAAAAAGAGGGCAGCAATGACTATTCTAATACCAGAAAAAATATACATTAAGTCAAAAACTGTCAGAAGAGATAAGGAAAACATTATGTAATAATAAAAGGATTAATTCACCAAGAAACTATAACAGTTATAAATACTAAACTACAGACTCTCTAAATACATGAAGCAAACTGATAGAATTGAAGAGGGAAATAGCAACACAATAGTAGGAAACCTTACTACCTACCTTTCAATGATGGATACAACAGTCAGAGAAAAGATCAATAAGGAAATAGAGGACTTGAGCAACAGTATAGATTAATTGGGTCAAACGTATACAAAATGCTCCCCCAACAGCATACGTTCTTCACAAGTGCACATGGAACATTCTCCAGGATAGACTGCATGTAAGGCCATAAAATAAGTCTTAGCAAATTCAAGAAGACTGAAATAATACAAAGCATCTCTTTCAAACACAATGGAATGAAACTAGAGATCAATAGTATGAAGAGAACTGGAAAATACATGATTGTATTGAAATTAACACATTCATAAATAACCAATGGGTCAAATAAGAAGTCACAAAGGAAATTAGAAAGTACTTTGAGACAAATTAAAATGAAAATACAACATTTCAAAGCTTATGGGATGTAGCATGAGCAGTGCTAAAAGGAAAGTTTATAGCTTTAAATGTGTACATTAAAAAGATGAATGATCCCAAATCAACAACATACTTTTATAGTTCAAGAAATTAGAAAAAGGATAAGCTGAACCCAAAACTAGCAGAAAAAAGTAAATAATTAAATAAAAGCAAGTAATAATGAAATAGAGAAAACAAAAACAATAGAGGGAGGAGGAGTTAAGATGGTGGAGATGTAGGGGGACCCTAGACTTGCCTCCTTCCTCAAACAAAGCTGTATTGAGGTCAGATTACTTGAAACACCCAGGAAATTGATCTATTGAGTGGCAGAAGGATCTCTACAGTGGGAGGGAGACAGCTTGGCAAGTGTGAGGTATGTGGATGTAAATTGGGGGAGAGGAAAACAGTGCTGCTGTGGAGTGGAGGGAACCCTTTCTGTAGAGGGACAAAAGGGAGAGAAGAAGGGAGGTGTTGAGATAGTGCTGCATCGAGTTAGCATAACAGGAAAACCTCCTGGGACCATGAAATGGGGAGCAAGAAGTACTGAAGTACAGAGGGTCCCAGTTCTTTTTTGCAAACAGCATCTGGAGCTCAAACAATGAGGTTTGGGAAGCATGTGACTTTCTCCAGAGCAGAGCTGTGGTGCATGCCCCTGGAGAGCAGGGAGCTGGCTCTGGAGTGCATAGCATGGTGTAGAGATCTCCAGGTGGACTGGGAAAGAACAGTCCCCTTCCCAGAGTACTTTTTGGAAGGGGGTTTATTGCCTTCTCAAGGACAAAAGAGCCTGCAGGTGCCAAAGGCCTTTCATCAGAAGGGTGGTGAGGCTCTACTCCAGGGGGGGGAGCAGATCTATGCCATGCCGAGTCCTTTAAGACTTTGGATTTTGAATCCAGGCTGAGTGCCAAAGTAAAAGAACAGGAGAGTTGTGGCGCAGGGCAAGCTAACTGTCCTTGCCATTCTGTGAGGACTGCCTGAACAGCAAGGGTTGAGATCCCCAGTCAGGGGAGAGATTGGGGTGGCACCATTTTCCCCCCAATACCAGCACAGTGGGACTTCAGAGAGCAACACAGCAGCCTCTAATGTAGGCGGAACCCACTTACAACAAACTTTGCTTCTCCATGCCTGGCAACTGCTTATTTATTGGTGCAAGACTGACTGAGCCAATGCAGCTAGCCTCTCCTCTAGACCAGCACAGCCAGCACCTCCCAGGCACCAACAGACAACTCTTTTTTTTCTTTTTATCCTTTTTTTTTCTTTTGGAATCAGGTGCATAGTTCCTTTTCTTTTCTTTTCTTTTCTTTTCTTTTCTTTTCTTTTCTTTTCTTCTCTTCTCTTTTCTTTTCTTTTCTTCTCTTTTCTTTTCTTTTCTTCTTTTCCTTGTCATTTACTTTTCTCTTGTTTTTGGACCAGGCTTTTTTTATTCTTTTCTTTTTCTTTCTTTTCTGCTTTTTTTTTTTTTTTTTTTGCTTTTTGTTGCCTTTTTTTCCTTTGGAATCAGCCTTATAGTTTTTTGATTATCTGTTTTTTTTTGTTCCCTTTATTTTTCTCTTTTTATGGAATCAGGCTTCCTGACTCCTTTTTTTCCAGGTTTAAATCAACAAATGAATCAAAGCACACCTAGTTATTTAACTAGCCAAATAATCCACCACTGGAAGCAAGGAGTAGCTCTGCAAAGAACTGACTCATGGTAAAGAGCAACCAAAATGCAACAGCAGAGGGCACACAGCATAAAAAAGAAACAGTTCCTGAAATGCCAGGCCCTGGAGAACATATGACCATTTTTTAATATAGTTGTGCATTCAGGTACGGGAAACATAACAAGTTTTTAAAATATGAAAAGACGGAAACTTAGCCAAAATGACAAGACAGAGGAATTATCCCCAAAAGAAAGGTCAAGAAGAATTCACAGCCAGGGACTTGCTCAAAACAGATATAAGAAATATATCTGAACAAGAATTTAGAACAGCAGTCATAAGACTACTAGCTAGGCTTGAAAAAAGCATAGAAGACACCAGAGAAACCCTTGCTGCAGAGATCAAAGACCTAATAACTAGTCAGCATGAATTAAAAAATGATATAAGTGAGATGCAAAATAAACTGGATACAGTGACAGTGAGGATTGCAGAAGCAGAGGAGAGAATAGGTGAAATAGAATATAAAATTATGGAAAATAATGAAGGTGAAACAAGAGAGAAAAGAAATTACAAGAGCATGAGGGGAGACTTAGAGAACTAACTGATTCCATGAAATGAAACAATATCCATATCATAGCAGTATCAGAAGAGGAAGAGTGAGAAAAAGGGGCAGAAGGTTTATTTAAAGAAATTATAGCTCAGAACTTCCCTAGTCTGGGGAGGGACACAGGCCTCCAAGTACAAGAGGTACAGAGATCTCCCTTTAAAATCAACAAATAAAGGTCAACACCACAACATACAATAGTGACACTTGCAAAATACAAAGATAAAGAGAATTCTGAAAGCAGCTATGGAGAGAATGTTCTAAGTCTACAAGAGTAGATACGTAAGGTTAGCCACAGACCTGTCCACTGAAACTTGGCAGGCCAGAAAGGAGTGGTAGGAAATATTCAACATGCTGAATGGGAAATATATGCAGCCAAGAATTCTTTATCCAGCAAAGCTGCCATTCAGAATAGAAGTGGAGATAAAGAGTTTCCCAGACAAACAAAAACTATAGGAGTTTGTGACCACTAAACCAGCCCTGAAAGAAATTCTAAGGGGGACTCTCTGAGTGGGGAAAAAAAGAAGACCAAAGCAACAAAGACTACAAAATATCAGAGAACATCATCAGAAATGCCAACTAGAGATAACACAATGGCACTAAATTCCTATATTTTAATAATAACTCTGAATGTAAATGGACTAAATGCTCCAATCAAAAGATATAGGGTAGGGGCACCTGGGTGGTTCAGTTGGTTGAGCGTCTGACTTTGGCTCAGGTCATAATCTTGCAGTTCGTGGGTTTGAGCTCTGTGTCGGGCTCTGTGCTGACAGCTTGGAGCCTGGAACCTGCTTCGGATTCTGTCTCCCTCTCTCTGCCTCTTCCTTGCTCAATGCTCTCTGTCTCTCAGGGAATAAATAAACATTAAAAAAAAGATATAGGGTATCAGAATGGATAAGAAAACAAGACCCATCTATCTGCTGCCTACAAGAGACTCATTTTAGACCTAATGATACCTGCAGATTGCAAGAGAGGGGATGGAGAACTGGAGGTCAAAAGAAAGCCAGAGTAGGAGATGCACCAACATGACGGAGAAGTCATCCCTCAAACACAGCAGTGTTAAGGCCAGAGGACTTTGAATTCCAAGAGTCCAGCTGAAGAGTGACAGAGATGTCTCCAGGGACCCACGGGGACAATCTGACAGGCTATAGGTGTTTGCAAATAGGGAGAGATAAAACGGGCTGCATAGGCATGGAGGGGAGGGATCCCCTTCTGTGAAGAGACAAAGGGAAGAGAAAGGGTGTGGAAGTGTAGGACTGTATTTGGACAAGAGAAAAACCACGGAGAGGGGATCAGAAAAAAAAAACAGAGAAAGATCCAATCTCTAACTGCAGGGCTTTCTTCAGACTGGGGACAGCTGTTCTGTGTGAGCACCTGGGGAGGAGGGGAGCCAGTCCTCGCCCCAGTTACTAGTCCAGAGGCACAGTCCGCAGTGGGAGAAAGCAATCCCCTCCCTTGAGTGCTGTGGGAAGAAGGTATGCAGGTTCAAAGGACAAAGGACCCTACCTGGGCCCTCTAACCAGAGGCCATTTATCAGCTGGGCTAGCGGCACTTCCCTGGAACCGGGTGCGTGCAGAGCGGAACCTGTTAAGACATCTGGGTTTGAATCCCAGATGAACTCCAGGGAGGCACTGGAGACTGTGGGTGGGGAAAAAAAAGAGCCCGCTCTCGCCCCTGAGGAGAGACTGGATTGTTGCCATTTTTCTCCCCATCACCAACAAGGTGGGGCTTCAGGGAAAGGAAAACATGTACATAGTGGAGGCAGGACCTGCCTACACCAAACCGCACCCCTCCACACCTGGTAACTGTGTATCTACATGAATGAGATTGATGCTGACCATCCAGACAACCCCTCCTCCAGATCAGTGCTACCACGGGTTCCAAGGCACCCAGCGGTTTTACATTTTCTGATTTAATTCTTGGGCAATTCTTATTTTATATACTATATATATATTAATATTAATATATATAAGTATATATTAATATATATCTTCCTTTTCTCCTTCTTATTTCTTCCCTTCTCTAGTCGGGTCATTCCAGCTGTTGGTTTGTTTCAGCAGACATTTTTAATCTATTCTCTTTATACCTGTTCTCTATCTCCTTCTTTATTTTCCTCTTTCTCTCTGGATTAAGCTGTATAGTTTCTCTGCCTGATCATTTTTCTTTTCTTTTCTTTTTCCTTCCTCTGTCATTTCTCTCTTTGTATGGGATATGGTCTTTTCCACCACTGCCTCCACCTTTTTTCTTTTGTAAGAAAATATTTTTTCCAAGGATACTTCAATGAACAAATCAAAGAGCACCTGGTGGAGGGTCCAAAACATCACTATGAGTAGGGAGATAAAGCAATCAGAGTCACAACAACAGACAGCATGCAACACACTCCAAAACACAGCTCCTGAAGGGCCAGGCCCTGGACAGCATATGATCTCTCTTTAATACAGTAGTGCTCACAGGTGCAGGACACATAACAAGCTTTTAAAACACATAAGGGACAGAAAACTAGCCAAGATGATGAAATGGAAAAATTCTCCTCAAAAGAAATTCCAGGAAGAAATGACAGCTAAGGAATTTCTCAAAACAGATATAAACAATATATTTGATCAAAATTTAGAAAAATAGTCATAAGATTAATCACTGGGCTTGATAAAAAGCATAGAGTAGAGCAGAGAATCTATTGCTGCAGATATCAAGGAACTAAACAATAGTTATGATGAATTAAGAAATTCCGTAAATGAGGTACAAAATAAACTAGATGTGGTGACAGTGACGATTGAAGAAGCAGAGGGGAAATTAAGTGAAATAGAAGATAAAATTATGGAAAAAGATGGAGCTGAGAAAAAGAGAGATAAAAAAATTCCAGACCACGAGGGAAGAATTAGAGAACTTAGTGATTCAATGAAACATAATAATATCCATCTCATAGGAGTTCCAGAAGAAGAGAAAGAAAGCAGCAAATTATAGCTAAGAACTTCCCCAATCTGGGTAAGGAAACAGAGAGGGAAATCCAGGAGGCACAGAGAACTCCCTTCCGATGTAACAGGAATCAATCTTCAGCATGACATATCATAATGAAACTGGCAAAATACAAAGATAAAGAGAGAATTCTGAAAGCAGCTAGGGACAAATGGGACTTAACCTACAAGGGTAGACACATAAGGGTCGTAGCAGACCCATCTACTGAAACTTGGCAAGCCAGAAGGAAGTGGCAAGAAATATTCAATGTGCTGAATAGGAAAAATATGCAGCCAAGAATCCTTTATCCAGCAAGGTTGTTATTCAGAATAGAAGGAGAGATAAAAGTTTTCTCAGACAAATAAAAACTGAAGGAGTTCATCACCACTAAACCAGACCTACAAGAGATCCTAAGGGTGTATCTGTGAGTGGAATGTTGCAAAGACTACAAAGGAGCAGAGACATCACCACAAGCATGAAACGTACAGATAACACAATACCACTAAATCCATATCTTTCAATAATAACGCTGAGTGTAAATGTACTAAATGCTCCAATCAAAAGATGTAGGGTATCAGGATGGATAAAAACCAAGATCCATCTATTTATTTGCTGCCTACAAGACACCCATTTAAGACCTGAGGACACCTTCAGATTGAAAGTTAGGGTATGCTACTGGAAGTCAAAAGAAAGCTGGAATAGCCATACTTTTATCAGACAAACTAGATTTTAAACTAAATGTTGTAACAAGAGATGAAGAAGGGTATTATATCATAATTACAGGGTCTATCCATCAAGAAGAGCTAACAATTATAAATGTTTATGCATCCAATTTGAAAGCACCCAAATATATAAAACAATCACAAACATAAGCAATATTATTGATAAGAATACGGCAATTGCAGGTGACTTTAATATTCCACTTACAACAATGGACAGATCATCTAAGCAGAAAATAAATAAAGAAACAATGGCCCTGAATGATACACTGGACCAGATGGACTTGACAGATATATTCAGAACTTTTCATCCTAAAGCAGAAGAATACACATTCTTCTCGAGTGCACATGGAACATTCTCCAAGATAGATCACATACTGAGTCACAAAACAGCCCTCAATAAATATAAAAGAATTGAAATCATACTATGCACATTTTCAGATCACAACGGTATGAAACTTGAAGTCAACCACAAGAAAAAATCTGGAAAGCCCTCAAATACATGCAGGTTAAAGAACATCCTACTGAAGAATGAAGGGATTAACCAGAAAATTAAAGGAGAAATTAAAAAATGCATGGAAGCAAATGAAAATGAAAACATGACAGTCCAAACCCTTTAGGATGTTGCAAAGGCAGTCCTAAGAGGAAAGTACATTGCAATTCAGACCTATCTCAAGAAGCAAGAAAGGTCCCAAATACAAAATCTAACCTTACCCCTAAAGGAGCTAGAAAAGGACCAGCAAATAAAGCCCAAATCCAGCAGAAGAAGGGAAATAATAAAGATTATGGCAGAAATAAACAATACCAGAACAAAATTAAAAACCCCAGTAGAACAGATTAATGAACCTAAAAGCTGGTCTTTTGAAAAAACAAACAAAATTGATAAACCCAAAAAAACAAATAATCCAGTGAAGAAATGGGCAGAAGAAATGAACATTCTTCCAAAGAAGACATCCAGATGGCTTAACAGACACATGAAAAGATGCTCAAAATCACTCATCATCAAGGAAATACAAATCAAAACCACAATGACATACCACCTCATATCTGTCAGAATGGCTAAAATTAACAACTCAGGAAACAACAGATGTTGGTGGATGCAGAGAAAGGGGAACACTTTTGCACTGTTGGTGGGAATACAGACTGGTGCAGCCACTGTGGAAAACAGTATGGAGGTTCCTCAAAAAATTAAAAATAGAGCTACCTTACAATCCAGCAATTGCTCGACTAGGTATTTATCTAAAGGATACAAAAATGCTGACTCATAGGAGCACATGCACCCCAATGTTTATAGAAGCATTATCAACAATAAATAGGAAACTATGGAAAGAGTCCAAATGTCCATCAACTGATGACATGGATGTCATGGATGTCTGTGGAGATTATATGTATATATAATCACACACAATGGAATACTACTTGATGAAAAAGAACAAATATTGCCATTTGCAACAATGTGGATGGAAAACCAGAATTATTATGCTAAGTGAAATAAATCAGTCAGAGAAAGACAAATATATGTTTTCATTCATATGTGGAATTTAAGAAACAGAATAGATGAACATAGAGGAAGGGAAAGAAAAATAAGATAAAAACAGAGGGGGAGGCAAACCATAAGAGACTCTTAAATACAGAGAACAAACTGAAGGTTGCTGGATGGGAGGCAGGTGGGGGGGATAGGCTAATGAGTGATGGGCCTTAAGAGGACACTTGTTGGGATGAGCACTGGGTGTGATACATAAGAGATGAATCACTGGGTTCTACTCCTGAAGCAAAGACTACACTGTAGGTTAACTAACTTTAATTTAAATTTAAAAAATCCCCACAACGAGATATTTGTATATACCTATTAAAATGGTGATAATAAAAAATACCATGTGCTCAGAAGTTCCAGAGCAACCAGAACTCTCCTACACTGTTCATGAAATGCAAAATGGTACAGTCACCCTGGAAAACAGTTTAGCAGTTTCCTAGGAAGTTACACATACGCTTACCATATGACACAGCAATCCCACTCCTGAGTGTTTACCTCAGAGAGAAAAAAACTTAGGTACAAATTAAAAGGAGCTACTCATAATCACTAAAACATAAATGTCCTCCAATGAGTAAATAGATAAACTATGGTTACTTTATATAATACATGATAAGTGGGGGAAAAAACTATTGATACATGTAACAATTTGTATAAATCTCAAAGGCGTTTTGCTAAGTGAAAGAAGCCAGTCTCAAAAGGTTAAATGCTATATAATTCCATTTAAATAACATTCTCAAAGAAAATTATAATGATAAAGAATCAGTGGTTGCCAGGCATTGGGGTTTGGGACGGCATGACTATAGACTTACAGCATGAGGGAGGTTTTTGGAGTGACAGAATTGTTTTGTATCCAGTGGAGATGGTTATAAAATCTACACATGGGTTAAAATTTGTAGAACTGTACACCAAAAAAATAAACTCAATGTATTATTCTTTTAAATAATAAAAGAAAAGAAAACAAAAAAATTGATAACTTCTTGCCATACTTCTCAAAAAGAAAAGAAAGAACCCAGATAGATAAAGTTACAAATGAAAGAGGGGAGATCACAACCAACACTACAGAAATACAATTATAAGAGAATACTATGAAGAATTATATGCCAACAAACTGGACAATGCGGAAGAAATGGACAGAGTCCTAGAAACTCACACACTACCAAAACTCAAACAGGAAGAAATAGAAAATTTGAACACGTCCATAACCACCAAAGAAATTGAATCAGTAATCAAAAATCTCCCAACAAACAAGAGTCCTGGGCCAGATGGCTTCCCAGGGGAATTCCACGAGACATTTAAAGGAGACTAAATACCTATTGTTCTCAAACTGTTCCAAAAAATAGAAATGGAAGGAAAGCTTCCAAACTTTCTATGAAGCCAGCATTACCTTGATTCTCAAACCAAAGACCCCACTAAAAAGGAGAATTATAGGCCAATATCCCTGATCAACATAGCAACAAAAATTCTCAACAAGATACTAGCAAATTGAATTCAACAGTACATTAAAAGAATTATTCACCATGATCCTTTCTTGAGAAAAACAATAGAAAAAAATCAATGAAACTAAGTTGTTTTTTGAAAAGATAAAATTGACAAACCTTTAGATAAGACTCACTAAAAAAATAAAGATTCCAATAACTAAAATAAAAAAAGGAAAGGTGGACGTTACAACTGATACTACAGAAATGAAAAGAATTATAACAATATACTATGAACAATTGCATGCGAGTGAATTGGAAAGCTTAGAAGAAATGTATCCCTAGAAAAACACAAAATACCAAGACTGAATCATAACGATCATCTATATCTATATGTATATCTGTATCTATATCTATATACACAATGGAATACTAAGTGGCGATCAAAAAGAATGAAATCTTGCTATTTGCAGCAATATGGATGGAAATAGAGTGTATTATGCTAAGTGAAATAATCAGCCAGACAAAGACAAATATCATATGGTTTCACTCATTTGTGGAATTTAAGAAACAAGAGATGAACATAGGGGAAAGGAAGGAAAAATAAGATAAAAACAGAGGGGAAAGTAAACCATAATAGACTCTTAAATACAGAGAACAAACAAGCAGTTTGCTTGGGAGGTGGGTGGAAGGATGGGCTAAATGGTGATGGGCACTAAGGACGCCACTTGAGATGAGCACTGGATGTTGGAGGAAATGATGGATCACTGGGTTCTACTCCTGGGACCAGTACTACACTGTATGTTAACTTGAATTTAAATTAAAAAAAAGAAAATCTGAACAGATCAATAATGAGCAAAGAGAGTGATTCAATTATCAAAAAATTCCCAATAAGGTAAAGCCCAGGACCAGAGGCCTTCACTAGAGAATTCTCTCAAATATTTAAAGAATGAATGCCAAATTAAACTTTTCAAAAATATTGATGAAGGAACACTTCTAAGTGTACTCTGTAAGACCAGCATTACCCTTATAATAAAGCCAGACTGACACTATAAGAAAACTATAGACCAATAACCCCTGGTGAATACTGGTGCAAAATCTTCAAAAAATATGAACAAACCAAATTCAACAGCACATTAAAAGGTTTATACATTGGGGTCCCTGGGTGGTTCAGTCGGTTTAGCATCTGACTTTGGCTCAGGTCATGATCTTGTGGTTCATGGGTTTGAGCCCTGAATCAGACTCTGTGCTGACAGCTCAGAGCCTGGAGCCTATTTCAGATTCTGTGTCTCCTTCTCTCTCTGCCCCTTCCCCGTTCATGCTCTGTCTCTCAAAAGCTGAATAAATGTTAAAAAAAAAAAAGTAAAAAAAAAGGGGGGGGCACCTGGGTGGCTCAGTCGGTTGGGCGTCCGACTTTGGCTCAGGTCATGATCTCACAGCTCGTGGGTGGGTGCGAGCCCCGCATCAGGCTCTGTGCTGACATCTCGGAGCCTGGAGACTGCTTCGGATTCTGTGTCTCCCTCCCTCTCTGCTCCTCCCCTGCTCACACTCTGTGTCTCTCTTTCTCTCTCAAAAATAAATAATCATTTAAAAAATGTTTAAAAAAGTAAAAAAAAACACATTTGACAAACTAGGAATAGAAGGAAACATCATTAATCAGCAGAGGGATGTAAATAATAAACGCAGTGAAATATCACCCATACCCATTAGGATGGCTACAAAAAAACACACACATAAAGTGTTAGCAAAGTATGTGAAGAAATAGGAACCCTTATGCACTACTGGTGGGAGTGCAAAAACAGTACAGCCTGTATGGAAAATAGTATGGGGATTCCTCAAAAAATTAAAAATAGAACTACAATATGACTCAGCAATCCCAATTCTGGGTGTATATATTCACAGAATTGAAAGCAGAGTCTCAAAGAGATATTTGCACACCCATGTTCATAGCATTATTCAGAAAAAGCCAAGAAGTAGATGGTAAACTGTTCATTGATGGATCAATAGGTAAACAAATTCTGCTGTAAACAAATTCTGCTGTATACATACAGTAGAATATTATTCAGACTTAAAAAGGAAGGAAATCCTGTCACATGCTACAAGATGGATGAAACTTCACAACATTATGCTAAATTAAATAAGATGGTCACAATAAGACAAATACTGTAGGATTCCACTCTTATGAGATATCTAGTCAAATTCATAGAAATGGATAGTAGAATGGTAGTTACCAGGGGCTGGGGGAAGAGGGCAAAGAGTTTCAGTTTTGCAAGATGAAAAAGTTCTGGAGATCGGTTTCACAACAATGTGAGTACACTTAACAGTACTGAACTATACACTTAGAAATGGTTACGATGGTAAATTTTATGTTATGTGTTTTTTTACCAAAATTAAAAAAATGTACATCATATTACTCAGAAGTAAATATTAGTGGGAATTTATATTCTGATTTATAAATAAAAACATAAAGAAGTCAAGGTGAAAGAACATAAGAATGTCAACTGTGTTTATAAATGGGTGGTTGGAATGTGGAATATTTATACTTTCATGTCCACGCTATACTTGTACATAAGGCTGGGTTTGGGTTTTGTCAGGTGCTTGGGGAGAAGCACTACTCCTGTTGACTCATTACACAGCACAATAGAAACATTTTATTATTTATAATCAGATCCCCCTTCCTTCTCTGTGATTAATAAGCTGCAACACTTTGGATGATTCACCCAATTTATCCTGATCCCAAACTACTTATATGTAAAAATCAGCGATTAGAGTTAGCCACCACCTTGATCAAGATATAAAGCATATTCCACACTTTAAGAGGTTCCCAATTAGTCTCTTCATCTCTTAGCTCCATGTAAACCTTGACCTGCATTCTGTCACTATATATTAGTTTTGCCTGCTCTAGAATCTTATATAAATGGAATCATACATCCTGTATGCCTTTGTCTCTGGCTTCTTCAAGTCAGCATAATGTTTTTGAGATTCACCCATGTTTTTGTCTTTTTAATTGCTGAGTAATATCCCATTGTATGTACCTGTTTACCTTTAATATTGTTTTAAAGAGATATCAGGAAGAAGTCAAAGCATTTATATTAAACTAGCAATTTTTCTTGATCAGTTTTCTATTATTTTATAATGATATAATTTCTTCCTTTACCACTCCTTTATCTCTCTAAAAATATTATCTTCAGGTCCTGTTCAGCCTTTTCTATTTTTTTTATTCCCTTAGTGAAAATAATTTAATTTACTGAATTTGTCTCTTCCACCTTTACCTTGGATTGTGACTGTCTCCTGCAAAGAAAGCTTCACTGCCATTCTTCATTGTGCTGGTGGGTGCTTGGCTTTCACCTATACCTTGTTCTGGCCTTGCCACTGGTTTAGCTTCCTTCCTGACCCACCACTGGTGATCCCTGATTTCCCACTGTATTTTCCCATTTCCTTTCTTTTTTTAAAAAAGAGATTCTTCTCTCTTTCTTACATGGGAATTTTTACTTCATATCTCCAGCATAACTATGTATTTATTACTGTTTCCATGATATATGTATTTATTAATGTAACATTATTGTTCCAAAACCACAAGTATATATTTTCAAATTAAATATTTTTAAATACTTGCACTCTCATCATTTAAATCATTCAGATAGTTCTGAACCTTGTTCACATGCTAAAGCCACTAGGGGAGATTGAAAAAACTTACTAGCACCAGGCTACACCTATAACACTTAAAGCAGAATTGGAATCAGACTAGGCAACTACATTTTTAAAACTCTCCACATGACTGCAGTGTGCAACCAAGATTGAAAACCACTGTGTTAAAGTATCAGTTTTTTGGTTTAGGCTTGCCAGAAGATCCTAAGAATGACTTCCATCTCATTTGCTGATCTTTCACTCAGTGATGTTTTGGAGACCTAGTGGTTCCATTAACATAGAGCAGGGAATTGGCAAATTGGTCCATGGACCAAACCTATCCTGTTGCCTGTTTCTGTGGGCCCTGTAAGCTAATAATGGCTTTTACATATTTCAACGGTTGAAAAATCAGTTCCCACAACTAAGCCACACCATAAACAAATGGATTCCTGAGAAAAAAACCCTACAATCTTCCTGGGCTTAGCCAAAGGCACTTCCAACCACTTACCAGTTACTGTGCACTAGCTTTAAGAACACTTGCTCTAAGCCAGAGTTCAAGAAACTTTTCCTGGAAAGGATCAGTTCATAAATATTGAGGCTCTGCAGACTTTTCACTCTTTGATGGAGCTAGTCAAATCTGTTGCTGTTGGCCAAAAGCTGTGTTCTTTTTTTTATTTTATTTTATTATTTTTTTATTTTTTTAATTTTTTTTATTATATGAAATTTATTGTCAAATTGGTTTCCATGCAACACCCAGTGCTCATCCCAAAAGGTGCCCTCCTCAATACCCATCACCCACCCTCTCCTCCCTCCCACCCCCCATCAACCCTCAGTTTGTTCTCAGTTTTTAACAGTCTCTTATGCTTTGGCTCTCTCCCACTCTAACCTCTTTTTTTTTTTTTTTCCTTTTTTCCTCCCCCTCCCCCATGGGTTCCTGTTAAGTTTCTCAGGATCCACATAAGAGTGAAACCATATGGTATCTGTCTTTCTCTGTATGGCTTATTTCACTTAGCATCACACTCTCCAAAAGCTGTGTTCTAATATAACTTTATGTATGCCATGGACATGTAGAATTTCAAATAATTTTCACATGTAATAAAATATTATTTTAAATTGAAGAAATAGAAAATAATAATATAAAGAGTATTCTTTTTTAAATTTCTTTAACGTTTTATCTTATTTCTTTGAGAGACAGAGAGAGACAGAGGACAAGCAGGGGAGGGGCAGACAAAGAGGGAGACACAGAATCCAAAGCAGGCGCTAGGCTCTGAGTTGTCAGCACAGAGCCCGTCACAGGGCTCAAATCCATGAATGGGAGATCATGACCTGAGCCAAAGTCAGACACACAACTGACTGAGCCACCCAGGCATCCCTAAAGGGTATTCTTTTTTAATAGAAAGCAGATTCTTGACAAAAATGCACGAAAAGGCAAAATTACTATTCAATCCTAATTAGCTATAGAAATGCAAAAAATTAGAAATAATAGCAAACCAAATCCAGCAATGGCTAAAACAGATAATACAACATTATAAAGTTGTGTTTACCCCAAGCTTGCAATGTCAGATTAACATTAGGAGATCCATAATATAATCCAACACATTAATAAGATAAAGGAGCAGGAAAAGGATAATCATCACAAAGATTTCAGGAAAAAAGGCATGCCATAAAATCCAATAACCAATCAAGATTAAGCAACAACAATTCTCAGCTAGCCAGGAATAGAGAGATATTTCTTTAAACAAATAAAAGGTTTTTTTTTTAAACTAGAACAAACACCATACATGATAGTGAAACATTAAAAGCATTCCATATTAAATCAAGAGGCAAAGACCACTCATATAATCAGTTCTGTTCAACATCTTACTGAGTCTCCTAGGCAGTGAGTGAGTGCAGTAACCAAAATAAATACATACACACATGTATACATAATTATTAAATAATTTGAAATAATAGTGAAGAAACAAAACCATCTTCATAAAAGACTGAAGAGAATCTACAGAAAATTATAAGAATAGAGATTAACCATGTTATTGGATGTAATACTAATATACACAAAAGAATTATAACAAACAGAAAATAATATTTCATTGTGAATATATCATTTACAATAGCAAAAAGATTTGGTTCTGTAAAATATAGTATGAATTGGCTCACTTTGCAACCCTTCTACTTGTAAACTCCATGATGTTCTGTTATAGCAGCCTGAATGGGCTAACACTACCTCTCTCTTTGATATTCAAATTGCATATTAGCATAGTTATCCTAAAAATATGACAATATAAAAATCTTTTTACCTTCATTTCTGTATGTCTCACATTTCTTTAATGGAAGAACACATTTTTGCTGTTCCTGTCTTTCAGACATAGTGTTTTGTAGATCAAATTTGGAAGTGCTGAAATGAGAGAAAAAGTAAAGTGGATATACTATAATAAAAATATTACACGTGAAGATATTCTTTAACCATCTATCAAACAATACTTAAAAACACCATAAATGTAAATGCAATCCTTTATTTGCTGAATTCAACTCATTAACTAACACCTACATTGTCTTTATGAAATGTCTCACCTGTAATTTTACTTAATATGCTTTTCTAAAATAAATTGCTGTTTCCACATGAAGAAAACGAGGGAGGGAGAAGGTTTTCAAGGAGTCTAACAAGCAATGGATAGAAAATCAGGAGGAATATCAGAAGTTAATAGTGTCTGGTTAGATTAGTTTAAGCCATTTATAAAGTTCTAGCACAAAAATATATGTGCCCAATATGTACTTTGAAAAACTGCTGAACTACAAAATAATATAAGAAATATATTTTAAAACTTCATATAGTGGCTACTTTCACACTTTAAAATATTTTTTATTATACTTGATCTTTCACACTTTTATTCAAAAAATGTCCAATTCTTAAAAGAAGTCTCCTTCCCTCTTTTCTAGAGAATCAAGTAACAGACAGAAATTAAAATCAGATTTGGAATTGTCTATACAAATTAGCATCTAGGAGGTCTCCGGGGTCCTTGATAACAATATGGTCAGATGATGGCAGATGAATCCATTACACTGCACACACAGTTAATATGCAGGGCGATAATCAAGAATATGGCTTTGGTGTGGGGGTGGGAAAGAGGAACGTGAAGGAGGTCCCACCGCGTTTCTAGAGACTAGCCGTTGAGAGCAGTCCATGAACCCCTGCCGCATCCTTTCGTTTCAATTCTCTGAGTAAACATCTAGTACTTGCTGCTGCCCCACCTACCCGAGTACTTTTTGCCACGGCACGGTATACAAGTTGGTGGAAACACTGGGATCTGAACCAGAGTCTCCCGAAAAGTTTCCCATTTGTCAGGGTGCAAACCACAATTTTAAAAGACTTCTGCGTGTATAGGTCTGACTTCTCAGAAAGCTAAGTTGAATAACACTTCAGGAGATTCTCCACACACTTAAAAGCACAGACAGACACTCGCACACGACCGTAGGGGGATCACATGACCGCAGGATCCCTGTAACCCACAGCTGTTGGGGTCTACCTGACTTCCAAGGCCTTGACTGGCAGGGTCCGTTTGTTGGAAAAATCTAAGCTACCTCAGGTTCAGGAGCCCTCGATTTTCGCGTGACTGAGAACGCTGAGCCTCACGTAACCATTGGATATAAGTGACCAACAGTGATTGGATAGCTGGAGTGTCCACGTGACTGCAAGGGTTTGCCTGTCATGTGATGGTAGGAGCAACATGGCTGCTGACTCATAGATCTGAAGAGTTTGGCAGTCCATGAACTTGTGTGATAGAGACAACTAAACCTGACGTGTGACCATAGCATTCCATATGACCATCAGAAGCAGGATACCCACATGACTTCCAGAGCTTAGGCTTCCACATGCCATTAGCTACTCAGGGTCACATGACAGTAAGAATACACGTGATGGGCAGGATTTAGGAGTCCATGATGCTGTAGTGACTTGAAGAGCTGAATCTACCACATGATCATAGTGGCAACTGGTCCAGAGAGACCAGGTAAACTCAGGGTTTAGAAGCCCATGGTATTGACATTAGCAGTAGGTTTGGGCTTGCCACATAATTGTAGTGTCCACATGATGACAATATTTACGTGACCACAGCCTCAGGAACCCACGATGATCACTGCTTCGTGACAGTTGGGCACAATGACAGTAAGCGTCTCCCAATCTGCATGTTTCAGGAGAATATGCTCTTCATGAGACCTGGAGATCTGATTGCCCACATTCTTCGGCTCCCTAGTGATGGTGGTGATGACAAGTGACCTTCCTCAGCACACAAGCTTGGGCTTTTACCTGCCTCATCCTTCTTTAATATGCTAATTCTATGTTATTTTTTTAATATATGAAATTTAACACATAAGTTAATACATAACAATGAAATAGGTCCTCCACAAAGCCATAACAATTGTCATATTGTACAGATTACTTCAAAAGCGTAAGGAGTGGTTACAGGTAAGCATTGGTGACAATTTTATTCAAGTGTAAAGGAAATGAGAGCAAACCAAATAGGTGAGTTTTAGCTGTGAATTTGATAAAAAGGCATAATAATTACTATATGTCAAGGACTTAAATGTTAACTCATTTAATAGTGGTAATTTTATGGAGTAGGTACTATATTATTCCAGTTTTCATTGATGAGGAAGTTGAAGCACAGATGTGTTAAATCACTTGCTTAAGAAATCAGAATTTAGGGGCACCTAGCTGGCTCAGTCAGTTAAGCATCCAATTTCGGCTCAGGTCATGCTCTCCCAATTCATGAGTTCAAGCCCCATGTCAGGCTTTGTGATGATGATAGCTCAGAGCCTGGAGCCTGCTTCAGCTATTGTGTCTCCCCCTCTCTCTCTGCCCCTTCCCTGTTGGTGTGCGCTCTCTCTCTTTCAAAAATAAATAAACATTAAAAAAAATCAGAATTTATATGTGTCAAGACAGGGATTGCTCCCAGGAACTCTCCATCCAGAGTTTGTATTCTGATCACCCACCAGATTCTCAAAAGAAAGTTAATATTAATTCAATCTTTCTTATTCAGACTATCTGGAAAGCCATCCACAGTTTGTCAAAAGTCGAGAAAATGGAGGAAATTCTATTGAAATAATTTCAAGTACTACCAGTTACTAGAACTAATCAAAGAAAGTTGAAGCTAATTAAGACCTTTAGATTTATTTTAATACAGAAATAAAAATGTATTAATATATGAAATATTTGTTTATATAATAGGTGGTATAAAATGATACATGCTAGTTGAAAACATCTTTTTTTTCTTTTTTTTTATTATTTATTTATTTTTTTTAATATATGAAATTTATCGTCAAATTGGTTTCCATACAACACCCAGTGCTCATCCCAAAAGGTGCCCTCCTCAATACCCATCACCCACCCTTCCCACCTCCCACCCCCCATCAACCCCCAGTTCTCAGTTTTTAAGAGTCTCTTATGCTTTTGCTCTCTCCTACTCTAACCTCTTTTTTTTTTCCTTCCCCTCCCCCATGGGTTTCTGTTAAGTTTCTCAGGATCCACATAAGAGTGAAACCATATGGTATCTGTCTTCCTCTGTATGGCTTATTTCACTTAGCATAACACTTTCCAGTTCCATCCACGTTGCTACAAAAGGCCATATTTCATTCTTTCTCATTGCCACGTAGTACTCCATTGTGTATATAAACCACAATTTCTTTATCCATTCATCAGTTGATGGACATTTAGGCTCTTTCCATAATTTGGCTATTGTTGAGAGCGCTTCTATAAACATTGGGGTACGAGTGCCCCTATGCATCAGTACTCCTGTATCCCTTGGGTAAATTCCTAGCAGTGCTATTGCTGGGTCATAGGGTAGGTCTATTTTTAATTTTCTGAGGAACCTCCACACTGCTTTCCAGAGTGGCTGCACCAATTTGCATTCCCACCAACAGTGCAAGAGGGTTCCCATTTCTCCACATCCTCTCCAGCATCTATAGTCTCCTGATTTGTTCATTTTGGCCACTCTGACTGGCGTGAGGTGATATCTCAGTGTGCTTTTGATTTGTATTTCCCTGATGAGGAGCGACGTTGAGCATCTTTTCATGCCTGTTGGCCATCCAGATGTCTTCTTTAGAGAAGTGTCTATTCATGTTTTCTGCCCATTTCTTCACTGGGTTATTTGTTTTTTGGGTGTGGAGTTTGGTGAGCTCTTTATAGATTTTGGATACTAGCCCTTTGTCTGATATGTCATTTGCAAATATCTTTTTCCATTCCGTTGGTTGCCTTTTAGTTTTGTTGGTTGTTTCCTTTGCTGTGCAGAAGCGTTTTATCTTCATAAGGTCCCAGTAGTTCATTTTTGCTTTTAATTCCCTTGCCTTTGGGGATGTGTCAAGTAAGAAATTTCTACGGCTGAGGTCAGAGAGATCTTTTTCTGCTTTCTCCTCTAGGGGTTTGATGGTTTCCTGTCTCACATTCAGGTCCTTTATCCATTTTGAGTTTATTTTTGTGAATGGTGTGAGAAAGTGGTCTAGATTCAACCTTCTGCATGTTGCTGTCCAGCACTCCCAGCACCATTTGTTAAAGAGACTGTCTTTTTTCCATTGGATGATCTTTCCTGCTTTGTCAAAGATTAGTTGGGCATATGTTTGTGGGTCTGGTTCTGGGGTTTCTGTTCTATTCCATTGGTCTATGTGTCTGTTTTTGTGCCAATACCATTCTGTCTTGATGATTACAGCTTTGTAGTAGAGGCTAAAGTCTGGGATTGTGATGCCTCCTGCTTTGGTCTTCTTCAAAATTACTTTGGCTATTCGGGGCCTTTTGTGGTTCCATATGAATTTTAGGATTGCTTGTTCTAGTTTCGAGAAGAATGCTGGTGCAATTTTGATTGGGATTGCATTGAATGTGTAGATAGCTTTGGGTAGTATTGACATTTTGACAAAATTTATTTTTCCAATCCATGAGCATGGAATGTGTTTCCATTTCTTTATATCTTCTTCAATTTCCTTCATAAGATTTCAATAGTTTTCAGCATACAGATCTTTGACTTCTTTGGTTAGATTTATTCCTAGGTATTTTATGCTTCTTGGTGCAATTGTGAATGGGATCAGTTTCTTTATTTGTCTTTCTGTTGCTTCATTATTAGTGTATAAGAATGCAACTGATTTCTGTACATTGATTTTGTATCCTGCACTTTGCTAAATTCATGTATCAGTTCTAGCAGACTTCTGGTGGAGTCTATCGGATTTTCCATGTATAATATCATGTCATCTTCAAAAAGTGAAAGCTTAACTTCATCTTTGCCAATTTGGATGCCTTTGATTTCCTTTTGTTGTCTGATGGCTGATGCTAGAACTTCCAACACTCTGTTAAACAACAGCGGTGAGAGTGGACATCCCTGTCGTGTTCCTGATCTCAGGGAAAAAGCTCTCAGTTTTTCCCC
Organism: Leopardus geoffroyi; assembly: GCF_018350155.1. Taxonomy (NCBI): domain Eukaryota; kingdom Metazoa; phylum Chordata; class Mammalia; order Carnivora; family Felidae; genus Leopardus; species Leopardus geoffroyi. Next base: position 82,666,766 of record NC_059343.1, read on the forward strand.
ATTGAGGATGATGTTAGCTGTGGGCTTTTCATAAATACCTTTTATGATCTTTAAGTATGTTCCTTCTATCCCGACTTTCTTGAGGGTTTTTGTTAACAAACGTTGCTGAATTTGTCAAATGCCTTTTCTGCATCGATTGACAGGATCCTGTGGTTCTTACCTTTTCTTTTGTTAATGTGATGTATCACGTTGATTGATTTGCGAATGATGAACCAGCCCTGCATCCCAGGAATGAATCCCACTTGATCATGGTGAATAATTCTTTTATATGCTGTTGAATTCGATTTGCTAGTATCTTATTGAGAATTTTTGCATCCACATTCAGCAGGGATATTGGCCTGTAGTTCTCTTTTTTTACTGGGTCTCTGTCTGGTTTAGGAATCAAAGTAACACTGGCTTCATAGAATGAGCCTGGAAGTTTCCTTCCCTTTCTATTTCTTGGAATAGCTTGAGAAGGATAAGTATTATCTCTGCTTTAAACGTCTGGTAGAACTCCCCTGGGAAGCCATCTGGTCCTGGACTCTTATTTGTTGGGAGATTTTTGATGACTGATTCAATTTCTTCGCTGGTTATGGGTCTGTTCAAGCTTTCCATTTCCTCCTGATTGAGTTTTGGAAGAGTGTGGGTGTTTAGGAATTTGTCCATTTCTTCCAGGTTGTCCAGTTTGTTGGCATATAATTTTTCATAGTATTCCCTGATAATTGCTTGTATCTCTGAGGGATTGGTTGTAATATTTCCAGTTTCATTCATGATTTTATCTATTTGGGTCATCTCCCTTTTCTTTTTGAGAAGCCTGCCTAGAGGTTTATCAATTTTGTTTCTTTTTTCAAAATACCAACTCTTGGTTTCGTTGATCTGCTCTACAGTTTTTTTAGATTCTATATTGTTTATTTCTGCTCTGATCTTTATTATTTCTCATCTTCTGCTGGATTAGGCTGTCTTTGCTGTTCTGCTTCTATTTCCTTTAGGTGTGCTGTTAGATTTTGTATTTGGGATTTTTCTTGTTTCTTGAGATAGGCCTGGACTGCAATGTATTTTCCTCTCAGGACTGCCTTCGCTGCATCCCAAAGCGTTTGGATTGTTGTATTTTCATTTTCATTTGTCTCCATATATTTTTTAATTTCTTCTCTAATTGCCTGGCTGACCCATTCATTCTTTAGTAGGGTGTTCTTTAACCACCATGCTTTTGGAAGTTTTCCAGACTTTTTCCTGTGGTTGATTTCAAGTTTCATAGCATTGTGGTCTGAAAGTATGCATGGTATGATTTCAATTCTTGTATACTTAGGAAGGGCTGTTTTGTGACCCAGTGTGTGAACTATCTTGGAGAATGTTCCATGTGCACTAGAGAAGAAAGTATATTCTGTTGCTTTGGGATGCAGAGTTCTAAATATATCTGTCATGTCCATCTGATCCAAAGTATCATTCAGGGCCCTTGTTTCTTTATTGATTCTGTGTCTAGATGATCTATCCATTTCTGTAAGTGGAGTGTTAAAGTCCGCTGCAGTTACCACATTCTTATCAATAAGGTTGCTTATGTTTATGAGTAATTGTTTTATATATTTGGGGGCTTCTGTATTTGGCGCATAGACATTTATAATTGTTAGCTCTTCCTGATGGATAGACCCTGTGATTATTATATAATGCCCTTCTTCATCTCTTGTTACAGCTTTTAATTTAAAGTCTAGTTTTCTGATACAAGTATGACTACTCCAGCTTTCTTTTGACTTCCAGTGGCATGATAAATAGTTCTCCATCCACTCACTTTCAATCAGAAGGTGTCCTCAGGTCTAAAATGAGTCTCTTGTAGACAGCAAATAGATGGGTCTTGGTTTTTTTTATCCATTCTGATACCCTATGTCTTTTGGTTGGTGCATTTAGTCCATTTACATTCAGTGTTATTATAGAAAGATATGGGTTTAGAGTCATTGCGATGTCCATAGGTTTCATGCTTGTAGCAATGTCTCTGGTACTTTGTCTCACAGGCTTCCCCTTAGGATCTCTTGTAGGGCTGGTTTAGTGGTGACGAATTCCTTCAGTTTTTGTTTGTTTGGGAAGACCTTTATCTCTCCTTCTATTCTAAATGACAGACTAGCTGGATAAAGGATTCTCGGCTGAATATTTTTCCTGTTCATCTCATTGAAGATTTCCTGCCATTCCTTTCTGGTCTGCCAAGTTTCAGTAGAGAGATCGGTCACGAGTCTTATAGATCTTCCTTTATATGTTAGAGCATGTTTCTCCCTAGCTGCCTTCAGAATTTTCTCTTTATCCTTGTATTTTGCCAGTTTCACTATGATATGTCGTGCAGAAGATCAGTTCAAGTTACGTCTGAAGGGAGTTCTCTGTGCCTCTTGGATTTCAATGCCTTTTTCCTTCCCCAGATCTGGGAAGTTCTCAGCTATGATTTCTTCAAGTACACCTTCAGCATCTTTCCCTCTTTCTTCCTCCTCTGGAATACGAATTATGCGTATATTATTTCTCTTTAGTGCATCACTTAGTTCTCTAATTTTCCCCTCATACTCCTGGATTTTTTTTATCTCTCTTTTTCTCAGCTTCTTCTTTTTCCATAATTTTATCTTCTAGTTCACCTATTCTCTCCTCTGCCTCTTCAGTCTGAGCTGTGGTCGTCTCCATTTTATTTTGCAGTTCATTTATAGCATTTTTTAGCTCCTCCTGACTGTTCCTTAGTCCCTTGATCTCTGTAGCAATAGATTCTCTGCTGTCCTTTATACTGTTTTCAAGCCCAGTGATTAATTTTATGAATATTATTCTAAATTCACTTTCTGTTATATTGTTTAAATCATTTTTGATCAGTTCATTAGCTGTTGTTATTTCCTGGATGTTTTTTTGAGGGGAATTGTTCCGTTAGGTCATTTTGGATAGTCCCTGGAGTGGTGCGGAACTGCAGGGCAGTTCCCCTGTGCTGTCTTGAATAACTTGCGTTGGTGGGCAGGGTCACAGTCAGACCTGATGTCTGCCCCCAGCCCACCACTGGGGCCACAGTCAGACTGGTGTGTGCCTTCTCTTTCCCTCTCCCAGGGGCAGGATTCACTGTGGGGTGGCGTCGCCCGTCTGGGCTACCTGCACACTGCCAGGCTTGTGGTGCTGAGGATCTGGTGTATTAGCTGGGGTGGATCAGCAAGTTGCACAGGGGCAGGAGGGGCAGGCTCAGCTCGCTTTTCCTTCAGAGATCTGCTTTGGGAGGGGCCCTGTTTGCTCTGGGAGGGAGTCAGACCCGCCAGAGGGATGGATCTTCGGAAGCACAGAGTTGGGTGTTTGCGGGGTGCAAGCAAGTTCCCTGGCAGGAACTGGTTCCTTTTGGGACTTTGGCTGGGGGCTGGGTGGAGGAGATGGTGGTGGCGAGCACCTTTGTTCCCGCCAAGGGGCTCAACAACTCTCCCTCCCATTGTCCTCCAGCCCTCCCGTTCTCCAAGCAGAGCTGTTAGCTTATAACCTTCCAGATGCCAAGTCCTGCTTGCTGTCGGAACACACTCTGTCCGGCCCCTCCGCTTTTGCAAGCCAGACCCGGGGGGGGGGGCTCTTTTTGGCCGGCGGGCCGCCCCTCCACCCTGGCTCCCTCTCGCCAGTCCGTGTAGCGTGCACTGCCTCACCGCCCTTCCTACCCTCTTCCGTGGGCCTCTTGTCTGCACTTGGCTCCGGAGACTCCGTTCTGCTAGTCTTCTGGCAGTTTTCTGGGTTATTTAGGCAGGTGTGGGTGGAATCTAAGTGATCAGCAGGACACGCGGTGAGCCCAGTGTCCTCCTATGCCGCCATCTTCCCAGCTGCCATTTCTTTTATTAAAAACATCAAAAAGTATGTTGACTGTTATAAAATGACTGATTGGCCAGGTTTCTCAGTTGGCTTAGTCAATCATGAGATCAGTAACAAATGAAACAACCAACATGATTATTTTTATTTATTTATTTTGGAAATAACACTTAACATGAGATCTATTTTCTTAACAGATCATGTACCAACACAGTATGGTTATCTGGAGGCACAATGTTGTACATCAGCTCTCTAGAGTTTATTCATCTTACATAATTGAAATTTATACATGTTGATTAGCAGTAAGTCCCCATTTCTCCCTCCTCCTCCCTAGCCCCTGATAACCACCATTCTCTTCTTTGAATATATGAGATTGATTATTTTAGATGCCACATATAAGGGTCATCATGCAATATTTATCTTTCTGTGACTGGCTTATCTCACTTAGCAAAATGTCCTCAGGTTTCCTCCATGTTGTTGCATATGGCAGGATTTTCTTCTTCCCTAAAGTTTCATAATACTCCATTGTATGTATATATCACATTTCTTTATTCATTTATCTTTCTATGCACCTTTTGGTTGTTTCCACATCTTGGCTATTGTGAATAATACTGCAATGAACATGGACTGCTAATATCTCTTCAAGATCCTGATTTTAATTATTTTCAATAAATATTCAGAAGTGAGATCTCTGTATCACATGGTTGTCCTTTTTTTATATTTTAAATTTTTTTCCCATTAAAAATTTATTTACCTTGATTGTAATTTAAACAGATTGCATTTTTCTTATATTGATCATATTATATACAATACATTGGACTGATTATATATATGTACATTATATATGTGTATATGTAATGTATTATATATATACATATGTAATATACATATATATATTTATTACATATTTATTATATATATAATTTATTGTCAAATTGGCTAACATACAGTGTGTAAAGGGTGCTCTTGGTTTTTGGGGTAGACTCCTTTGATGGTTGTCTTGTTTTTAATTTTTGAGCAACCTCCATACTGTTTGCCATAGAGACTGAATTATTTTGCATTCCCAGCAACAGTGTTACAAGGGTTTCAGTCTTTTCACATACTCATTAACATTTGTCTTTTGTTTTTTGTTTTTTTTGATCATAGCCATTATAATATATTTGGTGTGATCTCATTGTGGTTTTAATTTGCATTTCTCTGATGATTAGTGACATTGAGCATCTTTTCAGATACCTGTTGGCCATTTGTGTTTTCTTTGGAGAAATGTTTACTCAAGTTTTTAACACAAAGGAAGATAGCAAAAGAGAAAAATAAGGATAAAAGAACCATAAAACAAACAAAACAGTTTTTCAAATGGCAATAGTAAATCCTTCCCTATAAATAATTACTTTAGATATAAATGAATTAAACTGAAAAGACATAAAGTCGTTGAATGAATAAATTACAGGATCCAACTATATTCTGTCTATAAGTGACTCACTTTATTAATTTTTTAATATAATTTATTGTCAAATTGCCTAACATACAATGTGTAAAGTGTGCTCTTGTTTTTTGGGGTAGATTCCCGTGGTTCATTGCTTACATACAACACCCAGTGCTCATCCCAACAAGTGCCCTCTTCAATGCCCATCACCCATTTTCCCCTCTTCCCCACCACCCCATCAACCTTCAGATTGTTCTTTGTATTTAAGAGTAAGGGACTCACTTTAGATTTAAGGACCCACATAGGTGGAAGTAAAGGCACAGAAAAAAATATTCCATGCAAATGGTAATAAAAAGAGAGCAAAATGGCTATAATTATATCAGACAAAATAGATTTTAAGTCAGTCAATAGCCATCAGGAAAAAAGAATATTATATAATGATAAAAGGATCAATTCACCAGGAAGATATAACAATTATATGTGCATACCACACCAGAGCACTTAAATATATAAAACAGACCTTGGTAGAAAGGATAAATTGAGAGCAAAACACTCATAGTAGGAGACTTCAATACCCAACTTTTAATACTGGATAGATCAAACAGAGAATTTTTAAAAAGTAGTAGATTTGAATAACACCATGGACAAACAGACATACACAGAATTTTTTTTAACTTTACTTTTTATTTTTTAAAATTTACATCCAAGTTAGTTAGCATATAATGAAGCAATGATTTCAGGAGTAGATTCCTTAATGCCCCTTACCCATTTAGCCCATCTCCCCTCCAACAACCCCTCCAGTAACCCTGTTTGTTCTCCATATTTATGAGTCTTTTCTGGTTTGTCCCCCTCCCTGTTTTTATATTATTTTTGCTTCCTTTCCCTTATGTTCATCTGTTTTGTCCCTTAAAGTCCTCATATGAGTGAAGTCATATGATTTTTGTCTTTCTCTGACTAATTTCGCTTAGCATAATACCCTCCAGTTCCATCCACGTAGTTGCAAATGGCAGAATTTCATTCTTTTTGATTGCAGAGTAATACCCCATTGTATATATATACCACATCTTCTTTATCCGTTCATCCATTGATGGACATTTTGGCTCTTTCCATACTTTGGTTATTGTTGATAGTGCTGCTATAAAATGGGGGTGCATGTGTCGCTTTGAAATAGCACACCTGTATCCTGTGGATAAATGCCTAGTAGTGCAATTGCTGGGTCGTAAGGTAGTTCTATTTTTGGTTTTTTGAGAAAACTCCATACTGTTTTCCAGAGTGGCTGCACCAGCTTGCATTCCTACCAACAATGCAAAAGAGATCCTCTTTCTCCACATCCTCACCAACATCTGTTGCCTGAGTTGTTAATGTTAGCCATTCTGACAGGTGTAAGGTGGTATCTCATTGTGGTTTTGATTTGTATTTCCCTGATGATGAGTGATGTTAAGCATTTTTTCATGTGTCGGTTGGCCATCTGGAGACATACCCAGAATTTTTAACTCAACAACAGATTTTACATTCTTCTCAAGTATCCATGGAACGTTATCCAGAATAGATCACATGTTAGGTTACAAAGCAAGTCTTAATGAATTTAAGAACACTGAAATCATACCAATTATCTTTTCAGACCACAATGTAATGAAACTAGAAATCAATTGCAGAAATGGCCAAAGTGTACATAATGAAAATTTTCTTAATTAAAAAATAAAAATAAAAAATAGCACAAAGAAAATTACAAAATTCATAAATAGGTAGAAATTAAACAACACAGTTTTGCACAACCAATTAGCCAAAGAAAGCATTAAAAATGAAATATAAAAGTATCTGGAAAAAAATGAAAACAAAATCGCAACATATTTAAACTTATAGAATATAGCAAAAGCAGTACTACAGGAAAATTTATAGTGAAAATGTCTACATTAAAAAAAAGATCTTAACTAAACAACCTAACTCTACATCTCAAAGAACTATAACAAAGAACAAACTAAAGAGTAAACATGATTAAACTAGTTTGACTGTGTAGATGCAGCCTGAGACAAAATGTGAGCAAAAACCCACAAACAAACAAACAAAATACACCGCACAATTTATCTAAATGATATAAAGCATGTTTATTAAAAGTTTAAATTTTTATCTCTTGGTGTTTGGTTTTCATATCTGTATATTTTCAGATTGGATTGTTATTTTAAATTTTCTTTTACATGCATATTTTGTGTTTAAGACAAATATTCCTATTAACCTACAGGCATACCTCGTTTTATTGCATTTTGCTTTATTGTGCTTCACATACACTGTGATTTTTACGAATTGAATATTTGTGGCAACTTGTGTCACATTTTGGCAGTTTTCCAACATTACTTTCTCACTTCAGGACTCTGTGTTCCATTTTGATAATTCTCACAATTTTATAACTTTTTCATTATTATTTTATTATGGTGATTTGTGATCAGTGATTATGACTCACTGCTCAGATGGTGGTTAACATTTTTTAGCAATAAATTATTTTTAATTTTTTTTGAGAGAGAGGGAGACCGCAAGTGGGGGAGGGGCAGAGGGAGAGGGAGAGAGAATCTCAAGCAGGCTCCATGCCCAGAGTAAAGCCTGATGTGGGAATTGATCTTACAATCGTGAGATCATGACCTGAGCCAAAATCAAGACTAGGACGCTTAACTGAGCCACCCAGGTGCCCCAGCAATAAAGTAATTTTAAATTAAGATGTGCAAATTTTTTTTACATAATGCTATTGCACACTTACTAGACTTTAGTTTAGTATAAACATACCTTTTATATCCATTGTGAAACCAAAAAATTCATTTGACTCACTTTATTGAGATATTCACTTTATTGTGTTCTGGAAGCAATCCTGCAATGTTTGTGGTGTGCTAGTATTTACAAGTACATGTGCTAATGGAAGATATTGTTTGATTTTAGTACATTTATATGAGGCTGACTTTCTTCTAAAAGCCCAGAGCTTTTAAAGATATTCCATATTAAAATTCAATGATGCTCTTTTTTTTAAGTTTGTTTATTTATTTATTTATTTATTTTGAGAGAGAGAGACAGTGTGATTGGGGAAGGGGCAGAGAGAGGAGAGAGAGATCCCACAAACTGTGAAATCATGACTTAAGCTGAAATCAAGAGTTGGATGGTTAACCAACTGGGCCACCCAGGCGCCCCTAATAATGCCCTTTAAAGAAATTTGTCGATGACTATGAATGGTAACAATGTTCTTTGTTCCTGTCTTTCATATCTTTATAAAATTTGTGTTATATGTTTACAGAATGGTAAAACTTGATAAAACAATAAAGATGAAGAATTCATTCCCTTATAGTAAAACTATCCTGACACAATAATATCTAAGTACAATAGTGAAGAAAAGGCCCTGCTAAAAACTTGAGAAAGAAAATGAGATTTAAGCTTGTCCACACTGGATCTGGATGTCTTTGAGATTCTTCCAAAATTTATGCTGCATGAGTGAGAGCTTTAGTGCTTTGTAACTACCCATTCACTAATTTTTTTTTTTTTGAGAGAGAGGGAGAGAGAGAGAGAGAGAGAGAGAGAGAGAGATTGCACAAGCGCGGGAGGGGCAGAGAGAGAGACACAGAATGTGAAGTAGGTTCCAGGCTCTGAGCTGTCAGCACAGAGCCCGATGTGGGGCTCGAACCCACAAACTGCAAGATCATGACCTAAGCCTAAGTTTGACCTCAACCGACTGAGCCACCCAGGCTCCTCCGCCCTTATTCACTAATCAATGTAGGTATTTCCTGAATAGAAATACCTGTCTCCATTACCTGGATAGACAGTATTTGGAAACAAGTAAAGATTTAACTATTATAGGTATTACTATACTCATATTCATAAATGTGCTTTGAGTTGGTGCCTACAGGTTAAATCTTTGTTTACCTGCACAATATTCATTCCTCACTGTTCTAATGGACTCAGATTTTCATTATTGCACCTCTTCTCTCCTACAGTCATGTGTTTGGGTGGAAATTGACCACTAGCTCTAAGGGTGGGTCCAGACTGTCTAAGTGAACTCAATAAACTTATGCCCCTGGTCACAGTGATTGGTTCAAGATTGAGCCTCTATCTTTATACCTCTGAGCCATTGTATCGACTAACCTTGAAGTTGCCTTTAGTTCTGGACTCTCAGTTATATAAGCAAATGAATTTTCCTTGTTGTGTAAACAAAAATGACTTTTACTATCTGTTTCTAGTAACTTTGTTACTTATTGCTTTATATATTTTTGAAGCTATGTCATCAGGTAAATATAAATTCATAATTTTTATATTTTAATAAATTTTCTTTTTTTTAAAAAAAAATTCCAATGTGTATATATTTGTTAGAGACAGAGACAGAGCACGAGTAGGGAAGGCGCAGAGAGAGAGGGAGACACAGAATCCAAAGCAGGCTCCAATCTCTGAGCTGCCAGCACAGAGCCCCATGCACGGCTCAAACCCAGGAACCATGAGATAGTGACCTGAGCCGAAGTCGGACGCTTAACCGACTGAGTCACCCAGGCGCCCCCAATTTTCTCTTTTTTTCTTAAAGTTTATTTATTTTTGAGAGAGAGATCATGAGTGGGGGAGGGGCAGAGAGAGAGGGAGACACAGAATCTGAAGCAGGTTCCAGGCTCTGACCTGTCAGCATAGAGCCCGATGCAGGCCCCAAACTCACAAATCATGAGAAGATGACCCGAGCTGAAGTTGGACGCTTAGCTGTCTGAGCCACCCAGACACCCCAATAAATTTTCTTTTTATGATTATATAGTAGCCTTCTTTATTTCAAATAATGCTTGATCTCTATTTTGCCTGACACTAATACAAATAAACCATGTTTCTCTTGGTTTCACAGGTAATTGGTAGTTTTGATCATCACTTTATTTTCATCCTTTCTGTGACAGGCTATTGTGCCTGCTTTATAACTTGCAAAACTCTGCAACCTGTTCATAATGCTTATTTTAGACTGTCAGGCTGACATAACAAAAATGCCACACACTAGGTGGTTTAGCAACCGAAATTTGTTTCTCGAGCCCAAATGTCTATTAACTGAATAGATAAAGAAGATGTGGCATGTATGTGTGTATACACACACACACACACACACACTAGACTATTACTTGGCCATCAAAAGAATAAAACCTTGCCATTTGCAACAATATGGATGGAGCTAGAGAGTAATATGCTAAGTGCAATAAGTCAGTCAGAGAAAGACATACCATATGATTTCACTCATATGTAGAATTTAAAAAACAAAGCAGATAAAAAAAAAAGAGGTTAGAGTGGGAGAGAGCCAAAGCATAAGAGACTCTTAAAAACTGAGAACAAACTGAGGGTTGATGGGGGGTGGGAGGGAGGGGAAGGTGGGTGATGGGTATTGAGGAGGGCACCTTTTGGGATGAGCACTGGGTGTTGTATGGAAACCAATTTGACAATAAATTTCATATATTGAAAAAAATAAAAAATAAAAAACATTGCACAAAAAGGAAAAAAATAAAAAAAAAGCAGATTAACATAGAGAAAGGGAAGGAAAAATAAAATAAGATAAAAACAGAAAGGGAGTTAAACCAGAAGAGATTCTCAAATACAGAGAACAAATAGGGTTGCTGGAGGGGAGGTGGATGAGGGGATAGGCTAAATGGGTGATGAGCACTAAGGAGGCCACTTTTTGGGATGAGCCCTGGCTGTTATATGTTAAATGATGATTCACTGGGATCTACTCCTGACACCAATACTACATGGTATGTTAACTTCCTTGAATTTAAATTTAAAAAATTGTTTTGCTTAAAAAAAAGAGATATGATCACAAAGGATTTATCCCAGCAATAAAAGCATAGTGGGCATTGAGAAAAATCTATCCATGAACTGCTTATTCCTGGAAAGTTGAATTCAAATGCTTTTTTGCTCCCAATAGAAAACATCCTCAAGTGAAGAAAAGGTGGGAAAAAAGGACTTCAAACAAAAAAAAAATCTCAGCAAAATTTTGGAACCTGGAAAACAGATTGATCTGTAATAAATCCTAAGCAGACCATAGAAACTAAACACCAAGTCTTTAAGAAATAAATTTCAGAAATGTAAAAGGCTCAGAAACTGGTAGTAGTATCTTCCAAGGTAGACACCAGAGTATGGATCTAATTACTGGAGGATTAGTGAAAAACATCTGAAAAAGAACATTTAATCTCCTCCATATTTTGTGAAATCTGAAACAGTTCAGATTTCTGAGGCTCAACATCAACCCCAGTTTTCTTTAGACCTTCACTCTATGTTACTGGTCCTTGTAATAACCATTGAACATCATCCTACAACAGTTTATCCATTCTGTGGGCATTGTTGTGGGGTGAAGTTGAAATTAAGTTGCCAAAAAAAAGACCAGAGCAATCTACATCTTCTCTTCTTAGGACTGGAAGACAGCCAATTGAACAGGCACAACACGGGGCAAAAACAGGGTAGGAGTAGGAAGCAGTAGGCACCTGTCAAAATCCATGTAGTGTTTTTAAAACCTCTCTGAAGAACACTGGAGCATCTTCTGCCACTGTACTTGTGGCAAGTTTGAAACTGCTCTCTGTTTCTCCAGAATTAATCCATTTCTCTGAAGGTAAAGTCCATATTTAACCATTCAACTTCAGTTGAAATAATTTGCAATAATGGGCAGCAACCTTATTGAAGCAGAATATTATTGAGACACTTAGGGGCACCTTTGTTTTTGCCCCAACTTTGACAGCAGGTGCTGAAATACATTTCCCATGCCTCAACCAATGATAAATTTAATTACAAAAAATATTCAAGGTGCCTTTTATTGATATTCTCAGGGGAACAAAAGAATAAGTTACTGGGTACATTGCACAATAAAACTTCAAACTTTTTTCATCAAGCTGTCTTGCTTCCTTTCCCTGCAGTCTTAAGAGATAGAAGAGAATCAGCCCCTGTTCTTCTTGAATAATCTCCTCTCCAACTCTGTGTCCTAAGTGGAGCCATTTACATCTCTTAGCTTCTTATGACCGAATACTCACATATACATCACCCTGTTCTAGCACATATAGAATCATTTTTTATATCCCCTCTCTAAAGTACGAGAGAATTGCATATAATAAATGTGTTTTTTTCATTGTCATATAGATTTTCTCATTTCCTTCTCATAGTTTCCAATATAGCTCTTACCACACAGATTTTTCAGCCCATGGCTCACAGTGTCTCTTTTCAACAGATGTTGTAGGCTGGTGCTGTGATGATCCTGACTAGTGCCAACAATTTCAGCAAGCTCATCTTTTGCCTATGAGATATCAAGTGTGTTCACTACTGCCAAGTCTTGGCCAGATCAGAGCTGATTGTCCAAGAAGTCTTTTCTTTCATACCAGTTTTTACCAAGGTTTGGGGTGGGGCTGTGTTTGTTGGGTCTTCCATGTACAAGATAAGGATAGAATGGGCAATTATATTTCTAAAGCTCATTCCTAAGATTTGCAGAGAGTGAAAATTTAGGGGCCTGGTTACTTAATTGTGAAATGTGAAACAGAGAATGTGCATTTGAAGTAGGTTTTTGGGAAACAGCTGTCTTAGGTTATGAGTTCATTCTTTTATCCAACCAATAATTATTTTAACAGACTTTTTGACATATAATTGACATGCAATTAACTGTATATATTTAAATTGTACAACTTGTTAAGTTTTGACACATGTATGAAATCATATCATCACTTCTATAAAGATAATGAACATATTAATTAAACTCTCCAAATTGCTCATACTCCTTTCTAATTCTTCCTCACTCCCTCTTGTACCCGTTTGACCATCCTTAGGCAAGTACTGATTTGCTTTGTTACTATAAATCATTAATGTTCTAGACTTTTATATACATGGAAAAATACAGGTATATATTCTTTTTCTTCTAGATTATTTGATTTTTCACAATTAGCTTGAGATTCATCCATGTTGTTAAGTGTATCAATAGTTTGTTCCTTTTATTGCTTAACAGTACTCAACAATTTGTTTTTCCATTTACCAAGTGGTAGGTGTTTCACTTGTTTCTAGTTTTGAGCTATTATGAATAAAGTTGTTATGAAACTTATGTACAAGTCTTTGGTTGGAATTATTTTTTCATTTCTCTTGAACAATTATCTAGGAGTAGAATGGGTATATTATATGGTAGGTATAGTATAAGTTTAACTTTTTAAAAACTTCCAAACTCTTCTTCAAAGTGGTTGTACCATTTTACATTCCCACTCAACAATAATTATTAAGGTTCTACCATGCTATAGGCACTCTTCTGGATGCTAGAAAGATAGCATTAAGAAAAGCAGACAAATATGCAAGTTATCATTTAGAAGAGCTGAAGGGGGTCCTGAGGTAGTCTCAAGAAACAATCTTTGAGATTAAATTTAGTATGCTAGATATTTATTACCAAGTTCTATAAGGATTAAAAACTATAGATTGGAGAAAGAACTAGGATTAGGCCAAGGGAAAAGTCAATCTATGATGCAAGTCTAGTCATAGCTTTTGCCCACTCCATGTGGCGTTGAGGAGCTAAAATGTCCCACGAGATTTGTCAGGCATTGGGCCTAAATGGCTGGGCCTTTATACCCTACCTCCATCAGTGAGCAACACCATAGGGAGGGCATGACTACGGGCAAGACAGCTCTTTCCAGCAGAGATTATCCCTGAAACCACTGATAGCTGAAGGCTATCTACTGATATCAATTCCCAGAGGGTGAGCAACAGATCATCCTTTGAATGGGATATCTAGAGAAATTGACTCTGAGTTCCTCACTGTCTACCCTTTGTTCTGATTGAATCCACTTCTCCACATATGCCCAGAAAGCAGATTCTCTAGGATCCAATGGGTCTATATTACTGAGGGAAATTTAGAATATAATAATTACCAGCCCATATCATTGCATCTAGTCTTGTGGCCACAACCAATACCAATCTTTTTCTTCCTCTACACATTCTAGATTCCCTTCATCTTCAGCTCCTAAGTCTTATGGTTATGATAGGTTATGAGTGGCATTATTTAGACCCTCATCCTTGGTCAACTTATTCTTCCCTAGCCTATGTTTCTCCATTGTCCTTTTACTGTCAAAACTGGGCAGCAGAGTATTAAGAAGCTATCAATGGATTGCTTGGTAGCCAAACATATTTCCTCCTTCCCTCAATGTGTAATAATGTCCATACCCTCTCCTGATGATAAAGATTTCATTGCCTCTGCCAGGATGGTGACTTCTCTTCTTGCAGGATAGTTGATAAACCCAAGGAGGACAAAGTGCACAAGTGGGAGTTGAAGCTTATAATTCAGTAACCCAGAGTTAGAGAAATCAGGCACCCAAATTTTGCTAACCTGGCCAATTGGAATGATACCAAATTATGGGTCCTGCTTATACTCCCTTGTTTTCTAGATCCACATACTATCTTTTTTGAGGACCAGAAACACACAAAAGTCTTTTACTCATGGTGTATACTGAGTCCTAGAGGATGACTCCCAATGCTATTAAAATATTGCCTTTAAATGGAACCTCACCTGGGCCTTCAGCAATCCATTCCAATCCTCTATTAGGCTGCAGCTTCTGGGTGGTGCAAAGTGTCATATGACCAGTGAATTTCATGTTTGTGGGTTCATTTCCACACATTATTGCTATAAAGTGGATCAGTTAGTTTGATATAATGTTTTCTGAGAATTCCATGGCAGTGGATCAAACACTATACTTTTAGATAAAGGTGATGGCAGACACCCTGCAGGCAAACCATTACCTATACTATGTGTGTATTTCTTTCAAAAGAGTCATTGGCTTTTTCAGAGTGAAAAGGTCCAATCTATTCAGCCAGTCCCATATTTGGGGCTCAACACTGGTTTCTGTTGCAGAAAGATTAAACATTCAACAGTAGCAAAGTTGTATCCACCTAGATAAGTCAAGACTCATACTGTTAGGATCGGACATAGCCTCCATCTCTCACACTGTGGCTACGTTGTACATGTTACCATCAATATGAATAAACATAGACATTAAAAATTTATTAACCCATGTACTTTGTCTATACATCCCCCTGCCACACGCACACACAATTTTCTAGGGCTTCCCCCAATCCCTAAATGAACTCATGCTCCCCCCAAAATCCTCTTTTTCTCTGGACTAAAACAAATATCACATGTTTCCTGATAGGGCTTGTCACCACCAAATGATTTAAGATATCTGAAAGGAAGGAAATATTTCTCTTGTCAGGTTAAAAAATAAAAACAGAGTTGTTGACAAGATATGGAGTACTTGCTTTACTAATCCCTTATTTATACTGAAGTTCCTATTCTCTGATTAGGTGACAGCCAATAAATCTTATAATGACATCATAAGCATGTTAGTGGAATGCTGGCTTTCTACATATCCCACAGACATCTCTTTTGGAAGATATATGTGCATTTTATTACTTATATTCCAAAGATAATTCCAAATATTTTAAGACAAATAATTATGGGCATTTCAGATTGGTGAGATTTCTGGGGACAAGAAAGTCATGTGCCCTGGATTGACTTTCCCCTGACATTTTACATTGATGGGAAGCTTCCTGCCCCAAATGTATTTGCATTAGAGTCAGGCATTTCCCAATGGATATTCTTACCAAAGTGACATCCCTCAAGAACTGTTATAGTCATTGAAACTTACCCTTTACTTCCTTATATTTTTGTCTAACTTAGGTATTGCATTTCTTTCTAACAACATGATGAACTGCATGAAGAAAGTGACAAGGATCTTAGAAGCCTACATATCGATGTTCGATATGTCCACTGTAGTGGTTATATATGTAAATGAATTTATACAAATTTATTAAATTATACACCTACAATGGGTGCACTATATTGAACATAAGTTATAGCTCAGTAGGTGGATTTTTAAAATGTCTTTGTATTCCTTCCAGAATCTAGAGCTGAGTCCTGCTGATATGTGGAATCAAATATTTTGATTGAATTATTTTGTTAAATTGTACAGTTGTTTTGTTTTTTCCATAGCCAAGAATATTCTCAGAAGCTCCAGACTTATATATCCAACAACATGACCCCACTCAGATTTTTCATAGGCTCCATAAACAACATGACCAAAACAGAACGGTCAATTTCCCGGCATTGCACTAAACCTGACCCTCCACTCAATTCTTCATCTAAAAAAACCACTCTAACCCAGGTGCAAAAATCAACATTCCAAGAGACACACTTGATTCCTTTATATGCCCTTCACCACAAGCATGGATTTCACCAGAAAGTTCAATACTTCTGGAATACATCTCATTTCAAACTCCTTCTCACCCTTTCCATTGCTAAGACCCTGGTCCATGCCACAGTAACTTCCCACTCTTGTCTTTGTAGTAGTCTCCTATCTCAGCTCCTTGCTCCTACTATTTCAGTCTGTTCTACAAAGAACATTTAGAGTCAGCTTTAATAAAGTAAATTTTAATAATATTCATTCCTTTCTTAGTGGCTCCATCTTAATAACAACAAAACCCAGACTGCTTACCATGGCCCATAAAGCCTTCTGTGATCTGGCCTCTCCTACCACTCTGACCTCATTTCCTAACACTGTTTTCCTAATGCACACTGGCATCCAAGCTTTTTCTTAAATGTGTCAACCTTGTTCATACTTTAGGACCTTTCTTCTTGCTGCTCCCTCTGCTGTTCCCTCAGTTCAAGTATCTTTCCAAAGCTGACTGCTTCTTGCTATTTGAGTATCAGATTAAATCATTTCTTCAGAAAAATTTTTCCTGCCCTTC
Source organism: Leopardus geoffroyi (assembly GCF_018350155.1). Taxonomy (NCBI): domain Eukaryota; kingdom Metazoa; phylum Chordata; class Mammalia; order Carnivora; family Felidae; genus Leopardus; species Leopardus geoffroyi. Next base: position 82,683,690 of record NC_059343.1, read on the forward strand.
CCACCCTAGTGGCTCTCTATAATATTTCCCCATATTATTTTCATAATAACACTTTTTTTCCCCTGAGTGTATCAAACCCTCTAAAATGTAAGTTCAATGGGAACCAGGACCGTGTCTGTCAGGTTCTCTGCTTTAATCTCTAGTACTTATCACAGTGTCTCTCATATCATTAGCAGTCAATAAATGTTTGTTTAATGAATGAATGAGTAAATGAATGACATTGATTAAACATATGTATGCTAAGTTGTGGTGAGCCAGGCAGTCTGGGACAGGGGATCTGGGAGGATGGGAGAGTGAGCATAGGTGTCTCTCAAACAGCAATTTTGTTTGAACCCAAGAAAATTGTGGTTGGAAAATTAGGTAGAATGGACACAATAATTGAGGGAGTGCTTCTATCTGCCTTGGGCATAAAAGTGTAGTATATATTTTATACTGCTTATTCTTTTAAATTATAGAATCCAAATTTTGGGGAGGACAATAGTGTTCACAGCAAAGTACCTCATTTGTTGCTTCCTTTGCAGCTATGTGTGGCCCCAATACCAACTTCTGCCAAACAAGGTGATTGCAAAATTGTTATGTGGTAGTTATAGGAAGGCAGCTAAAAGGCGGCTGAATTTCTCAGACCAAAGTATTTCGTACACCCTCTGTTGCAGACTGAATTGTGTCTCATTCAAATTCCTGTTGAAGCTCTAACATTTTGTACCTTAGAACATGATTGGATTTGAAGATAGGGCCTTTAAAGAGGAGATTAAGATAAAATGAGGCCATTAGGGTAGGCCCTAATGCAATCTGATTGGTGTTCCTATGAGAGGAGTTTAGGATATACAGAGAGATACCATGGCTATGTATGCACAGAAAGATGAGTATGTGAAGAAGGAACAAGAGAGTGGTGACCATCTGAGAGGTTTCAGAAGAAACTAGTGCTATAGATACTCAGATTTGGGCTTTCTAGTTTCCAGAACAGTGAGAAAGAAATTTCTGTTGTTTAAGCCACTCAGTCTGTGGAATCTTGTTATGACAATCTTATCAAACTAATATACCATTAGATAAGGTTTTTGATTTTGACAGCTCATTAGAATCAACTAGGGAACCTTAAAAATACTGATGACTGGATCTACCCTTAGAAATTCTGATTAAATTTGTTGAGTCTGGGCATTGAATGGGATATTAATGTATATCCAGGGTTGAAAACCACAGGTTTACAAGTATAATGTTTTGCATCCTATAGAGGAGGCAGAGATATTGGATCCTGAATCATGTATAAGGCATTCCTCCTCCCCATATCTCCTTCCACTGTTTTTTCCCACCCCACAGCTTCCCTTTTTTCCTGTTCTATCCAGATCCCCCAAGATAGACCCAGATATTCTCCCACCTTTTGTTGTTGGGATAAGTTTAGGAATTCTCGGAGCTTGTACCAATGGGTTAACAAGGCTTAGGATGAAAATTCCGAGAATAGGTAATCAGGTCGAAAGTGCCCCCAGCAAAGAACAAAAGTGTAGGGCAAAAAAGCTGCTTCCATAGGATGAAAGCATCCAGAATAGGTAAACAGGTAAACAGGGTGATAGACAAATACAGCAGGGTGAAATTGCCTGGAGCTGATTAGCCAAAAAAAAAAAAAAAAAAAAAGGTGCTTTCTTGACCCTGAGGTAGCATGCTCTATCTGTCTTAACCCCTAGGCAATTTGGTGCCTTCCATAAACAATGATCTGCTTGGCACCAAGTTTTTGTTTTATATTGACCCAAACCCCTAACACCGCATATCTTTGAAATCCCCTTTCTCTCACACACTTGAGTTAATGATCACTGTTTCATTGTCTCTTTTTGTATGTCCATTATGTTTGTAAGCCTTCTAATCCTAATAAATGTGGAGCAAGGACCCTTACTCGGGGCTCTTGTCTCCTCCCAGGCATTAGCCTCTCTCATATTCAATTCTATATTCACTCTCTTGCTGGACAAGAGAGAACTCCAGACTCAAAGTCTGTGACACTTTGTTTGTTACAAATCCAAGAAAAGTCTCAAGGAGAATTACATTTTCTTATTCTTCCTATTATCCTGAGGCAGGGCTCAGAAACCACCTTCTGGCCTCTTAATCCCATTAAGACAATGGGCAAAACACAAGAGCATAGATTTTAATGATGGAAAATAGGCATATGAAAAGGTATTTAACATCTTTAATCATCATGGAAATACACAATAAAATATTAAATACACTTATCAGAATGGCTTAAAAATAGTGACAACACCAAATGCAGACAAGTATATGGATAAACTGAGTCACTAAGGTATTGCTAGTGAAAATGCAAAATGGTACAGGCACTCTGGAAAACAATTTGGCAGGTTTTTTTCTTCCCAAACTAATCATGTAATTACTGGATAATACAGCAATTGCTGTCTAGGAAATTTACCCAGAGAAATTAAAATTTGTGTTCACACAAAAACCTGTACATAAATATTTTATTTATAATAGTTAAAAAGTGGAAACAGCCCAGAGGTCCTTCAACAGGTGAATAGTTAAACAAACAGTGGTAAATCCATACCATGGGATACTCTAGCAATAAAAAGGAACAGATTATCAATACACTTAACAACTTGGATGGCTCTCAGGGGAATTATGCTGAGTGAAAGAAATCCATTTCAAAAGGTTATGTACTATATGATTCCATTTATATGAAAAATTTGAAATTGCAAGAGTATTCGACAGAGGTTAGGGATGTGGGGCCAAGGAGAAAGTGGATCTGGCTATGAAGGGTAGCATGAGAGAATCTTGTGATGACACAGCTTTGTATTTTGTTTGTGGAGATAGTTACAAAACCTATCTAGCTGGTAAAAGTGCATGAAATTATACACATATATTATACACAAACACTCTAACACACAAACAAGTGCATGTAAAACTGGTGAAATCTCAGTAAGCTTTGTGGACTGTACCAATGTCCATTTCTGGGTTTTGATATTGTACTGTAGCAATGCAAGATGTTATCACTTACAGTAGGTGAATGAAATGTATATGTGATCTCTCTGCAATTTTTTTGACTTTTTGATAAATCAATAAGTATTTCAAAATCAAAAATTTAAAAATAACATAGGGCTTGTGGGAAAAATACGATTAACTACACAACACCCAAAAACTGCCAGTGACACATTAAAAATAATAAAAATGTTAGCATGATTTTAAACCTGTTAAATGATTAAGAAATCCATAAATACTGCAATAAATATGGCACTTTACTTCAAAAAGATGTTAACTTTGTTTATAGAAATTAATATAAGAAGTGTCTCAGCTTGTGAGTTACTGTGAATTGGTGGAGGAAAGGTAGTCAGGATACAGGGACCAAAACTTGGACTTTATTTATTATTATTTTTTTAGTGTTTACTTATTTTTTGAAAGAGATACAGTGTGAGTGGGGGAAGTTCAGAGAGAGAGGAGACACAGAATCTGAAGCAGACTCCAGGCTCCAAGCTGTCATCACAGATCCTGATGCGGGCCTTGAACCCACAAGCCATGAGATGATGAACTGAGCTGAAGTCGGCCGATTAACTGACTGAGCCACCCAAGCATCCCCAAAGCTTGGATTTTAGGGCAGTCAAAAAATGGAGTACTTACTCTATAATTTTCAAGCACTGTGGAGGCCTGATATAAATGCTAGAAACTGCTAGAAATGAGTAGGTGAGATAAGATCTTTTGGTCATTGGTTCATGTTTGGGGCAGGGGGTGAGGAATCTCGGACACACAACATATAACATGCAATATCACTCTTTAACATGCAAATAAACAAGGACCATGAGTGGGGAAAATACAGAGCAACTAGCAAGTCTACATGGTAAACTTTGGCTTCATGGTCTGCCAAGCCCAAACATAGTCATAGATGTGACTCCAGGTTGGAGGAATGATATAACAAATATAAGGATGAAAATGAGAAGATATAAGGGCTCCTTTACAAGGCTTTGTTTTCAAGATTCTAGGTCACTGAGTGAAGGCTTCCTCTGGGATCTTGCCCTTGGCCTGGAAAAAGTGAAGAGAAAGAATTAGGCTATTAGCAGAGCCAGGAACCCCAAATTTCATCCCCAGGACACCTGACTCCTGTCCACTTAGCCTTCCTGAAAACCTAAAGATGTATTTTCTTTTATCTCTGAATTCTCAGACATCACTTTTTGATGACGAAAGAGTTTTGTAGTTCTGGTATGGTCTAGTTATTGTACTGAAAGCACCTTTTGTGGGAGAGAACATATGACCTCCCTTAGGATTAAAATGGAGACACTTTGACCACATAATGTCACTTCTAAATCTATGCTACAGAAATGGTCCTCCAAGTTTACCAAATTGTATGTACCAGAATGAGCAGGTGGCACTGCATATAATACTGGTGAAGTATCAAAAAGGTAAATGTCTATCAATAATAGCTTATGGCCTATTGGGATTAAATTGTTTAATGTACAGAAGAAAAAAGTATATTTTAATCTATACTGAGATGGTACTAATAATAAATAAATAATAAAAAACAAACTAACAAAAGAAGTTTCAAAATAGTATGTACAGTATGAAAACTAAGTTTTACTATATATATATATATATATATATATATATATATATATATATATAAAATTAGGGAGTTTTTCACATGTGAAATTTCGTAAGAAACAAAAATAGATTTAAAACAATTACCTGCAAGTTCCTTCTACTCACTTTTCTGCTCCTCCCAGGTATCTGCTGTCCCCATGAACACCCAGAACTCACTTCTTTTTTAATTTTTGATTATATATTTTTAAATTTACATCCAAATTAGTTAGCATATAGTGCAACAATGATTTCAGGAGTAGATTCCTTAGTGCCCCTTACCCATTTAGCCTATCCCCCCTCCCACAACCCCTCCAGCAACCCTCAGTTTGTTCTCATATTTATGAGTCTCTTCTGTTTGGTCCCCCTCCCTGATTTTATATTATTTTTGTTTCCCTTCCCTTACATTCATCTGTTTTGTCTCTTAAAGTCCTCATATGAGTGAAGTCATATGCTTTTTGTCTTTCTCTGACTAACTTCACTTAGCATAATACACTCTAGTTCCATCCATGTAGTTGCAAATGGCAAGATTTCATTCTTTCTGATTGCCGAGTAATACTCCATTGTATATATATACCACATTTCTTTTTGTTGTTAATATGCTCTGTCTAGTTTCTCTAGAAATGACTTTATTTTGTTTATTTTTATTTTTTATTTTTATTTTTATTTTTTAATATGAAATTTATTGTCAAATTGGTTTCCATACAACACCCAGTGCTCATCCCAACAGGTGCCCTCCTCAATAATCCTCACCCACCTTCCCCTCCCTGCAACCCCCCATCAACCCTCAGTTGTTCTCAGTTTTTAAGAGTCTCTTATGGTTTGGCTCCCTCACTCTCTAACCTTTTTTCTTTTCCTTTCCCTCCCCCATGGTCTTCAGTTAAGTTTATCAGGATCTACATAAGAGTGAAAACATATGGTATCTGTCTTTCTCTGTATGACTTATTTCATTAGCATAACACTCTCCAGTTCCATCCACGTTGCTGCAAAACGCTATATTTCATTCTTTCTCATTGCCAAGTAGTATTACATTGTGTATATAAACCATAATTTCTTTATCCATTCATCAGTTGATGGACATTTAGGCTCTTTCCATACTTTGGCTATTGTTGATAGTGCTGCTATAAACATTGGGGCACATGTGTCCCTTTGAAACAGCCCACCTGTATCCCTTGGATAAATACTTAGTAGCCAGCACTCACTTCTGAGACCACTTGAGTGTCATCCCAGACTGGGTGGAGAAAGCTGCACCATTTCCTGTGCATCCTGGGAGACAGTGGGAATGGAGTTGCAGGAAATTCTGGGCAATGGGAGGGAGAATGCACTCTGAGTTTCTTTCGGGTTGGTGCCCTCCCAAAACAGCTGGTCATTCATGATGCACAGACTGTAGGAAAAAATGGGCTCTCATACAACTGACAGAAGGACAACCCCACAACCCCAACAAGCTGTGTGCCCAAGCTGTGTGGGGCAGACAGGCATAGACCTGGTTCAGACCAGGATGGTTTGAAGGCAGAGTGGAGATAAGAGAACACAGTAGGAATATGAATAGAAGTGAAGGCCTCAGGGAAGCTGGGAAAGTTCTGAGAGGGAGTCCAACCAGCAGGGAAGGAGCAGAGGGGCAGCAAAGGAGGAGGTTCTACACACACTCACCTTCCTTGAACACCCTGTTGACAGAGAAGCAGAGCATCATCTCCTAAAAGGGAAGAGCCCATGTGCTAAGTCACCTAAACTTCCTACCCACCTGTGGCTTTCTGGGGGCTGCCCTTGGGAGGAAACAGATGCTCACCATCTGGAACCATATGTCCATCACGAAAGAGCTGAGGTCATACTGAGTTTTGGGAAGCATACACAGGGACCACACTATGCCACATTTTGTATGCTTCAGCAGCGGAACACACAGATCTATGGGAGAAGGAGAAGAAAGTGAAGGTCAGGGGTTGCCATACCCCTGTGGGGTCCTGTGATTACACCCTCACATCCCCTTTCCCTGCCCAATCTTTCCCATCACACATGCACAGGGGTCCTTGACATTCTTCATATTCCTGTTTTCCTTGAGGTACTCACACAAGCTCTTTCTAGGGAGAGAAAGAAGAACCGGAGGTGGTGGTCTGGCCACTGTGCATGTTTTGAGGAGCTGCCCTTCGTCCACCGGGGAGTCACACAACCCAGGATCAGAGTCTGAGCTTTTCTACTCATGGGGCGGGGTCTTCAGGGTTGAAGGGAATGGTCAGAAAGAAGCAGGCCTTGTAGTGGTAAGCACAGAGGAGACCTTGGCAGTCTTCAGAGTCATAGATCAAATAGTACCTGTGGGGAAGCAATGAGGACAGTGTATCTGGGGGTCTGGACCTCAAATTAGATTTCAGGACCCAGTCAGCAGTTCTGAGCTTGGGTGGCCTCAACCATCCTAGTCCTCCCCCTTCTCAGGCTCCCAGGAGTACTTAGTGCTGCAGGAATTGCAGGACCAGACTCTTTAGTGCATTGGATCCAAAGAAGCTTCCCTGAAATCACAACAGCCTTCACGACCACGGCTGATACCCCTTCCTCACACTCCACCCCAAACCTTGCTTGATCTGCCCTCCTTATCTTGCAGGTTGGTAACCTCTTGTGGTCTGCAATACCAATGCTGGTTGATTAAGGTGACTCCTGGCCAACTTTTGGAAAGGAAGAGGAAGTGAGTGGTGCAGACCAGGAGCTGATGCTGGACAAGCAGGGAAAGAATGGGCCCAGGAGAGGGTGAGGGTCAGAAGTCAGATGTGAAACGGACCTGGAAATTACTTGGGCAAGACTAAATTTGGGATCACTGTCTTGGGGTCCCTGATGCCTGTGGAGAACGTGGTTGAAGGAGATCTGGAGCCCTTGCTGGGTTTCCACATGGACCTGACCCTCCATGAGGAGGGTAATGAAAATTGTAACTTCTGCAAGACCTAAATGGCCTCAGGGCAGATTTAGGGTGGCATCAGTGCCAGTAAAGGAGTCAACGATCAAGGAATACACCTACTAGGAATAATAACTTGGGAAACAATTCCAGGATGGAGCTGCAGAAATCCGGATAAAACAGAAAAGTCAGTGAAACTTTGCTGGTGTCCTTCATCATGGGAGCAAGGAAACTTACACCTGACACATGTCCCACATACACTGCAGTGTCCCAGGCTTGCAAAACCTTTGGCACCTCCTTTGTGGACTGACCTAGAGGAAAAGCACATACTCTCTCCCTGCTTCTCTCTCATTCCATTCCTCTGTCCCATCCCCCTTCTCCCTCTCTTCCCCTGTGGGTACCTTCCACCTAGACCATCCTTACTCCCATCTCCAGTGTCACCAGAAGCAACATTTGGGTCCCACATCTAGGGCTGACTTCTCCTCCCTGCCTCCCTTTCTTCCTCCAGATCCCCACTGAAGACTCCAGACAGAAGAGCGAGTGGGGTGGGAGCCTAGGGCCATACTACCTCATGAGGGGCCCAACATTCTGCAGGACCACAACACCCCCAGGGATGGCTCAGAATGCTGGGACAGGGGGGTGAGTGAGGCAAGACCCAGGAGGCAAGGAGAGAGAGGGAGGGGGATGAAGACAGAAGAGAGAGTGAAGGTAAGAGGGGAGAGGGGAGAGAGACATAGGGGAATAGAGACAAAGGAGGAAGAGAAAACAAAGCAAAGGGAAAAGAAACAAGTTTTAACATGGTGGTGGGGCCAGGGAGGAAGTGAGAAGAAGGGGGAAGTGGCCCCGTAGATGCAGCCCTTTCCTTCATCTGCCCTGGCTGACCCTGGCACTTGAGGCAGGAATAGAAAATAGGCAAGTGTTAGTCTGGGGGCCCATTGGATGCTGGTGGAAACTTTGTCGCCTGTGTGAGCTCAGCTGGAGCCGGGTATGGGGAACAAGGCAGCTACAGGGGAAGGAGACCTTCCCCAGAAGGAGCAGAGGGTCAAGCTCCAGCTCAGCATGGCGCTGAGGGTCTGTTGTCCCCTCTTATGATCACTGTCTTCCCTCCTGATGGCCCCAGTGCATCTGTGCTTGTCTCAGTTGGTTCTTTGCTTATGGGATTATAACCATGTTGGACTACCCAGGATTCCTCTGAAGGACCAGTCAGGATGATGTGACATGTGTGGGGGGTGGGGGAGGGGCAGTGCATCTGAGAGGCCTGTCCTTCTGTCTCCTCAAACACTTCTGCCCTCTGCCTTCCATTCCTGCCTCAGGAATCCCTCTGCTCTCTGGAAGTCTCCCACTTTTGGCCCCCTGAGTCAAGGAACCCTGGTTTCTCTCAAGGAGAGCCCAGTTCCTGGCATTGGGTCAGAGGAATTGATGTCATGATGGCATCTCCCCAGGACCTCGGCCCTCAGCGTGGGCAGGAAAGCCACTGTAGCTTCCTGGATTTGATGAAGGGTGGGGGGGGGGTGCGGTACATTTGGTTCAAGGAAAGGAGGGTACCTCTCAGAACAAGAGAAAGAATCCCTGCTTCAGCAGGGAGGCAGGAATGGCTGCCTCAGCATGAGGCCCTGGGCTGGATGGAGGACACTTGCCAGTCCAGGTCACAGCATGTGGCTCAAAGGGGTCACTCTGGTCCTAGTGAGGAAGGGGAGTCCTGACTCATGGATCACACTTTAGGGAGGGCATGCTAGAGAAGACTGGGTGCAGATATCCAGCAAACAGACCTCAGACCAAACAGGTGAGCAGGTCAGAGAAAGGAATAGAGACCTCTAAGCACAGGTGGGGGACACAGAAGAACATAGGGCCTCTGTTTCTTCCAGAGGAACAGGGCTGCTGCCTCCTCCAAGCAAGCATCATCAGGCATAGTTCAGAGTTCCACAGGGTGATAGAGGGTACAACTGACCTTATGTTGGTTGATTTATCAAGAAAGGTGGTGCACAGGGAGCTTCTGTCTGCATTCACCTCTTCTTCTTCTTTTTTTTTTTTAATATGAAATTTATTGTCAAATTGGTTTCCATACAACACCCAGTGCTCATCCTAACAGGTGCCCTCCTCAATACCCGTCACTCACCCTTCCCTCCCCCGAGCCCCCATCAACCTTCAGATTGTTCTCAGTTTTCTTTTTTTTTTTTTTAATTTTTTTTCAACGTTTATTTATTTTTGGGACAGAGAGAGACACAGCATGAACGGGGGAGGGGCAGACAGAGAGGGAGACACAGAATTGGAAACAGGCTCCAGGCTCTGAGCCATCAGCCCAGAGCCCGACGCGGGGCTCAAACTCACGGACCGCGAGATCGTGACCTGGCTGAAGTCGGACGCTTAACCGACTGCGCCACCCAGGCGCCCCATGTTCTCAGTTTTCAAGAGTCTCTTATGGTTTGGCTCCCACTTTCTCTAACTTTTTTTCCTTCCCCTCCCCCATTATCTTCTGTTAAGTTTCTCAGGACTCATCTCTTCTGACTGCAGCCTTTTGCCCTTGTCCAACTGCCCTATAGACTTCAGGGGAGTAATTATGGAGAGGAAACACATGGATCAGAGAAAGATGGCCAGGATGACCCTGCACCCCTGACCCTTTCTTTTCCAACAAATCCACTTCCCTGACTCTCGCCGCTACCCCCTGTGCACTCTCACCTTCCTTTCAAAGAAGGATCTGGGTACCACACCTTACCTCACTGTTAGAGAGGTTCAAGTCCTTGATGCTGGAGGCATTCTGCATAGTGTTGGATAGACCATACAGCTGGTAGGGTTTCTTGTCGCTCAGGTTTGAAGGAAAAAGCTATGATGAGGAAAGTGTTAGAGAGAGGACCCCAACAGGTGTTACCTGAGACCAATCTGCTTCTTCTACCTAATCTCTCCCACCTTCGCCATCAATCCCAGCACTGGGCCTGAATTCTCACTTTGAACATGTTCTTTTCAGGAGTCCACCCAGAGACAGCAATCCTGCTTCTAGGATTTGGTACCATTTCAATATCACAGGTGATCAAGTCTCCAAGAAGCCGAGGGGAGGGAATCAGAAGGCTGAGAGAGGCCTAGCTGGTACAGCTCCAGTACCAACCCCAGTACCAACCCTTCCTCACATTACCATCTCTAAGTCTCCTTCTCAGATAGGCCCCTCTGCTCTCACTTGCCCTAGAACTACTGCTGTAGATATGCCAGGGGCAAAGCCAACTCTCTGGTGTTAAGAGATTGGTGGAGAGACTACATATCTTTTGTTCATGGTCATCTGCAGAGTTAGAGATGGGCTTAGTGGCTTTTGAAAACTAAACAACACACTTTAAAATACTGATGGGTCAAAATAAGTCTATATTTATTTTGAAAACAAATTATTGTTCATATGGCTATCTTTGGTAAAAATGAGGTGATTATATAGAGAAAATATGTTTCAATAACACATCTTTGTAGATATTAGATTTTAGTACTATTTATTGTAAACTGGACTAGGTCCTGATTCTTTCTAGTATCCTCCAATGTCTGGCTACAACTCCCCAAACTAACATTTTTATTTTCCTCTCACCTTTCTGACTTGGAATCATTTAAGAACTAAAACTTCTGTTTTCCTGAAGTGCTGCACACTAAATATAAATGATATGATGTAAAGAAATACCCATGATATCTCATCAAAAACAATCTTTGTGCCTATTGCTGTATGGGCCACGCAAAAGATCACCGGAGACATTTGAACTACAAACGAGGAAGATCTACAAGATTGCCACTACCTACCCTCTCCGTATCTAAAGATGCTTCAAGTCTGAAATCTAGAAGTCTAACCAACTGGCCACCCTCAGAACTCAGGAAGTGGCTTAATAACTGATGTAAACATTAATCATTGTTTTTCTTTAGTTTCCATGGAAATGCTTTTCATTTAATACCCGATTACTTAAAACACAGGTGTAACGTTGAGAAGGGATTACTGCCTCCTGAAATGAGTTTGACTACCTGACCTATTGCTAGGAATAAGAGACTGGATCAACAAGATGAAACAATTCTCCTGCTCAAAATTTAATATGTGAAACTCCCAAGAAAGTATTAGTGGGGGAACTGAAGGGATTCAGGTCAGGCCTTCCCCCCGTCTGTCACAGAATATGTCACTTTGGCATGTGGATAATTAAAGCTAAAGGTGCTTGAGAACCTGCAGACTCAAGATAAAGTTTTGTCCCTCCCTTAACCACACAGAAAAATCTAAATTGGGGGTCTTTACCAGAATAAGGGTTATTTTTTTAATGAAATTTATTGTCAAATTGGTTTCCATACAACACCCAGAGCTCATCCCAACAGGTGCCCTCCTCAATACCCATCACCCACCCTCCCCTTCCTTCCACCCCCATCAACCCTCAGATTGTTCTCAGTTTTTAAGAGTCTCTTATCGTTTGGCTCCGTCCCTCTCTAACTTTTTTTTCCTTTCCCTCCTCCATGGTCTTCTGTTAAGTTTCTCAGGATACACTTAAGAGTGAAAACCTATGGTATCTGTCTTTCTCTGTATGACTTATTTCATTAGCATAACACTCTCCAGTTCCATCTACATTGCTACAAAAGGCCATATTTCATTCTTTCTCATTGCCAAGTAGTATTCCATTATGTATATAAACCACAACTTCTTTATCCATTCATCAGTTGATGGACATTTAGGCTCTTTCCATAATTTGGCTATTGTTGAGAGTGCTGCTATAAACATTGGGGTAAAAGTGCCCCTATGCATCAGCACTCCTGTATCCCTTGGATAAATTCCTAACAGTGCTATTGCTGGGTCATAGGGTAGATCTATTTTTAATTTTCTGAGGAACCTCCACACTGCTTTCCAGAGTGGCTGCACCAGTTTGCATTCGCACCAACAGTGCAAGAGGGTTCCCATTTCTCCACATCCTCTCCAGCATCTATAGTCTCCTGATTTGTTCAGTTTAGCCACTCTGACTGGCGTGAGGTGCTTTCTGAGTGTGGTTTTGATTTGTATTTCCCTGATGAGGAGTGATGTTGAGCATCTTTTCATATGCCTGTTGGCCATCTAGATGTCTTCTTTAGAGAAGTGTCTATTCATGTCTTCTGCCCATTTCTTCACTAGATTATTTGTTTTTCACGTGTGGAGTTTGGTGAGTTCTTTATAGATTTTGGATACTAGCCCTTTGTCCGATATGTCATTTGCAAATATCTTTTCCCATTCCATCGCTTGCCTTTTAGTTTTGTTTTTTCCTTTGTAGTGCAGAAGCTTTTTATCTTCATGAGGTCCCAATAGTTCATTTTTGCTTTTCATTCCCTTGCCTTCAGAGATGTGTCGAGTAAGAAATTGCTGAGGCTGAGGTCAGAGAGGTTTTTTCCTGCTTTTTCCTCTAGGGTTTGGATGGTTTCCTGTCTCACATTCAGGTCCTTTATCCATTTTGAGTTTATTTTTGTGAATGGTGTGAGAAAGTGGTCTAGTTTCATTCTTCTGCATGTTGCTGTCCAGTTCTTCAGCACTAGTTGTTAAAGACACTTTCTTTTTTCCGTTGGATATCCTTTGCTGCTTTGTCAAAGATTAGTTGGCCAAACTTTTGTGGGTCCAATTCTGGAGTCTCTATTCTATTCCATTGGTCTATGTGTCTGTTTTTGTGCCAATACATGCTGTCTTGATGATTACCACTTTGTAGTAGAGGCTAAAATCTGGGATTGTGATGCCTCCCGCTTTGGTCTTCTTCTTCAATATTACTTTGGCTATATGGTGTCTTTTGTGGATCCCTACAAATTTTAGGATTGCTTGTTCTAGCTTCAAGTAGAATGCTGGTGCAATTTTGATTGGTATTGCATTGAATGTGTAGATTGCTTTGGGTAGTATTGGCATTTTAACAATATTTATTCTTCCAATCCATGAGCACGGAATGTTTTTCCATTTCTTTATATCTTCTTCAATTTCCTTCATAAACGTTCTATAGTTTTCAGCATACAGATCTTTTACATCTTCGGTTAGATTTATTCCTAGGTATTTTATGCTTCTTGGTGCAATTGTGAATGGGATCAGTTTCTTTATTTGTCTTTCTGTTGCTTCATTATTAGTGTATAAGAATGAAACTGATTTCTGTACATTGATTTTGTATCCTGCGACTTTGCTTAATTCATGTATCAGTTCTAGCAGACTTTTGGTGGAGTCACAAAATAGCCCTTAATAAGTATAAAGGAATTAAGATCACACCATGCATACTTTCAGACCACAATGCTATGAAACTTGAAATCAACCACAGGAAAATGTCTGGAAAACCTGTAAAAGCATGGAGGTTACAGAACACCCTACTAAAGGATGAATGGGTCAACCAGGCAATTAGAGAATAAATTTAAAAATATATGGAAACAAATGAAAATGAAAAGACAATAATCCAAATGCCTTGGAGTACAGGAAAGGCACTCCTGAGTGGTAAATGCATTGCAATCCAGGCCTATCTCAAGAAACAAGAAAAATACCAAATACAAAATCTAACAGCACACCTAAATGAACTAGAAGCAGAACAGCAAAAACACCCCAAACCTAGCAGAAGAAGAGAAATATTAAAGATAAGAGCAGAAATAAACAATATAGAATCTAAAAAAGACTGTAGAGCAGATCAACGAAACCAAGAGTTGGTTTTTTGAAAAAATAAGCAAAATTGATACACCTCTAGCCAGGCTTCTCAAAAAGAAAAGGGAGAGGACCCAAATAGATAAAATGGTGAATGAAAATGGAATTATTACAACCAATCCCACAGAAATATAAGCAATAATCAGGGAATACTATGAAAAATTATATGCCAATAGACTGGACAACCTGGAAGAAATGGACAAATTCCTAAGCACCCACACACTTCCATAACTCAAAGAGGAAGTAATAGAAAACTTGAATAGGCCCATACCGTATGGTGAAGAAATTGAATCAGTTATCAAAATTCTGCCAACAAATAAGAGTCCAGGACCAGATGGCTTCCCTGGGGAATTCTACCAGACATTTAAAGCAGAGATAATACCTATTCTTTTCAAGCTGTTCCAAAAAATAGAAAGGGAAGGAAAACTTCCAGACTCATTCTGTGAGGCCACCATTCCTTTGATTCCAAAACCAGACAGAGACCCAGCAAAAAAAGAGAACTATAGGCCAATATCCCTGCTGAATATGGACGCAAAAATTCTCAATAAGATACTAGCAAATCAAATTCAACAGCATATAAAAAGAATTATTCACCATGATCAAGTGGGATTCATTCCTAGGATGCAGGGCTGGTTCAACATTCACAAAACAATCAATGTGATACATCACATTGATAAACGAAAAGAAAAGAACCATATGATCCTGTCAATCAATGCAGAAAAAGCATTTGACAAAATTAAGCATCCTTTTTTAATAAAAACCCTCAAGAAAGTCAAGATAGAAGGAACATACTTAAACGTCATCAAAGCCATTTATGAAAAGCCCACAACTAATATCTTCAATGGGGAAAAATTGAGAGTTTTCTCCCTGAGATCAGGAACATGACAGGGATGTCCACTCTCACCGCTGTTGTTTAACATAGTGTTGGAAGTTCTAGCATCAGCAATCAGACAAGAAAAGGAAATCAAAGGCATCAAAATTGGCAAAGATGAAGTCAAGCTTTCACTTTTTGCAGATGACATAATATTATACATGGATAACCCGATAGACTCCACCAGAATAAGGGTTATTAACAGAAATAAATTTTATTGAATGACCCATCTGTATGGTACGGCAAACACCTAATTACCAAATATGTGCACCTGGTATCACCCTGTGAAGTGCATTCCTTTCCTTTGAAATCTCAGTCCTTGAATCTCTTCTCTTTAGTTCAGAGTGACATATCTACCACATTTTGCTTGGCTGTCTTTGGAATTTACATGACTATGGATCCTTCACACATATGCTTATTAAATTAGATTTTCTCCTGTAAATAAATAAATAAATAAATAACCAATGGGTCAAAGTGGAAATGTAAAAGGAAATATAAAAAAATTTAAACTGAATGAAAATTAAAGTTCAATATCAAAATTTGTGGGATTCAGCTTGCCATTTTCAACTACATGGATGGAACTAGATGGTATTATGCTAAGCACAATTAGTCAGTCAGAGAAAGACAAATATCACATGACTTCACTCATATAAGGACTTTAAGGTACAGAACAGATGAACATAGGGGAAGGGAAGCAAAAATAGTATAAAAACAGGAAGGGGGACAAAACATCAGAGACTCTTAAATATGGAGAACAGAGAGTTGCTGGAGCGTTGTGGCATTAAGGAATCTGTACCTGCAATCATTGTTGCACTATATGCTAACTTGGGTGTAAATGAAAAAAATAAATAAATTAAAAAATATTTAAAAAATTGTGGGATTCAGCAGCACTGAGAGTGAATTTATAGCATCAAATGCATACATTAGAAAACAAACAAACAAACAAACAAAATCTCTCAAATCAATAATCCAAGCTTCTACTTCAAGAATTTAGAAAAAGAATAACAAAATAAACCAAAATCAAAATAAGGTAGACAATAATAAAGAGTAGAAGTTGAAGAAATTTAAAAAATTTAAAAAAGAAATATAATGGAGGAAATGAATGAAACAAGCACCTGATTCTTTGAAAAGATCAATAAAATTGCCAAATTTCCAGCAAAACCACTAAAAAAGAAAAAAGGCACAAATTACTAAAATCATGGATAAAAGAGAATGTCACTTCAGAACCTGCAGATATAAAACGGATAATCAAAGAATACTATGCTATGGGCAACTCTACACACATCGGTCTGACTACTTAGAGAAAGGTGACAAATTCCTTGAAAAACACAATCTACTATTACTCACCCAATATAAAATAGATGATTTGAATAATCACCTATTAAAAGAATTGAGGTTATAATTTAACAACTTTCCCCCAAATCTAAGCCCATATTATACTACTGGAGAATCCGATGTTAAGGGGACAAGTAACATCAATTCTACAAAATCTCCACCCAGAAAATAAAGAAGGGAATACTTCTCAATTCATTATGAATACCTTAATACCCAAATCAGACAAAGAAAAGAAAGAAAGAAAGAAAGAAAGAAAGAAAGAAAGAAAGAAAGAAAAGGGAAAAGGAAAGGAAAAGGAAAAATGAAAGGAAAGGAAAGGAAGGGAAGGGAAAGGAAGGGAAAGGAAGGGAAAGGAAGGGAAGGAGGAAAGACAGGGGAAGGAGGGAAGGTGGAAGAAAGGAAGAAAGGTGGAAGAAGAAAAACCTGTATATATCCTCCATGAGTAGAGATGCAAAAATCCTTAACAACATATTAGCAAATGGAATTCAGCAACATATAAAAACTTATACACTATGACCAAGTAGGGTTCATTCTAAGGATGCAAGGATGTTTTTCATTCTGTTACTATGGTGTACTACCTTGATTGATTTTCTAATGTTGAACTATTCTTGCACAAATCCCACTTTGTCTTGATGTATAGTCTTCTTAATATGCTGTTGGATTCAGTTTGTCAGTATTTTGCTGAGAGTTTTTGCATCTATAATTCTAAGAGATCTTGGTCTGTATTTTTCTTGTGGTGTCTGTCTGGCATTGGTATCCAGGTAATAACCTCATAGAATGAGTTAAGAAACGTTTCCTCCTTTTCTACTTTTTAGAAAAGTTTGAGAAGAATTAGTAATTCTTTAAATGTTTGATAGAATTCAATATTGAAGGCATCTGGCCCTGGGCTTTGTTAGGAGATTTTTAAATACTGATTCATTAAAAATAAAATAGAATCCTAATAAGTAGCACTGTTTCAGACCTATTAAATGATTCTTTATGTAAATATTACAATACTTAAGGAAGTTTACTTGATAAAGATGTGACGTTTGCTGGTAAAAGTGAATGTCTAAAGGGTTACAATTTGTGAGTTTCCCTAAAGTGGTTGAAGACAGGTTACCTGAATCAGACGTAAAGTTCTAATAGCAGATATAGATGGCTATGGCATAACAAGCACTGTGAACTAAGGGAGCTTAAAGATGTTTGGTGTGTGTGTGTGTGTACCCTTTTGTGTGTTCTTAGGAGTTCAGCTGGGTGCAGTTTCCTTCTTTCACCTAGGTTTCTCACAAATAAACTCAACTTCAGTGGAACAAATTTGTTTTTAAGAGAAAGTTGCTTATGAAATATTTTGAGCATACACCCTCATTAATAAAATAAGTACAATAATTTTTCCTAATAATTTTTAAATTCACGACAAAGTTATTGGCTGGATCATAAGATTAGGCATGAATTATATATTAGTTATAATATATATGTTTAATTTTAATACACATTTAATTATTATCCATTATACATATACAATTTTTTGTTATCTCATGCCTTGTATAGCATTTCTTGCTGGTAATTACTATTGCTTTTAATAAGAATTCAGTTTGATATCAGTTTCCTTTCTCTCCATCGATTTTTTACATATCAAGGATATTAATGCAAGACCAACCTCCTATGTCAGGTTTATATGCGGACAATTTTTCTTCTCACCTCATCATCTTTCCATGTGCTCTTCAATACTTTTTTTTTTTTTTTTGCTGAGGGAGTTGTTTTAAAATTTGAATACATTTTTATGGGTAAGAATTTATACTGTTCTTTGTATAAAAACATTTGACTAATATACCAGTAGCACAGAACACCACCCCGGTTTACATAGTCCTGGGGAACACACACAGTCTGGGCTTTCAGGAGAGTCCAAGATTTGAGTCTTGACCCCACTATTCCCCAAGAATCTCTGATCCTCTGACTTTCCCTTTCTTCCTCAGTAGACTAGTCAACATAATACCTGCCTTGAATGCATTTTGCAGGTATTTGACATAACATGCAATGCCACTCTTCATTATCAAGATAATCAGGGATCCTGGGTGGGACAAAAACACAGAAAAACCAGTCGTCTGGGTGAATGAATGTCACCCCTACCAGAAAACCTTTGGCTTCTTGGGTGAGCTGGGCCTATCACCTCAAACCATTAGGATCAAAGTAGAGAAACTCTAACTGCCCAGTGCCATTTCCTGATCTATGCAACAGAAACATGCCTCCACATTTACTGTATCATATGCACCAGAATGAGTTCTGTGGCACAGTGTGTCATGGGAAAAAATCCTGGTACCTAAATGCCTTTAAATAAAGAAACAGGTCCATGAAATTCATAAGTAATGCACAACTGTTCAAAACAACTAGCTGGCTTATATGTGCTGAGAGAGAAGTGTTGCATGTGATAATGAATGATATAAACAAGCAAGACAAATTACCTGTAAATTCACATTATTTACTCCCTTAATCTCCCCAACTCACAACTATCCCTGCACACTTCAATCACTCACTATCCCATCCAGGGGCGCTCATTGACATCATTCATTGTTGTATCTCCATCTTGCTCCTAGAGGGGTAAAGAATGAATCCCAGAACTGCTTTGTTCAAACCATTTATCCTACCTTGCTTGGAAAACACCACAGCATCTTGCTGTTTGAAAGAAGTTAATTTGGTATCACGGTCTGAAATTGAAAAAAAAAAAAAAAAACACAGAAAAATGAATAAATGTAAAAAAAAAAAAACAAAATAAAACACAAAATAGGAAAACACATCACTATTCCAATTACCAAGAGCAAAATCCTGGGACACTGTCATGGCTAATGAAGAAATATCACTGGTTTTTATAAACAAAAAAGAAATACAGTACAGTGCTTCAAAGATTGAAAGGCTCCATTGTGCCTCCTGGGAGATGAGAGGTGGGGAGAATTCACACCCAGGAGAGAGCAAGCACAGCAAGAAGGGCTTGGGCTGAGGGGCCATAGTGAGATAGTATCCCTGCTCTGATATTTTGAGGCTGGGTGACCTGGGACAAGTTAATTAATGTGTGTAACCCTCATCGCCCTTATATGTTCTAAGTGGAATATATGTTATAAGTGGAAATTTCAAACTATTCTCAATGTGTGGTATTATATTTTAAGGGTCATAGTGAATTCTCCACCTGAAAAAAATGAAAGATAGTCTGAAGAAAATATTGAGAATGAAGCCTGGGGAGACAAAATGATGGAAGATACTGAAAGAAAGGGGGCAAGAATTAAAGATAATACAGTGAATAATTCTAACACATTTAATTGGAATCCCAGAAGGTGCGAGAGAGAACAGTGCAGTCCTCCAATGGTTAAATATATCTGTCTATTGATTTAGATCTTTAATTTTTCTCATCTATCTTCTATAATTTTCAGTGAATAGGCCTTACACTTATTTTGTTAAATTTACTTCTAAGTACTTTATTCTATTTTATACTACTTTAGGGATTGATTTCTTATTTTCATTTTCTGATTGTTCATTTCTAGCATACAGACATATTTTTTATATTTATCTTTCAAAATTTGTGTATTAGTGCTAGTATTTCTTTTATAGATTTCTTAGTATTTTCTACAAACAAGATTTTATTACCTGCAAATAAAAATAGTTTTATTTACACCTTTGAAATCTATATGCATTCCATTTCTTTTTCATACCTTTTTGCAGTGGCTAGTATCTCCAGTAGAATGTTGAATAAGACTGATAAGAGCAAACATCCTTTCCTTGTTCCTAATAATAAAGGAAAATATTCAGTCTTTCACCACTAAATAGGATGTTAGTTTTAGAATTTTCTGATAGAAGTGGCCCTTTATCAAGTTGAGGAAGTTCTTTCCTATTTCTGGTTTGATTTTATCGTGAATGGGTGTTGGATTTTGTCCAAAGATTTTTCTGCTTCCATTGAGTTGATCATGTAGTTTTTGTAAATGCTCATGCACAACGCCATAGTTAGTAGGCAATATCTATTGTCAAGTTTACAATCAATAAAAATTAAAAGAAAAATTATCTCTAATTAGAGGTACTTATAATGACTTTTATTTGCTTCTTTATATTTTCCTATCCTATTTTTATAGAAACATTAAAAATATTGCCTAAGTTTATACCAATAATTAAAATTTACACATGTTTAGGGGCTTGGATCTAGTAATTCATTGCTATCAATACTATTGTTATTTAAATGTCCACTGGCATATGGATCCTTGTAGGTGGGTCCCCTAGTTCCTGCCCCGTGGGGAACCAAGGAATATCTGACCATGTGCCCTCTATAAGTTATCTCATTTATTCCTATGAGGAAGATAATCATCATCTCCATGCTCTAGATGAGGAAACTGAGAAACAAGAAGTATATCGCCTATGGTCATATAGCCACTGAAAAGAAAGACAGAGGTGGTAACAAATGCCTTTCTGATTGCCAACCCTGTACTCCCCCCAAGACACTACCAAGTTCAGCTGTAATCTAGGAAATCATATTGGAGTTGAGGCCCTTCTGAACCCAAACCACTGTTCTTGTTTCTGTAACATACTCATTTGGCTATAAATCATGTGCATACCAAATAGGGATTAAAATTTTTTAATGTTTTATTATTTATTTTTTTGGGAGAGGGAGAGACAAAGTGTGAGTGGGGAGGGAAAGAGAGAGGAGACACAGAATCCAAAGCAGGGTCCAGGTTCTGAGATTTCAGCACAGAGCCTGACCTAGGGCTCCAACTCACAAGCTGTGAGATCATGACCTGAGCCAAACTTGGACGCCCAACTGACTGAGCCACTGAGGCACCCAGGATTTTTTTATATTGGGAAAATTATCATACCACAAAATAGGAAGGATATTATTCCACTTAATTTTATTTTTTAAGTTTTTATTTATTTATTATTTATTTTTTAATATGAAATTTATTGTCAAACTGGTTTCCATATAACATCCAGTGCTCATCCCAACAGGTGCTCTCCTCAATGCCCATCACCCACCCTCCTCTCCCTCCCACCCCCCCATCAACCCTCAGTTTATTCTCAGTGTTTTTTTTAATATATGAAATTTATTGTCAAATTGGTTTCCATACAACACCCAGTGCTCATCCCAAAAGATACCCTTTTCAATGCCCATCACCTACCTTCCCCTCCCTCCCACCCCCCATCAACCCTCAGTTTGTTCTCAGTTTTTAAAAGTCTCTTATGCTTTGGCTCTCTCCCTCTCTTTTTTTTTTCCTTCCCCTCCCCCATGGTCTTCTGTTAAGTTTCTCAGGATCCACATAAGAGTGAAAAAATATGGTATCTGTCTTTCGCTGTATGACTTATTTCACTTAGCATAACACTCTCCAGTTCCATCCACATTGCTATAAAAGGCCATATTTCATTCCTTCTCATTTAATTATTTTAAACTATAGACCCTTTGAACTGTAACATTTCTGGAATTTACCTGGCAGAAATCACTGTTTCCAAGTTTTCTATGACAAAAAAACATACAGTTGGATGGGAATTTCTGATCACTGATTGGAACAAGGAGGATGTGGGGAAATTGAGGAAACTGGAAGGTGAGTGGCTGAAGTGCCGGAGCATGATTTCAGGTCAGCACCTTCAACACTGTTCAACATGAGTTCATCCCCAGTTTCCTTCTTGACCTTCATCCTTAATATGCTTCTTTTCCCTCACTTTATTCCAGCCAACCTGGCCTCTGTGTGGTTTGTGAATATGCCAATTATGCTGTGTCCTCTGGACCTTTGCATTTGCTATTTTCTCTACCTGGAATACTATTTCCAAAATACCCTCTTGGCTCTCTCCCTGACCTCCTTAGGATATTTGCTTCAACATCGTTTTATCACCGAAGCCTTTCCTAGCTTCCTTATTCATATTCCCTATTTATTACTTCCCGATTCCCTATTCATTCCCTGACCCCCACTCTCACTCTCCTCCTTCCTTATTTTCTCCTTAGCATT
This sequence comes from Leopardus geoffroyi, assembly GCF_018350155.1. Classification (NCBI taxonomy): domain Eukaryota; kingdom Metazoa; phylum Chordata; class Mammalia; order Carnivora; family Felidae; genus Leopardus; species Leopardus geoffroyi. Next base: position 82,705,895 of record NC_059343.1, read on the forward strand.
TATCACTCTTTATCCCACTAATATTGTACTTAATTTATTTTCTGTCTTCATCCCTTATAAAAACTGAGATTTCTGTCTTTTTTGTTAACTACTATATCCTCAATGCCTATAATATTATCTGTATTTAGAATGTGCTCAAGAAATAGTTGTTGAGTGAATTAATTAAATTTTTATAAATGCATGGCAAGATTGTGATGACATGTTCCCACTTCTAAAGAATCTCAGGATCTTTAGGTATGTGTTATGTGTCAGGCATGGTGTTTGTTGTATGATAGATCTAAACTTATGTCTGACTCATGGTGAAAAATATTCCTCTCATAACCTTCTTACCACTTCAGGTAATTTCACAAGAAATTTTCCAACAAATGTACGCTATTATAAGATCCTGTTGTGCTGCTAATTTGTTTCTATTTCAATGGAATCATAACTTCCTAATACATATGGATGGGAACATGGTTTTCCAGTCCCTTTCTAGAAACCCAGGGTTCAGGTGGATCAGTCTTAGTTTTAAATACAGGTGCATATATGAAACATCTACACAAATAGATTTTCAGCAGTAAGGAAGGAATAGTATATTTGTGAGAATGAGAGTGGTCTAACAGGAGAGTTGAGGAAATGATGATAAGGCTACTTCTTCCTTTTAATTGAATATTTTATCAGGTAATTATGAAAGTATCACTACATATTCCTGAAAAAATTAAAAGACAAGCATAAAGCATGAAATGTGAAAATGTCTGTAGGTGGGTCTTTACTAAAGATACTAAATAAATCTCTAGAATTTTCAACAGGTTGTGGAAAACTATAAGCTGAATTAACATTTTAGATTATATTAACTAGCCCTCTTTTGATTGGAAAAAAAATACAGTGCTGATGCCAGTGGCACTAGAAAAAGTTCTGGATTTCTTGATATACACAAGAGCTTTTAAAAGCCCTTGTTTCCTCACATGTTTTTTTCCCAGCCTCTTTTTCTCCCAGCCTTATCAGTCTGTTTTTTGCCCTTTAGTCTGGCCTAATGCAGTCAATACTTTCCTTTTGTATGCTGTATTAGTTTGTTAGGGCTGAAATAACAAAATAGCACAGTCTGGGTGGCTTAAATAACAGGATTTTATTTTTTCACAGCTCTGGAACCTAGAAGTCCAAGATCAAGGTGTCTTCTGAGGCCTCTTTTCCTGGCTCACAGGTGGCCATCTTCTTGCTCTGTCGTCACATGGTCTTTACTCTGTGTGCACATATACCTGGTATCTCTTGTGTGTGTCTAAATTTCCTCTTCTTGTAAGGACACAAGCCAAATCAGTTTAGAGCTTGTCTTAAAAGTCACATTTTAGCTCAATCACCTCTTTAAAGATCCTATTTCCAAATACAGTCAATTCTGAGGTACTGGGTATTAGGACTTCAATATATAAATTTTGAGGACACATGATTCAGTCCATAACAACCCACACTCTGGATACCCAAAATTCATTTCTTTCTCACATGCAAAATACATTGACCCTTATCTCAACAGCCCAAAAGTCTTATCCTATTCCAGCATTAACTCTAAGTCCCCAATCTCACCTAAATATTATCTAAATCAAAAATGCGTGAGACTCAGGAGATGATTCGTCTTGAGGCAAATGTCCTGTTAAGTAGTGAATCTGTGAAATAAAATAAGTTAATCTTTTTCCAAAATACAATGGTGGGACAGGCATTCTCATTCCAAAAGGGACAAGATCAGAAAGAAGAAATGGATTACATATCACAAACAAGTCCAAAACCTAGCAGGAAAATTCCACTTCATTTTGAGGCTCAAGAATAATTCTCTTCAACTTGATGCTCTGTCTTCCAGGCCCACAGAGATGGAAGTTTCACTTTCTGAGCACACTGAGGTGGTAGCTCCACCCCCTTGTCCCTGGGTGGCAGCTCCACCCCCAAGGCCCAAGGCTTTGCCAACTGAAACCAAAGAGGTGGCCCTGCCCTCTGAAACCCAGGGAGAGACAGCCCCATCTTTGGGGTCATCCTTATTTTTTTTCTTGATGGATAACACATGTTCAGAGCTGGATAGGTCTATTGTTCTGTCCTATAGAATCCCAGAAGTCTAATAGCTTTTCTTCATTATGTCCCATCTTTGTCTTCTTCAGTAAAAGCTGGAAGTGTTTCTGCTGGTATAACCCCACCTCTATTTTTGGCTTCTGCTGAGATGGCTGGTTACACTATGAGTCATACCCATAATATCTCCTATGGAGTGATTGTCCAATCACATCTTTGGTGTTCTCTCCAGAACACACTTCCTCATTTTTTCAAAATGAGATGGATAGAATTTTCCAATCGTCAAGTTCTGGTGCTTTTTGCTTAACGATTCCTGCTCCAATTTACCTCTTTCTTCTTACATTTTATTATAATCATTAAAAAGAAACCAAGCAATGCCTTCAACATTTTTCTCAAAATCTCCTATGCTAAATATTCAATATCAAGACTTATAATTTCTACTTCCCACAAAATACTAGAACACAATTTGGCCAAGTCTTTTGCCACCTTTCCTCCAGTTTCCTATAGCATGTTCCTGTTTTCTTTCTGAAATCTCACCAGAAACACCTTTTAATGTATACATATCTACCAACAGTCTCTTCATGGCAATCTAGAATTTTTCTAGCATGCATCTCAAAACTCTCCCAGCTTCTACTCATCCCCAATTCCAAAGCCAATTCCACATTTTTAGGCATTTGTTAAGGTAGCACCTCACTTCTCAGTACCAAAATTTGTATTAGGATTTTCCAGAGAAACAGAACCAACAGGATGTTTGTTTATTTGTTTGTTTGCTTTAAGGAATTAAGTCACTTGATTGTGGAAGCTTGATATGTAAAAAATATGTGGATAGGTTTGCAGGCTGAAGACCCAGGGAAGAGTTAAAGTTTGAATCCAAAGTCAGTTTACTGGCAGAATTCCTTCTTCCTCTGGAAGATTAGTCTTTGTTCTACTAAATCCATCAACTGATTGGATGAGGCCCACCAATATGGAGGGTTTTTTGCCTTACTCAAAACTCACTGATTTTAAATCTTAATTTCATTCAAAAAATATTCATAGAAACATCCAAAATAATGTTTTAGCAAATATCTGGGCACTATGGCTCAGCCATGTTTGTACCTAAAATGAACCATCACAACTGCTGTCAACAAATATTGCCTGGGAAGTCACTCCAACTCGGAACTCAAATCATACGAAACAAAAATAAGCCTTTGAGATGGTCTTTCAAGGAGCTTCAAGTCTAGCCAAAACACATAACCACCATTCTTTGAGAATAAGGTCAGTACTGTTCCCTCTGCCACTTAGTAATCTGTACCAGTAGTCTTCATGGCTGCTGCTGATTTGGAGAATGGGAATAGTAGGAGAGGTATTTAAAATGCCACTATTCTCTCTTACTAAAACACGGCAGTTTCTTTCTTAATTAAGCTTTCCCCTGGTTTTTCTAAGATTTTGACTAGATTGCAGAATTCTGTGAAAGTTGAATTTAATGAGCTTTGCCAGCTTAGTTGTTTTTGTAGATGGGTCAGGCCCTGGAGTTATCTACTCTGCCATTTTGAGTGACATCACTTCCCTAAATTAAGCCATTTTCATGGATCCCTAAAAGTGCCATGATACCTAAGCACTGTGCCTACTGTTCTTAATGGATAAGATCACCCTGGGCCTACCTAGGGTCTTCATGCCCAGAGGGCATTCTGGGTCAGTGCTTCTCCAGGGATAGTGAACTTCCTGGCTCAGATCAGCTTCAGAGTTCAGAAAAAAGAGGATTCAATTCCCAGCTCTGCCCCTAACACTATAATCTTGACCAATATACTTAACTTCTCTGAGATTCACTTTCTATCTTTTCTCACTTGGTTCTCAGAACTAATTTTAGAATTCAAGCATAAAAAATGTGAAAGTGCCTAGCCCAATACTGGTACTCAAATCTAGTTCCAATTTTCTCTCATTTTCAAATTTTCCTTGAGCTTCCTATTTTCTCTTGTCACTTTTCCACAGGGAAAATTAGTGGCTGTTAATAGCTGAAAAAATTACCCCTTGGGTAGTGTTTGCATTTTTACAAAGGACACGTTTTAGCCCATAGGATTTAAACCTTTTTGATGGAATTGAAAGTCTCACTCCTTTTGGGAGAAGAGCACTTTAGAAAGAGAGACTATTTTTTCTTTTTTCAGATAGTTTGGGCATTGGCATGTGCTTTTGGTAAGGGAAGATCTCTGGTAGATGATGGTATTCCACTCTCGCAGAGTGGTGCCTTCTTCCTCAGAGGATATGATGTTTGACAAATTAGACACACTACAGTGGATATACAGATATTAACTACCTACAGGTAAGGAATTGTGTGATTTGAGACACATGACTCAAAACCTTACTTTGGTCATCTGTGAACTTGGGATAATGAAAGTGGCATGCAAAAACTTTATTATTATCTTATTTTATTTTATTTTAGGAAAAAGATCACTGTATTCTTGATCTGAGACTTTTTAAATAACTTTATGTTTACAAAAGTAACAAATTAAAAAAATAAAACATGTATAAATAGGTGATGGGGATTAAGGAGTGAACTTGTTGTGATGAGCACTAGGTGTTGCATGAAAACATTTTAAAAATGTTAACCAGTGGGAAGCAGTGTAATTATTGATTTATATATCCACTATTATAAAATCATAACTAATGGCAAAACATCTACCCACAAAGCAATAACCTAAAATCTGTGTCAATACAAGGAATTTGTGATTTATATTTACTTCTCACCTTCCCTGAAGGCACACCTTCCCTACAAAATCTCTTTTAGTACAAAAAATGAAACCACAAAAATGTTAATTACTAGCAATTCTGCATATAATTTTTGTGAAATTTGTTTATATCAGGCTTTATTTCAAAAAACATGTCAAGGCAGCTTACAAAGATAGAGGTTTGATGACAGGATTTTTTTAAGTGATGAAATTGTAAATAAAGGAAATTAAGGTAGAAAAAAATGAGTGAAATTATGAGTAAGAATGAGAGTGAGCTCCCCACACAACCTAGCTTAATAACCAGCCAGCCTTACCCCAATGTTTATAGTAGCACTATCAATAGCCAAAGTATGGAAAGAGCCCAAATGTCCATCGAGGGATGAAAAGATAAAGAAAATGTGGTGTGTATATATATATATATATATATATATATATATATATACATATATATATGGTGTATATATGTATACATATACATATATATGTATATATACATACATACATATACATATATATGTATATATATACATACATACATATACATATATATATACACACACACACACACACACACACAATGGAGTATTACTCGGCAATCAAAAAGAATGAAATCTTGCCATTTGAAACAACGTGGATGGAACTGGAGGGTGTTATGCTAAGCAAAATTAGTCAGAGAAAGACAAATATTATTTGGCTTCACCTACATGAGGACTTTAAGACACAGACAGATGAACATAAGGGAAGGGAAGCAAAAATAATATAAAAGCAGGGAGGGGGACAAAACATAAGAGACTCTTAAATTTGGAGAAGAAACAGAGGGTTACTGGAGGGGTTGTGGGAGGGGGGATGGGCTAAATGGGTAAGGGGCATTAAGTAATCTACTCCTGAAATCACTGTTGCACTATGTGCTAACTAATTTGGATGTAAATTTAAAAAAATAATAAAAAAAAAAAACACCAGCCAGCCTTTGAACACTGCCAGTATTCAGTACCTTTTGAGATTAGCCAGTTTACCCTCAGGCTATGACCACAGGAAAGGACTTTTTTTGGGGTCACCACTTTGTAATTTAACACTTAGTCATGGTCTCCCAACTATTACTCTCTACCTTATATTCTAATTTAATCACTATATATTGAGAGTTCAATATGTGTCAAAACTGTATTGACACATTAATTTCATCCTCAACCTTGTGAGATGAGTTTCTTTAAATCTCTATCTTACAGATGAGGAAAAGTAAGTTTGCAAGTGGTTAAATGACTGGCTTCCAGTTACCTTAAAGCAAAGGAGTGTGAGAGTGGTCTTTCAAACCCAGGTCTTCTGAATCTGTATACAATGCGTGTACTACTCCATGTCATCTCCCATAATATGTAAGATTTTTCTCCTCCTGTCGCACTATAAGCTAGTTGGACACTTGATAGGTTGCTGCCAGTTATTGAATAACAGATGTTACACTGAAGTGAATTCAGGGAAAACTTGAGGATCACCTCCTGACTTCACTGGGTGTGCATTGAGGACATCTGTAAAGCTAGGATTTCCTTCTTTTCTGGGATGGGAATGAGCCCTGTTCCACCCAACCTCTTAAAGGTTCTATCAGCTATGGGAAAGAAAAACACAATGTAGAGTACATTGAAGTAAATTTCTTGGTTACTTCATGCAGTATTTCAGGATAAATGAGAGATTTATAAGCCAGGGCCCTCACTTCTCCCCATAGCTGTCCCTTTATAGAATTTATAGATTCACCCATTTTATGGTGGCTGAAAATTCGAGGAACCAAATAAACCTCTTGCTTAGAGCATTTCTTAAACAAAGGGGAAAGAGTACTTCATACTTCCTCTTTTTCTATCTCTTTGGGGAGTAACAGCTATACTTCCTTTTTCTAACAAATCTCCTTGTCCTGTATATATAACAGGTGCAGTGCAGTATGATAGATGTACAGCTAATCTTTTGAAAAGAATTACACAGTTAGATTTCCCTAATACACTGTTCTGCCCCCAGTGAGCCAGTTAAAGATTTCATGAATTCTCCCTCTTCAATTTTGCTATAATCTACCTAATATATATATATATATATATATATATATATATATATATATATACAAAAGGAAGAAAAAAAAAAAAGGAAGGGAACATAAATAGACCAAACTTTTAGCAAGGCTATACTAAAATTTTTATTTTGTTTTTAGAATAGCAAACCTGTGGAAAATAATTTTCTAACTTTCCAGAATGTGATTTATTATTGCTACTCCCAATTATTTGTTTTCTGAGTGCTTATATTAAATTAAGGTGCACAGTGAAGTTTTACTGACAAGTCCCATGGGTCAGTTGTTATATACTTAAAGTTTTTAATCCCCCTGGACTCAACTAAAAAGTCCCAAGAAACTTGAGCCTGTAATTAAATTAATAGACTTCTTTCAATCTGGAGGCTCTTTCCTTTAATGCCATCATGATGATAGGTTGACTTTCTTGGTATCAGTCATTGTGAAATTAGCCTATCTGAAACTGGGCTTTGCTTTTCTCTCAGACATCTATGACCTAGCCCTAGTCTTTAAGAGTCTTTACAAGAGAACTTCATAGTCTTTCTCCATCAGTCTCTTACTCCCAGTTTTCTCTGACATTACCTTAGTCCCTGATATCGCATTTGGATTACCATATAGATTCTGTGTCTGGTCTCCTTCACTGCCCACACTTCCAACTTCATACTAACAACTTTTTCTTTTTTAATGAACATGTTAGACTCATTTAAGACCACCCAGTCCCACTCCCTCTCATTTCCTGCTTAGAAATCCTCAATGATTCCTGTTACTTAACAAGCAAAGACTTTAACCTTCTCTGTAAAGGTTTCCAGGACTGTTCTTACTCTCTCTGTGCATATTCTCTCTGATACACCCTCAAGTGAGCTGTGTTCTCTGTCTTTACTCTCTATCTCTAACCTCCCTGCTTTATGGATCTCTTCCTGGAAACACCTAGCCCTCTTAAAGTCTGGCCACAAATAGGCCTCTGAGCTCAGTCCCACCAGGCCTCCTCCTAGTACTTTACTTCTTTCTGTAGAACTTTTTTTCCAGACTAACACTTCTCAAGCTAAGTTAAGATGTGATTTGATTATAGTTATTGGTCTGGTGACCAGTAGGAATCATGGGGATAGATGCTATGGAAGGGGACTTGTCTTGCAAGGCAGAGGGATAAATATCATCTTCAAGCAAGATGGGAGTTAGGAAAAATGGGTAGGGTTGCCAGATTTAACAACAAAAATCCAGTTAAATTTGAAATTCAGATAAACAATGAAATTTTGTTTTATTTATTTATTTTTTTTATATTTTGATATTTCATTTTATTTATTTATTTATTTTGATTTTTTTTTGACTTTTTTTTTATTATATGAAATTTATTGTCAAATTGGTTTCCATACAACACCCAGTGCTCATCCCAAAAGGTGCCCTCCTCAATACCCATCACCCACCCTCTCCTCCCTCCCACCCCCCATCAACCCTCAGTTTGTTCTCAGTTTTTAACAGTCTCTTATGCTTTGGCTCTCTCCCACTCTAACCTCTTTTTTTTTTTCTTCTTTCCTCCCCCTCCCCCATGGGTTCCTGTTAGGTTTCTCAGGATCCACATAAGAGTGAAACCATATGGTATCTGTCTTTCTCTGTATGGCTTATTTCACTTAGCATCACACTCTCCAGTTCCATCCACGTTGCTACAAAAGGCCATATTTCATTTTTTCTCATTGCCACGTAGTATTCCATTGTGTATATAAACCACAATTTCTTTATCCATTCATCAATTGATGGACATTTAGGCTCTTTCCATAATTTGGCTATTGTTGAGAGTGCTGCAATGAACATTGGGGTACAAGTGCCCCTATGCATCAGTACTCCTGTATCCCTTGGATAAATTCCTAGCAGTGCTATTGCTGGGTCACAGGGTAGGTCTATTTTTAATTTTCTGAGGAACCTCCACACTGCTTTCCAGAGCGGCTGCACCAATTTGCATTCCCACCAACAGTGCAAGGGGTTCCCGTTTCTCCACATCCTCTCCAGCATCTATAGTCTCCTGATTTGTTCATTTTGGCCACGCTGACTGGCGTGAGGTGATACCTGAGTGTGGTTTTGATTTGTAATTCCATGATAAGGAGCGACGCTGAATATCTTTTCATGTGCCTGTTGGCCATCCGGATGTCTTCTTTAGAGAAGTGTCTATTCATGTTTTCTGCCCATTTCTTCACTGGGTTATTTGTTTTTCGGGTGTGGAGTTTGGTGAGCTCTTTATAGATTTTGGATACTAGCCCTTTGTCCGATATGTCATTTGCAAATATCTTTTCCCATTCCGTTGGTTGCCTTTTAGTTTTGTTGGTTGTTTCCTTTGCTGTGCAGAAGCTTTTTATCTTCATAAGGTCCCAGTAATTCACTTTTGCTTTTAATTCCCTTGCCTTTGGGGATGTGTCGAGTAAGAGATTGCTACGGCTGAGGTCAGAGAGGTCTTTTCCTGCTTTCTCCTCTAGTGGTTTGATGGTTTCCTGTCTCACATTCAGGTCCTTTATCCATTTTGAGTTTATTTTTGTGAATGGTGTGAGAAAGTGGTCTAGTTTCAACCTTCTGCATGTTGCTGTCCAGTTCTCCCAGCACCATGTGTTAAAGAGGCTGTCTTTTTTCCATTGGATGTTCTTTCCTGCTTTGTCAAAGATGAGTTGACCATACGTTTGTGGGTCTAGTTCTGGGGTTTCTGTTCTATTCCATTGGTCGATGTGTCTGTTGTTGTGCTAATACCATGCTGTCTTGATGATGACAGCTTTGTAGTAGAGGCTAAAGTCTGGGATTGTGATGCCTCCTGCTTTGGTCTTCTTCTTCAAAATTCCTTTGGCTATTCGGGGCCTTTTGTGGTTCCATATGAATTTTAGGATTGCTTGTTCTAGTTTCGAGAAGAATGCTGGTGCAATTTTGATTGGGATTGCATTGAATGTGTAGATAGCTTTGGGTAGTATTGACATTTTGACAATATTTATTCTTCCAATCCATGAGCAGGGAATGTCTTTCCATTTCTTTATATCTTCTTCAATTACCTTCATAAGCTTTCTATAGTTTTCAGCATACAGATCCTTTACATCTTTGGTTAGATTTATTCCTAGGTATTTTATGCTTCTTGGTGCAATTGTGAATGGGATCAGTTTCTTTGTCTTTCTGTTGCTTCATTGTTAGTGTATAAGAATGCAACTGATGTCTGTACATTGATTTTGTATCCTGCGACTTTGCTGAATTCATGTATCAATTCTAGCAGACTTTTGGTGGAGTCTATCGGATTTTCCGTGTATACTATCATGCCATCTGCAAAAAGCGAAAGCTTGACTTCATCTTTGCCAATTTTGATGCCTTTGATTTCCTTTTGTTGTCTGATTGCTGATGCTAGAACTTCCAGCACTATGTTAAACAACAGCGGTGAGAGTGGGCATCCCTGTCGTGTTCCTGATCTCAGGGAAAAAGCTCTCAGTTTTTCCCCGTTGAGGATGATGTTAGCTGTGGGCTTTTCATAAATGGCTTTTATGATCTTTAAGTATGTTCCTTCTATCCCGACTTTCTCAAGGGTTTTTATTAAGAAAGGGTGCTGGATTTTGTCAAAGGCCTTTTCTGCATCGATTGACAGGATCATATGGTTCTTCTCTTTTTTTTTTTTTTTTTTTTTGTTAATGTGATGTATCACGTTGATTGATTTGCGAATGTTGAACCAGCCCTGCATCCCAGGAATGAATCCCACTTGATCATGGTGAATCATTCTTTTTATATGCCGTTGAATTCGATTTGCTAGTATCTTATTGAGAATTTTTGCATCCATATTCATCAGGGATATTGGCCTGTAGTTCTCTTTTTTTACTGGGTCTCTGTCTGGTTTAGGAATCAAAGTAATACTGGCTTCATAGAATGAGTCTGGAAGTTTTCCTTCCCTTTCTATTTCTTGGAATAGCTTGAGAAGGATAGGTATTATCTCTGCTCTAAACGTCTGGTAGAACTCCCCTGGGAAGCCATCTGGTCCTGGACTCTTATTTGTTGGGAGATTTTTGATAACCGATTCAATTTCTTCGCTGGTTATGGGTCTGTTCAAGCTTTCTATTTCCTCCTGATTGAGTTTTGGAAGAGTGTGGGTGTTCAGGAATTTGTCCATTTCTTCCAGGTTGTCCAATTTGTTGGCATATAATGTTTCATAGTATTCCCTGATAATTGTTTGTATCTCTGAGGGATTGGTTGTAAGAATTCCATTTTCATTCAAGATTTTATCTCTTTGGGTCATCTCCCTTTTCTTTTTGAGAAGCCTGGCTAGAGGTTTGTCAATTTTGTTTATTTTTTCAAAAAACCAACTCTTGGTTTCGTTGATCTGCTCTACAGTTTTTTTAGACTCTATATTGTTTATTTCTGCTCTGATCTTTATTATTTCTCTTCTTCTGCTGGGTTTAGGCTGCCTTTGCTGTTCTGCTTCTATTTCCTTTAGGTGTGCTGTTAGATTTTGTATTTGGGATTTTTCTTGTTTCTTGAGATAGGCCTGGATTGCAATGTATTTTCCTCTCAGGACTGCCTTCGCTGCGTCCCAAAGCGTTTGGATTGTTGTATTTTCATTTTCGTTTGTTTCCATATATTTTTTAAATTCTTCTCTAATTGCCTGGTTGACCCACTCATTCGTTAGTAGGGTGTTCTTTAACCTCCATGCTTTTGGAGGTTTTCCAGACTTTTTTCTGTGGTTGATTTCAAGCTTCATAGCATTGTGGTGTGAAAGTATGCATGGTATGATTTCAATTCTTGTAAACTTATGAAGGGCTGTTTTGTGACCCAGTATATGATCTATCTTGGAGAATGTTCCATGTGCACTCGAGAAGAAAGTATATTCTGTTGCTTTGGGATGCAGAGTTCTAAATATATCTGTCAAGTCCATCTGATCCAATGTCTCATTCAGGGCCCTTGTTTCTTTATTGACCGTGTGTCTAGATGATCTATCCATTTCTGTAAGTGGGGTGTTAAAGTCCCCTGCAATTACCACATTCTTATCAATAAGGTTGCTTATGTTTATGAGTAGTTGTTTTATATATTTGGGGGCTCCGGTATTCGGCGCATAGACATTTATAATTTATAGCTCTTCCTGATGGATAGACCCTGTAACTATTATATAATGTCCTTCTTCATCTCTTGTTACAGCCTTTAATTTAAAGTCTAGTTTGTCTGATATAAGTATGGCTACTCCAGCTTTCTTTTGGCTTCCAGTAGCATGATACATAGTTCTCCATCCCCTCACTCTCAATCTAAAGGTGTCCTCAGGTCTAAAATGAGTCTCTTGTAGACAGCAAATAGATGGGTCTTGTTTTTTTATCCATTCTGATACCCTATGTCTTTTGGTTGGCGCATTTAATCCATTTACATTCAGTGTTATTATAGAAAGATACGGGTTTAGAGTCATTGTGATGTCTGTATGTTTTATGCTTGTAGTGATGTCTCTGGTATTTTGTCTCACAGGGTCCCCCTTAGGATCTCTTGTAGGGCTGGTTTAGTGGTGACAAATTCCTTCAGTTTTTGTTTGTTTGGGAAGACCTTTATCTCTCCTTCTATTCTAAATGACAGACTTGCTGGAGAAAGGATCCTCGGCTGCATATTTTTTCTGTCTAGCACACTGAAAATCTCGTGCCAATTCTTTCTGGCCTGCCAAGTTTCAAAAGAGAGATCAGTCACGAGTCTTATAGGTCTCCCTTTATGTGTGAGGGCACGTTTACCCCTTGCTGCTTTCAGAATTTTCTCTTTATCCTTGTATTTTGCCAGTTTCACTATGATATGTCGTGCAGAAGATCGATTCAAGTTCCGTCTGAAGGGAGTTCTCTGTACCTCTTGGATTTCAATGCCTTTTTCCTTCCCCAGTTCAGGGAAGTTCTCAGCTATTATTTCTTCAAGTACCCCTTCAGCACCTTTCCCTCTCTCTTCCTCCTCTGGGATACCAATTATGCGTATATTATTTCTTTTTAGTGTATCACTTAGTTCTCTAATTTTCCCCTCATACTCCTGGATTTTTTTATCTCTCTTTCTCTCAGCTTCCTCTTTATCCATAACTTTATCTTCTAGTTCACCTATTCTCTCCTCTGCCTCTTCAATCCGAGCTGTGGTGGTTTCCATTTTGTTTTGCATTTCATTTAAAGCGTTTTTCAGCTCCTCGTGACTGTTCCTTAGTCCCTTGATATCTGTAGCAAGGGATTCTCTGCTGTCCTGTATACTGTTTTCAAGCCCGGCAATTAATTTTATGACTATTATTCTAAATTCATTTTCTGTTATATTATTTAAATCCTTTTTGATCAGCTCAAAAATGGTTTTGGGCTTCAGCAATTGGACGGTTTTATAGAAATGGGGAAAACTGGGAGATGAATGATTGGTAATGACAGAAGCAGGCACTCTGTGTGGTTATATTAAGTTTGAAGGACCTATTATATAGCCAAGTGAATGTATCAAAGAAATGTCTTTGAATTAAGAGGAAAAGGTCTATTTATTTATTTTTTTTAATTTTTTTTAAAATATGAAATTTATTGTCAAATTGGTTTCCATACAACACCCAGTGCTCATCTCAAAAGGTGCCCTCCTCAATACCCATCACCCACCCTCCTCTCCCTCCCATCCCCCATCAAACCTCAGTTTGTTCTCAGTTTTTAACAGTCTCTTATGTTTTGGCTCTCTCCTACTCTAACCTCTTTTTTTTTTTCCTTCCCTTCCCCCATGGGTTTCTGTTAAGTTTGTTAGGATCCACATAAGAGTGGAACCATATGGTATCTGTCTTTCTCTGTATGGCTCATTTCACTTAGCATCACACTCTCCAGTTCCATCCACGTTGCTATAAAAGGCCATATTTCATTCTTTCTCATTGCCACGTAGTATTCCATTGTGTATCTAAACCACAATTTCTTTATCCATTCATCAGTTGATGGACATTTAGGCTCTTTCCATAATTTGGCTATTGTTGAGAGTGCTGCTATAAACATTGGGGTACAAGTTCCCCTATGCATCAGTACTCCTGTATCCCTTGGATAAATTCCTAGCAGTGCTATTGCTGGGTCATAGGGTAGGTCTATTTTTAATTTTCTGAGGAACCTCCACACTGCTTTCCAGAGCAGCTGCACCAATTTGCATTCCCACCAACAGTGCAAGAGGGTTCCCATTTCTCCACATCTTCTCCAGCATCTATAGTCTCCTGATTTGTTCATTTTGGCCACGCGGACTGGCGTGAGGTGATATCTGAGTGTGGTTTTGATTTGTATTTCCCTGATAAGGAGCGACGTTGAACATCTTTTCATGTGCCTAATGGCCATCCGGATGTCTTCTTTAGAGAAGTCTCTGTTCATGTTTTCTGCCCATTTCTTTACTGGTTTATTTGTTTTTCGGGTGTGGAGTTTGGTGAGCTCTTTATAGATTTTGGATACTGGCCCTTTGTCCGATATGTCATTTGCAAATATCTTTTCCCATTCCGTTGGTTGCCTTTTAGTTTTGTTGGTTGTTTCCTTTGCTGTGCAGAAGCTTTTTATCTTCATAAGGTCCCAGTAATTCACTTTTGCTTTTAATTCCCTTGCCTTTGGGGATGTGTCGAGTAAGAGATTGCTACGGCTGAGGTCAGAGAGGTCTTTTCCTGCTTTCTCCTCTAGTGGTTTGATGGTTTCCTGTCTCACATTCAGGTCCTTTATCCATTTTGAGTTTATTTTTGTGAATGGTGTGAGAAAGTGGTCTAGTTTCAACCTTCTGCATGTTGCTGTCCAGTTCTCCCAGCACCATGTGTTGAAGAGACTGTCTTTTTTCCATTGGATGTTCTTTCCTGCTTTGTCAAAGATGAGTTGACCATACGTTTGTGGGTCTAGTTCTGGGGTTTCTGTTCTATTCCATTGGTCGATGTGTCTGTTGTTGTGCTAATACCATGCTGTCTTGATGATGACAGCTTTGTAGTAGAGGCTAAAGTCTGGGATTGTGATGCCTCCTGCTTTGGTCTTCTTCTTCAGAATTACTTTGGCTATTCGGGGCCTTTTCTGGTTCCATATGAATTTTAGGATGGCTTGTTCTAGTTTCGAGAAGAATGCTGGTGCAATTTTGATTGGGATTGCATTGAATGTGTAGATAGCTTTGGGTAGTATTGACATTTTGACAATATTTATTCTTCCAATCCATGAGCAGGGAATGTCTTTCCATTTCTTTATATCTTCTTCAATTACCTTCATACGCTTTCTATAGTTTTCAGCATACAGATCTTTTACATCTTTGGTTAGATTTATTCCTAGGTATTTTATGCTTCTTGGTGCAATTGTGAATGGGATCAGTTTCTTTATTTGTCTTTCTGTTGCTTCATTGTTAGTGTATAAGAATGCAACTGATGTCTGTACATTGATTTTGTATCCTGCAACTTTGCTGAATTCATGTATCAGTTCTAGCAGACTTTTGGTGGAGTCTATCGGATTTTCCATGTATAATATCATGTCATCTGCAAAAAGCGAAAGCTTGACTTCATCTTTGCCAATTTGGATGCCTTTGATGTCCTTTTGTTGTCTGATTGCTGATGCTAGAACTTCCAACACTATGTTAAACAACAGCGGTGAGAGTGGGCATCCCTGTCGTGTTCCTGATCTCAGGGAAAAAGCTCTCAGTTTTTCCCCGTTGAGGATGATGTTAGCTGTGGGGTTTTCATAAATGGCTTTTATGATCTTTAAGTATGTTCCTTCTATCCCGACTTTCTCAAGGGTTTTTATTAAGAAAGGGTGCTGGATTTTGTCAAAGGCCTTTTCTGCATCGATTGACAGGATCATATGGTTCTTCTCTTTTTTTTTTTTTTTTGTTAATGTGATGTATCACGTTGATTGATTTGCGAATGTTGAACCAGCCCTGCATCCCAGGAATGAATCCCACTTGATCATAGTGAATCATTCTTTTTATATGCCGTTGAATTCGATTTGCTAGTATCTTATTGAGAATTTTTGCATCCATATTCATCAGGGATATTGGCCTGTAGTTCTCTTTTTTTACTGGGTCTCTGTCTGGTTTAGGAATCAAAGTAATACTGGCTTCATAGAATGAGTCTGGAAGTTTTCCTTCCCTTTCTATTTCTTGGAATAGCTTGAGAAGGATAGGTATTATCTCTGCTCTAAACGTCTGGTAGAACTCCCCTGGGAAGCCATCTGGTCCTGGACTCTTATTTGTTGGGAGATTTTTGATAACCGATTCAATTTCTTCGCTGGTTATGGGTCTGTTCAAGCTTTCTATTTCCTCCTGATTGAGTTTTGGAAGAGTGTGGGTGTTCAGGAATTTGTCCATTTCTTCCAGGTTGTCCAATTTGTTGGCATATAATGTTTCATAGTATTCCCTGATAATTGTTTGTATCTCTGAGGGATTGGTTGTAAGAATTCCATTTTCATTCGTGATTTTATCTATTTGGGTCATCTCCCTTTTCTTTTTGAGAAGCCTGGCTAGAGGTTTGTCAATTTTGTTTATTTTTTCAAAAAACCAACTCTTGGTTTCGTTGATCTGCTCTACCGTTTTTTAAGATTCTATACTGTTTATTTCTGCTCTGATCTTTATTATTTCTCTTCTTCTGCTGGGTTTAGGCTGCTTTTGCTGTTTTGCTTCTATTTCCTTTAGGTGTGTGTTAGATTTTGTATTTGGGATTTTTCTTGTTTCTTGAGATAGGCCTGGATTGCAATGTATTTTCCTCTCAGGACTGCCTTCGCTGCGTCCCAAAAGGTCTGGATTGTTGTATTTTCATTTTCGTTTGTTTCCATATATTTTTTAAATTCTTCTCTAATTGCCTGGTTTACCCACTGATTCTTTAGTAGAGTGTTCTTTAACCTCCATGCTTTTGGAGGTTTTCCAGACTTTTTCCTGTGGTTGATTTCAAGCTTCATAGCATTGTGGTCTGAAAGTATGCATGGTATGATTTCAATTCTTGTAAACTTATGAAGGGCTGTTTTGTGACCCAGTATATGATCTATCTTGGAGAATGTTCCATGTGCACTCGAGAAGAAAGTATATTCTGTTGCTTTGGGATGCAGAGTTCTAAATATATCTGTCAAGTCCATCTGATCCAATGTCTCATTCAGGGCCCTTGTTTCTTTATTGACCGTGTGTCTAGATGATCTATCCATTTCTGTAAGTGGGGTGTTAAAGTCCCCTGAAATTACCACATTCTTATCAATAAGGTTGCTTATGTTTATGAGTAATTATTTTATATATTTGGGGGCTCCGGTATTCGGCACATAGACATTTATAATTGTTAGCTCTTCCTGATGGATAGACCCTGTAATTATTATATAATGCCCTTCTTCATCTCTTGTTACAGCCTTTAATTTAAAGTCTAGTTTGTCTGATATAAGTATGGCTACTCCAGCTTTCTTTTGGCTTCCAGTAGCATGATAAATAGTTCTCTATCCCCTCACTCTCAATCTAAAGGTGTCCTCAGGTCTAAAATAAGTGTCTTGTAGACAGCAAATAGATGGGTCTTGTTTTTTTATCCATTCTGATACCCTATGTCTTTTGGTTGGCGCATTTAATCCATTTACATTCAGTGTTATTATAGAGAGATACGGGTTTAGAGTCATTGTGATGTCTGTATGTTTTATGCTTGTAGTGATGTCTCTTGTACTTTGTCTCACAGGATCCCCCTTAGGATCTCTTGTAGGGCTGGTTTAGTGGTGACAAATTCCTTCAGTTTTTGTTTGTTTGGAAAGACCTTTATCTCTCCTTCTATTCTAATTACAGACTTGCTGGAGAAAGGATTCTTGGATGCATATTTTTTCTGTCTAGCACACTGAAAATCTCGTGCCAATCCTTTCTGGCCTGCCAAGTTTCAAAAGAGAGATCAGTCAGGAGTCTTATAGGTCTCCCTTTATATGTGAGGGCACATTTATCACTGGCTGCTTTCAGAATTTTCTCTTTATCCTTGTATTTTGCCAGTTTCACTATGATATGTCATGCAGACGATCAATTCAAGTTACGTCTGAAGGGAGTTCTCTGTGCCTCTTGGATTTCAATGCCTTTTTCCTTCCCCAGTTCAGGGAAGTTCTCAGCTATGATTTCTTCAAGAACACCCTCAGCACATTTCCCTCTCTCTTCCTCCTTTGCAATACCAATTATGTGTAGATTATTTCTCTTTAGTGCATCACTTAGTTCTCTAATTTTCCCCTCATACGCCTGGATTTTTTTAACTCTCTTTTTCTCAGCTTCCTCTTTTTCCATAATTTTATCTTCTGGTTCCCCTATTCTCTCCTCTGCCTCTTCAATCCGAGCCGTGGTCGTTTCCATTTTATTTTGCAGCTCGTTTATAGCATTTTTTAGCTCCTCCTGGCTGTTCCTTAGTCCCTTGGTCTCTGTAGCAAGAGATTCTCTGCTGTCCTCTATACTGTTTTCAAGCCCAGCGATTAATTTTATGACTATTATTCTAAATTCACTTTCTGTTATATTATTTAAATCCTTTTTGATCAGTTCATTAGCTGTTGTTATTTCCTGGAGATTCTTCTGAGGGTAATTCTTCCGCTTGGTCATTTTGGATAGTCCCTGGCGTGGTGAGGACCTGCAGGGCACTTCCCCTGTGCTGTGGTGTATAACTGGAGTTGGTGGGCAGGGCCGCAGTCAGTCCTGATGTCTGCCCCCAATCCACCGCTGGGGCCACAGTCAGACTGGTGTGTGCCTTCTCTTCCCCTCTCCTAAGGGCGGGATTCACTGTGGGGTGGCATGGCCCATCTAGGCTACTTGCACACTGCCAGGCTTGTGGTGCTGGGGATCTGGCGTATTAGCTGGGGCAGGTAGGCAAGGTGCACGGGGGCAGGAGGGGCAGGCTTAGCTCGTTTCTCCTTAGGTGATCCACTTCAGGAGGTGCCCCTCTTCCGTGGGCCTCTCGTCTGCGCTTGGCTCCCGAGACTCCGTTCTGCTAATCCTCTCGCAGTTTTCTGGGTTATTTAGGCAGGTGTATGTGGAATCTAAGTGATCAGCAGGACGCGCGGTGAGCCCAGCGTCCTCCTATGCCACCATCTTCTTCTCTCGGAAAAGGTCTATTTAGATGTCACTTCCTTTGGAAGCCTTTCCTGAATGCCCACTTCGCATTCCATTAATTTTGTTACCCTCCAACCCAGAGCATCCTTCAGTACTATTGTAGCCTTTATCAAGTTTATATTGAAATTTCCTATTTATTGGTCTATTTACTCTGTTAGATTGTGAGCTGTTTATGGAATAGAATCTGTTCATTTTTTTCTCAGGTTCTTTACTGGCTCAATGGTGATAGCCAGCTCTTATTATTTGTTTAAGGCATGCATATAAAAAGGCAGTGAATTCTATTTTTTTTCCTAAGACTGAAATTGTTGAAAATTATTTTCCAAATTCAGCCATAATTTGCCTCGATCTTCTATTTAATTGGGGATATACCTATGAGGCTAGGTGCTGTTAATTTGTCTGAATACTGACTGGTAATTTGCTTAGATCTCATGTGATGTTATGTCTGGATGGGTATATCTGTCTTTCAAACTAAGCATGTAATAAAAATCTCAACACTGTTTTCACATGCAATATCTTAAACTATGTCTCCTCAAATATATTTTTGTATTATCTTCTACATCCAAATGCAAGATTTAATGTTTATACCATTAAATTTAATCTTACTAGATTCAGCACTCAAATCCAGAAGTAGAGTTAATTTTGGATCCTGTATATATATATTTAAATATCTTGACTTATACTGTAACCTCCTTGTGCTCAGAGGCAGAAGTTGGGAGCATAGCAAATGTGCCAAAGTCAGATTCTAGGTCCTTGTCTCCAGCTTCACCTAGAAAATACTTCCCAGTTAATAGAAAATTAACTTTATGATAGGGTTAACAAAAAGTGTGTTTTGTCAAAATAGTTTTTGTTTTAAAAATTTGCAAGACCACTTTCTAGAGCAAGTCACTAGTAACTTCTCCAAGAATGTAGTTAACACCACACCCTTATCCCTCCCCCAACTTGCCACCCCACCTAATTTAAATGATTTTAATGTTAAAATATTGCATGATTTACACAGTGTTGATGAGATTGGGTGCTGCTAATTTTAATAAATCATTTATCTATTTAAGTTATTTGGAAAAGATCATGGTAATTTGGTTTCTTAGTAAATATACTTATATAGTTTTGAATTCCTACCCTCCACCTTTCAACACAAAATGGACTTATGCAAAAGAATTTATCAATTCTAAAAATGTTTACAATTCAATTGATCTTTTACTTTCTGTGAAAACAAGCTGCATTTTTTTGCCATGTTCAGAAAAGAAATTTAGCCATTTTTGTGGCTAATTCCAGTCTATTTGTTACTTTGGTTCTTCTTTTCCTTCTCCTTTCGCTAGTATACCAGATGTGTTAAAAAGAAGGGCAGTAGTATTGTAGTAGTAGCAAATAATCTTATACCAACAGTCTCATGGAATAAAAGTTAATTTGGGATCTAACTCCCTTTCAGACTATTCATTCAACCTGGTATAAACCCAAACAATCATATTATGCTTCAGCTCCTATTTACCATTTCAGTGAAATCTCAAGAAAAAACACTGTTAAAAGTCCCACCTATGTGCAGATACAACACCGTCTAAATTTATTTACTTTTTTGAATAAGATTCCTTTTTTGGATATGAATACTATAGCCTATTTTTCCTATTTCTAATGACTCCATGTTGGATTCTGATGGTATTCCCACAAGGTCACACAGTCGACTTGATAGTACAACTGAGACCAGAATCCTGGGATTTGAATTCCCAGGATTACTCTTTCTACTATACCATGGTGATGCTCAGATGCTTACAGGAAGTGTTTATCATATAAAAGGGAGCACCAGAGTAAAAAAAAAAAAAAAAGTATGGAAGAGTTTCAAGGTAATGCCCTCACAGCCCTTTCCACTTATAAATTCTTTCTTCTTCAGTTTCAAGTATTTAGTTGGTCACATTTTTAAACTTAAAACTGAACTCCAGTCTGAATATCAGCTTCTCATAAGCAAGATGTAGAATAAATGGAGTTGTTACAACTTTACACTGTGATCTCCTGAGAGGTCCTGAGAGGTTTCATTATTTCCACTCTCACTCCCAAAGTAAAATCATCTTTGGCTGGGAAATGATCATTTACATAAAACAATATGTAGAAATTAAAACACTTTAATATAATATAAACATTTCCAGAATATAGACTGATTTTGTATCAGTACTTTTTGAGAGCTTTTTAAAACTATATATCATCTAAGCTTATTACAGACAGTTTCATTTTCCACTTTCAGAACTAGAAAATACAAAAATACACTGCAAATTAGATTTAACAAACAAAAAAAACTGATCTAAATTGCTTCATACATTTTTCTTAGAGAAAATCAAAAAACAAACACACAATAACAACAATAAAATACCAACACTAACACAAACCCAAACAAGGAATGGATTTTGTAATGCCTGGTAATTCTCTCATTTAAAATAAATTAACCTTTCATGGGCAAATAATTCACCACCACAGCAATTTGATGAATAGAAGTAGAGACAACCTCATTAAGCAAAATTACATTTTATATAAGAAATGTAATTTTTTAAAGAAAATGAGAAAAACTAACTTGAGGAAAAGGCATATTGAATACTTTTACTCCACTTGGCTTTTGTTGGAGGTTAAAGTTAACTGCTCACTTAGGAAGCATTCAAGTAACATAAATTTTATGAAATCAAACTTTTCAACTTATTTCTTCAATTCGACCTTAAGGGAACAAAACTAAAAAGCTCAAAATCCAAGCATAGACTCCTCCCAAAGCATTGTCTTTCTTCAACAGATTTCCTTTTCTGTTCTTGTGTTCTTATGTTCTTCTTTCTCAGAGGCTAGATTTATGCTTGTTTCTTCTTTCAATTCAATTTCAATTTTTACACCCCCTAAAACTAAGCTTTCCTGAATAGCCAATGATCATATCTACCTATGCTTTTCTTCACTGGCTGTTCTTGTTTTTGTCTAAATCCATTTTCTAAACTGATTTCTTCATTTCATCCTTGGGTAAACAAAATGAAATTCCTAAAACAGACTCATCCCAAAAGATTGACTCTCTGTCTTTTCTTCAACAGAATTCTTTTTCTCTCATGTTCTGGTTGTGTTCTTATGTTCTTCTTATGTTCTTTCTCAGTATATTTAAGCTTGTTTGTTTCTTCTTTCAATTCAATTTCAAATTATAAACACAAAAACTAAGCTTTCTGGAACTGACACTGACTATATCCACTGCTCTTTTTCTTCTGGATGTTCCTGTCTTTGTCTAAATCCATAACTGATTTCTTTAATTCATCCTTGGGTAAACAAAACTAAAAATTCAAAATCCAAGAATAGATTCATCCCAAAGCATTTCCTCTTCTGTCTTTTCTTCAACAGGTTTCTTTTTCCCTTTCTTGTGCTTACGTTCTTCTTTCTCAGTGGGCACACCATGGCTTTTTTTCTTTTTTCGATGTTTAAGTTTTCCTGAACTGACGCTGACTTGATCTCCCTTTTTTTTCCTTTGTCGGATGCTCTTGTCCTTGTCTAGATTTGTATCACCATAACTCTTTTTCCTTTTATGCTTCGATTGCTCTTTCTCTGACCTGTCTTCACCTTCTTCCAGGTGCCTTCTTCTCTTCTGATGTCTTCGTTTATGACCTGCTTTATGGTCACTGGTATTGTTTTCTGAGAGGTGCTTGTAAACTTCAGATTCTACACTGTATGAGCCAAAGTTATTTTCTTGCTGACTAAGGCTCAGGGGTACTGGCTTTTCTGGAAAACAGTCTCTGATGGGTTGACAGGAGGATATAGAGTCTAGTTTCTCTATGCTGTCATGAGCTGGTAAGCAATGAGGTAACTGGTTTTCCACTACTTGGGAAATACTGTATGATCCTGTATAAGCATGGGAAGTCTCAAATGGGACTTTTTGCTCAAAAATTCTATGTTTGGGTCTGAAATCAACCTTTTCTTTGTACTTATGGATTTCTATAGAGCTATCACTAACCTTTCTGAAGCAAGTCTTTGGCTCTAGTCCTCTGGCTTTCTGCACTTTGATGTAATCTTCTAGCTCATCTTGGAAAGAATCATAAGTTCTGTTTGAATGAACTGGTAACCAATAATGCAACTTGTTTTCCACTGGTGAAATATTGTATGGTTGCTGGTAAGTCTGGGAAGTCTCAAGTGAAAATCTTTGCTCAAACATTTGTTGTCTGGGTCCAGAGTCAACTTCTCTATACCCATGGGTCTCTGTAGAGTTCTCTCTTATCTTTCTGAAACAAAACTTTGGATCTAGTCCTCTCGCTTTCTGCACTTTGATGTAATCTTCCAGTTCATCTTGGAAAGAGTCATATGTCTTCTTTGAATGAGCTGGTAAACAATGAGGTAAATGGTTTTCTGCTGTTTGTGAAATACTGTATGATCCTGGGTATGTCCAGAAAGTCTCACATGGCAGTCTCTGTTCAAACATTGTATGTGTGGATCTAGAATCAACTACTTCCCTGTACCAACGGGCTTCCAAAGAACTCTCTTCCATCTTTCTGAAACAAATCTTGGGCTCTGGTCCTCTGGATTTCTGCATTTTGATGTAATCTGCACATTCATCTTGGTAAGAGTCTTGTGTCTTCTTGGGATTCTTCACTAGACTGATAACAATGGATTCTCTGCAAAGAAAACAGTAGAAAGTTCTTATTACTAGGCTATTTTATTCTGAATACTTTCTTTGTTTTAAAAAGATTAGTCTGGAAAAAACAACAACAAAAGTCCAAACAAATATTAAAAGCTTACTTCAATATAAACGCTGTAAATCATCACTTTTTATGCTAAAAAGAAGCAGCAGGAACAGTCATATTTCTCAGGTACCTCAAAATTTTTTAAATATAAAAAAATTTTCGGGACTGAGATGAAAGGGAAGATGGGTACAAACATGCAGACATAGCTGATACTGCCTTAGTACTAAACACGTAAGACATGTTGGGATATGTGGGAAAGAAAAAATAATATTTAATGCCCTGAGGATTGTCTGATTTGAATGTCACCTTATTTTAAAAGCTGTAATTAGTTCTTTGTATAGAGCTATAAATGTAATGGATATTTGTTCTGGAACCGTGATATTTTAAAAAAGAGTCTAAATGAAGGTTAATTTGGTGAATTACACAATTTAGCTCCTACGTATTCAGACTCAAAGTAGAAATATTTTCAACTAGAATAAAATAATTAAACAGAAACACTATGGTTTGATTTTCAAAGCAACAAACCAAAAATACAATACCCAAGTGCCCCTCTGTCCTGCTATCTGACTGATCAAGTCCCTAATTGTCTACTTAATCCTCTCCTCCTTGAAACAATAGAATGGAATAAATATTTATTGTGCTATTGTGTGCCAGGCCAGGAACCTTACACATATTTTTGTATTTCATTATAACCACATTAAATTGGAAATGTCTAAAGTTATACACTTGTTAGAAAGACAAATCTGATATTCCAGTCCAGGTCTAACAGCAAGACCTTTGTTCATAACCACTATACCTTGCTGAGAGGATGATGACCAGATCACTGTATCCCTGGAACTAAGCCAACTTTCCAGGAATTATTTGAATTTTCATGGCTCAATGAGAATGAGAAGAACAATGCTGTTTGGTTACAAGAGGTGCCAATTATCCAGCTCTGCAAGTATACTATCATGGCTAGAGAACTCCCTATGAGATTCCACTACCATGCACTTTGTGACAAATACCATTAACTGTATCACCTTATAGGGAAGTGAATGCCTACAAAAGTTTTGTAAAATACATGCAAGGGTACTTGACAGAAGCCCTACTCTTTGGTATCATAGGAGCATTTTGGCAGAAAATACTTACTTAATTTGGTGTTCACTTCCTTGCATATGGGACCGGAACATTTCTAAAGATGTAAAGGTGATATTACAAATATGGCAAATGTAGGTCCTCATACTAAATGCTGAAAAAAGAGAGAGTCAAATTTAAGGAGGTCAATATGGACAGGAATTTACTAGAGATCATCTACAGAACTTTCCCAATTTAAAGATAAGGCCCAGAGAGGTCAAATGACTTTGTCAAAGTCAAAGAGCAGGTCAGTAATAGAGCTAACCTCTCAGAGCCCATGTTTCTTAATTTAAAGCCCAGAATTCTTCACACTATGCTACACTACACTACACTACACTGCTTCTTTAGCCTTGGCCTCTTTCTTGAGACTACTATCTGCCTGCCTATTGTTTCTACATGGAAGTGCATTAGACACTTCAAATTTAGTATGCCCAATTAACCTTTGCCTCTTAATCCCTTAATCAACCTCTTTTTTCTTGCCCCTAATTCTCTTGCCATCCAACAAAAACCTGAAATGTTCCAAAAGATTAAACAAAAGCAAAGTTTTACTCTTTTATGTGAAATCACTGTAGTGCATTAGTTTACCAAAAGTAATTCCCACAGACAGATATTAGAAAGGAGAGAGGTTCAGTGAGCCCCACTCTCAGGATAAAAGCTGAAAGAAAAATTCTAAAACAACTACTAGTTACTACTTCAAAAGAGTCAAAAACTATAGAATAGGTATGCCAGCTATTTCTCTGTTCTGCTTCTTAGGTAGAGCTGAAAGCAGAGGATAAATTAATCTTTATTTTCTTAACCTCATCATCCTTCCAATTTCTCTTTGGTCAGAAGTAGAAAATTAATAAATTTCATAAGCCAAATATAAAATAATCCCACACTAAAGAAGAGGCAATAAATTGGTGGATGCAGTAATTTTAAGATGAAGCAAGGTCATCTTTTAAGTCAAACAGCAACTTAATAATTCAAATGATGCTAAATTAATCAAGGATATTGGTCCTGTCCAAGCAAATATTATTCATAGAAACAGAAGACTATTGTTAATGAGAAAGAAAGATGCAACTTTGAATAACAAGAGGACTCTGCTTACTACTGACATAACTCTAGTGGGCCAAGGAGAGCTCAGCAGGTTATGCCAAAGACTGAATGAATGATTCCTTGTAACTATCCTCTCTCCCAGTGGTCTGATTTTATGCTAATCAAGTCTATTTCTGATTATAATTTGGCTTCTCATATTCTTTGATACCAAAAAAGGAATACCCTGGATGATATATCCAGGTTTTAAAAGCCATAGGAACTGAAAAAAGATATTATCCTCTCCTACCATAAATCAATACCAGAATGACAATGTATTAACTTCAATTACAATGTTTCCCAGACTCCAGAATTACTTGAAGTATTATTTAAAATATAGATCCTTAAGGAGCACATGCTCAGTTGGTTGAGCATCCGACTTCGGCTCAGGTCATGATCTCATAGTTCATGAGTTCTAGCCCCATGTTGGGCTCTGTGCTGACAGCTCGGAGCCTGGAGCCTGCTTCAGATTCTGTGTCTCCCTCTCTCTCTGCCCTTCCCCCACTTCTCTCTCTCTCAAAAATAAATAAACATTAAAAAATTAAAATATAGATCCCTAAGCCTCTCCCTGTAAAACATGATCCTCTGTCTCTGGGACAGGGAATTCATGTTTTAACAATACTCCAGGTAATTATTCTTAGAGAATGTGTGGGGAATACACTAAGAGAATACCTTTCTAGTTCCTTGATTATTTATTGGCGTTTTCTAAGTTTGTGGTCTCGTCAGTCCCTGATTTGAGGCTGGTCAACCCTGAAGATTTTGGACTTCCTGCAAAGCTAAGGACTAAATCCAGGAGTCTGCATGTTCACAACAATCCTTTTCAAAAAAATTATCAATACCCTTATTTAACAACTGTGGAAATTAAAGCTCAGATTTTCTTGGCCAACACCATACATTTTGAGAACACCCAAGTTATGCAAGATAAGCAGGAATCCTGGTTTCGTCTGCGTTAATGGTGCTCAATGTTAGCTACACATTAGAACCATGTGGAAAACCTTAAAAATATTAATGTTACAGCTCCACATTGGACCATTTAAATCAGAATCTCCAGGAGCAGAACCAGGCTTTCTTACTTTTTGAAAGTGTTTTACAATAGCCAAATTATGGAAAGAGCCTAAATGTCCATCAACTGATGAATGGATAAAGAAATTGTGGTTTATATACACAATGGAGTACTACGTGGCAATGAGAAAGAATGAAATATGGCCCTTTGTAGCAACGTGGATGGAAATGGAGAGTGTTAGGCTAAGTGAAATAAGCCATACAAAGAAAGACAGATACCATATGGTTTCACTCTTATGTGGATCCTGAAAAACTTAACAGAAACCCATGGGGGAGGGGAAGGAAAAAAAAAAAGAGGTTAGAGTGGGAGAGAGCCAAAGCATAAGAGACTCTTAAAAACTGAGAACAAACTGAGGGTTGATGGGGGGTGGGAGGGAGGGGAGGGTGGGTGATGGGTATTGAGGAGGGCACCTTTTGGGATGAGCACTGGGTGTTGTATGGAAACCAATTTGACAATAAATTTCATATATTAAAAACAACAACAACAACAACAACAAAAGTAAATAAAATAGAAAGTGTTTTAGATGGTTTTTCTATACAACTGTTGTTGAGCACCACTCCCCTAAATTATCAAGCTGATGATCTTCATTATGATTATAAACTCAGATTATATTTTAGGGGTTTTACCTATTTGTTTAGTGCTTATAAAGAATATAGTATACATAATGTTCTCCTCAGTTTCTCCTTTGCTTCTTCACAGATTATATCAGGAGACTATAATATACATAATAGAGGGGTTTAGAGAAGCTTCAGGTCACATATAAAAGATACAGAGGCAGTTCTGGAACTGTAGTCTGATTACTATTACCTTAGCCTTTGTCTTTTTCATACACTGATATTCTTGTTGTTTCCTAGATACAGACATCTCATAAAATAATATATTCAAAAAATATATCTCAAAAAATAATACATAAAAATATATACTAAATGGTATAAACCTTTTCTGTGAAGATATGAAGCCTATTTATTGGCTCCAAGATCAGAATTCCTGGTCTAATTCTCTGAAACCTGACTCCCCTGTTTCTTTTTCTTTTCCTCTTTTAAATTGAAGTGGAATTAATATATAGTTCCATATCAGTTTCAGACACACAATATAATGATTAAACAATTCTATACATTACTTAGTGCTCATCAATATAAGTGTACTCTAAATCCTACTTATCCACTGTATTTCTTATACTTTCTATTCTCCTATCTGAGTCTGCTCCTTGGCCCTGTCCAGCTTTATTGCCTTCAGCTCTGCTAGGACTCCTTGTTTCTGACTTTACCCAGAAACTCAAGCTTCTCTGCATCTCATACCATTCAGAATCTTCCATAACCTAACACTTGTGGGGCCCACTTTTCTCCTAATCACAGTCCTATCTCATAACTCCCCAGACTAAGATCTTTGTTTTCAAAGAATAGATTGCGGGAAATTCATGTCTTTATAGTCTAATGTGGTTCTCAATCTTGGCTCTATAGCCCAATTACTTGGAGAGTTAAAAAACATAAAACAAAACACTAATGTATAGGTTCTAGGGATTCTAATTTATTTGAGGGATGGCTTGAGCATTGAGATTTCTAAAAGCTCCCTGCATGATTCTAACATGTAGTCAAGGTGAGAACCATTGGTCTAATAGCTTAAATGAAAAGTAATCAATTGAGAGTTGCATGTAAGCAAAAATGCAACTCAATGTGGGATTTAGTTTATGAGGAAAAATTGAAAATGTCCAATTTACCTGTTTTAAAATTATGACAGGAGAACGAAACATTAAAAAAAAAGTAACATTTGTTTAGAACCTATTCTGTGATGGGTACTGCACATACTGTTTCATTTCATCCTTTGTCAATCCTGTGAAGTAGCCCTATTTTCATTTTACACCTGAGGAATCTGAGATACAATTGGGTAAATGACTTCAAACATATCTCCTTCTAAGGATAAACAAATCTATATTTATCCTTCTATGTGACACTGCCTCTCAATTAGCAATTAGCAAATATTGAGAAAAAATATATACTCATTACCATATAAAGCACTGAGATGGATACTGCAGAATAAAATATAATCTTTTGTCTTAAGGAGGCTAATTCAGTTAAGGAGCTATAATTAATGCAACTGTCAATGAACAGTGAAATCTGTGAGAAATCACAGGAAGGGGAGAATGTCAGAGGGATGAATGTCAAGGGGAGAATAGCTAGAGTAGTGAGGGAAGTTATGATGAATCTTGGAGGACAAGAAGAATTTGAATCATAAGGAAGGTAGAAAAGGGCATTCCAGGGGATGAAAACAGTATCAGATATGGCAGAGATAGAAATGAGTATGATGTGTTGATTTCAAATAATCTGTTCAACAAACACTGAGGGCCTATGTGGCACGAACCATCATACTAGATTCTAGGTGTACAAGATGGATAAAATGGGCAGGTTTCTCACAAACTCAAGTGAGAAACAGATATTTAAATAAAGGATTTCATTCTAATTAGGTAAAAGGTAAGAAGTATGCTTAAGGGGTATGGAAGCTCAAAGAAGTAGAGGCACTTAGGCACAGTGTGGTAGTCTGGAGAAGGCTATTGGAAGAGATGATGCCTTAGTTAAACGTGGAAGGATGAAAATTAGTTAACTTGATGAAAAGAGTTGAGAAGATTATTGTGCGTAGAGGGACTAGCATGAAAGAAGCATATAAGTGCTTATAGGAGCTTCTTAAAATTTGGAATTGTTGTAGAATAAAATAGAACAGGACAAGATGGAGAGGCAAAAGGGTGTCAGGTCAGAGAGATGCATATGTTATGCTAAGGAGCCTAGACTTTTTATCCTGTGTATTGTGAAAACGTGAAATGCTTTAAGTAGTAAGTGACATAGTCAGCTGTGTGTTTTAGACAAATCTCTCCTCTAGCTGCAATATGGAGGATAAATTTGAGACGAACAAACCTTAAAGCAAGGAGACCACATTTATGTAAATATACTAGGCCAGGCAAGAGATAAAGAAGACATGGGCTAGAATACATGGAACAGGGAGATTGGTGAAATATACCATTAAAATTGGCATAACTTAGTGACTGATTGAATGTGGGATATAAGTTTACCTGAAGGGTGTGAGAAGGGGAAATGTAGAAGAGTAGAAGAGAGTCTTGGAGAGTGGGGCAGGTTTTAATACCATTGCTGAGAGGAGAGTGAAGAGGAAGGTAAAGGATTAAGTAGGACTTCAAGTCCATAGAGGTTGGATTCCAAGACTTTCAAGGTACCCAATCTGTAGCTTTATATAATTTTCCATAGCATCACCCAGTACTCTGAATATAAAAGTAGAAAAGGTGGACTGCGGAACTGATCTAGGGTTGAATTCTTGCTACTAGGGAGAGAATAACAATGAGGTATAAGTAAAGCCTTCCCAAAGGTTGTTACAGAATTGGGAGTGTGAAATGATGGTAGTGAAAACGTAATGGAAGGGTACAGGAAGGAAAAATAGTTCTAATAAGACTTGATAAGACTTGCTGATGGACAGGATGTAGCAAAATTCAGTAGACAAAGATGCCCTCAAAGATTCAAATGTAGGTGACTAATAAGTAGTGGTACTACTGGTAAAGGCCAGAATCTTGGGAAATTAAAGTTGGTTTTAGAGAAGATTATTAATTCCATTTTAGATATGTTGAGGTACAGGTGAAGGTGAGACATCTAAGTGCAATAATGAGGCTACAAATTAGTAAAATAAACAAAACAAACACAATAAGTAAAAAATGCATACATACTTTAGTTCCATATCGTTATGGTAGCCATCCCTGTGCTAATAAGATCTGGGCTGGATGAGGGACATGAGGAAAGCAGTGAGAATGATGAAAAAAGAAAGAGATTAGGTATAGTAGGAACACATACAAAGTGGATGGAAAATAAGGCAGAGACAGAAAGAAGGGTGAAATGGGTGATAAGTGAAATAATTAAGGTGTCATATGTCAAGTTGTTTTTGTCTTACCGCTTGATTGCTTATAATATGGGTTTCTGTTCTGTTCTTTGAAATTCTCACTAGCTAATTTAAATTCTTCAGCCAGTTTTTAAATCCTCAAATATTTACTCTTCTTAAAATGGAATAGTCAAAGTAGTAAGGAAAATTTGTTCTATTATGCTAGTGGTCAGCACTCCCTCCGTGGCCAGATGAAAATTTCACCAAAATCTTTCTTCTCTTATACTAATAACCTTGAAACTTGAGAGTGCTAACATGACCCTCCCTTTAGAAGTGACCAGA
Organism: Leopardus geoffroyi; assembly: GCF_018350155.1. Taxonomy (NCBI): domain Eukaryota; kingdom Metazoa; phylum Chordata; class Mammalia; order Carnivora; family Felidae; genus Leopardus; species Leopardus geoffroyi. The sequence continues at coordinate 82,736,783 of NC_059343.1, forward strand.
GTACACACACTTCTCATAACTGACTCAGTTCCAATTTTACCTAATTCCAGCCATTAAATTAGAAGGTACTTATTTCAGATATCATCACCCCAGCAATAGGAAAAATACTGTAACAAGTAAAAGTTTGGCATTTCTCCAAACATCTACTACTTTCTGAAGCCCTACCACTTCTATTTCTACACTTGTCTAAGACAACAGTCTTCAAAATCCTAGATAGAAACACAGATCTCTATGTAACTTTTTGGGATATGTTGAATCATATTAATTAGGAAACTTAAATACTATAAGCATAGGGTTAGCACTCAACATATCAAAATTAATAGTGCATAGATTCATATATTAAACTAATCTCTACTGAGGTAGGCCTAATCTGTGCCAGTTTCTATCTTTAACACTTGAAATACAGACAAGTTAGATGAAGTCCTTACCCTCAAAGACCTTACATTCTAGTGGGGGATAAAGACACATACAGAGAAAATTAGACACACAGGCTAAGGAAGCACAGAAGATAAGTCTTGAAGGAAGTGAAAAGGCTTCCAGGGAAGTAGCATGTTAATGAATGAGCAGGAATTGAAGAGAAGATGTTTCAGACAAAATGACAGCATGAACAAGGGCAGAGAGATGAGAAATAGGATAATAGTTTCTGGAAACCAAAAGCAGTTTGCAGGTTCTGACCTAACACAGATCATGGCAGGAAGTAGGAGGGGATACGCCTGGAGAAGGCTGGAAGGAACAAGATGGCAAGGAGCTATGAAGCTTAGATTTTTATCCTCAGAAAATAGAGAAACAATCGAGGGTTTTAAAGTGAGGAATGGCATGGAAAGATGTGCACTTTAGGTGAAACACTCTAGTGGTTAAATTAAGGGTAGATTTGGGGAGACAAAACTGATGGCAGGGAGAGTAGTTAGGAGGTTGTGGCAATGTTCTAGAACAATGCTTCTCAAAATTTATTGTGAGTACAAATGACCTAGAGATCTTGTCAAAATGCAGTTTCTGATTCAGTAGGTCTTCAGTGAGGACTGAGATTCTTTTTCTAACACGCTCACAAATGATGCTAATGATGCTGGTCACAAACCACACTTTGAGTAGCAAAGCTCTAGGAGAGATGTTGAGGGCCTGATCTAGTGTGGAAAAAGCAGGGCTCAAGATAAGGGAACTGGTAAAACAGTCATAGCTCTGTGTTTCATTAGATAAAGAAGTGAAGAAGGTAATGTTGGGGGAGTCACAGTCAACTACAGGTTTCTACTTTGAACGAATGGAATTGAAATGGTTATGAAGTATCCAGGTAAAGCAGTAGCTGCCAGTTGGATATGAGTCCAAAGCTTGACAGAAAGGTCATAAGCATACAGATAAGATGAAATCAGGGTAACAGATCAGATCATATTTGTATAGTGAGGGCAAAATGGAGCCACAGGAACACCTACATTTAGGTAATGAATTAAAAAAAGAGCCCCCAAAGAAAACAGAAAAGAAACAGAAACACACAAGAAGAGCAGAGCTTTAGGAGTTACATATGACAAAGATTAGGGCTTTAAGGAGGGAGTAATAAATATTTTCACATGAAGCAAAAAGGTCTAGTAAGGAAAGAACTGAAAAAGAACAGTGAGTGGAAGAAGAGAAGTGGGTGGAAGAGAGAATATGAAACGCAAATAAAATACACTAGTAGTGAGAAGGTGCCTGTGGGGGAAAAACGAAAAAAAATATGGTTAGAAGAGCAAGTGGATTCCTTCAGTCAGGATCAGAATCTTTATTGTGCCTGAATTCTTGCCACTCTTTCTAGTTCCTTTGTTAATACTCTCTCCTTCCCACTTCTACAAATCTAAATCATACACTTCCTCTACGAACATTTTCTGAACCATGATGTTTTACTCCCCTGGTTACCAAAAATATGTACACAAAAATTCATGCCTGTAGCCTCTTACAATGAAGTATCATTAACGTAACTAGTTTACACACTTGCTCCTTCAGGGAAAATGGTATACCCTCATTTGTATTCCCAAGAATAAGTAGCCTAGTACCTTAGAGACACTTAAACCGTACTTAGTGACTAAATAATATAAGCACAGCGTCACTAATTAAAAATACTTCCTTATGTACCTACGACATAACATGAGACCATGGGAATACCTGTACTCGATTCTATAATTAATGAAGGTCATCTAAACTTTTCTGAGTCTCATTTTCTAGAAACCAACAGATGGACCCTGAAGTCCTTACTCATCTAAGATTCTATAATCCCATAAGTACTATCAACCTACTACTCAATATGAGTAAAATAATATATACATAAGACAATATGTTTCATAAAATATAAATTTTCTATGAAAGAGTTTTGGTATATTTTTACTGTTTACCATTTGCATCTGATTTTGCTGGAAGAGGTTTCTCTCTTATCTTGTCTACAAACTTCTTCCTAGCTTCATTTCTTTTGTGTTTTTTCCCAACATAATGTTGTTGGGCCATTAATGGACTATTAAAGGAAGCAGGACAGAGCTTGCAATACTTGTTTGGATTATTCAAATCCAAAGCACTGCTGGAAGAGGAAGGCATAGTCTTGTCTTTAATCCCACCTGGAGGAAGCTTGACAGCAAGAGGCTTCAGAAAAGTTGATTCTGCAGAAGTAGTAATAGGCACACCTGCTGAAATAGTTGTAATGAGAAGTGATCAACATGTATTCAGCTATCAGATCTGCATTCATTATAAAGTATTAGGGAAATTCAGAATTCTTTGAAAACTTGCTATCTTTGGACTTTTTCCTCACAGGGCTGTTGGATAAAGGTACTCAGGTTAAAAAGAATTTCCTTCTGTGAAAACAAAAATTTGGATGCAAGTCTGGCACCAAGTTTCTCCAACAAAGGTACAGGAAGGAAGAATATTCAGCATTAGCTTTTAGCTTATTACATTAATTTGAAAAATAAACGAAAGCATGAGAGTTTAGGATGATTCTTGAAATTAGTGAGGGTAAAACAGAGGGTGCCAACTTCCAAGTTGGTGCCTTTCCTGAGTAGCACAGTAAGCCTATTCAGTCCAGATTTGTGGTGTTTGTATCAAAATAAAATTTATGCAGTATTTAAGGCTATACAATAATGTTTCCACAATTACAGTTATTTCAGAGCTCTTATATTTCATAACCTCTCTAAGCTCAATTTGATGAATTGTGGGGACTGAAAATAAGACTTTACACGATACTTTCTATTGTAGGACATACTGATTCCAACCCTCTTTGGACCGACAGGAAGAAAAACAAATATACAAAAATTAGAGAGACTAGAATAAGTTTAAAAATAATTCTGATTTAATTTATTAAGATAAAAGTATGTTTTAATGCTGTATGAGGCCTACAATATGAGTTGGAAATTAACGTTGTTAAATTTTCCATGCTATGCATGCCTTATTCTTAAAGTGTTGAAGCTAGTGTGAATGTGGTAACTTATTTATTGCAGAGGATTAATCATCTCATTTTTTGTTCTCATTTTTTGTTCAAAACACAAGTTTGATTTTTCCAGGGTATACTCTTCCACTTTAGGCCAGAAGTGAGATCTTTGTGATAGATTTCTCATGCGCTGGTGACTCAACATCACTGGAAGGAGGAAAGAGGCAATGTTTTATAGTTCTCTGTATCTTTGGGATCTAGCATAAAATAAGTGCTCATTACTGATTGATAATGTTGGTGGTACTTTTTCTTTATATTCAGAGGAAAAAAGCAGTGAACTATCAAGGTTGAAGGAGAGTCCATAACATATGTATTTCTTTTGCTTATAGTTATAGTCAGGAAATGCTACACCATAACTATATTATGATGAAGACACTGGTCTGAACATGTGAGAGAATGCTTTAGAAAGTACTAAAGAAAAAAACTGTGATAGGTGGCAAGGGAAAGAAGTAAGAAGGAGCTAAGATTTTGTGATATGATTAGAACCTGGACAGCTCAGGCTGCTTTTTATTGTTTCTTTATAGCAGCATAGCAAATAACTTGTTTTCATTTGTATTTAATAAACTGAAAAGGAAAGGTCATAACATTTCTTAAAATTCATCTAGCAATTACAATCTCCATATTAAATGACAAAGACACAGAAAGAGATTACTGGGCAGAAGAACAAGAATCCAGTTATTGCTCCAGAGTGAAAGTCTCTCTAATTAAAAAAATGGGTAGCAGGTTGGAAAAAAAATGACAGGGAGACCCTGTATGGAAGCTAAAGAGGTGAATATAACCTTACCCAACTCTGGCTGAAATCCTGATGGAGATACCTGATCATGCTCCTCCATTAATTGCTTCAGTTTTTTAGCATGGACTTTTCCCACATAGTGAGACTGAGCAACAACTGGAGAGCTAAATATCATGTTGCAGAGATCACAAAATTTGTTTCTGTCCACTACATTACTCCTATGCACCTGAAATAAGCACAATGTTGAAATAAGCACAATCTTGTTAGAATGATTTGATAACTCAAAGTTTAGAATTATGACATCAATATAGGCCACTTACCTTAAATTTCTTAACATCCATCTTCATTTTCTTACCAGGCACTTCGTTTTGTTCCCCATGAATTTGAGAATAAAACCTAACATTTTGAGCATGTTTCTCACTCTGAAAAAAGATATAATATGACTTTGTACATTCAATGACAGAGGCACCCCAAATTTACACCTCTCTGAATTTCAGGATGGCATTTGCGAGTTGTAATGTATGTGGTGTGTACCAAGTTTATGAAAGAGCTTCACATGCTTTTTCAAATCTCTAAATCTCAGTTAAAATGAAAATAATACTATAATTTAGAGGCCAATAACTTTATGTTCTTGTTTTTAACAGGCTCCTGGTTGCTTCTCAGTATCAAATTTCTTCTGCTTACTTACACATATTGGGCAACATACCCAGATAAAAGACTGCATGTTTCAGCTTCCCTTTCAGCAAAATGTAACAATATGACTAGATTCTGGCCAAAAAGATATAATCTGAACTGTTCGGTGGAACTTCTGAGAAACCTCCTTAACAGGCTGGGAGATGAGCCCCTCTTCCAGCCTTCTTCCCTCCTGTTTCTGGAATTAAGATGGAAAGGTCAGAGTTCGAACAGTCATCTGGGACTATGGGGGATCTTGAGGACAAAAGCTAGCTCATCAAAACAGAAAGACAGAAAATACCTAGGTCCCTGATGATGTCATGGAACTGTCATATCAGCTTTGCACTGGATACCTCTCAAATTCTTTTTTGTGAAGATTTTAACCCTTCAAGGTTAATTAAGCATATTAGAGATTAGAAAAATCTCTACAAATGTGTAACAAAATATATAAGAATAACAAAAGTATTGGTGTTGTGGTAGAAGGGAAACTAATATTCCTGAGCACATGCTGTGAGACAATCACTATCTACAGAATTTTAAATTATGAAATATATCCATCTTATAGAAAAGCACAGGAAATAATATACCTGAAGCCCATACCCACCACATATGTAGTTCTACTTCCTCATGCCCACAATCTCTTCCTCCTTCACTCTCTCCCCATTAGTAACCACTGTCTTAGAGTTGATATATATCATTTTATTTCATGCTTTTCCTCTTTTACCACATATGCATGTACCCATAAATGGTATTATATACTATCATCATTTAAAATTTTTATGAAAATAGAACCATTATATTCATATCCTTTTCAACTTGCTTTTTATAACTCTCTATTATATTTTTAAGATTTACCCATATTGGTACAGATACTTCTCATTCATTTCTGCTACATGCTGCATAATATTCTACTCTATATGTTACCCATTTAGTCATATATTGAAGGCAGTTATATTTGTTTATTTGGCTATTACAAGCATTTCTCCATTGAATACATGTAAACACATCTCTTAATATATATGTCCAAGGCTTTCTTTAAAGTAGATACCTAGAAGTAGAATTCTCTTGACTTACAAGATTTGAGGATTTTCAACTATAATATGTATTATAAAATTTGCCCCCAAAGATGTTGCAGCAGCCCACAACTCCAAATGCAGTGAATTTAAAGGTTTCTGTCTTTGTATATTCTCCTGAAGTGTTATGTGCTATTAGATTTTAATTTTTGACATGATGATTTTGATAACACAGCTCATCACTTTAACTTACATTTCCTGTATGATCACTAGTGAAGCTGAGTATCTCTTCTATAGCCTGTTCATATTACTTTCCCATTTTTCTACTGGGTTGTTTCTTGTTCTAACTGATATATAGTCCTTTATATATTCTAGACACTAATCTTTTGTTATCTACATGGGCTATAAATACCACTCAATATGTGATTTGTCTTTTACCTTTATGATTTTTTTCATATAAATTTTCCTGACTACATCTTTATTTTAAAGCTATAGCAATGAGGCAAAACTCTTGTACAGAAAGGCAAACAAAGCAATACAATAACACAGAATAATAGCCACAAAACAAACATATATATGAAATTTAGAATATGAAAGAAGTGTCACTACAAATCAATGGGGCAAGAATGGACTGTGAAATCAACAGTGCTGAGACACCTGGCTTTCTGTATGGAAAAAATGTCATCAACACCCTCCTCCACATGCAAAAATCAATCCTAGATGAACACTTTAACATATTAAATAAAACTTTTAAAGGTATTAGAAGAAAATAGAGGGAAGTATCTATATGACAAAAGTGCAAGAAATGGTTGCTTAAACAAATAAGTATATACAAGTATATAAATATATATATTGTATATATATTATAATATAAATAAGTAGTATATTGGCCATATACTACTACGTATATTTATAGTATATAAATAAGTATATATTGGCCATATAATTGTAGATTTATTTCTGGGTTTTCTATTCTGTTCCATTGATCTATGTGTCCATTTTTGTGCCAGTACCATACTGTTCTTTTTTAATGTTTATTTATTTATTTTGAGAGAGAGATAGAGAGCAGGGGAGGGGCAAAGAGAGAGGGAGACGGAGAATCCCAAGCAGGCTCTACAGCTGTCAGCGCAGAACCTGACATGGGGCTCAAACTCATGAACTGTGAGATCATGACCTGAGCCAAAACCAAGAGTCGGAGACTTAACCGACTGAGCCACCCAGGCGCCCCAGTACCATACTGTTTTGATCACTAAAGCTTTGTAACATAACTTGAAGTCTGGAATAGTGATGATACCTCCAGTTTTGCTTTTCTTTTTCAAGATTGCTTTCACTACTCCAGGTATCTTGTGGTTCCATATAAATTTTAGGACTGTTTGTTCTAGTTCTGTGAAAAATGTTTTTGGTATTTTGATAAGGATTGCATTAAATGTGTAGATGGATTTGGGGAGTATAGACATTTAACAATATTTGTTCTTCCAATCCATGAACATGGAATGTCTTTCCATTTCTTTGTGTCCTCTTCATTTCAGCAGTGTTTTATAGTTTTCAAAGTACAAGTCTTTACCCATTTTGGTTAGATTAATTCCTAGGTATCTTACTGGTTTTTGTGTAATTATAAATGAATTTATTCCTTAATTTCTCTTTCTGCTGTTTCATTATTGGTGTATAGAAATGTAACAGATTTTGGGGCGCCTGGGTGGCTCAGTTAAGCATCTGACTTCAGCTCAGGTCATGATCTCATGGTTTGTGGGTTTGAGCCCCGCACTGGGCTCTGTGTTGACAGCTCAGAGCCTGGAGCCTATTTCTGATTCTGTCTCTCTCTCTCTCTCTCTCTCTCTCTCTCTCTCTGCACCTCCCCTGCACACACTCTCTCTCTCAAAAATAAGTAAACATTAAAAAATTTAAAAAAGTAACAGATTTTTGAATATTGATTATGTATCCTGTGACTTTACTGAATTTGTTTATCAGTTACAGAAGTTTTTTAGGTGGAGTCCTTTGGGAAAACTGGACAGCAACATGCAAATGAAACTGGACCACTTTCTTTTTTTTTAAAAAAATTTTTTTTTTTCAACGTTTATTTATTTTTGGGACAGAGAGAGACAGAGCATGAACGGGGGAGGGGCAGAGAGAGAGGGAGACACAGAATCGGAAACAGGCTCCAGGCTCTGAGCCGTCAGCCCAGAGCCCGACGCGGGGCTCGAACTCACGGACCGCGAGATCGTGACCTGGCTGAAGTCGGACGCTTAACCGACTGCGCCACCCAGGCGCCCCAGAAACTGGACCACTTTCTTACATGACACACAAAAATAAATTCAAAATGGATTAAACACCTAAATATGAGACCTGAAACCATAAAAATCCTAGAGGAGGACATAGGCAGTAACCTCTTTGATATGGGCTGTAGCTACTTCTTTCTAGATATGTCTCCTGAGGCAAGGTAAACAAGAGCAAAAATAAACAATTGGAAATTCATCAAAACAGAAAGCTTCTGCACAGCAAAGGAAACAATCAACAAAACTAAAAGGCAACCTGCAGAATGGGAGAAGATATTTGCAAATAAAATATCTGATAAATGGTTTGTAACCTAAATATATTAAGAACTTATCAAATTCAACACCCCAAAATGAGTAATTCAATTAAAAAATGGGCAGAGGAGGGGTGCCTTGGTGGCCTGGTGGGTTAAGCATCTGACTTCGGCTCAGGTCGTGATCTCACAGTTTGTGAGTTTGAGCCCCATGTTGGATTCTGTGCTGACAGCTCAGACCCTGGAGCTTGCTTTGGATTCTGTGTCTCCCCCTCTCTGACCCTCCCCCCGCTCTCTCTCTCTCTCTCTCTCTCTCTCTCTCAAAAATAAACATTAAAACTTTTCCTTTAAAAATAGGCAGAGGACATGAATAGAACTTTTTCCAAAGAAGATATCCAGATGGCCAGCAAACACATGAAAAGATGCTCAATATCACTCATCATCAGGGAAATACAAATCATAACTACAATGAGATATCACCTCACACCTGTCAGAATAGCTAAAATCAACAACACAGGAAACAATAGATGCTGGTGAGGATGTGAAGAAAGGGGAACCCTCTTGCACTGTTGGTGGGAATGCAAACTAGTGCAGCCACTATGGAAAACACTATGGAAGTTCCTCAAAAAGTTAAAAACAGAAGTACCCTGTGGTCCAACAATTGCACTAGTGGTATTTATCCAAAGAATACAAAAATACTAATTCAAAGGGATACCTGCACCCAGATGTTTATAACAGCATTATCTATAACAGCTAAATTATGGAAACAGCCCAAGTATCCATTGACTGATGAATGGATAAAAAAGAAGTGGTATATATATACAATGGAATATTACTCAGCCATTAAAAACAATGAAATCTTGCCATTTGAAATGACATGGATGAAGCTGGAGAGTATACTGTTAAATGAAATAAGTCAGAGAAAGACAAATACCATATGAATTTACTCATATATGGAATTTAAGAAACAAAACAAACAAGCAAAAGGAAAAAAAAGAGAGAGAGAGAGATCTCTTAACTATAGAGATCAAATTAATGGTTACCAGAGGGGAGGTGGGTTGAGGACGGGTTAAATAGGTGATGGGGACTGAGGCGTGCACTTGTTGTGATGACCACCAAATGTTGTATGTAAATGTTAAATCACTAAATTCTATCCCTGAAACTAATACTACACTATATGTTAAACAAAAACTTGAAAAAAAGAAAAAAATCATAACCTATAAAATCTAGAATAAAATTGATAATAAATGGAATTTTAAGAGACATATGTAGACAATTTTCTATTCTTATTAAAACTATATTGGGTTTCAAAAATGTATTTTGGAATTTTAAAGAAAAACAATTCATTCAAAAGTACTTATTTCATAATATAGTGAATAGCAAACCTGGCTCTTAGGAAATTTAGCTTTGCTTTCCCAAAACTTTCCAGAGTAGAATAGCTTTTCAAAGGTTCAGAATTCTGTAAAATGTTTTTATTAAAAAAAAGTCTTTTTGAAAATGCATAAACTTTCAAAGTACTATAATTGGCAATGTTTTAAATATCAATCTCATTTTATAAAGTGCCAACTTTTTATTATAGGCTAGTAACAAACATTTTGTAGTCATACAATGTGTAAACTTATCTATGTTTGCTTTTTAGTATAATACATTTTTTACAGTGCATTTTTATTGACTGCATTATTTGTAGAGTCTATGAAAATAAGGAAAGTATATTATTTATAATTTAATCCCCCTAACAATCCAAGCTCTGAAATACTGGAAGTTCTCAATAAATATTTGTTAATAAAAAAGCCACAACATTACATAATGCCTTATCACCATGAAAATATTACAGAAAAAAATAAAAAGATGTAATGATAGGGCAGATTGTCCAGAATATGCTCTTATATGAAAAAACAAGTAAAAACCAACAGATACAATTCTCTTTTGTTAAGATGTGTGTGTGTGTGTGTGTGTGTGTGTGTGTGTGTATGCACGTTCAGAAAGCATACTGGAATCATATCAGCAAAAGAGAAGTTAAGTGATGGTTACCTACAAGTGACAGAATTATAACTGAATGTGATTTTCTCATGATTTTGTGTATTTTCTATGCTGAATAGTACTTCGTAAGCCCATAAAAAGATGTTTTTTTCACATTTAAATTCAAATGGTTCTAACCACAGTTATCACAGAGCCCCTTGATTGTGTGTCTCTCTTTACTAACTCTGAATCTTTGAACTCTGGCATCTGAAGATGTACTAGGCACTCTCACATATTTGATTTCATTTAATTCTCACATGTTTAATAAGAGAGATTTTACCACCCCTATTTTGCAGGTTCAAGGAACATGCTCAGAGAGGTAAAATGACTTGCCCAGGGTTACACAGCAGTGATGGAGTTAAAGCTTGAATGTATGTCCTCTCAATCCACATCTAACAAAATTTCCCTGTCATTACAGTAATTGAATCCCAGTCAACGTAAGAAGGAAATATAGCTACCCATAATATTAGCAATGGACAAAATGAGACATTTTTTAAAAAAATTTTTTAATGTTTATTTTTATTTTTGAGGAAGAGAGAGACAGAGCGTGAGTGGGGGAAGGACAGAGAGAGAGAGGGAGACACAGAATTTGAAACAGGCTCCAGGCTCTGAGCTGTCAGCACAGAGCCCAACGCAGGGCTCAAATTCGGAAACAGCAAGATCATGACCTAGGCCGAAGTCAGACGCTCAACCGACTGAGCCAACCAGGCATCCCTAAGACAAGATGTGTTTTAAAAAGTAAAGCTGTCATTATATTTTTAGAGTAAATTTATCTAGTACTTTTAGTAACCCAGACCTTAGATATGAAATAAATCCAATAGCTCACTGTATAGAAATGAGAGGTAACACCAAATGAGAGAAAAGAACACTGGACATGAAAGAAGGAATCATTGTTAAGCTTAGTCATGCCAATGATGCTATGAAAAATCATGATCCCTCTGGTACTCAGTTTTCTAATCAGTAAACCAAAGGAGTAAGAACATTAAACATTCCCTCTTCTAGTTTTAGAATTTTATGGTTCTGTGCTTAAAAACATGTGGGTTAAGAGGAAACTGAGCAGCTTAGTCGGTTAAGCATCTGACTCTTGATTTTGGCTCAGTTCATAATCTCATACTTTGAGACTGAGCCCTATGTTGGGCTCTGCGCTGACAGCACAGAGCGTGTTTGGGATTCTCTCTCTCCCTCTCTCTCTGCCCCTTCTGTGCTTGTGTGCATGCGTGTGTGCACGGGCTCTCTATCTCTCTCAAATAAATAAAAACAAACATTAAAAAAAACTGTTGGCTAAGTCAAATGCAAGACAGGTTCATTTTGTTTTTATAGCCTTCATTTACTGTACACAAAGACTCTGGAGTTTTATAATATGCCTTGATTAACATTAATAGTTACCTACTCAAGCTTTAAAATGCTTCCCTTATATTTACTACAAGGACTTGAAGAGACAGTGGTTTGATGAATACAAAGGGAGGCAGAATGGTGTGAAGAAAAGAAAAGAAGCTCGGAATCAAAAAGATTTTAGACTCAAATTCCCCAAACTTAAGCTAGTAAGTAACTGTCCCTCTCTGAGCCAGTCTCATCATCCATCAAAGGGAAATAATTCCACCTACTTCACAGGATTTTCATAAGAGCCAAAAACGATAAAATATGAAGTTTATCTGCCACATTAAAGCCTACATTAGATTCTATTCCCATTATTTTTAACCTACCTCATAATGTGAAATCCTTTGTGATTCAAACTGTAGCACCACTCCACATATATTACAAAAGTTATCTGTAAAAAGTTCAGTCTTTTCCTGTTCATTCCAAGTCATATCTATGAATAAAATAAAGGGAAGTGAGACACATTAATTAATACTTAAAGTTATCATTTTCATTCATTTCACGTCACCTCAAATCTGAGTACTTGCGAGGCTACAGTAATAGCTTTTTGCTTAACGAGTATGCAATTTAAATAAAATGTGTATATTAAGTATGCTTCCAATGTCTGATACAGCAAGAGTTACTTATTTAGTATGATAAGTCTAAGCAATACCATTCCAAAAGGAAAGTTATATTTATGTGGGTATCAGTAACTTCATGAAATTCGTAGAATGATCTAGGGCACCAATAATGAAAGGCAGGATTAAAAAAATAGCCTTGGAATTTTGTTTTACAGCAGATAATTCTTAGAAAAGCATTGTTTTAAGACTATCACCTGTCTAGAGCTATGGCTCCAATGTTACCTAAAAACCATTTGGAATCACAAACTTTGCTGATGGTAGGCAAACATCCTCCATTGTTTTTTTTTTTTTAAACTAGCATGTTCATCTGGCCAAACACGTCTCACACAAGCCCCTCAAAGCTATAAAATAATGTACATATAATAACATCTAGAAATTACACTATAGTGTTTCTCACTGTATTAATAACTCATATTGAAACTTCCTGCATTTACACTTGAGGTTCACACTTCTATCAAAAGTTCTTAACAGCTGCAATGTATTCTGACAAAGTTTATTAGCTTATCTATAGGGTATAAATCACAAAACATCAAATTTTACTTGCTATTTGGTATTTAAATGAATAAGCTGATACCACATATTTATGGAGAAATGCCAATAATACATTAAATAGATAAAAATTGTAAAACAATAAATATATCAAATTCCCAACACTAACAAAAATTAAATATACACCACATAGAAAAAATATGAGAAGTTATAAATTAAATTTAAAAGTTGTTAATTTTGGGAAATGGGGTTAGAAAAGGAACAAAGGGAGAAAATTTAACCTTTTATTCTTTTCAATTATCTTGTTTTAATTTTTGCAAAATACATGTAAGCCTTTCTATTTCAGTCAGTTAAGCATATGGCTCTTGATTTCAGCTTAGGTCATGATCTTGTGGTTCATGGGATTGGCCCCACCTCGGGCTCTGTGCTGACAGCATGGAGCCAGCTTGGGATTCTCTCTCCTTCTCTGTCTAGCCCTCACCCATTCTCTCTCTCTCTCTCTTTCAAAATAAATAAACTTAAAAAAGCTTTTAAATATACTTATTTTAGAAGTTATTTTGGATATCTTCAACTAAGCTTAATTTTCAGTATCACTGTATGCACTAAAAAGGCTTATTTAAAAAACTGTCCAAGATAAGAATAACTGTAATTAACATCACTAATCATTAGGGCAATGGAAATTAAAACCACAATGAGTGTCATTATACCTGTCATAATGGCTAAAATAAAAAACACAAAAAAATCACAAGCGTTGGTGAGGATATGGAGAAAAAGGAACCCTCATACGCTATCAGTGGGAATGCAACATTGGTGCAGTCACTGTGGAAAACAGTATGGAGCTTCCTCAAAAATTAAACATACAATTACCATATGATCTACTAATTCCACCACTGGGTATTTACCCAAAGAAAACAAACACACTAATTTGAAAAGATACATGCACCCCTATGTTTACTGCAGCATTATTTGCAACAGTCAAATATAGAAGCAACCCAAGTGTCCATCCATAGATGGGTGGATAAAAAAGATGTGATATCTTACTCAGATGTGGAATATTACTCAGTCATAAAAAAGAATGAAATCTTGCCATCTGCAACAACATGGATGGATCTAGAAAGTAGAATGCTAAGTTAAATAAGTCAGTCAGAGACAGACAAATACCATACCATTTCACTCATACATAGAATTTAAGAAACAAAACAAATGAACAAAGTAAAAAAGATACAAACCAAAAAACAGACTCTTAAATACAGCTCAAAAACTGGTGGTTTCCAGAGGAAAGGTGGGTGGGGGAAGGAGTGAAATAGATAAAAAGCATTAAGAGTACACTTATTTTGATGAGCACCGAGAAACATAAAGAATTGTTGTATCATTATATAGTACATCTACAACTAATATAACACTGTATGTTAATTATACTTTAAAAAATAAAGAATAACTGTAATTAGGAACATGTCAGAAATGCCTTGATTGACAGTTAAATATTTATCCCTGTAATATATAGATAGCATCCCCTCTGAATTTAATTTTTTAGGTTGCTTTAGAATATATATGATTTATCTAACTCTGACTCTAAACTCAGCAAGATAAAGAGGTTAAAATGCATTTCAGGACTTCCCTTGTTTCAGAATTAACGATTATATGCAATCTGAGTATGCTGGTAAGATTTCAAATTTCCCTTTAAAAATTTTCACTAGTAAATATTTCATTTGTCAGCAATATAACTTATGGAGGGAATGTATCTTTTAAGAAGACAAAAGGAAACTACTAATTTAGAGGTTCAATAATTCCTAAAATGTAACACTTGAGATTTCCCCAAGTCTCAGTACTCAGTGTTCGAAACTGACACTCAAATTTGGAAATACCAAGTCTGAGTATTTTAACCTAGACTTTCATTACTGGTGCCCCACATCATTTCCATGAAGCCCATGAAGTTACTGGCACCCCTTTACCTTTTTCTTTAGAATGGTATTGCCTAGATGTACTGCCTTTGACTCATTTCCTCAAACAAGTTCTTGGTCTGTTTTTCTTTATTAAATGGCACAATATTCCAGGCTTAAAATCTCAGCCTTTCTTCTCCCCAGAAAAACACTATTTCATATCAATTTTAGCTTATAACATTATTTCATATCCATCTCTTCCTTTTCATTTCCCGTAACACTACCCTTGTTCAGGTCATCAGTGCCTTTAGGCATCATTTAACTTTGTGATATTTATTTATTTATTTAAAATAGTTTTTTGATTGTTTATTTTTGAGAGAGAGAGACACCTAGTGTGAGCGGGGGAGGGTCAGAGAGAAAGGGAGACACAGAATCTGAAGCAGGCTCCAGGCTCTGAGCTGTCAGCACAGTGCCCGACACAGGGCTCGAACTCACAAACTGTGAAATCATGACCTGAGCTGAAGTCGGCCGCTTAACCGACTGAGCTACCCAGGCGCCCCTAGCTTTGTGATATTTATTGAAGTTAGTTTCAAAGTACTATGGTAGATTCTGGAAAGAGATAAGAAAAAAGAATGGGCATCTATTGAAGGCCTTCTATGTGTCAAATAAAACAACAGCTTACCCCTATAGTCCTTAAAACAAATCTGCGAGGTAAGTGGCATTTCACATATTCTGAAGATTAGAAAATAGGGATTTAGTACAATCAAAATTACTTGTCGCATCTGTTATTTGGTGGAGCTAAAACTTGAAGTTTATCTTGAATTTTTCTATTATATGTACATAACTATCCACATGTTGGAAGTGACACAGCAAGTAAATAATTCCTAATCTCAAGGAATTTACAATTTAGTAATTTTAGTAAGTGTATAGCAAGTGTATAGAAAAAACTATGATCCCCATATGAAATGTCAGAAGTGATATAAAACACAAGGTACAGTGTGTTCCTGCTGAGGACTTTTGGAAAAGCTTTCTAGAGAACAGGTTCTGAACTAAGATTTAAAAGGTGTATATAATTCAGGTTAAAAAAAAACTGGAATAAATGTACTTGGGGAGAGGCAAGTATATGAAAGACAATAATTGAAAGGTTGCCAGGAGGCCAAATAATAATTGTCTTCACTAGGGCATTTGGATTGAATTTTGCATTCAAAAAGGGAAAAGAAGTGGCTCATAATGGGCATATGAATTAGGAATCAGTTGCAGGAATGGGTCATTGAGGCTTGAAGCCTCAGGAGGGGCAGCAGGCACAGAAAGGAAGGAATGGATATAAGAGGCATATCTGTCAAAACTAGAGGGCATTAAATTCTGAGATTAGAATTTGCTATGAATATGATGAGCTTTTAGATCTACCACATTTAAGCTTATACAATGTTATTCCTGATGCAAGAAGTGGAGTTTTGGCCTTAATTAAATTCAATAAATTCACCTACAGTTACTTGTCAATGGCAAATTATTTCCGAGTGTAATATGAGTGTGCTGATATTCTGACTTCAATAAGTCAAAACTGAAATGCAGAAAAATCTGAAATTAAAAAAGAAGATACTGCAGTGTTGATGCACATTAAAATGTACGTAGGAGGATTTTTGCTAATTTTCTTTAAACAGCATGCTTTCCCAATCAATTCAATACTATTAAATTTGCGTTCAAAATTTCAGGAACAAATCTTCATGTAAAAATTATTCTCAATCAGGGTATCACATCAAATTTACATGCACAGTTTTTCAACATCATACATGCTGGATTAAAAAATCTCTGTGGGTAGTCCAATCCATATAATTCTGATAATCAATCATGTTGGGAATCACTGCTCTACAGTACAGGCTAGATCCTTACATGTAATGGCTGTCTAATACCTATTTGGTGACTAAGCTGATTGGTATACAGGTCATCTACAATGATACTTATCAAGCTAACTGCTTTAGTCTAACCTGAAAAGATTTTGGAAAAAAAAGAAAAAAAGAAAGAAAAGAAGTATTCCTTGGCACTATCTATATAAATCTCCAGAGTTGAAATCCAAGAATCTGAGTTTCATTTATTTATTTTTTAGTGTTTTTATTTATTTCTGAGAGAGACAGAGAATGAGCAGGGGAGGGGCAGAGAGAGAGGGAGACACAGAACCTGAAGCAGGCTCCAGTCTCTGAGCTGTCAGCACAGAGCCTGACACGGGGCTTGAACCCATGAACTGTGAGATCATGACCTGGGCCGAAGTCGGACGCTTAACTGACTGAGCTACTCAGGTGCCCTAAGAATCTGAGTTTTAAGTAGGGTCCCCAAGTAATCTCTTGAACAGCCTACCTAGTGATCCTGTTCAACCTTCCACAAGGTAGTTCTGAACCCTGGCATTAAAGTCACTTAGGTTGTTTTTAAAACATACCAATACCCAGACACCACTCCAGATCAATTAACCAGAATCTCTGGGAGTGGTTTCACATCATAGTTTCTTGTTTGTTTTGTTTTTTAAAGTTTCCCAGGTGATTCTGTTGCACAGTGAAGGTTGAGAATCGCTGCTAGCCAAATTTTCATGTGTATTTTCGTTGAATGGAAATTTGTTTTCCTGGAGAGTAGGGGGTCTCAAACTTTACTGTGCATCAGAATCATCTGGAAAGCCTGTTAAAAGATTAATTTTGGGGTCCCATCCCCAAACTTCTTATTCAGTTGTTCTGGGGTTGGGGACCAAGAATGTACAGTTTTTTACAAGTTCACGGGTGAAACTGTTCCAACACTCGTCCAGGGATCAGACTCAGACCATGCTTAGCGCTTCTACTAGTCGTGGTTCTATTCCTTGAAGGCATGGTAAATATAATCCCTCTTCTAAAATGGCAATCCTCAAATATTTTAGTAGAACCATTACATCTTTATTGCTCCCCCCCCTTAGCCTTTTAGTGAACTGATCCCAGCTCTGTCATCCAGCTGAATGTCCAGTGCTCTCACTGTTTACCTAAATCCCTGCAATTCATAAAGTGTAACATAAGCACAATCACCCTAATGGGGTCACAATAACAAAATAGTAAGATGAGATCATCACCTCATTTTTTTATTGTAGTAAAAATGCATAATATAAAACTTACCACTGTAACCATTTTTAAGTGTAGAGTTCAGTAGTGTTAAGTATATTCACCTCTCTGTTTTGAATGTTTCTCTTCTATTAATATAGCCTAAGATAGCCTCACCAATTTTTTTGGTGGGCACATCATACTATTGACTCATGACAGGCTAACTTTTGTAAAACACAAGCTTCTACTGGGTGTTGTATGTAAATGATGAATAACAATTCTACTCCTGAAACCAATATTATACTGAATGTTCACTAAAATTTAAGTAAAAAATAAAATAAAAATAAACCATCCCCACAATGATAATAAATTTGTGCTTAACTTGAATAAAGATAATAGTTTTAAGAAAAAAATTAAAAGATACAAGCTTCTTGGGGCACCTGGGTGGCTCAGTCAGTTAAGTGTCTGACTTCTGCTCAGGTCATGATCTCACAGTTCGTGGGTTTGAGCCCCACATCAGGCTCCGTGTTGACAGCTCAAAGCCTGGAGGCTGCTTCCGATTCTGTCTCCCTCTCTCTCTGCCCCTCCCTTACTCTCAATCTGTCTCTCTTTCTCTCTCAAAAATAAGTAAGCATTAAAAAATTTAGAAAAAAATACAAGCTTCCTTTTCACCTGGAGCTGTTAAACTGTCACTCTAGGACATAGTTATATAGATAGAAATTTTTATGGATCCCCAACCAGACCCAATATACACTTAGATTTGTCTCATTTAAGTTTCATTTGTTAGATTCTACCAATAATTCTGGCCTCTCAAGATCTTTTCAGATCCTGAAACTATAGACAAGAGGTTTGTAGAAGGTGGCTTCTTACTGACAACAATTATACATGATGGGGTATTATTTTTCAGAGGGTATCCCACACTGCCAAGTTCTCTTCAAACTGCATTTCCCCTAAATTTGATATGAATGTGATGATCTCTACTTTTTTCTAAAGGTAATACCTGAGGCCTGGAAAGGTCAAGCAATTTGTCCAAAGTTACACAGTAAGCATCAGAGCCAGGATTCCAATCTAAGTCTGCCCAAGATATCCCTGAGAGTTAGTTTTTAAAAAGGCCAAAGTCTTAAATGAGAAACTTCCTCTCTAGGTCTGGCATATATGAGAAATGCATGTCTACTTCACAAGAGATGCTAAATAAATGTTCCTTTGGACTCTGCTCTATCCTTATCCCCACTTTTGAGACATGATTTTTGGACTCTCAGAAGTAAATGGTCTATAGCAAATTCTGAAAGTGGGAGAGGTAATTGGTGGGTGATAGATAGTGCAGATGTTTTTCAGCCTGTCTTAGGGGGAAGACCTAGAAGGCAGGCAAACATCAGGGAATAGATGCTAAATTAGGAGTCATGTGAACAAATGATGTTGGCTGTGAGGAAGATGACTGGAACAGGAACTAATGCTTATTGTGTACTCACTATATGCCAGGAACTAAAGTTAAGTATTCTCACAAAGAACTGGGTCTTTGGAACTGGTTCTGGTAGGAATGAATACCTGAAGAAACTTGGCAATTTGTATCTCCCCCTTTTTCTTTTTTCTTCTTTGTACTCTCTTCACATCTTTTCTCTTCATAAACTGTTTAGAATTTGAAACAAATATATTTTTATTGGTTGGTTGTTAAATATGGGCTTCACACCGATTCTTAATTCCAAAAGCAGTAAGAGTTTTAAAAAGCACCAGAATGAGAGAGACTGCATGACAGTCTTTACCCTGCTATTAACTAGCTTATGATTAATAACATATGCCACCTTTCAGATTTCCATTTCTAAAGTTTCTCTTGTACTTGACCATATATGGGTTGATAGTCACCAAAAAAAAATGTTGTATTTTATTTTATTTTATTTTTTAACGTTTATTTATTTTTGGGACAGAGAGAGACAGAGCATGAACGGGGGAGGGGCAGAGAGAGAGGGAGACACAGAATCGGAAACAGGCTGCAGGCTCTGAGCCATCAGCCCCGAGCCCGACGCGGGGCTCGAACTCACGGACCGCGAGATCGTGACCTGGCTGAAGTCGGACGCTTAACCGACTGCGCCACCCAGGCGCCCCAAAATGTTGTATTTTAGAGAGAAATACAAAGAGAAGCAAAATTTTGGTGGGATTCTTATAGAAGGGTCCAAATATCTTAGCTGCTTCCAAATAATAAGTCTATCAGGAAACACAAAAGATGATTTGAAGTTTTAAACAGCTATATAGTTATACAGAGTTTAGGGCCTAAAAATTCAAAAGGTCCTAATATTTTCCCCCTACTCCTCCATTATCTGCATTTCCTTATCTTTGTCCTAACCCTAAAATTGGTTCTCGCCAAGGTATTTCTTTGCAAAAACATACACAGAATTTCTATTACCAAATATAATGTTTTAGTCATCATAACTAATGTCAAATTGCTTTAAGCAAATTATAGTATTATTTTTGTTATAATATAGGTATAAGTGGCTCAGTTTTCTTTCCTGACAATGAATACAACAAATTCATGGCAAATGGTCCTGCATCTTTCAATCTCATTTAGTTATAAGTTAGGAAAGCTATGGCTAAAAATATAAATAGATTACACATTAGAATATCAAATGACTAAATTAAATGCTGTGATGTGTGATTTCATCCCTCATCTGTAGCAAATAAAGTTTTGAACATGGGAACTTAAATCCCTCCCAGTTAATCATAGACATGTTGTTCTAATATTCCTAGCATAGTACTTCTCACTTGTTCTTTATTACCTGACATATTTGGATTTTATGCCATCATAAACTTGGAAAAAAATATGGATAGGGGAACAAGATTTTATACTCAGAATCAAAGCCCGGTTTAGGTAGCTTGATAGCGAGATCTTAATGATACAATGCTGTGCTCTCAAATATGGACTGGGATATACTGTCTTTGAAACATACAGGAGCTTCTCATGCTGATAACATTTCTTTGTGTTTTAACATTAAAAAAAGCCATGAGGAATAAGAAAGTACTATCGAAAACTAGGTTCAAAATGGGAAGAGAACCTAAGGCTGATAAAGGAGTAAAGGCTTAAACCGACAGGATATGGAAAAGATAAAACCAATGTTTAATGCATGGTTCCATTTATATTCAAAGTGTAAGAGAGTAAAACTGCTTTGCAATGCTGTCCTCTGTGGTCACAATAAATGGTACACTTCTTCAGGTTGCCAACTGTTAAAAAAATTAAGCATAGTTTATAAATATGTTATTTTACAGGAATTAGACACCTCATAAAGTTCTTTAGATTGGAGAAAGATGGTCATATAACAAAACTATGACCTACAGGTACAGAGTACTAGTTTGGGATGATGAAAGATTTCTGGAGATGGGCAGGGGTGAAGGTTGCCTAACAATGTGGATGTACCTAATGGCACTGAGTTGCACACTTAAAAATACTTAAAATGGCAGTTTAATAAGAAATAAAATACTGAAAGTGTTAAAATAAAAGACAAAAGCACCTTCTTCTCCCTGAAGGGGAGTTCCCCTCCAGAGTCAACCCATCACTCAGAGGAAAATGCGTAAGTAATAAACCTTTGTTTTGCTACTATAACTAAGTGATCCTCTCTTGAATAACAATTATGAGGGTTATTTTATTTTTTTTAAATTTTTTTTAACGTTTATTTATTTTTGAGACAGAGAGAGACAGAGCATGAACGGGGAGGGTCAGAGAGAGGGAGACACAGAATCTGAAACAGGCTCCAGGCTCTGAGCTGTCAGCACAGAGCCCGACGCCGGGCTCAAACTCACGGACGCGAGATCATGACCTGAGCCGAAGTCGGCCACTTAACTGACTGAGCCACCCAGGCGCCCCTATGAGGGTTATTTTAAATCAAAGAGTGGTTTTGTGACAAATTATAAACAGGATCTGAGAAGAAAGTTCATGTATTTAGTGCTCCTACAATTTTACTATATTTATACATGACTTTAGCCTTTAGTGAGAGAACCAACTAAATTTCTATTAGTGAAAGTGTTTAGTCTTTTTATTTCCTTCCTACAAGAAGTGTTTACATGACTTGAGAAAGCAAAGCTTTCATAATAATTTGGAATGGGGGGAAAAACTATGACCTATAATACTGGGTAGTAGGGAAAAAAAATAAGCTTTTGAGTTGGTCAAACATATCCAAATCCCATCTCGATCTCTAACTATATACCCTTCAGCAAATTATTTAACCACTTGGAGCCAGTTTTTTCATCTAAAAAGTAAAGAAATATACTGTCTCTCCCAGGATGTGGTGAATATTAAATGAAACAAAAATTAAAAAAAAAAATGTTCGGCACACAAAGTCACTTGATAAAATATGCTCGTTTACTAATTCAGAAGCTGAAATTTTTACTTAGTATTATATATAGTCAGTTTATTTCAGATCAGAGTAATTTTAGAGATAATCTAGTCCAACATTTCTCACTCTTGGCACTATTGTCACTTTGGGCCAGATAATTCATTGTTATGAGGGGCTGTTCCATTCACTGTAAGACACTTAGCAGCATCCCCCAGCCTCTACCAACTAGAAATTGGCAGCATTTTCCAGTTGTCAAAACCAAAAAATATCTCCAGATATTAACACATGTCCCTTGTGGGGCAAAACTGCCTCTAGTTTATAGCTGATTTAGTCTAATGTCCTCATTTCAAAATAAGGAAGCTAAGGCCCAGAGAGATTATAGGAAATAAAGGATTGGGAACGCTAAAATTTAAAATATATGATTCTAGATTTAGGTAGATTTGGACTATGAAAAAGTTCCAGAAGTTTGAGGAGAGGCATTAGTAATAGCTGAGAGATGTTTTTAAGTAAGTGAAACGCAAATGTAAGGACGAATAATTCACATTCTATGGATTAAAATCCCCCATGTTGATATAAAAATATTCAATTCAGCTTGTTCCAGAGTACCTGCCTTTGATGATATAAAAAGCAAAGAGGATTTACTTCCTAGAAACTCATTTTTGTGGAGACCATTGTTGGATTGTGTCTACTCCAAATAGCTGTATTATGCTAAAGTTTTATAAAATACCATTAACCTCTGTATACAAAAGTGCAATTGAGTGTGAAATCAAAATTATCCTATTTGAAACTTTTTCCTAATACTACTAGATAACACCAGACAACTTAGGATGAAATACATTTTTGTGATAAAAGAAAAACAATTATGGCTTGAGTCAGACAAAAATGATGAGTCTATGCCTACAATTTGGTCCACCCTTGCTAACGAAATTAAAAACCACACAGGATCTCTGAGGAAAGGAAGATTATAACATCCTTCAGTTCTAAGTAAGAGAACTTTGCTTTCACTAGAATTAAATGTTACTTGGCTACCCTGATAAATTTAAGCTTATTCAAATTAGATCACTCTATAAATGGCTACATTTAATAAAATGAATCTCACTTGCATGACAATTAGATTTAGTTGTACCAAACACCAAATTTATTCCTCAAGATAACCCATCAGATGTTTATGGCAATAACTAGTTATTAACTGCTTTAATGCTTTTTTGAGTTGGGAATTGCATAGTCCAACTGATCTTGATGCAAAAAAAAAAATCTAACATTGTAAAAAACTCTTTGCATCCTATTTTTTAAATATGAAATTTATTGTCAAATTGGTTTCCATACAACACCTAGTGCTCATCCCAACAGGTGCCCTCCTCAATACCCATCACCCACCCTCCCCTCCTTCCCACCCCCCATCAACCCTCAGTTTATTCTCAGTTTTTAAGAGTCTCTTATGGTTTGGTTGTCTCCCTCTCTTTTTCTTTTTTCCTTCCCCTCCCCCATGGTCTTCTGTTAAGTTTCTCAGGATCCACATAAGAGTGAAAACATATGGTACCTGTCTTTCTCTGTATGACTTATTTCACTTAGCATAACACTCTCCAGTTCCATCCACGTTGCTACAAAAGGCCATATTTAATTCTTTCTCATGTCTTTGCATCCTATTTTAATAAAGTGACAAGAATGAAAAACTCAATAGAGTTGGCTGCGATAATATAAATCTCAGTCACAGATTTATAAATCCAAGAAATCATTAATAAATTTTTTAAATAGCTGACTTGGCCTTTGCAATTTTTTAAACTTTTTTAAACATTTTATTTATTTTTAAGGGAGAGAGAGGGGCAGAGATAAAGGGAGACACAGAGTCCTAAGCAGGCTCCAGGCTCTAAGATGTCAGCACACAGCCTGATGCGGGGCTAGAACCCACAAGCTGTGAGATCATGACCTGAGCCCAAATTGGACGCTTAACCAACTGAGCCACCCAGGAGCTCCGACCTTTGTGATCTTTTAATACCATTCATATAAAGGAAAGATGAACAGAGCTCAACACTAAGTTATAGTGGAAAATGGACCATGTTAACCTTGCCAAGGTATTTTAACACTGTTTCCCCTAAATGTCACAACCCATTTAAGGAGTTTTCAGAAATATTATTTGTGCTAGAAGTGCAGATGTGTACCTGTAAGCATTATGAACACCCAGTTATAATGCTATCTAGTATCTTTATTTTCTCAGTTTATAAGATTAGTACCTGACCTATAAGTTTAGCAAGTTTTGGGTGTTTTACACAGATTCTCACAATAAAAAATAATGAAGGCTTTCCTATAGCATATTAATAATTACAAAATGCAATGTAATTAATAAAATAACTGGGAATACTAGTTATAAGTTTAATATTTACTTTGTCTTTAAATGAAATATGTGACCTTCATAATTATAAGCACTCTGTGGCTAGTTAGCTCTGGAGTCCTGCCTGCTTGTGAAGTTACAAACTGAATTCAAGTCCTGTGTAAATCCACTAATTTACTTGATCCCATGACAGCTACATTGCATCAGAAAGTCACCATGCCATTCATTCCAATAGGTTAGTAAATGTGAATGGATCTCCAAGATTGGTTTCAGATGGAAAAGAATCAAGGTTCATATCCAAAGAAATATGTGATTAATACATGAAGGGGCAGGCTTAGTCAATATTTTCACATATTGACACCTAAAGACACATAGAGACAGAAGATCAGAAACTAACAAGTGGTCATTAACCTCTCTCCAGACATTCCTACCCTAACAAATGCAAAGAATAAATGTTAATTCTAACAGTTTGTTAATTATTCCTTCCTAGATACCAACATTAGATTTATAATGTGTTTTAGTGTACCTATAATATATAAGACACCATGGGTAGAATGCAGACTTATAATAAACAATGGGAGGGCCCTGATAGTTTAAGAGTCTGACAAATGATATTTAAGATTGAATTTTCCCCAATTATTTATTTATTCATTTTATAATTTCACTATCAAGCAATACTATTGACTTCTTTAATCTAGAGTTCTTAGACACAGCTGTGTCTAATTCAACTGTATCCTCATCACTGAGCATAGTGACACACACACAGGAGTTCAATAAACAATTCTCGAATAAATGAAGGAAAGGCCATTAACTAGGTTTTCTTATGATGGACTTGAAACTTCACTGAATAATACGGAGACAAAGGTAATTGTTAGGTAATTACTGTACAAATAGATTATTAACTAAAGAAAAAGCCAGCATGTCCTCCAATCTAAAACAGAATTCACTTAATAATTTATTTTTTTAAATGAAGAGGTAAACAAACAAGAGAGTTTTTGTTTATTTTTGTTTTGATGTTTACTATGATTACATTGGAACATCAATATTGGGTGAAAATTCCTTTTTTGAGCCATTAAACATGAAGTGTCCTACAAAATCTCATGACTCCCTTTACCATGAATTCTAGGCAGGTATGTTTTGTCATATGTCCATTCACCTGGCATTTGTTTTGTTTGTTGTTTTGTTTTTAAGTTTATTGCCCAATTTTCCAGTTGTAACTTTTGAAACTTCTCATCTTCCCTGCTTGGCAATTTTTAATCTCCACTGTCATTTGCTCATTACCAACCCCAAGACAGATGAGATCCTTAGGAGTGTTGGCTATAGTTGAAAAAAGATCACCAAATGCTTTATTAAACGACTTTTAATGGTTCTATCTGGAGTATACTTATAACAACTGGAATCTTGACAATTCTTTGTCACATTTTAGAGTAATCTCCTAACCAGGGCTTAAAAAAAAAAAAACAAAGCAAAAGATACTGGCACACCATCAAGAAACATTTTTCTCTCTTCTCTTTTATCCAGTATCTTATAACTGGCAACCATTTATAGTCTTTAGAAATATCCAAACAAAAATATTTTACGATGTAATAGTGCTTTGGACAGTGTACTATATTACATATTTATCTTTCGATAGGTGGAAAGGTAAAAGTTTTGGTTTGGAGTGAACACATAATTAAGGATATTTACCTAAAATGAAATAGTAAGAGATAATTTTTAGGTAGCAATTATATTTTTTTTTCATAGCTTAGTAAATTGTCTCAACACTAACAACACAGATTTAATTACTCACTGAATGTCAAGTGATAACTATGGTCAAAGTTTCTTATGGCTTATGAATTACTGTTCTAGTGCACAGCCATGGAAATGTCATTAAGAGTATGTATCAAAGCAGAACTGCAAAATCATGGTTCATACTGTCAGACCAGAAATCAACCTTAAGAGTCTGGCTGGTTCAATACCTCTATTTCAGAAATGTCAAAACCCAAACCCAGGAAGTTTGTGATCTGTTCAGGGTCACAAAATCTAATGGATAAACAGAACCTAAGTTCACTGCACCAGACTTCTATGCTAGAGCTCTCCTCGTTTTGTCAGTTAGTAATAGTGTAGACAGGGTATGGTTGCTACATTATGAATTTATACTTCTTAAAGCCATTAATACCTGCATAAATTAAAAAATACTATAACCAATCCAGTCACAGAGACAGGCAAAAAGCCATTTCCTGCATGAGATACTGGTCCTAAACCTTACTGTGAAAAGGCCATGAGAGCCAGACTGAATTGTGATCTTGACCACCTATAAAACTGTTCTCTCGTTCTTTCCGGTTACACAGAAAGTTTGGTACAGAAACAAACAAACAAAAATCCAGGTTTCATATTTTCATCCCGAAACAACTGTACAAATCCAGGCTGACTGAAGACAGTAGAATCTTTCCAAGGTTGCCTTCAGTAAGAGAGTTAATAAATAAAAAGACATCACCATATCGCAGTGTATTTCTAACTTCCATATTTAGTGGCATTTATGTCATGTGCCTATGACAAATATTGTAAAGGATTTTTTTACTGCTTTGCCATTCCCCCAAAGTGAAAGGTGTGAAAGGTAATAAATAGCACACAGGGATATATCACTTAAGAATGTGAAGAGAAAATCATTTTTATGGGCTAATTTTAATGGGGGGTTCTAAAGAAAAGGAACTTAAACTCCATTTTGGTGTCCACGTCGTTCACTTTGGAGGCAAGTTAGCAATATAAGGTAACACAAATAATGGAAATTAATTACAAAATTTACGATGGCAAAACGCTTTACTGCGATCTTTTGTAGTGGAATTGGTCTCAACAACCTAAGAAGCATTTCGAAACACTGCTTTAAAATGAATCTCAACGGCAAATTTTACAGTTTGCTGTTTACTAGTATATAGTATTTGTGTGAACTAAATAGCATTTATACTGAAATAGTCAAGAAATCTCTTTTTTATGTTAGGAGTAGTATGTGTTGGTAGGTACAACAGCACTTATTAAAATCAAAACCATCTCAAAGATGGGTCCCTAAACCTTGCTCTACAAGGTCACACCCTCAAATAGCCAAAGAAAACTCTCCAATGTGGTATCTGAAATCTGTGCTTCTCCCACACTTCCTTTACTCTCTTCTTAGCACAACCCCCTCCATCGGACCCTATGACCCTAAAATCTAACAGCTCCTACTTTAAAGCTCATGTATACACTCTAACCTCCCCAAATTCCTAATCTCCTCTCTAAATATCCTATTCAAAGTTTCTACACTGCAGGATGCTGAATTTCACCAAAGGGGGTTTCCCCCCTCTTATTTATTTCTTCAGCGCTTTCTTTTATCTATGCCCTCTTTCTCCATCAGTCCCCCTTCCCTTTCCCTGACCCTCCAGTTCCACAGCACCACTACCTTGTCTCCTTTCTACCAAATCACACCTCAACTTCACAGAGCATACTAAGGCGCCCTGGTTGGGAGAGAAACTAAGTGGTATTTTTCTTCCCTTCAAACTCCTGCTTTGTGAATACCTGCAGCTCCTTTTCCTGGGGACCCCCCCCCATCCTTTTCGGGGGTGTGGGGAGAAGTAGGGAAGACCCTCTCTACTTCGGTCCATCTTGCACACTCGGGGCTACTACGGCGGGGCGGGGCGAGCTTGGCCTTTACTGCGCCACAGCAGGTGGGGGGGTGGGGCGGTGGTGAACCGCGCCCAGTCTGATCGCGGACGGGCTGGAGAGGCAGCGAAGGAGATGGGGCCGCCCCCACACCCCGGGACGGGAACTCACCTTCTCTGAGGCAAGGGCGGGTGTCTACTTTAAAACTACTGCCCCCCCTCCCCGCCGCCGCCATAGTGGAGCCGCCAAAGCCGCCGTCGCCACAGCCACCGGCAGGCGGGCTGGCAGGGGTGGAGGTGGCTGAGGAGGCAGGCACAATCACTGCCGCCACTGCCGCCGCCGCCGCGCAGGCGGTGTAGGAGGAGGAGGCGGCAGGGACGGTAGCTTCCTGAGGGGAAGACTCCGCCGCCAGCAGTGTGACTGTGCTCGGCGCCGCCGCCATCGCAGCGAAGCGCGGACAATTGCACTTGCGCCTCGCTCCCGTTAAGCTCTTTTAGCCCCGCCTCCCGCTTAGCCCCGCCCCTTCGCCCCTCTTTGCCACGCTACAGCTCGAGCCTCGTTCTCGCTCCTTCTCCACACCAATAGGAACACTAGATCCACGGGCTGCCCCTCCCCCTTCACCAACTGTTTGGCGTCACCCTCTTCCCTTTGGAGGGGAAGCAGGGCCAAGGGCAAAGGGTAAAAAGAGCGGGATGTAAAAGCACGTGGGCCTCACATAGTGAGGCCTCTTCCCTTAGAGGAACTGATCTAAAACCAATTTAAGGTAAAAAACAAAATGACTGGAAACCAATTGATTCCACCTCCAAAATGCTAATTCTCAGAGCCCTAAGTACAAAGAGCAGAAATAAGCAGAGTACGTAGTCATGACATTTCGTTCATGGAGCCATAAATGACGATTTATCCATCCATCTATCCATTTAAATTACAGTAGAAACCTGTGAATCTGGTACCCAGCCAAAGAACTAGAATATTTACTGATAATTTAAACCTCAACATTTTCCCCAAACTGCCCTGCTGAAGAAACCATTATCTTGATTTATGTTTATTACCATGATCTTTTTACATACATTCTTATCACATACATGCATGCCTAAACAATGTTTTTTAGTTTTGTTTTCAAATTTCACAGCACTTTGTATCTGTTTCTATGTAGTAATTTGGGACTTGTTTCTTTCGCTAAATGATTTGTTTCTAAAATTCATCCATGTAGATGTAGTTCATTCACTTTGAGCGCTGTGCAATATCCCATTCATTTCCCTGTTGATGGATATGTGTCCTGGTGCATCTGTGCAAAACTTTCGCTTGTGTATGCTTTCCTTTCCAGTCTCACTTCCATTTCCCAGTCTCAAGTCTTCATTATCTCTCATTAGAAGTAAGGCCTCTGATCTATGGGTCTTCCTTCTTCTGATCTCAATCCCTTCCACTGCCCCTACCTCACCACTCTTTTATTTTATGGTTCAGCAATATTAAATTTCTTACAGATTCCTATGAAGACTGTCATTTCATTATGCAATGTTGTATGTATTGCTCCTTCTTCCTGAAATGCACTTTCCCCACATTAGGGGCTCTTATACATTCTTTGAAACCCAGATAATAATACATCACTTCCTCCAGTGACCTGTCCGACTTCGACTTAATTCCACCCTCCTCTGTGATGCACCCATATCTTGTGCGTATTTGTATTGTGTGCCTCTCTTCTCCATAGCCTGGGACCCTTTTGATACAAAATACAGTTTGTATCATTTTTGAATTTTTCATTTTTCATTTTGATTCCTCATGCTCTAGCACATGCTCTAGTCCTACGGCCAAGGTCACAAACTAGTTGTTCCTAGGGCTAGATCCTTAAGTCCCTAGGTCTGGCCCACAGATATGTTTTGTTTATTTACTTCCTTGTCAGTATTTGAAAAGGTCATTTCATACCCCCCCCCAAAAAAAATCTCTTAAAATCATTTGAAAATTTGGCAGTATTGGCTGTACATTCCTGACTGGAAACAACTGGTTGGAGCTGAATAGCAAATTTGGAGACTTGGAATGCTGGGCTCTTAGGAACATATCTTTGTTGTTTTTGTGGTTCAGTAATTTACCCAAGATTACCTGAATTGTTGGATTATTTCTCTAATTTTCTATCCTGTTCTTCTGGAAGTTAGTGCAATGTTTACTTACCAAAGAAATTACTGGATAGATTACACACAAGAAATGTTCCACTGAAATAGCCAATAGGACAAGGTAAGGATAAAGAGGGGGTGTAATTTTATTCCTTCCAATACTGTGTGTAGGGGGGAGGAAATCCCTCAAAAACATTACTTCTCAAAATATGGATCACAGTCCACTTCTATAAGAACTATTCAGTCAGAATCTTTGAAGAGTGTACATAACTCAGGATTTAGACAGCAAAAGAGAAACTGCACTAGGTATTTTAAACAGAAGATTTAGGGGCGCCTGGGTGGCTCAGTCGGTTAAGCATCTGACTTCGGCTCAGGTCATGATCTCGTGGTCCGTGAGTTCGAGCCCCGCGTCGGGCTCTGTGCTGACAGCTCAGAGCCTGGAGCCTGTTTCAGATTTCCGTGTCTCCCTCTCTTTCTGACCCTCCCCCGTTCATGCTGTCTCTCCCTGTCTCAAAAATAAATAAACATTAAAAAAATTAAAAAAAAATAAACAGAAGATTTAATATAGGAAATCTGGTGTTTTAAAAAATCAGAAAGTTTAGAGGAATAGAACTCAGAGGATGTTTCCGGATATTGTCAGCTAGCACTTCTATCTATGCACTCCCCCGTGTTGCAGAAGCTGGAAGCCCATCAATTACATTTCTTAGATTTCTTGGCCAGCAAGATCTGCATATGGTTTAGGTCCTACCAGTGATACACATTTGCATGGCATTTAAAAATAGAGTGGGATGAGAAAAGCCAAGGGTCCTCCTACTTCTCCCTCAAAGGTTTCTATTTAGTTAATTAGTTAATTAATTAATTAAATATTTATTTTTAAGTAGGCTCCATGCCCACCATGGAGCCCAATGCAGAGTTTGAACTCACAAAGCTGAGATCAAAACGTGAGCTGAGATCAGGAGTCAGATGCTTAACCAACTGAGCCACACAGGCACCCTCTCTGGAGAAGGAATGGAGGTTTTTCAAAAAACTAAAAATAGAACTACCCCATGATACAGCAATTGTACTATTAGGTATTTACCCAAATGATTAAAAAATACAGATTTGAAGGTGTACACATACCCTAATGCTTATAGTAGTATTATCAATAATAGCCAAATTATGGAGAGAGCCCAAATGTCCACCTATTGATGAATGGATATAAAAGATATATAGTACACACACACACACACACACACACACACACACACACACACACACACTGGAATATTACTCAGCCATCAAAGAGAATGAAACCGTGCAATTTTCAATGAAGTGGTTGGAGCTAGAATGTATTATGCTAAGTGAGATAAGTCAGAGAAAGACAAATACCATGTGATTTCACTCATATGTCAAGTTTAAAAAACAAACCAGATGAACATATGGTAAGGGGGGTGACAAAAGAGAAGAGAGGAAAACAAACCACAAGAGACTCTTTAACAATAGAGAACAAACTGAGGGTTGAGGGAGGGATATGGGTGAGAGATGGGCTAGATAGGTGATGGGTATAAAGGTGGGCTTTTGTTTTGATGAGCACTGGGTGTTGTATGTAGGTAATGAATCACTGAATTCTGCTCCTGAAACCAATATTGCATTGTATGCTAACTAAAGTTTAAATTAAAAAATAAAATAAAATAGGGATAAAACCCATTATTTATATGGATTCCAAAAGATATCAAACATGAATTTCTGTGGTGGCTTTAGCATTCTTCCTCAAGTTTGCACCCAATGGCTCTGAGGACATGTAAGATTAGCAATGGTTTTCCGCAGCCCCCTGACCTCTGCGTGGTAGTTATAATTTCTTGTCTTCGGACTACAGCACTGAATAAATATTTATTTTTCATTGTAATTCTAGTTAGTTAACCTACAGTGTTATATTAGTTTCAGGTGTACAATATAGTGATTGAACACTTCCATAAGTCATCCTGTGCTCATCACAAGTGCACTCCTTAATCCCCATCACCTATTTAACCCATCCCCTCCAGCCACCTGCCCTCTGGTAGACATCAGTTTGTTGTCTATAGTTAACAGTCTGTTTCTTGATATCCCTCTCTCTCTCTCTTTCTCTCTCTCTCTCTCTGTCTCTCTTTTTCTCTTTATTGTTTTATTTTGTGTCACAAATTCCACATATTAGTGAATTCAAATTGTATGAATTGTAATGACTTATTTAGTTTAGCATTATACTCTCTAGCTCCATCCATGTCTTTGTAAATTGCAAGATATCATCCTTTTTTATGGCCAAATAGTTTTCCATTTTCTCTCCCTCTCTCCCTATATATATATATATATATATATATATATATATATCATATTTGTAAAGTTTATTTATTTAACTAGAGGGAGAGAGAGCGAGGAGGAAGAAGGGCAGAGAGAGAGAGAAAGGGAGAGAGTGAATCCCAAGCAGACTCTGCACTATCATTGCAGAACCCAATGTGGGACTCAAACTCACAAACCATGAAATCATGACCTGAGCTGAAATCAAGAGCCTGATGCTTAACTGACTGAGCCACCCAGGTGCCTCTACCATATCTTCTTTATCCATTCATCCATCGATGGACACTTGGGTTCCTTCCATATTTAGCTATTATAAATAATTCTCTTATAAACATACAGGTGCATGTATCACTTTAAATTAGTGCTCTTTATTCTTTGGGTAAATACCCAGTAGTGCAATTGCTGGATCATAAAGTAGTTCTATTTTTAACTTTTTGAGGAAACTCCAAACTGCTTTCCACAGTGTCTGCACCAGTTTGAATTCCCACCAGCAGTGCATTAATAAATATTTATTAAATTTTGGAATTAATTCTTTCTTCTTAGGCTCCATGGAAAATTATGTGTCAATCAAACAGTAAAAAGAGGGGAGAGGACAATGCACGAAATAAAAGTAGCTAGTTAATTTTTCCCCATTCCCCAACTCCATTTGGTGACATGTCATAATAGAAAAATATTCCACCAAATCTCAGTCATACATTATGACAATGAGCGCGCACTTTCCTTTCCAACTCTTACCATTGCTCTCTATGACAGTAATGCTAAGTGAGTGCCAAAGTAATTTATTTCACAGGAGAGAGGAGGTGGGATGTGACAGAGTAACAATTGATGAAAGCCTGCTGTAGGCTAGACATTTTCCATAATTTTCATCTTCTCACACCAGTGATGTTATATTGTGCTCATTAATCCCATTTAAAGAATGTAAACTGAACCTCACTGATGTAATTAACTATTCCATTGTTTTTACTTTACTGATTGAAATGATGTGTTTCCATCACTTGGCCACAGGGAGGACACTGTATTGCCTCAACTAAGTTTTAACTACCAACTCCCCAAATAATAGAAAGAAGATGCAGGTGGGGGCATGTGGAAAAGGTCTAAGGTGGAGTTCAGAGATGCCAAAAAGAAACAAAAGAATATATCTTTGCATATCTGAGAAATCAGCTAAAAAAAAGCATACCAGTGTGCCTGGGTGACTCAGTAAGTTAAACGTCTGACTCTTTCAGCTCAGGTCATGGTCTTGTGGCTTCGTGGGTTTGAGCCCCGCATCAGGCTCTGTGCTGGCAGCGCAAAGCCTGCTTGGGATTCTCACTCTCTCCTCTATTTCTGCCCCTCCCCCACTTGTCCTGTCTCTGTCTCTCTCAAAATAAATAAATAAGCTTTAAAAAAAAAGCCTACCAGTGGTCCTTTCATTATATTTACAGTGAAATATAATATGCTTTATGGGGGAATAATATGGGGGAATTAAAATTTTGTTATCATCAAACACAATATACTTAAAGCCATCAGAACATTGAAACATGATTTAATGGCATATAAGTAATGTAACTGTCATAAAAATGAATCTAAGTAGACTTAGTTTTAAATAAAAATATATACATATAAATATAATGGTTAGAGAGGGAGGAAGCCAAAACATAAGAGACTCCTAAAAACTGAGAACAAACTGAGGGTTTATGGGGGGTGGGAGGGAGGGGTGGGTGGGTGATGAGTATT
Source organism: Leopardus geoffroyi (assembly GCF_018350155.1). NCBI lineage: Eukaryota > Metazoa > Chordata > Mammalia > Carnivora > Felidae > Leopardus > Leopardus geoffroyi. The sequence continues at coordinate 82,770,981 of NC_059343.1, forward strand.
GAGGAGGGCACCTGTTGGGATGAGCACTGGGTGTTGTATGGAAACAAATTTGACAATAAATTTCATATTAAAAATAAATAAAAATAAAGAAAGAAAGAAAGAAAGAAAGAAAGAAAGAAAGACAGACATTACTGTGGTCTCCGTCTCAGGCCTGATCAAGTAAAAATAAATAAATAAATAAATAAATAAATAAATAAATAAATAAACATATAGATATAGCATTTGAATTATATACAAACATAAAATATATGTGGAGAATATATAAAAATACTAAGAGTAGAGAGTGTATAGAAAATCAGGGTTACAATTAAAATATAAGACAATTCACATATTTCTTAATTGTTTAAGCAGTAAAGGTTATAGATAACATTATGATAGCATAGAATGTATCAATTGGAAATTGATGTTATAGAAGTAAATTTGTATTGACATGAAAAGTTGCCAAATAGTTAACTGAAAGGAGGCTATACAGAGCTTTTACAGAAAATATATCTGTGTATGACTAATATTTGTTTCAGTATACACCTTCATATATTCTCTTTCTTGTTCTCTGCTCCCCACCACCATCATACACACACACACACACACACACACACACACACACACACACACAAATTTTCTTTTTGGTCTACAGAGTGTCTGAAGGCAACATCCTACCATATAATTTAGTATCCAGACCTCTGCCAAAACTACTCTTAATGGCTCCTATGCTACATAAATATCTAGAAAGTTTCAGAAGGTTCTCACTGCTTGAGAACTATAGGAAAGTGTTTTCCATAACATAAATTTAATTTCTATGATTGGTTGAAGGAAGAACAAATTTTGGTATTCATCACTCAATCACCCAATGGAGTTTGGAGTCATGGAACAATTTCCACACCTCATTCCCTCTTGTTTCATGTGTTTTACTGATCTCTGATTTTTATATTTTGTGCTGTCCATTCTCTTTACAGCACCATGCAGCTCTTACTTTAATAAATATCAGCTTAGGTCTCATCTAGACTTCTTTCAGCTAGAGACTATTCTCTCCACTCAAGTGACAATGAAGTTAAATAAATGTAATTGCACAAGTAACAGTGTGCATTAGAAGATTTTTAACTTTTAGAACTAATCTTACCACCCAGCTAATAATTATTTTCTGGATGTAAAGAATGTGAGAATAAATGTCACTGTAGCCATTTTTATTTATTGCTAAAGAGTACTACTTCACACAGGCATTTAAAAGAAAAATTTAGCCTTCTTCCCTACTTGTTCTCTCTCTATAAAATAAAATATATAATAATAATAATATAATATAATATATAATAATGTAATACTACACACACACACACACACATATCGCTTAGGTGGCTCAGTTAGTTGAGTGACTCTTGATTTTGATTTTGGCTCCGGTCATGATCCCAGGGAAGTAGGATTGAGCCCCACATTGGGCCCCATGCTGAGCATGGAGTCTGCTTAATGCTTAAGATTCTCTCTCTCCCTCTGCCCCTCTCCCCTACTTGCTCTCTCTCTCTCTCTCTCCCTCTCTACATATATAGATAGATTAGATAGATAGATAGATAGGTAGGTAGGTAGGTAGATTAATAGATCTACTTAACATGATTGTAGAAGATTTTATCCTACAAGAAGGGTCTGAGAATTTAGTTTGACATCTGGTGTGTGTGTGTGTGTGTGTGTACTGAATAGACTAGATCAAGTGTTTGAATTCCCTTTTAATACAGTCACTCATTAAAACTTTTCTCCAGGAAAGATTTTCTCTAAGATAGCTTCATTCTACCACCCTGGTCTTCACAGCAGCTGCGCATCCCTGGTAGAGGAGTACTGGTATGCACAACTTACAGCACCATGCTCCCACCTGCCCACCTGTGCTTGCTTTGTGGAGTGGCCCAAGCTTGCCCAGGTCTCCCTGAGAGCTACATGTTTCCTATGGAGAAGAACAAGTGCCACCTAATTAAAAGTGCAGGTTCTGCCCACTACTTTCAAAAGCAAGAGACAGAACTGCCTTTTCTAATACAGAGAAACAAACACAGAGGGTTAGGCAAACTGAGGAGACAGAAGAATATGCCACAAATGAAAGAACAGGACAAAACCACAGCAAGAGACCTAAGTGAAATGGATATTAGTAACATGCCTGATAGAGAATTTAAAACAATGATCATAAAGACACTCACTGGATTTGAGAAAAAAATGGAGGACATCAGTGAGACTCTTAACAAAGAGACAAAAAGAACAAATTAGAGATGAAAAGCACAATAAATGAAATTAAAAATACATTGGATGGAATAAATAGCAAGTTAGAGGAAGCAGAGGAATGAATTGTGACCTGGAAGACAGACTCATGGAAAGTAATCAAGCTGAGCAGGTGAGAGAAAAAAAAAATATGCAAAATGATAATAGACTTAAGGACTATTAACTCAGTGATTCCATTAAACATAATAACGTTCACATTTAGGGATCCCAGAAGAAGAAGAGAGAGAAAAGGGAGCCCAAAATTTATTTGAAGAAATAATAGTTGAAAATGTATCTAGTTTTTGGAAGGAAACAGACATCCAGATCCAGGAGGAACAGCGATCCCCCAACAAAACCAACCCCAGGAGGTCCACTCCAAGATACATAGTAATTTAAGTAGCAAGAGATAAGATGACAGTTATACACAAGGCAAACACTTGTTTCTAATTTTTCAGCAGAAAGTTTGCAGGCAAGAAAGAAGTGGCATGATGTATTCAAAGTGCTGAAAAAAAAAAATCTGTAGCCACGAATACTCTATCCAGCAAGGTTATCATTCAGAATAGAAGGGGAGATAAGAGTTTCCCATATAAACAAAAACTATAGTTCATGACCATTAAACCACCCCTATAAAAATATTAAAGGGGACACTTTGAGTGGAAAAGAAAGGCCATAAGTCAGAGTATGAAAAGTAGAAAACACAAAATCAACAAAAATAGGTATTTCTACAAAAATAATTCAAGGGATTCACAAAATAAAATTTTGTAAAATATAACACCGTATACCTAAATTTTTTTTTTGGGGGGGGAGAGAGGAGAAAAGAAGAGGTTTGAACTTAAGCAACCATCAATTTAATATAGACTTCTATATACAGATTTTATATACAAACTTAATAGTAACTACAAATCAAAAACCATTAGTAGATAGGCAAAGAATAAAGAAAAAGGAATCCAAGTATATCACCAAAGAAAACTAACAAAAAATGAAAGAGAGAAAGAGAAGAAAGGATCACAGAACAAACAAAAAACAAGTAACAAGATGACAATAAATATATCTATCAATAATTACTTTGAGTGTAAATAGAGTAAATGCTCCAATCAAAAGACACAGGGTGACAGAGTGGATAAAGAAACAAGAGTCATTGGTATCCAGCCTACAATAGATGCATTTCAGACTTAAAGACACCTGCACATTGAAAGTGAGGGGATAGAGAAATATTTACCATGCAAATGTATTTGAAAATAAAGCCAGAGTAGCAATACTTATATCAGACAAAAGAGACATAAAACAAAGACTGTGAAAGACACAAAGAAGGACACTATATGATAAAGGGAATTATCCAACAAGAAGATATAACAATCATAAATATTTATGCACCCAACATGAAAGCACCAGAATACATAAAACTGTTAATAATAAAGGTAAAGAAACTAATCAATAGTGATATAATAACATTAACACCCCGCTTACATCAGTGGACAAGTCATCCAAACAAAAAGTCAACAAGGAAGCAGTGGCTTTACACAGCACACTGGACCAGATGGATTTAACACATATATTCAGAACATTCCATTCTAAAACAGCAGAATACACATTCCTTTCAAGTGCACATGGAACATGTTCCAGAATAGATCACATATTAGATCACAAAAGATTGAAGTCATACCATGCATCTTTTCTGACTGCAATGCTATGAAACTAAGTCAACCACAAGAAAAAATCTGGAAAGACCACAAATACATGGAGGTTAAACAATGAATGAGTCAACCAAGAAATCAAGGAAGAAATCAAAAAGTACACGGAAACAAAAATGAAAACACAACAGTCCAAAACCTTTGGGATTCAGCAAAAATGGTTCCAAGAGGAAAGTTTATAGCAATACAGGCTTTTGTCAGAACTACCTTACGACCCAATAATTGTACTACTAGGTGTTTATCCAAAGGATACAAAAATGCTGATTGGAAGGAGCACATGTGCCCCAATGTTTATAACAGCACTATCAACAATAGCCAAATTATGGAAATAGCCCAAATGTCCGTCGACTGATGAATGGATAAAGAAGATGTCATATATATCATATATATATATGATATTACTTGGTGTGTATATATATATATATATATATATATATATATATAATGATATTACTTGGCAACCAACAAGAATGAAATCTTGCCATTTGCAACAAAATGGTTGGAACTAGAATGTATTAAGCTAAGCGAAATAAGTCAGTCAGAGAAAGACAAATATATTATTTCACTCATATGTGGAATTTAAGAAACACAACAGATGAACCTAGGGTAAGGGCAGAAAAAATAAGATAAAAACAGAGAGGGATGGAAGCCATAAGAGAACAAATATTGTTAAAATGTCTATTCCACCCAAAGCAATCTATACATTCAATGCAATCCCTATCAAAATACCAACAGTCTTTTTTTCACAGATACAAAGCAAACAATCCTCAAATTTGTAGGGAACCACAAAAGAATAGCCAAAGCAATCTTGAAGAAGAAAAGCAAAGCTGGAGGCATCACAATTCCAAAATTCAAGTTGCAGTACAAAGCTGTAGTAATAAAAAAAATATGGCACTGGCATAAAAATAGATCAATGGAACAGAGTGGAAAACAGAGTGGAAAGAATATCCAATGGTAAAAAGACAGTCTATTCAACAAATTGTGTTGCAAAAACTGGTCAGCTACATGCAAAAGAATGAAATTGGACCACTTTCTTACACTATACACAAAAATAAAATAAAAGTGGATTAAAGACCTAAATGTGAGACCTTAAACCATACAAATACTGGAAGAGAGCATAGGCAGTAAAGTCTCTCACATTAGCCATAGCATCATTTTTCTAGATATGTCTCCTGAGACAAGGGAAATAAAAGCAAAAATAAACTATTGAGACTACATCAAAATAAAAATCTGCACAGCAAAGGAAACAATCAACAAAACTAAAAGGCAACCTATGGAATGGGATAAAATATTTGTAAATGACATATCCAATAAAGTGTTAGTATTAAAAATATAGAAAAAAGTATATACCTTAACACCCCCCCCCCAAAACAAATAATCCTGTTAAAAAATGGGCAGAAGGCTTGAACAGACATTTCTCCAAAGATGACACCCAGATGGCCAACAGGCATATAAAGAGATGCTCAATATCACTTACCATCAGGAAATGCAAACCAAAACTACAATGAGATACCAGCTTACACCTGTCAGAATGGTTCAAAATAAAAAACACAAGAAACAAGTGTTTCGAGAATGTGGAGAAAAAGAAACACTATGGGGTGCCTGGGTGGTTCAGTTGGTTGAGCCTCTGACTGATGATTTTGGCTCAGGTCATGATCTACTAGTTTGTGAGATTGAGTCCTGCTGTCAGCACAGGGCCTTCTTGGGATTGTCTCTCTCCCTCTCTCTGTCCCTCCCCTTCTGTCTCTCTCTCTTAAAATAAATAAACATTAGAAAAAAATAAATCATTATGCATTGTTGGTAGGAATGCAAATTGGTGCAACCAGTGTGGAAAATGGTATGGAGATTCCTCAAAAAATTAAAAATAGAACTATCCTAAGATCCAGTAATGGCACTACTATTTACCCAAAAAACATAAAAACACTAATTCTAAGGGATACATGCACAGAGATATTTATAGCAGCATCATCTACAATAGACAAATTATGGAAACAGCCCATGTATCCATTGATAGATGAATGGATAAAGAAGTAGTGTATTATATAATGGAAGATTTTTCATCCATAAAAAGAATGAAATCTAACCATTTGCAATGATGTAGATGGAGCTAGAGAGTATAATACTAAGTGGAATAAGTCAGTCACAGAAAGATAAATACCACATAATTTTGCTTATATGTGGAATTTAAGACACAAAACAAAAGAGCAAAGGGGAAAAAAGACAAACCAAGAAACAGACTCTTAACTATAGAGAACAAAATGATGGTTACCAGAAGGTAAGTGCATGGAGGAATGGGTTAAATAGGTAATGGAGATTAAAGAGTGCACTTGTCATGATGAGCAGTGGGTCATGTATAGAATTGTTGAATCATTGTACTGTACACCTGAAACTAATGTAATATGGTGTGTTAGCTATACTGACATTAAAATTTTTTAAATAAGCATTTTTATAAAAAATAAAATAAAAATTCCATTCTAGAATGTTTGGGTGAGGGTCTGAATATTTTTATGGGCCTTGTATTCCAAAATTACTCAAAGGCACCATGGGACATTTAATTCATTATAAGAGTTGGAATTTATTAGGCATTGAACATGGTGAGAGAGGATTTGACCTACCTCATATGCTACAAAAACTGATGGGTCTGAATATGGGGCACATACCTGCTGACTCCCCCTTTAGCATTTAATCCAACAGATTTACTCCCCTGAGTATATTATCTTGTCAGCCTGCAGGGATAACACAGATATCAGGTACACAGAAAGAAGGACACTGCAACTCTATAGCAAGTTTATATATTAATGGTTCTTGGTCTTTTTCCAAAGGGACCTACAGCCATTTCCTTAGCTAACTGTGCACTGGGGGCATTTTTAGCTTTGGGACCTAGGACTCTAGTTGACATTGATGTCTGAAGGCCTGAAGCCTATTCATGGTCTTCTGTTGGCAAGGGAGCATATGAATTAGCCCAGGCTGACTCATTGCGGTTCTAATGAGTGTGTCCATGTCTGGCTCACTGATATTCTAATAATCTCCATGATATAATCTGCTTGTCATCTTCATGATCCACAAATATATAGTTAAAATGGGTATAAATAAAAGGTGGCAGAACCGCCACATTTGTTCCTTAGCCTGTGAGGAAAAAATTATCATTCTAGGGAAATGCAAGGGGAAGCCTTTGAAGCTCTACATTTCAGTCAAGACATCAAATACAAAAGCATACAAAATCCAGTGGGGAGTGGCAGAAATCTGCTGCCACCTTAAAGACTTAAAGGATGATGGACTTAAATAACGTTTCCCATAATTTTTCCATTTTTTTAATGTTTATTTATTTTTGAGGGAGACAGAGAGTAAGAGACAGAGTGTGAGCAGGGGAGAGGCAGAGAGAGAGGCACATACACAGAATCCAAAGCAGGCTCTAGTCTCTGGGCTGTTAGCACAGAGCCCAAGGCAGGGCTCGAATGCAGGGCTTGAACTCACGAATCGCGAGATCATAACCTGAGTTGAAGTCAGACTCAACCTACTGAGCCACATAGGCACCCCTCATTTTCCCATTTTATTCATAAATCTGGACCAGAGGCATTATGAAAGAAGAAAGTAAACTACCACAAACTGAAATAAGTATTAGCTCCAATTGCAGCTTCTGTGTTGAGTGTTATATCTTTGCTAGAGCAGATTAATGTGGCTTCAAGTACATGCTATGTGGCCATTGTTCTAACAAATGTATTTTTTCTCATCTTAACCATGAAAAAGGTCCAGGTGCGGTTTACATTCACATGATTTAAACAACATATTAATTTGTGACTTTGTCCCAGGTACATGTTAATACTCACATTGTGTTACAACATAGTCTGAAGAGATGTGGAACATGTGGACATTCTGCAAAACACCCTTTTGTTTTACTGTATAGATGATATCACGTTAATTGGATCATATGAGAAAAAACTAGCAGGTACATTAGAGTCCTTAGTAAAACACATATGATCCAGAGAGTGGGAGATAAACCCATAACAAATTCGTATCAGTGAAGTGTTTAGGGGTATAGTGGCTTAGGCATATTGAAACAACACTATGAAAACAGAAGACACATTACATCATTTTCATCTATCCACCATCAGTTTGGATACATGACCAAGCTGACAGACCACTTCAGATTGTGGAGACAACATATTCCAACTTGGGAATACTATGAATATTTGGGAGTACAAAGAGTTAGCATCATTAAATAGGATACAAGCTCTGGATCCACCTCATTTCAGTGATATCAAATGAGGAGCCACTACAGGATCCAAGATGACAATGAATGTGACTCTCATTATAATAAACAGGCACCCCTAGCACACAAGAGACTATATGCCAAAGGCCCAAAAATGTGGAGCATTGTGGTTCTGCTTGTCCTCTCTGTGCCTTACGTGGCTTGCGGCTTGAATCTGGAATTTTACTTTCAACTCAATGCCAAAATACTTGGACTCCTTTTTATCCCAATTGTTTGAAATGTTCAAGTAGTTCACAATTTCTCCATAAAAATTACACTGTAACTCCTGGGTGGGGGGCAAAAGGAAAATAGCCACTTTTGTAATAATTCTTCAAATTTATAACTTTGCCTCAAGGTCTTGAAGCTAGCTCAGGATTCATGTCAGGAGTTCCCAGCCTCTACCACCTAGAGTCCTTACAGGTATCATCCACAAGCCAATAACAGACAATGACACAGACAATGACTGTAACCTCAGAAGTAACAGTCTTAACCCAACAGCTGTGGAAGGAAGGAAGCAGCTATGAGCAATGCAGTCATGTTCTATGGAAAAGGTGTATGGAAGGACATATTCAGAACGGTGATTGGATGTGATGCTCACTTGTGATTCTGTTTTCTCCTTTCTGCATTTCTAATCTGTCTGAATGAACAAGCACCAGCTGAACATACGAAACGTTCCTAAAAGCTGCCCTGGGCTTCCCACAGGCATCTCGGTGTTCAAAGACTGTAAACCTACCAATTAGATAAATACTGATCTCAGCATAACTTGGCAGTTCAAGCCTCCACATTGATTCTCTAAGATGTTCTGCCACTACAATCCCATGCCAAAACCCACCAAATAAAGATTCTAACCTCTTCTCTGTTTCTAAACTCAACCCTTGGCTCTTCCACCTCACCTGGATGACCATCTGGATGCCCTATAATTTTCCCAGCTGCCCTCTTTTCTCTCTCCTTTCCATCTCTTTCAACATATAAGGCTTCTGTTCCCTACCTACATACGAATGCCACCATGATTATTATTGACTGCTTAATTGAAGATCCCACCCATCTTGCTTGTCTATGTCCCTGTAATTTCAGATCCTCTCTTATACAAGATAAGGACACCTTGTAAGGAACAAAAGCTTATTGGCAGTCTCCATTATCTATCCCTGATGCTTCAAGGAATTCCAGGTATATCATTTAGATTTGTTCTTGACCCACTCTTTTCCACCTTCATGCGTGCCCTCTTTGTGCAAGCTAACAGCCTATAAGTTAGTTGATTCACTCCAACTGGTGCCACACCATTTAATTTCCCTTCCTGGTACCTGAGAGGAAATCATCCATTCACAAAATCCTAAGACTCTACTGTGCTTAACATTTGGGACCTAGGAATGAAACCATCCCTATAACTACACCCACATCACTTCCCATTGTGACCCCCCACAACTGCAGCAACTATGATTTTCCCTTGTCTAACAACCCACAGATCACTGTCCACTATTTCTCAGTTATCATTACCACTTTCTATGTTTTTAGATCTGTTGGACAATATCTATGTAATAGCATGTCACCTAAGAACTAAACATCTAGCAATGATGGGCCTGCTACCTAGTGCTCTAGCCTGGACGACTACTTATGTAATTAATCCCAGTCTTCTTGGAGATGTTCAATATCCATACTTACTACTCATCATCCTCCCCTCTCTGGTCCCTGCATCTCTTCCCAGCATTCTCCTTACCTCATTAACATTCCTTTCATGGAATTAAACACTCTTCCTGCCTCCCACCATAAATCAATATTATACATAGCCACGTCCCTCCATTAAGACTACTTGGTCCTTACATGTCTGCACTGATCTAAATTTTCCCACCAGAAACTTTACCTTTCAAGCGCTCTTGGGCTACTTGCTCTCATGTGGTACCACTTGTTCATCAGGGTCATATATTGTACTCCTTCATTCCTCCGCTTCTACCCTATGCAAATTGACCTTTGTTGTATGCATATGTAGTACTCAGGTTTCCCTATATCCAACTAGATAATCCACTTTTCTCATCTAGCCTTCCCATACAAAAAAGTAATAAACTATCTTTTTATCTGTTATTTTGGGTCTCATCACAATCTTTGGTGTAACAGGCACATGTTTGGGTATTTACAATTTGTTAGCACAAGCTCAATTCATAAAGGCCACCCATACAATGTCATGACTTCTGGAAGACCATATATATCAAGCAGCTCAAGCCTTAGAAGCTCTTAATGTGGCATGAATATCTTTAGCTGCTATGATACCTGATAAAAGATTAGCATTGGACTACCTATTGCCATATCAAAGTAAAGTTTGTGCCTTAAAGGGGACCTTCTGCTGCAGGAGATACAGGAAAGGTCTTCAGAATATTTCAACAGATAGGACAAACCAAAATGATAAATAATATTACAAGGGTACTCTAAGAGATTCCTTGGACCCTGGTTGATTTCTTCTCCTGTCTGTTTCCTCCTGCCTGCAGTGACCATCTCTGTATTATCTTTCAGAAAACTCTAATAATTACTGGCCTAGTTATTTTGAGTTGGCTTTGCAAATTTGGTCCTTCTCAAGCATAAGCTTACTTACATGAAACCTCGTAGGTTGCCGTGCTAACTCAGATATCAGGGATAAACTGTGAAGACTACAGGGAAAAAAACTTGTATCCCCATTGATGTTTGATTTAGTGCCAGCAAACTCTAAGCCACATTTCCTACTTGTGGCTATTGCATACTTCAGCATCCTGATAAGACTCACCATGTCTACACACACTCCACAAGTTCATGCACCTTCTTGAGGACTCTTTTAAACTTTATGCTGGCTGCTGCCTTTTTAAAATCTCATGCTAGTGGGCATTCCCTTTGATAAAATGCCTGTGCCTTCACCTGTGTGTGTGTGTGTGTGTGTGTGTGTGTGTGTTTCTTTCTGTCCCAGACCTTTTCCCAGAGATTCATCCTCTCGGCCTCTTGCCTTGAGATCTTTCTTTAATTGTACCAAAGGGGGGTAACTGTCATGATTTTCAATATATGAACCTAATATTTGCAGATAGGAAGTTTTTAAACATCACAGGGGAGTTATAACAAGAGAGTTATTTACCATCCTTAACAGCCAAAACAATTGGGATAGGTTGTTTGTTTTCCAACTGGCCCAAGTCTGCCTTGGAAAACAGGTGTACATGCCAAGCTAAATCCTGCCAGAGGATTTCGCTCCCACCCACTGCCCCCAGGCTCCTTTATATACCATTTAATGTGACAAATTCGAAAAAGGAGACTACCCCATTCCACACACATAGCCATTTAAACAATACGGGCACAGGATGAGAATAAAAGGAAGATGGGAACTCTGAAAAAATAATGAATATGTTATAATCTTAAAAATATGTCTTTTGGGGGGAGGACAATCAAACCAAATTCTGGTTTTTTTTTTTTTTTTTTTTTTTGTAATAAAGCCAAACCCAAGGGAAAGGCTTTTGCTGTGATAAGTAAATTCAATCTATTAATCCAACATACACTTACTAAATACCCACTGTGTTTCAGGAGTTGTACTAGATGTTGGAGATAGGAAAATGAATAAGAAGGCATAGTTCCTGTCTTCAGGGAAGTTATAGATGGATGGAGTATGTGTATGAGTAATCAATCTTATAATGCATGTAAAGAGTGTTATGATGATATTTCAGGGTGAAATGAGAGATCCCAAATGGGTAATTAAGTAAATACAGAAAATTCAGTGAGACTTCACATAGAAGTGACTTAAACTGGGCATTTAAGGATGAAAAACAGTAGACCAGTTTCAGGGTATTCTAGACCTGATATTTCAAAATTCTAAATAAATGAACACATGATGAGCACTGGGTGATGTATGTAATTGTTGAATCACTATATTGTACACCTGAAACTAATATAACACTGTATAGTAACCATACTGGAAATAAAGTAAAGTAATCTAAAATAAGATAAAATAAAATACAAAAGAAACAAGTATGTGTGACATTAGGGAGATATGAGAAAATATGATCCATTCAAAGGTCAGTGAGTGACTGGATTTAGGTCTTCATAGCGAAGAAGCTAAAGAAGGGAATGTCAAGAGTCAAATTATGAAGGGCCTTGAGTGGTATGCTAAGAGGTCTGGATTATATTCTTTGGTCATTTGGGGATGCTTGAAGAATTTAAAGCAGGGGAGTGATAGAATCAGGTTTGTATTTGAGATATATCACTTTGGGAGCACTGCTGAGATTAATTTAAGTAGGAAAGGGGACAAAGCAGTTAAGAAATTTAGCGGTAATCTATTTTTATTGATGTAACAATACTTAGAATTAAGCCACTGATAATAGGAATAGAGAGGAGGGGACAAATCCAAGTGATAAATAGGAAGTAGGACTTGGCAGCTGAGTGGATGAAGGATAATGATAAGAATTAATAAAAAATTACTCCAAAATTTTTACTTGGACTATGTGGCTGGTATTGCTATTTGTTAAGATAGAAAATTAAAAAAAAAACAAAAACAAAAAAAAGAGAAACAGATTTGGAGGAAGGAGAATAAAATAAAAATGGGGAGACATTTATTTTGCACACACAGTTTGATGTGCCTGAAGAGTGTTTTAGAAGCAGCTGAAAGTGTAGGTCTACAGGTTAGGAGCAAGATCAGATTTGGTTTTTCAAATTATCAGCCTATAGGTGGCTGTTAAAGCTAAAGACCTGGCTGAGCTCAGGTAACAAGTGTGTATAAAGTGAAATGAGAATGAGCTAAAAATAAAGCCCACCACAGGAAAGGCTAATACATCAGAGGCAGTTAGGAGAAAGAAAAGCCAGCATAAGAGATTGAGAACTACTAGCAACATTGTATGACAACCACAAGAAATTGGTGTCACAGAATCAATGTTAGTAAGTATCAATTGATGAAGAATTCAAATAATATAAAAATTGAAAGTATCTGCTGGAGTTTGCCTCGGCTGGAGCCATTTTACTATAGGGATGGGAGGGCTGTAGTCTACAAAATGTTGAAGATGGAATGGTAAAATGAAAAAAAGTGCATATAAATGAGACAATTATTTGAAAAACTCGGTTGTGGGGGCACCTGGGTGGCTCAGCCGGTTAAGCAGCCGACTTCGGCTCAGGTCACCTCTCACGATCTCGTGGTTCGTGGGTTCAAGCCCCTCGTGGGCTCTGTGCTGGCAGCTCAGAGCCTGGAGCCTGCTTCGAATTCTGTGTCTCCCTCTCTCTCTGCTCCTCCCCTGCTCATTCTCTGTCTCTCTCTGTCTCTCAACAATAAATAAACATTAAAAAAATTTAAAACTCGATTGTGAAAACAATGATCAAATAATCTCCATCCTGTTTATTAACTATGATGAAAAAGCCAGTGCATAGTGAAATGTCAAAGATCCAGGGAGGAAAGAGGACAATTTAAGGAGCAAGTTCTTGAAGTAATAGAAGGGGAGGGAGGTTTCAGAACATGTATGAAGGATTTAGATTTGAAAGGGGAGGTCTCCCATCCCGCTGAACTTCTAGGGATGATTGTAATGATGAGTGCAAATACAGATAGTGCTGTGAGGATAGGGAGAGGAACTTTAGGGAATCCCATGTTCTGGTCTCTGTTTTCTCTGACAAGTAGGAAATGAAGTCATTTTATGAAGGCAGAGGACTTAAGGACAGTAGTGCATGTCTGAAATAATGACTGGGTTAAAGGGGATAGAGAACCAATGAGGTATATGTGGAGCACTTCTGGATAGCACTGAAGTCCAAATTGAGGCTGTAGGACTGGAGTCTGTAGAGGCACATATACTTAGAGATATACTAGTTTTGTTAGCTGTGATTGGTATCCCAAGGTGAAATAGGAAAAAAAAAGTTAAAGAAAATTAAGTTTGAATGCAGCCAAGCAAGAGGATAAAATAGCCAAGAAGGATAGAAGTTTGAGTGTATTGGCAAAACGTGGTAAAGTTATGAACTTGCAGGTGAGAAAGGAAATGAGGACAGGATATCATTGATAGGGAAAATAGAGAGTCAAATACCTGAGGTGTCTATGAGATCATATAATAATTTTAGTGAAGAGAGACGAAAGAAAGATATTAAAAGGTAGGATATAGTGATTAGTAAGTAGTACTAGAGTTTAAGGTGTCAGAAGTATAGAAATTATGAATGATGATTATGTCCAGCATACGGACATGAGAGGGTAGGTAAAGACAACTGGAATTGAGTAAACCAATAATCTGTGAAGTTAGTGAATTAGTTCATTTGTGTAAATGGATATTGAAGGCAGTGAAGATGAGAAATATAGGATAGATAGTAAGGACATGAATATAGGGTAAATGACAGAGACAGTAATAATCATCAAAGATAGCTAATTATATATAGTAAGATGGCATGGACTTTTTTATATGTTGTAAGAATAATGATATGGCAGTAACAATTGGGTTTCAGAGTCATTCCTAAAACTGTTGTATGGGGGATTGAAAGAACTATCAATTTTCTGATAAAAGCTGCAAGAAAAGGAATGTCCTCAAATGAGAGTTGAGTGTCAGTTACAAGCATTCTGCAGAGATGGAGATTACAGTGGCATTTTCAGCCAATGGACAGGGTTCAGAGGAAGGGGAGTATTCTGGCTACAAAATCATGAGAGACTGGAAGAGTTAACATTATGGGAAGAGGTAACAGATATGGGGCATGTTGGGATCACCTGATGTCAAAATTTTAGGTGCAGCTTAGGAACAAAAATGGTCTCATGGTTTAGAATGGACAAGCAGATAGAGGAGAGCTTTGTTACAAGATCCATGTGGTGAAATGTTTGGAGGCCTCAGAAGAATTCCTAGGTTGGAAAAGCAGACTAACTAAATCAATTGATCCTGAGACACTCACTTCTAGGGGAAACAAAAGCAGCTTGCTAAGAAATGGGGAGAGGTTGGCCACAACTCTGAAAAGATCCTTGCTCAGTTATACAGGAGATCTGAGTAGATGATTCCTTCTGGCAAAGAGCAGCTGCATCTTAGGGGGAGGACAGAACTTGGGAGGGATGTACTGGAGGAAATTATGGAGAAATAATATTTGTTGAATGTAAACATTGAACTTTACTGGGGACCTATGATAAGGGCTAAAATGATAAAAAAAAACATGCTGGCATATATAATCATATAAAACCCCAGAAATCAACTGCTGCCTCAACTGGCACCTTTCTTTTAAAATTTTGTAATGTTTATTTTTGAGAGAGAGAGAAACAGACAGAGCACGAGTGGGGAAAGGGCAGAGAGAGAGGGAGACACAGAATACGAATTAAACGACAGGCTCTGAGCTGTCAGCGCACATCCCGATGTGGGGCTCGAACTCATGAACAATGGGATCATGACCTGAACCGAAGTCGCATGCTTAACCGACTGAGCCACCCAGGAGCCCCTCAACTGGCACTCTTAATCATCACACGTGTATACTTCAAATGTTGTCCTTCATATTTCCCCTGATAAGACTCCTTTAATTATCCTAGGCAGTCCCCAGAAGAATCTTGGATATTAAAAGTGTTCAAATAGCTCTCATGTAATTTTGAAAAGCCACACAAACCTTGGTGGAAATGATGGGTATGGGGAGGTAGTGTATTATTCTAGACATATTCCTGGAATTTTCTTGGGATCTAGACTTTAAAGTGAAGCCTTTGGAAAATTGGGAAGAGCATCTAACTCATTTCTGCCAAAGCCTCACTTAGAAAAGATTTCAGTATTCTTAGCAAAATCCAAATGGCAGAGCCTACTCCTTCATCATAACTCCATGCTAATCTGAGGAAGAGTCATCATCCATCCTATTTGGCAAAGTTCTATGTATTCCAAATGAAAACAGACAGTGACAAGAGATAATTGGTGAAAAAGATAAAAGACCAGAAGTCTAGGGAACACACATAAGATATGAATGAGGATCAATCCGGGATTCATCATTATCTTGCCACTTTCAGCTCATGAATTATCTACTACTTAATTCCCAATTCCCCTCACTTGCCACACACTAGTACACATCTTTTTCCATGCTACCTTTCTCTGATGGTCATTTTCATTTTCCTCAATAATTATTAATTTTTAATTTAAATTCATGTATAGTTAACAAATAGTGTAGTATTGTTTTCAGGAGTAGAATTTAGTGTTTCATCACTTAGTATAACACCCAGTGCTCATCCCAACAATACCTATCATTCATTTAGCCCATTTACCCACCAACCTCCCCTCCAGCAACCTTATGCTTTGTCTCCCTCTCTGTTTTATCTTATTTTATTTTTCCTTTCCTTCTCTTATGCTTATCTGTTTTGTTTCTTAAATTCTTCATATGAGTGAAATCATACAATATTTGTCTTTCTCTTATTGACTTATTTCACTTAGGATAATACACTCTAGTATCATCCATGTTGCTACAAATGGCAAAATTTCATTCTTTTTCATTGCTGAGTATATTCCAGTGTATGTGTGTGTGTGTGTGTGTGTGTGTGTGTGTGTGTATGTGTATGTGCGTGTGTAGTGTATATATATACATATATATATATAAATGTAGTGTATACACATATGTATACACTACATTTTCTCTTTTCTTTTTTTTTAGGTTTTTCTAAGTGTTTATTTTTGAGAGAGAGAGAGAGAGAGAGAGAGAGAGAGAGAGAGAGAGAAAGAGAGAGAACAAGCAGGGAAGGCACAGAGAGAGAGAGGGAGACACAGAATCTGAAGCAGGCTCCAGGCTCTGAGCTGTCAGCACAGAGCCCGATGTGAGGCTCAAACCCACCAACCATGAGATCATGACCTGAGCCAAAGTCGGACACCTAACCAACTGAGCCACCCACGTGCCCTACATTTTCTTTATCCATTTATCAGTCAATGGAAATTTGGGCTCTTTCCATACTTTGGCTATTGCTGATAGTGCTGCTATAAACATTGGGATGCATGTGCCCTTTGAATCAGCATGTTTGTATCCTTTGGATAAATACCTAGTAGTGCA
Source organism: Leopardus geoffroyi (assembly GCF_018350155.1). Lineage (NCBI taxonomy): Eukaryota > Metazoa > Chordata > Mammalia > Carnivora > Felidae > Leopardus > Leopardus geoffroyi. The sequence goes on from NC_059343.1 coordinate 82,788,093, forward strand.
ATTGCTGCGTTGTAGGGTAGATCTATTTTTAATTTTTTGAGGAACCTCAATGCTGTTGCCCAGAATGGCTGCACCAGTTTGCATTCCCACCAACAGTCTAAGAGGATTACTCTTTCTGCCTATCCTTGCCAACATCTGTTGCTTCCTGAGTTTTTAATTTTAGCCATTTTGACAGGTGTGAGGTGATATCTCATTGTACTTTGATTGTATTTCCCTGATGATGAGTCATGTTGAGCATCAGTTCATGTGTCTGTTAAGCATCTGGATTTTTTTTCTTTGGAAAAGTGTCTATTCATGTCTTCTGCCCATTTTTTCACTGGATTATTTGTGTTTTGGGGGGGGGTATTGAGCTTGATTAGTTGTTTATAGATTTTGGATACTAGCCTTTTATCTGGTATGTCATTTGCGAATATCTTCACCCATTCCGTAGGCTGCCTTTTAGTTTTGTTGATTGTTTCCTTCACTGTGAAGAAGTTTTTATCTTGATGAGGACCCAGTAGTTCATTTTTGCTTCTGTTTTGCTTGCCTCAAGAGACATGTCTAGTAAGAAGTTGCTGTGGCTGAGGTCAAAGAGGTTGCTGCCTGTGTTGTCATCTAGGATTTTGATGGTTTTCTGTCTCACATTTAGGTATTTCATCCATTTCAAATTTATCTTTTTGTATAGTGTAAGAAAGTGGTCAGTTTTCATTCTTCTGAATGTTGCTGTCCAGTTTTCCCAACACCATTTGCTGAAGAGACTGTCTTTTTTCCATTGGATATTCTTCTCTGATGTGTCCAATATTATTTGGCTATATATTTGTGGGACTATTTCTGATTTCTCTATTCTGTTCTGTTGATAGACGTGCCAGTACTATACTGTCTTGATGATTACACCTTTGTAATACAGCTTGAAATCTGGAATTGTGATGCCGCCAGCTTTGGTTTTCTTTTTCAACATTATTCTGGCTATGCAGTCTTTTCTGCTTCCATATAAATTTTAGAATAATTTGTTCTAATCCTGTGAAAAATGCTGATGTTATTTTGATAGAGATTGCATTGAATGTGTAGGTTGCATTGGTTAGTATTGACATTTTAACAAAATTTGTTTTTCCAATCTATGAGCATGGAATGTTTCCCCATTTCTTTGTGTCTTCTTCAATTTCTTTCATAAGCATTCTATAGTTTTCAGCATACAGATTTCTTACCTTTTTGGTTAGGTTCATTCCTAAGTATTTTATGGTTTTTCGTGCAATTTTAAATTGGATGGACTTCTTGATTTCACTTTCTTTTGCTTCATTATTGGTGTATAGAAATGCAAGTGATTTCAGTACATTGATTTTATATATGCAACTTTTCTGAATTCATGTATCGGTTCTAGCAATTTTTCTTTTTTTTCAATATATGAAGTTTATTGTCAAATTGGTTTCCTTACAACACCCAGTGCTCATCCCAAAAGGTGCCCTCCTCAATACCCATCACCCACCCTCCCCTCCCTCCCACCCCCCATCAACCCTCAGTTTGTTCTCAGTTTTTAACAGTCTCTTATGCTTTGGCTCTCTCCCACTCTAACCTCTTTTTTTTTCATCCCCTCCCCCATGGGTTTCTGTTAAGTTTCTCAGGATCCACCTAAGAGTGAAACCATATGGTATCTGTCTTTCTCTGTATGGCTTATTTCACTTAGCATAACACTCTCCAGTTCCATCCATGTTGCTACAAAGAACCATATTTCATTATTTCTCATTGCCACGTAGTACTCCATTGTCTATATAAACCAAAATTTTTTTAATCCATTTCATCAGTTGATGGACATTTAGGCTCTTTCCATAACTTGGCTATTGTTGAGAGTGCGGTTCTAGCAATTTTTCGGTTGAGTCTTTCAGGTTTTCCATGTAGCATATCAGGTCATATGTGAAGAGTGAAAGTTTGACTTCTTTCTTGCCAATTTGGATACAGTTTATTTCTTTTTGTTGCCTGATAGCTGAGGCTAGGTCTTTTAGTACTATCTTGAACAACAATGATGAGAGTGGATATCCCTGTCATTGGTTATGAACTTAGGGGAGAAGCTTTTAGTTTTTCCCATTGATGATATTTGCTGTGGGTTTTTCATATATGTCCTATATGATGTCGAGGTATGTTCCTTCTACCCCTACTCTGTTGAGCGTTTTTATCAAGAAAAGATGCTATATTTTCTCAAATGCTTTTTCTGCATCTATTAAGAGGATCATATGGTTCTTAGCATTTATTTTATTAATGTGGTGTATCACGTTGATTGATTTGTGAATATGGAACCACCCCTGAAGGAATAAACCCCACTTTATCATGATGAATAATTCTTTTAATGTGTTGTTGGATTCAGTTTGCTAGTATCTTGTTCAGAATTTTGCATCCATGTTCATTAGGGAAATTGGTCTGTAATTCTCGTTTTTAGCAGGGACATTGTCTGGTTTTGGAAACCAGGTAATGTTGGCCTCATAGAATAAGTTTGGAAGTTTTCCTTCCATTTCTATTCTTTGGAACACTTTCAAAAGAATAGGTATTAATTCCTCTTTGAATGTTTGGTATAATTCCCCGGGAAGCCATCCAACCCTAGACCCCTGTTTGATGGAGAGTTTTTGATTACTGATTTTGATTTCTTTACTAGTTATGGGCTTATTTCTTCCTGTTTCAGTTTTGGTAGTTTATATGTTTCTAGGAATTTATCCATTTCTTCCAGATTGCTCAATTTGTTGTCATACAATTGCTCATAATATTCTCTTATAATTGGTTGTATTTCTGCAGTGTTGGTGGTGATCTCTTTCATTTCTGATTTTATTTATATGGGTCCTTTCCTTTTTTTTTGTTTTGATAAGTCTGGATAGGGGTTTATCATTTTTCTTATTTTTTTCAAGGACCAGATCTTAGTTTCATTGATCTGTTCTCTTGTTTTTTTTTATTTCTACATAATTGTTTTATGCTGTTATCTTTATTTTTTTCCTTCTGCTGATTTTGAGCGTTACTTACTGTTCTTTTTCCAGCTCCTTTAAGTGTAACATTATGTTGTGTATTGAGATATTTCTTCCTTCTTTAGGAAGGCGTGGATTGTTATATACTTCCCTCTTATGACTGCCTTTGCTGCATCCCAAAGGGCTTGGACTGTCATGTTTTCATTTTCGTTGGTTTCCGTGTATATTTTTATATCCTCTTTAATTTTTTGGTTAAACCATTTATTCCTAACAGGATGTTCTTTAACCTCTAAGTATTTGTTGTCTCTCCATTTTTTTTCCTGTGGTTGACTAAGTTTTATCATAGTATTGTCGTAGTGTTGTCATCTGAAAATATGCATGGTATGATCCTGATCTCTTTGTACTTGTTTAGTGTTGATTTGTGAACCCAGTATGTGATCTATTCTGGAGAATATTACATGGACATTCAAAAATAATTTCTTTTCTGCTGACTTAGTATGAAATTTTCTGAATATATCTATTAAGTTCATCAGGCCCAGTGTGTCATTCAAAGCCATTGTTTCCTTATTCATTTTCTGCTTAGATGATCTGTCCCTTGCTATAAATGGGGTATGAAAGTCCCCTACCATTATTATATTATCATCAATGAGTTTCTTCATGTTTGTTATTAATAAATTTGTATATTTGGTTCTTTCAAGTTGGGGGCATAAATATTTATAATTTTTACATTTTCTTGATGGATATAGAGCCATTAATTTTGATATAATGCCCTTCCTCATCTCTTGTTACAGTCTTTGTTTAAAAACCTAATTTGTATGATATAAGTATGTCTATTCTGGCTTTCTTTTGATGCCCATTAGCATGATAGATGGTTGTCCATCCCCTCACTTTCAATCTGCAGGTGTCTTTAGGTCTAAAGTGAGTCTCTTGCAGGCAACATACACATGGATCTTGTTTTTTTTTTTTTAATCCATTCTGCTAGGTCTTTTGATCCAACCATTAGGTCAATTTACATTCGGAGTGATTATTGGTAGATATGAATTTATCTATCTGATATGAATTTAGTGCCATTGTGTTGCCTGTAGTGTCCTCTGGTCCTTTCTAGTCTTTGTTGATTTCAGTCTTTTTTATGCTCTTACTCTACTCAAGAAGTCACCCTTAAAATTTCTTTTAGGGCCGGTTTAGTGGTTACAAACTCCTTTAGTTTTTGTTTGGGAAAATCTTTATCTCTCCTTCTATTCTGAATGACAGCTGTGCCAACAATTCTTGGCTGCATATATATTTTTTCCCATTCAGAACGTTAAATACATCCTGTCACTCCTTTCTGGCCTACCAGTTTCTGTGGACAGATATGCTATGAACTTTATCTGTCTTTCCTTGTAGGTTAAGGATTTTTTCCCCTTGTTGCTTTCAGGATTCTTTCCTTGTCCATGTATCTTGTGAATTTGACTATCATTTGCCTTGGCGATGGCCAGCTTTTGTTAAATTTAATGGGAGTTCCCTGTCCTTCTTGGATTTTGATGTCTGTACCCTTCCTCAGGTTAAGGAATTTTTCAGCTATAATTTGCTCACATAATCCTTCTGCCACTTTTTCTCTCTTCATCTTCTGGGACTCCTATGATATGAAGGCTAATCCTTTTTGGCAAGTTGCTGAGTTCCCTATGTCTGCATTTATGATCCATGATTTTATTTCTCCCTTATTTTCAGCTTCATTATTTTCCAAAAATGTCACTTCTATGTCATTGATTCGCTCCTCTGCCTGTCCATCCTTGCCATCATTGCATTCATTCGAGACTTCATATCGGCTATAGCATTTTTATTTCAGCCTGACTGGATTTCAGTTCTTTTTTCTCTGCAGAAAGGGATTCTCTAGTGTTTTCTATGCCTTTTTAAAGCCCAGCTAGTATCCTTATAATTGTGGTTTGAAATTCTAGTTCAGTCATCTTATTTATAACTGTATTTATTAAATCCTTAGCCAGAAGTTCTGCTGCCTGTTCTTTCTTTTGGGGTGGACTTATCTGACTCGTCATTTTGTCTAGAAAGGAAAAGAAGAAAAGAAGATAAAACAAAGAAATAAAAACAAAGAAAACAAACAAAAACTAGCTCCTGAGTGTGCTTTTGTTTGGTTCTTTTTTTTAAATATGAAATTGATTGTCAAATTAATTTCCGTACAACACCCAGTGCTCATCGCAACGGGTGCCCTGCTCAATATCCATCACCCACCCCCCACTTCCCTCCCACCTCCCATCAACCCTCAGTTTGTTCTCAGTTTTTAAGAGTCTCTTATGTTTTGGCTCCCTCCCTCTCTAATCTTTATTTTTTCCTTCCCCTCCCCCATGGTCTTCTGTTAAGTTTCTCAGGATCCACATAAGAGTGAAAATATATGGTATCTGTCTTTCTCTGTATGACTTATTTCACTTAGCATAACACTCTCCATTTCCATCCACGTTGCTACAAAAGGCCATATTTCATTCTTTCTCATTGCCACGTAGTATTCCATTGTGTACATAAACCAAAATCCACACCCGAAAAACAAATAATCCAGTGAAGAAATGGGCAGAAAACATGAATAGACACTTCTCTAAAGAAGGCATCCAGATGGCCAACAGGCACATGAAAAGATATTCAACGTCGCTCCTCATCAGGGAAATACAAATCAAAACCACACTCAGATATCACCTCACGCTGGTCAGAGTGGCTAAAATGAACACATCAGAGACTATAGATGCTGGAGAGGATGTGGAGAAATGGGAACCCTCTTGCACTGTTGGTGGGAATGCAAACTGGTGCAGCCACTCTGGAAAGCAGTGTGAAGGTTCCTCAAAAAATTAAAAATAGATCTACCCTATGACCCAGCAATAGCACTGCTAGGAATTTACCCAAGGGATACAGGAGTGCTGATGCATACGGGCACTTGTACCCCAATGTGTATAGCAGCACTTGCAACAATAGCCAAATTATGGAAAGAGCCTAAATGTCCATCAACTGATGAATGGATAAAAAAATTGTGGTTTATATACACAATGGAATACTACGTGGCAATGAGAAAAAATGAAATATGGCCTTCTGTAGCAACGTGGATGGAACTGGAGAGTGTTATGCTAAGTGAAATAAGTCATACGGAGAAAGACAGATACCATATGTTTTCACTCTTGTGTGGATCCTGAGAAACTTAACAGAAGACCATGGGGGAGGGGAAGGGAAAAAAGAGGTTAGAGAGGGAGGGAACCAAAACATAAGTGACTCTTAAAAAATGAGAACAAACTGAGGGTTGATGGGGGATGGGAGGAAGGGGAGGATGGGTGATGGGTATTGAGGAGAGCACCTGTTGGGATGAGCACTGTGTGTTGTATGGAAACCAATTTGACAATAAATTTCATATTAAAAAAGAAGAATTTTACAAAGTAAAGATGGTAACTGTAGTCCCCAAAGTAACCTCCAGGGAAACACTAAAATATAAGCAGGAAAAGAAATGAGAAGGGAATCAAAATGATAAACTAGACAAAATCAATTAATTACAGAAGGCTGTAATGGAGGCATCAAGGAACAACAACAACAAGCCTATGACATATTGAAAACAAATAGTAAAATGGCAAAAGTCAATACTTACCAATAATTACTTTAAATACACCAGGATTAGACTCTCTAATTAAAGACAAAGATTTTAAGAGTTGATAAAACATGATCCAAATATACATGGCCTATAAGAGATTCACTTTAGATCCAAAGATGCAAACAAATTGAATGTGAAAGGATGTAAAAAGATATTCCACGCAAATAATAACCAAAAGAGAGCTTCAGTGGTTATCCTAATACCAAAGTGTCTTTAAGTAAAAAAATTGTTACAAGAGACAAAGGACATTATATTCTGATAAGAGGACCAGTCCATAAGAAAGACATAACAATTATAAACATGTACACAACTAACCACAGAACCCCCAAAATATAGGAATTTTAAAAAGACAGAATTGATCAAAGAAAATAGACAATTCTACAATTATAGGTTAATATTTCAACAATCCAGTCTCAATAACATATAGAACCAGTAGTCAAAAGGTCGGTAAGATACAGAGAACTTGAACAATACAAAAAACCAAACAGACCTAACAAACATATAGAGAATACTCCATCCAACAACAGAATACACATACTTTTCAAGTGCACATGGGCCATCACCTAGAATTCACGATATGGTAGGCCACAAAAAGAGTCTCTAATTTAAACATAATAAAATAATACAAAGTGCTTTCTCTGACGACAACAGAAAAAAAAGCAGAAATCAATAACAGAAGGAAAATGGAAAAATTCATAAGGATGTACAATGATTGAATGGCACACTCAAGCAACTAATGGGTCAAAGAAGAAATTATAAGTAAAACTAGAAATTACTTTGAGATGAATAAAAATGAAAACAAAACAAAACACATGGGATACAGTGAAGGCAGTACCCAGAGAAAAAAATGATAGATGTAAATACTTACATTAGAAAAAAAATCCTCAATTAATAACCTAACTTCATGCTTTAAAGAGCTAGAAAAAGGAGAATAAGCTAAATCCAGAGCTAGCAGAACGAAGTAAATAATAAAGATTAGAATAGACATAACAAAACAGATAATAGAAACATAAGAGAGAACACATGAAACCAAAAGTTGGTTCTCTGAAAAGTTCAATAAAATATATAAAGTTTTAGCTAAACTGGCAAAAAAAGAGAGAACAAAGGCTTAAATTACTAAAATCAGAAATAAAACTAAGGTGTTAATTAGATGAGGGGTGGAACACTTCATAATTTATATGTATATCAAATCATCATGATGCATACTTTAAATATCTTATAATTTTATTTGTCAATTATATCTCAATAAAACTTAAACATAAGAGAAAACTGAGGATATTACTATAGACCTTACAGAAACAAAAAGGATTATAATAGAATACTAGAAATAATTGTATACCAACTAATTGGATAACCTAATGGAATAGAGAGATTCCTAGAAAGACAAACTATTAACACTCAAGAAGAAATGGAAAAATATGAACTGTCTTTTAATAAGTAAGTAGAAATAGTCATCAAAAACCTCCCAAAAAAGAAATCCCAGGACCAGATGGCTTCACTGGTGTGTTATATCAAACATTTAAAGAAGAATTAATACAACGCTTTTTCAAATGCTTCCAAAGAATAAAAGAGTTAGAAATACTTTATAATTCATTATGTGAGGTGAGCACTACCCTGATATGAGATCCAGATAAAGTTACCTGATGAAAGAAAATTATAGACCAATACCCCTAATGAACATAGATCCTGAACAAAATACTAGCAAAACTCCCAAACAAAATATTGGCAAACCAAATCCAGCAGCATATAAAGAAAATAACATATCATGATCAAATGAAATTTATCACAAAGAATACAAAGATCTTTCAATATATGAAAATGAATTAGTATAACACACGACATTAAAAGAATAAAGGCAAAAACATCCCATGATCATCTCAATTGATACAGAAAACACATTTTGATAAAATCCAAGACACCTTCATGATATAAACACTCAGAAAACTAAGAGTAGAAAACCTATTGCTAACATTATACTCAATGGTGAAAGATGGAAAGCTTTCCTTGTAAGATAAGAAATAAGGTGAGGATACTCACTTTCACCACTGCTATTCAAAATTGTATAGCCAGAGCAATTACGGCAGTAAGAAAACAAAAGATATCCAAATTGGAAAAGAAGTAAAATTATCTTTATTTGCAGATGATAGGATTCTACATACAGAAGATCCTAAAGATCCTGTAACATACAAAAAGAACTACTAGAAATAATAAATGAACTCAGAAGTTGTAGGATGCAGGATCAACACAAAAATTCAACTTTATTTCTATACACTAGCAAAGAGCAAGCTGAAAAGGAAATTACAAGAAAAATTCCATCTATACTAGCATTCAAAAGAATAAAATAAATAGGAAAAAATTTAACCAAGGATTTGTAATATTTGTACCTGAAAACTGAAAAACATTTTTGAAAGTAATTAAAGAAGACCTAAATAAATGAAATGACATTCAGTATTCAAAGATTGTAAGATTATATATATATATATATTTTAATTTTTTAATTAACATTTATTTATTTATTACTTATTTTTGAGAGTCAGAGAGAGACAGAGCACGAGCAGGGGAGGTGCAAAGAGAGGGAGACATAGAATGAGAAGCAGGCTTCAGGCTCTGAGCTGTCAGCACAGAGCCTGATGCGAGTCTCAAACCCACGAACTGTGAGATCATGACCTGAGCCAAAGTCGGTGGCTTAACCGACTGAGCCACCCAGGCGCCCCATAAGATATATTGTTAAAATGGTAATACTATCAATGTGACTCAATGTAATTTCTATCAAAACAACAACTATATATTTTTTTTTCAGAAATGGAAAAACTGATGCTAACAGTTATATAGAACTGTAAGGGTTTTGAGAGATCAAAATAATCTCAAAACTAGACAAAGTTACAAAACACACTTTCTGGTTTTAAAACTTATTACAAATCTACAATAATAAAAGGAGCATGGGGAAAAATGCATGTAAATGACATAAGGATAGACATATAAAAACAATGGAATAGAATTCAGAGTCTAGAAATAAGCCCCTACATCTATCCAGTTGAGTTACCACAGGGAAACTGATAAGACCATTCAATGGTGGAAAAACAGTCTCTTCAACAAATTGTGCTGGGAACACTAAATATTCACATGCAAAACAGTGAAGTTGGACTTTTCATACTGTATACAAAAACTAACTCAAAATGTATCAAAGATGTAATTTAAGAGCTAATTTTACTAATATTTAGAAAAAAAATAGTGGTAAGTCTTCTATGACCTTGAATTTGGCAATGGATTTAAATATTCATAGTGACTAAAAAATATTGAACATCACTGCATCTGCCTGTTGGCCATTTGTACATCTTTGAAATAATTAGAAATACAACACCAAATTAGAAATAATAGCAAAAGCCCAAACAACAACAACAACAACAAAAAAACTGGACTATTTCAAATTAAAATATTTTATGTATCAAATTTCACTATCAAGAAAGTAAAAACATATCATGTAGAATGGAAGAAGGCACTTGAAAATTATATACCTGATAAAGGTCTACTATGCAGAATATATAAAGAACACTTATACCTCAACAACAAAAGACAAATAGGCAAGGGACTTATTAAATAGACATTAGTCCAAAGAAGATACACAAATGGCTAGTAGACACACAAAAAGATGTTCAACATCTTTAATCATTATGAATATGCAAATCAAAACCACAGTGCGATACCACTTCAAACATAGTAGAGTGGATATAATAAAAAAAAAAAACAGAAAATAACACATGTTGGCAAGATTGTGGAGAAATTGGCACCTTTGCAAGTTGCTGATGGGAATGTAAAATAATGCAGCTTATGTAGAAAATAATTTGATGGGTTTCTCAAATAAATATATAACTACCATTTGACCCCCAAATTCCAAAACTAGATATATTACTCCCCCAAATTTAAAACAAGTATTCAGACAAATATTTGCACATGAATATTCATAGCAGAAGAATTCATAATAGCACCCAAATGTAAACAATCCAAATGTCCATTAACTGATGAATGGATTCACAAAATGTAATATATCCCTATAAGGGAATATTATTTGAACATAAAAAGGAATGCAGAATTTGGGAGGTATGATGGCAGAGGAGTAGGGAGACTGTAAGATTTCCTCCTTCCTGGAATACAGCAAGATAAATATGGAATCATTCTGAACACCCAAGAAATTGATTGGAAGTCTTAAAAAGAAAGTGGCATATCTACAAACCAGAAAAACAACTTGTGGAAGCTTCTCATAACAAGCAGACCAAACACACCCAAGATCTAGCTTCTTTTATATATTTTATTTTTAAAAATTATATTTATTTTTTTAAATTATATTTATTTTTAAAAATTGTATTCTTAGAATTTTTAATTTTTATTTTGTTTTATTTTGCTTTTTATTCTCCTTTCTCTCCAAAATGACAAGACAGAGGAATTCACCCCAAAGGAAAGAAGAGAAAGAAATGATGGCCAGAGATTTAGTCAATGCAAATATAAGTAAGATATCTGAACTAGAATTCAAAATAACAATTATTAAGACATTACCTGGGCTTGAAGAAATCATAGAGGACATTAGAGAATCTCTTACTACAGACATAAAATAACTAAAATCTAGCCAGGCTAAAATTAAAAGTGCTATAACTGAGATGCAATCCCAAAAAATAGAAATGGAAGGAAAGCTTCCAAACTCATTCTATGAGGCCAGAATTACCTTCGCCCCAAAACCAGAGAAAGACCCCACTAAAATGAAGAGTTACACACCAACATCCCTGATGAACATGGATGCAAAAATTCTCAACAAGATCTTAGCAAAATTATTCAACAGTACATTTAAAGAATTATTCACCATGATAAAGTGGGATTTATTTCTGGGCTGCAGGGTGGTTCAGTATTTGCAAATCAATCAATGTGATACAACACATTAATAAAAGAAACAATAAGAACCATATGATCCTTTCAATAGATACAGAAAAAGCAATTGACAAAATGAAGCATTCATTCTTGGTAAAAACCCTCAACAAATTAGGGGTATATGGAACAATCCTAGACATAATAAAGGTCATGTATGAAAAACCCACATACAGTATCATCATCAATGGGAGAAAACAGAGCCTTTCCCTTAAGGTCAGGAACAAAACAAGGATGTCCACTCTCACCATTACAATTTAACATAGTATTGGAAGTCTTAGCCTCAGAAATCAGACAACAAAAATAGAGAAAAAGCATCCAAATTGGCTAGGAAGAAGTCAAACTTCCAATATTTGCAGATGACATGATACTCTAGGTAGAACACCCGAAATACTCCATCAAAAAATTGCCAGTACTAATTCATGAATTCAGAAAAGTTGCAGGTTATAAAATCAACGTGCAGAAATCTGTACAACCAATAATGAAGCAGAAGAAAAGTAAATCAAGGAATCTATCCCATTTGCAACTGTATCAAAACAATAAGATACCTAGGAATAAACCTAAATATAGAGGCAAAAGATCTATATTCTGAAAAGTATAGAACACTTTCAGAGAAATACACACACACACACACACACACACACACACATGCACACACACACACACAATTTCAAAGAGATTGAAGAGGACAAAAAACAGAAAAGCATTCCATGCTCATGGATTGGAAAAACAAGCATTGTTAAAATGTCTATACTGCCCAAAGCAATCTAGATATGTAATGCAATCCCTACCAAAATACCAGCATTTTTCACAGACCTAGAAAAACCAATCCTAAAATTTGTACAGAACTACAAAAGACCCAAAATAGCCAAAGCAATGTTGAAAAGGAAAAGCAAAGCTGGAGGCATCATGATTCCAGACGTCAAGTTGTATTACAAAGCTGTAGTCATCAAGACAGTATGGTATTAGCACAAAAACAGACATATAGATCAATGGAACAGTATAGAGAACCCAGAAACGGACCCACAGATATATGGCCAACTAATCTTGGACAAAGCAGGAAAGAATATCCAATGGAAACAAGGCAGTCTCATCAGCAAATGGTGTTGGGAAAACTGGACAGCGACATGCAGAAGACTGAATATGGACCACTTTCTTACATCATAAAAAAATAAATTCAAAATGGGTGAAAGACCTAAATGTGAGGCAGGGAACTATCAAAATCCTAGAGGAGAACACAAGCAGCAACCTCTTTGACCTTGGCCTCAGCAGCTTCTTACTAGACACTTCACTGAAGGCAAGGGAAACAAAAGCAAATATGAACTATTGGGACTTCATCAAGATAAAAAGCTTCTGCACATCAAATAAAACTATCAACAAAACTAAAAGGTAGCCTATAAAATATGAGAAGGTCTTTGCAAGTGACATATCTGATAAAGGTTAATATCCAAAATCTATAAATGACTTATCAAACTCAACACCCAAAAAACAAATAATTCAGTAAAAAAATGGGCAGAAGACATGAATAGACACTTTTCCAAAGAAGACATCCAGATGGCTAACTGACACATGAAAAGATGCTCAACATCATTCATCATCAAAGAAATGCAAATCGAGATGATCATACCACCTCACACCTGTCAGAATGGCTAAAATAACAACACAAGAAACAACAGGTGTTTGTGAGTATGTGGAAAAAAGGGAACCCTCTTGCACTGTTGGTGGGAATGCAAACTGGTGCAGGTGCTCTGGAGAACAGTATGGAGATTCCTCAAAAAAACAAAACTAGAACTACCCTGGGATTGAGTAATTGCAGTTTTAGGTATTTACCCAAGGGATACAAAAATAGTAACTTGAAGGGGTACATGCACCCCAGTGTTTATAGAACCATTATCAATAATAGCCAAACTATGGAGAGAGCCCAGTGAATAGTTAATGAAGATGTGGTACACATATAGAATGAAATATTACTCAGCCATCCTAAAGAATGATATCTTGCCATTTGTAATGACGTGGATGGAGCTAGAATGTATTATGCTAAGCAAGATATGTCACACAAAGAAAGACAAATATGATATAATTTAAGGCATACGTGGAATTTAAGAAACAAAACAGATGAACATATGTGAAGGTGAGGTAATAGGAGAGATGGAAACAAATCACAAGACACTCTTAACAAATGAAGGGTTGAAGGAGGGAGGGGGTGGGGATTGGCTAGACAGGTATAGGTATTAAGGAGGGCACTTGTTATTATGAGCACTGAGTGTTTAATGTAAGTGATGAATCACTGAATTCTACTCCTGAAACCAATATTTCACTGTATGATGGATAAATAAAATTTAAACAAATAAGTAAATAAATATAAATTCTCAGAAAAGGAATGCAATACTGATACTTGCTACAAAGTGAACAAGTCTCAAAAACATTAAGCTAAGTGAAAGAAGCCAGTCATAAAGGTCATAGATTGTATGATTGTATTTATGTGAAATATCCAGAATAGATAAATCTACATGAACAGAAAGCAAACTGGTGTTTGTGATATGTTGGTTGGAGGGGAATAAGGAGTATTATATACATGGGCCAGAGATATCCCCTATGTATTAGCTTAAAATGGCCCACATTTTGTTTACTTCTTCACAGCAGGCTAGGACCATTAGTAAAAACCCCACTGGTGCCCAATTCAAATTAGCACACATTTGATTATTTTAAATATATTCAAAAATATATTTTTAGTCATTTAGATCTATTAACTTTACATAGTTCACAAAACTGCACCCAACATATAACCATAGGTAACATAAACCCTGTAGGAATAAAAAGACTTCAAACTGCTGCTGCCCTTCAGAGTTCTCTGACCCACAAACTTCCCATCTTGCTACAGTGTGATAATACCTAGACTTGTAAGATTCATCCCTGATTTCTCCCTTTCTTATGAGAGTTTCTTTTCCCTATTCTCCTTATGGGTAGTGGCCTCATAAAACTGTCTCTGAAAGGTGTCTTTCTGGGAGAGACTTCTCTTTCATGCAAGTCTATCCAAGTATCACCCAAATAAGGCTTGTGTCTTACTGCCCCTCATGGTTCTGTCTCTTCCTTGATCAACCCTAAAATCCCCACATTTACCATGCGAGTGACTGCTCAGTGGTTATGTGGTTTCCTTTTAGATGTGAAAATAATTTTGGTACTAGATATAGGTGATGATTGCACCACACTGTAAATGTACTAAATGCTACTTTAATGTGGTTAATTTTGTTAGATAAATTTTATCTCAATTTTTAAAAAGTTCCATACTGTATGATTGAGTTTGTATAACACTCTGGAAATGAAAAAAAAATATTGAGATGGAGAACAAATTAATGGTTGCCAAGGGGATAGGGCAATGTGTGTTGCTATAAAGAGGTAGCATGGGAGATTTTGTAGTGATAGAATAATTGTGTATTTTGATTGTAGTGGTGCTTACATGTGGTTAAATTGCACAGAAGTATACACATAAATTCAAATCATTGCATGGAAAAGTTGTGATAATCTGAGTAAATTCTGTTAATTTTACTGAGGTTAGTTTCCCAGTTTTGATATTGTATAATTTAGTTAGATGTTACCACTGGGAAAAACTGGGGGAAGGGTGCACAGTACTTCTCTGCACTATTTTTGCAACTTCTTGTGAATAAGTTATTTAAAAATAAAGAATTTTTAAAATTAAAAATCAGAGAAAATGAGCAGAGTAGTTGGCTATGTGGGTAGTGGGGGTGAGTAGAGATGACTAGGGGCAGAATATTGAAATCTGAGGATGTGAAGAGTTCAGAAGGGTGACGAGGGTGTTTGTATGAAGGAGCAGTGGCATAGGCCAGGTGTGATATGTTAGAACCTAAACAAGAAAGCAGTGGCTGCAACCCTGTCATTGTGTTGGATTTGGGGGCAGGGGCAGATACTTGTCC
This sequence comes from Leopardus geoffroyi, assembly GCF_018350155.1. Classification (NCBI taxonomy): domain Eukaryota; kingdom Metazoa; phylum Chordata; class Mammalia; order Carnivora; family Felidae; genus Leopardus; species Leopardus geoffroyi. The sequence continues at coordinate 82,803,473 of NC_059343.1, forward strand.
AGTTTTTAGGGCTGCACCAATGAGATCTAGCCAGAAATGTGGCTTTCATACATTGGTGTTCATTTTTTATGTAACAAAAGGATATCTTAGAGAGGGAGGGGCAGAAACTCAGGACTGCATATATATTACCGTGCCCTAAACAAATCATTCATCTGTAACACACAACAGGACACCTCATTGTTACTGAATTTTAGGACTCAAATCCCAAAATTTTGTCCTTAATGAAGTGACAGGACTATGGGAAAAACTTCTTTTTGTAGTCTGCAGATGGCTGTAGACAAAGCCAAACTTGCTTAATGCTATCAGGCCCAACTTTCCAAAGTCCTCAGCAATTTTCATTCTCAGGCCTTCTTATATTTCAGTAGTGTGCCAGGCTAGTCCTCCACCCAAAAATGAAGACTCAATCCTAAAGACACTGAAGTTATTTTTAAAAGAATATCACAGGGGCGCCTGGGTGGCTTGGTCGGTTAAGCGTCCGACTTCGGGACTTCGGCTCAGGTCATGATCTCACGGTCCGTGAGTTCAAGCCCCACGTCGGGCTCTGTGCTGACCGCTCAGAGCCTGCAGCTTGTTTCAGATTCTGTGTCTCCTTCTGTCTCTGCCCCTCCCCTGTTCATGCTCTGTCTCTGTCTCAAAAATAAATAAACATTGAAAAAAAAAAAAGAATATCACAAATGACACACCCACATGGGTAAGTTGAGGACACTTACAGGATTGTCTATGAAAATTATCCTTCCTTTTGGCCATTCTCAATTTGTATCTATATGGTAATCCTCAGGAGATTTTATAACAATGCTATATTGTTATACCTTTCACAGGTAAGGCTTCTTCAGAAGTTGATGAAGTAAAGCTTGGAGGTAAAGTCCATGTTTGACTCTAGTCCCTAAGGAAGTATAAAGTCCATCTTGGTAAGCTTCTAGAAGATAGACATAATTGACATTAAACCTGGTTCATCAGGGAGTTAAGATTATGCTTACAAATATCAAGATATAAGCATAGGAAATAGAAATGACAAGCATTCTGTATACAAAATTAGTTTTTGGTTTGTTAGGCAATTCACAGGCAGTAAATTACAAAACAGGAAAAAAAATCCTATTAACTGCAGCACTTATTTGGAAACTTGTTTGGTTTTCAACATGTTTTTTGGATTCTGTTGATGGTTGAGGTACTCAGCAATGACATTATTATGATTCTTTCCAAGAATTGAAATAAAACCCAACATTTAATCAATCAAACAGAAAAACATGTTCATCTCAGCATATGTGAAAAATATATTTGCTAATATTCAATATTTTATGCTAATCAAATACATTTAGACAACTGAAGGTTTTTAAATGATTCTCTAACTCAATTAGACAACACATCCAGGCAAGAAAGGGAACCACAGAAATGATAACACAAAATAACTTCCTCAAGCTGAATCAACTGCATGCCTAGAAAATCCTGGAAAAGGAAAAAAGCAGAAATAACAGTTGCAGGCCAATAAAGCACTACTTCACGGAGTTCAACTTCAACTTAGACACAATTCAGATGAAAGTTGTGGAGCAAAATGTGTATTCATGAAAACATTAAAGACTAAAAAGAGATATTAAAGGTTTGAAAAAATGGGCAGTTTCTTGAGAGAAAAAACTCAGAATTGAAAAAAGTTAAATTTAACCCAAATCAGTTAGTGAATTTAGTCCAATTCATGTAAAATTTTCCACGGAGCATTAAGAGTGTGTGTGTGTAGTAAGTAAAGTAAGAATAAAGGAAATTTTTGGCACAAGTAGAGGAAATTTCGATAATCAATCAGAACAAGTTAAGTGGGTTTTAGAACTTAATGCAGATTATCTTCATAACTCCAAAGGAAAAAAAAGGCCTGCAGACATACAAAGTGTTTCTCAATTCTACACTATTGACACAAATCCTGGTTGATTAATAGTTTTAAAAAGTCAGTGTAGTAAAATATACATACAAAGTAATCATATACAAACTTCGACAACAAAAACAAGAAAAAACTAAGCCAATTTAAGGAATTGATACAGAAATTATGCACTATTCAAGGAATATGAAGTTTTCTGTTAAAAAACAAGCTGCACAATGAAAGAAACAACCTACAAAAGTAAAAGACAACCTATGGAATGGGAGAAGATATTTGCAAATAACATATCAGATGAAGGGTTAGTATCCAAAATCTGTAAACAACTTACAAAACTCTACACCCAAAAAATGAATAATTAAGTTAAAAAATGGGCAGAAGGGGAGCCTGGGTGGCTCAGTCGGTTAAGCGTCCGACTTCACCCGGGTCACGATCTCGCGGTCAGCGAGTTCGAGCCCCGCGTCAGGCTCTGGGCTGATGGCTCAGAGCCTGGAGCCTGCTTCCAATTCTGTGTCTCCCTCTTTCCCTGCCCTTCCCCAGTTCATGCTCTGTCTCTCTCTGTCTCAAAAATAAATAAACGTTAAAAAAATTAAAAAAAAATGGGCAGAAGACATAAATAGATACTTTTCCAAAGAAGACATCCAGATAGGTAAGAGACACATGAAAAAATGCTCAACATCATTCGTCAACAGGGAAATACAAATGAAAAGTGCAATGAGATATCACCTCACACCAGTCAGAATGGCTACATTTAACAACACAGGAAACAACAGGTGTTGGCAAGGATGCAGAGAAAGAATAACCCTCTTACACTGTTGGTGGCAATGCAAACTGGAGCAGATGGTATGGAAAACAGTGTGGAGTTTCCTCCAAAAGTTAAAAATGAAACTACCCTACAATCCAGCAATTATACTATAAGGTATTTCCCCAAAGGATACAAAAACACTGATTCAAAGGGATACATGCACCCAGATGTTTATAGTAACATTATCAATAGCCAAACTATGGAGAGAGCCCAAATGTCCATGAACTGATTAATGGACAAAGAAGAGGTGTACACACACACACAGACACACACACACACACACACACACACACACACACACACACACACTGGAATAATACTTAGCCATAAAAAAGAATGAAATCTTGCCATTTGCAACAACCTAGATGGAGCTTGAGTGTATTATGGTGAGAGAAAGAAGTTAGAGAAAGACAAATACCATATGATTTCATTCATATGTGGAATTTAAGAAACAAAAAAGATGAACATAGAGGAAAAAAAGAGAGGCAAACCAGGCAACAGACTCAACTATAGAGAACAAACTGGGGGTTACTGAAGGGGAGGTGAGCAGGGAAATGGGTTAAATAGGTGATGTGTATTAAGAAGGGCACTTGTGATGAGCACTAGGTGTTGTAAGTGTTGTATAACTAAATTCTACACCTGAAACTAATATTACACTGTATGTTAACTAAATGGATTTTAAATAAAAACTTAAAAAAAACATGACAAGCTAGGAAATGAATGAATTATTTACAAGTAAGGCAATCCCAAGAAGTGAGGGAATTTTAAAATGAATAAAAACACGTTAATTTACCACACCTCAGTTTTCATGGCTCTGAAGATAGCTTTTGGTTTCTAAGAGGTAGGTCCTTATCCTACCTCTAGGTTTACTAGGAGCATGATGTAGGCCCAGGTGCTATTGTAAATGGTGATTTGAGCCAGTTTTCTGGCAACAGCAGCATCACAGACGTCCAGCCCTTCCAAGAGGGGATTTGTTCATTATCTGCTAATTTTTTGTTACATTTATTTACTTAAATTCAAGTTAGTTATCATACAGTGTAGTATAGGTTTCAGGAGTAGAGTCCCGTGGCTCATCACTTACATATAACACCCAATGCTCATCCCAAAAGGTGCCCTCCTCAATGCCCATCACCAATTTAGCCCATGTTCCCACCTACCTCCCTTCCAGCAACCCTAAGTTTGTTCTCTGTATTTGTGAATCTCTTATGCTTTGACTCCCTCTCTCTTTTTATCTTATTTTTCTTTACCTTCTCCTATGTTCATCTGTTGTGTTTCTTAAATTCCACAAATGAGTGATATCACATGATATTTGCCTTTCTCTGACTTATTTGGTTTAGTATAATACCCTCTGGTTCCATCCACGTTGTTGCAAATGACAAGATTTCATTCTTTTTGATCTCCAGGTAATATTCCAGTGTGTGTGTGTGTGTGTGTGTGTGTGTGTGTGTGTGTGTGTATGTCTATGTATGTATACCATGTCTTCTTTATTAATTCATCAGTTGATGGACATTTGGGCTCTTTCCATAATTTGGCTATTGTTGATAGCACTACCATAAACATGGGGGTGTATGTGCCCTTTTGAATCAGCATTTTTGTATCCTTTGGATAAACACCTAGTAGTGTAATTTCTGGGTCACAGGTATCTCTTTTTTTTATTTTTTGAGGAACATCCATACTGTTTTCCAGGGTCTGCACTGGTATGCATTCCCACCCACTGTGCAAAAGAGTTCCCCTTTCTCTGCATCCTCGCCAATATCTGTTGTGTCCTGAGTTGTTAATTTTAGCCATTCTGACAGGTGTGAGGTGTTATCTCATTATATTTTTGATTTGTATTTCCCTGTTGATGAGTAATGTTGAACATCTTTCCATGTGTCTGTTAGCCATCTGGATGTCTTCTTTGGGAAAGTGTCTGTTCATGTCTTCTGCCCATTTCTTCACTGGATTATTTGTGTTTTTTTGGGGTGTTGAGTTTGATAAGTTCTTTATAGATTTTGGATACTAACCCTTTATCAGATATCTTATTTTCAAAGATTTGTTCCCATTCCCTAGGTTGGCTTTTAGTTTTGTTGATTGTTTCCTTTGGTGTGCAGAATCTTTTTATCTTGATAAGGTCCCAAGAGTTCATTTTTGATATTATTTTCCTTGCCTCCAGAAACATATCTAGTAAGAAGTTGCTGTGGCTGAGGTCAAAGAGGTTGCTGCCTGATTTTTCCTGAAAACAGGCAGTATCTACTATTAATGGTCACAGAGCCAACATGCTCAAAGCAGTTCTCCAAGCACATGGTCATGGAAAATATTTCTATTTTGGAATACCACTCTTTGAAACTGTAGATGAAGTTACCAGAGCTCTTCCCTCTACATATTTTTTCTTTTACCATTCTTATTTTGGATTTGGCCTAGTCTTGTGCTTTATGAAGTCCTATGGCATGATAAACCAGACCTGAGATTGCCTTCGAAAGAAAAGAAGATGGGCTCTGGAATACTGAGACAATATTCAAAAGAGGCCTTGGGTTAACCAAAAATCTGATTGGGTTAAAAATAACATAGTGATTGGTGTAAATGAGACAACACCAGCTCAACTATGATTTGATAGTCCTCTTACTGGCATCAACCAATGAAAGAGCACAAGGCTATTAGCAAAGTCACTGAAGATGACCTCCAGCAAGAGTACTTTGAAAAGACCCCCACCTAAAGCACCTAAGTTTTGTAGATTTCAGTTTCAGAGTGTTTTTAAGTTTTTATTTACCACTACTAGCATTAAGAAATATATATATGTTTTGTTTATTTCTTTATTTTGAGAGAGAGAGAGAGAGAGAGAAAGAGAAAATGAGGGAGGGGTAGAAAGAGAGGGATACAGAGAATCCAAAGCAGGCTCCGTGCTGTGCAGAGCTTGATTAAGGACTGTAACACATGAACCATGAGATCGTGACCTGAGCCAATCTCAGGAGTCAGATGCTTAACTGAACCACCTAGGCGAACCTCTGCCTCGCTTTTTTTACATGTTTATTTATTTTGAGAGAGAGAGAGTGAGAGCATGTGTGTGCACAAACCACAGAGGGGCCGAGAGAAAAGGAAAGAGGATCTTTTTTTGGTATGTTTATTTTTTGTTTATTTTGTAATGTTATTTATTTTTGAGGGGGGGAGGGAGGGGCAGGGGAAGAGAGAGGGAGACACAATCCAAAGTAGGCTCCAAGCTCTGAGTTGTCTGTCAGCACAGATTCCCACACAGGACTCAAACTCACTAACTGTGAGATCATGTCCTGAGCCAAAGTGAGATGCTTAACCAACGAGCCACCCAAGTACCCCAGGAAAGAGGATCTTAGCTCTCACTGTCAGCACCAGAGTCCCATCCGGGGACTCTATCTGAGGAATCTCGAGGTCATGACCTGAGCCAAAACTGAGAGTCAGGCGCTTAATGGACTGAGCCACACAGGCACCCCTAAAGTTTATTTATTTTGAGAGACAGAGAGAGAGAACAATGGAGGGGTAAAGAGAGAGGGAAAGGAGTCAAGGAATGTATTTTTTTTAAGGAATGTATTTTTAACAGACCTAGGCAACACAGAGAAATGCATAGTGCACAAAACAGCTAAACAAAATACTGAAGCAGAGTGAACTTTGAGTGATAAATAATGAGATTAGTTTTCTAATTTATTACATTGTATTCTGTTATTTTATTTTCTCTCCTATTATGTTTCCTTTTTTTTCAATATGCTATTCCTGACTGACAAGTGTTTCCTCACTTATAGTATGGGGAGAAAACACAGTGGAGCATTCAGAGCAGTGCACAGGGCACTGTCCAGAGGCTCAGACAATAAAACACTTGACCCTTCCTAACGCCTGCCATGGCGATTCCTTGAAAGAGTAAGTATGTGACACAAGTGAACCAGTAAGCTCCATCATGGGATTATTCCACCCCAGAGACTGAGAAGAAACCTATTTTTGTTTGTTTGTATTTGTGTTTATTTATCATGGAGATTTAAGAATTGCCAGCAGAAGTGATCTTTGTTTCTTGGAACAAATTAAGACACTAACAGTGAGAACAGAAATGAGAACGTTCTTACTGGAGGAAGAGGAGAGGAGGAAACAGATAATGGCATGGGAAACTTGACTCCAGTTTCTGGGTCCTTATCAATTCCTACAGCTTCTCCTCCAATGGAAGTACTTTTCTACCTCCCTCCCTTTCCACCCAATATTAACCTTCAAAGCCAGGATTGAGGTGACTGTTGGCTTCTCACTTTTGCCTTCTTTAGTTTTTCCTTAGGTAATTCTACTTTAGGAGTGAAAAACTTGAGATGAATATAGAATTACCATTTCTTTTTTTTTTTTTATAAATTTTTTTTCAACGTTTATTTATTTTTGGGACAGAGAGAGACAGAGCATGAACGGGGGAGGGGCAGAGAAAGAGGGAGACACAGAATCGGAAACAGGATCCAGGCTCTGAGCCATCAGCCCAGAGCCCGACGCGGGGCTCGAACTCACGGACCGCGAGATCGTGACCTGGCTGAAGTCGGACGCTTAACCGACTGCGCCACCCAGGCGCCCCTAGAATTACCATTTCTAATCATGTTACCACACACTGAAGACTAGTAAACATTTAGGGACACGTGCATATTTGAAAAGAGCTTTGGAAAGCCATCTTTACAATGATGTCATTTATCTGCCCTCAGGTTTTATTAATATTTTGAAATGTATAACTCCAATGTTTTTGAAGACTATGAAGGTAATACTCTACATGTATGCCGTAAGCTTTTAAATTTATGCAGAGAATATAAAATATAGATCCTCACTTCCCAGAGATAACTACATTTAAGAGCTTGGTGTGTAAGGGTTACTGGATGTAACCAGAAGTGTTATTTCTAAGCAGCTCCAAGACAGTCCCTTGCTGGCACATGCCATTGCCTCTTCTTCTCCCTTTTCTCCATATTTATAGCTGCATGATATCACTTCAACCATGAGAATGAGGACCATACACCATGTGTGACAATATAGTCAGTTTCAAATGATGAAGCAATTCATACACAACAGAGAATACTGCATTTGATACACTGGCTGGACACACTTTCATAGATTAGGTAAAGATAAAAGACAACTGTCTAAATGAATTCTGACAGTGTATTACTTCTGGCACAGCAGGTAACATGAGCTTCATGTTTGCACTGTTTCTCTTGTTCTCTAACTCGCATGGGGATAATGCAGAGCAGCCAGATGGATACTGCATATACAATAGATCTGTGTCACAGCTAAGAAATACTGAGCTTAACAAGACCCCAGGTTTATACAAAACTGCTAGCAAATATGACCAATTTTTGCTCAGCAGCGAAGCATCTTTATTACCTTGTCCAGGAATCACATCTGTCCTCTGATCTGGAAAGAGACAACATTTCATCATTCAAGGCAGTTTGCTCTGAAAACATCCTTGAAAAGATATGTCTAAATAAAAGCTGTCTTAAGACATTTAGAAATGTCATAAAAATTATCTCTCAAAAGTGAATGCAGGAAGCCCAGATCACCAACCACTTTATGGAGCCAATGGAACATCCCTGGATTGCCTATTAGATTTCCTTCATGTAAAATTACTAGTTTGTGCAATTAAAGTATTGTTCTTTTAGTCTTTCTAGAACAAATATTTGAATCTTCCCCTAACCAAAGCATGAAGTTTACTTAATGAAAATTATATATATATATATATATATATATATATGCATATATATATGCATATATATATATATATATATATATATATATATATACACACACACACAACATGACAAAATATGCCAAGCTCACCTTGTGGCTTCCTTCCTCTCTGCAAGTTCTTTGACTTTGAGCAATTTGGATAATTATGTTGGCAAAACAAAGGTAATATATTAATTCTTCAGCTATTGGCTTAATGTCTGTGTACCACCCCCCTAAATTCACATTTTGAAAACCCAATGTAATGATATTAAGAGGTGGAGCTTTTGTGAGGTTATTATGTTCATGCAGGTACAGCACTCATGGATGGGATTAGAACCCTTATAAAAGGGACCCTAGAGAACTCCCTTGCCCCTTCTACCATGTGAAGACATAGGAAACATGTATCATTGTCTATAATAGAAAATATGGTAATGGAACTAAATTTTCATCACTATGGTACTGGTGAAATAAATTTGGCAGCATCCATAATCATGAACCACTGCATCCATGTAAAAAAAAAAAAAGAAACTCATATACAATATATTGATTTGACAATTCTATACATTACTCAATTCTCACCACAGTGTGTAGTCATCATCTATCACCATATAATGTTATTACAATATTGTTGACTATATTCCCTATTTATTTTATAACTAGAAGTTTGTACCTCTTAGTTCCCTTTATCTACTTCACCCATCTCCCCACCATCCACCTACCCTCTGTCAACCATGAGTTTGTTCTCCGTATTTAAGAGTCTGTTTTGGTTTTGTTGTTGTTGTTAATTTGTTTTGTTACTTAGATTTCACATAAAAGTGAAATTATATGGTATTTGTCTTTGACATTTCACTTAGCATAATACCATGGAGGTCCATCCATATTGCTACAAATGGCAAGATCTCATTATTTTTTATGGCTGAGTTTATCTATCTATCTATCTATCTATCTATCTATCTATCTATCACATCTTTATCCATTCCTTGTCAATTATATTTCAATAGCATATATGTGTGTGTGTGTGTGTGTGTATACATATATATGTATATATAAAGGTATGTTATTAGGAAAGTTCATATTGAAAATATAGTCTGAATATATTCAACTGCATGATCAGTTCTGATTATCTTGCCTGTCTCCTTTCTCTCACTCTTACCATGTATTTCATACTAAGTACAAAGGGTTCATTTTATAAAATGGCATATATAAAGGGGTATTTAATAAATTCTTGTATGTGGTGAAAAAAACCCTGAGGTTTTGTTATAATTTCAAAAGCTATCATGGAGTGGCTCCTGGGTGGCTCAGTCAGTTAAGTTCCCGACTGCAGCTCGGGTCATGATCTCACAGTTTTTGGGGTTGAGCCACATGTAGGGCTCTGTGCTGACAACTTGGAGCCTGGAGCCTGCTTTGGATTCTGTCTCCCTCTCTCTGCCCCTCCCCCACTCATTCTCTCTCTCTCTCTCTCTCTCTCTCTAAATGAAATATTGTTTTTTTTTAAAAGCTATCCTAGAAATGTACTTTAAGACTGTGTCTACACGAAAATATGGTCATAATAGGTGCAAGTGCAGCTTAGAAAGATCGTAAGTGGCACATATCCATTTTTGCTTATATTAGTCTCTAGCTATTTACCCATAGGTCTCAAGGATAAAAATAAAAATGATCTTTTGGTCCTCACATATTGCTTTCTTTTCAGCATAGTAAGATATTGCACTTTCTCTATGGAGGTAATCACTATCCCTGTTCACTCCTAATGTTCCCCTTTCCATCCAGACTTCCAAAAAACTATTTGCTGAATTTGGCCACAGCTCCTCCCTCCCACCTTCCAGTTCCTTGAGATTTAAACTGCAGTTCAGGCTTCTGTCATGAGGTGGCATCAATGAACCTTCGTCATCAATGAACCTTCGTCATCAAATGTCTCTACAAAGTTCATTCAAGGATCAAAAACCCACAATAACTTCCTTTAAAACCTAGCCTTTGAACCAATGTACAGAATGATTCTAGCTCTATCTGAAAAAAACCGATAGGTGTAAGAGATTGTAAAGCCATATATTCAAGGCCTGTAGACAATGAAACACCAAGTGGCAGTAGCTTGCTTTAGCAGTCAGAAAAAAGAGGGGGAAGGGGCAGCACAGGTCAGGCAGGAGATGGCTGAGAAAGAATGCAGTGTTGAAGCAAGGTCTGGGCAGGTGTGTCCTGTGTCCTGGACAGGGGTTGGGAGAAGGCCTGGGAAGCCTTACAGAAGTGGGGGTGATGGAGGGTGAACGCCTTGTTCTCTGGGAGGAATCATCTATAAGGTGACATGTCAATCTACACTGATGAGGGAAGAGATACATCAATGAATACGATCTAGACTTGGAATGGATAGCAAATGGAACCGTTTTAACAAACATATGAATTTTCCAAATAGAATTGGTACCATAATAGTTTCATAACATGTGTTATTCTTTGCAAAAGGTACAGTAGTCCCCTCCCTTAGGAAACAAAAGAAAACAAAACAAAACAGGGGTGATGCCACCTGGTGGTGGTATCCAGGATTGCAACTCTAGGAGGCTCAGATCAGGGTACTGCCTCAAGAGGAAGGGAAGGATGGAGGTTGTGATCTTAGCTTGGTGGCTATCAGCCGGTATTTTCTGAAGAGAAAGCTGCATTTATGAGAGTGTGTTTGAGGTGATAGAACTAGAGGACACACACACACACACACACACACACACACAGATGTGCTGTCGATTCCATTTTTAAATCTATTTTGTTTTCCTATAAAATTGCATACAATGAATGCTTTTCCAAAGTAATGGATACATGTTCATATTAACTTTGCCAATTTGTTCACTAGTATTTTCTGTGTTCAAATTTTTATGAAAATGCTTTCTTCCTGAATACAACATTCCAAACAGTATACAAAGTATATTTATTAATTGAAATTATCCTATCTCTCTCACCTCTGTCACTAGTTTCCTACCCCCTGACACAAAGGGGTCTGTTGCCATAAAATGGTGCCTCCTTTCAAGATGTCTCCCTGTAGGTGAGGGGTACAAGAACATAGACACCTTCACACACACACAGGGTCTTTTCCACAAAAGGAATCACATTACATATTTCCTTTTGCATCTTGTTTTTTCTACTTAATATGACTACTCAGAATTTATATTTTCATCTTTTTACTTCTTGGGGTTTAGGCATAGGCATATTTTAACATGTTAATTATTCAAGTATATATTTTTACAGGTTTATTTATTTAGAAAGAGAGAGTTGAGAGAGAGAGAGAGAGAAAGAGGGGAAGCAGGGACAGGAAAGAGAGAGACGGAGAGAGAGAATCCCAAGCAGGCTCTGCACTGTCAGTGCTGAGTCAGTGCCCACTGACTCAGGGCACTGAGTCAGGGCACTGTCAGTGTCCACTTCTTATGTTTTGGCTCCCTCCCTCTCTAACCTCTTTTTTTTCCTTCCCCTCCCCCATGGTCTCCTGTTAAGTTTCTCAGGATCCGCATAAGAGGGAAAACATGGTATCTGTCTCTGTATGACTTATTTCACTTAGCATAACACTCTCCAGTTCCATCCACGTTGCTACAAAAGGCCATATTTCATTCTTTCTCATTGCCACGTAGTATTCCATTGTGTATATAAACCAAAACTTCTTTATCCATTCATCAGTTGATGGACATTTAGGCTCTTTCCATAATTGGGCTATTGTAGAAAGTGCTGCTGTAAACATTGGGGTACAAGTGCCCCTATGCATCAGCACTCCTGTACCCCTTGGGTAAGTTCCTAGCAGTGCTATTGCTGGGTCATAGGGTAGGTCTATTTTTAATTTTTTGAGGAACCTCCACACTATTTTCCAGAGCAACTGCACCAGTTGGCATTCCCACTAACAATGCAAGAGAGTTCCCGTTTCTCCACATCCTCTCCAGCATCTATAGTCTCCTGATTTGTTCATTTTGGCCACTCTGACTGGCGTGAGGTGCTTTCTGAGTGTGGTTTTGACTTGCATTTCTCTGATGAGGAGCGACGTTGAGCATCTTTTCATGTGCCTATTGGCCATCTGGATGTCTTCTTTAGAGAAGCGTCTATTCATGTTTTCTGCCCATTTCTTCACTAGATTATTTGTTTTCTGGGTGTGGAGTTTGGTGAGTTTTTTATGGATTTTGGATACTAGCCCTTTGTCTGATATGTCATTTGCAAATATCTTTTCCCATTCCATCGCTTGCCTTTTAGTTTTGTTGATTGTTTCCTTTGCAGTGCAGAAGCGTTTTGTTTTCATGAGGTCCCAATAGTTCATTTTTTTTTGCTTTTAATTCCCTTGCCTTTGGGGATGTGTGAAGTGAGAAATTGCTGCGGCTGAGGTCAGAGAGATTTTTTCCTACTTTCTCCTCTAAGGTTTTGATGGTTTCCTGTCTCACATTCAGGTCCTTTATCCATTTTGAGTTTATTTTTGTGAATAGTGTAAGAAAGTGGTCTAGTTTCATCCTTCTGCATGTTGCTGTCCAGTTCTCCCAGCACCATTTGTTAAAAAGACTGTCTTTTTTTCCATTGGATATTCTTCCTGCTTTGTCAAAGATTAGTTGGCCATAATTTTGTGGGTCTAGTTTTGGGGATTCTATTCTATTCTATTCCATTGGTCTATGTGTCTGTTTTTGTGCCAATACCATGCTGTCTTGATGATTACCACTTTGTAGTAGAGGCTAAAGTCTGGGATTGTGATGCCTCCCGCTTTGGTCTTCTTCTTCAAAATTACTTTGGCTATTCGGGGTCTTTTATGGTTCCATACAAATTTTAGGATTGCTTGTTCTAACTTCGAGAAGAATGCTGGTGCAATTTTGATTGGGATTGCATTGAATGTGTAGATAGCTTTGGGTAGTATTGACATTTTAACAATATTTATTCTTCCAATCCATGAGCATGGAGTGTTTTTTCCATTTCTTGGTATCTTCTTCAATTTCCTTCATAAGCTTTCTATAGTTTTCAGCATACAGATCTTTTACATCTTTGGTTAAGTTTATTCCTAGGTATTTTATGCTTCTTGGTGCAATTGTGAATGAGATCAGTTTCTTTATTTGTCTTTCTGTTGCTTCATTATTAGTGTATAAGAATGCAACTGATTTCTCTACATTGATTTTGTACACTGTGACTTTGATGAATTCATGTGTCAGTTCTAGCACTTTTGATGGAGTCTATTGGACTTTCTATGTATAATATCATGTCATCTGCAAAAAGTGAAAGCTAAAGTTCATCTTTGCCAATTTTGATGCCTTTGATTTCTTTTGTTGTCTGATGGCTGATGCTAGAACTTCCAATACTATGTTAAACAACAGCGGTGAGAGTGGACATCCCTGTCGTGTTCCTGATCTCAGGGAGAAAGCTCTCAGTTTTTCCCCATTGAGGATAATATTAGCTGTGGGCTTTTCGTGAATGTCTTTTATGATGTTTAAGTATGTTCCTTCTATCCAGACTTTCTCAAGGGTTTTTATTAAGAAAGGATGCTGAATTTTGTCAAATGCTTTTTCTGCATCGATTGACAGGATCATATGGTTCTTCTATTTTCTTTTATTGATGTGATGTATAACATTGCTTGTTTGTGAATGATGAACCAGCCATGCAGCCCAGGAATGAGTCCCACTTGATCATGGTGAATAATTATTTTTATATGCTGTTGAATTCGATTTGCTAATATCTTGTTGAGAATTTTTGCATCCATATTCATCAGGGATATTGGCCTGTAGTTCTCTTCTTTTGCTGGGTCTCTGTCTGATTTGGTAATCAAAGGAAAATTGGCTTCATAGAACGAGTCTGGAAGTTTTCCTTCCCTTTCTATTTCTTGGAACAGCTTGAGAAGGATAGGCATTATCTCTGCTTTAAACGTCTGGTAGAACTCCCCTGGGAATCCATCTGTTCCTGGACTCTTATTTGTTGGGAGATTTTTGATAACCGATTCAATTTCTTCGTTGGTATGGGCCTGTTAAAGTTTTCTATTTCTTCCTGTTTGAGTTTTGGAAGTGTATGGGTGTTTAGGAATATGACCATTTCTTCCAGGTTGTCCAGTTTGTTGGCATATAATTTTTCATAGTATTCCCTGACAATTGCTTGTATTTCTGATGGATTGGTTGTCACAATTCCATTTTCATTCATGATTTTATCTATTTTGGTCATTGCTATTTTCTTTTTGAGAAGCCTGGCTAGAGGTTTATCAGTTTTGTTTATTTTTTCAAAAAAACAACTCTTGGTTTCATTGATCTGCTCTACAGTTTTTTTAGATTCTCTATTGTTTATTTCTTCTCTGATCTTTATTATTTCTCTTCTTATGCTGGGTTTGGTGAGTCTTTGCTGTTCCACCTCTATTTCCTTTAGGTGTGCTGTTAGATTTGTGTTTGGGATTTTTCTTGTTTCTTGAGATAGGCCTGGATTTCAATGTATTTTCCTCTCAGGACTGCCTTCACTGCATCCCAAAGCGTTTGGATTGTTGTCTTTTCATTTTCATTTGTTTCCATATATTTTTAAATTTCTTTTCTAATTGCCTGGTTGACCCATTCATTCTTTAGTAGGGTGTTCTTTAACCTCCATGCTTTTGGAGGTTTTCCAGACTTTTCCTGTGGTTGATTTCAAGCTTCATAGCACTGTGGTCTGAAAGTGTGCATGGTATGATTTCAATTCTTGTATACTTATGAAGGGCTGTTTTGTGACCCAGTATGTGATCTATCTTGGAGAATGTTCCATGTGCACTCGAGAAGAAAGTGTATTCTGTTGCTTTGGGCTGCAGAGTTCTTAATATATCTGTCAAGTCCATCTGGTCCAATGTATCATTCAGGGCCCTTGTTTCTTTATTGATCCTGTAGTCTACATGATCTATCCATTGTTGTAAGTGGAGTATTAAAGTCCCGTGCAATTACCACATTCTTATCAATAAGGTTGCTTATGCCTGTGATTAATTGTTTTATATATTTGGGGGATCCCGTATCTGGCACATAGACATTTATAATTATTAGCTCTTCCTGATGGATAGACCCTGTAATTATTATATAATGCCCTTCTTCATCTCTCATTATAGCCTTTAATTTAAAGTCTAGTTTTTCTGATATAAATATGGCTACTCTACCTTTCTTTTGAGTTCTATTAGCATGATATATATTTCTCCATCCCCTCACTTTCAATCAGAAGGTGTCCTCAGGTCTAAAATGAGTCTCTTGTAGACAGCAAATAGATGGGCCTTGTTTTTTATCTATTCTGATACCCTATGTCTTTTGGTTGGTGTATTTAGTTCATTTACATTCAGTGTTATTGAAAGATATGGGTTTAGAGACATTGTGATGTCTGTAGGTTCATGCTTGTAGGGACGTGCTTGGTACTTAGTGATCCTTGCAACATTTCTCTCACAGGGTCCCCCTTAGAATCTCTTGTAGAGCTTGTTTAGTGGTGAAAAATTCCTTCAGTTTTTGTTTGTTTGGGAAGACCTTTATCTCTCATTCTATTCTGAATGGCAGACTTGCTGGATAAAGGATTCTTGGCTGCATATTTTTTCTGTTCATCACATTGAAGATTTCCTGCCATTCGTTTCTGGCCTGCCATGTTTCAGTAGATAGGTCTGCCACTAGTCTTATGCGTTCCCCTTTATAAGTTAGAGAGTGTTTATCCCTAGCTGCTTTCATAATTTTCTCTTTATCTTTGTATTTTGCCAGTTTCACTATGATATGTCATGCAGAAGATCGATTCAAGTTACATCTGAAGGGACTTCTCTGTGACTCTTGGATTTCAATGCCTTTTTCCTTCCCCAGATCAGGGAAGTTCTCAGCTATGATTTCTTCAAGTACATCTTCGACCCCTTTCTCTCCCTCTTCCTCTTCTTGAATTCCTATTATACAGATATTGTTCCGTTTCATTGCATGACTTATTTCTCTAATTTTCCCCTCAAACTCCTGGAAATTTTTTCTCTCTCTTTTTCTCAGCTTCATATTTTTCCACAATTTTATCTTCTAATTCACCTGTTCTCTCCTCGGCCTCTTCAATCTGAGCTGTGGTCACCTCCATTTTATTTTGCACCTCATGTACAGCATTTTTTCACTCCTCATGACTATTTTTCAGTCCCTAGATCTCTGTAGCAATAGATTCTCTGCTGTCCTCTATACTTTTTTCAAGTCCAGCGATTAATTTTATGACTATTATCCTAAATTTTTGTTCCGCAATATTGCTTAAATCATTTTTGATAAATTTGTTAGCTGTCTCTACTTCCTGGAGTTTCTTTTGAGATATCTTCTGTTTCATCATTTTAGATAGTCCCTGGGGCGATGTGGAACTGCAGGGTACTTCCCCTGTGCTGTCTGAAGTAACTTGTGTTGGTGGGCCAGGCTGCAGTCAGACCTGATGTGTGTCCCCAGCCCACTGCTGGGGCCATAGTCAGACTGGTGTGTACCTTATCTTCCCCTCTCCCAGGGGAAACACTCACTGTAGAGTGGTGTGGCCCCTGTCTGGGCTACTTGCACTGCCAGGCCTTGCACTGCCAAGCCTTGCACTGCCAGGCTTGTGGTGCTGCTTCAATGGGGTCTGGCATATTAGCCAGGGTGGATCCGCAGGGTGCACAGGGGTGGGAGGGGCAGGCTTCACTCACTTTGCCATCGGTGGTCCCCTGCAGGGGGGGCCATGCAACATCGGGAGGGAGGCAGACAGATCCGTTGGAGGGATGGATCCACAGAAGCACAGCGTTGGGTGTTTGCCTGTTGCAAGCAAGTTCAGTGACGGGAACTGTTTCCCTTTGGGATTTCAGCTGGGGGATGGGAGAGGGAGATGGTGCTGGTCAGTGCCTTTGTTCCCCTGCCAAGCTGAGCTCTGTCTTCTGGGGCTCAACAACTCTCCCTCTTGTTGTTGTTTCATCCTCCGCTCTCTGAGCAGAGCTATTGACTTTTAACATTCCAACGTTTATTTATTTTTGGGACAGAGAGAGACAGAGCACCAACGGGGGAGGGGCAGAGAGAGAGGGAGACACAGAATCGGAAACAGGCTCCAGGCTCTGAGCCATCAGCCCAGAGCCTGACGCGGGGCTCGAACTCACGGACCGCGAGATCGTGACCTGGCTGAAGTCGGACGCTTAACCGACTGCACCACCCAGGCGCCCCTACATTCCAGATGTTAAGTCCCATTGGCAGTCAGAACTCATGCAGTCTGGCCCCTCTGCTTTTGCAAGCCAGACTCAGGGGCTCTGTCTTGCCAGGAGGACTGCCCCTCCACGGCCCCAGCTTCCTCCTGCCAGTTTATGTAGCGCGCACCACCTCTTCATCCTTCCTAACCTCTTCTGTGGGCCTCTTGTCTATTCTTGGCTCCAGAGAGTCCGTTCAGCTAGTCTTCTGTTGGTTTTCTGGGTTATTTAGGCAGATGTGGGTGGAATCTAAGTGATCAGCAAGACACAGTGAGCCCAGCGTCCTCCTAAGCAGCCATCTTCCCCCGGGGCTGTTCTGTGTTTTCTAGGAAGGGTGATGGATGGAATGTCTCACTCACATCCTGCCACTTATCTGGAGAGGTGACTTAAGCTCTGTCAGCCTGAGCTTTGTCATCTGTTTAGTGGGACACTTAATACCTGATACTTCATCAAAGAGATGTTCCCAGGGTTAAATGAGAAAATCTTCCCAGAAAACACAGCATGTAGTGGGACTTCAATTGCCCTTTAAATGTTGAGGCACAATAATAGAGGTTGCTGAGCTTCAGGGCTATTGCCAGCATTGTCTTCTTACCTGGCATACACCAGCTACTTAATATGTGGTCATGAATAAATAGAGGTGACTAATGGGCTCATTTTCTAGGTGAGCACCCACATCTTCTCATAGCATCCTGAAAGGAAGCAGAGTTTGAGCACCTCTGACTTATGACCACTGAGTGCATCTGTTCCAGAAACAAAGGGCAGCATCTTTAGGAGTCCTTAACACTTCTCCCCTGTAAACCCAGAGCCAGGTCCCTGGGCATTGAATTGAGGTCTCTCTGTGCTGCAATCTTTTAGAAAACAGCTCTCAGGAATTGATGAATTTACCCAGAAAGTAGAGATCTCACTGGTATCTTATGGTAGGGTGGGTACATTAACAGGTGAAAATTTTATTCTGGCAGAAGAGATGATTTACAATGGCCCTTTGAAGGCCCATCTTACAGAAATCCCCTTTTGCTGAAAATTACTGATTTCAGTTGGATGAAATGGGAATCTGATCATAAACCTGCACTCATGTGTAAGACATTGTTAGATTTTATTGGCTATGGCATAGGTACTAAAATTTTGGGATGGTGAGATAATTTCCAGAAAATCACTCCCCTGCTTCTTATCTGTGAAAATGATGAGTTAGAACATTAGTAATCACTTCACTGACATAATATGAACAGTGGATATTGTGGTGTAGTGCATCTGTGCATGGCTAGAAATGGACTTGGCTGGAAATGGGCTTGGCCATGATCACTACTCAAGGACTGAAGCCCTACTTTCTCCCTTATGCTCATCTATGTGTCTTGTCTTTCTGTACCCAGAACTTCAAGACTAGTAGAAGAGATGGTATATTAAAAAAAAAAAAAACTCTATGCCACTTCAAGGGTGTGGTTCAGGCACAGAATACAATGGGAAAACTAAGTGGCAGGATCCACACTTCTAGAGATAAGACAGTCACAAAACAAGTCCAGAAGTCTCCCACTTTGACCCATGACTGAGCAAAGGTATAAAGGGCAGTGTGTCTAAAACTTATCCTTGCCCTTGAGGATCAGTAAGAATCAAAGTATTCCAAGAGTTGCCTCATCCTTCTCTCTACATCAACCTCTATCTGGGAATAAGGTCATATAAGAGAAGGTAACATGTCAGCCACTTGTTCAAAAATATTTGGAAACTTAAAAAGAAAAAATATATATATTTGGAAACTATACTACAAATACAATTCAGAACTATCATTTTGCTTCTCTTTCTAAATAGTATGCCTTTTCACTGGGGGAAGACCATATGTAAAACAGAGCCCATACACCTGGCAGTCAGAGCCAGAATTGCAGCTCTGAGAGTCTCAGACTAAGATTCCATCAAGGGTTGTGAAAGTGAGAACAGAGTCTATTCTTGATGAAATCAGTAGAACTTTCTGGAATTTTTCACCCATTGGCAGTAATCCTTCTAAATCCATGACTTTCTAAGATGTTTTAAATCAGATATGAAGTGTAGCCCTAATGAGAAAGCAGCATGTATGAACATGACAATATTTATGTGAAAGAGTTTAAGACATAGACACACACACACACACACGCACACTCACTGATAAATTTCTACCATAGAAACAGACTCAAATAATCACACATAGGAGGGGTTAAGATGGCAAAGTAGTAAGGGGACCCTGGGCTTGTCTTGTACCTTGAACACAGCTAGATCAACATCAAATCACTTTTAATCTAGGAAATTGAACTGCGTATTAACAGAAAAATATGCATAATATGAAGGACAGAGTGCAGCAGGTGTGTGGTACATAGAGGTGAATTGGGGAAGAGAAGAGCTTCAGTGCTGCAGAGGGGAGGGAGCCATTTTCGTGGAGAGGAGAAAGAGGAAGAGAGAGAGCAGCACATCAGGTTTGTGCAACAAAGTACTCCCCCTGAAAGCAGCTGGAGAGAAAAAGTGAAAACATACACAGGGGACTGCACAAGAAAACTGTTTCCCAAAACCATTGATGGGGGAAAAAAGAGGGCTTCAGCACTGGCAGTTTTTCTATAAAGAGCAGAGCACAGAGTCTGAAGTTTTAGAGGTCAGCCCTTAGTGGTGCTTCAGTGAGGAAGCAGAGCAGAGCCATAGGAGCAGGAAGTGCTATCTGAGGATCCCCTGGGTCAGCGGGAAAAATGGTTCCACTGCTTGGAGTGCATTTGGTAGAGGTGATACAGCCTCTCCATAGGTAAAATACCAATAGTGTGCCATCCAACCTCCACATTCACCTGAATAGAAACAAAGACTCCAGTTGAGTGCAGCAAACCCGGAGTTGGCTGTGTTGTGGTTTACCATAAACTCTGAGCCATTGTCACTGCATGATGTGGCAACTGTTTCCTGGGACAAGCTGGCCCTAGCGACAGTATGGTGAAGCCCTTCTCCAGATCACTGTGGGTCCAAGCCACGGGGATCTCTGAAGTGTGAGGTTTTGAAACACAACCACACTTGAAATAAAACTCTTGAGAGAGGCACCACCTTGTAGGCAGACAGCTCAGACATGGAAGGTAAAAGGAGGGGAGCTGATAGAAGCAGGGGTCACAGGAGGGGTGACTTACTTCACGCCTGTGAGGGTGTGAACTTCCCACTCTAGAGTCTAGAGAGCAGGTTATAGCCATTTTCACCATTAGCACAACACTGATCAACCCCAGTGAGATAAACAGTGCCACCATTTTGAGAACGGAGCCAATACCTTGTGCCCTCCAGGCACATCTCCACTAGGGAAAGTTGGCCTGAGAATCAGAGCAGCAGGCCCCTCCCTCAGAATATCAGCACAAATCCCATCCAGGAGCTTAGCCTACTGACCATAGACTGCTGCAAATTTCAGCTCTAGGGGAAACTGGATCTAGCTTCATTTGGGTTTCTTTATTAGTTCATTTCTTTGTTCATTTTGCTGTTGCTGCTTATGTATGCTTTTTTTGT
This sequence comes from Leopardus geoffroyi, assembly GCF_018350155.1. Taxonomy (NCBI): domain Eukaryota; kingdom Metazoa; phylum Chordata; class Mammalia; order Carnivora; family Felidae; genus Leopardus; species Leopardus geoffroyi. Next base: position 82,824,407 of record NC_059343.1, read on the forward strand.
TGTTTTTTTAAATTTCTGTTTCTTGGATATAGAAAGAGAAAATTTTTATTTTATTTTATTTATTTATTTTTATTTTTTTTCTGTGCCTTTCTCTTTTCTCTTTTTTTCTATCAAGATTCTCTTAACAAACAGACAAAATACACCTAGGGTCTAGCTTCCTTTATTTGATTTTTAAATTTTTCATACTTTTTATTTCATTATATTATTATTATTATTAGTCTTTTCTTCCTCCAAAATGACAAGATAGAGGAATTCAGCTTAAAAGAAAGAACAGAAAGAAATGATGGCCAGGGATTTAGTCAATGCAGATATAACTAAGATGGCTGAACTAAAAATTAAAACAACAATTATAAAGATACTAGCTGGGCTTTAAACAATCATAGAAGACAACAGAGAATCCCTTTCTGCAGAGATAAAAGAACGAAAATCTAGTCAGTCTGAAATTTAAAATGCTATAATTGAGATGCAAACCCAAATATAGTCCATAAAAATGAGGATGGACTGAGCAGAGGAGAGAATTAACTATATAGAGGATAAAATTATGGAAAATAATGAAGCTGGAAGGAAGAGGGAAAGAAAGGTCAAGGGGTCATGAAGACAGACATAGGGAATTCAGTGATTTATTAAAACATAATAGCATTCATATTCTAGGAGTCTCAGAAGGTGAAGAGAGAGAAAAAGCAGCAGAAGGTTTATATGAGCATTTTAGCTGAAAACTTCCCCAATCTGGGGAAGGAAACAGACATCAAAATCCAAGAAGCACAGAAAACTCCCATTAAATACAACAAAAGCCTGACCAAGGCCAAGATATATCATAGTAAAATTCACAAAATACATAGACAAGGGAAGAATCCTGAAAGCAGCAACAGAAGAAAGTCCTTAACTTACAAGGGAAGACAAATTATGTCTACAGTAGATATGCCCACAGAAACTTGACAGACCAGAAAGGAGTAGCAAGATATATTCAAAGTACTGAATGGAAAAAAAAAAATGAAGCCAAGAATACTCTATGCAGCAAGGCTGTCATTCAAAATAGAGGAGAGACAGTTTCCCAGACAAAGAAAAACTGATGGAATTTGTGACCACTAAACCAGCCCTACAAGAAATTTTACAGGGGACTCTTTGAGTAGAGAAAAAAGACCAAACACAACAAAAACTAGAAAGTAACATAAAGCATCACCAGAAACACCCACTCTACAGGTAACACAGTAGCACTAAATTCATATGTTGCAACAATCACTCTGAATGTAAATGGACTAAATGCCCCAATCAAAAGGCATACGGTATCAGAATGGATAAAAAACAAAATCCATGTATATGCTGCCTACAAGAGACTCAATTTTGACATAAAGACCCCTGCAAATTGCAAGTGAGGAAAAGGAAAACCATTTATCATGCTCTGACAAAGCCAGACTAGACATGCCTATATTAGACAAACTAGATTTTAAACAAAGGATTGTAACAAGAGATGAAGAAGGGCATTGTATCAAAATTAATGGGTCTATATTCATCAAGAATATGTAAAAATTATAAATATTTATGCCCCCAACTTGATAGCACCCAAACATATAAATCAAGTAGTAACAACCATAAGGAAATTCATTGATAATAATACAATAATAGTATGGGGCTTTAACAGCCCACTTAGAGCAATGGACAGGTCAGCTAAGCAGAAGATCAAGAAGGAAATAATGGCTTTGAATGATACACTACACTAGATGTACTTAACAGATATATTCAGAACTTTTCATCCTAAAGCAGCAGAATATACATTCTTTTTGAGTGCACATGGAACATTATGCAGAATAGATCACATACTGGGTCACAAATCAGACCTCAACAAGTACAAGAATATAGAGATCATACTATTTCATATTTCCAAATCACAACGCTGTGAAACGTGAAGTCAATCACAAGAAAAAATTTGGAAAGACCTTAAATACATGGAGATTAAATAACATCCTACTGAATGAATGGGTTAACAAGTAAATTAAAGAAGATATTTAAAAATACATGGGTGCAAATGATAATGAAAACATGACAGTCCAAAACCTTTGGGATTCAGCAAGGGAAGTCCTAAAAGAGAAGTAAACTGCAATTAAAGCCTATCTCAAGAATCAAGAAAGGTAACAAATATACCATAGCCAGCAGAAGAAGGAAAATAATGAAGATTAGATTATATATATATGGTATAGAAACAAAAAAACCCACAGTAGAACAGATCAACAAAACTAAGAGCTGATTCTTTGAAAGGATTAACAAAATTGATAAACCCTTAGCCAGACTTATCAAAAAGAAAAGAACCCAAATAGATAAAATCACAAATGAAAGAGGAGAGATCACAACCAATACCACAGAAATACAAGCAATGATCAGAGAATACTATGAAAAATTATATGCCAACAAACTGGGCAATTGAGAAGAAGCGGATAAATTCCTAGAAACTCACACACTACCAAAACGGAAACAGGAAGAAAGAGAAAATTTGAACAGGCCCATAATCCACAAATAAATTGAATCAGTAATCAAAAATCTCCCAACAAACAAGAGTCCTGGGTTGGATGGATCCTGGTCAAATTCTACCTGTCATTTAAAGAAGAGTTAATACCTATTCTTTTTAAACTGTCCCCAAAAATAGAAGTGGAAGGAAAACTACCAAACTCATTCTATGAGGCCAGCATTTCCTGGGCTCCAAAACTAGACAAAGACCCTACCAAAAAGGAGAATTACAGACCAATATCCTTGATAAGCATGGATGGAGAAATTCTCAACAAGATCTTAGCCAATTTATTCAACAGTACATTAAACAAATTATTTACCATGATTAAGTGATATTTATTCCTGGGCTATAGAGGTGGTTAAATATTTGCAAATCAATCAACGTGATACACCATATTAATAAAAGAAACGATAAAAACCACATGATCCTGTCAATAGACACAGAAAAAGCAACTGACAAAATGAAGTATCCATTCTTTGTAAAAACCCTCAACAAAGAAGGGAGAGATGGAACATACCTCAACATCATGAAGGCCATATACAAAAGACCCACGGCTAATATCATCCTTAATGGGAAAAAATGGAGAGCCTTTCCCTTAAGGTCAGGAAGAAGACTAGGATGTCCACTTTCACCATTACTAGTTAACACAGTACTAGTAGTCTTAGCACCAGAAATCAGACAACAAAACCAAAGAAAAGCTATCCAAATCGGCAAGGAAGAAGTCAAAATTTCAACATTTGCAGATGACCTGATACTCTATGTAGAAAACCTGAAAAAGTCCACCAAAAACTTGCTATAACTAATACATCAATTCACCAATGTTGCAGGATATAAAATAAATATGCAGAAATCATTTGCATTTCTATACAACAATAACAAACAGCAGAAAAAGAAATCAAGGAATCTATCCCTTTTACAATTGCATGAAAAACAAGATACCTAGGAATAAACCTAACTAAAGGGGTAAAAGATCTATACTCTGAAAAGGAGAGAACACTGATGAAAGAAATTGAAGAGGACACAAAGAAATGGAAAAGCATTTCATGCTCATGGATTGGAAGATAAAACATTGTTAAAACATCTATACTACCCAAAGCAATCTACACATTTAATGCAATTCCTGTCAAAATAACACCAGCGTTTTTCACAGAGCTAGACAAACAATCCTAAAATTTGTAGGGAACCACAAAAGACCCTGAAAAGCAAAGCAGGAGGCATTACAATTCTGGATTTTAAACTATATTACAAAGCTGCCTTCATCAAGATAGTATGGTACTGGCACAAAAACAAACACATAGATCAATGGAACAGAATATAAAACCCAGAAATGGACCCACAACTATATGGTCAACTAATCTTTGACAAAGCAGGAAAGAATATCCAATGGAAAAAAGACAGTCTCTTCAATAAATGGTGTTGGAAAAACTGGATGGCGATATGCAGAAGAATGAAACTGGATCACTTACACCATCCACAAAAATAAATTCGAAATGGATGAAAGACCTAAATGAGAGAGAGGAAACCACTAAAATCCTAGAGGAAACCACAGGCAATAACTCTGACCTCGACCACAGCAAGTTCTTAATAGACATGCTGCTGAAGGCAAGGGAAACAAAAGCAAGCATGAACTATTGGGACTTCATTAAGGCAAAAATCTTCTGCATAGTGAAGGAAACAATCAACAAATCTAAAAGGCAGCCTATGGAGTGGGAAGATAGTTGCAAATGATATATCTTATAAAGGATTGTTATCCAAAATCTACAAAGAACTTATAAACTCAACCCCCCCCAAAAAAAAAATAACCAAGGGAAGAAATGGGCCGAAGATATGAATAGACACTTTTTTCAAAGAAGACATTCCAGATGGTTAACAGACACATGAAAAGGTGCTCAGCATCACTCATCATCAGGAAAATAGAAATCAAAACCATGATAAATTATCACTTCACACCTGTCAGAGTGGCTAAAATTAACAACACAAGAAAAAAACAGGTGTTGGCAAGGATGCAGAGAAAAGGGAACCCTCTTGCACTGTTGCTGGGAATGCAAACTGGTGCAGCCACTCTGGAGAAAAATATGGAGGTTCCTCAAGAAAATAAAGATAGAACTACCCCTAGGATCCAGCATTTGCACTATTAGGTATTAACCAAAGGATACAAAAATACAGATTCTAAGGTATACATGCACCCCAATGTTTTATAGCAGTATTATCAGCAATAGCCAAACTATGGAGAGAATCCAAATGTCTATCAACTGATGAATGGATAAAGAAGATGAGGTGTATATTAACAATGGAATATTACTTAGCCTTCAAAAAGAATGAAATCTTGCCATTTGCAATGATGTGGAAGGAGCTAGAATGTATTATGCCAAGCAAAATAAATCAGAGAAAGACAAATACCCTATGGTTTCACTCATATGAAGAATTTAAGAAACAAAACAGATGGACATAAGGGAAGCAGGGGGAGAGAAGAGAGGGAAACAAACCATAAGAGACTCTTAATAATAGAGAACAAACTATGGATTGATGGAAGGAGGTGGGTTGGAGATGGGATAGATGGGTGATGCGTACTGAGGAGGGCACTTGTGATGAGCACTGGGTGCTGTATGTAAGTGATGAACCACTAAATTCAACTCTTGAAATCAATATTGAACTGTATGTTAACTAACTCAAATTTAAATTAAACAACAAGAAAAAATACACATAAATACCTGTTTTCAGATAAATTTGTTAAATTTGCTTCTTCATAAAATGTACTTTTAAGTGTATTTCTAAAGCAATAGCTTCATGAATACATCTCTTTAAAGCATTTTATTTTTTTGGTTTGAAATTTTATTTCAATGACTTTCCTAATTATAGTATTGAAAGCAATATATAAATATATAGTTAGTTATAAAATAAAATTATCCTGCATCCCCCACTTGCCTGATCTCCACTCCCTCCCTAAAAGTTGTCATCTGTCAATTGATGTGTGTTTCTAGTGTCTTTCCTTGTCTCTATACATGTGTTTCTCTATAAATGTTAGTGTAATTTGTATTTACATGTACATAAATATCTATTCACATTCACACATTGTTTTTCAATATTGAAATTTCATGCATATTTTTTATTATTTTAATTTGCATTTTGTTAGCTAATGTGTTTTGGAATACTTGCAATTATTTACTAGGTATAAATACTGATTATTTTTTACGTGAATACTCTGTTGTTATCATCTGGCTGTCTGTTTAATAATAAGCATGCTTCATGAAATATGGATATTAGCTCTACATTGTTTACAAATATTTTCTTTTGGATTTTCAATAAACCGTTACTTATTTTACAAAACAGAAGATGTTTTAATTTATTCATTTATTTTAACACAATACAGATCATTGTAATATAAATTGAGCAATACCCTAGCATCATTAATTGCTCAGGGAGATTTGAGCATTTAGAGCCCTGGCAGCTTCAGACTTCAATGGAAAAGTTTTAGAGCAATTCCAACTTTAGCTTATACACAGGAATTTATGGGACTGTTTCCCTGATTTAGTTAATTTTTTTTTAATTCCAGTTAGTTAACATACAGTGTAATATTAGTTTCAGGTATATACAACATCCAGTGCGCACCACAATAAGTGACCTCCTTAATATCCATCACCCATTTAACCCATCTCTTGACTCACCACTCCTCCAGCAACCCTCAGTTTGTCCTCTATAGTTAAAGTCTGTTTCTTGCTTTGCCTCTCTCTTATCTCTTCAATCATTTGTTTTGTTTCCTAAATTCCACATATGAGTGAAATCATATAGCATTTATCTTTCTCTCACTGTCTTATTTCACTTATCATAATACTCTCTAGCTCCATCCATGTCATTGTAAATGGCAAGATTTCATTCTTTTTTTGACTGAATAATATTCCGTTGTATATATACCACATTTTCCTTGTCCATTCATCAGTCAATGGACAATGATGGGCTGTTTCCATAATTTGGCTATTGTAGATAATGCTGCTATAAACATCAGGTTGCATGTAGCCCTTTGTATTAGTATTTTTGTATTCTTTGGGTAAATACCTAGTAATGCAATTGTTGGATCATAGAGTAGCTACTTAACCATCTCCTTACTCTTAAAATCAGATGTGAGTAATGAGAATAATCATAGATAATTTGATAGTTGTTAAGATTAAGGCATATAAAATGTAAAATACCTCTTGCTTAAAGAAGTCCTGTGACTTTTCTCTGTGTCTTCTAGTTTTATTTCAGGAAAGAACATCATCTCTGTTTGTGCCTGATCTCCCCAGTTTCTCAGGAACTAGACAACCGCTTGGCCCCAGATGTGTTTCCAAATGGCAAGATTCCATCTCCACTGTCATCTTCATCACCAAGGTGATATTTAAACTTAATAGCCCTTGGGGCGCCTGGGTGGTGCAGTCGGTTAAGTGTCCGACTTCAGCCAGGTCACGATCTCGCAGTCCGTGAGTTCGAGCCCCGCGTCGGGCTCTGGGCTGATGGCTCAGAGCCTGGAGCCTGTTTCCGATTCTGTGTCTCCCTCTCTCTCTGCCCCTCCCCCGTTCATGCTCTGTCTCTCTCTGTCCCAAAAATAAATAAACGTTGAAAAATAAATAAATAAATAAACTTAATAGCCCTTAAGCCAGAAAGCACACTGTATAAAACTGAGTTTCCTGAGTTTCTTGAGTGTCCTGTGGAATGTACAAGAGACTGGTACTCATTCTAGTCACTCACAGACTAGAGTGAGTACCCTGGAGAGTATGAACCTTTGACCCTGGAGAGTATGAACCTTTCAGAGCTTGAGTCTCATCATCTGTAAAAACAGAAGTAATATTTCCTTCTTCATGGGTATATTGTGAAGAAATAGGAATCTGGGATGCTATATAATAGGACTTCAACAAGTTCTTGTCCTTTCCCTACCCTCATCCTCCTTCTCATGAAAGAGATGACTTTGACCCCAAACAAAAAGTATATATGTCATAGACTAGCATCTGGAATGTAGCACCAGGAATCAAATATACACACTCTTATACAAGATATTAGCTTCGATGCCATTTCTGTGTTTTAGGATGTATTCCCCAATTGAGTTCAGATAATGGAGGAAAATTATTATGTCCCTACTTTTGCATCCCATGTGCAATCTTTTTTTTGTGTCTTTTTAAAAAAAATCTTTTAGGTACGTTAACAGGATGGATCTCATGTTAAGTGTCTTTCCTTGTCTCTGTACCTTGTAGGTTGCATGTGGGAAAAGCAGATTTTCATTGAACTCTAGGTAGAGACATTCAGGGGGAACAACACTTAGTAAAGGGCCTGTTTAACAAAAGATTGTAGTCAGAATACCTGAGGTCTCAAAGCCCCAATATACCCATCACCAGCCACAGGAGTTTGGATGAGTTGCTTCTCCTGTAATATCAGCCCTAACACAGAGTAGTATTTAATATAACTTAACCCTGTAATCAAGGGCACAGGATTTGATGCTGAATAAACTGGAGTTTGAACCTAGGCATCATTAGGCATATTTTGCAAGACCTCCTTTTGTTCTGAGTCCCCATACCAGCATTTCTAAAATGGGGAGAAGCATGACTTTAGTGAAGATTAAATGAGATAATACTTGGAAAAGAGTCAGTAAGGTACCTGATAGTTGTAAATGATCAGTAAATATTCATTTATTTTACAAATATTATTAGAATTCCCAACCATTAAGTGGAAGCATAATACAGGTGGATTTACTGTATTCCACATATATGTGCAGTGTGTGTGATGGTGTTTTCCATTAGATATATTGTTAAAAAATAGGGCTGGGTGAACTGAAAACTGTTCTGTGTAAAATTAATTTTTTTCTCATATCATGTGATATTACATTACAAAAGAAAAAAATAATAAACTTGGGAGGGGCCAAGATGATGGAACAGCATGGAAGTTTTTTTGTGTCTCTCACTGTTGAAATGCAGCCAGATCAACACTAAACCATATTTCACACCTAGAAAACTGATCTGAGGATTAACACAACAATCTGCACAACCCGAACCACAGAACTTGGCAGGAACGCAGCATGGAGAGGTGAACTGGGGGAAAGAGAAGCCATGGAGGGCGGGGAGCTATTTTTCCTTGCAGAGAGAGGATGGCAATGGGGGAAAAGTATGGGAAAAGCATCCCTCCCCCTCCATAAACACCTGGAGAGAAAGTGGAAAAGTGGAAACAGCCACAGGGACTGAACAAAAAAAAAAGGGAGAAAGGAGAAAAGAGAAAGGAGAAAGGAGAAAGGAGAAAGGAGAAAGGAGAGGGTTTAAATTCCATCAAGACTCTATAAACAGGGGGATCTCAGAGTCTGAGGCTCCACAGCTCAATACTTGGTGGTGCTCTGGTGGGAAGGGTGAATCCCTAAGAGTGGAGAGTGAGGACTGAAGGGTCCATGGGCCACACAAGGAGTGGCGGTTCCCTGGCAGGGAGGACATTTGGTACAGACTGTGTAGCCACCCCACAGACAAAGGTCCCAGCAGACCCCAGAGAATAACACATTTGCTGGTGCTGGAACAAGGATGTTAAGGGGAAAGTCTGGCACTAGATGTGTGTTGTGATTTTCCATAAACCCAGAAATGCTGCTGCTACAAGACCGTATGAGCTTTCTCTGGGGTGGCCTGGCACCCAGCTGCAGTCTCTGGGCACCTGCAGCAGCACAGTCTTGTGAACATTCCTGGGGACAGGCCAGAACCTGACCATAGCTCAATGAGACCCTCACTCAGAGGATCTGATCCAGTCAAAGCCGCAGTTCCTCAGAAGGAAGGGGTTGGAGGGCGGGGCCAACATGGCAGAAAAGTAGGGGGATCCAAAGTTCCCTCCTCTCTCAAACAAAGCCGTGTTGAGTCCAAAGGACTTTGAACCCCAAGAGTCCGGGAGGAAAAGAGGAAGAGTTGCTTCCAGGATCCACAGAGACAACCTGATGGGCCATAGGTAGGGTACTTCAGGTAATAGTGCACTCACAGTGGAAGCAGACTGCCTACACCGAACCATGCCCCTCCACACCTGGTAACCGCATATCTACTGTAGGGGGATTGATGATGATGAACCAGACAGCCCCTCCTCCAGACCAGCGCTGTTTTATTTCCTGGTTTAATTCTCAGACAATTCTTACTGCATAGATATATTCTTCCTTCCTTTTCTCCTTCTTATCTCTTCCCTCCTCTAGTCTGGTTACTCTGGTTGTTGGTCTGTTTAAGCAGACATATTTAATCCATTCTCTTGATACATGTTCTACAGCTCCTTCCTTATTTTCCTTTCTCTCTGTCTGGATTAAGCCATATAGTTTCTCATTCTGGCCAGTTTTATCTTCTTTTCTTTTTCCCCGCCCCCTTCTTTATTTTCATTTCTCTCCCTCTGGATTAAGCCGTATAGTTTCTCTGGACAACTTTAGCTTCTTTTATTTTTCCTTGCCTCATTCTTTATTTTCCTTTCTCTCTCTCTGGATTAAGCCTATAGTTTCTCTGGTCAATTTTTAGTTTTTCTTTTTCCCCACCCCTGTCATTTCTCTCTTTGTATGGGATAAGACTTCTTGCATCAGCACCGCCTCCACCCTATTGTTTACTTGTAGCTGGTATTTCTGGTTTTCTGTTTTTTATTTTTTTGTGTTTTTGTTTGTTTGTCTGTTTTCCTTTCCAGGACTACTTCAACAAACAAATCAAAGCACCTGGTGGAGGGTCCATATCATCACTATGAATAGGGAGATAAAATAACTGAAGTCACAACAACATAAAGCAAGTAACACTCTCCAAAAAACACCTCCTGAAGGGCCAGGCCCTGGACAGTGTATGACCCGTCTTTAATATAGTAGTTCTCAGAAGCACAGCACATAACAACTTTTAAAACACATAAGGGACAGAAAACTAGACAAAATTATGAAACAGAAGAATCATCCTCAAAAGAAATTCCAGGAAGTAATGACAGCTAAAGAATTGCTCAAAACAGATATAAACAATATAACTGAACAAGAATTTAGAATAATAGTCATAAGATTAATCACTGGACTTGAAAAAAACAGGGAGGCAGCAGAAAATCTATTGCTGCAGTGATAAAGGAACTGAAAAATAGTCATGACAATTAAAAATGCTGTAAATGAAATGAAAAATAAACTAGAGGTGATTACATTGAGAATTGAAGAGGCAGAAGGGAAAATAGGTGAAATAGAAGATAAAATTATGGAAAAATATGAAGCTGAGAAAAGGAATAATAAAAAAAAATTCTGGATAACAAGGAGAGAATTAGAGAACTAAGTCATTCAATGAAATGGAACAATATCCATATCATAGGAGTTCCAGAAAAAGAAGAGAGAGAAAGGGGCCGAAGGTGTACTTGAACAAATCATACCTGAGAACTTCCCTGATCTGGGGAAGGAAACAGGCATTGAAATCCAAGAGGCACAGAGAACTCCTTTCAGATGTAACTTGAATCGATCTTCTGCATGACATATCATAGTGAAACCAGCAAAATACAAGGATAAAGAGAGAATTCTGAAAGCAGCTAGGGATGAACAGGCCCTAACTTATAAAGGGAGACCCATAAGACTAATGGCAGACCTACCTACTGAAACTTGGCAGGCCAGAAAGGAAAAGCAGGAAATCTTCAATGTGATGAACAGAAATAATATGCAGCCGAGAATCCTTTATCCAGCAAGTCTGTCATTTAGAATAGGAGAATAGGAGAAAGTTTCCCAAACAAACAAAAACTGAAGGAATTCACCACCACTAAACCAGCCCTACAAGAGATCCTAAGGGGGACTTTGTGACTGAAATGTGGCAAGGACCACAAAGTACCAGAGACATCACTACAAGCATGAAACCTACAGATATCACAATGACTCTAAACCTGTATCTTTCTATAATAACACTGAATGTAAATGGACTAAATGTTCCAACCAAAAGACATAGGGTATCAGAATGGATAAAAAAAAACAAGACCCATCTATTTGCAGTCTACAAGAGTCTCATTTTAGACCTGAGGACACCTTCAGATTGAAAGTGAGGGGATGAGGAACTATCAATCATGCTACTGGAAGTCAAAAGAAAGCTGGAGTAGCCATACTTATAGCAGGCAAACTAGACATTAAATTAAAGGCTGTAATGAGAGATGAAGAAGGGCATTATATAATAATCACAGGGACTATCCATCAGGAAGAGCTTACAATTATAAATGTCTATGTGCCAAATACGGGATCCCTCAAATATATAAAACAATCACAAACATAAGCAACCTTACTGATAAGAATGTGGCAATTGCAGGGGACTTTAATACCCCACTTACAACAATGGATAGATCATCTAGACTACAGGATCAATAAGTAAACAAGGGCCCTGAATGATACATTGGACCAGATGGACTTGACAGATATATTTAGAACTCTGCATCCCAAAGCAACAGAATATCTTTTCTTCTCAAGTGCATGTGGAACATTATCCAAGATAGGTCATATATTGGGTCACAAAACAGCCATAAATAAATACAAATGAATTGAGATCATACCATGCATACTTTCAGATCACAGTGGCATGAAACTTGAAATCAAACACAGGAAAAACTTTGGAAAACCTCCAAATGCATGGAGGTTAAAGAACATCTTACTAAAGAACGAATGGGCCCACCAGACAATTAAAAACTAAATTAAAAAAAATATGGAAACAAATGAAAATTAAAACACAACAACCTGGGGCGCCTGGGTGGCGCAGTCGGTTAAGCGTCCGACTTCAGCCAGGTCACGATCTCGCGGTCCGGGAGTTCGAGCCCCGCGTCGGGCTCTGGGCTGATGGCTCAGAGCCTGGAGCCTGTTTCCGATTCTGTGTCTCCCTCTCTCTCTGCCCCTCCCCCGTTCATGCTCTGTCTCTCTCTGTCCCAAAAATAAATAAACGTTGAAAAAAAAAATTTAAAAAAAAAAACACAACAACCCAAACCCTTTGGGAAGCATCAAAGGCAGTATTTAGGGGAAAGTACATTGCAATCCAGGTCTATCTAAAGAAACAAGAAAAATCCCAAATACAAAATCTAACAGCACACTTGAAGGAACTAGAAGCAGAACAACAACAAAACCCAAAACCCAGCAGAAGAGAAATAATAAATATCAGAGCAAAAATATACAACATAGAATCCATAAAAGCAGTAGAACAGATCAATGAAATGAAGAGTTGGTTTTTTGAAAAAATAAAAATTGATAAATCCCTAGCCAGGCTTCTCAAAAAGAATAGAGAGAGGACCCAAGTAGATAAAATCATGAATGAAAATGGATTTATTTCAACCAATCTCTCAGAAGCACAAGAAAATATTAGGGAATACTATGAAAAAATATATGCTAACAAACTGGACAACCTGGAAGAAATGGAAAAATTCCTAAACACCCACACACTACCAAAACTCAAATGGGAAGAAATAGAAAATTTGAACAGACCCATAACTAGTGAATAAATTGAATCAGTTATCAAAAATCCCCCAACAAATAAGAGTCCTTGACCAGATGGCTTCTCTGGGCAATTCTACCAGACATTTAAAGCAGAGTTAATACCTATCCTTCTCAAGCTGTTCCAAAAAATAGAAACGGAAGGAAAACTTCTGGACTCATTCTATGAAGCCAGCATTACTGTGATTCCAAAACCAGACAGAGACCCCACAAAAAGGGAGAATTACACACCAATATCCCTGATGAATATGGATGCAAAAATTCTCAACAACATTCTAGCAAATAGAACTCAACAGCCCATAAAAAGAATTATTCACCATGATCAAGTGGGATTTATTCCTGGACTGCAGGCCTGGTTCAAATTCACAAATCAATCAATGTGATACATCACATCAATAAAAGAAAGGATAAGAACCATATGATCCTGTCAATCGATGCAGAAAAAGCATTTGACAAAGTTCAGCATCCTTTCTTAATAAAAACCCTCAAGAAAGTTGGGATAGAAGAAACATACTTAAACATCATAAAAGCCATATATGAAAAACCCACAGCTAATATCATCCTCAATGGGGGAAAAACTGAGAGCTTTCCCCCAGAGATCAGGAACACGACAGGGATGTCCACTCTCACCACTGCTGTTTAACGTAGTGTTGGAAGTCCTAGCATCAACAATCAGAAAACAAAATTAAATAAAAGGCATGAAAATTGGCAAAGAAGTCAAACTTTCACTTTTTGCAGATGACGTCATATTCTAAATGGAAAACCCAAAAGACTCCACCGAAAGACTGGTAGAACTGATACATGAATTCAGCAAAGTTGTAGGATACAAAATCAAAGTACAGAAACTGGTTGAATTTTTATACACCAATAATGAAGCAGCAGAAAGAAAATGAAAGAAACTGATCCCATTTACAATTGTACCAAGAACCATAAAATCCCTAGGAATGAATCTAACTAAAGATGTAAAATATCTGTATGCTTAAAATTATAGAAAGCTTGTTAAAAAGACTGTCTTTTTTCCATTGGATGTTCTTTCCTGCTTTGTCAAAGATGAGTTGGCCATACGTTTGTGGGTCTAGTTCTGGGGTTTTGTTCGATTCCATTGGTCTATGTGTCTGTTTTTGTGCCAATACCATGCTGTCTTGATGATTACAGCTTTGTAGTAGAGGCTAAAGTCTGGGATTGTGATGCCTCCTGCTTTGGTCTTCTTCTTCAAAATTACTTTGGCTATTCAGGGCCTTTTGTGGTTCCATATGAATTTTAGGATTGCTTGTTCTAGTTTCGAGAAGAATGCTGGTGCAATTTTGATTGGGATTGCATTGAATGTGTAGATAGCTTTGGGTAGTATTGACATTTTGACAATATTTATTCTTCCAATCCATGAGCAGGGAATGTTTTTCCATTTCTTTATATCTTCTTCAATTTCCTTCATAAGCTTTCTATAGTTTTCAGCATACAGATCTTTTACATCTTTGGTTAGATTTATTCCTAGGTATTTTATGCTTCTTGGTGCAATTGTGAATGGGATCAGTTTCTTTATTTGTCTTTCTGTTGCTTCATTGTTAGTGTATAAGAATGCAACTGATTTCTGTACATTGATTTTGTATCCTGCAACTTTGCTGAATTCATGTATCAGAAAGCTTATGAAGGATATTGAAGAAGACACAAAGAAATGGAAAAACATTCCATGCTCATGGACTGGAGGAATAAATATTGCTAAAATTTCAACACTACCAAAGCAATCTACACATTCAATGCAATCCCAATAAAAATTGCATCAGCATTCTTCTGAAAGCTAGAACAAACAATTCTAAATTGGTATGGAACCACAAAAGACTTCTAATAGCCAAAGTAATGTTGAAAAAGAAAACCAAAGCAAGATAAGTACAATCTGCTAGATAAAATCGCTCTGTAAAGTTGATGTACTAGGTCACAATCCAACCAATTGTGTATGGGAGTTCCTGTTTCTCTACATAATCCATCTAAAGAAGAGGTGGAGGGCCTGGTTTTAAACACGGTCCTTTGAATAAAGCATGGGGATTATGATACCAGCTGTTTCTGTTAGTAGTTGTCTGACACTGGCACATATAATTAATCTCTTTGAGTATCACTGTTATAATCTGTAAAAGGAAATCCTGATACCAACACAGTACTGAAACATACAGATTGGCAGCACATGTTTCTTTCCCATTTCCCATTCCATCTACTCTCTTCTTTAAGAAAAATTTTATTTTAATATCAGTATTACTACTTTGTCATAGAAAGCATTTGAGAATGTTAAAAGGAAAAGAAACACACTAATGTACATTATACTCAGGGACACTTCTGTGATATACAATATTACAGAATAAGTTTTCTGATGGAGTGGGGAGTAGGGGAAGTTGCTTACTCTTTACTATTGAATTGTGGGCAATCTGGGCTCAGTAGGTTTATTTAAATATTTTTGACATATTTGGATTATTGGGTTCAAGTACTCCATTTCCTTGATCTTAGGCCTAGCTTTTCTATTCATTATGGAAAGTTTAGTATTGAAGTCTCCAACTATTACTGTATAATTATTTATTTCTCCCCCTTTTGCCAATTTTTATTTCATGTGTGTTTTAGGTTCCTCCTGTTGCTGTAAAACATCACCACAATGTTAGTGGTTTACCACACATATTTACCATCTTATGGTTTTGGAGGTCAGATGACTGACATCAGTTTCACTGAGCTAAAATCAAGGTGATGGCAGGGCTTTTCTCCTTTTGAAGGCTGTAGGAAAGAATTTTTTTTTGCCTTTTCCAGCTTTTAGGGGCTTCCTCTATTCCCAAGCTTGTGGGCACATGATTCCAACTTCTGTTCCTATTGTCACATTTCCTTTTCTGACCTCCTCCTTCCTTTTATAAGAATCCTTGTGATTACATTGAACACATCTGGATAATTCAGGATAATCTTCCTATTTCAGAATCCTTAATCACATATAAAGAGTACATTTTGCCATATCAGGTAACACATTCACAGGTTTTGGATTTTAGGGTGAAGGCATCTTTGATAAGCCATTATTGTACCTATGATACAGGTACCATTATTGTACCTATGATATTTAGGAATCTGCTGATAGGTGCCCATATGTTTGTCATTGTTATATCTTATATTGACCCTTTTATCATTACAAAATGACCCTTTTTATCTCTAATAACACTTTTGTGTGTCTTTTAAGTCTATCTTATTTGATATTTTGTATAGCCACTTCAACTCTCTTATGGTTGCTATTTGGTCGATACTATCTTTATCAACCCACTTACATAAATCTATTTGTATTTTTAAATCCAAATTGTGTTTCCTATAGGCAGAATATCATTGAATTGTGTTTTTCATCCAGTTTGACAATCTTTTCCTTTTGATTAGATTGATTGGATTGTTTAATCCATTCACATTTAATGTAATTAAATGGTAGGATTTATGTCTGTCAATTTACTTTTGATGTATGTCTCATGTCTTTTTTGTTTCTCTTTTCATCCTTTATTGTTTTATTTTGCATTAAGTGAATATTTTTAATATTCAAATACTTTCAATATTTAAATATTTCATTAGTGAAACATTTAAATTTCTCTATGATTTTATCATTATATTTTTAGTTGTTTTCTTAGTGGTTGACTTAGTGCCTATAATATACATCTTAACTTATAGGAATCTACTTTAGATTTATACTAATTTCAGTGAGATATATAAACATTAGTCCTGTATTGCTATATTCTCTCCTCTACCTTTTGTGTCATAATTTTTATGCATATTCCATATATATGTGTATATATATATATATATATATATCACAAACCAATTTAGTAATAATAATTACATAATTTTATGTCTTTAAAAAAGCTGAGAGAAGAAAGAAAAAGTATATATGAGTCCTTTGTATTAGCCTTCTTAATTGTCGTTTTTGATTCTCTTCATTTCTTCCTGTAGATTGCATTACCATCGTGTATTATTTCTTACTCCAATACAGTTTTGCTCCTGCCTTCCTCCTTTGTACTGTTATCTTCAAATGTGTCATTTCTCCACTTCTGACCTAATTGTCATCTAAGGATTTCAGGGAGCTTCATGAGATCCCATCTGGGAAAGCACTTTGAGTTCTTGGGGAAAAAAGCAGTGACTTCCAAGTAATTAGTTTCAAATTACACTGCAGATATCATCAAGCTCTGTTTGGATGAGCTCAATAATACAGTAATTATTTTTGTTACACTTAATTGAATGACAATTTGTATCTGACTGGAGAATTCCTGCCCTCGGGGAACCATGGGAACTCACTTTTACTGAGTGTCTGCATTTGATTTTTTGCATTTGATTTTTTAAAAGAGTATTTTTTTAAGTTTATTTATTTATTGAGGGAGGGAGAGAAAGACAGAGAGAGAGAGAGAGAGAGAATGAATGAGCATGGGAAGAGCAGAGAGAGGGAGAGAAGGAGAATCGCAAGCAGGCTCCACCCTATCATCACAGAGCCCAGTGCAGGGCTCAAATTCACGAACTGGGAGATCATGACCTGAGCTGAAATCAGGAGTCAGATACTTAACCAACTGAGCCACCCAGGTGCCCCAATGCAGTTGTTACCAGATGTATTTCTTACAATGCTTCTTTGTGGCAGGTGTTATTAGCCACAATTTATAAAAGAAGAAACTAAGACCTAAAGAGAACCAGAAAAACTTTCATGTGGCTTCATGATTAATTGTATTCCTTCCAAACGTTTTGTGTGCTTTCTTATCTTATTTTTACTTTATTTTATTTTTTTTCCTTTTAGAATAGGTCAGAGATACATCTGAACTGGATGTCTGTAACTGTTTTTGAGCCATTTGGTTATAAATTACAGAAGAACAAACAGTATGATAAAAAGGTCTGCCTGGAAGAATAATGGAAAGAAAGTTAGGAGATCTTTGTCCCAGTGCCAGATTCATCACTGATTCTGAGGACTTGAATAATATTTCTCCCCTCTCCTGGCACCATTTCTAAATCACAGTTATAGCATTGACGGCTGCCCAAAAAAGGTTGATTCTCACTCCACTCCCAAGAGATATTTGGAAATGTCTGGGGACATCTTTGGTTATCACAAGTGGGGGTGAAAGTTGTGCTATGAGCATTTAGTAGGTAGAGGCCAGAGATGCTGATTAACTTTCTACAGTGCACACAGCCCTCACAACAAATAATTATATAATTCAAAGTGTAAAAAGTGCTGAGGTTGAGAAACCCTATTCAAGGCACCTACACTTTCATTAAGAGTTCCCAGAGGTCACATGTATACACTTCCTGGTACATGTTTCTGGCAGTGGCACCAGTAGAGGAGCTCCAGACTCATGTGCCCATTGCTCAGCTTTTTTGCCATTAAGGTATTCATGGATTTTCACATAAGATTTTTGTTTTGTGATTTTGTAGGGGCATATGGAGGGCAAGAAGAGATTAATTGAGCCCATTCAACCTAGACATAAACCATGTTCTTTTTCAATAGAACTTGACTCTAAAAAAGTTTAAGAGAGCATTGCTAAAGCAGGAAATTTATAGAAAGAAACTAAGTATTCAGAAGGAGAAATTTCTTAAATTATTAAGGCATGTGTAAATGAAAAATGGAATTTTAGACAACCATTAAAGTGAATTATGTAAGCAATGAGAAATGATTTTTTGATCTTTAGGACCGGTAAAGTATAATTTTTAAAAATTGGTGATGGTCATTTTGGTGAAGATGTGGAAGAATAGTCACTATCACACAAGTAGTCCCAATTTTTGTTATTTACAAGTTAAGGCTGTGGGTTTGTCATATATTCCCCTTCCCATTTTCCCCTCTGAGGGCTCATCTAACAACCATCTTCAGTCTATATCTTCCTATACCCCTCCATAGATGCCCCAACACACACACTTACTCACTTAAAATTATCAAAGCTGGGAAAGAAGTTGACAGGCAAGAGGCAGAGACTGAGAAGGGTAGAGATAGCCTTTGGTTCAGGAGTCACTCTCATCTCCACTATATGGGGCTAAGGAAAAGAAAGGATATAATCCCTCCATTTGTGTGTATTAAATACTGCACTGTGGAGATTTGGACAGTAGAAGAAGTTTATCACCTCATTTTTTTTTCATTCCATATAGACATGTCCCTTTAATTAACCTTCCAGATTCGTATTACAGAAGCACATTTTTTAATGCTAGGAGCTACAAGGTAACTAAAGAAAAACACAGCCTAACATTGGCTTTGCTACACAGGACCCTAGAATATATGTCAAAAGTTTGAGGTCTCACTGTTTGGCTGAATAGAAGACCCAGGATAAGACAGGTGCCATCTACTGGTATTATATCTAAAACAGAATAAATGTTTACATTAGTGGTTAGGAACATAATCTTTGGAGTCAGACAACTCTGGGTTCCCCAAAGGTTGGCTCCACAATTTACATGTCATCTCAAATCAGTGGAAAAATAAAATTTTACTCTTGGGAATGTGTGCTTAATGGTTAACATTCTTTTATTTTTTTTCCCCAGAAATTTTAAATGATTGTATGTTCATAATAAAATAATTGGAATCAAAGAGCTAAGGTGGCAGAGTGGTAGGAAGACCCTACACTTGCCAGGTCCCTTGAACTCAGCTAGATAAAATATCAACTCATTCTGAATACCCAAGAAATCTATCTGAGGACTGATAGAACAAACTGTACAACTATAGAGAGAGAAGAGGTCACATCATGGAAGGTAGAAGGTATGGAAATGTGATTTGGGGGAGAGGTGAATCAAGGGTGCTACAGACAGAGAGGTCATGGAGAGAGGAAGGATAAAAAGATGAGTGCAACAGGGAATTGCATAAGGAAAATACTTCCCCAAAGCCATTGACTGGAAAAACGAGAGGGCTGATTTTCATGACTTTTACAACCATGAGGATTAAAGACTAGGGATTTAGAAGTCCATGGTATGGCAGGTGTGGAGCCTGGCAGGTGCTGCAGTGATTCTGTGGTACAGACTGCATGATCTGAGGATCCCCTGGGGCACACTGAAGGAGATGGTTTCCCCTTTTTGGAGTGCATCTAAGAGAGATGGAATTGCCTCTCTAGAGACAAAGGCACTAGTGAGCACCATTTTTCTCCCCTGCCCCTCAGCATAAACTAACTTTAATAAGGAGCACAGCGCCAATCATCTATCATGCTAATAGATGTCAAAAACAAACTGGAGTAGCCATATTTACATCTGACAAACTAGATTTTAAACCAAATAATGGAACAAGAGATGAAGAAGGGCACTATACCATAATAAAGGGGTCTATCCAACAAGAGGATCTAACAATAATAAATATTTATGCCCCAACATGAAAGCACCCAAGTATATAAATCCATTAATAACAAACTTAAATAAACACATTAATAATAATACAATAATAGTAGGGGACTTTAACACCCCACTTACAACAACGGATATATCATCTAAGCAGAAGATTAAATAGGAAATAATGACTTTGAGTGACACACTGGACCTGATGGACTTAATAGTTACATTCAGAGAATTTCACCCTACAGGAGCAGAATACACATCATTTATGAGTGCACATGGAACGTTATCCAGAACAGATCACATACTGGGTCACAAATCAGCACTAAACAAGTACAAAAAGATTAAGACCATACCATGCATGTTTTCTGAACACAATGATATGAAACTTGAAGTCAAACAGCAGAAAAAAATTGGAAAGGCTGCCAATACATGGGGATTAAAAAACATCCTATTAAAGAATGAATGGGTCAACCAGGAAATAAAAGAATAAATAAAAACACCTGAAAACGAATAAAAATGAAAACATGACAGTCTAAAACATTTGGGATGCAAGGAAGGTGGTCGTGAGAAGGAAATATATGGCAACACAGGCCTTCCTAAATAAGGAACAAATGTCTCAAATACATAACCTAACATTACACCTAAAGGAGCTGGAAAAGAACAGCAAATAAAGCCCAAAACCAGCAGAAGGGAAATAATAATGATTACAGCAAAAATAAATGATATTGAAAAAAATAAAACAAGTAGAATAGATCAACAAAAGTAGGAGCTGGCTCTTCAAAAGAATTAGCAAAATTGACAAACTCTCATCCAGACTTATCAAAAAAGGAAAGGACTCAAAAAATAAAATCACAAATGAAAGAAGGGAGATCACAACCAACACCACAGAAATACAAACAACTATAAGACAATATTATGAGCAATTATATGCCAACAAATTGGGCAATCTGGAAGAAATGGATAAATACTTAGAAACATATAAACTACCAAAACTGAAACTGGAAGATAGAGAAAATTTGAACAGACCCATAACCAGAAAGAAAATTAAATCAGTAATTAAAAATCTTCCAGCAAATGAGTCCAGGGCTGGATGGCTTCCCAGGGAAATCTAGCAGACATTTAAAGGAGAAGTTACACATTCTTTTGAAGCTGTTCCAAAAAATAGAAATGAAAGGAGTACACCCAAACTCATTTTACGAGGCCACCATTACTTTGACTCCAAAACCAAAGACCTGACTAAAAAGGAGAATTACAGACTAATATCCCTGATGAACAGGGATGGAAAGATTTTCAGGAAAATACTAGTAAATCAAATCCAACAGGATATTAAAATAATCATCCACCACAATCAAGTGAGATTTATTCCTGGGCTTCAGGGATGGTTCAAAATGCACACATCAATCATCGTGATAAACCATACTAATAAAAAGAAAGGATTAGAGCCATATGATTTCTCAGTAGATGCAGAAGAAGCATTTTAATAAAATACAGCATTATTTCTTGTAAAACCCTCAAGGAAGCAGGGATAGAAGGAACGTACTGCAAGATCATAAAGGCCATATATCAAAGATCCACAGCTAATATCATCCTCAATGAGCAAAAACTGAGACCTTTTTCCCTAGGGCATGGAACATGATAGGGATATCCACTCTCACCATTGCTGTTCAACATAGTACTGGAAGTCCTGGTCTCAGCACTCAGACAAAAAATAAATAAATAAAAAGCATCCAAATTGGCAAGGAAAAAGTCAAATTTTCACTATTTTCAGAAGACTTCGTACTCTATGTAGAAAACCCATAAGACTCCACCAAAAAATTGCTAGAATTGGTAACATGAATTCAGCAAAGTTGCAGCATATAAAATCAACATACAGAAATTGGTTGCATTTCTATACTCCAATAATGAAGAAGCAGAGAGAGAAATCAAGGAATATATACCATTTAAAATTGCACACATGCAAAAATAAGATACCTAGGAATAAAACTTAACAAAAGAGGTAAAAGATCTATATGCTGAAAACTATACTAACTGTTATGAAAGAAATTGAAGACGACACAAAGAAATGGAAAAGCATTCAATGCTCATGGATTAGAAGAACAAATATTGTTCAAATGTCTATACTACCCAAAGCAATATACATATTCAATGCAATCGCTTTCAAAATACCAACAGCATTTTTCACATAGCTAGACAAATAATGCTAAAATTTGTTTGGAACCAGAAAAGACCCCATATAGGCAAAGTAATGTTGAAAATGAAAAGCAAAGTGGGAGGCATCACAATTCCGGACTTCAAGCTGAAATACAAAGCTGTAATCATAAAGATAGCATGGAAGAAAAACAGACACATAGATCAATGGAACAGAATAGAGGATCAAAACATGAACCCAGAATTTATGGCCAACAATCTTCCACAAAGCAGAAAAGAATATCCAATGGAAAAAATACAGTCTCTTCAACAGATGATGTTGGGAGAACTGGACAGTGACATGCAGAAGAATTAAACTGGACCACTTCCTTACACAATACACAAAAACAAATTCAAAATGGATGAAAGACCTAAATGTAAGACAGGAAACCATCAAAATCCTAGAGGAGAAAACAGGCAGCAACTTATTTGACCTTAGCTGCAGCACTTCTTACTAGACATGTCTCCAGAGACAAAAGAAGCAAAAGCAAAAATGAACTACTGTGACCTCATCAAGATAAAAAGCTTCTATACAGCAAAAGAAACAATCAACGAAACTAAAAGGCAACCAAGGCAATGGGAGAGGATGTTTGAAAATGACATATTGGATAAAGGGCTAGTATCCAAAATCTATAAAGAACTTATCAAACTCAGCACCCAAATAGCAAAAACCCAGTGAAGAAATGGGCAGAAGACATGAATAGACACTTTTCAAAGAAGACGATCCAGATAGCTAACAGATACATGAAAAGATGTTCAACGTCACTCATAATCATGGAAATAGAAACCAAAATCATGATGAGATATCACTTCACACCTGTCAGATTGGCTAAAATTACCAACACAGGAAACAACAGGTGTTGGTAAGGATGCGGAGAAAAGGAAACCCTCTTACACTGTTGATGGGAATGCAAACTGGTACAGCCACTCTCATAAACAGTATGGAATTTCCTCACGAAGTTAAAAATAGAACTACCCTACAATCGCAATTGCACTAGTAGGTATTTATCCAAAAAATACAGAAATGCTGATTCGAAGGGGTACATTCACCCCAATATTTATAGCAGCTCTATTAACAATAGTTAAATTATTGAAAGAGCCCAAATGTCCATTGACTGATGAATGGAGAAAGAAGATGTGGTGTGTGTGTGTGTGTGTGTGTGTGCGCGTGTGTATGTGTGTGTGTGTGTGTATACATATATAGTAATATTGGCAATCAAAAGAATGAAATTTTGCCATTTGCAATGACATGGATGGAAGTAGAGTGTATTATGCTAGGTGAAATAAGTCATTCAGAGAAAGACAAATACCATATGTTTCCATTCCTTTTTAAAGTATATTTATTTATTTTAACAGAGACCAAGTGCACAAGCAGGGGAGGGGCAGAGAGAAGAGAGAGAATCCCAAGCAGGCTCTGAACTGGCAGCATGGCGCCAGATCCAGGGATTGATTCCACAAACCATGTCATCATGACCCGAGCCAAAATCAAGTCAGACACTCAAATGACTTATCCCCCAGGAGCCTCTGATTTCACTCCTATGTGGAATTAGGAAACAAAACAGATGAGCATACGGGAAGTAAAGGAAAAAAAAAATAAGGTATAAACAGAGAAGGAGGCAAAACATAGGAGACTCATAACTATAGAGAACAAACTGAAGCTGCTGGAGGGAGGTGGGTGGGGGGATGGGCATGTTTTGATGAGCACTGGCTGTTATATGTAAGTGATAAATCAGTAAATTCTACTCCTGAAAGCAATACTACACTGTATGTTATCTAACTTAAATTTAAGTAAAATCTTGGGAAGAAAAAAAAGTAGTATTATATATATATATATATATATATATATATATATATAATGGAATTATATATATATATAATGGAATTATATATATATATATATATATATATATAAAATGGAATTATATATATATATAATGGAATTATATATATATATATAACGTAGTAGTATTATATATATATATAATGGAATTATATATATATATAATGTAGTAGTATTATATATGTATAATGGAATTATATATATATATATATATATATATATATATATATATAATGGAATATTACCCAGCCATTAAAAGAATGAATCTTGCCATATGCGAGGAAATGGATGGAGCTAGACTGTATTATGCTAAGTGAGTTAAGTCAGTTAGAGAAAGACAAATAACTGTATGATTTTACTCATACATGGAATTTAAGAAACGAAACAGGTGAACATGGAGAAATAAAGAGACAGGCAAAGCACAAAACAAACTACTAACCATAGAGAACAAACTGAAGGTTGTTGAAGGGGAGGATGGTGGGAGAATGGGTTAAATGGGTGATTGTTATTAAGGAGGGCACTTGTTGTAATAAGCACTAAGTGTTGTATGTAAGTGATGAATCACAAAATTCTACGATTGAAACCAATATTACACCATATGTTAAATAACTGGGATTTAAATATAAACTTAAAAAAATAATTTATGCACCATGGTTAGAACAGGCACTTAACAAGTATTCAATAAATGTCGCTCCTATTACTATTGAAAAATAAAAATAAAATAATTATAGCCATACATTTTAATTGATATAAGACATTTAAAACAATAACAATTATTATATTTCCCTCCAATACTTCCTTTATCCCTAGGCAAACATTAATCTACTTTCTGTCTATATGGATTTGCTTTCTGTGGACATTGCTTATAAATGGAATCAAACAATCCATTTGACCTTTTGTTTCTGATTTCCTCATGTAGCATGGTATATTCAAGGTTCATTCACGTTGTAGCATGCATCAGTATTTTGTCCTTTTTGTTGTCAAATAATATTCCATGGTGCTGATCAAAAAGGATTTAAATAATATAACAGAAAGTGAATTTAAAATAATAGTCATAAAATTAATCGCCGGGCTTGAAAACAGTATACAGGACAGCAGAGAATCCCTTGCTACAGAGATCAAGGGACTAAGGAACAGTCACGAGGAGCTGAAAAACGCTTTAAATGAAATGCAAAACAAAATTGAAACCACCACAGCTCGGATTGAAGAGGCAGAGGAGAGAATAGGTGAACTAGAAGATAAAGTTATGGAAAAAGAGGAAGCTGAGAGAAAGAGAGATAAAAAAATCCAGGAGTATGAGGGGAAAATTAGAGAACTAAGTGATACACTAAAAAGAAATAATATACGCATAATTGGTATCCCAGAGGAGGAAGAGAGAGGGAAAGGTGCTGAAGGGGTACTTGAAGAAATAATAGCTGAGAACTTCCCTGAACTGGGGAAGGAAAAAGGCATTGAAATCCAAGAGGCACAGAGAACTCCCTCCAGACGGAACTTGAATCGATCTTCTGCACGACATATCATAGTGAAACTGGCAAAATACAAGGATAAAGAGAAAATTCTGAAAGCAGCAAGGGGTAAACGTGCCCTCACATATAAAGGGAGACCTATAAGACTCGTGACTGATCTCTCTTTTGAAACTTGGCAGGCCAGAAAGAATTGGCACGAGATTTTTAGTGTGCTAGACAGAAAAAATATGCAGCCGAGAATCCTTTATCCAGCAAGTCTGTCATTTAGAATAGAAGGAGAGATAAAGGTCTTCCCAAACAAACAAAAACTGAAGGAATTTGTCACCACTAAACCAGCCCTACAAGAGATCCTAAGGGGGACCCTGTGAGACAAAATACCAGAGATATCACCACAAGCATAAAACATACAGACATCACAATGACTCTAAACCCGTATCTTTCTATAATAACACTGAATGTAAATGGATTAAATGCGCCAACCAAAAGACATAGGGTATCAGAATGGATAAAAAAACAAGACCCATCTATTTGCTGTCTACAAGAGACTCATTTTAGACCTGAGGACACCTTTAGACTGAGAGTGAGGGGATGGAGAACTATTTATCATGCTACTGGAAGCCAAAAGAAAGCTGGAGTAGCCATACTTATATCAGACAAACTAGACTTTAAATTAAAGGCTGTAACAAGAGATGAAGAAGGACATTATATAATAGTTACAGGGTCTATCCATCAGGAAGAGCTAACAATTATAAATGTCTATGCGCCGAATACCGGAGCCCCCAAATATATAAAACAACTACTCATAAACATAAGCAACCTTATTGATAAGAATGTGGTAATTGCAGGGGACTTTAACACCCCACTTACAGAAATGGATAGATCATCTAGACACACGGTCAATAAAGAAACAAGGGCCCTGAATGAGACATTGGATCAGATGGACTTGACAGATATATTTAGAACTCTGCATCCCAAAGAAACAGAATATACTTTCTTCTCGAGTGCACATGGAACATTCTCGAAGATAGATCATATACTGGGTCACAAAACAGCCCTTCATAAGTTTACCAGAATTGAAATTATACCATGCATACTTTCAGACCACAATGCTATGAAGCTTGAAATCAACCACAGAAAAAAGTCTGGAAAACCTCCAAGAGCATGGAGGTTAAAGAACACCCTACTAACGAATGAGTGGGTCAACCAGGTAATTAGAGAAGAAATTAAAAAATATATGGAAACAAACGAAAATGAAAATACAACAATCCAAACGCTTTGGGACGCGGCGAAGGCAGTCCTGAGAGGAAAATACATTGCCATCCAGGCCTATCTCAAGAAACAAGAAAAATCCCAAATACAAAATCTAACAGCACACTTAAAGGAAATAGAAGCAGAACAGCAAAGGCAGCCTAAATCCAGCAGAAGAAGAGAAATAATAAAGATCAGAGCAGAAATAAACAATATAGAGTCTAAAAAAACTGTAGAGCAGATCAACGAAACCAAGAGTTGGTTTTTTGAAAAAATAAACAAAATTGACAAATAATATTCCATGGCATTTATATACCATGTTTTATTTATTCATTCTTCTATTGATGGACAGTCAGATTTTTATACTTTTTAGCTATCATGAATAATGCTGCTATAAACTTTGTGTACAAGTGTTTGTGTGGACATATGTTTTTTTTTCTCTTCTGTAAATATCTAAGAACAGAATTGCTAGGTCATATAGTAACTTTTTTTTAAATTTTGAAGCCAGACTATTTTCCAAAGTGGCAGCATCATTTTACATTACCACCAAGAGTTTACAAGGGTTCTAATTTTTCCGAATCCTCACCAGCACTGATTAATATCTGTCCTTTTGATTCTAGCCATTCTAGACAGTGTGAAGTGACATCTCAGTGTAGTTTTGTGTTGCATTTACCTAATGAATAATGATGCAAAGCATTTTTTAAGGTGCTTATTGGTCATTTGTATACCTTTCATGGATGAATGTCTGTTCATTCATTTGATCATTTTTAGTTGGGTTATTTGTCTTTTTATTATTGAGTTGTAAGAATTCTTTATATATTCTAGATACTAGTTCCTTAGATATAAGATTTACAAATATTTTCTCCCAGTCTTGAGGCTACATTTTTACTTGAAAAACTTTATTGAGTAATAACTTACAAATATCATCATATGTATTTGAAGTATACAACATGATAAGTTGATATACATATACATTGTAGAATGAAACTTGATATACATATACATTGTAGAATGATTACCAAGATCAAAGTAATTAATATAACCATCATGTCAAATACTTAATATAGGTAACTTTCTTGTGGTGAGAATACTCTCAGCAACTTTCAAGTGTACAATACCACATTATTAACTGTAGTCATCATGCTATACTTTTTCTTCTTGTTATTACTGATATTTTGTGCCCTTTGTCCTAAATCTTCCTCTTTCCCTCTCCCCCGCCCAATCACTGGAAAGCACCATTGTAGTCTCCATTTCTATGAAATTGGACTTTTTTTTTTTTTTTTTTTTTAGATTTCTCATATATGTGATAGCATACAGTAGTTGTTTTTCTCTGTCTGGATGATTTCACTTAGCATAGTGCTCTATAGATTCATCCATGTTGTTGCAAATGTAAGATTTCCTTCTTTTTTATAGCTGGGTAATATTCCATTATATATATATATATATATATATATATATATATATATATATATATTTATCCATTCATCATTGAAGGGCATTTAGGTTGTTTCCATATCTTGGATATTGTGAATAATGCTGCAATGAACATGGTGTGTAGATATCTCTTTGAAATACTGATTTCAATTTCTTCAGATATATACCCAGGTGTGGGATTGTTGGATCATATGGTATTTTTTTAATGTGTGGTGTAAGAAAGGGGTCCAATTTCATTTTTTTGCATGGGCATATCCAGTTTTCCCAGTACCATTTATTTAAAGGACTGTCTTTTCCCCATTCTGTGTTCTTGTCACATGGGTCAAAAGTTATTTGTACATACATGGGTTTGTTTCTGGGCTCTATTCTGTTCCACTTGTTGATGTACTTGTTTTTATGCAGTACCATACTATTTTGATTATTATAGATTTGTAATATAGCTTAAAATTAGCTAGTGTGATGTCTCCAGATTTATCCCTGTTTTTTAGGATTGTTTTGGCTAATCAGGGTCCTTTGTGGTTCCAAACAAAATTTAGGACAGTATTTTTCTATTTACATGAAAAACGCCATTGGAATTTTGATTTGGATTGCACTGAATCTGTAGATTGCTTTGGGTAGTATGGACACTTTTGCAATACTAATTTATCCAATCCATGAATATGGGATATCTTTCCATTTATTTGTATCTTCTTCAATCTCTCTTATCAGTGTCTTATACTTTCCAGTATATAGGTCTTTTACTTTTTTGGCTAAATTTCTTCCTAAGTATTTTATTTTTTCAAAGTTATCATAAATGGGATTTTTTCCTTAATTTATCAGATAGTTCCATGTTAGTGTATAGAAATGCAATTGATTTCTGTATGTAGATTTTGTATCTTGCAGCTTTATTGTATTTATTTATTTAGTTCTAACAGTTTATTGGTGGAGTCTAGGGTTGTCTATATATAAGATCATCTTATCTGCAAATAGAGATGACTTAACTTCTTCCTTACTGATTTAGATGCATTTTTTTCTTTTTTTGTCTAATTGCTATAGCTAAGACTTCCAGTACTATGTTGAACAGAAATGGTGAGAGTGGGAATCCTTGTCTGGCTCCTGATCTTGGGAAAAAGGCTTTTAGCTTTCACCACTGAGTATGAAGTTAGCTGTAGCCTTGTCATATATGGCCTTTATTATGTTGAGGAAGAATCTTTCTATACCCAATTTTTATCTAATGACTTTCTTTGTCTCTTCTGGCAGTTTTTTTACATAAAGAATAGTTTATCTGACATAAGTTAGCTACCGCTGCTCTCTTTTGGTTTCCATTTGCATGGAATATCTTTTTCCATCTCTTCACTTTTAGCCTATAAGTGCCCTTAAAATTCAGGTGAGTCTTTTGTAGGCCCCATATATTTGGGATATACTTTTTTCATCCATTCATCTAATCTATGTCTTTTAAATTTTTAAAAATGTTTTCTTATTTATTTTTTAGAGAGAGAGACAGAGTAGGGGGAGGCAGAGAGAGAGAGGGAGATATAGATTCTGAAGCAGGCTCCAGGCTCCAAGCTGCCAGCACAGAGCCTGATGCAGAGCTTGAACTCCCAAACCATGACATCATGACCTGAGCTGAAGTTGGATGCTTAACTGACTGAGCCACCCAGGGTTCCCATAATCTGTGTTTTTTAATTAAAGGATTTAAACCATTTCTTGAGGGGAAGATGGCAGCATAGGAGGACACTGGGTTCACCTCGTCCTGCTGATCACTTAGATTCCACCCACATCTGCTTAAATAACCCAGAAAACCACCAGAAGAATAGCAGAATGGACTCTCCGGAGCCAAACATAGACAAGAGGCCCATGGAAGAGGGTAGGAAGGGTGGAGAGGCTGTGTGTGCTACACAGACTGGCAGGAGGGAGTTAAGGCGGTGGAGGGGCAGCCCACCTGCAAGGCAGAGCCCTGAAGTCTGGCTTGCAAAAGCGAAGGGGCTGGACTCCATGAGTTCTGACAGCCAGCAGGACTTAACATCTGGAATGTTAAAAGTCAACAGCTATGCTCTCAGGGAGTGGGGAGGATGAGAGGACACCAGGAGGGAGAGTTTTGAGCCCCAGAAGACAGAACTCAGCTCTGCAGGGGAACAAAGTACCAAAGTTACAATAAAAACAACACAATGGAAAGCAGGTTGAATATATGACAGGATACAGATGTCCAATGATATTAATTAAGCACTTGAATTTGGCCATGCCTGAAATAGGAACCCCAGTCATTTTTGCTTAAGCCAATTTGAATTGGATTTCTTTCCATTGCAACCAGAAGACTCTTTGGCTATTAAAATAAGTATATGCAACTTATAAAGAGACAAAAAAAGTACTAGAGAAAATGACCTCAAATCACATGAGTTAGGGATAAATATTCCAGATTTACTTTTTGTTAGACTTTTTCACATCTTTTCTGCCTATTCACACAATCTCAGTACCAGACAGGACTGTGTAGCTAGCTTAGGCTCTTTCTATTCTTTGGTTTTCATTTACTGGATATACAAAAACGATAGTAATGCATATCAACAGATGATAGGATTCAGGTAGATTTTTTCTTTTCCATATTTCATAGTTTTCTTACGAAAATACTCCATGTTATTTGTGCAGTGAGAAATAATGATAACTTTAATAGAAATAAAAATAACAATTTACTGAAGTATAAAAGTAACTCAATCCATAAAGAAGGCCTCTATATCCTCAGATGAACTGAGGCAACAGTGTAGACAGAGAAGAGCTGGTTTTCTCTCTCATTAACTTCTACCAACATAACTGTCCCAAGTGTGCAACTTAAAAGACAAACTTCTGCTTCTGGAAAGATACAATGCAAGTACTTTCCTCTATTTCCCTAATTAATTTCAACTAAAAACTATGGACATTATATGGGAAATGAACTTAAGAGGACTGAGAGGTGGAGAGGAGAAGACAAACAGACTAAAGACCTTGGGAGCCAAGGAATGACGTCATGGTGAGTTCCTAAGGTTTTCTCTGTATCTCATATTTTCCAGACTTTAAGCTGCAGAAAAAGTTAATCCAGAGATGCCAAAAGTCAGTGACAAAAAACAAAAAGACAACAAAAATCTTCTCTCATTAGCCAATGCAACAGAAAAGTTGCAACCTAACAAGATAGAAAACTTTTTGATAATGACTGCTCTACTCCAGCCAAACACCAGAGAAAAAACTGTATCTTCACCCCCACATATTCCAACAAATAAACACAAATCACGAAAAAATAAGTAAATATAAAAATAACAAAATATTTAAGTCAAAAACAGAAAAACAATAGAGAAAATTAAACAAGAACCTGGTTCTTTTTAAAAAAATTGATACTATTGACACACCTGTATTAAGAATGACAAAGCAAAGAGACAAGACACAAATTTATCAGGAATAAAACAGTATATATGGAGATATTTACAGGATAATGTTTAGCTAGGACAGCTACCAATAGGGGTGCCTGTGTGGCTCAGTCCATTAAGCATTGGACTCTTGATTTCAGCTCAGGTCATGATCTCACGGTTCATGAGTTCAAGCCCTATAACAGGCTCCATGCTGACAGTGTGGAGCTAGTTTAAAATTTTCTCTCTCCCTCCTCCCCCCCCAATTAAATAAATAATCAAACACTTACAAAATAGAAGAGCTAACAATAAAAAACAGTGACAATGCCAAATTCTGATGAGAATGTGAAGAAACTGGATCACTCATACATTGCTGGTAAGAATGTATAATAATGTAACTATTCAGAAAAATAGTTTGGAACTTTCTTTAAAAGAAAACCACACACCATACAATCTAGCAATGGCTCTTGTAGGTATTTATCCGAGAGAAATTAAAATTTATGTCCACAAAAAAAAATCTACACTATCCAAAAACTAGAAATAACTCAAATGTCCTTACATGGGTACCTGCTTAAAGAAACCGTGGTGCATCCATACCATGGAATACTACTCAACAATAAAAATAAATGAACACTTTTTACGCATATAGGTGTTTATTTTCCTTTGTTTTATAATACAAAAAGAAACATGTTACGTACACTTTTAAACTTTGATTTTTTTTTTCCTAAACATTATCCTGGAAATCTCTCATTTATCATTCATTGTAGGGGTATGTTTCTCATGTTTTGTTTTGTGTTCTTTTAAATATTTTAAATGTTTATTTAGTTTGAGAGAGACAGCACATGCGCATGTGAGTGGGAAAAGGGCAGAGAGAGTGCAAGAGAGAGAATCCCAAGCTGAATCGACACTGTCAACACAGAGCCCAACACAGGGCTTGATCCCATGAACCATGAGATCATGACCTGAGCTGAAATCAAGAGTTGGATGTTTAACCGACTGAGCCACCCAGGCACCCCCCATTGTTTTTTTAATAGTTGCATAGTATTTGTACTATAGTATATTTAATATCTTGTATTGGGGTATTTAGATAGTATTTTGGTATTTTTGACTGCAAATAATGCTACAATTAATAACCTTTTGTATATATGTTTTTTGTCATAGAATGGTGCCTCCTCTTCAGATGTCCTTCTAGGTAAAGGGTACACAGACATAGATACCTGCATACACACAGGGCCTTTTCTGTGGAGCAACCCGATTCGGTAGAGGCCGGCGGTGTGGGCAGTGAAAGAATTCACTCAAGGAAAAACAAAGGAGATAGAAATTTATTGAATACACTGTAAGGGAGCAGGGGGCAGGGCAGTAAAGGAGACACTGTGTGACAGGAGGCAGTGGTGGGGGGCTGTAGTAAACGGGGGAAGGTGAGGAGGTATAAGAATGTATGGAATTTCCCTTTTTTGGTACCTGTGCCCAGTTGTAAGTATCTCATTGGTCAGCTAGGGCTTATGGATATTTTGAGGTGGGTCACCTAATATGCCTGTTTACCTTCAGCCCAGTGATCACTGTGGGCCCATTTACCTTACTTAAGTTTACATTGCTCAAACCTGCTGACTAAAGGCAGCCTCTACATTTTCCAAAAGAGAAATCCTGTTTCCTCATCTTTTGCATCTTGTCTTTTGCACTTAATATTCTTCTTAGGATTTATATTTGCATCATATTAGTTCAAGTTCTGACAGTTAATTTTATGGATCAACTTGACTGGCTATGGAGTGCCCAGATTAAATATTATTCTGAGTGTATGTGTGAAGGTGTTTCTGGAGGAGACTGGTATTTGAATTGGTGGACCTAGTAGGCTGTCCTAAGCCTGAATAGAACAAAAATTAGAGGAAGGATTCGTCCTTTTTTGCTTCCTTGTGCATTGCTTGAAATCTCATCTCATCTTTTCTGCCCTCACACTGGGATTTAAACTATTGGCTTCCCAGGTTCTTAGGCCTTTGGACTCAAACTGAATTATACCACTGGTTGGTCTGGGTCTCCAGCTTGCAAATGACAGAACATGAGACCTCTCAGCCTCTATAATAGCATGAGCCAATTCTTCATAATAAATTGCCTTTTATATATAAATACATGTACTGTTTCTGTTTCTCTGGAGAACCTTAACACACTAGTGATTTAGAGATATTTTAACATATTTACTAAACTTATATACACTCATTTGAATTATGTGTTGAAGTTAGTTGTTTTTCATGTTGTTACTGAATGTGCTTCACAAACTGTGGATATTAACCTAATATCTGAGGTGTAGTTTATAAATGTTTTCTCCCATTTTAACACAATTCTTTGTGTTTTATTTTTCATTTATAAAGTGTTTTAAGTTTTGATAATGTGACTAAAAAAACAATGCAAGTATTATTTAAAAAGAAAAAAAATGTGGGGATCATGTGCAGTCAGCTTCCAGGGAGAGTAGAGCACTCAGAGCAGTAGAGGCATCCAGACAAAATTGAAAAAAAAAACTACAGAGTAATTTCAGAGTTAACTGCTGATCTGGAGATGAGAGCATTGTCTCTTTGATTAATTAGACTCTCCAGAGTCAGTACTCTCATCTGAATAATGGTCATAATGATGAATAACTTCAATAGCATTCAGGATTAAAGGAGGTGAAATATAAAGTGTATTGGTTTAAAGCAGTTCTGTACATATCACTTTCCGTCCCTCAAGATCACCTGTCCCATCTATGTTTCTGCCCCAGCCTGATTCAGCACTTCAGGGATCAGCCAATGGATATAGTCTGACACTCAGGTCTATGGGCATAAAGGATGGGATTTCATTTCCTCTGTTATCATCACCCAGAGGGGTTACTGAATGAGTACTTGAGGGGCCACAATAGCAGGGGATTGGCATCCAATCATTTCTCCAGTCCTGAAAGCCCATCTTCTAAAAGGGAGGCTTCTCTGTGTCCTCTAGGGAGGGCAAGGGATGGAACGTCATTTACATCTTGACACTTATCTGGAGATGTGATTTAGACTCTGTCAGTCTGAGCTTGGTTATCTGTGACATAGGACTCATGATACATGATACCTTTGTCAAGAGCTGTCCCATAGGATAAGTGTTCAGACAATGTGTCATGTAGTAGGACATCAGTGGCCTTTTAAATGTTGAAACACAGAAATAGAGGCTGGCTAAGGCTCTAGGCTAAGGCCAACATTGTGAAATCATTTCTCATTATTTCTCTTAAGGAAATTATAGGCATCTAGAAGAAGGGAGAAAATATCTCTCTGACATATGTTGAGTTCAAAGTTTTAGAGATTAGTAAGTACTCTATATTCTTCAGTGTTTCAGAATCTTTCCCATACTGGGAAGACAGGCTTGACTTTGACTCACCTAATGAGCTCAGTGATAGATTGTACCAGGGAAACAAGGTGTGGTGTTTGCCTAACTGCTACTCCTGCACTATTCCATGTGTTAATATAGCTATAGAAAAATTCAGACTTCATCACACAGTCACCAATGCAGAGGTCCTCAGATCATGCATTATTCAGCCATAGCACACCAGGACTTCAGCCATCTGTTACCTCCCTGAGAGGCCAAAATCCAAGAGCTATTACCATTTCTTTTACACCCAAGTATTCTTTCTTCCATTCACTAATAACTAAATATATATGGAATAATTCCATTCCACTGCTTCATTGGAGGCATTTCATTAACTCTACAGTGGAAAAATGAGGTAATAGGGGAAATGAATACATGGGCAAATTAAAAGGGTTAATCTGAGATGAGATAGCTCTTTCACATTAACTTTTTACAATTAAGACTATATTTTTAAAAGAACAGTTTACAGCAAAATTGACTGGGGTATACAGAGATTTCTCATATACCTCTTGCTTCCACACATGCATAGCCTCTCCATTATCAACATCCCTTAACAAAGTGGTACATTTATTATACTTGATGAACCAACATGAACACACCATAATCACTCAAAGTTTAGAGTTTACTTTAGGGATCACTCCTGGTGTTGGACATTTTATGGGTTTTGAAAAATGTACAATGCTAAGTATCCATCGTTATGGTATCAAAGTATTTTCACTGCTCTAAAAACCATCTGTGCTCTTCCTATTAATCCTCCCTCTACCCCCAGCAAATCCTGAGAAACCACTGATCTTTTACTATATCCATAGTTTTACTGTTCCCAGAATGTCATATGGTTGAAATCCTACATTACGTAGCCTTTCTGATTGGCTTCTTTCACTTAGTAATATGCACTTAAAGTTCATCCATGGTTTTTCAAACCTTGATAGATCATTTCTTTTTAATGCTGAATAATATTCCATTGTGTGGATATATGACAGTTTATTTATCCATTCACCTACAGAAGGACATCTTAGTTGCCTTCAAGTTTTTGGCAATAAAGCTGCTATAAACATCTGTGTGCAGGTTTTTGTGTGAAAATAAGTTCTTATTTCCTTTAGGCAAACACCAAGGATTGTAATCACTGGATTGTGTGGTAAGAGTATGCTTAGTTTTGTAAGAAACCACCAAACTGTCTTCTAAAGTGGCTATAACAATTTTGCATTCTCACCAGAAATCAAGGAGAGACCTTGTTACTCTAAATCCTCCCCAACATTTGATGTTATCAGCGTTCCAAATCTGGGACATTCTAATAAGTGTTTAGTGGTATGTCATTGTTGTTTTAATTTGCATTTCCCTGATGATATATGATGTGGAGCATCTTTACATATGCTTATTTTCCATCTTTCTATCATCTTTAATGAATTGTCTTTTAAAGTCTTTCACTCATTTTATTTATTTATTTATCTCCCATTTTTAAATTGGGTTGTTCATTTTATTGCTGAGTTTTAAGAATTCTTTATAGGGGCGCCTGGGTGGCGCAGTCGGTTAAGCGTCCGACTTCAGCCAGGTCACGATCTCGCGGTCCGTGAGATCGAGCCCCGCGTTGGGCTCTGGGCTGATGGCTCAGAGCCTGGAGCCTGTTTCCGATTCTGTGTCTCCCTCTCTCTCTGCCCCTCCCCCGTTCATGCTCTGTCTCTCTCTGTCCCAAAAATAAATAAACGTTGAAAAAAAAAAAAAAAAAGAATTCTTTATATACTTCAGATGACTTTCTTTTATCAGATACATCTTTTGCAAATATTTTTCTCCAGTCTGTGACTTGTCTTCAGGTTCTCTTGACATTGTCCTTCACAGAGTAGAACTTCCTAATTTTATTTAAGTCCAGCTTATCAATTATTTGTTTTTTTAATTTTTTAATGTTTATTTATTTCTGAGACAGAGAGAGACAGACAGAGCATGAGTGGGGGAGGGGAAGAGAGGGAGACACAGAATCCGAAGCAGGCTCCAGGCTCTGAGCTGTCAGCACAGAGCCCGGCATGGGGATCGAACTCACAAACCGTGAGATCATGACCTAAGCCAAAGTCAGTCACTCAACCGACTGAGCCACCCAGGTGCCCCTCAATTATTTCTTAAATGGATTCTGTCTTTGGTGTTATGTGTAAAAATAAGTGCCATAATCAAGTTGGTCTAGGCTTTCTCCTATATCTTCTAAGAGTTTTATACTTTTATGTTTTACATTTAGACCTGTGATCCATTTTGAGTTACTCTTTGTGAAAGATGCAAGGTCTGTATCCAGGGTTTCTTTCTCCCCCTGTGGATGTCTGGTTGTTCCAGCACCATTTATTGAAAAGACTGTTCCAATGTCTTGCCTTTGATCCTATGCTGAAAAGAAGTTCACTACATTCATGTAGGTCTGTTTATAGGCTTTTAATTCCTTTCCATTGATCTGCTTGTTCTTTCACCAATACCACACTGTCTTGATTACTGTAGCTTTATAATAAGTCTTGAAATTGGATAGTGTCAGTCTCCAACTCTATTCTTCTCTTTAAATATTGTGTTGGCTCTTCTGGGTCTTTTGCCTCTCCATATAAACTGTATAATCAATTTTTTCAATATCCACAAAATAACTTGCTGGGATCCTAGGGAGAAATGCATTTAGTCTATAGATCAAGTTAGGGAGAATTGAGTCTTCCAATCCGTGAACATGGAATATCTATTATTTAATTTTTCTTCAATTTAATAATTTTTTAAATTTTTTTTCTCAAATAGATTTTATACATATTTTGTCAGATTTATACCTAAGTATTTTCTTTGGGGGGGAGTGCTAATATAAATGGTGTTGTGCTTTTAATTGGAACTATACTTGTTCTTTGCTAGTACGTAGAAAAGTGAATAACTTTTGTACATTAACCTTGTATACTGCAACCTTGATATAATTGCTTAGTTCTTCTAGAAGTTTTGCTGTTGTTGATTCTTTTGGATTTTCTACATAGATGACAATGTCATCCATGACCAAAGACAATTTTATTTCTTCATTTCCAATCTGGATACCTTTTATTTCCTTTTCTTGTAATATTGAATTAGCTGGAACTTCCAGTATGGTGTTGAAAATGAGTGGTAAGAAGGCATATCCTTGTTTTATACCTGATTCTAATGGAAAACCTTTCAGTTTCTCACCATTAATATGATATTAGCTGTAGGTTTTTGTGGATCATCTTTATCAACGTGAAGAAGTTCTCCTCTATTACTAGTTTACTGAGAATTTCTTTTAAAATCATTAATAGGTATTGTATTTTGTCAAATACTTTTCTCAAATGTATTGATATGATCACACAATCTATTTCCTTTCACAATTCCATTAATTTTTGACTCACACATTTTTACACTGTTATTAAGCACATAAACATTAAGAATTCTTGTCTTAGAAAATTTACCTCTTTAATCATGATGTAATGCCCTTCTTTATCCTTGATAATTTTCCTTGGTTTGAAGTATGCTGTGTCTGAAATGAATATAGCTACTCTTGCTTTCTTTTGATTAATGTTAGCATGTTAGCATTTTCTCCATACATTTACCTTTTTAAATGTTTTAATGTTTTAATTTATTTTTGAGAGAGACAGAGAGAGAGAGAGAGCAAGCAGGGGAGGGGCAGAGAGAGAGGGAGATACAGAATCTGAAGCAGGCTCCAGGCTCTGAGCTGTCAGCACAGAGCCTGACACGGGGCTCCAACCCATGAACCAGGAGATCACGACCTGAACTGAAGTCGGACACCCAACGAACGGAGCCACCCAAGTGGCCCTCCATACATTGACTTTTAACCTACCCAGTTCTTTATATTTAAAGTGAGTTTCTTGTAGACAACATAGGTAGGTCTTGTTTTCTGAAAAAAAAAAGTGCAACTATTAAATGTACTAATCTGGGGCACCTGGGTGGCTCGGTTAATTGAGCATCTGACTCTTGATTTCAGCTCAGGTTGTGATCACAGGGTTGTGGGATGGAGCTCTGCATTGGACTCTGCACTGAGCATGGAGCCTACTTAACTTTCTCCCCCACTCATGCTCACTCTCTCTCTAAAATTAAAAAAAAAATCAAATGTGCTTATCCATAAATAATAGACTTTTAAGGATTTCTAATGTTATAATTTTTTCCTGAATTTCCCAGTTTTATCTACAACAAAAGCATTTGGGTTTAGGAATGAAAAGATAATGAAAAAAAAAATCCCAGCTATTCCCATAAAAAAGCCAGTGTCAGATGTTGAATATCCTTAAAGAAAGGGAATTAGGTAATAAGGTACTCACAGAACTAATTTATGAATCTATCCACATGACAGTCCCAATTGGCAGCTTCATGGAAAATACAAATGCCTAAGGAAAGGGCAAGTATGTTTCTCAAATAAACTTCAAATTTAATAATCAGACAGCATCTCCATCTCTCTAGATTTAGTGAAGTTCATGTGACAAAAGTGGTTTCACATAATTTTTTCCTTGTGTACTCTCACAGTCAAATCTTCTTGAATTGAAAATGGGCTTTTCAGTTTAACCAAATAGCCAAAAAGTTAATACCATGGAGGAGGGAATGGGTGAGGGTCTGTATGAGATCACCCATCTCCCCAGCTTCCAGAAGACAGAATGCTTAAACAACGGGGTGCAAGTTAAAACTTTAATCATAGGCTCATTCCACCAAGGGCCCTAGAATCATGCAAACTGAAACATCTTTGAAGCACTTTCCTTATGCAGTTAAAATTAATAAAAGGAAAAAAATATATACACATGCCCAGAACTTGTAATACAAAATCATTTCAAGTTCAAAATAGCATGCATCCTTAAACCAATCAAGGAATATAAGTAGTAGTCTGGACAGAGGAAAACTAGCTTTGACCAGGAAGCTATGTATGCAGTTCTGGATATACAGGCCTACATGAGTAATGTTGTGAATAAAAGACAATAAATTAGGCCTGAACAATGGAAAAAATATTTCATATTCAGGATACATTGAGAAATTGTTTTGAGTTATATGGTGCTTGGTAAACTAAGCCTGAGAAGACATCAGGTAAAATGGGTTGAAAATAGTATCTGCAGAATGTGTTAGTACTCTCTAGAGCACATAAAATGAAAAAATGGATGTGTCCATTTTAGTATCTCTGCAAGAAAATACACATGGTAAAAAAGGTACATATGGCAGGTCACAATGCTGAGATATGAATGTGTATCTGTTCTTATGTTTCTTCTTTCCTCTTTTCCATCACGTATCCAGCACCTATACATAAAGCCATGCAAGAAAACGATACCATATTTCACTTAGGGGGGAGATATATCTATATCTATCTATATCTATATCTGTATATCTATATCTATATCTATCCATATCTATATCTATAACTATATCTATATCATCTATATCTATATCATCTATATCTATATCTATAAATATATGCACTAAAGGTAAAAAGAAAGATCCTAAGTACGAAAAATCCAAAAATGTTGATAATAGTTACCTCTGGGGTAGAAGGTTGCTAATGCAATCAGAGAAGACTTCAAGTAAGTAACAACTGCATATGAAGCATTTATTTCTTAATTTGAGTATAAAGAAGTCTGTTTTATTATTTTCTATAAATCTGTGTATGCCCAAGATAATTCATAACAAGTAATTTTTCTATGAGCTTTAATTCTGCTTTAAAAAATAATGATCCACACTTAGAAATTGTGAAAAACTTAGTCAATTTCAGAGGTAAATAACCAAAAACCTACCAGTGATTTTTTAAAAATGTATCATGTTTGTGCATTTCCTCTAATTATATTCCTCATGTATGCACATATAATATTTATATATTACATATGGATTTTATATATTTGGAGGCCCAATATTTGCTACACAAATCATTAAATCAGTAATTGAATTGCCCAACTGCCATCTAACTTTATCTGACATTAAAGCTCATGTTGCTAGCCCTTGTGATATACCAACTTTCTCTGTGTCAACACGAGGATGATGCCAACACAAGGGAAATTATTATCTATAAACCTGTAGGAAATTTGGATCTGGTATTTGGCACACAACTGTCCTGATTTTAGTGTGTTGTACATCAGATCCTTAGTTATACACTGTTGTTTTGTATTTTCTTCTTTTTGGGGGGCTCAATAGGAGAATGGTATTTGAATGTAAAGATGGAATATAAAAGGAGAAGAGAAAAAGTGCATTAAAAATGAGAGACAGAAGGGAAGAGTTAATATGGCAGAAGAGTAGGGGGAACCTAAGTTTGCCTCATCCTTTAAAAACAGCTAGATAAATATCAAATCATTTTGAACACCCAAGAAATTGATCTGAGTACTGAGAGGGCAAAACTGAACAACTAGAGGTAGGAAAATAGACATGTCATGGAAGTTAGGAAGTGCAGAAAGTTGATTTGGGGGAGAAAAGAACTGCAGGTGCTGCAAAGATGAGGGAGCGCTGATCATGGAGAGAGGAGCAAGAGAGAAAGAGAGAGAGAAACTGAGCACAGGGGACTGCATATGAAAAACTCTTCCCTGAACCCGTGGACTGGGACAAGGAGAGGAGCTGACTAATGCAAGTTTTTAAAAGCATTGGAGTGCAAAGTCTTAAGTTTTAAAGGTCTGTGCCATTGCCAGGGTCATGCCTGGTGGGTTTGGTGGTACTCTGGTGGGGACGGAGGGTAGAGACCTGAGAATGGGCAACACGGTCTGAGGATCCCATGGGTCAGATGGGGAGAAACAGTTCCCTGCTTGGAGTGCACGTGGGAGAGGCAGTATGGCTACTGTGGGTACAAAAGAACCGGCAGCGCCTACATGCTGCCACATTCCCTAGCATAGGAACAAAGATACCAGCTGAGGGCAGCAAACTTGGTGCCAGCTTTTTGCTGCAGTTTACCATAAACTCTGAACTGCTGCATGGTCACAAAACTGATTTCTGGGACAAACTAGCACCAGCCACAACATAGCAAGACCCTCCACCAGAGGATCAGTGCTGATCTGCACTACATAGATCTCTAAAATTTGGAGTTTTGAAACCCAGCTGCATACTTCAGATAAAACACAGGTTTATTGTGCAGCCTGGCAGGCAGACAGTTTGGATGTAGGCAGGGTGAAGGCAGGGATCTGGTGGAATCTGGGGACACAAGAGAGGTGACTCTTTGCTATTCTGTGAGAGCTTCCTGAAGAGTGGCAGACACAAACTCCTTGGGGAGAAAAAAGTGGGGGCAAAGCTGTTTTCCTATTGCCCATCAGCATTGATCATATCCAATGAACCAAAGAGCGCCACCCAATGGAGGCCAGAGTCGCTTATACCAAGACCTTCCCATGTGGGCCCTGCAGGTGCATCTCCATTAAGGCAAGTCTGCCTGAGAATCAGAGCAGCAGGCCCCTCTCCCAAAGATGAGTACAAACCTCTTGCATATACCAAGTCTACTGATCATAGAGTGTTGCAAAACTTCAGCTCTATGAGAAATAGGATCTAGCTTCCTTTTTTTTTAATAGACCTCTTCTTAACATAACCATTACTCTCAGGAACAGGAATACAACAGGCTTTCTTATCACACACACACACACACACACACGCACACACACAACAGTGACCTAGACAAAATGACAAGGCACAGGAATTCACTCACCCCCCCCCAAAAAAGAACACAAAGAAGTCATGGTCAGGCATTTAATCAATAAAAATATAAATAAGATGTCTGAACCAGAATGTAAAACAATAATGATAAAGATGCTAGCTGGGCTTGAGAAAAGCATAAAAGACACCAGAGAAACCCTCACTGCAGAGATAAAAAAAAAAACAAAACTAAAAATTGGTCAGGTTGAAATAAAAAATGCTATAACCAAGATGTGAAACTGAATGGATGCAATGGCAATGAGGACGTACAAAGCAGAGCAGTGAATCAGTGACATAGAAGATAAAATCATGGAGAATAATGAAGCTGAATAAAAGAGGGAAAGAAAGGTATAGGATCATGAATGTAGACTCAGTGACTGCATAAAGTGTAATAGAATTTGTATCATAAGAGTCCTAGAAGAAGAAGAGAAAAAAAAAGGGAACAGAAAGTTTATTTGAGCAAATTATAGCTGAAAGGTTTCCTAATCTGGGGAGGAAAGCAGACATCAAAATCCAAGGAGCACAGAGAACTCTCATTAAATTCGACAAAAGCTGGCCATCACCAAGATATATCATAGCCAAGTTTACAAAACACAGATACAAGGAAAGAATCTTGAAAGCAGCAAGGGAAAAAATTCCTTAGCCTACAAAGGCAGACAGATCGGGCTCACAGCAGATCTGTCCACAGAAAATTAGCAGGTCAGAAGGGAGTGCCATGATATATTCAATGTGCTGAACGGAAAAAAAAGTATGTAACCAAGAATACCCAATCCAGCAAGGCTTTGACTCACAATAGAAGGAAAGATAAAGAGTTTCTCAGACAAACGAAAACTAAAGGAGTTCATGACCATTAAACCAGCCCTGGAAGAAATACTAAGAGGAACTCTTTGAGTAGGGAAAAAGACCAAAAGCAACAAAGACTACAAAGGACCAGTGAACATCACCAGAAACACCAACTCTACAGGTAACACAATGGAACTAAATTCATATCTTTCAATAATCACTCTTAATATAAATGGACTAAATGCTCCAATGAAAAGAAAAAGGGTATCAGAGTGGATGAAAAAACAAGATCCATGTATATGCTACTACAAGAAACTCATTTTAGACCTAAAAACACCTGCAGATTGAAAGGAAAGGGATGGGGAACCATCTATCATGCTAATAGATGTCTAGAGACAGACAGAGTACCCATACTTATATCAGATAAACTAGATTTTAAAACAAATACTGTAATGAGAGATGAAGAAGGGCATTATATCATAAATAAGGGGTCTATCCATCAAGATCTAACAATTACAAATATTTATTCCCCCAACATGAAAGCAGCCAAATATGTAAATCAATTAATAACAAACTTAAAGAAACCCACTCATAATAACACAATACTAGTAGGGGATTTTATCACCCAACTTACAGCAATGGACAGCTCATTTAAGCAGAAAATCCACAAGGACACATTGGCTTTGAATGACACACTGGACCAGATGGACTTAACAGATATATTCAGGACATTTCATCCTAAAGCAGCAGAATACACATTCTAACCAAGTGCACATGGAACATTCTAAAGAATAGATCACACACGGGGTCATAAACCAGCCCTCAACAAGTACAAAAGGACTGAGATCATACTGTCCATATTTTGAGACCACAACATTATGAAGGTTGAAGTCAACCACAAGAAAAAAGTTAGAAAGACCACAACACCTGGAGGTCAAAAGAACATACTACTAAAGAATGAATGGGTTAACCAAGAAATTAAAGAATAAATTAAAAAAGTACATGAGAGCCAATGAAAATGAAAACACGGAAGTCCAAAATCTTTGGGATGGAGCAAAGGCTGTCATAAGAAGGACATATATAGCAATTCAGGCTTCCTCAAGAAGGAAGAAATGTTTCAAATACACAACCTAACATTACACCTAAAGGAGTGGGAAAACGAAGAGCAAATAGGGTAGTTTTATTTTTAAATTTTTGAGGAACCTCTACACTGTTTTCCAGAGCGGCTGCACCAGTTTGCATTCCCACCAACATTGTAAGAGGATTCCCATTTCTCCACATCCTCGCCAGCATCTATAGTCTCTTGATTTGTTCATTTTAGCCACTCTGAGTGGCGTGAGTTGGTATCTGAGTGTGGTTTTGGTTTGTATTTCCCTGATGAAGAGTGACG
This sequence comes from Leopardus geoffroyi, assembly GCF_018350155.1. NCBI lineage: Eukaryota > Metazoa > Chordata > Mammalia > Carnivora > Felidae > Leopardus > Leopardus geoffroyi. Next base: position 82,869,262 of record NC_059343.1, read on the forward strand.
TTGAGCATCTTTTCATGTGTCTGTTGGCCATCTGGACGTCTTCTTGGGAAAAGTGTCTATTCATGTCTCCTGCCCATTTCTTCACTTGATTATTTGTTTTTTGGGTGTGGAGTTTGGTGAGTTCTTTATAGGTTTTGGATACTAGCCCTTTATCCGATATGTCACTTGCAAATATCTTTTCCCATTCCATCGGTTGCCTTTTAGTTTTGTTGATTGTTTCCTTTGTAGTGCAGAAGCTAGCACTACTAGGAATTTACCCCAGGGATACAGGAGTGCTGATGCATAGGGGCACATGTACCCAGTGTTTATATCAGCACAATCAACAATAGCCAAATTATGGAAATAGCCTAAATATCCATCAACTGATGAATGGATAAAGAAGATGTGGTTTATATATACAATGGAATACTACTTGGCAATGAGAAAGAATGAAATTGGGCAATTTGCAGCAATGTGGATGGAACTGGAGGGTATTATGCTATGTGAAATAAGTCAGTCAGAGAAAGACAGATACCATATGTTTTCACTCATATGTGGATCTTGAGAAACTTAACAGAAGATGATGGGGGAGGGGAAGGGGAAATAAAGTTAGAGACAGAGATGGAGGCAAACCACAAGAGACTCTTGGATACTGAGGACAAACTGAGGGTTGATGGAGGGTGGGGGAGAGGGGAAAGTGGGTGATGGGCATTGAGGAAGACACTTGGGATGAGCACAGGGTGTTATATGGAAACCAATATGACAATAAATTATATTTAAAAAAAAGAACAGCAAATAAAGTCCAAATCCAGTAGAAGAAGGGAAATAATAAAGCAGAAATCAATGATATCAAAACAAAAAGAATAGAACAGATCAACAAAACTAGGAGCTGGTTATTTGAAAAAATTAACAAAATTGATAACCCCCTAGCCACACTTGTCAGAAAGAAAAAGGAAAGGACCCAAGTAAATAAAATCATGAATGAAAGAGGAGATATGATGAGCAACACTGAAGAAATACAATTATAAGAGAATATTATGAGCAGTTATATGCCAATAAATTGGGTAATCTGGAAGAAATGGATAAATTCCTAGAAACATATAAACTACCAGAACTGAAATAAGAAGAAATAGAAGATTTGAACAGACCCATAACCAGTAAAGAGATTGGATCAGTAATCAAAAATTTCCCAATAAAGAAGAGTCCGGGGCTGCATGGCTTCCAACGGGAATTCTACCAAACATTTAAAGAAGAATTAATACTTATTCTGAAACTGTCAGAGAAAGACAAATACTATATGATTTCGCTCATATGTGGACTTTAGGAAACAAAACAGATGGAACACAGGGGAAGGGAAGGAAAAATAAAATAAGACAAAAACAGAGAGGGAGGCAAACCATAGGAGACTATTATAGAGAACAATTTGAGGGTTGGTGGAGGAAGATGGGTGGGGGATGAGCTAAATGGGTTATGGATATTAAGGAGAACACATCTAATTATGAGCTCTGGATATTATATGTAATTGATGAATCACTAAATTCTACTCCTGAAACCAATATCACACTATATGATAACTAACTAGAATTTAAATAACAATTCGGGAAGAAGAAAAAAAAATGAGAAGTTGATGGTGGCAAAATGGCAGATTAAGAAGCTCCAGGCTCTTGTTTGCCCACAGAAATATTAGAAAACAGTAACTAGAGACTTGATAAAATAACTATATCAGAGATCTGAGAACAGTCAAAAGTCTACAGCACCTGGGTGGCTCAGTAAGTTAAGTGTCTGACTTCAGCTCAGGTCATGATCTCGTAGTTTGCAAGTTCGAGCTGCACATTGGGATCTCTGCTTTCAATGCGGAGCCCACTTCAGATCCTCTGTCCCCCTCTCTGCACCTCTCCCACTTGCTCTCTCTCTCTTTCTCTCTCTATCTGTCTCTCTCTCTCTCAAAAATACATAAACATTAAAAAAATCTACAGCAACAAAATGATCACTCATTCAGGAAAAGGCCAAATTCAAATGGGTAGAGAAATTTTTGAGACATTTTTCCTTCTCTTTTTCTTACCACCTGCCCAGTGTGGCAGCATTCTTGATACGGAGGAGGTGGCATCCCAATTATAATAAGTTCTTTCCCTCAACAAGAAGAAACAGTTCTAACTTGTCTGGATTTTACCTGAAGGACAGGTCCTTATTTTGCCTACTTTGAACATGGTGGAAAAACCGACAGATACTACTTGTGAAAGCTAGCAAGGTGGCTATAGGCTCACAGAAAGCTGGGGAAAGAGATTATAGGTGGGGACATACAAAAGACTATCTAAGGTGCCAAGGAGAATCTTAGGTGAGACTATTTGGCAATTAAGATATTTAAAAGTAGTCATGTATAAAGGGGAATTGAAAATTCACACACTGGCCCAGATAGCATGGATGTGCAGAAAAGACCTGAGAATATCTTAAGCTTTTACTTTGAACTAATTCCTACAATCAGACCAAGCCCAGCTAATTGGTAAGGAACTACTCTGTACAGAAAAAGTCTCAGAAAAACCGGCAGAAGTATTTATATCAAATGACAAAGTACACAAAGAAAGATAAAAATAATGCTCATTCAAATGCACTCAAAATTGACAGAACTATCTCCACCCAAGGAAGCCCTGACATAGGACGTACAAGGCAAAGATTTTAAAGCAACTGTCTTATATATGCTCAAGAGCTAACAAAAATATGGACAAATAACTAAAGGAAATTTTGGGGAGGGAAGATATAAATAGAATGAGAATATCAATGAAGACAGAAATTATTAAAAGGAACCAAACAAATTCTGGAGCTGAAAGTTTCATAACTGAATTGTAGAATTCATTTAAGTGGTTCAACAGCAGATTTGGGTAGGAAAAAGAAAGAATAAGTGAACTGGAAGATAGGACATTTGTAAGTATTTAATCTGGAATTCAGAAAGAAAAAAGAATGAAAAAAAGTGAACAGAACCTAACTAACTTATGAGATATGGTCAAGAGGACTAATTCAGACATGGAAGTCCTAGAGGGAGAAAAAAAATAGAAAGGGGAAGAGAGATTATATGAAAACATAATGGCTGAAAACTTCCCAAATTTGACAAAATATATGAATTCACAAGTAAAAGAAGCTCATCAATCCCCAAGTAGGACAAACACAAATAGTCCCACACCAAGACACATTTTAATTCAACTGTCAGAAAGAATCTTGTCAGAAAGACAGAAAAATCTTGAAAGTAGCAAAAAAAGCAACTCATCACATCAAAGGGATATTCAAATTATCAGCTGATTCATCAGCAGAAACTTTATAGCAGTAGAATAATATATTTAAAATATAAAGATCTCTGGTAAAGGTAAATACATGGATAATATAAAATAATAAAAATAAAAATATATTTACATGGGTAAATATAAAAATCAATATATATTTTTAATCAATATTTAAAAGTCTTTGATTTATAAATCCAATTATTGTTTTGTACAGGATTCGAAAGACAAATAAATCAAAAAGGGTTAAATAAATTTTAATGGGTACACAATATATAAAGATTTACTTTGTGACATCAATAACATAAAGTTCAAGGAAAGAAGATAACACTATAAACCAACTGGACCTAACAAACATGTACAGAACAATCCAAACAACAATAGTAGCATAAAAATTGTTCTCGGGGCACCTGTGTGGCTCAGTCAGTTGAGCATCCAACTTCAACTCAGGTCATACTCTCACGGCTCATGAGTTTGAGCCCCATGTTGGTCTCTGTGCTGACAGTTCAGAGCCTGGGGCCTGCTTCGGATTCTGTGTGTCCCTCTCTCTGCCCTTCCCCTGCTCATGCTCTCTCTCTTTTTCAAAAATAAATACACATTAAAAAAATTGTTCTCAACTGTGCATGGAATACTGTCCAGAATATACTACATGTTAGTCTTAATAAAATTAGTTTTAATAAATTTTAAACATACAAGTTATCTTTTCCAATCACAATAGAATGAAACTAGAAATCAATAACAGAAGGAAAATTTAAAAAATCACAAATGTGTGGAAACTAAACTGCACACTCTTAACAACCAATACAGCAAAGAAGAAATGACAAGGGAATTTAGAAAATACCTTGAGAAATATATAAATAAAAATGCAACATAGCAAACTTGATAGGGTGCAATAAAATAATGCTAAGAGGGTAAATTGTAATGGTCAATGATCATATGAAAAAGAAGACCTCAATTTAAACAGCTTAACTTTACAGCTTAAGGAGCTAGAAAAAGAACAAAGGAAACAAAACGAAATAAAAGAAGTAATATGTGTTCTTCAGATGAAGTTAAAATAGAAAATAGGAAAACAAGAGAAAATAAACAAGATCAAAAAGTTTCTTAGAGGGGCACCTAGGTGGCTCAGTCGGTTAAGCGTCCGACTTCAGCTCAGGTCATGATCTCACACTCTATGAGTTCGAGCCCCGTGTCGGGCTTTGTGCTGATTCTGTGTCTCCCTCTCTCTCTACCCCTCCCCTGCTCATGCTCTGTCTCTCTCTGTCTCAAAAATAAATAAAAACATTTAAAAAAATTAAAAAGTTTCTTAGAAAATATTAACAAAATTGGCAAACCTTTAGTTACATTGACTGAGAACATGAGAAAAGACACAAATTACTAAAATCAGAAATAAAAGTAGGGACATTTACTACTGATTTTATAGAAATATAAAAGATTATAGGATGACATAGTGAACAATTGTACACCAACAACCTAAATAATCTGGATGAAATGGACACATTCCTAGAGATACAAAGCCTACCAATTGAATCATAAATAAATTGAAAATGAGGTTAGTGTTAAATCTATTAAGATTGAAACAGGAACCAAAAACCTCCCATCAGGAAAATCTTCTGGGTTCCCAGGCTCCATGAGTCCACTCCTTTGGCTCTGGGATGACTGGCCAGAAGATGCTCTTCTCTGGCGACTTTGCTGAATTCAAGTTATCAGTTCTGGCGATTTTTTGGTGGAGTCTTTCAGGTTTTCCACACAGAATATTATGTCATCTACAAAGAATGAAAGTTTGACTTCTTCCTTGCCAGTTTGGATGCCTTTTATTTCTTTTTGTTGTTTGAATGCTGAGGCTAGAACTTCCAGTATTATGCTGAACAACAGTGGTGAGAGTTGATATCCCTGTTGTGTTCCTGACCTTAAGGGGAAAGCTCTCAGTTTTTCCCCATTTAGGATCATACTAGCTGTGGGTCTTTTGCATATGGCCTTTATGATGTTGAGGTGTGCTCCTTCTATCCTTACTTTCTTGAGAGTTTTTAACATGAAAAGATATTGTATTTTGTCAAATGCTTTTTATGCATCTACTAAATCATATGATTCTTATCCTTTCTTTTATTAATGTGGTATGTCATGTTGATCGATTTGCAAATATTGAACCAGCCCTGCAGCCTAGGAATAAATCCCACTTGATCATGGTAAATAATTATTTTAAGTACTGTGAGATTTTATTTGCTAGTATTTTATCGAGAATTTTTGTATCTATGTTCATCGGGGATATTGGCCTATAATTCTCCTTTTTAGTGGGGTCTTTGGTTTTGGAATCAAGGTAGTGCTGGCCTCATACAATGAGTTTGTATGGAAGTTTTCCTTCCATTTGGATTTTTTTGAAATAGTTTGAGAAGAATCGGTATTAACTCTTCTTCATTTTTTAAAATTTAGATTCAAGTTAGTTAATACATAATGTAGTATTATAGGTTTCAGGAGTAGAATTTAGTGATTCACCACTTACAGATAACACCCAGTGCTCATAATAACAAGTGCCCTCTTTAATGCCCATCACCCCTTTAGCATATCCCCCCACCCAACTCCCTCCATCAACCCTCAGTTTGTTCTCTATCATTAAAAGTCTTATTGTTTCCCTCCCTCTCAGTTTTTACCTTATTTTATTTTTCTTTTCCTTCCCTTATGTTCATCTGTTTTGTTTTTTAAATTCCACATATGAGTGAAATTGTATGGTATTTGTCTTTCTCTGACAGCTTCACAAGAATAGGCATTAATTCTTCTTTAAATATGTGGCAGAATTCCCCTGGGAAACCATCCATCCCTGGACTCTTCTTTGTTGGAACATTTTTGATTACTGATTCAATTTCTTTGCTGGTTATGGTTCTTTTCAAATCTTCTATTTCTTCCTGTTTCAGTTTTGGCAGTTTATATGTTTTTAGGAATTTATCCATTTCTTCCAGATTCCCCAACTTATTGGAATATAATTACTCACAATATTCTTTTATAATTGTTTGTATTTCTGCATTTGTGGGCTTTATTTGCTGTTCTTTTTCCAGTCCCTTTAGGTGTAAGGTTAGGTTCTGTATTTAAGTCTTTTCTTCCTTCTTGAGTAAGGCCTGTATTGCTATATACTTCTCTCTTATGCCCGCCTTTGCTTCATCTCAAAGGTTTTGGACCATGGTTTGCATTTCTATACACCAGTAATGAAGCAGCAGAAAGAGAAATCAAGGAACCAATCCCATTTACAATTATACCAAAAACCATAAAACACCTAGGAATAAACCTAACCAAAGAGGTAAAAGTTCTGTACAGCAAAAACTATAGAAAACTTATGAAAGAAACTGAAGAAGACACAAAGAAATGGAAAAACATTCAATACTCGTGGATTGGAAGAGCAAATATTGTTAAAATATCTATAGTACTCAAATTTACATATTCAATTCATTCCCTATCAAAATAATACCAGCATTTTTCACAGAGCTAGAACAAACGACTCTTAAATTTGTATGGATCCAGAAATGGACCCAAATAGCCAGAGTAATGTTGAAAAAGAAAAGCAGGGCTCCTGGGTGGCTCAGTCGGTTGGGCATCTGACTTCAGCCCAGGTCATGATCTCATGATTTGTCAGTTCGAGCCCCGAGTTGGGCTCTGTGCTGGCTGCTCAGAGCCTGGAGCCTGCTTCGGATTCTGTGTCTCCCTCTGCTCTTCCTCTCCCATGCTCATGCTCTCTCTGTCTCTCAAAAATAAATAAATGTTTAAACATTTTTTAAAAAAAAGAAGAAGAAAAAGAAAACAGGAGGCATCATAACTCTGGCCTTCAAGCTATTGCATTACAAAGCTGTAATTACCAAGACAGTATGGTACTGGCACTGAAACAGACACACAGATCAATAGAACAGAATAGAAAACACAGAAACGGACCCACAACTATATGGTCAACTCATCTTTGACAAAGCAGTAAATAACATTCAATGGAAAAAAGACAGTCTTTTCAACAAATGGTGCAGGGAAAACTGGACAGTGACAAGCAGAAGAATAAAATTGGACCACTTTCTTACACCATCTACAAAAATAAATTCAATGAGTGAAGTCATATGATTTTTGTCTTTCTATGACTAATTTCACTTAGCATAATACCCTTCAGTTCCATACACATAGTTGCAAATGGCAAGATTTCGTTCTTTTTGATTGTCGAGTAGTACTCCATTGTATGGGTAAGGGGCACTAAGGAATCTATTCCTGAAATCATTGTTGCACTATATGCTAACTAATTTGGATGTAAATTAAAAAAAAAAAATTAAAAATAAAATTAAAAAATACTTGAAGAAGAGATATGGCAATGGAAAAATAAATAAATAAATTGTAAAAAAAAAAAAATTGAAAATGGATGACAGACCTAAATGTGAGACAGGAAGCCATCAAAATCCTTGAGGAGAACACAGGCAGCAATCTCTTTGACCTCAGTTGTAGCAACTTCTTACTAGACACATCTCTGGAGGCAAGGAAAACAAAAGCAAAAATGAACTATTGGGACTTCTTCATGATAAAAAGCTTCTAAATAAAAAAGGCAGGGCGGGCGTCTGGGTGGCTCAGTCAGTTGAATGTCCCGACTCTTGATTTTGGGTCAGGCCATAATTCCAGGATGGTGGGATCAAGCCTCGCATGGAACCTGCTTAAGAGTTTCTTTCTCTGCCTTTCTCCTCCCCTCCCCCATTCTCTCTCCCTATCTCTAAAAAAAATATTTAAAAAAAGCCTCTTCACAGTGAAGGGAACAGTCAACAAAACTAAAAGACAGCCTATGGAATGGGATAAGATATTTACAAATGACATATAGGATAAAGGGCTAGTATCCAAAATCTATAAAGAACTTATCTAACTCAACACTCCAAAAATAAATAATCCAGTTTAGAAACTGGCAGAGACATGAACTGACATTTTTCCAAAGAAGACATCCAGATGGCTAACAGACATAAAAATATGCTCAATATCACTCATCACCAGGGAAATACAAATCAATACCACAATGAGATACCACCTCACACCTGTCAGAATGGCTAAATTTATAACTCAGGAAACAAAGATGTTGGCAAAATGCAGAGGAAGGGGAACCCTCTTACACTGTTGAGTGGAAATGGAAACTGATGCAGCCACTCTGAAAAACAGTGTAGAGGTTCTTCAAAAACTTAAATATAGAGCTAACCTATGACCCAGCAATTGCATTACTAGATATTTATACAAAGGATACAAAAATACTGACTCGAAGGGCCACGTGCACCCCAATGTTTATAGCAGCACTACAAGCAATAGCCAAATTATGGAAAGAGCTCAAATGTCCATCAACTGATGAATGGATAAAGATGTAGTGTGTGTAAATATATATATGTGTATATATGTTGATATGGTAGCAGGTACTCTGAGTGAGTTTGGGAATTACAATCACCCTGAGTGAGCTTGGGAATTATTGACATTAAAAAAATAATAAATCTTCCAACAAAGAAAAGTCCTGGACTAGATGGCTTTCAGTGGTGACTTCTACCAAAGATTCAAAAAAGAAATAAAAATAATCTGTCAGGGCACCTGGGTGGCTCAGTTGGTTAAGGGGCTGACTTCAGCTCAGGTCATGATCTCACAGTTCAAGATCTGGAGCCCCACATCACGCTCTGTACTGGCAGCTCAGAGCCTGGAGCCTGCTTGGAATTCCGTGCCTCCCTCTCTTTGCCCCTCCCATACTCGCTCTCTCTCTCTCCTCCTCTCTCTCTCTCTCAGAAATAAACATTAAAAATAAAAAAGAAATAAAAATAAAAATGACCCTTCTTAGGCAGCACTTAAGTTTTTAACTTTAATGAAGTCCAGGTTATCAATCATAGCTTTCATGCATCACGTCTGGTATTATAGCTAAAAATCATCACTAAACGAAGGTCATCTAGATTTTCTCCTATGTTATCTTCTTGGCGTGTTCTATAATTTCTCATTTTGTATTTAGTTCTATGATTTATTTTGAATTATTCTTATGAACGGTCTATGGTCTGTGTCTAGATTCTTTTTTCTTAATTTGTATGTCCAGTTGTCCCAGCACCATTTGTTGAAAACACCATCTTTTCTCCATTGTAGTGCCTTTGCTCCTTGTCAAAGATCAGTTAACTGTATTTGTGTGGGTCTATTTTGGGGTTATTAATTCTATTCTATTGATCTAATTGTTCTGTCAATAATATCATACTGTCTTGATTACTGTAGATTTATAAAATTAAACACTTCTGTTCTACAAAAGATGATACTGCCAAAGAAATGAAAAGACACTCTACAGACTGGGATAAAATATTTGCAAAAGATATATGATAAAGTATTGGTATTCAAAATATACAAAGAACTCTTAAAACTCAACAATACAAAAACAACCCAAATTTAAAAATAGGCAAAATATCTGAGCATATATCTCACCAAAGAAGATATACAGATGGCAAATAAGCATGAAAAAAAGGCTTGCTTCATATCATTCAGGAATTTTAAATTAAAACAACAAGGACATACTACTATAAAAAACCTATCAGAATGACAAAAATCCAAGACACTAACAACAACAAATGTTGGTGAGGATGTGGAATATTAGGAACTCTCATTCATTGCTTGTGGGAATGCAAAATGCTACAGCTGCTTTGGAAGACTGTGTGGCAGTTTCTTAGAAAGCTAAACATATTTTACCTCATGATATAAAAATTGTGCTCCTTAGGATTTACCCAAATGTGTTGAAAACTTATGTCCACACAGAAACCTGCACATGGATGTTTATAGCAACTTTATTCATAATTGTCAAAACTTGGAAGCAATTCATATGTCCTTCAGTAGTTGAATGGATAAACTAGTACACTTATATAATGGAATATAATTCAATACTAAAAACTAATGACCTATCAAGCCTTGAGAAGACATGGATAAACTTTAGTTTCATTTTTTTAAGTTTATTTATTTATATTTTGAGAGGCGGGTGAGGGGCAAATAGAGAGGAAAGAGAGAGAATCTCAAGCAGGCTGCACACTGTCAGCGCAGAGCCCTATGCAGAGTTCAAACTCACACTGTGACATCAGGACCTGAGCTGCATTCAAGAGAGTCAGATGCTTAATCAATTCAGCCACCCAGACACCCCATGAAAAGACATGAATAAACTTTAAATGCACATTAGTGAGTGAGAAAATCCTCGGAAAAGGCTACCTGCTATATGGTTCCAAATATATGACACTGGTAAATGGCAAAACTATTGAGATAGTACAAAGATCAGTGATTGCCAGTGGTTGGGGGAAGGGAGGGATGATTAGGTAGGGCACAGAAGTTTTTAGAGCATGAACTTTTTTTTTTTTTTAAGTAAGACACTATACTGGTGGATATATGTTAGTATACATTTTTCCAAACCCACAGGCTATAACAACAGAGAGTCAACCCTAATACAAACTTTGGGCTTTGGATGATAACAATGGGACATTGTAGGTACATCAGTTGTAACAAATGTGCCACATTGTGGAATTTTGATGGTGGGGGAGGCTGTGAGTTGGTGAAGGGGTCATATGGAAACTCATTAATTTTCTGCTCAATTTTGCTGTTAACCTAAAACTTCTATAAAAATAAAGTCTATCTTTAAAAATTCTCAAAATCTTACAAAATATTGAAAGAGAAGGAACACTTGCTAATTCATTTTGTGAGGCCAATATTACTCTGATAACAAAACCAAAGACACTACTAAGAAAGGAATACTTCAGGCCAATACCCCTTATGAATATTGTTACAAATATCCTTAAAAAACACTAGCAAACCAAATCCGGCAGCATACAAAAGGATTATGAACCATGACAAAGTGGGATTTATTGATAGAATAAAACTGTGGTTCAACATTTTAAAAAGCAAAAAATGTAATATACCACATTAACACAATGAAGCAAAAAAAAAAAAAACCCACATAATAATCTCCATTGATGCATAAAGAGCATTTTATAAAATTCAGCACTGTTTAATGATAAAAACACTCAACAAACTAGGAATTGAAGGAAACCATCTCAATACAATAAATGCCATATAAATAAACCCTCAGCTAACATCATAATCAATGGTGAAAGATAAAGCTTTTCCACTTAGATCAGGAACAATATAAGGACGCCCATTTTTAGCACTTCTCTGTAACATATTATTTGAAGTTCTAGCTAGAACAATTAGGCAAGTAAAAGAAATAATAGGTATCCAAATTGGAAAAGAAGTCAAATTATCTCTGTTCACAGATGACATGAACTGATATGTAGAAAACCCTACAGATTTCCCAGCCCAACTTCATTACACTGCATATCACAAAGATGGCACCAAAAGTTCTACATAATATAGATAAATATGTGGTTCTCTTTTTCTTCTTACATTCCAAAATACTCAATAAAATATAGTAATACTACTGAGGTTAATAACATCCCTGTTAAAGATTGGAAGAGTTGGGATGGAAAGGAAATAAATACTGGTGTTGTGGATGATGCTTCAAATACTGTTCTGGGATTTTGATAAAATTTTCCCCTTGAACTCTTCAAAATACCCCCTTGAGTATAAGGGCCAGAAGACAAACATATAAACACATACATGCATATAAACATATACAGATACATATGTATACACACACATATGCATATATACATATATATGTATATATATGTGTGTTTGTGTATACATGTTATATGTTAAATTAGCAAGCTGGATAAGGACACTTCTTGTGTTGTGTGTGTGTGTGTGTGTATGTGTGTGTAGTAACATCATAAAAAGCAATATGGTATTTTGTTTAGGGAAGCTATCATATGGAGTAAAAGGATAAAGCAATGCATGGGAATGATAATCATCTCTTTCTGGATAGTAATTATCTCTAGGAGGGAATGAAGGGAGTATAAACAGGGATGAGTACAATTTTTTCCTAATCTGGATTGATTTTTTTTAAAGTAGGCTCCATGCCTGGTGTGCAGCCCAACATAGGGCTTGAACTCATGCCGCTGAGATTGAGACCTGAGCTGAGATCAAGAGTCAGATGCTTAAGCAACTGAGCCACCTAATCGGGATTGATTTTATGGCTCTGTTTTTTTTTATCTAAAATATTTCATAAGAAGTAGTGCTTTTAGGGGATAGGGTTTTTATCATCAATGTAACGCTTACTCCTTTTAGCAAGTGTTTAATATTTTGAGTTAAGTGCAGGGTTTAAAAATATCAATACCCAGGGACACCTGGGTGGCTCAGTTGATTAAGCATCCAACTTAGGCTCAGGGCCTGATCTCACAGTTCATGGGTTTGAGCCCCGCATCAGGCTCTGTGCTGACAGCTGAGCCTGCCTCGGATTCTGTGTCTCCCTCTCTCTATGCCCCTCCGCCTCTCATGCTCTCTGTCTCTCTCTCAAAAGTAAACATTAAAAAAGTTTTTTAAAAATCAATACCCAGTAATCTTATCATCAGAGAAATTCACATTATTTTTCTCTGCATGAACATATGCAAACATAATACATATATATTATATAAACATTCCTTCTATTATCTTACTGTATATACAGTTCACTATCTTCTTTTGTAATTTTGGTTTTGATTTTATCTTAGCTTTTGTTTTAAATACTAGCACATGGTCAAAATGTTCTGATTAAATGACACAGTATAAGATGAGATATAACTGTTTTTTAATGAAGCCTTTACCAGTTGACCCAGTCCCAACTCTTAAACAATGCATCTGATTGGAAATGTCATATCTGTAGCATATTAAATATTAAATTAATATTAAACTAATATTAAATAATTCTGTATGTCTGGTTCTGCTCATGAGCTTTTTATTATTGAATTATATAAATATCTTAATTATATATTTATATGTATATATTAAATATGTATTATGTTATTATAATTATTATAATAAAAGGCACCAACAATCAGCAATTATAGCACACACAATAGATAAATTGCTCAATATCATGCAATGACCAAGTAATGGTTCCTAGTGTCAAATCCCAGTGTTTCTGACTCCAAAACCCATCCTTCTGACCATTGTTTCTATATTGAGTACCTTTTTACATTAGGACTGAGGTCAGCACATAGGGGAAAGGACTCACCCAAGGTCCTGTGTTCAGTTGATGGGTCTGGCTACTGAGACACATGTTTGATGACTCCTATCTTCTGTCTAGCTGACTTGTTATTATTCTTTCTCTTCCGTACAATTTCTTCTTCCTAGGACCTAATAAGAAATAGTTTCACTCATATCAAACTACAATGAAAATAAGGAGACAAGAAAGCACATGGAAAAAAGGAAATGATGAGACGGAACCAAAATTCACTTCTTACTGCTACATTTCCAGATGTGGTCTATTTCAAATCTTCTGTTTTGTGGGACAGAAGAGGCAAGGTGGGGCAGGAGTAACATTTATCAATGTCATACTATGGGATAGGCATTTTCTTGAGGTTTTCTCCTTTTCTTCTTATAGTTCTGTGAAGAAGACACCCTTAGTCCCATTTTCCAGATGACCAACCTCAGACTCACAGAACATATTGACATTTTTTAGGGTCAAACATCTACCCCTTGCCCTCTGCACAGACAAACAAATAGCTTTCTCTTTAGATAATGGATTTCTAGGGTTTAAGGAAGGGCTGATAGTAAGAAACTCCCTTGATATAGAAACTGGGCTATGTCATGCCCCATTGGGCATGAGATGATGGTGAGGATAAAATCATGCCCTATGGGCCAAGAAGCCTAAGTGTAGCAGCCACATGGACTGGCTGCTTCCTAAGATGTGGAACTGGAACCAGAAAACAGCACAAACTGTTTCTTTTTGGAAAGGGAACCTGATTGGTAAGATATTAACATAGATATAACTATTATGTAAAGTGTATTTCAAATTTTATATCATTTTAATCCTAATAATTCTATCCAAGACCAATAAATTATCCCCACTTTCAATGAGGGTGGAAGGTACAGAAATAAAAAAAAAATTAAGTAACTTGGCCTAGGAAAACAACTTTAAAAATAAGTGCTCAAAGATTCAATAGAATTAGTCAAAAGACTAAACTTTTCCTCCTTTGTCCTGTGAGCTGACATGTACTATACTTTAAAGCATTTTTTTCCATTCTTTTTAAAACAATGTGTTGAATTACTTTTTAAATACTAAAAATAATTATAAAGTGTAAAATACCACATGAATAGCAACAATTTAAAATCAAAATGTGTGGAAAACTAAGGAAATTATTTACTGTTTATATTCATAGAGTTTACATCCTTGACGTACAAAACACTCTTAAACAATAGAGATAGGTCAATGATATCAAGAGATAATGCACATTAACAAGCAATATAAATCCCCAATAAATGTTTGGAAGCATTTCAATTTAAATAAACAAGTGAAATGAAAATGAATCATATTAAGTGAAATAAGGAAGTCATAAAATATGCAAATATGATCCCACTTCTACAAAAGAATACACATCAACATGGGTGAATCGGTATGTGCATGTCATTACATATGAATTAGTTCATTACACACAGAGAAAAATGTGGAGAGCAGGCATCAATAATTTAACAGAGATTATCCCTGTATTTTGATGGGCAGAAGGTGAAAGCAAAAGGGAGAGACCGAATAATATCAGCTCCTTAATATACATTTTATATTGTTTGATACTTGTTAGGAAACAAAAATATTAACTGGTAATATGAAAAAGTTGTTGAGATAAAGTTCTGTAAAACAGGAAAGCTCACAAACCAAATCACAAAATAATAGTGTAGAAATACATAATTGATTTAGAAACATGTTCATATACTATTGTGTGAAAATAACACATTAAAAGATTTATTTGATAATAATTCAATGTGTGTAGGTTGGTGGGAGATAGAGGATATTTTCATTTTATAAATTTGCATTTATACAGTGTTTTAAATACAGAACATTTTTTGTTGAAAAAAATGTTGAAAACATAATTATGAGCTGATTACAAATATGATGCTCATATATTCATTGCTTTGAAAATACGTTCATAGTACACTGTTTTATGGTATTAGAAACAGATCAATTTATTTGACACTGCTTCTCTGTGTTTCTATGTTTCAAACTTCTCCCACCAATTCTTCATATACTAACTCCCGCAGCTTTTCATTTAGTTCACATGGGGCTGGACTTCTAGCCTCAGGGCTTGACCATTTCAGGATGGGCACTAATATAGAAAAATCACCACCAGTGTGGAAAATTCCAGAAAGCTTTGGCATATACAGTGGAATTCACTTGCCACCCCCATCAACTCCTCCATTACCTCGCCCTTTACCAAACCCCTTAGGTGACTTTCACATTTTCAGTTCTGACACAGATCACCAGGTGGCATCTTTCTCCATTTTCTACATTTTTTTTTTTCAAAAAAGAGGCACAATTTTTAGAAACAAAATATTTTGATAAAAGTACTAAAATAACTAAATAATAAGTATGATATAATCCCAACTCTCTGAAAAATTCATTTGTATGTAAAAGAGTGGACATATTCTTAGTTTCATTTCTTATGAAATGAAACTCATAGCTTATCTCTGTGCCTACATCTCATTTATTAACATGTATTGTCTATTGCATGCCAGTCACTGTCAGTCCAATTCCACATCTGCATTTTACCCTTTTCCTCTCTTGATCTATAGACTTGCATAACTGGAAGTATCCCACAAGGAGCACTATGAATGTTAGTGCCTACCCAAAACAGACTCCATTCCAAGCAAGTGGAGGCCAAGCTTCAACCCAAATCCTGGAAACCCAGCATCAAAACAGGAAATTATACTTGTGCCAGTACCACACTATTTTGATTACTATAGCTCTGTAATACAATTTGGAATCTGGAATTGTGATACCTCCAGCTGTGCTTTTCTTTTTCAAAATTGCTTTGGCTATTTGAGGTATTTTGTAATTGCATTACTAGGTATTTATCTAACAAATACAAAAACACTAATTCAAAGGGATACATGCACCGCTATGTTTATAGCAGTATTATCTACAATAGCCAAATTATGGAAGCAGCCCAAGTGTCCATTGATAGATGAATGGATAAAGAGGATGTGGTATATGTATACAATGGAATATTATTTAGCCATAAAAAGAATGAAATCTTGCCATTTGCAATGACATGGATGGAGCTAGAGAGTATAATGCTAAGTGAAATAAGCCAGAGAAAGACAAATAGCATATTATTTCATCCATATGTGGAATTTAAGAAACAAACAAACAAAAACAAGCAAAGGAAAAACAAGAAAGACAAAACAAGAAATACACTCTTAACTATAGATAACAAACTGATGGTTATCAGAGGGGAGTTTGGTAGGTGGGGTGTGGATTAAATAAGTGATGGGGATTAAGGAGTGCATGTTATGACGAGCACAGGGTGATGTATGGAATTATTGAATCACTATACTGTACACCTGAAGCTAATATGACACTAGGTGTTAACTATACTTGAAATAAATAGAATAGAATAGAATAGAATAGAATAGAATAGAATAGAATAGAATAGAATAGAATAGAATAAAAACAGGAAATGATGTAATTGAGTGGGGAAAATTTGCCGCTGTGGGAAACTGAGGCATCTTACAACCCACACCTCTGTACTTTTGCATAGTGCTAATGGGTTACTAGCATTTCTAATAAGATCTTACTTCCAGACAGAGAGTGAAGGATGCAGTAACCCTTGTGTGATGTAAGAACTTGGTTCTTCTCATGGGTGTGAAGTATGGTTTTCCTTTCTTTAGTCCTTGGGTAGATGTGGTGGTAGCCTTCAGAACAGATTTTGCCTGTCTTATCTCTAAGAGGGTGGCCTGTCTCAGTTAGATCTCTGAGGGGGTCATTGGAGGTGATATGGAGTTTCTGCTTCATGCAAGATATTCCCTACCAGTAAACAGGCCTGGACTCAGTTCTACAGGAGACAAAAAATAATACAGACTGCATTCTCAAATACAAGCAAAAGACCGGCACATGTATCTCAACATCTAATTATCCTGATTTAGTAGAATGTTTTTTATAGATTTCTCACATGATGGCCACCTCTCCTCAGGATTCCCCTTACGCCCAACACCCCATGCGACCGTAACTACTCTTTCCCCTGTATACCCTGAGACAAATTTCATAACCCGGTAGTAGAAAAAAAACTTGTCTAATTTATGACTTAAATTCCAGAAGCCATAAGGGAAAATACTGATACATAAGATTTTTTTTTCATAAAAAATTGACTGACAAAATCAAAACCTATAACCAAAGTAAAAAGAAAAATGAAAAATTAGGGAAAACATTTACAACTTAGATTACAAACAATGGACTATATACTTAATATGTAGAAATATTATGAAAAAGTGAATGCAAAAACAACAACATTAGAGAAACAAAAAAGGGACAATAGATATAAGCTATTTTTTAAATTTTCACCAAAATGATGTAGATGCAGGACTTAACAAAAGGTCCTTAAACACACAAAAAAAGGTTCAACCTAACTCATGGATAACAAATGTGAAGAAAAATAACTGTAATGAGATACATCTTCTTACCAATTAGATAATCTGTAATGTAATAGGCATTCTCATATATTGCTGGTGGTGATGCAAAATGATACTACTCTGTCAAGGGGATTTGGTACTATCTAGTAAAATTACATGGGCATTTACTCTTGGAACCAGTAATTTTCTTTTAGAAGTTTGTCCCAAAGAAATAATGCAAAAATACAAAAAGGCATGGTAAGCACAAGTCCATTCCCCATAGAATAATCCATAACATCAGAAGATTAGCAACAAGACAAATGTCCACCAATAGGGGACTGGCTGAATAATCTGAGGTATGTCTACATCAGAGAATACTATGAAGCTATAAAAAGCAATGAGGATTCCCTCTCTAGATTGCCATGAAGTGGTCTCCAGGATGTATCATTAAGTGAATAAAGCAAAGTACAGGAAAATGTGTAGAGCTGCTGCTGTCTACCACAGTAGCCACTAGCCACAGCCATTTAATTTTTAAAAATTAAATAAAATTAAGATTCAGTTAGTCATACGGGCCATATTTGAGGTGCTCAGCAGTCAACTGTTGCTAGCGGCTACAGTGTTGAACAGTGCAGATACAGAACAGTTTTATTTCTGCGGAAATTTCTATTGGATAGTGCTGATGAAAAATGTGCCACCTTTTAACTGTGAATAGGGTAGGAAACTAATATACATACTACACTTGCTTATATATTTAAAATCTTGAATGTTAAAATAAAAACTGGCAAGAATGATTACCTATAAGAAGATAGAGGATCAGCCCATGATGCAAGCCAATGATGTGTATTTCCTTTAAAATATAATATATATTTACAGGCTTCATGCACTGAAAATGTCAAGAAACAATGACCAACCCAGTAGCAATGAGCAACTCTAGTTCCCAGATTTAATCATCTGAAAACATTTGCAAATAAAAGGAACCAACTTCCTTGGGGAAATAGATAATTTAAGGTCTGGGTAGGGATTATACCATGTAAGTCTAGACCAAATTCTCACACCAGAAATCATGTCAAAAAGACTTAGAAGCCAACACGAATGGGATCCCACTGGACACAGACAACTCTTTCAACATCAAAAAGATTAATCACTGCAATCTGTTAAAACACATAAAATATATAAGCATCTGTGAGCTCATTATGATACTTAAAGCAAACAAACTCTCTGCTTGCTTTTGTAGGATTTCAGGGAAAGAACTAATTCTGAAAAGTGGAAAAAACACACACACAAAAAAAAAAAAAAAAAAAAAAAAGAAACATTCATCCTACCCTTCCTGTGTATACCATAACTCAGTATAACCTCATAGTTGATGAGGGGAAGTTTCTTTATAGAAGAATTCCAGCTAATAAATGCAGAAGAAGGTACAGAATTAAAACATAACCTTTCTGTAACCTTTAATGAAATGCAGATCTAGGCAACAGTCTTCAGAGGCTGCCAAAAAAACGAGGTAAAAAGCAGGTGGAAAATTTGAAAACAGATGGATCAGGGTGACAACACCTGAACCCAGTGATCAATCTCAATGACGCAGAAGGAGATAAAACCAGACAAGATGAACCTTCCAGTGTAACACTGCAAAAAGTTCACACCATCACATCTGAGGTACTCTTGCCAAAAATCCTGAGTCTGATCAAGCTTACAAATCTACTTACCAATTTAAAAGAAATAGGAGGGGCTAGTGGAACATAATAAAAATTACAATAGGGATACAGTCAGGAAAATCCAGAATGAAAACTTCACAGGACAAAAGATATAGTTTCTTAAGCAAATAAATTGGAAGTTTAAAAAAGGGGGAGGAGACATTCTTTAGATAAAGGGACTTAACATTTCAGAGAAGTTAAAATTAAAACCACGTGAAATACCACTACACTCTGCTAGAAGAACAAAAATGAAAAAGATGGAAAATACCAAGTGTTGGTGAGGATGTGGAACAAGTGAAACTTTATACACTGTTGGGGGTGGAATATAGATTGGAACAACTACTTTGAATAATTTATAAGAAGTATTTACTAAGCTGAACTTAACATACCCTATGATTCAGAAATGCCACTCTTAGGTACTCACCTAAGAAATGAAAAAAAAAGTTTCATTAGAAACTTTTCTAATGAAAAAAGTTTCATTCTAAGAATGTTTATAGCCCAATTAGTCAATAATAAGTCATAAACTATAAAATACCCAGGGTGACTGGTTGGCTCAGTCTGCTGAGCGTCTGACTTTGGCTCAGGTCATGATCTCATGGATCGTGGGTTCGAGCCCCACGTCGGGCTCTGAGCTGTCAGCATAGAGCCCGAAGCCTGCTTCGGATTCTGTGTCTCCCTCTCTCTCTGCCCTTACCCCGCTCATTTTCTCTGTCTCTCTCTCTCTCTCTCTCTCTCTCTCTCTCTCAAAAATAAATAAACATTGCAAAATAAAAATAATTAAAAGAAGAAAATGCCCAAATGCCCAAATGTCCATAACAGATAAAGATGTTGTGAAATATCCACACAATGCCTGTTTTTATAATTATTCCATTTTTTTCTTAAACTCTAGTATATGACAGAATGACTCCTGAAGCATAATTTCTACACAAAGAGATATGACCCTGGACTAACATCAACCACCATGGGCTGAGATAGTTCAAAAAAATGTTTCTTCTTCCTAAGTATACTGGTTAGGAGTATGTGCTTGGAGAGAGTCCTGCCCCAAGTTCTGCCATTTACAAAGTGTGTGTGTTTGAATACTTATACTTCACCTTATAATTCACTTCACTCAATTGTCTCACCTTCAAGATCAGGATTATACAGTACTGACCTTAGAAGAAAAAAGTTATTTTTTAAAAATATTTCCTTGTGCTTTGTTTTTATAAGGATAAATGATCAAGAATCACATTATTTTAAAAATTCAGCTGCAGAGACACTGGAATACCATTCACTCTGACCTTGGGAGAGTGAAAGTTTCTCAATGCCTCACTTGTAAAATAGCAAAAACATTGCTATTTTTTACCTCATGGGTTGTTCTGAGAATTAATTGAGATAACAAATGAAAACTCTTAGAACAGTGCTATACATATGGTAACAATAAATGTAGATTTTTAAAGACATACAAGCTGATGTTTTTATCATTTTGACAGTTTGTGTTTGCATGTATCTTTAATAAAGCTTAATGATCTTATTCATTAACTGGTGCATGTTTTAAATCACTAATTTTCACTATAACTACTGTTGGATGACCTGTCTTGAGAACTTTTCCAAAGTGTTTCGAACAACCAGCTTCAGAAAACAGCACCACCACTTCTGCATGAGACTAAACAAAAAGCCAAGGGCTCCTCCTCTATTCACCCTTATCCTCATATACCCCTACTCATAGCCATTGCAGGTCCTGTCTCCAATACACTCTGTCCGGGGCCAACCCTGTCCTCTGCACACTGCTGCAATGCTGAGCCAATCTACCATCATCCCTCCCGAGGACTTCTACAAGATTCTCCTAATGATTATCCCCACAGCCATCTTGTCCCTGTCCAGTCCATTCTCTTAGTGGCCAGAGTCACCTTGTGAGCCCGTGAATTGAATCATGTCACTTCACTTTCATATTGTAACCCTCCACCCTCAGAATGACTCCAAAGTTCTTACACAGCCCAAATGATGTGGCTCTTGTCTACCCTTCAACTTCATCTCCTACCATCGGTACTTGGTCAGCCAGCCTCTAGCCACTCAAGCTTGCTTTCTGCTCCTGGAACAACTGGTGTCACATACATCACAAGGCCACTGACAAGAAGGCCAGACTGGGTTTGGTTTCTTCTTGTCATTAAGGACTCAGCTCAAATGTCACTTCCTGATAAAGAGTGTCACTGGCAACCCATTTATAATAATCCCTGTCTTCATCATCTTCTACCTTATTCATGTTTACTTTGTTCAAAGCACTCATTCACATATGTAATTGTGCTGCTTATTGATGTTTGCCTGCTTATTGCCAAAGATCCTGCCTGCCTTATTCTCTGTGCTGTGTCTCCGGTGCCTGGTTCAGTGCCCCGTGTATAAATCACTGAATAAATACTATTTACATTAAGGAATTGCTACCTATTTGACAGACAAGAGCAGACACAGATATTTAAAGGTGAGTATCAGAAGCAACGGAAAAATAAGTTAGACACCAAAAGATCCAAAATTTTAAGAAGATACTGTTGCAAATCTATAGCAGTATTTTTCAAACTTGGATGAATACCATAAACATCTGAAGAAATCATTCAAAATGTAGATACCTCCCACACAACCTTCCTTGTTTTGATTCAGACGACCTAAGGTAGGCCCAGATATCTGCAATTTAATAATCACCACCTGATGATTTTGATGATGTGGTACACTTGAAAAAACCATGATCAGCTAAAATTTGTGTACCATTAATTTAATGCCTACCATGCAGAGCTCTATGATATCTGGGATGTCTCAGTTACTGTAATTGTTTGAAAGTACAATGGTCCTTCTCTTCCACCTATGACCACAGATTGCTTCTCCCTTCCCTGAAATCACACTTAAAGCTCACAATATTCCTGGGTAGTTGGAGAATTGGGTACTGTTATCCTGTTGTATAGAAGACACTAAAGGGAAGGGTAGTGACTTACCTGAAGGGTCCCAATGATGGAATCCTGATCTCTTCACTCTTGCTCTAGGAACCTGTCTAAAAGATTCAACATCACATGTGGTTCTTCTCTACCAGCTCCTGTTTTGGAGCTCAGAGTCCACACCCTTTTCTGGTGTTCCCCTAGAAGGGAGAGTCAGGGGAACAGACAGCACATGGAATAGAAAGTGACAGGAAGGGAGAGCACATGAAACACAGGGGAAAGGCATGAGCATGTTCTCGCCTGTCCCCACTCAGGTCACTGGAAGCTGTACAGTGATGCTGTACTCTTTCCCAGTTCCATCCCACAGTCCCCTTCTGCACACAGCACTGACATTGAAGCTGTCACATCATGGAAATGTGGGCTCATCCCTGCTTGCTGTTACATGTCCAGGTATTCTCTCTGGTAGTCATGCTATTATGTTAATGCCTGATACACCACATTGCCATTATAAAAGAGGTAAAGTTGGAATGGAGAAATAAAATTTGGTGAGGGCCTAATAGATGCCATACATTGTAGGTTGTTATTTTCAAAATTTCTCTTTTCAAATTCTCAAAGTGATGCTCTGAAGTGAACATCTTTATTCCATTTCTATAGATGGGGAGATAGGCTCTGAGAGCAAAGTATATGCTCAAAGAATTCTAGCAACATGGATGGAACTGGAGAGTGTTATGTTAAGTGAAATAAGTCATACCGAGAAAGACAGATACCGTATGTTTTCACTCTTATGTGGATCCTGAGAAACTTAACAGAAGTCTATGGGGAGGGGAAGAAAAAAAAAGAGGTTAGAGAGGGAGAGAGCCAAAGCATAAGAGACTCTTAAAAACTGAGAACAAACTGAGGGTTGATGGGGGGTGGGAGGGAGGGGCGGGTGGGTGATGGGTATTGAGGAGGGCACCTTCTGGGATGAGCACTGGGTGTTGTATAGAAACCAATTTGACAATAAATTTCATATTAAAAAAATAAATAGCCCACCGGGGAAGGCTCAAAAAGAAGTCTGGGGAGTTATCAAATGGACACAGAAACCAACTTGAATGGGTTAATATTGGCCAATTCTGGGTCAATCTAAGTAAGCATCAAAACACATAATGATAGTAACAGTTGGTACTCTATTATTATTACTCTGAGAAAAGTAAGAGTCTATAAGTCATACTGATATAAATACATAATTAAGGAAAAGGGGAAAGCCCTACTTTATATTCAGATGCCAACTAATAAATCTGGAAGGAATGAGGGAAGTAGAAAAGCAACAGTTGACAACTACCATAGTAACAAATGACTCAGGCAAGAATCATAAATGAATGAACAGTCTGCGCCAAATCCTACAGCAGTCACTGATCCACAGTGGTAACCAAGCTGGCCAAGGAAAGCTGAGAAAAAGAAACAACAACCCTGATTTGGTTTCTAATATATGCTAGGAACTGGATAGGACAGACAAGCACGCACACACACACACACACAGACACACACGCACACACTCTCTCTCTCATCACCCAAGACCTTATCTTATCCTCCCATTCCTCTGCTTTTAGGAAGAAAGTAGCTCTAAAACACCCTTGAAACAGGACACCACACTCACTGGGCCAGGCGGGACCCCAAGGGCCCATGTTTCTGTCTCAGGACACAGCCGAGGCACCGAGTCTCAAAGCAGGAAAGAGGCGACTTGGATCTGGACCCTTTGTCTCCCCACACCCCAGGACGTTTCAGCTCCCACCGCAGGGACCCACATCCTCAGCAGAGTCCCAAACACCTGGAGGCGGGACCTGCTCTTCTGCCAGGTCACGTCTGTCTCTATTGAAAGCGCCATATTGACGTCAGGTTTCTATGGCAACCTGGACGCGCAGGCTGTTCCTCCACACCGGAAATGCCTCTTCGCACCTCTCTACCCCCTGGCTTTTTGCTTGAAAGCAAAACATCTTCCCCCTTCAGGCTACCAATGAGAAAGCATACTAATTAGAAACACCAGATTGGGACCTGGGCAATTGGCAGAACTGTGCTGAGTTTGGTGGAACAAAGCATGTCCCTGCTGTTAAGAATTTTGTTTCCTTTAAAAAGAAACAGTAGGGGGGGCTCCTGGTTAACTCAGTCCCTTGAGCATCGGACTCTTGATTTCAGCTCAGGTCATGATCCTAGGGTCGTAGTATGGAGCCCTGCTTCCTGGCTCCGTGTTGAACGTGGACCCTGCTTGGCATTCTTTCTCGCTCTGTCTGTCTTCCTTCTCTGCTCTCTCTCTCTCAGTCTCTCTCTCTCTCTCTCAAAATAAAACAAAATAGAAAGAAACAGTAAGAGAGTATTATTAGTACATAAAGTCTCAGGGAGGTTTCCATTCCTGGGGTCCCATGTATCATAGGGTTCCTGGAGATCAGCTAACCCTCAGAGGATGAACATGTAAAATCACACGCCATGCTCAGCAGTTCATTATCTTGGCAGAAAAGTAAGAGACTCTCTATAATCATGTGACTGAATGATTTAGGGACACCAAAAGATGGTTTGATGATATTTCCTTACCACAAATCCCTCAGAAATGTCAACCTTTAAAATAGAAATGGCCCCAAAACTTCACTCACTATGTAAATGTATATACATTCTACTTATTAATGTTACATTTCCAGGTGGTTTCTATGGCAATTATGCTGTTTGATTTAGGTCAAAGTCATTTCTTTTCTGGGAGAAGTCTAAGAAGACTAACATTTGTTGAAGTTCTACTACATGCCATATACTGTGTACAGGATTTCTCACAACAGTGCTGTGAGGAAGGAAAGGCATCGTGAAGTCCCTTTTACATATGACCAAAGGAAGGCTAACAAAGATTAAGCAACTATTCCAGCATCACACAGGAAGTTAGGGACAAAAGAGGAGTTCCAGCTCTTGTCCTCATCATAATATACCATGCATTCTTAACAGAAGCAACATCATCTCAAAGTATCTGAAAAATGGTTCTTAGGGGTATAGAAATTTTAGATGGTACTATGGTTTTAGGCCCTAAGAAAGACCAAGGTACATAAACAGGTATACACCACATCGCTGGTATTAAACATTTCACATTCTGCATTTCACATTACAAAGCCTCCATAGAGTGAAGATAATAATAAAAGAAGACTGAGAAACATTGCATATACCCAGTGATCTAATATGAAGATGATGGGCCACCAGAACTATGGACTGGTCATTTTACACACCATCATGGATGCTTCTCCTCAACAACCAATCTTGGTGATGATGGTAGTGATGAGGATGAAGGAGAAGGAGGAGGAGGAGGAGAGGAAGAAGGAGGAAGAGGATGAGAAGGAGGAAGGGGAGGAAAAGGGGAAGAGGAAGAAGAGCAAGAGGAAGAGGAAGAGGAAGAAGAAGAGAGGGAGAAGAGAAGGGGGAGGGGAGAGGAGGAGGAAATTCTGTCCCTGGGGCCAAAAGACCTGAGCATAAAGACCATACAAATTGATTGATTTTTAAGATAGCGGGGGCTCAGTCAGAAGAATAGTTGTTTCCTCTGGGGAAAAAAAATGATTTGGAGAGTAGGATTAATGTTTTAAAAATGAATGTAAACAAGTAGTACTCTAAATTGTATCTCCTTTCATCTTAGCATTCATTCAAGTTGCATGCTATTAAATTTATCGTTTCAGATCAGAATACAGTAAGTTAGGAGATGTTCAGGAAAATCAGGCAAACCTCCTTGCAAATGTGTGCTTAGTAGTTAAACCTGGAATTACTCCAAATTTTTTCACACATTGTCCTGAAGCCACCAGGATTCTGAATGCTCTACTACCCTTGGGAAGCCGATGCTGTCTAGGATACTGCTTAAATTTTTAGAGTGAATTATATTACTTTTAAATTACAATAGTATTGTAATTAAAAACCTTGTGTCTCTGGCCAACAAACAGTGAGGTCCTGAGGCCTCCCGACGAACAGGCATAAGCGTGAGCTTAGAAGTGGATCCTCACCCAATTGACCCTTATGATGACTGTAGCTCCAGGCTATATTTTATTTGCACCCTTGTGGGAGACTTTGGGCCGGAGGCACCCAGCTAAGCCACATCCAGATTTTTGACCCACATAAATAATGAAATAATACATGATTATTACTTTAAGCCACTTTTATTTTGGAGTATGTTGTTATGCATAAACATAACTAATACATATATAATCAGAGAATTCACATAAAGAGCAATATACATGTTCAACAAACATTTTAAAATTATTTATTTAATGAAATAAATACAAATACAGTGCAAACATGGAAATATATTATTTTAGATGAAAAAAGGCAAGTTACAGAGCAATAGATCTAATGTGATTCTAATAGTGAAAAAAAAGCTATGTGTATTTTGTGTACCTGTAACTATATGATAATAATTCACCTATAAAGAGACACATATGATAAGTATACAATAACCTACTGATGGTGAACACCTTGGGGTCAGAGAGTGAGAATCATGCAGAAGTGAGATTCAGGGTAATTTCATTTTATAAATATTATATATATATATTTACAAATATAAATATGTAAATTTATACATAATATATAAATATATACATACATTTAATATATAGAGTGAAATTCTATATTGTTTGACATATAAATAGGACATTATATAAAAGTTTAAAAACAGAATTTACATTTAAAAAGATTAAGAAATAATTTACTAATAATTTTGTTTTGAAAATATATGGAAAGAACACCATTTTCTAGGAAAAAGAAACCTATTAAAATTTTTGATAATGGATCTGTACATTTGAGTGTATTTCAGTGTGTGTTTCTATTGCTGAAATTTGATACTATCTGTGTGATTCTATGTATCAAACTCTATCACCCTAAATATTCATGGGCTCTTTAGCCATGCTGATTGGGGTCAAATCCAAAACGTGTCACTTTCTAAGTGTTCAGGCTTAGGGAAAATACTTAACTTCCCTGTCTCTTATTTTCTTCATCTGTAAAATGATGCATAATCTCACAGTATGTAGTTATAAGAATTAAATGTGGTTATCTGACCCAAAACAAATGTTAGCTAATTTTAATACTTCTATTTTTTATGGGCATTAGTATTCTTGCAAACACTGAAACCTATGATGTAAATAGCTCCTTATTGACATTGA
The DNA here is from genome assembly GCF_018350155.1 of Leopardus geoffroyi. NCBI lineage: Eukaryota > Metazoa > Chordata > Mammalia > Carnivora > Felidae > Leopardus > Leopardus geoffroyi. The sequence continues at coordinate 82,896,702 of NC_059343.1, forward strand.
ATCATATTCAGTATATGCTAGTTGCAAATAAGGCTGGTTTTGATATTATAGGGAGGAAAATATTTTGATTTTTAAAACAAATATCATGACTATTTGCAACAGCAAAACAACAAAAGTAGTAAATGTCTGGGTAAATATAATAGACTATTCATCTCTTCTTGCATTCATTAAATTTTTTTATCTGTTGAAAGCAAGAAATATAACATTTTCTGATGACATTTCAGTGAAGGTAGATAAAATGCATAAGAGAACTACAATACGAAAGGGGGAAGGTAAAGGGACCCACAGCATGGTTGGTAAGGTTGCTACATTGTAATTTGAAGTGGTAAAATACTAGTTTTATATAGTATGTGAAAAGTCAAATAGGTAGTTTTAGGGCAACCCCTAAAAATGTTATACAAAGAAATATAGTCAAAATTGAAATACAAAGATTACAGTGAAGTATGAAGTAATGTTCACATATGCCAAGAGAAATCAAGAAAGGGGAAACAGAGGAGTGAAAAACAGAGGAAACAAAAGAAAACAAATAATGAAATGGTAGACTAAAATCCAAATATTTTAACAATTACTTTAAATGTTAATGACATAAACACACCAATTAAATGAGAGATTGTCTAAATGTTGTACCAACTTTAGAGAGAGAGGTTTTGAAGTTTGAAAAAATTGACATTTTTATTTCAGTTCTATCTGAATCATGGATATATGTTTATATATCTATAATTTGCAGTTTTGTTGTTTCATGCCTACACATTTAGGATTGCTATATCTTCTTGGTGGATTGACCCTTTTATCCTCCTCTGTGTTTGGTAATTTTCTTTGCTCTGAAGTCTATTTTATGTGATGCAAATATATCCACTCTTACTTTCTTAATTTTTTTTTAATGTTTTTATTTATTTTTGAAGGAGAGAGAGAGACACAGCATGAGCGGGTAGGAACAGAGAGAGGGAGACACAGAATCCGAAGCAGGCTCCAGGCTCTGAGCTGTCAGCACAGAGCCTGTGGGGGGGAGGGGGGGCTCGAACTCATGAACCATGAGATCATGACCTGAGCGGAAGTCAGATGCTTAACCGACTGAGCCACCCAGGTGTCCCATACACCCCTACTTTCTTTAGATAAAATTTGTCTGCTGTATATTTTTAAATCCTTTCACTTTATTTTTTTATTTAAAAAAATTAATGTTTATTTCTTGAGAGGGAGACAGAGTGTGAGTGGGGGAGGGGCAGAGAGAGAGGGAGACACACAATCCAAAGCAGGCTCCAGGCTGGCTCCAGGCTGTCAGCCAGAGACTGACACAGGACTTGAACTCACAAACTGGGAGATCATGACCTGAGCTGAGGTGGGAGCTTAACCAACTGAGCCACCCAGGCGCCCCTAAATCCTTTCACTTTCAAGCGACATATATTATTGCATTTGAAGTGAGTTTCTTACAGGCAGCATTGAATTGGTCAGGTTTTTTTTTTTTTTTGTAATCTACTCTGCCAATCTTTGTTTTATAATTTGTATATTTAGATGATTTATATTTACATTTAATGTAATTATCAGTATGTGATGGATTAAATGTAATTTTATATTTTTGTTTTCTGTTTGTTCCCTTACCTTTTTGTTTCTCTATTTTTCTTTCCTCTGTTTACCTATAGGTTGCTTGAACAAATTTTAAAACTCCAAACTTATTTATTTATTGTCTTTTTGAGTGTATCTCTCTGTGTAGATTTTTTGCTATAATCTATAAAAATTCTACTGTAGTTTTTTTCTAACTCATTCATTTCTACTTTAACCTTTACTGATTCTTTTCCTCTGCATTCTTTTAGTTATATCATGGTTATTTACTGGGCTTTTGAATTAAATATTAAATTCATTTATTTTATTTTTTTTAAGTTTTTTTAACGTTTATTTATTTTTGAGACAGAGAGAGACAGAGCATGAATGGGGGAGGGTCATAGAGAGGGAGACACAGAATCTGAAACCGGCTCCAGGCTCTGAGCTGTCAGCACAGAGCCCGACGCGGGGCTCGAACTCACGGACCGCGAGATCATGACCTGAGCCGAAGTCAGACGCTTAACTGACCAAGCCACCCAGGCGCCCCTAAATTCATTTATTTTAAATTTTACCAGTAACACATGTAACCAGGATACCCATTTTTGGGGAGGACACAATTCAACTAATGTTTTTATCTTCATTATATTCTTCCAGTAGTTTGTTCATGCAGGTATTTATATATTTATGCATGTATGCCTGTGTTTATAGATTTATGTACAAATATAAGATCACATATTACATTTAGTTTTATAAGCTGCTTGTCTCAATAATAACATACCTCAAGTCAATGACTGTGAAGAAACATCAGTCTATACCACAGGAATAGTAGGTATACTAATGCCTGATGAAGATATAAAAAAATAAATTAAAATGTCTAGAAGATATAGAAAAATAAATTAAAATGACTAAAGCGTATTATGGGCCATGTACCTTTTATGTATTGAGTCATTTTATACTCACAGTTCTATTATAAGGTAGATACGGTGTTAATCTGCATTTTATAATGAAAAACTGAGGGAGAGGGAGAATAAGAACTTAGCCCAGGATTGTACAGTTAGGGAGCAGTGCAGGCTATGTTTGTATCTAGCACCTCATGCTCTGGAGAAACGTTAAAGATTTGTTGTTAGGTGACAGAATCTGTCCGCACAAACATGCATATTTTAGGAGCTCATTGAAAGTAGCACTCAGTGTGTTAATATATTTACACAAAATTGGTGGACCTAGTGGCAAAAAAGTGGCTTGTGACCATGGTGAGTCCACTTTCGTTACAATCATGGAGACAGAAGCCATATGCAGTGGGATAATGAGTGAGTGGGAAATAAAGAATGTTAACAGGTAATACAGAAAATATTTTAAGGAACTTTGAATAGAGAAATAGAGAAATACAGAGATAATGAGAGATAGACATTGAGAGAAAGAGAGAGATTCTGTGGCTGAATGGGGATGAGGGGTCCAAAGAGAGTTTAAAAAATTTTTTTTCAATGTCTTTAAAGTTGAACAAGTTTAAAAGTTAATGTGAAAGAGTTCTCTGTTCTCAGATTTAATCCTTGAATTTTCCCATATATTCATGTCTCTCTTACTTCCAATATAGAGTTAATGAGACACCTCTATTGGAATAGTATGGGTTTTAAACTCAATATATATTTAGTTAGTAAATAGAATGGGTACTTGTGTGTCAAAGAAATTATAGTAATTCTTAGTTTTTTGCCTCTCAGGATGGCAGCAGACAGCTGGAATCCTGGTGTGACACGGCTGGATAATGCATGATCTGAGGAATCCACTGGTGACTGCGAGACGGGTCCAGTATTCTCCTATAAATATGTGAACATACTGAGCAGTTCAGAAGCAACAATTGAGTAAACACCACAACTTGCTGTCCTGGTGCCATCTCTCACTGAGCTCACCAGATGAGTCAAAGATCAGCCTGTCTTCCCAACATGGGGAACTGGATTAGGGTCTGTCTGCTCATGGCCATGGTGTTGATCAGTCTTCTGAGGTTCTGAATCACCCAAGAAAGTAGAGAATTTCTGTCCCCACAACATTTAACTCAAGACAAATCAGAGACATATTTGCTCCCTTTGTCTGGATGGTTGTCTTCTCATTACAAGAAAACAATGAGAAATGACTTTTAACTTCTGAATCTGCCACCAAGAGAAAAAGATGGTACCCAATTGTGTTTGTCAGGATAGGTTAATAACATAGCATACAATTCTAATTTTTCTTTGGATTAATGTATTAGCAGTTTGTATTAGCAGTTTATCTTCTTTCATAAAACAGTCCAACACCAGTATTACTTGTCAGGTGGTTGTCATGGATACCTTTCCTGTAAGTGGGGATATAGGGATCCAAGTCCTTCCACCTTGTGGCCCTGATATTCCCTTGAGCCTCAGAGCCCTATGATCATTTTTCTGTTGGCAGAGAGTGAGGGAATGGAGTGTTTCTTGGCAGGCTTTTACTGGTCATGTGTAAAAGTGGCAAACATCACTTTTTTCCACATTCCATTGGATATAACACCATTACTCAGGGTTTTAGTTAGAATTCCAAAAGCAGAGAGGGAGGGGAGGGTGGGTGATGGATATTGAGGAGGGCACCTTTTGGGATGAGCACTGGGTGTTGTATGGAAACCAATTTGACCATAAATTTCATATTTAAAAAAATAATAATAATAAAAGAAACAAACGAAAAAAAAAAAAACAAAACAAAAGCCGAACTTAGGTGCTGATTGTTTATTTGGGAGGTAATCTTAGAAAGCAACAGTGAGGTAGGAGGCAGAATGGAGTCAAGAAAGATGTAAAGCCAACATATTGGGGCATTTTTGACATTATAGCTGAAGGTAGGTAATGGGGACTAGGGCTGGCTGGGACCTCCAAGAAGCATACAGAATGACTCCCAGAATTATCTGTCCAAAGGTTGGGAGGCTGGTAGATTTATTCATCACTCCGTGTTCTGTTGGTTAAGAGTTGTTCCTGGTTGCATTAATTCCCATGCAATTCAGGGACGGGTTTGTGTGGGAGTTCCAAGGACTGCTTGAAGCTAATGAGAAGAATTTGAAGCAGGAAAGTGAATGAAGGTAACCTTTTTGAGGTAGGACACTGCTGCTATCAATGCGAGCTCACAGGGAACTGTACATGACAGCTGTGGAAGTGTGCCAAGAAGATGCAATAGGAGGCACCAATATTGCTTGCTACACATGGACTTCACCTAATTACAAAGGGAGGGTAAGCAATGTAGTGCAACTGTGTGCTGCAGAGGAAAAGAAAATTGGAAACAATCTAAATTTTTATAAAGTAGAATATTTAAATAAATTTAATACAATAAGATAAATACAATTTATATAAATTATGAAGCACGTTAGCTAACGGAAAGTTCTCTATAACACGTTTTAAAGGGAAAAGAATCAATTGCAGAGCAAGTCAAATAATGTAATCCTGGATTTCACGAGTGAGATCTGCATTTGGGGAACCATAATTGTATATATTTCATGACCTAGTTGAAATTAGCAAGTAATAGAAAATAGAAAAGTGATGAGGTCCAAGAATTAAATTAAACCCTGGGCCATCCAGTATTAGGAGGGCAAGGGATATATATACATTCTCTTGATAGATGATAGATAGGAAGGACTTTTGGACTGCTTTTTTTTTAAAAAAAAATATGAAATTTATTGTCAAATTGGTTTCCATACAAAACCCAGTGCTCATCCCAACAGGTGCCCTCCTCAATGTCCATCACTCACCTACCTTTACTTTTGTACATATGAGAAAATATCCCTACATTACATGCTTACATATATATTCCCTGAAACTTGATTTCAGTAATTTAAACTATTTCAAAAAGTGTATGAGAATTCCCATTTCTTCACCCCACCTCTATACCTGTCATCAGAATATTTAATGAATCAGAATAGTTAATAAATTTAAATATTCATTTCTAACTGATAAGTGTGTTTCCATGTCTGTGATTTATATTGAAATTGAGTCTCTCCTCTTAAAAACTGAGAACAAACTGAGGGCTGATAGGGGGTGGGAAGGAGAGAGGGTGGGTGATGGGTATTGAGGAGGGCACCTGTTGGGATGAGCCCTGGGTGTTGTATGGAAACCAATTTGACAATAAATTTCAGGGGCGCCTGGGTGGCGCAGTCGGTTAAGCGTCCGACTTCAGCCAGGTCACTATCTCGCGGTCTGTGAGTTCGAGCCCCGCGTCGGGCTCTGGGCTGATGGCTCAGAGCCTGGAGCCTGTTTCCGATTCTGTGTCTCCCTCTCTCTCTGCCCCTCCCCCGTTCTTGCTCTGTCTCTCTCTGTCCCAAAAATAAATAAACGTTGAAAAAAAAATTTCAAATATTAAAAAAAAAAAGAAATTGAGTCTCTCTCTCTCTCTCCACACATATACACAGAGCCATTTTAAAATTTTTTCTTCCATGAATTTTTTGTTCATTTTATTGAGTTCTTTCTATACTTAATTTTTGTCAGGTAATAGGTAATAAAAAGTTATTTCAATACTTTTTTTACTTGAATTCCTTAAATTATTAGTGAGAACTTTTCTTGTAATTATTGACCATCCACGTTTCTTTGTGCACTGTTTACAAATTTTGTTTATTTTGCTATTTTTCTGTAGGGTCTCTTGAGGCACTAATACCCTTCACTCACAGACAGATTTATTGTTTCAACAGATATTTATTAGGCATTTATTATTTGCCAGACACTCCAGCCAAACACCGTATCCCAGATCTTTCTTCTAAGATGTAGATGCTTATATTTACTAGAAATGCCCATTTAGAGAAATAAAGGTATTAGTACCCATCCAGACATGCATGAATTGTCAAGGGAAACATACACTGGTCAAAAAACATTTATCTCTAAGTGCTGCATGACTACAGAGTAAAAAGGATGCAATGTGTAATTTGAGGAGACCACTCGCTCAGGAATAGTCTTTTTGTCATCTCTGTACTAATGGCAAGATTTTTAAAAAATTACATGTTTCTGAGCTTTCATTTACTCATTTTCATAAGGGGAATAATTATATCTATATTGTAAAGAGTAAAAAAGCAAAATATTTTTTTTATTTTTTAAATATGAAATTTATTGTCTAATTGGTTTCCATACAACACCCAGTGCTCATCCCAACAGGTGCCCTCCTCAATACCCATCACCCACCCTCCCCTTCCTTCCACCCCCATCAACCCTCAGATTGTTCTCAGTTTTTAAGAGTCTCTTATGGTTTGGCTCCCTCCCTCTCCAACCTTTTTTTTTCTTCCCTTCCCCCATGGTCTTCTGGTAAGTTTCTCAGGATCCACATAAGAGTGAAAACACATGGTATCTGTCTTTCTCTGTATGACTTATTTCACTTAGCATAACACTCTCCACTTCCATCCATATGGCTACAAAATGCCATATTTCATTCTTTCTCATTGCCACATAGTATTCCATTGTGTATATAAACCAAAATTTCTTTATCCATTCATCAGTTGATGGACATTTAGGCTCTTTCCATAATTGGGCTATTGTAGAAAGTGCTGCTGTAAACATAGTGGTACAAGTGCCCCTATGCATCAGCACTCCTGTATCCCTTGGGTAAATTCCTAGCAGTGCTATTGCTGGGTAATTGGGAAGATCTATTTTTAATTGTTTGAGGAACCTCCACACTGTTTTCCAGAGTGGCTGCACCAGTTTGCTTTCCCACCAACAGTGCAAGAGAGTTCCTATTTCTACACATCCTCTCCAGCATCTATAGTCTCCTGATTTGTTCACTTTAGCCACTCTGACTGGTGTGAGGTGCTTTCTGAGTGTGGTTTTGATTTGTATTTCCCTGATGAGGAGTGACGTTGAGCATCTTTTCATGTGCCTGTTGGCCATCCGGATGTCTTCTTTAGAGAAGTGTCTATTCATGTTTTCTGCCCATTTCTTCACTGGATTATTTGTTTTTCGGGGGTGGAGTTTGGTGAGCTCTTTATACATTTTGGATACTAGCCTTTTGTCCGATATGTCATTAAAGCAAAATATTTCAAGGGTCATACACAGCATATGGTACATTTGGTACTTCACAGATGTTAGTTTCCCTCCTTTCTCACATCCATCTTTCCTTTAAAGGAGATCCCTTTGAGATAATCCAAATAGCATGATTATATTATATATATATAATATATTATAATTATAATATATAATATACATAATATGTAGATTATACATATATAATACACATATATAATATACATATATACATATATATAATATATATATTATACATAATATATATAATATATACACATATGTATGTATATACATATGTGTATATATTATGTATATTATATGTATATATATGTATTATATGTATATATGTATGTATTATATGTATATATGTGTATATTATGTATATTATATTATGTATGTATCCCATGTAGTTTAACAATTTTCCAATATCTTCATTTTGAAACAATGTATTATTATTACAGACATTCACATTAAAATAAGCCAGAATGGGTTTAGTAGACCATGTTTACTTGAATTAGCTTCCCGGTGCTATCGTAATAAACATAAACTTGAAGGCCTAAAACAATACACATTTATTCTTTTCCAGCCATGGAAGCCCTAAGTCCAAAATCAGTTTTACCAGGCTGAAATCAAAGCTGTTGGAAGTTTCTACCAGAGGCTCACTTTTGGAGTCTCTAGGGAAGACTCCATTTTTTCTTGCCTTTTCCAGTGTTTATAATTGCTTTCCTTGGATCATAGCTCCTTCCTACATCTTCAAAGCCAACAGCTTAGCATCATACTTCAGTTGTCACATTGCCACCTTCTGTAGTAAAGGTAAAATGCAGATGAAGTTGTGTTGACTTCTCATTCTATGAACACAACTTCTAATTTAGATCAAATTATTTTTCTTCTAATGTAAAGAAACCTTGAATTCCAAGTTTTTGTGTGCATGTTTAAAAACCAGAATGATAGCTGATAATATGTTGGCTCTATTAACAAAAGCATTCAGGGGCGCCTGGGTGGCGCAGTCGGTTAAGCGTCCGACTTCAGCCAGGTCACGATCTCGCGGTCTGTGAGTTCGAGCCCCGCGTCGGGCTCTGGGCTGATGGCTCAGAGCCTGGAGCCTGTTTCCGATTCTGTGTCTCCCTCTCTCTCTGCCCCTCCCCCGTTCATGCTCTGTCTCTTTCTGTCCCAAAAATAAATAAACGTTGAAAAAAAAAAAACAAAAAAAAAACAAAAAAAAACAAAAGCATTCAGCAAACAATTATTAATAGTTTAAAATCAGCATCATCCTATGATTAAAACAGAAAATCAGTTAGTAACTATAGTGATTTGATATCACTTTAATCAAATTTATGGAATAATAATAATAAAATATTTTTTGAAGTTCATATTCATGAAAGGGAAACATCCAGACTTTTTATGAATGGCACTGTGAATTTAGTTAAAAAATTCAACATTGAGAATAAATTTTTTTGTTATATGGTGATAACATGAACACACATTTTGGTTGAGCAAAACACTGTAGAAACATCAATATTTTACTAAATTAAGAAACATGAAGAGAAAATAATTAGAATTAGTTGTGTCACATACATAATTCATTAACTGTGTAAACAAGATGTTGTATTTTGCAAATGAAAATAGAAATGGTGGTTTCCCATATTTACACATAAAAACACTCATGCACACATATACTCTGTGTGTGTGTGCGTGTGTGTGTGTGTGAGAGAGAGAGAGAGACAGAGAGACAGAGAGACAGAGAGACAGAGAGGGGGCGGGGAGAGAGAGAGAGAGAGAGAGAGAGAGAGAGACTACACAGTAGAAGCTACAACTTGGCAATTTTCTACTTCTCTGGTTGGGTAGTGGTTTCACAATGTGAAAGACAGAAAGGGACAAACATAGGTTACTAAAAAGAGTGTTGTGAACCAAGGGTTATGATGAGTCCATGCATCTGTGGTACATTTAAAAAATGATGAATGCTTCCTTTTTTGCTTTGTAGCTGTCTGACACTCTCTCTAAATAAGAAGAGGTCAAATATTGGAGTGCAAGTTTCAAGTGTGAAGAGAAGTGAAGGGAGAAGGTGAGAAGGAAGTTGGTGAAAGCAGTTTGGGGTATACGGATTTTGAGGTTCCTCAGGGACATTCAAGCAGTGGTAGCCAATAGACAGTTGGCAAAGAGGGTCTAAAGCTCAGGGGAGAGGATAGCCTGGTGATGGAGATTGGAGAATCATCTGTGCTTAGAGGGAAATGAACAGAAATAACTCAGGGAGAGAGAACGTGTGGACTGAGGAGAGAGGAGGCCCAGGAACACAGCTACTCAAGGTGGCAGCTCTACTTTGACGGACACTACCACCAGAGCTCTGGAGTCTGGCAGAGCCTGTCTTGAAAGCAGCCTGTGGGATTCCGTTGCTGAGTGCTCTCGGCAAAGTCGGGTACGCTCCCTGCGATCAGCTGTCACACCTGGCAATGACGTACCTCTCAGAGGGATGCTGTGTGAGGACCTGAGATGCGCGCCAGGTAAAGCACCTGCGGTAAAGAAGCCTCTGGGCTGCCCTCTCGGCGACCCCCTTTTGCCACACTGCTCCCCACCGTCTGTGGCTGGCTGGTCCCTACGGGATGGGGATGAGGGGGCGGAGCGGGGTGGGGAACCGAGCTTGGGTGACGCGGCGCTCACGTGACCGGTCGGGCGCCGACGTGGGCAGCAGCCCCCGCGCCCGCCTGCTCACCCACCCTGCGGTCCGGTGCCTGCGCTGTCCGCTCCCGTCGCCCGCGCAGAACCAGCTCTCTGAGCCGCCCGGGCGGCGGGCGAAGGGCCGGCGGGCTTCGGCGAGCCCGAGGAGGCACAGGCCTGGCCCGGGCCCCGCAGGTCCCGCAGGTCGGTGTGAGGGTGGGTGCTGCCGGCGGCCCCGGGCAGGGGTGGAGGTGGATGGGAGTAGGATCTGGGAGCAGCGCGGGGTGGGGAGGGGTCCGGGAGGTTGGGGAGGAGGGGGACGCGGCGGGGAGGTGGGCAGGTGAGGAGGGAGCATCTTGCAGCAGGCTCTGTCGCCTCCTCGACGCCCCTCCTCTGCGCTCTCCAGCCATTTTTCGACCTGAAATGGGAGGGGGGCGCCCCCGCAGTGCGACAGTGAAATGTAGACAGACATATTCTAGAAATAACCCCCTCTCACACTCTGCACCTACGTGGAAATATTGACCTCCGCAAAAAGAGGGTGAGGGCGGGCGGCTTGTCTGCAGGGGAGGGGGTCACAGAGATCCAAACAGTTTGGACAGCATCCTGGTCTGGAGCCTGAGGCCTGGAAAGTAATGGCGGCTGGGATGCGGGGGAGGTAAGTGAGGGAAATGTTGCATGAGGAGGGCCCAGATTCAGGAAAGAAACATCAATTTGCTGAGAGCAAATTGCTGAGACGCCCTGCCCCTGTCTCCTGTCTGTCTGCAGGTCTGTGTGTCTGTCCCCAGCACTCTGCAAGACTAGAAAAATAGGAGGGGCACTGGACAGGGATGGTGGGGGTGTAGAGAGCAGAACTTGGGCAGAATTTGAGTTCCCCACTGCCCATCCCCCCCACCACATATATTGCAGACACCCAGCCACGCTGAAGGATGGTACAGAAGGCGGTAGGTCCTGCCAGGGAAACGGTCGGGAGGAATGGTAGGGTAAATAATGTGCAGGAGACACTTGGAGGGCTAGGATTCAGGAAAGGGACCCAGGTCTTTGTGCATCCACCAAATGCCCAGCCTTTTTCTCCTGTCTGTCTGCAGTTCTGTGTGTTTATTCTCAGCACTCTACAAGGCTAGAAAAGGAAGAGAAACCTGTCCTGAATTCCTGCAGGTCAGTGAAGTAAGGGGGTGTCTGGATAGGGACCTAGAATGGTGGGGATTGTGGAGGGTACAGCATGGGCAGAATTTGGGGTCTAACCACCCACCTCCCAACACATTTACATTTTACCATGCTGAGCTGTCAAAAAGACAATGGCAGGGCCTGAGAGAAATGGTTGGTTCCTGTATGTGGGAGGAATGGTGGGAGAAGGAGCTTGGCAAAAGGGCACACTTGGAGTGCCAGGCCAGGTTAGGGGAACCCAGATAAGAGTACATAGGTGTGAATATGATCCAGATCTGAATTCCGCATTCTACTCCCAAGCCCTCAGTCTCCCTTGTCTCCTCTTCCTCCCACCCACCCCCCACAGGAAAAGGAGGCAAAATCTCAACATGGAAAAATTCTGCAATGGAAATGAAGGAATGCCTGAGAAGCAAGGAGAGATGGAATACAAAGAACAGCCACAGGATGTGGGAAAGCCAGAAGAAACTTGTACTCTGGAAGACAAGGAAAAGTTAGGAAATGAGGGGAAAACAAATCACAAGGGAAAGACAGAAAATGAAATTCTAAAGGACAACCAAAAGCCAGGGAGTGTGGCAAAAGCAAAAGAAGGAAAGCCAGTGAGCGAGGGAAAATCAGTCAGTGAGAGAAAGCCAGAGAGCCAGGGAAAGCCAAAAGAAGAAGGAAAACCTGTGAGTGAGGGGAAGCCAGGGAACAAAGGACAGCCAAAAGAAGGAGAAGCAGGGAGTGAGGGAGAGCCAAAAGAGGAAAAATCAGAGAATGAGGGAAGGCCAGAGAGCCAGGAAAAGCCAAAAGAAGAAAAACCAGCCAATGAACCAAAGACTGCAGGAAAGCGCCCAGCTGGGGATGATGTACCCAAGAAGGCCAAAAGAAAAACCAAAAAGGGGTTGGCTCAGTGCCTCAAGGAATATAAAGAGGCCATACATGATATGCATTTGAGCAATGAGGAGATGATAAGAGAATTTGATGAGATGGCCAGGGTGGAGGATGAGGTAAAGAAAACCAAGCAGAAATTGGGGGGGTTTATGTGGATGCAAAAAAGTTTACAGGACCCCTTCCACCCAAGGGGCCCAAGGGAACTCAGAGGTGGTTGCAGGGCCCCACAAAGGGGCTTTGAAGACATTCCTTTTGTGTAGTGCCTCTGGAAAGCATTTGCCAGGCACTGTGCTTCAACCTTATGCTAATAATTTGCTTTAGCTGTCGCTCTTGTTATCAGCAGCCTTCTGACCCAACTAGAGCACTCTATCAGTAGGGGATTTTCACCTGTGCATTGCAAAGACATTATAATTCTTGGGGAAATAAAGCAGCTTATAATATCCTCTACAGAATTGGTCCACTTTCGTAAAAAAACATAAGTTTATGTAATACATACGTGCACAGGAAAAATAGAAAATTTGTTCACCAAAAGGTTAACAGTAGTTCTCTGAATTAGTATACGGTGGAGAACTTGATTTCTTTGTTTTCTTTCTACCTGTATGTTTATTTTTTTCCTAAAGAACACAGATTGCTTTTCTCATAAGGAAATGCTAAAATATAAAAAAGGAGAACAATATGGAAAAAGAAATATGAAGATCTGTTCAGTGAATTTATGAAGGCTAGTGGAAACACTTAAAATTTTTGTCAGAACTTAATATGTGAAATTCATATTCCCTCTAGGACTCATATTTAGAAGAATTAACCTGGCAGTTACAACAGACCCATTGTTGTAAAATACAGTCTTGTCTTTCTGAAATGGGGATAATACTAGCCTCACAATATTCCTGAGTAGAACAGATGAAGCAGTGTGTATGTGAGCTATGTTGGTCTGGTTTCTACATTTTCCCCTATGTTAGCAGGACCAAGACCCTCATCAGACATTTAGAAGGGGGATGAGGTACAGCTCACCAATAACCAGGAATTAGTCCAGGAAGTCAAAAGATGGGTGCCACCCTACCCGGGGTACTGCTATGTCTGCTGCACAGTGTGCCTCTTCTCATGGGTTGGGCACACTCTTAAGGTTCTCACTGTTGCTGACAGGCTGATGTCCTCAAGGTGACAAAGTCCAGTTGATTTCCCTGGAGTCCCCAGTAAGCCCAAAACCTGCCTCACACCATATCACCTATAGAAGTGAGGATAAAGCTAGAATTATGCTTACACAAGTGGGTAACATCCCAGTGATACTTTGACACTTAATGGATCTCAGATTTTTTTAGCAAACCAATCCTTTCTGTGTTTGTTGTGTTGTAAATATGTTTTTGTGTACAGCTATCTCTTTACCAGATTCAAATATGGGACATTGAAATAAAATCTGAGTTCCACACACTGGTTTTCTCATCTGTCAGTGCCTTGTCTGCTTGATTCCTCTTTCCTTAGAGGTAATTGTCTCCTAGGAAACTCCTGCCAGGTCCTGCTTTACAAGGTTAGCACACCTACCCACACTTAAGGTTTTTAGAGCATTGCTACTCTAAAGTGGTCAACGGACCAGCTGCATCAGCATCATCTGAGAGATAGAAGTGCAGAATCTCAAGTCTCCATCTTAGATGTACTGAATCAGAATCCTAATTTAACAAGATCTGCAATTGATTTCTGTATGCATTAAAGTTTGAGAAGCACTGGTCTACAAGGAGACTACTTAGCCTCCCCACTCCCACCTTCACATGAAATATGTGCCTAGAAGAATAAATATATGTGCTACAGAAGATACACATCACAGATGATATGTGTTAAACTGTGTTACTGTGTTAAACTGGGGTGTGTTAAGCTTAGTCCCACACTCCCTGAATTAATAGAGCCTGAAACAAATGTAATGAGTCAAGACCTGCAATTTTTTAAGGAAGTAGAGTAGAATAGAATTGATTACAGCCAAATAGGAAAGAATCAGAATATATCACAGGTAGGTAGGTTGAAAATTGTTTTGTGAAATTTGTGTTTCCGTTATGTGTGCATGTGTGTATATATACCCATATATATATATATATATATATATATATATATATATATATTTGTGATTGTGGACTGAAGCTTTTAAAAAAACTAAGAAACAATGCATTGGACTCTGCTTCTCAAAGCACAATCTTTCCTTTCCATAAGCTTTTAAAAAAACTAAGAAACAATGCATTGGACTCTGCTTCTCAAAGCACAATCTTTCCTTTCCATCCTGGTACCTCTAATACCTCGCACAGTGTCTGACAAGTCATAGGTTCCTAATAAAGTTGTAAATAATAATAGGAGTTCTCACCCCAGATCATTTCTTGTCTAGATAAATAACTGTGGACTTCACTAGCAGGGTTTCCTTGCAGTTCCAAATGGAAAACCATGTAGAAGGTTATGTACCACAAACTTAACCCTATCTCATTTTATTAATGCTTGCATGTTTTTTAAAAAAATGTTTTATTTATTTTTGAGAGAGAGAGAGAGACAGAGCACGAGTGGGGGAGGAGCAGAGAGAGAGGGAGAGACAGAATCCGAAACAGGCTCCAGGCTCTGAGCTGTCAGCACAGAGCCCGACGCGGGGCTCGAACTGACAAACTGTGAGATCATGACCTGAGCCGAAGCTGGACGCTCAACCGACTGAGCCACCCAGGCGCCCCAATGCTTGCATGTTTTTAAAGTGTGCTAGTCTGCTACATGTCAGAATCATCAGGGGACTGTTGAAAATGTGAACTCCTGACCCCGACCTCAGGTCTGTTTCCTGTGTAATTCTGATTCATACTAAAGGCTAATGTCCACTGACTTATATGTTCATTATTATTCAGTCATATTAAGTGTGAGTCACCAATAGGTAAGTAGAAGAAAAAAAGTTGTAGTCTATTTTTGGAGAGGGATGGGAAGTCAAGGTCTTTCTAAGGTATAAAACAAAGTTTGGGAGTAAGAACACATAAAGGCAAGGATTAATACATATCTATTGAACAGAATCTGAAAGTGTCTTTAGAGCAAATCACATATATAAACAAAGGCAGATAGAAGTCATCTCATAGTATGGTGTAATTCCTTCTTCAGATGCTATGATAACTATAGCAGCTAAATAGTTCCATTGCTAAAGAAGACTCATGGGACTCCAAATGTTAATGCTTGCAAATCCATAGTTTAGTGCAGAAAAAAAGATTCAGTATAGCAACAGCATTAAGGATCTGTGTCACAGCTAAAAACTGTCTCATAACGAGGGGTCTGGAGTGGCCAGGTGCAAGCTCCAATTCCCCCCTCCCCCCGTCTATAAGATCCCTGGCAATATGCACTTCTTATTTTGGACCAGGCAACACTGATGTGTACACAGAATACCTCAGAACCGGAGAGCACAAATGCAGTCTCAGCCCAGGATTCTCCTACACTGATGGTTATGTAGGCATATTCTTGATATGTAGCTAGCTTCAACAGTAGAGCTCTTGGTGGGAAGATTCACCAAGATCAGGTGCAAATAACCTTGTTACCAATAAACAACAAACTAGTACAAAGCATCCAAAACTCCTCAGACCTATGGTTATAAAACAATATTCTTAGTATATGTAATGCCTTTACTATGGGACAGTACCACACAGGTGCATTTCTTATTTCAGTAGAATAGCTCAGATAAATCCCAGTCAGGTTAACCT
Organism: Leopardus geoffroyi; assembly: GCF_018350155.1. Taxonomy (NCBI): domain Eukaryota; kingdom Metazoa; phylum Chordata; class Mammalia; order Carnivora; family Felidae; genus Leopardus; species Leopardus geoffroyi. Next base: position 82,912,603 of record NC_059343.1, read on the forward strand.
CTAATATTGTTATATGCCTTTTACTCTCTTCCTTGCCATGTAAATAAAGCTGATGGGGTACCCCTTCTCACTGCACACACAATTCCCAGTGACTACTACTAACATGCCCTCACCCCAGTTGCTGGATATCTATCCACCTTCTTATCTGGATTCACTCTCCTCCCTGTTTTATGTCCTGGAGGTCTGGCCTGTATGAACTACATCAAAGGACTCCTTTGTCCTTTGGGAACCAGTGGTGGATAATGTGGTCAGGAAATTTTCCTCCTAGTTTGTTTCCTGCACTGTCATCAGATGCTGAGTCTCCTCTCGAAAGGTTCCTGCAAGGTGGCCCTCTCAACATAGGCTCTATGTCTCCAGAGTTTAGCAAATCCTCTCTCTTCCTTTGTCCCCCAGGCCTAGGGCTGATAATCTTACCTTTACTAGCCATGGAGTATTGTACTGTCCCTGTGGTTCTCAAATACTCTTCTCACACCATTGTATATTGTATTTTTTTTAAATCTCCTTTCACATTTTCTTTCTTTTTTTAAATGTTTATTTATTTTGAGAGACAGAGTGTGAGCGGGGGAGAGGCAGAGAGGAAGACACAGAATCAGAAGCAGGCTCCAGGCTCTGAGATGTCACCACAAAGCCTCTCACAGGGCGCAAACTCAGGAACAGTAAGATCATGACCTAAGCTGAAGTCAGTCATTCAACCTACTGAGTCACCCAGGCACTCCACCTTTCACATTTTCTAATGTGAACGTGCCCCCTGTTTCTGTCATGCTCTTCTCAGATACAGTAGATACCAAAAGTTACTCCAGGAATTGGGTGTCTCATTTGAGGAGTGAAAAATAACCTTCTTACAATGGGGGTCAGGAGAGTGGGGAGCAGGTGTTAGGAGAGGTTCACTGGTAATGGCATGTAGTAGTATCACACTTAATCAAATTAACACCACTCATGGCATGGAATAAAGTACAGAAATCCAAAGTTTTGGGAAATCAAGTAGATGCGTCATTTAAACACTGTGTTGAAAATAATTATCCAAAAGGTTGTGAAGTCACCTACATTCACCTGATGGTCCTAAAGAGTATGCATAGGAAAAAGAAGAAATTGAAAGCTATGAAAATACAATAGAAAACACATCTAGATCACTAGAAAGCCTGCATGACATGTTTGGAGGAGTCCCTCATGTTATGATAGATAAAGCTGAGGACCAAGCCCAGGTACTCAGTGTTGCAGAGTTCCACTGCCAATTAAATATTGTACTTGCTATGGCTTTTACAATAGGGTAAGGGCACATGTACAGAAGGAATAGAACCTTGATGTATCAGATAGAGACTTTGTGTAGACATGCTCTGAAACATTAAGAAATGCAGTGGTCAGAGGGTCAGCAAGCATTTTTGAAAATTTCTGTGTGTCTGTGCTCTGTAGGCTGGAGACAATGATGGAGAATGCTGCAGTGGAATTGGCTACTTGATCTTAATGTGAATTGAAGGGATCCTAGAGTGGTGGAGGTCAGGTGACAGTGCTTAATCGTATAAGACAAGGTGAGTACAATAACCTCAGTAAGCCACAAGAATGAAATGCTAATTAGAGGATGTTTGACCCACAGGGATCTGTGGTGATGGCTAACCAGAGCATTCCAAAAAGTGAAATAATTGGGCAGTCTATAGGATGTTGCTCAACATATTCAGGCAGAAAAAAATTCTAGGTCTGCTGGAAAGTCTAATTTGAGTTGCTATAGTGAGGTTTCTCAACTTCTTTTTTTTTTTTTTTTTCAACGTTTATTTATTTTTTTGGGACAGAGAGAGACAGAGCATGAACGGGGGGAGGGGCAGAGAGAGAGGGAGACACAGAATCGGAAACAGGCTCCAGGCTCTGAGCCATCAGCCCAGAGCCCGACGCGGGGCTCGAACTCACGGACCGCGAGATCGTGACCTGGCTGAAGTCGGACGCTTAACCGACTGCGCCACCCAGGCGCCCCGAGGTTTCTCAACTTCTTACCCAACTAAATGGAAGAGAGGGTACATTTAAGTTAGGACCTTGAAGCCACTGGTGTATACTATAAATCTTCCATCAAACCTTTCCCAATGGAACCTGCAGATATTTTTTTTAGGGTAACTGTGTACTAGGGAAAAGGAAATATCAAGACCTTCTGGGAGTTATTGGCTAAAGACTCTGAACTGGTGCTAACCTCTGTCACACTAAGGAACAGATAGACAACAAGATAAATAATGTAGAAAAGGCTTTAAGAGACTAATGGGACATAGTGGGGGAAAAAATCTATCCTATATGTAATCAAAGTCCCAGAAGAAGAGGCGAAAGAGAATGGGGGAGAAACACTATGAAGAAATAATGGAAGATTCACTTCTATCATGACAGCCTGAGGAGCCCCACTGACTGATACCCAGTGAAAGTGATGAAAATTATATTTAAAAAACCAACACCCATTAAAGTATTTTGAAAATGGTCTTAAATATGATAGGGATATATATGATAAAATAGGCAAAGAGGGAAATGATAAGACCTGAGGTCCCTGGGTGGGGAAAAACACATATTTTGGAAAAATACTGGGAGCTTCTGACCACAGCAAACTCCCTCAAGTGTAAGGATCCACTTAAGAATGTAACAGATACCACCTACTCCCCTCAAGAATTTGACAGTCAAAATACCTAACTAAAATAGGCAAACCATAAAACTTATGTTATTCGAGGGACATTATGACTGTAGTCTGACTCCTCACACAATAGAATTGAGACAATCAAGAATGGACAGCCCTGCACCTATAGTTATCAAGCCAATAAGGGTAGAACCTGAGAAGGAACAAAGGGGACAGGTAGGGGTGGGACCTGACCAAAACCTTATACAACAAAGACCCTTACCTATAGTTGCAGGGTGTTCGCTTTTGAATGCCCCCACTCTGTAAAGAGAGCTTTCATACTTTCTAATCTTATACTCTAATAAACTTTTGCCTGCTGCTCATTTTATTTTATGTCTACCTCTTCATTCTTCAAAACAGTGAGACGACAGACCCCAGGTATTGAGGTAAAAAAATCCTGCAATGCTAAGGACAAACAGCACACAAAGAAACATCTATTCAAGAAAATCTACAAAAATTTAGTATGGTGAGAGCCTGTAATATTTGAACCAAGACAGTTCCTTCATTCCCCACTTTCCAAGCTCAATGAGGTGGATACATCCTTCCACACTGCTAGAGCCAAAAACACAGGGCTCCCTCTCCCCCAGATCCCATCAGAGGGCCTTCTTCACAAGTAGAGCAGGACTTTAGCATTTCTTACCCTTATCCCAATTGTCTGTTGCTGAGACTAAGTCCTGTATGAATTCAGCTGAGAAGTGGGGCTTCCTTCTTCTACCCAACTCCCACTTGTGGAACAGAGAATGTACCTTGGGCATAGCATGCCTAGAATATTTGTGGCCCCAATGTCCCTTGCCTCAGTTTATGAGGCAGTGGTACTATTGCAGGAAAGGTAAGCTGAGAGGACCTCAGGCTGCTGTCCCCTTTCACTGAGGGCTCAGATCATACAACATGAGTTATATTCAGAAAGAAGCTATCCATTGCCCCATCCCCAGTTCCAGAGCCCTTTCTCAGAGATTTTATCAGTGGAATAAGCAAGCCATAAAATAGCTCCTTATCTCTTCCCAAAGGAACTGACTTCATCTACAATGAAGGATGAAGAATTTTAAGCCTAAGGGCACTCTTAAGAAGGGTGATTGTTGTGGTGAAAATAAATTGGAAGAATATTCATGGATCTAATGAACATAGAGCCTAGACTGTGGCCTGGCTGGTTTGCAGTATAGACCTGAAAAATAAGACAGCTCGAGGAGCCTCTGGAGTCAGAACAAGTATCAAATACTGACCTCAGAAATTACCCATGGAAGGAGCCACAGTTTGATTGGATTAGTTTGTAGAGAAATTTATGCCCCAGGGCACTGTTGAAACAATAGAGCAATCAGCTCTAGTAATTAGTAGAGATTGACAGCTATGTGTCAGGTAAACAGTGAAGGAAAGCTCTACCAGTACTACTGTGATTCCAGTAAGTCTGTGTTCATACCCAAACTTGAACCATCAGATGATTAACACTGTGTGGGGGGATAGACTTTACTAAAATAGTCCAGCCATTCACTAAACAAATAAACAAGTAGATAACAATAACAAATCATGGTGTGTGTGTGTGTGTGGGGGGGGGGAGTATCCAGAGTTGCTATATTATTTAAAATGTTCAGTTTGCAGCAAAAATTATGTGACATGCAAAGAAACAAAAAAGTAAATTCAAGTACTGGGAAAAAAGCAAGCAACAGAAACTGGGAGAGTGACCAGGTATCAGATCTAATAGAAAAGTATTTCAAAGATGAATAGGTATAGATATGTATATTTGTAAATATATATATATATATATGTATATGTATATATAATATACATATTTTATGCATATATATAATATACATATATATTTTCCACAGAACTAAAGGAAATCATGATTAAAGATGTATAGGAAGGTATAATGACGATGTCATATCCAAAAAAGAATATGAATAAAAATATAGAAATTATAAAAAGAACCAAATGGAATTCTGGAGATGAAAAGTACAATAACTGAAGTAAAAATTTCACTACAGGGGTTCAACAATAAATTTGAACTGGCAGAAAAAGAGTTGGAAAACTTGAAGATAGATCAATAGAGATTATGTAGTAGAGAAACAAGCATGAAGAAAATGAACAGAGCCTCAGAGAAATGTGACACACCATTGGGCATATGAGCATTATATGTAAGAGTAGTACCAGAGAGAAGAGAGAGAGATTATTGGACTAACATATAGGAATTTACTATATGTGTAATATATTTGCTAATAACAGCACAGAGGAGGTGAATGGGAGTAAAGCTCTAAATGGCTGAGGAAATAACTACAGATAATAAACTAATAATTATAATGATATATTATTGGCTTTACAACATTAATAAATGTAAAATATAATGAAAATAGCACAAAGGGGTTATAAGGGAATAGAGCTATATAGTAATAACATTTTTATGTATCACTGGAATTAAACTGGTATGAATCAGAAGCTGATTATGATATGTTAGGATGTATATGGTAAACTTTACAGCAACCACTAAAAAATAAGTGAAAAATGTTGTAAAAGATATTAAAGTATAATACATTTAAAAATAACCAGGTAATGCAATATAAAGCACTGAACGAGGAATAAAGGAAAGGATACGATAATAGAAAATAAAAAGTAAAATGGCAGAAGTAAATCTAGCTATATCAACAATGAAATTAATTATGAATGCATTAAACACTCCAGTCAAAAGGCACACATTATCAAACTGGATTAAAAAAACACAATCAGCTATATGTTGTTTATAGGAGACACGCTTTAGATTGAAAGATACAAATAGATTGAAAATAAGAAGATAGAGAAAAGTATATTGTCCAAACAGCAACTACAAGAAAGCTGGAGTGCCTATACTAACATTGGACAAAAGTGATGCTAATATAAAAATTGCAACTGAAGGTGGGGCACCTGGGTGGTTCAGTTGGTTAAGCGCCCGACTTTGGCTCAGTCCATGATCTCACAGTTCATGGTTTCAAGCCCTGCATTGGACTCTGTGCTAATGGCTCAGAGCCTGGAGCCTGCTTTAGATTCTGTATTTCCCTCTCTCTCTGCCCCTCTCCGCTCATGCTCTGTCTCTGTCTCTGTCTCTCTCTCGAAAATAAACATTAAAACATTTTTTTAAACATTGCAACTGGAGGTAAAGAGAAACATTTTATAATGATAAAAGGGTTAACCTATCAGGAAGATATAACAATTTATTAACATTTACACATTTAATAATCACCAAAATACATGAAATGAAACTGACAGAAATAAATGGAAAATAGACAATTTAAAAACAATACTTTGAGACTGCAATGCTGCATTTTAAATAATGGATAGAAAAACTAGACAGAAAATCAGCAAAGAAATAGAAAACTTTAACCACACTGTGAAACAACCATGCCTAACAGATATCTATAGAACACTCCACCCAACAACAGAGTATACATTTTTTTCAAGTGCCCATGAAACATTCTCCAGGATAGGTGATATTCTACACCATAAAAAAATCTCAGTAAATGTAAAGGATAAAAATAATGCAGTGTATGTTCTCCAACCACAGTGGAGTGAAATTAGAAATCTATGGCAGGAAAAAACATTGGGAAACTCACAAATATGTGAAAATTAAACACCACACTCCTAAATAACCAATGGCTCAAAGAAGAAATCAAAAGGGAAATCACAACATGCCAAAATTTGTGGGATCCAACTGAAGAAGAAAGATCTCAAATCAATAACCTATCCTTACACCTTAGGTCAGAGCAAAAAGAAGAGCAAATTATACATGAAGCAAGCAAAAGGAAGGAAATAATAAAGATTATAATGTAAATTAATGAAATGGAAAAGAGAAAAAAACAATAAAGAAAATCAGTGAAACCTAAAGATGGTTCTTTGAAAAGGTCAACAAAATTGACAAACCTTTAAATTGACCAAGGTAAAAAGAGAGACTTGAATAACTAGAATCAGAAGTGGAAGAGGGAATGTTACTATCAACCTTAAAGAAATAAAAAAATATATATATAAAGCAATACTAGACCAATTGTATGCCAATAAATTAGATAATTTAAATGAAATAGAAAAAATCCTAGAAGGACATAAACTACTAAAATTGAATCAAGAAGAAAGAGAAGGGCTCCTGGGCAGCTCAGTTGGTTAAGTGGCTGACTCTTGATTTTGGCTCAAGTCATGACCTCACAGTTCGTGGGGTTGAGCCCCTTGTCAGGCTCTGCACTGACAGTATGGAGCCTGCTTGGGATTCTCTCTCTCCCTCTGTCTCTGCCTCTCACCAGCTCACTTGTGTGTTCGTTTGCTCTCTCTCAAAATAAATAATAATAATAATAATAAACATAAAAAAATTCCACAGATTTAAGAAGAAAGAGAGATTTCTACAAGGTGGCAGGATAGGAACATTCTGAACTTACATCTTCCCATGGATACCTCAAATCTACAGCTACATATAGATAGATCTTTTTCCTCTGAAAAAGATCTGAAAACTAGAAGAATTGCTTCTCCACAACAAGGGATAAAAAGATCACATTGAGATGGGTAGGAGAGACAGACAGACATAGTTTCCAAAAACCCCACCCCCAGTACAGTGGCACACAATAGTGAGGGATATCACCAGTCCTGCATATTTCTTGGAGAAGTGATGGGTTGGTGCCCCACATCAGGCACCCCAAACCCTGGGATCTGCAACAGAGACAAGCTCCTAAAATGTTTGGTTTAGCAAACCAATGGGGCTGATGTCTAAGGGGCACAATGCATAGGAAACTGAGATTCCCCCTTTAAAGAACTCATGTGTTGTCTCACTCATCCTGAGACCCATTAAAAATCACCTCGACTAAATGTGAAGGAGATTCATTTGCTAATCCAAAAGCATCTGCTGGAGGGGCAGGGGACAGTTGGAACACTTCCCAGAGATGGAGGCACTAGCAGATGCCATGTTTTGCACTGTCTACCTACCCGACCAGTACAGGTGGTTGAGTTCAAATGCAGCACCCTTCTGCCACCCTGCTAAGACATGTTGGGGGTGAGCAGTTGTGGCACTATCCTGCTGCTTTGCTGAATCCAGAGAGCATGGGGGACTGCAACACTCCCCCTACTCTGTGGCCAGTGCTGGGGAGTGAAGGCAATCATGGCATTTTCCCACTCCTAGCTTAAAGCTGGCACATGGGGACAGAAAAAGCACTGCCTTGATACATTTCTGAAGGCCATAGGCATGCAAAGTCAAGACATTTTCCCACTGCCTTTCTGAAGCTGGCAAGCATATCCTACCTCCTACACTCCTCAGCTGCCTAGCTAAAGCCAGAGGGAGCATGAAATTCACACAATGGATCCTTCTTGATAACCTGGCCCTAGTGGCCAATTGACTGGTGTTCCTAAACCTCATGGGAATGTAACAATCAGAAAGACAGTTCTTGGTTGGCTACCACCCCCAGGGTGCTGAACAGACAACAGACTGAAACACAACCCCAGTCTTCCTATGAAAAAAGCTTATTTACTTAGCTTTGAGCTTTAGCCTGAAGGACAGACTTCAGATTTTCCACACATCTAGGGGCTAAGGAAGTGCTCCCAGGAACTGTAAGCAGAAAGATACCCCATCTTTGCATACCCCATAGGCCTTGCTACACTTTGATGAGACCTCCCAGAAAGGAGCTTATATACATATCTGAAACCCTGATTTTTGCAACTGTTGTCCAAAGGAAATTTCCAGATTTTCTGGTCTGGAGGCTAGTGGGGATAATAATTGCAGCCTGACAGGACTGTAAAAATTTACATAATTTAAAAGCTGCTGTCTGCCTGTGGTTTCCAATCAGCTTGAACTAGGTGCTAAATGAGATTCCTGCTTTTGGAGCACTGACATGTCTTGGCACACTTCCAAAAGTGGGAACACTTCAAGAATAAATCAGGCAGTTTAGATAATCACAAAGATTTAAGAGAAAAACAAGAACTAGAGCAAGGTTGAATAAGATGTTTCATTATCTACCTAAAGCTAAGAGACTCCTTCAAGACTAAGAGAGGTAGCTATTTTGCCTAATACTTAGAAAAAAAACACAGACTCAGGAAAAATGAAGAAACAGAGAAATATGTTTCAAATGAAAGAACAAGACAAAACCTCAAAAGACCTTAATGAGAATGATCATAAGGAAACTATCACACTCAGGAGAATAGTGGATAAACACAGTGAGAACCTCAACAAAGAGACAGAAAATATAAAGAAAGAAGCAAACAGGAGTCATAGAGCTAAAGAATACAATAATTGAACCACCAAAAATACACTGGAGGTGTACAATAGCAGACTAGATGAAACAGAAGAACTAATCAGCAAGCTGGAAGACAAAGCAATAGAACTCATCTAGACAGGGCATCAAAAAGAAAAGAATTTAAAAAATGAAGATAAGTTAAGGGACCAATAGGACAACATCAGTCAGAATAACATTCACATAATAGGGGTCCCAGAAAGAGAAGAGAGAGAAGAAAAAAACAGAAAACTTATTTGAAGAAATGATGGCTAAAAACATCCCTCACCTAGGAAAGGAAACAATCATACAGATTCAGACATCCCAGAGAGTTCCAAATAAGATGAACTCAAAAAGATCCCCACTAAGACACATTATCATTAAAATGTCAATAGTTAAAGAGAGAATCTTAAAAGCAACAAGAGAAATAAAAAGTTGTTATATACAAGGGAAACCCCATAAGGCTATCAGAAGATTTCTTAGCAGAAACTTTGAACGCCAGAAAGTAATGGCATGACATATTCAAAGTGCTGAAAGGAAAACTTCCAGTCAAGAACTCTCTACCTGGCAAGATCATCATTCATAATTGAAATGATTATGTCATCTATAATCATAATTCATAATTGAAAGAGAGATAGAGGGTTTTTCTTACACAAGCAAAATCTAAAGGAGTTCATCACTACTAAACCAACCTTATAAGAAATATTAAAAAACTTCCTTAAGCTGAAAAAAATGGAACTAATTAATAAAAAGGAAACATATGAAAGTAAAAATCTTACTGGAAAAGGTAACTATATAATAAACGTGGATCAGTCACTTAGAAAGCTACTAGAAAAGCTGAAAGACAAAAATAGTAAAATTAAATAAAGTTACAATAATTACTTTAAGGATATATAAAATAAAAATTTGTAAAATATGACATTGAAAACATAAAACATAAAGAGGGGGCAACAGTATAGCATTTTGAAATGTGTTAAAATTTAAGTTGCTATCAACTTAAAATAGATAGTTATTTACATAGGATGATGTAGGTGAACCTCACAGTAAACACAAAGCAAAACCTCAGCGTAAATACTCAGAAGAAAATGTGAAAATAATCTAAACGTAACACTAATGAAAGTCATCAAACAACAGGGTGAGAGTAAGACAAGAATAAAGGAGCAAGGAAGAACTACATAAGCAGCCAGAAAATAATAAAATGGCAGTAAGTAATACCTATGAATAACTACTTTGAATGTAAATGGACGGAATTTTCTAAGTAAAAAACATAGAGTAGCTGAATGGATTAAAAAAAATCAAGACATATGCTGCCTAAAGAGACTCACTTTAGAAGTAAGCACACACACAGATTGAAAGTTAAGGGATGACGGACACCTGGGTGGCTCAGCAGATTAAGCATCTGACTCTTGGTTTCGGCTCGGGTCATGGTATCACAGTTTCATGGGTTCAAGCCCCACATTGGGCTTGGTGCCGACAGTGCGGAACCTGCTTGGAATTCTCTGTCTCCCTCTCTCTCTGCCCCTCCCCTACTCATGCTGTCTCTGTCCCTCTCAAAATAAATAAATAAACAGTGACTCCTGGGTGGCTCAGTCAGTTAAGCATCTGACTTCAGCTCAGGTCATGATCTTACAGTTTGTGAGTTCAAGCCCCGTGTTGGCCTCTGTGATGACAGCTCAGAGGCTGGAGCCTGCTTAGAATTCTGTGCCTCTCTCTCTGTGTTCCTCCCCAACTTGCACTCTGTCTCTGTCTCTCTCTCTCAAATAAAATAAAAAGATTAAAAAATAATAAATAAATAAACTTAAAAGAAAGTTAAGGTATAAAAAAAAAGATATTCCATGCAAATGGAAACAAAAAAAGTGCATATACTCAGACAAAGTAGACTTTAAAACAGAAACTTTAATAAACGACTTATTATCTTGTTGTACTCTTGGATCAATCTAACAAGAAAACATAACAATTGGAAATATCTATGCACCCAACACTGGGGCAACTAAATACATGAAGCAAACATTAATGCAACTAAAAGGAGAAATTGATGGTAATACTGTAATAATAAGGAAAATTAACACCCCACTTACATCAATGTATAGATCATCCAGACAAAGTCAATAAAGAAACATTAGCCATGAATGACACATTAGACCAGATGGACCTAATAGACATACACAGAACTTTCCACCTAAAAGTGACGGAATACACATTCTCTCAAGGGCACATCGAACATTCTCAAGGATAGATTACATATTAGGCCACAAAACAACTCTCAATAAATTTAAGACAATTGAAATTATGTCATTCATATTTTATGACCACAGTGGTATGAAACTAGAAATAAATTATAAGCAGAAAACTGGAAAAAAACATAAAAACGTGGAAATAAAACAACATGCTACTGAAGAAAGAATGGTTCATCAAAGAAAACAAAGGAGAAATCAAAAATACCTACACACAAATGAAAAAAGAAATATGACATATCAAAATCTATGGGATGCAGTGATTTTGAGAGGGATGTTCATAGAAATAGAGGCCAACCTCAAGAAACAAGAGAAATCTCAAATAAACAATTAAACTTTACAAATAAAGGAAATTGTAAACAAATGAAGCTTAAAGTTAGTAGAAGGAAGAAAATAATACAGATAAGAGCAGAAATAAATGAAACAGAGACTAAAAAGACAATGGAAAAGATCAGTAAAACTAAGCTGGTTCATTGAAAAGGGAAACAAAATGACAAATCTATACTCACCAAGAAAAAAAGGAATGAACAGGTTTGTGGTCGATAGAAGGGAGGAGAATGGGTAGGGGAAAGAATGAAAGGGATCAATAAGTAAAAACTTACAGTTATAAAATAATTTTCAGTTATCTTATAAAATATTTATAAATATTTTGCCATCTGTGGTAACAGATGGTAAATAGATTTAATGTGGTGATCATTTTGTAATATATGAAAATGTCAAGTCAGTATGTTGTACACTTGAAACTAATATAATACTGTATGTATTTTATACCTCCATGAAAAAGCAGAAATAGATTATATGAATAGACTTGTAACAGGTGAAGAGATTGAAGTAGTAATAAAAAAATACCCACAAATAAATGCTCAGGGCCAGAAGGCTTCACTGCTGAATTCTACCAAACATTTAAAAAAGAATTATCACCAAATCTTCACAATGAGAGAAGTCAGAGGTTAGTAAATTCTATGAGATTGAGCTAAATTTTTTTTATCTTTTGTGGAAAAATCAATTCCTTGGTTGAAAAATATTTTGGTGATTTTGTGTATGGCACTATTCAGGCAACTAAGACATGATTATGCTGGCAGAAGTGTCATGGACAGTAAAGGCAACTCTTCCACTGATATGAATATCTATTACTTTTAGGAATAAAATTATGCCTCCTCTATTCTATGAAAGAAGGGCTCCAATATAATCAATTTACCAGTAGGCAGCTAGTTGGTTGCACCAGGAAATTGTGCCAAATATACGGGTCAGCATTGTCTTCTTCTGTGGGAGTTTTGAACACGTAGCAGTGGCAGTAGCCAGGTCAGCCTTGGTAATAGGAAGGCAATGTTGCGGAGCCCAGTCATAGTATCCAACTCTGTCACCATGACCACTTAGTGTATGGGCCCATGGAGTTTCAGATGGAGAGAAATATCTTCAGGAACTGTACTTAACAGATTATACCTAGGATCCTCACCCATATCTGGTTTAGGTGATTTAGATGATGAGATTTTGACTTTTGAGCTAATGCTGTAAGGGAGTGAGATTCTTGTTAACCTTGGGAGAAGGTGAATATGTTTTGCATTTGGAAAGGACATGAATCCTCAGGAATCAGGTGGACTGTGGTATGCAGAATTTTAAGATTGCCTACCAAATTGCCAGCTGGCATTGCATATATACTTTTCTTCTAGTTATTTAATCACATACTAATTCATGTGTTTCTGTGAAGCCATCCTGCAGATGTAATTAGGGTCTCAGACCAGTGGAGTTTGGGAAAATTATCTGGGTAGGCCTGTTGTAATCACATCATCCCTTTAAATAGGGGTCTAGAGTCAGACACAGAGAAGTCAGAGATTAGAAGCATGAGAAAGAGTCAATATGCTATTGCTGGCTTGAAGATGGAGTGAGACTTGTGGTAAAGAATGCAAGCTTTTATACGCTGAAAACAGTTCAGCAGATAGCCAGCAAAAAAAAAAAAAAAAAAAAAAAAAAAAAAAATGTGGTACCACAGTGCTACAGCTGCAAGGAACTGAATTCTGAAAACAACATAAATGAATGTGGAAGCAGATTTTTCCCCAGAACTTCCAGATGAGAACTCATTGTGGCTGACACTTTAATGTCTACCTTGTGAGACCCTGAGCAGAGAGTGCAATCATGCTGTTGTGTGGTAGTTTGTTGTGCAATAGTAAATAATTATATCATGGGATACAAATACCTGCACTGTTATTAATTTTCCAATTTAATTCTTTCCAAAGTCCCTGACCAATCTTTTCATCATTGCATATGTGTCAGAGTAGATCCATACCTACAGACATGAGTTTTATACAAAGAGAACAGCTACATGAACCACATAGCTTTCTACCCACTGGTAACATGTTTCCTTCCCAATGTTTTTCTGAGTCATTACTGAGTGGGGTTATAATGCAGCAGACATCTACTTGCATCTATTGTCAACATATCAAGAAGATACATCCATAAACTGGATCATCTTCTAACTGGTAATGAAGAACTCTCATGAGGCCATACATGATGGTTGAGAGAGAGAGACAATGAAGTAGCAGTAATAGGTATCATGTAATTTACTTGTGCCTTCCTGATGTACCCAAGCCCAGCCCTTTAGATCAAGTTGCAGTTGCTCACACAAAACTCTACTATTCAACAGAGTAAATAGAAACAAGTTCATAATGGGTGTCTCATTCATACAGAAAATTAATACCTCATTGTTAGGTGCTCAATCTCTACCAGGGTCTGGTAGGAAGCCCAACTGAGCAGCTTCCCAAATACAGACTAATTGCTAAAAGAAGAGGGCATGGTTTGCTCGAAAACACTGGGAGTGTGGTTTTTAATTCTATTATTGGGAATTTTTAAGGCTTCATAGACTCTACATAGCAGGAATGTAATACACTTGAGTCTGCAGGTCATGAGGCTGAAGTGTCAGAGAAGCTTGCACTATAGCCCATAGACCTTTTTCTTGCTCTGGGTACCACTCAAAATTGGAAAACCTATGGAGTTGAAGCAAAAAACCAATGTGATAGATGTTGTCTCTAAAATCTAAGGCCCTGATTCCCACAGGCTAACTGGGGAAAGATCATCTACAGGTAGCTCAACTGTTATCCCTCCAGGGCAGCTCCTTACCCTGGCCTCTCACTCTGGCAGACATACCGTTCTTTTGTGAGGCTGTGCTCTTGTGGCATATACAGAGTCCTCCACTGGATCCTTTTACAGCACAGATTACACAGTTGTTTAATTTCACTTTACAGAGTCTATCTTCCTGGGATTGAGAAACCCCACTGTCTCCAGCTGGTGGCTCTCCTTGGTGCTGCTGAGTGTGTGTGTGTGTGTGTGTGTGTGTGTGTGTGTGTGTGTGTGTATTCTTACTAATGGCAAATCTGGCTGTGAATTGCAGTAGGCTCTATCCATTCTGTGAAGCTCATGGTTCCCTGATACTTTTGGAAATGTAAGTAAACCCTGTTAGACAATTAAAATTATTTGTCCAAAGTTATTTATGTAGACAGGGATTAGGCTTGGGGAAAAATTGGGGTTCCTGAATTAGTCATTATTATTTATGCTTTTTATTAAATACCTACAATTTGTCAGCTACTATGCTGGGCACTAGGGATACAAGTATGAAATGGACTAGATAGGATTTGAGATGCAAAGAGTCCAGTGCAGTGTATCTCAATTTTTTACAACCACAGCCCACAGTAAGAAATATATTTTCTCATCACAATTCATGTTACACCCACATCCACCTCCCCCCACACACACACGCATACTGAAACACAAATTTTACATGATATTCACCATAGGTGCAATGCAATTTTATATTTTCTATTTGACTTTATTCTATCTTATTTCATTAAAAATTTCAAAGTCTTGACCCACTGAGTTGGTTTCAAGACCTACCAATGCATGGAAGGGTAACTGCAGTTTGGAAAACGTAGGTCTATTTAATAATTTGTAATGTGTATCTTATATGGTGCATATATTTATCTTTTCAGGCACATATTTTATGGGAACATGGGAGTGGAGAGTCTGAAAGAGTCTCCATCTAAGCCAGTGGTTCTCAAACTTCAGCGTGCAAAGGAATCACCAGGGGATCTTGCTAAAATTGAAGATTCTAACTCAGTAGGTCTGAGGGAGGTCCTGAGATTCTGCATTTCTTTTTTTAAGCTTATTTATTTATTTTGAGAGAGAGAGAAAAAAAACATGCACAATCAAGGGAAGGGCAGAGAGAGAGGGAGAGAGAGAGAATCCCAAGCAGCCTCCATACTGTTGGTGTGGAGCCCAATGTGGGGCTTGAAATTATGAACCATGAGGTCATGACCGGAACCCAAATCAAGAGTCAGACACTTAACTGACTGAGTCACCCAGGCACCCCGTGATATTTTGCATTTTTAATTAACTCTCAGGTGATACTGATGCAGCTGGTCTATACACAACATGTTCATGAATAAGGACCTAAAAATTAAATATGTTTAAGGGTCTGCTGAATTGCTCATGAGGGGCCTGACAAGTTTCCTGGGAGAGAATTCAACCTAGGAAAGAGAGTTTGAAGATATTAACCTGTAAGAATAGCACAGCTTTTATCATACAGATATATTTTTTTTTCCTGGTCTAGCTTGCGATATCTGAATTTGACGAGGATATTCATGTATGCAAAAACACACAAACTAAAAAATACACATAAATGGTCATTTTGCTAAAAAAAATAACAGATATTAGAGTCCCAAGTAGCACTAGCATTCAGCTGCTAACAGATAACTGAATAATTGTAATTCAAGTGGGAAAAAGCCCATCCACACTTCTATAAGGGTCAAGGGTGGGTGGGCATTTGTTCTAGAGAAATTGATAGGGTTTTGGCACCTTAAGGCCTCCTCCTCATTAGACAGTATCAGTAATGAGTACAGTACCCAGGAGAAAGGGCACAGAGCTCAGTGGACATGGAAGTATCCAGGAGACAATTGCATTCATGTTCTAGCTGCCTAGACTTGTTACCAGGCACAAGTGAGACCTCCCTCAGTCCTGCTCCAAGTGTCTGATTCCATTCACATACCTGTTCTTGCATGGGAATGGTGTGGGAGCCATTTGTCCCTTAAGTATCTGGTAGAGGCTGGGTGACAACACAGCTCACATCCTCAGTACCTCATCTGATCCACTTGGCAGGCCCATGAAGCAAGTAATATCCCCATTTCACAAATGACAACACTGACCCTTACAGAAATGGGTCTAACTGCCAGGTGGATTCCTCTAGCTATTAGTCCCAGAAAATGGGAGTTTTACCTATTATCGTATGTTCTAACAACAGGAATTTTAAGTATCTTCACTGCCCTCTTAAACTCATTAAACAGTTCAATCATGTATTATTTTCTGGTTTTAGTTATTTTTTAATTATGAAAAACATAATTCATATATCCTTTAGGAAAAAGAGACGAGTGAACAAATAAAAAGAATCACACATGGTGGGAGCCATAGGACGGTACAGGACTCAGGAGGAGCAGCAGTGATCACTGACATGGTTACAACTAGGGAAAGACATGGGGATGGGCATGCACACAGGGGAATGGCACAGAGGTACCTAACCAAACCATGATGTGGTTGAACTCATTTTTGAGTAAAGGTGAGGCCTACTTTGACTACCATACAGGAAAAAATACTGTCTACTTTTTAGTGTAACACTCTTTCAGAGTCTTCTCTGTGAACAAATGCATTATGCCAATATATTTTTACAAAAATGGGCTGATACTGTATATATGGTTCTGCAAATGGTTTTATCTTTATTGTTATTTTACAATGTACCATGAACATCTTTTCCATGCACATGGGTGAAAATCCCCTACTAAAAGACAGAGGACACTGTAGTTGGATCAAAAGGCTGCTGGTAACCAAGAGTGACACCTAAAGCAAAGTATCAGCCTAAGTTTAAAGCACATAGCCTGGCAAATGCCTGCCAGGAAAAGCAGGATCAGCAATATTCTCATTAGAGAAATCAGAAATGAACGCCAAAGACATTAAAGATATGGGATATCATGTAAGCCCCTTTGGCCCCTACCTCCGCCCCTCATTCCCCTGACACCCCGCTGCCCCCTTGGGGCAAAGGGATCCTGTACATCTCTTTGCATCCAATGAAAACCACCCATTTTCTGTTTTTTCCTTAGCTCTTCCTGAGCCCTTGACACATCTCCACATTCTCTCATCATTTCCTCACTGCCCAAGTGCCTTTCCTGTAAGTCCTCCTGATAGTCCTTGGGGGAATCGTCTGTCCCCCTGTCCGTTTTTCTTTTTGCTTTCCTAGGCACATAATCTTCAGCTGGGCGCTTTTCGGCAGCCCGCGACTCACTCTCAGCCTTTGCCAGGGATTCTGGCTTGCCCTCGCTGTGTGGTTTTCCCTCATTTTCAGACTTGCCCTGCTTTTCTTGCTTTCCCTCATCTTCTGGTTGTCCCTCATCACCTGGCTGTCCCTCATTCTGGAGCTTTCCCTCATGCCCTGGCTTCCCCTCCACTTCCAGCTTTTCTTCCTCATCTGATTTTCCTTCATCTTCTGTATCTACTTCATCTTCTGGCTTTCCCTCGATTTCCAGCTTTCCTTCATTTTCATTGTAGAGTTTTTCCATGTTGAGATTTCCCCTTCTTTTCCTGTACTGGGGGGTGTGGTGAGGTGGTAAGGGGAAGAGAAGATAAAGAAGACAAGGGAGACTGAGGGCTTGGAGGTGGAATGCAGGTCCTGATAGTACTGGCATCTTTCCCCTTGGCTGGGTTCCTTTGACCTGGCCCAGCCCTCCAAGTGTGTCTTCTGCCCACCCTCTACCCCACAATTCATCCCACACTTGAGAGCCAACCATTTCCTTGGCAGGCCCTACCATCTTCTCTACCATCCTAAAGCGTGGTGGGGTGTGTGCAATATATGTGGTGGGGGATGGGCAGTGGGGCTCTCAAATTCTGCCCAAGCTGTGCTTTCTACACCCTCCCCTCACTGTTTCTGTCCAGTGTCCCTCCCTCCTTTCACTCACCCGCAGGGATTCTGAACAGGTTCTTCCTATTTTTCTAGTCTTGCAGAGTGCTGGGGACAGACACACAGACCTGCAGACAGACAGGAGACAGGGGCAGGGCGTCTCAGCAATTTGCTCTCAGCAAATTGATGTTTCTTTCCTGAATCTGGGCCCTCCTCATGCAACATTTCCCTCACTTACCTCCCCCGCATCCCAGCCGCCATTACTTTCCAGGCCTCAGGCTCCAGACCAGGATGCTGTCCAAACTGTTTGGATCTCTGTGACCCCCTCCCCTGCAGACAAGCCGCCCGCCCTCACCCTCTTTTTGCGGAGGTCAATATTTCCACGTAGGTGCAGAGTGTGAGAGGGGGTTATTTCTAGAATATGTCTGTCTACATTTCACTGTCGCACTGCGGGGGCGCCCCCCTCCCATTTCAGGTCGAAAAATGGCTGGAGAGCGCAGAGGAGGGGCGTCGAGGAGGCGACAGAGCCTGCTGCAAGATGCTCCCTCCTCACCTGCCCACCTCCCCGCCGCGTCCCCCTCCTCCCCAACCTCCCGGACCCCTCCCCACCCCGCGCTGCTCCCAGATCCTACTCCCATCCACCTCCACCCCTGCCCGGGGCCGCCGGCAGCACCCACCCTCACACCGACCTGCGGGACCTGCGGGGCCCGGGCCAGGCCTGTGCCTCCTCGGGCTCGCCGAAGCCCGCCGGCCCTTCGCCCGCCGCCCGGGCGGCTCAGAGAGCTGGTTCTGCGCGGGCGACGGGAGCGGACAGCGCAGGCACCGGACCGCAGGGTGGGTGAGCAGGCGGGCGCGGGGGCTGCTGCCCACGTCGGCGCCCGACCGGTCACGTGAGCGCCGCGTCACCCAAGCTCGGTTCCCCACCCCGCTCCGCCCCCTCATCCCCATCCCGTAGGGACCAGCCAGCCACAGACGGTGGGGAGCAGTGTGGCAAAAGGGGGTCGCCGAGAGGGCAGCCCAGAGGCTTCTTTACCGCAGGTGCTTTACCTGGCGCGCATCTCAGGTCCTCACACAGCATCCCTCTGAGAGGTACGTCATTGCCAGGTGTGACAGCTGATCGCAGGGAGCGTACCCGACTTTGCCGAGAGCACTCAGCAACGGAATCCCACAGGCTGCTTTCAAGACAGGCTCTGCCAGACTCCAGAGCTCTGGTGGTAGTGTCCGCCAAAGTAGAGCTGCCACCTTGAGTAGCTGTGTTCCTGGGCCTCCTCTCTCCTCAGTCCACACGTTCTCTCTTCCCTGAGTTATTTCTGTTCATTTCCCTCTAAGCACAGATGATTTTCCAATCTCCATCACCAGGCTATCCTCTCCCCTGAGCTTTAGACCCTCTTTGCCAACTGTCTATTGGCTACCACTGCTTGAATGTCCCTGAGGAACCTCAAAATCCGTATACCCCAAACTGCTTTCACCAACTTCCTTCTCACCTTCTCCCTTCACTTCTCTTCACACTTGAAACTTGCACTCCAATATTTGACCTCTTCTTATTTAGAGAGAGTGTCAGACAGCTAAACAAGATAGCATTAAAATATGTTTTAAATGGATCACAGATGAATAGATTTATCATCATCCTTGGTCTACAATACACTCTGTATCATTAACCCTTTGTCCCTCTTTTCTTTTTTCTTCCCTTCCCTTCCCTTTCCTCTTTCATACTGTGAAACCACCACCCGCCTCAAAAACTAGAAAATTGCCAATATAAAGTTGCTACAGTGTAATGCCACATATTTGGTTTTCACAATGTGACTATACTGTGCCTTGGTTTGGATCATGTGTATCCTGTTGTAGTTAACTGAACTTTTTGGATGCATAGATAGTGTGTCCTCTAATGAGAAATTTTTATCTTTTATTTGTTCAAAAATTCTTTCTTCTCATTTCTGTATCTCTTCTCCTTGGAGTCCTGTCATGCACATGTTAAACATGCTTCATGTGTCTCCTGGTTCTCTTAGGCTTTTTAAAATTTTCTTCAGTTTTTTTTTTAACTTTTTGCTCCTCAGACTGGATAATCTCAATTGATCTATCTTCAGGCTAACTGATTCTTTTTCATGCCTGCTCAAATATACTGTTAAACCCCTTTAGTGAGCTTTTCATTTCAGATATTGTGCTTTTCAGCTCCAGAGTTTCTGTTTGGTTCCTTTTTATAAATTTCTATCTTTCTACTGATAGTTTATATTTGCTAAAGTGTTGCCTCTTCATTTCCTTAGTCCTTTGTCCATCTTTTCTTTTAGCTGTTTGAGCATATTTAAGACAGTTGATCTAATTTTTTTGTCTAGTTAGTCCAATACATGACCTTTCTTATAGTCAGCCTAATAATGTTTCTTTCTTATAAATAGATCATATTTTCTTTATTTTCTTGTTTCTTCATATGCCTCACAATTTGTGTTGGAATCTGGACACTTTGTATATTAGAAAATATCAACTCTGTAAATTAGATCCTCCCACTTTCCAAGGTTTGTTGTTGCTCTTTGTTGTGGGCTGTTTCTTTGTTTAGTGACTTTTAAAAATGGTTTTGTAAATTCTGTATTATTTGTCATGTGTGACCACTGAAGCCTGTGCCTTATTAGCTCAGTAATCAACTGGTATTTGGTCATGGTTACTTTAAATGTCTAGAACCATGAGAATAAAAATACTTTCCCAGTCTTTGCAGATGAACTCTGACATTGAAGTATTTTTAGTGCTTTACTTTCTGCTTGGGCAGATCCTGAAGAACAGCCCACGGTTAATGCTTAGGGCTTTCTGTGGCTTTTTCTGAGCATGTATCCAATCTTGGGTATGCACATATACTTTTCAATTCCTTAGTATATGTGAGTTTTTAAAAGTGCTTGTTCCTCCGTGTATGTCTTTCCCCAACTTATCATACTTAGGCTTCTCAATGTATTGTTTACCTCAAATGTTGTTCCTTGTCCCAGGCTGCTGTGGCCAATACCTGTGACTTTAAGTGTTTTTGGCAAAAGCCACCCAGGAAGCTATCCCAGTTCCAGTCCCAGGAATGGTCTGTTTGGTGTGACAAAGGGAATTTTTTGTGCTGGTCTTTCAGGGAGCTGCCAGACAGACTAAGACCCACAACCAGAATTCTATGAGAATGGGATCTGAATTCTTCCCTCTGGCACTAGCAATGTAAACCAGGATATCAAGCTGCCATCCACAGACTGCTGACAACCTGGGGCATGGGGGATGGTAGGCAGACAATTTAAAATTTCTTACCACAAAGCAGTAGCCTCTTTCTTCACCAAATTTCCCCCTGGTTGTTACAATTTTTATTTTACTAGATTCCAGAGTTCTACAAAAGTTGATTGTGATATTTTTTGCCAGCTTATTAGTTGCTTTTACGGAGGGGTCAAGTCCAAGAATTCCATACCTTGCTATTTTCAATAAGGTTACTTTTCTTTCTATTCCTATTTGTCAGTGTTGGTAGTTTGTGTCTTTATTGGAATTTGTCCTTTTCATCTATCTTGTCTTATTTATTGTCACACAGGTGTCCATAATATTACTGTATAATCCTGTATAAACCTGTAGACTTAAGATTCATGTCTCTTTTTTCATTCCTGGCTCTGATAATTTGAATCCTCATCCTTTTTCTTTCTTTCTTTTTTTTTTTTTTTGATCAGTGTATCTATAATTTGCCACTTTTTTTCCTTTTATTTTCAAAGAAGCAATCTTCAGTTTTAGTTAGGTTCTCTATTGCTTTACTATTCTCTACTTCATTTATTTCCACTCAAATATTTACTATTTCCTTCTTTATGATTTCTTTGGTTTTAAGCTGATTTTTCTAGTATTTTAAGGTGGGAATTTAAATTACTGATTTGAGATTTTCATGTTTTCAATATAAGCAATTACAACTATAAATTTCCCTCTAAGTACTGCTTAACTACATCCCATAAGTTTTGGTATGTTGTGTTTTCATTTTTATCATCTGTAAGTAGTTTCCAATTTCTTTCATGATTTCTTCTGATTAAATGGAAATATATTGCTTAATTTCTACATGTTGATAGATTTTTCAGATATCCTTATGCTGTTGGTTACTAACTTAAGTCCATTATTATCAGAGAATATTATTTGTGTGATTTCAATCCTTTAAATTTATATGGTATTTTATTATGGCTTATCCAAAAGAATGTTCCATGGGTGCTTGACAAGTTGTGTTTTGATGTTGCTTGGAATATTTTATAGATGTCTGTTATTCTAGTTGGTTTGTAGTTTTATGCAAGTGTCTTATCTTTTTATTGATATTCTTCCTACTTGTTCCATCCAATTTTTAAAGTATCATTTTGAAGTCTGCATTTTCTATTTTCAAATTCTCTGTTTTTCCCTTTCTTTTCTGGCAGTTTTTGCTTTATGTATTTTGACATTTACATATGTTTACATATATTTTAATAGATTCCTTATGGATCGACCTTGTTATAAAATACCTTTCTTGTTCTCCAATAATGTATTTTGTCTTAAAGTATTTTGCCTGATATTAAAATATCCACTACTTTTTTCATTACCCTTTGCATGGCATATATTTTTACATCTTTTCACCTTCATTATATTTATTTATTTGAATCTAAAGTCTTTCTCTTGGGGGCGCCTGGGTGGCGCAGTTGGTTAAGCGTCCGACTTCAGCCAGGTCATGATCTCGCGGTCCGGGAGTTCGAGCCCCGCGTCAGGCTCTGGGCTGATGGCTCAGAGCCTGGAGCCTGTTTCCGCTTCTGTGTCTCCCTCTCTCTCTGCCCCTCCCCCGTTCATGCTCTGTCTCTCTCTGTCCCAAAAATAAATAAACGTTGAAAAAAAAATTTAAAGTCTTTCTCTTGTAGATAGTGTATACTTGGATCATGCTTTTATGCCCATTTGACTAATTTCTGCCCTTTGAATGGAGCATTTAATCAATTTGTATTTATTAATTTATTTTTTTAACATTTATTTATTTTTGAGACAGAGAGTGAGAGAGCATGAACAGGGGAGGGTCAGAGAAAGAGGGAGACGCAGGATCTGAAACAGGCTCCAGGCTCTGAGCTGTCAGCACAGAGCCCAACGCAGGGCTTGAACCCACGGACCGTGAGATCATGACCTGAGCGGAAGTCAGCCGCTTAACCGACTGAGCCACCCAGGCACCCCTAATCAATTTGCATTTAATGTAATCATGGATAAGGTAGGTTTTACATCTGCCATTTTACTATTTGCTTTCTATATGTTGACTTTTTTTGCTTCTTTATTTCTCCACTATTGCATTCTTTTTAAAAGACATTTTCAATATGCCATTTTAATTCCCTTGTTGTTTTTTAGAAGATTAAAAAAATTCTTAGTGGTTGCCCTACGGATTAAAATTAACATCTTAAAACAATCTAACTTTGTCAATTCTAACTTTATTTCAATACTATTAAAAAGGTTGTTCTAATGTATCTTCATTCCCTCCTTACTCCTTTGTGCTATGATTGTCCTAGAAACTACATGTTTAGCCATTGTATACCCCTAAATGCTATTTTATAATTATTGTTTATGCAGTTTTCTTTTCAATCAAATAGGAAAAACTCACAAACATACATTTATACTGTCTATATTAATTTTTTATTGCTGTTGTAACAAAGTACCACAAACTTCATGGCTTAAAACAACAGGTTTTTTCTTTTATAATGCTGGAGGTCATCAATTTGAAATGGTTTCATGGGGTTTAACCATGGTATTAGCAGGGCAATACTGCCTCTGGAAACTTTAGGAGAACATCCATTTCCTGAAGTCTCCAGCTTTTAGAGCTGCATTCCTTGAATTATGTCCACTTCCTCCATCTCCAAAACCAAAATCATACAAATGTCTCTGCTTCCATCATCATATTGCTTTATTCCTCTTCAGTGTCAAATTTTCTTCTGTCTTTCTCTCATAGGAACACTTGTGATTGCATTTGGGCCACACCCAGAAAATCCAGTACAATCTCTCCATCTTGAGATCCTTAACTTAATAACACCTGTAGAGTCTGTTTTTGCCATATAAGGAAACATTTATAGGTTATAACATTTGGATATGAATATCTTTTGGGAGGCCATTATTTAGCCAACCACTTTGTCTTTTATATTCACCTATTTAGTTACCTTACCAGTGCTCTTTATTTCTTGATGCAGATTCAAGTTACCATCTAGAGTCCTTTGATTTCAGCCTTAAGGACTCTATTTAATATTTCTTATAGAACAGTGAAACTGTAGGCGTCCCTGGGTGGCTCAGTTGGTTAAACATCTGACTCTTGATTTCAGCTCAGGTCATGATCTTATGCTTATGAGTTCGAGGCCCCCATCAGGCTCTGGACTGAGCATAGAGCCCACTTTGAATTCTCTATCTCCCTCTCTCTCTGTACCCCTCTCTCTCTGTCCCTCCCCAGCTTGTGTGATCTCTTTCTCTTTCTCTCTTTCTCTCAAAAATAAATAAACATTGTAAAAAAAAACAGTGAAAGTGTTTAAAGATTCTCTCAGTATTTGTTACCTGAGAATGTCTTAGTTAATACTTAATTTTTAAAGAAGAATTTGTTGGTTAAGATATCTTGGTTAATATTAATTCTTCTTGCATTTTCTGAAGAAGATATCCCACTGCCTTATGATCTCCATAATTTCTGACTAGAAGACTGCTGTAGACTAGTTTTTAAGTTAGATTAAACTTGAAAAGTTTTGGTTAGTACATTTTCAAATGCATTTTCTTGCTGCTTTATTTCTCATCTCTTTCTGTGATTTCCATTATGTAGGTATGTTTGACAGTGTCTCAAGGTTCTGTCTCTCTCTATGCTCTTATTAATTTTTATTTGTTTTGTTTTTCAGACTTGAAATCTTTATTTACCTATTTTCAAGTGTACTGATTCCTTCAGCCAGCTCAAGTCCATGATTGAGACACTCACGTGAATTTCTCATTTCAATTATGTTCTACTCAATGGGGAAAATAGTATCTTTCCAATAAATAGTGCTGGGAAAACTGGATATCTACATGCAAAAGAATGAAGTTGGGCATTTACCTTACACCACTTACAAAAAGTTAATGCAAATGGATCAAAGATTTCAACAGAAGAACTAAAACTGAAAATTTTGAAGAAAAAGGTGAGAAAAACTTCATGTCATTGGATATAGCAATAATTTCTTGAATATAACACTCAAAGCATAGGCAACAAAAGAAAAATAAGATAAATTGATGCTATGGACTGTTTGTGTCCCACCAAAATTCACATATTGAAACATGCTAGAAAAAGCCAATGTTGCTCTGAAAGGATTGTTAAACTCCATTGTGGTGAGGGTTCAGAAAGGAAAGAAGAGTACTGGAAATAAAATTTGCATCTTTTTATAGAGTAATACATAAATAATCATGTATAGAATGTTGGTAGTAATATAGATGGTAAAGGCCATTCTGTTAGGTCTCAGAATGAGGAACATGTTATTGGACAATGGAAAAAAGGAAAAAAGGAAACCCTTGTTATAAGGTGACAATAACTTGGTTGAATTGTGTTCCTATTTGAGTATTTTGTTAAACGTACAACTTGCAAGCAACAAAATTAGATTTTTAGACCACTGCAGACATGTATGCCACCTATCAGAGTTGATGTGTGGGTGGGGCCCCTGAAGAAAGCTGATTTGTGGGAAAAGCTACCACAGAGCTGTAACATGGGCAGCAACCAGAGGAGATATATGAGTGATGTTACCACTTCAGAGGGCCTGAAGGGCAGAACATTGAGCCAAAGAAGATTATTCTCATGCCTTAAGATCTAATGGGATTTGCTGTGTTAGGTTTTGGACTTGCTTGGGACCCATCACTCCTTTCTTCTTTCCTGTTTCTCCCTTTGGAATGGAAATGTCTATCTTATGCCTGTCCCACCATTGTATTTTGTAAACACATAACTTACGTTGTTTCATAGATTCATAGTTGGAAAGTAATTTTGCTTTAGGATGAATTACACCTAGAACCTTACTCATTTCTCATTTAGATAATATTTAGAAGAGATTTTGGACTTTAAAAGTTTATGCTAGAATGAGTTAACATTTTAAAGGCTGTTGGGATGGAATGAATGTATTTTTCATGTGAAAAGGACATGAATATTGGGGGGCCAAGGGTGGACTACTATGGATTGAATGTGTCCTCCCCAAATGTATATGTTGAGAGCCCTAATCCCCAGTGTGGTGGTAGTTGGGGATGGGATCTTTGGGATGTAATTAGATTTAAATGAGGTCATGAGGGTGAAGCCTCTATGATGGGATCACCATCCTTATAAAAGAGGAAGAGCTCTCTGTCTTTCCACCATGTAAGGATAGAGCATGAGGGTGGCCATCAGCAAACCAGGAAGAATGCTTTCACTGGAGACTGAATTTTCCAGAACCTTGATCTTGGACATCTCAGCCTCCAGAACTACAAGAAAAAAATTTTTGTTGTTTAGTCCACTCAGTCTATTGAATTTTGTTATAGTAGTCAGAACTAACACAGTTGAATTTTATAAAAATTAAATACTTTCTATCCATCAAAGAATACTATCAATAGAGTTAAAAAGTAACCTACAGGATTGGGGAAATATTTATAAATCATATGTCTCTTAAAGGATTAATATTGAGACTATATAAAACACTCCTACAACTCAACAACAATAAAAAAGAACCTAAAAAGTAGGCCAAGAACTTGAATAGACATTTCTTCATAGAAGATATGCAAATGGCCAAAGCATGTAAAAAGATGCTCAACATCACTATTATTGGAGAAAAGCTAATCCAAACCACTGTGAGGTATGACTTCACACCCATTAGGATGGCTATTATAAAAACAACTCAGAAAACAATGTGTTAGTGAGGATGTGGAAGATTGGAACACTTGTACACTGCTGGTGGGGATGTAAAGTGGTGAAGTTGCTGAGGAAAACATTATCGTGTTTACTCAAAGAAAGCCCAAAACATATAATTATAATATGTTTTAGCAATCCACTTCTGGGTATATACCCAAAATAATTGAGAACAGAAGCTTAAATAGATACTTGTACTCCCATGCTCATAGCAACATTATTCACAATAGTCCTAAGGGATAAGCAACACAAGTGCCCATTGAAAAATAAATCGATAAAGAATATGTGGTATATACATTCAATAAAATATGATGCATCTTTGGGGTGCTTGTATGACTCAGTTAGTAAAGCTTCCAACTCAATTTCAGCTCAGGTCAGATCTCACGTTTTGTGGGTTTGAGCCCCGCATCGGGCTCTGTGCTGACAGTACAGAACCTTGTTTGGGATTCTCTGTCTCCCTCTCTCTTTGTGCCCCTTCCCAACTGTCTCTAAATAAATAAATAGATTAATTAATTAATTAATTAATTAAAAAATATGATGTAGCCTTAACAAAGAATAAAATTCCACTACACATTATACTATAGGTGAACCTTGAAAATATTATGCTAAGTCAAATAAGCCAGACACAAAAAGACAAATACTGTATGTATTATTCCACTTATATAAGGGACTAGAAGAGTCAAATTTATACAGACCTAAAGTAGAATAGTGGTTACCAGGGTCAATGGGGGATAGGAGAATGGGAAGTTATTATTTAATGAGTACAAAGTTTCAGTTTGAAATGATGAAAAATTGTTGGAAATAGTGGTGATGATTCCACAACAATATGAATGTACTTAATGCTACTGAATTGCACACTCAAAAATGATTAAAATTTAGATATTGCATTTTGTGTATTTTTCCACAATAAAAAAAACATAGACCATTTTAAAGTGAACAATTCAGTGGTATTTAGAACTTTCACAATGTTATGGAACCACCTCTATTTAGTTCTAAGACATTTCTATCAGACCAAAGTAAAAACTACTTATTCACTAAGTACTTGCCTTCCTTTATCTACCCAGTACCTGGCAATCACTGATTTGTGTTATATCCTGCGTTGATCTTCTGAGACTGCCAGAACAAAATACCACAGATTTGGTGACTTAACAGAAATTAATTTCTCACAGTTCTCAAGGTTAGAATTCCAAAATCAAGTTGTGAGTAGGTGTGGTTTCTCTTGAGTCCTCTTCCCTTGGTTTGCAGATGGCTTTCTTCTTCTTGTATCCTCATATGGCCCTTTTCTTGTGAGCAAACACTCTTGGTGTCTCTTCCTTTTCTTATGAGGACACTTATTTTATTGGGGTCCCACCCTTAAGACTTTATTTAACCTTATTTACCTCCTTAAAGATGATATCTCTACTTACATTGGGGGTTAAAGTTTCAACTTATGAATTTTGGGGAGACACAATTCAGTACATAACATTCCACCCTCTGGCACCCCAATACTCATGTCCTTCTCATATGCAAAATGTAAAATTTATCCTGTCCCAACAAGCCCCAAAGTCTTAACTTATTCCAGCATCAACTCCAAGTCCAAAGTCTCATCTGAATATCTGAATTAAGTCTAGGTGAGACCAGATGTATGATTCATCCTGAGGCAAAACTCCTATTTAGCTATGAATCTGTGAAACTATTTATGTGCTTCCAAATACAATGGTGGAATAGGCATATAATAGAAATTCTCCTTTCAAAAGGGAGAATTCCATTATCATGAAACTTTTCCCCATGTTTTATTTTAAGAGTTATGGTTTTAGCTCCTAGGTTTAGGTTTTTGATCCATTTTGAGACATTTTTTTTGTATATGGTTTAAGTTAAGGGTCAAACTTCAATATTTTGCATATGCAGTTTTCCTAGCACTACTTTTTGAAAAGTATGTCCTTTTCCCATTGAATGACCTTGGCACCCTTGTTGGAAATCATTTGACCATGCATGTGTGGATTTATTTCTGAGATGTCTATTTTATTGCATGGGCCTATATGTCTGACATTATGTCCATACAACACTATTTTGATTATTGTAGCTTTGATAAGAGTTGCACTGCAATGAATGGATTCTTCTATAGGGCTTCCAGTGGGAGCATCACCCTGCCCACACATTAATTTCTGACTTCAGTCTCCAGACCTGCGAGAGAATAAATTTATATTGTGGTAGTTTTTATTAAAGCAGTCATAGGAAACCAATACTAATAGCGAATGACATACTTTGTGGAAAATTAATATTTATGCCTGTTTTCACTTTCCCATCCTTTCCCTGAGACAAGCAGATGAACACCCCCTAGATATGGGATAAATTCAAAGTGGCTAGGATGGACTCTCACAAGCAAGGTTTGAAATTGGTAAGAGGAATGAAATTTTTATTCATTTTATTGTTTATATGTTACCTGCATTGGAATGAGAGAAAAGCATTACATAGTCTTCAGTTGAGGAAATGTAGCTTTTTAAGACATGTGAACCTTTCCTTTAAACTTTTATTTACAGTCTTGATTTATTTCGCAGAAAATTTAATATTTTTTACATAGTAAATATGAATCTTTCCCTTTATGGTTTCATCTTTTATTTCTCTAAAGCTCAGACAGGCTTTCTCCTCTATACTCTTGTCCCTGAATTCAGATTAACATATATTTATATTCTCTTTTACTTTATTGATTTGTCCTTAATATACTTGAGATAAAGGGGCACCTGGATGGCTCAGTCAGTTAAGCATTCAACTCTTGATTTTGGCTCAGGTCATGATTTCACAGTTGGTGAGTTCAAGCCCTGAGTCAAGCCTAGCATCAGTCTCTGCGCTGATAGCGCTTGGGATTCTCTCAAAATAAATAAACTTTAAAATGTGTGTGTGTGTATGTGTGTGTGTGTGTGTGTGTGTGTGTGTGTGTGATAAAAATGTGCGCACAGGTAACTCTAAAATTTTAGTGTGCTTCAGAGTCACCCGGGAGTTTAACATTGCAGTTACATAAGCACCATTACCAAAGAGTGGTCTTGGGTGAAGGGTCAGGATACTGTATTTTAAACAAGCTCCCCATGTAATACTGAAACATTTGCTAGACTAGAAAACCTTGAGGAATACTAATATATACTATTTAAAAGGATCTCATGTGTTGATTTGGGGATACAATTCCTCCTCTTTGATATGTATTTCACAAGATATATATTCTAGATAAATAAAATGAGTTGCTTAGGGTCACACAGTCAATCAGGGGTAGTGCAGAGAAAATTAATCAGAGATACTTTAGTCACAAATTATACTCAGTTGTTCTAAACTCTACATGTACATCAGAATCACTGTGAGATATTTTTAAGTTTTTTAAGTTTATTTATTTTTAGAGAGAGAGCGCACAAGTGCAAGCAAGGGAGGGGCAATGAGAAGTTACTTGCCCGTTAATAATCCCAAGCAGGCTCCTCATCTGTCAGTGCAGAGCCCAATGCGGGGCTCAAACCCACGAACCGTGAGATTATGACCTAAGCCAAAATCAAGACTTGGATGATTAACCACTGAGCCACCCAGGTGCCCCTCACTGTGAGAGTTGTTTCAATGTAATGATCCCTTGGTCTCATTTCCAATGAGTCTGATTCAATTGGTTGGGAGTGGGTCGTGAGTTCCACTTTAAAATCTCAGGTAATTCAAACCTGCAAAGGTTGAGAACCTATGCATTAATGGTAACAACATAAAAATAAGACAGTTATCTCTTTAAAAAGGGCACAGTCTAATGGGAAAATAAAATCTGATGTATATAGTTTAAGGCACTTAAAAAGTGCTTTCATATATACATGATGAGGAGAGGAGTGCCCAAACTTGAACTAAAGCTGGGGCATCTCCACTTTAATTTATGTAAGTCCAGAGATGTCTGATGAACTTGGAGTAAAACCTAGTTTCCAGAATTTTTTTTGTCAGTTCCTCAGGTGATTATGATGCAGTTGGTCTGTATAGCACATGTTGATAAACATTGGCAAATGTAACATTATGGTAAGTCCAGGTGTTGATATTGTTGCTTAATGCTTTCTCTGTTGTGTTCCTTTTTCAATTGCAAGCTACAGCCTGTAGAGAAATAAAGTTACTTGCCCATAATCAGAGGCAAACCTGAGCCCACATTGCAGGACTCTCAATTCAGCTATAATTAACTGTTGTACCCTTCAATTTACCATTCCCTATGGTAGGCACTGAGGGTACAAGTACCAATAGGACAATATATTTACTGTGAGAAGGGTACAGTCTACTTGGGGACCAGTAGTGATGGAAAATTCTCTAAACAAATGGTTGATTTACCAGGTATTTAGTCCCAGCCAGTTTCCCATTGTTATGTGATTATAGGTTTATTGGGCACAGCAAAAATCAAAGCAAGGGAAGAGGGAAATTCCTCTGGATCCATGTAGGTTAGTGTGAGTACAGACTACTCGGTATTCTGGGGTTAGGTTGGCATAAAACCACCTTCACACCTGTGTATGTGCAGAGTGAGACCTATAGCAGTGTCTGCACAGAAAATGGAGAGTCAAGGAAATGGGCCATATGCATCAGAGGATGGAAATAGTAGTCCAATTTTAGGCACACTAAATAGGCACTAAATTAGGCACAATAAATCTAGTGTCACTCAGATTTATCTAGGGGAAAGGGATAATGAGGAAAGTCTGAGAAAAACCATACAGGGCTATTTGGATCCCTAAGCAGAACTAGGGAAGTATCCACCTGGATTAAGTATAACTACAAAGCAGAAAGTGACATTCTCCATATTTCTGAAAGGGCAAAATGGAAATTCATACCATTGAAGGTTCAAGATAAATCAGTGGGTCTTTGTCATCTTTAGGATTCTAGCACATCAGCAGTGGTAGGGACCAGTGGAAGGAGCAAAACCTAGCAGAAGGGGAAGGAATACTTAGCAGTCATGGCATTATCCAGGGAAAAGGGGCACAGAAGCATATAGAAAGGTTACCCACTTGGCATTAAATTATACTCCAGGGTAGGCATACTTCTCGGGCTCTTCTCTAAATATGAAGGGCACTTAAAGTGTCAGAACCTTGCATGTATGGGTAGAGCCAGCCACAGAGGTTCTTTATTACCTCATGTTCTTTATTACCTCATTTGATTCCCACACTAGTCCTGGAAGGCATATATTATTTTCATTTTATAGATTAATAGGCTGACTGTAAAGAAATGTAGCTGTAATGATTACTAGGTTTGTGCTTCTAAATAAGAGATCTTATAAGAGGTAAGACAAGATTTATGTCTTTAAATGTTTCTCAAATATTTGTTGATTGTCTCCATTCCCTTTATAATCCAATTGGCAAGTTCTTTGCCTCTTACTTTTTTCTAACATATATAATACATATGTATTCATTTTGGAAAAATAATAAAAAACAAGTAATCAAGAAAAAATTAAAGAAAATAAGAAAACTATATATGTATATAATATGCACACTTTTAAATGAGATAGTATATCTATAGATTGCTTTTTAACTGCTTTATTACCTTCACAGTATGTAATAAACATCTTTTCATGCAAGTTGATGCAACTCCCCTGCTGACAGAAAAACTTGCAGACTAAGTCAAAATGAAATATCTAATCAGAAAAATGACAGAACACCACAGGTTCACAGTAAAGGGTACATCAAGAAAATACAACTTTGGGAAGCAGGGGGGTTATTATTATTAACCTTAGCATTCAAGGCATAAGACAAAACTCATCATGATGGTCATGGTGAGGGGGATCTCCTATAAGTATGCGCAAACTGTACCTCAGCTGAAGTTCCCTAATTTTCCTCCTTAATTCTCTCATCTCCTCCATGAACCGTTCCATATCATCTGCATCTCCGTCTATCATGTGAAGGTTATAGACAAGCCTATTGGGCATGTCCTCTCTACCATCGTGGGCAGGTGGGGCCCAACCCGCTCTAATATTTCCTCTAGGCTCCTGGCCTTCACCACCTCCCAAAGGGTGGGCTTCTTCTTCATTCTGCACTGGAGCCTGATCTTCTCCTTTGCTTTCCTGGGGGACACTTTCCATGTTGAGATTTTTTTTCTTGCTTACTTTTCCTAGGGGATAAGAAGCAAGAAGGATGGAATGCGTTATAACAACAGAATTCAGAGCTGTCAGAAAAGGTTTTCCCATCTGAGAGATTTCGTGCGCCCTCTAGGGGACGCTCCAGACCCAGCCCTGCTACAAAGCCCACCATTTTCCCCATAAATTCTTCCTTAGGCCCGTGCTCACACATCCTGCACTTAACTAATTCCAAACCTAGTTAAGTGAGTCCCCCAGGCAGTGAGTCCCCCAGGTTCTGTCCTGATCCCTGGTAATCCTACACCAAAGGGCCCCAGGCAGCCCCCTACCTGCAGGGATCAAAAGCAGTCTTCCTCTTTTAGCCTTGAAATCTGCTGCGCCAAGGAACCTGAAGACCTGCAGACAGAAATGCGACAATGGCCAGGACTGATTAGTTGATCAATATCAGAGGCACCAGCTTTGTTGTTGATTTAGGACTCCGCTAATCAAATGTTGCCACTTCCTTTTTCTCCTCCATAATGTATCACGACTTCATTTTCTGCCCTGTGATGTGCTCCATAAATAGGCATTGTAACCAAAGATAATTATTCCAAACCAGTTTCCTCTCTTCTTTAGGCCCCTTCCTCCCTCCCCCCCCCCCCCCCCCCCCCCGTCTCATCCCTCCCGTCACCTATTACCATATCTTGAATGCAAATGGCCAACTTGTTGGGCGGGGGAGTCAAAACCGCTTGCCGGATGGTGACGTTGTTTATTTATAAAGAATTTCAACGTGGCTGCGACGCAGCAGCCTTTCTAGAGTTCACCCTCCTTTCACTGCCCACCATTTTATGCATCAAAATGGACAAAGGGCAAAGAGGTAGTGTGGGAATTGCAAACCTGTACCTGCTGAGATCTCAGGACTTTGTCTTGCTTACCCCAGGGACCACAAGCAGCGCCTAGGCTTACACCGACTTGCAGGGGTCAGAAACAAGTTTCCTGCTCCCCAACTATATCCCTTAGTCGGAAAGCCCCCACTCGACTGCCACCTGCGCAGAAGGGAAGTGTTCCCCGGACCTAATTCCTGCCCTATCCTCTGCAGCAACGCCCATCCCCGCCCCTTCGCCCCCGTTTGCCGCAGCCCACCATTTCCCGCTCCAAAATGGGACGAACGGTGGAGAACCGATACCAGAATAGAGGCCTAGAACCGTGGCGGGGTCGACCATCCCCAGGGTCAACGGTTACGACCCCCTCCCATCGCCTTGCAATAATCAGGCTTTTTCCTCGCTCTCCCCTTCTCTGGCCCTTCCCTTCCAGACGCCGGATCGCCTACGAGATCACCACTCCTAGGACATCCCAACTGGTACCCATTCCTAACTGTTGGCCCCTCTCTGTCTCTTCCCACCAAGTCCTCCACTTCTTGCACTATATAAATGGGTATTGGGGACGGGGATAGGGAAAATCCAGCTGGAACCGCTCTGGTATTAGCCTTCTGCCACCCCAGTCAGCGCCCACCAACCTGCTACGGATTAGGTTCAGCTTCTACAACTTCCTCCTTCCCTGGGCTACAGGCTCTCCCGCCTTCAAGGCAATAGCGAGCCAGCACACAGCCACAAACGACTACCAGACTGCAACTAGGAGGAGACACTAATCTACGCGTCAGCTGTAGGTCTCCTAAGGGCCACGTCACTGTGAACTCAGATAACCAATTATGGTTCATACCTGCATTGCGGCCAGAGAGTGGGGAGCGGGAGCGTGGGCGGGGCCACCTTTTTCTCCATCCCTGCCTTCTCCCCACAATAACACAGCCCCCCGCCCCACCTTTTTCCTCCTGTTTAGTAGTCTTTAGGACCAAACAGGTCATAATATTTAGTACTTTGTATTTGCCTTTGCCCTGACTTCTGCTGGAGCCTTTAAATAATTACTTCTTTCTCTTCTATACCATTAAAAATGCCCACTTCCCTCCACTCCCCTGCAAGAATACCCCAAAATTATCCCTAACATCGAAGCTAGGAAGTATGGAAAATACATAGGAAGTGACTTTTTTTTTTTTTTTTACTTTATATATTTTTGAGAGGTTGAGGGGAGAAGGGCAGAGAGAGAGAGAGAGAGGGAGACAGAGAATCTCAAGCACTCTAATGCAGAGCCCAATGGGGGGCTCAAAAAGAATCAGGAGATCATGACCTGAGCCTAAATCAAGAGTGGGTCACTTAACTGACTAAACTACTGAGGCACCCCAGGAAGAGACATGTAAAAAAAAAAGAAAAAACAAAAAAAACTTTTATTTCCCTCTTTTTTTTTTTTTTATGGGGAAGGGTGGTTGTTTTTGTCTTGTTTCCCATTAGCATGCATTCAGTGTTCGGTTGTTATAATCAGACAATACAATTATTTTCAGCTGAAAAATAGGGTTTCAGTTGTAAAAACTTGGCAAGGCCTGCTTCTCCTGACAGCAATCCCCCCCCCCCCCATTTAAGGACTTTGAATTATAAACCTAAGCTGATGGTTCCTCTTGTGAAGGGTCTCTTTGAGGTCTTTCCATGAGGTGAGACACTGAGTCTTGCTGGTAGATTTTCATATCCTTAGAACCTGTGACAAACTTATGGTCTCCTCTTAATTATATCAGTGCAACTTCACTTTACAAGACTCTAGCATGGCCTTCAAAATAGAACAACACTGAGGTCTTCCAACAATCCAGAACAATAATTTGAGAAAGTTATGCTGACAGTTACAAAGTATTGTGAAGCTATAATATTAAAACATGTTATAACAATAAATATAGAACAAATGAAACAGTAGAGAAAGCCAATTATCAAGAAATATAGAGAAATTTTAGAGATCTGATTGAAATATTTTGAATTAGCAGTAAGAGGTTACATTACTGAAGGAATGGTGGTGGGATAATTGGTTAGCTATTTGGGGAAAAAATGAAGTGTCTTATTCCTGTTATATACTTAAATACAGACATAAAATGTTTAGATAAAAGGACATGAAACTATTGAAAATAGTATATACTAAATATTATTTTGTATATAGTCTTAGGATGAAAAAGTTCATTAAAACTATAGTACCAGAGATAGCCATGGCCAAAAGGCATTGGCACAATCCTGCTGGGACCCTTTCAGTCCAAAGTACCATGTAGAATGTGCCTCAGAATTATCCCAATTATTGATGGAAAACTGGGGTATTTATCCATAGATGTGGGTCATTTATTGGTAGATGTTACCCTGGGAATGTTAAAATCTCTGACCCTTCAAGATTGTCCTAAGCCTGGGTTGAGCAAACTCCCAAGATGCCAGAAAAAGTCCTGAGTGAAATTAGTAAAATTAAATACAGACAAAGAAATATACTATTCAGGGGTGCCTGGGTGGCTCAGTCGGTTGAGCGTCCAACTTCGGCTCAGGTCATGATCTCACAGCTCGTGAGTTTGAGCCCCACGTCGGGCTCTGTGCTGACAGCTCAGAGCCTGGAGCCTGCTTCTGCTTCTGTGTCTCCCTCTCTCTCTCCCCCTAACCCACTCACATTCTGTCCCTGTCTCTCTCAAAAATAAATAAACATTAAAAAAAGAAATATACTATTCATATTTTATTCTAAATCAGTCCAAATATTTTCCTTTAAAATAAAGATAATACACATCCATTCCTATATTTATAGATATTTGTGCTGTTTGTAGTTTTGACCATAAGAAAGAATGTTGATTGAACTTCTTTGTACATAGTTTTTCTAATACTAATATGTATTAAATTAAATTCCTAGGATTGTCATTGCATATAACTATGGATGCTTTTAATTGTCATAGAAATCAGCCTTGAAAATATTTTCTCAATTTGCCATGTACAGTGTATGAACATTCGTGTTTTCTCATGTGTATACCAACACTGAGTACTACCTGGTTTATTGTATTTTTAAAATTTTATTCAAGTTTGTTTTATTTTCTTCTTATTTCATTTATTTTATTTGACTTGTAGTGAGCTCAGGATAACATACAGAGAAGTTGAATCAGTCTGTTGTACACCTGAAACTAAAGTAACATTGTGTATCAACTGTACTCATATAAAATTAAATTTGTTGGCAAGGTCATCAGGTAATGTTTCTAAACCTGCCACATCATAACAAATAGCTCAGATTAAGATTCTTAGACTCTTCTCTGAAGATTCTAGTTTAATAAATTGAAGCCAGGCCTGGGAACCTGTGTTTAAGTTCCTTAAAAAATTCTTAATATGAGGTAGGTTTAGGAATCATGTCACAGGCAAAAGCACAAACTAAATAAAGAAAAACACCTTCCATTATTATATAAGTAGTATTTTTTTTTAAATTTTTTTTTCAACGTTTATTCATTTTTGGGACAGAGAGAGACAGAGCATGAACGGGGGAGGGGCAGAGAGAGAGGGAGACACAGAATCGGAAACAGGCTCCAGGCTCTGAGCCATCAGCCCAGAGTCCGACGCGGGGCTCGAACTCACGGACCGCGAGATCGTGACCTGGCTGAAGTCGGACGCTTAACCGACTGCGCCACCCAGGTGCCCCATAAGTAGTATTTTTTTAAAGAACATTGTTACAAAATAATTTCAAAGTTACAGAATGGTGTTGAAAGTAGCACAAAGAACCCCCACATATCCTTCACTGTATTCCCCACTGTTAACATTTTGCTACATTTGCTTTATTATTTTCTCTTCACCTAGAAGGACACATGATTTTTTTCTGAACCATTTGAGTTAGTTGAAGACTAAATGGTCATTTAAAATTATTTAGTTCAATTAATATAAAACTTTCTTAAATTATTTTATTTTTTTGCCTTTGGAGGTTTCTTTTATAAAATTCGAAATATATACATAAACGTGTAATATATAAGGATAAATATTTTAGTATATGGTCTTACTAAATGTTCTTTACTCACTATTATATTCATATAATTTATTTATGCATCTATTTTAATGTAATAGCATATCATAAATTATTTTCAGGTTAGTAATAGTTTAAGCACTCTGTTTCTGATGTTTCAAGAGTGTTCAAATGATAATTTATTTAACCAACCCCCAATTAATTAATATTGGTATTATTTCCATACATTTACAGTTACTGGCCTTGTTTCAGTAAATGTATATATGCAGATTGCCCTCAAAAAGATTGTCCACACCTTACCAACACATGTTGTAATCAATCACATTAATTTATGAAATACTGAATCATACAAAACAAGGTTGAGAGAATAAAGCATACATCCATGCTTTTATACTATATACAGTTTGAAAAAATATATAAAACACATACATACAAACACATACAGTCATTTTTATAATATTACGTGTGTGTATATGCATATAAATACATATATATCCATACATAAACAAAGCATATAAATAAATATATATCCATACATAAACAAAAACACAACCTGCTTTTATTACAAATCATGTTTTTGAGATTCATCTATATTGATTTATAGATAGATGTAAGTCTTTTTTACAGGAGTACAGTGTTCCATTGTATAATTGTATTGCTCGTTTTTTGTTTTCCTATTGACGCACAATTAGATTTTTCCTTTTTTTTTCTGTTACAAGCATAGATTCAGGAAACATCCTTGTGCATGCCTCCTTTGTACTTCCTTCACTTGAATAGCAAAATTTCATATTTGTTCCGTTTATTATTTTTAGATTTTTTTTTTTTTTTTGGTAAGTCTGATCTCCCAGGATTTTCCAAATCTTCCCTTTTTTGGGTGGCATTCTAGATATGCAAATTATACATAGGTACATTGGTTTGTCTTCTGGAGGTTTTAATTTAGTATGTTTGGAATGGAATGTGACAATTTGTAATTTAAGAAGGACCCCAGATAATTTTTAAGATCAGGCAAGTTTGGAACCCTTTAATGAGGTTTAAAAAATTATTTCTTTAGGGGCGCCTTGGTGGTTCAGTCAGTTATGCGTTCAACTTTGGCTCAGGTCATGATCTCACAGTAAGTGAGTTCAAGCCCCGGGTTCTGTGCTGACATCTCAGAGCCTAGAACCTGCTTCAGATTCTGTGTCTCCCTCCGTCTGTGCCCCTCCCCCTCTGGCCCTCCGTCTCTCTCTGAAAAATAAACATTAGGGGCGCTTGAGTGGCTCAGTCAGTTAAGTGTCCCACTTCAGCTCAGGTCAGGATCTCATGGTTCATGGGTTCAAGCCCCACCCCACCCCACTCCCCATCAGGCTCTGTGCTGACAGCTCAGAGCCTGGAGCCTGCATTGGATTTTGTGTCTCCCTCTCTGTCTGCCCCTCCCCCACTCGCGCTCTGTCTCTCTCAAAAATAAATAAACATTAAAAAAAAATAAAAAACAAAGAAATAAACATTAATTTTTTAAAAATTTTGCTGATTTATGTAATTTGCTGATTTATGTTCTTTAATTTTTGGTATAGTTCAGCAACTATTCTTAGATGTCTTTATTGCCCTTAATGATTGTGTTTTACAAAATACAGTAATAAAGATATATATATATATAATATAGAAAGTAAACGAGTTTGCTATATATGTTTCAGAAAGTTTATTTTGTATGTATTTCTGCATAGGAATACTTTCTTAGCTCAAGCAAGGAGGAAATACACTTAAAATTGTTCTTTAATATTTAGGATGTTACTTAGCTTCTCAACAGAGTATAACTTAAGCACAAAATTTTAGGTTGAAGGGAAAAGTTTCAAAGTGAATACATTTTTTTTCTAAGTTTTCCATAAAAGCAAACAATCTATTTTGGTAAGCCTTGAAATTGGTACACACACACACACACACACACACACACACACACACATTCCTCATTGATCTGTAATTTCTACTTCTTCTATTTTTGTCTGTTCTTTTAAAAATATTTTTAAAATCTTAATAATTGAGTTATTTTTCAAAAATAAAACAATCCAGTTTGATGTATATTATTGGAATTCATTTTCTATGCATATGCTAATGTAAAGGAAAATTTTATTAAATCTGGTCAGAATTACATCATAAATGTGAGTTTCTCCTTTAAGGATGGTACAGAATTATGCTTAGCAGAAAAATGAAAGTTTGAGAGAGAATGAAGTTTTAGAGTCACTACATTTTTACGATTTACTCTGAACAAGAAACTTTTGTTCACCACTCAACTAAGTTTTTTTTAAAAAATGAATACAAATATTTTCTAATGCTAAAAGTTGCAAAAATTTCATGGGCATAAATGATTATTTGTCCTTTTGTTATTTTAAATGTTTTAAAACATTTGAAACATTGTAATATAGCATGAGTAATACAGTAATGATTAGTTGGAAAATTATTGTTTCAAAAATTTTATCAGCTGATGTAACATCCCTTTTTTAAGCTTAGTAAGACTTTGTTAAATAAAGCTTTGTACTCAAATGTTACTAAAACTCAGTTTTTCTTGATAATATTAGTAAGAATGGTTTAAGATAAATATCCCTTCTGTAGTAGAAATAAAGATAATTCAAATGGCTTTTCTAATCTTAGACACATTAGGAATGCTGTTTGCTTTATTAAAATATGTTAATGAAAATAACACATTATATATATTCACATATTTCAATTGAATCATATATACTATAGTGAAACTTGCTTTTTTTTTTAACCTAACAGTATATTTGGACATAGTTCCATGTAATAAATACAGTAAAACCTATATTAGTTTCTATTGTTGTGCAATCAAGCACCACAAACTTGGAAGCATATACAACAAAATTTACTAGAGGTCATATCAGGCACAGCATGGCTAGGTTCTCTTCTCAGAGAATCACAAGGCTGAAGTCAAGGTGTTGGCTTGCTGTGTCCTTATCTAGCGGCAAACCTAGGGAAAATCTGCTTTTAAACACTGTCTTGTTATTGGCAGAATTCAGTTCCTTGAGGATGTAGGACTGAGGTCCCGATTTTCTTACTAGCTATACCCAAGGACAGCTCTTAGCAACTAGAGGTTGTTTTCATATTTTATGATATGGTCCCCTTAATCCCAACAAGAGAGAACCACCGTTACTTTAAATCTCTCTAACACTTAGAATTTCTCTAACTTCCACTTCTGCTACTAGCTGGAGAAAATTGTCTACTTTTGAATGGCACATGTGATTAAGTCAAATCCACCCAGATAATATCAACATTATAGGGTCAATTCATTTGGGATTTCAATTACATGTGCAAAATTGAATCACAGAAGTACTTTGATTAGCATTTGATTGAATAACCAGGGGCCTATAATCTCGTGTGTGTGTGTGTGGGGGTGCATCTTAGAATTCCCTCTGTACCACTATCTAAATCATTTTTCTTTTTAAATTGAGGTAAAAGTTACCTACGTAAAATTCAACATTTTAGCCACTTGAAAGTGCGTGATTCAGTGGCACTTAGTACATTCACGGTGTTTTGTAACCATCACCTCTATCTAGGTCCAGAAAATTTTCACAACCCCAAAAGAAAACTCCACGTCTATTAAGTAATCAATCCCCTGTGCTCCCCCCACGCAACTTCTGGCAACCACTAATCTGCATTCCGTATTTATAGATTTTCATATTCTTGATATTTAATATAAATAGAATCATGTAATTAATGACCTTTTGTGTGTGGTTTCTTTCACTTTACATAATGTTTACATAAGTTTCACCCATGTTGTAACACATATTAGTACTTCATTCTTCCTTATACTGTATGGATATGTCCCATTTTCTTTATTGATGCAGCAGCTGATGGACATTTGGGTTGTTTCTATCTGCTGACTATTGTGAATAGTGCTGCTAAGAAAATCTGTATACAAATTCTTGTTCAACACCTGTTTTCAATTTTTTTTCTAGTATATATCTAGGAATGGTATTGCTGGGTCATATGGTAATTCCACATTGAAGTTTTTGTCAAGATATTTTATTTCTAGTTACTATTTTGTTTACTTCTGATATAATATTTTTTATTTCCTTATTTCTGCTCATTTTTGGTTTAGTGTGCTCCTCTTTTTGAATGTACATGTTTAGAGCTATTCTCTTCCCTTTGAGCACTGCTTTTGCTGCATTACATGAGATTGCTATGTTGTGTTCTTGTTTTCATTTTTTTTTCAAAGTATTTTCTAATTGCCCTTGTTATTTATTCTTTGGCCCATTGGTTTTGTGAGTGCATTTAAATTTCTTCATATTTGTAAATTTTTCAGGTTTCCTCCTCTTATTGATTTATGATTTCAACCAATGTTATTGGAGAAGATATTTTTGTATGATTTTATTCTTTTTTAAAGTATTGAGATTTGTTTGTATCCTAATATATGGTCTATCCTGGGGAATGTTCCATGTGTACTTGAGAAGAATGTGTATTCTTGTGCTTTGGGGTTAGAATTAGACATGAAGTTAGACATTCTATGTATGTCTGTTTGGCCTAGTTGGCTTATATTGTTGTTCAAGTCCTATATTATCAATCTTTTGCATTATTGTGCTATCCATTAATGGAAGTGGAGTATTGAATTCTTTATTATTTTAGAACAATTTATTCAATTATCAGTTTTCCCTTCTTATATTTTGGGACTCTGTTGCTAGGTGTGCATATGTTTATAATTATTATATCTTCTTGATGGATTATCCCTTTTAAGAAATGAAATGATATTTGTCTTTCTATGACTTACTTCTCTTAACATAATACTCTCTAGCTCCATCCATGTCATTGCAAATGGGAAGATTTTGTTCTTTTTTATGGGTAATACTCCGTTGTTCATACATACCACATCTTCTTTATCCATTCATCAGCTTATGGACACTTGAGTTTTTTCGATAATTTGACTATTGTAGATAATGATGCTATAAACATTGGGGTGCATGCATCCTTTTGAATTAGTACTTTTGTATTCTTTGGGTAAATGCCTAGTGCTGCAATTCCTGGATTGTGGGGTAGTTCTATTTTTAACTTTTTGAGGAAACTTCGTACAGTTTTCCAGAGTGGCTGCACCAGTTTGCATTCCAACACTACAAGAGGGTTCCCCTTTCTCCACATCCTCTCCAACACCTGTTGTTTCCTGTGGTGTTGATTTTAGCCATTCTGACAAATGTGAGGTGATATCTCATTATGGTTTTGATTTGTATTCCCTGATGATGAGTGATGTTGAGCATCTTTTCATGTGTCTGTTGGCCATCTGTGTATCTCCTTTGGAGAAATGTCCATTCATGTCTTCTGCCAATTTTTAACTGGATTATTTGTTTTTTGGGACTTGAGTTTTATAAGTTCCTTATATATTTTGGAAACTATCCCTTTAACAGATATGTCAATTGCAAACATCTTCTCATATTCCACAGGTTGTC
Source organism: Leopardus geoffroyi (assembly GCF_018350155.1). Taxonomy (NCBI): domain Eukaryota; kingdom Metazoa; phylum Chordata; class Mammalia; order Carnivora; family Felidae; genus Leopardus; species Leopardus geoffroyi. The sequence continues at coordinate 82,955,705 of NC_059343.1, forward strand.
TTTTAACTTTGTTGGTTGTTTCCTTCTATGTTCAGAAGCTTTTTATTTTGATGAAGTCCCAATAGTTTATTTTTGCTTTCTTAACCCTTACTTCAGTAGGCACATCTAGAAAGAAGTTACTACAGCCAATGTCAAAGAGGCTACTGCTTGTGTTATCCTCTAGGATTTTTATGGATTCATGTCCCACATTTAGGTCTTTAATACATTTTGAGTTTATTTTTGTGTATAGTGTAAGAGAGTGGTCCAGTTTTATTCTTTTTTTTTTATTATTTCTAAAGAGGTTACTATTGGGATTACAATTAGTATCTTCAATTTGTAACAATCTAACTTGAATCAATACCAACTTAGTTTCAAGAGTTTATATAAATTTTCTTTCCATACAGTTTTATCCCTTCCTCTCTATGTAGTTATCACCACAAATACACCTTTTACATTTTGTTTCCATTAACATAGATTTATAATTATTGTTTTATGTTTTTGTCTTTTAAACCACATAGAGAAAGAAGAAGGAGTTACAAACCAAAAATATAATACAATGCTAACTTTTATTTTTATCTATGTAGTTACCTCAACTGATGTCCTATGGCTTTGTGTCAAGATTTCTAGTGTACAAGGATAAGGTGTACAGTATTTTATAGGTTTAGTGATCTAGTGGGTAGGTATTCAGGATAAAAGATGAAAGTCATGTGAGATGTGATAAGGTCACCATGAAATTCCTACTTTTGTAACTCTTAGAAATATTTACTATATGCTTTTTGATAAATAATTCAAATAATAAAATGTATGTGAAGTAACAATATAGGAATGGCCTTCCTCACTTCCGCTGCCTCCATTAGTCAAAGAACACTCTTTGCAAAAGTCCTGTTAGCCAGGTAACAACCCTGTTTCTGTCAGACTCCAGGTATGACATCTGGGTTAGTCACACTGTCTCTAATGCTCCCTAGAAACAACATATTTCCTCACTCATCAGGTCTTATTTACAACTTATTTACAACTATCTAGGATAACAATGAAGTAATGAGAGTGCTAGGGGCTGCTCAGGTTTGAGTGGTGAGGCAGGGCCTTTTGGTGTGGTCCTGCTGGTTCATGACTGGAGAGAGTAATCAAGGATATACAACATATAACATCACTTATAGAACAAACAGCATCATTCGCTACTTTGAAAAGGAATAGGGATTTTTGGTAGGACAAGTACACAAAACAACTGGCTCCTTGGGTGGATGAACATTAGCCCTATAGGATAAGCTTTAGCTTCCTGCACAAGCTGTACTTCTCACCTTAGTCCAGGCCAGAAAAAAAAAAAAAGAGTAGGATGATAATGACAATCCAGTGGCTCCTTTCAAAGTTTTTGTTTTAGAACCATGGATCACTTCATGAAAGCCTCTTCTGGGACCTTGATCATAGTCTACAGGAAGTGAAGGGAGAGCGTTGGGAGATCCTGAGTGCCAGGACCCCTGAGTTTCATCCCAAAACCAACCAACCTCTGTGTTCTTGGCCTAAATTCCCAGATAAAACCTTAAGCAGAGAAAGAACTCACGTAGCTCTAATATAGTCCCAGTGATAGTCGTGAGGCATCTGGAAGGGTTGGTTGAAGGACAGACAACATCTATTAGGACCTAAGTGTCAACAGTCTGACCGTTAAGTGTCATTCCCTAGCCTATGTGACAAAAATATGCCTTTAAATTTGCCATAGGGGCGCCTGGGTGGCTCAGTAAGTTAAGTGTCCTACTTTGGCTCAGGTCATGATCTCATAGTTCGTGAGTTTGACCCCCACATAGGGTTCTGTGCTGACAGCTTGGAGCCTGGAGCCTGCTTCTGATTCTGTGTCTCCCTCTCTCTCTGCCCCTCCCCTGCTCATGCTCTGTCTCCCTCTCTCTCTCTCAAAAGATAAATAATAAACATTGTTTTTTTAATTGTCATGAAATATGCCCCGGAATGAGTATTGAGGCACAGTGTGTATTGGGAAAAAAAAAAGTCTTGTTTATCTAAATGTCAGTGATTGAACAGGGTCCATGGAATTCAGGAAATTACTGTTCACCTGTTCAAAGTGCAAAGTTGAGCATAGACCTAGAGAAGGGTGTCAGTTTTGGCTTGAAGAAGTTATTCTGTGTCTATTCAGGGCTGGTGCTCCTCATAATAAGCTCATCATTAGAGATATTTGACTTCACACCACTGTGGGAGCTGAGTAAGTAGTTTCTGTAAGTTCACATCTGATGCTGAAGCTTTATCACCAAAGTGCAGGCAGTCAGAAAGAGAAGTTGCTGTAAATGTGGGGAAAACAATAACAAGCTATAATGCATAAGCACAAGCTGGAGCCCTTGAGGACAGAATATGTTCTCAGAGCCTCTGTAGTTAATGGCATGGGTGTTATGCAGAATCTGAGGTCCTTCAACACATATCAAGTACACATACCAGACAGAAGAGTCAGAAAAGCAAAGAGGATCCAGAGGAAATTTGGAACAGCTGCAGGCTTGACCAATGTCTCATGCCATTGAGGTGAGCCAGCCAATAAGCAATGTCTGTGAACTATAAAAATCGTGATGTATGGAATTGTTGTATCACTATAAGTGTACACCTGAAAATATAACACTGTATGTTAACTCTACTGAAATTAAAATTAAAAAAATTATGGAGTGTCGGGGCATCTGGTTGGTTCAGTTGGTTAAGCATCTGACTTTCACTCAGGTCATGATCTCGCAGTTCATGAGTTCAAGCCCCTCTTTGGGGCTGACAGCTCGGAGCCTGGAACCTGCTTCAGATTCTGTGTCTCCCTCTCTCTCTGTTCCTCCTCTGCTTTCTCTCTCTCTCTCTCCTCTCTCTCTCTCTCTCTCTCTCTCTCTCTCTCTCTCTCTATCTCTATCTCTCTCCCAAAAATAAATAAAGGTTAAAAAGTTTTTTAAAAATGACGGAGTGTCTTCACTTCCACCCTCAAAATCTCCCATAGTAATCTCTCTTGTGACTCATTCTAACCTCAGACATCCAGGCAAGTGAATCCTAGAAAATTTAGTCCATTCTACTCAAGTTGACACATTTAAAATATCCACAATATGATTCCACTTATGAGACACTCTGGTGAAGGCAAAGATATAAGGGATAGAAAACTACTCAGTGGTTGCCAGCAGATAGGTGTGGATAGAGGTTGTGACTACAAAGTGGCCTGGGGAAATGTTTTGACCTGATGGAACTGTTCTATATCCTATCATCCCCACTGAAATGAAGGTGACCATGTCAAGAGCAGGATCTCTCATCTCATCTTTGGCTTACACAATTCAGCCACTTTATAACACTTCAAAGATGAAGATGCCCTCCTCACCAGTATGTTCCTCTGTGCTGTGGGGAAAGGCATGTTTTCTGAGTCCCTAAAATCAGTTGCTTGGTCCAACCTCATATTGACTTAAAAGACATTTTAATTCAAGTGACCACAGGTGATAACTTTGGCAACTATTTTTACCATTGAATTCCACAAAATACCAATATTTCATCCTCTAATGTCAATTGGATCCTTACTATCTGCAGATCCAACTAGGCCAGATAACCATCCCAGATCCCCCTTCAGGGCTTTTTGCCTATAACCAATTTTAGTGTCAGTAACTTTATTAATCAGTGTTCCCTCTTGTCAATGCTAGAATTAATTCTGGCTATTTTATAAAAATGAGATTTTCTTTAATAAAATATATTACATAGCTTATAAAACAGCTGTGAAGGCCAGGAAACTAGGCTTAGATGCTGCCCAACCAGGGCATGCTATGGGACTGTTATAAGGAAACATCACTCTTTGTCCACTACTTGACATGTATAGCAGAAACTGAATTCTAGACACTCTGCCATGTTTGTTTCACAAAAAAACAGATCTCTCCCAACATACATAGCTGACCCATGTCCTTAAGCCATATGTGTCTCCCACATAATTCAGTTACACCTCCAAGTCTCAGGATGGTGTATATGCTTGATACAACCAACATCAAATTTAGGAGTCTAGCTGCAAGAGGCTCTGGCACACATGCACGTACACACACACACATATTTATATATGTCTCCTTTCTTCTTTTTAGCTTTTTAGACTTTATAGCATGGGAAATCAAATAAGAGTGTTAGGGTCATTTCCAAGTGAGCTAACAGTATATTTCAAATTCCTTATTATTTTATTTTTTGCTATTGTTGATGGCATATTCACAGTGAAAATCGTATTTTGCATTTGTTGTAATTGTTTTGTGCACAGTAGTCTTACATACAGCAAACTTACTAATATATATAATTAAATATACTTCTTATATAGATTCTCTTGGATTTGTATATGAAAACAATCATATTAACAGTTTTGTTTCTTTTCACTTGTATACACTTAATAATGTGTCTATGTATTTATTTTGTCTGACTGCACTGGCTAGGGCGCTCAGTACCACATTGAACAAAAATGGTTATATGAGTCATTCTCTTTCTTTTCTACTTTTAAAGAGAGTATTTTTAATTTTATGATTAAGTATGGTGTTTACTGTAGTTTCTTTAATGTCCATTTATCATTTTAAAGAATAACCTTTTATTCCTGGTTTGCTGGTTTATTGTTGTTTGTTAATTGTTTTTTGTTTTCTATTAATAATATTGTTGTTTAACTTTATTGTATACCTTTTTTCTGGAACTGTTTTTGAGAAAATTATCTTTTTTCCTATTTATTTTATGAATGTGGCAAATTACATTATAGACTTGCCAATGTTAAGCCAGCATTGCATATTTAGGGTAAGCACAGCTTTGTCATGCTATACTGTTTTAGCCATTGATGGATTTAGTGTATCATTATTTTATTTAGAATTTTGCATTTATATAACTAATTGATATTGGCTAGTAATTTTGGCTTTTCACACATTCCATTTCTGTTATACTTTTTTTTAAGTTTATTTATTTATTTTGAGAGAGAGAGAGCAATAGAATGTGAGAGTTGGGGGGGGGGCGGGCAGAGAGAGAGGGAGGAGAGAATCCCAGGCAGGTTCCACGCTCAGCACAGAACACGATGCAGGGCTTGATCCCATGACCACGAAATGATGACCTGGGCCAAAATCAAGAGTCAGACGCTCAACCGACTGAACCACCCAGGTGTCCCTGGAATACTCTTAATATTAATAATATTCTGTTTATTTTTGACTCATTTGGAAAAGTTACATTTTTTTTCCAGAAATGTAACCATTCCATCTTAACTTCTACATTTTCGAATATTTTTTCATAATATCCTCTTATTTCTTAAATCTTTGTTGTAACTGCAAACATGGCAACTTCTTCATCACAAAAGTAACTTATTCATGGGTTTTCTCTAATTTTCTTTATCCGTGTTGCTAGAGGGTTCTTTATTATCCTATCTCTCTAAAGTGCTGACAACTAGAATTCTGTTAAACTCTTCATATCTGTTATCAGTTTCACTAAATTCTGCTTTTATTTTTATTAATTTTCCTTGACAATATGGAAAAACATGGCATTATTTTTATTAAGTAAATTATTAATAGTCTTTCCATCTATCATCAAGTTTTATTCTTAATTTTTATCCTTGAATATAACAGACACAGAAATATCCAATACATTCATTTTATTTTTTTTTGGAAGAGAGCTGTGGCTTATCAATGCTGAAGTTTTCAGCCAAGGCTTTCATGTCTATTCATTTGCTATATATATATAGTAAAGACTTTAAGAGAATAGCATACAATGTAGAAAGGAGTATAAAAATACCACTGACTTTATTTTTTTATTATTTTTTTAAACTTTTATTCAGTTTTGAGAGACAGAGATAGAGCACGAACGGGGGAGGGACAGAGAGAAAGGGAGACACAGAATCCAAAGCAGACTCCAGGCTCTGAGCTGTCAGATGACAGCCCAATGCGGGGCTCGAACTCAGGAAGCGTGAGATCATGACCTGAGCTGAAGTGAGACGCTTAACCGACTGAGCCACCAGGTGCCCCGAAATACCACTGACTTTAAATTCATACCTATTTATATTGAAATACTGGTCCTGTTACTTATTACCTGTGTGATTTTATGCAAGTACTCCATCTATCTGAGTTTCAGTTCCATCATGCATTAGTTGGTGGTGTCGTTTGCCAAGTGTTCACATTTCTGCCCTGTTCCAGGAACTTGGTGGATGTGCTTTTGCTCAACCCCCTTTTTAAGAGGCACTAGTACATGTGACTAGTTCTGGTTAATAGGCTTAGAGAGACATGTATTTCTGGGTGAGAACTTATGGTTGTTGGTTTGAGAAACTCCCTCCACTCCAGTGCCCTCTTCCCCTTAGGCACAGCGATTGACAATTTTCTAGATGGTGTCTGCTCTATCAGTTTGAATGTCCAAGGCATTCCAATAAGAATCCCTCAGACTCCCAACATCCACCAGCTTGTGGTGGATGTGCATTTGCCATAGACATTTAGTAAGAGTGAGGAATAAGCCACTGATATGGGGATTGCCTATTTCCACAGAATAACCCCTGACTCTCATGACTCACACATCTTATCTATAAATTCAAATAATACCCTCTCAAGATTTTTCTGAGGGTTAAATGAGTTAACTTATATGATGAAGTTATTACAGTGTTTGGCATATAATAGGGACACAAAATATGGCAGCTATAATTACTAAATAATAAAATCAAAACTGCTTTTAAAAAGTGTGGCATATTTGTATAAAATTAGATACATAGCATCTGCTCATCCTGACAGGTAAGTTGTTTTTTGTTTTCAAAAGTAGAGCATTTTTGTTGCTGTAGATAAGACATACTAATACCTATTTATGCACTTGTGTTTTTTTTAACTTTTTTAAATTTTAAGTTTTTATTTAAATTCTAGTTGGTTTACATACAGTGTTATATTAGTTTCAGGTGTCCAATATAGTGATTCAACACTTCTATACATCACCCTGTGCTTATAATGACAAGTGCATTCCTTAATCTCCATCACCTATTTTACCTATCTACCCACTCCCTCCCCTCTGGTAACCATCAGTTTTTTCAGTATAGTTAAGAGTCTGTTCCTTGGTTTTTGTCTCTCTTATTTTTCCATTTGCCTGTTTGATTTGTTTGTTAAATTCCACATATGAGTGAAATCATATGGGATTTGACTTTCTCTGACTGATATATTTTGCTTAGCATTATATTCTGCAGCTCCATCCATGTCCTTGTACATACATACACACACACACCACTTCTTTATGCATTAATCTGTCAGTGAACACTGGGCTGTTTCTATACCTTGCCTATTGTAAATAATGCTGCATAAGGGTGCATATATCTCTGAATAAGTGTTCTTGTAATCTTTGAGTAAATACCCAGTAGTACAATTGCTGGATCATAAGATAGTTCTATTTTTAACTTTTTGAAGAATCTCTATACTATTTTCCACAGTGGCTGCACCATTTTGTTTTCCCTCAACAGTGCATGAGTGTTCCTTTTTCTCCACATCTTCACCAACACCTGATGTCTCTGTTGATTTTAGCCATTCTGACAGGTGTGAGGTGATAGCTTATTGTACTTTTCATTTGCATTTCACTGATAATAAGTGATCTTGAACAATTTTTCTTGTGTCTATTGGCCATCAGTATGTCTTCTTTGGGAAAACGTCTTTTTATGTCTTCTTCCAATTTTCAATTTGGATTATTTGCTATTTTGGGTGTTGAGTTTCATAAGTTCTTTATATATTTTGGACACTAACCCATTATTTGACATGTCATTAGCAAATATTTTCTCCCATTCCATAGATTGCCTTTCAGTTTTGTTGATTGTTTCCTTCACTGTGCATAAGCTTTTTATTTTGATGTAGTCCCAAGAGTTTTTGTTTTTGTTTCCCTTGCCTCAGGATACATCTCTAGAACAATGCAGCTATGGCCAATGTCAAACAAGTTATTACCTGTGCTCTCTTCTAGGATTTTTATGACTTAATGTCTGACACATAAGTCTTTAATCCATTCTGAGCTTATTTTTGTGTGTGGTGTAAGACAGTGGTCCAGTTTCATTCTTTTGCATGTTGCTGTCATTTTCTAAACACCATTTATTGAAGAGACTGTCTTTTCCCCATTGGATATTCTTTCCTGCTTTGTTGATGATTAATTGACCATATAGTTTTGGGTTTATTTCTGGCTTTTATAGTCTGTCTCATTAATATATGCATCTATTTTTGCCAGTACCATACTGCTTTGATCACTACAACTGTGTAATATAACCCTAAGTCTGGAATTGTGATGCCTCCAGCTCTACTTCTTTTTTTCAAACTTGCTTTGACTACTTGAGGCCTTTTGTGTTTCCCTACAAATTTTAGGATTGTTTGCTCTTGTGAAAAATTATGTTGGTATTTTGATAGGGATTACATTAAATGTGTAGTTTTCTTTGGGTAGTATAAACATTTAAAAAATATTTGTTCCTCCAATCCGTAAGTATGGAAGTCTTTCCATTTCTTTGCATCTTCAATTACTTTCATCAGTGTTTTATAGTTTTTAGATTAAAGGTCTTTCACCTCTTTAATTTGCTTTATTCCTAGGAATCTTATTGGTTTTAGTGAAATTGGAAATTGGATTGTTTTAATTACTCTTTCTGCTGATAGAAGTGATGACAGGAGTGAAACAGCTTTCTGTACATTGGTTTTGTATCCTGCAACTTTACTGAATTCTTTTATTGGTTGTAGCGGGTTTTTTTTTTTTTAGCAGTCTTTCAGGTTTTTTATATACAGTATCATGTCATCTGCAAATAGTGAAAGTTTTCCTTCTTCCTTACTGGTTGGGATGCCTTTTATTCCTCTTTGTTGACTGATTGTTGTTGCTAGGACTTCCAATACTATATTCAATAAAAGTGGTGAGAGTGAGCATCCTTGTCTTGTTCCTGAACCTAGGGGAAAACCCCTCAGTTTTTTTCCCCTTGAGGATGATGTTACCTGTGAGTTTTTCATATATGGCCTTTATTATGTTGAAGTATGTTCCCTCTAAACCTACTTTTTTGAGGGTTCTTATAAATAATGGATGTTATACTTTGCCAAATGCCTTTTCTGTGTCTGTGGCAATGATAATATGGTTCTTATCCTTTCTATTATTGATGTTATGTATCACATTGATTGATTTGTGAATATTGAGCTACTCTTGCAATATAGAAATAAATCCCACTTCATCATAGTGAATGATTTTTTCTTAATGCATTGTTGAATTTGGTTTGCTAGTATTTTGTTTAGAAGTTTTTGCATCTATGTTCAGCAGGAATATTGGCCTTTAGTTCTCTTTTTTAGTGGGTGTCTTCATCTTGTGTTCATATGAGTGTAATGCTGGCCTCATAGAATGAACTTGGAAGTTTTTCATCATTTTATCTTTTTTGGAATAGTTTGAGAAGAATAGGTACTAACTCTTCTTTAAATGTTTGGTAGAATTCCTTTGTGATGCCATTTGGTCCTGCATTTTGTTTGTTGGAAAATTTTTGATTACTGATTTAATCTTTTGCTGGTTATCAGTCTGTTCAAATTTTCTATTTCTTCCTGTTTCAGTTTTGGTACTTTATATGTCTCTAGGAATTTATCCATTCCTTGTAGGTTGTCCAATTTGTTGGCATACAGCTTTTCATAGTATTCTCTTACAATTGTTTGTATTTCTGTGGCTTTGGTTATAATTTTGCCTCTCTCATTTGTGATTTTATTTACATGAGTCCTTTCTCTTTTTTTTCTTGATAAGTCTGGCTAGAAGTTTATCCATTTTATTGATGTTTTTCAAAGAACCATCTTCTGATTTCATTAATCTGTTTTATTGCTTTTTTTTTTTTAGTTTATATATCAGTTATTTCTGCTCTAGTCTATTATTTTCTTCCTTCTCCTGGTTTTAGGTTTGTTTGCTGTTCTTTTTCTAGCTCCTTTAAGTGTAAGATTAGGTTGTTTATTTGAGATTTTTCATGCTTCTGGAGGTAGGCCTGTATTGTGATATGCTTCCCTCTTAGAACTGCTTTTGCTTCATCCTTGAGGTTTTGGAGCATGGTGTTTTCATTTTCATTTGTTTCTACATAATTTTTTTATTTCTTCTTTTATTTCCTTGTTGACTGTTCATTGTTTAGTATCATGTTATTTAACCTCCAGGTACTTGTGGTCTTTCCAGATTTTTCTTGCAGTTGACTTCTAGTTTCATAGTGTTGTGGTCAGAAAATATGTATGGTATGATTTTGATCTTCTTGAATTTGTTGAGTTTTTTTTTTATGGGTTAATATGTGATCTCTTCTGGAGAATGCTCCATATGCACTTCAAAAGAATGTGTATTCTGTTGTTTTAGGATGGCATGTTCTGAATATATCTGTTAAATCCATCCGTTCCAATGTGTTATTCAAACCCATTATTTCCTTGTTGATTTTCTGTTTAGATGATCTTTCCATTGATATAAGCAGGGTGTTACTATTATCGTATTATTATAGTTTCTTTCTTTTTCTTAGTAACAGTTTTATGTATCTAGGTGCTTTATGTTGGGTGAAAAAATATTTACAATTGTTCTATTTGTTTTTTTTTTTTTTTTTTACATTTTTTTGAAGAACACCTATCCTGTTAAGGAAGGCACTTTTCAGGATAAGCCCTAGGAGTCATATGTAAGTGATTAGTAACTGGGTTCTACTCCTGAAGCCAAGACTACACTGTATGTTAACTAACTTGAATTTAAATTAAAAAAAATGTTGTATCTTCCTGATGGATTGTTCCCTTTATTATTATATAGCGTTCTTCTTTGTCTCTTGTTAGAGCCTTTTTTTACCAGTCTATTTTTCCCATATAAGTATTTCCACTCCAGCTTTCTTTTGACACCCATCTGCAGGATAGATGTTTCTCCATCCCCTCACTTTCAATCTTTAGGTGTCTTTATGTTTAAAATGAGTCTTTTGTAGGAAGCATAGAGATGGGTCTTGTGTTTTTGTCCATTCTGTCTCCCTATGTCTTTTGATTGGAGCATTTAGTCCATTTATATTCAAAGTAATTATTGATAGATATGTATTTATTGCCATTTTATTACTTGTTTTGTGACTTTTTCTGAAGATTTTCTCTGATGCTTTATTGTCCTTCTTTTCCTTCACTGGTTTCCTTAGTGATGTATTTGGATTTCTTCCTCTTTATTCTTTGCATATTTATTAGTGGACTTTGATATATGGTCACCATTAAGTTTGTGTATAACCTCTTCTGCATATAACAGTCTACTTTAAGTTGATGACTATTTAGGTTTGAACCTATTCTTTTCTCCCTTCTCCCATGTTTAAGGTATATGTTATTATATTTATATATATATATATTTAGTTCCTTGACTGCTTTTTTTTACAGAAATATTCATGTTTAGCGAAGGAATTTATGATGGTGGAGAAGTAGGTGACCTGGGCTTCCTACATCACTCACACAATTGTATTGGGGTCAGATTTCTTAGAACACTCAGGAAATTGATCTGCAGAGTGGCAGACAGATCTCCATGGTTGGAGGGAGACAGCTTGGCAGGTGTGAGATGCGTGGATGTGAGTTGGGGAAGAGAAAACTATGGGGCCACTGAGGGAATGGAACCCATTCTGTGGAGAGATAAAAATAAGAGAAAGGGAGAAGGGTTGAGATAGTATGGCATCTAGTTAGCACAAAAGAAACACATTTCTGGACCATGGGCTGGGGAACAGAAGTACTGAGGGTTCCGGTTGTTTGCAAACAGCTTCTGGAGCCCAAACTTGGAAGTTTTGGAAGTGTGTGACTTTTTCCAGAGCACAGACATGGCGTACCCTCCTGTGGAGGAGGGAGCTGGCCCCAGAGTGCAGAGCATGGTGTAGCAATCTCCAGGGAGCACTGGGAGGGAACAGTGCCCTTCATGGAGTACTTTTGCAAGAGGGTTTATTGCCTCCCCAAGGACAAAGGACCCTGCAGGTACCAGCAAAGGCTTTTCATCAGCAGGGTAGAGAGGCTCTACACTGGAGGAGGGCAGTAGTGTCATGTTGTGTCCAGTCCTTTAAGACTTCAGGTTTTGAATCCCAGCTGTGGGTCAAGGAGAAGGTAGAGGATACTTGTGGCACAGGGAAAGCTGACTGCCCTCAGTATTCTGTGAAGGATGCCTGAATGGCAGGGGTTGAGATAACCAGTCTAGGGATGAGAGATTGGGGTGATGCCATTTTCCTTCAATACCAACATGGTGGGACTTCAGAGAGCAACACAGATGCCCCCAGTGGAAGCAGGCCCACATAGGCCAACCACTGCCCCTCTGTGCCTGGCAATTGCTTATTTACTGGGGCAAGATGGACTGAGCCAATGTAGCTGGCCTCTCCTTCAGACCAGCACAGCCACCATCACCCAGATACCAACAGATAACTCTTTTTTTTTTTCTTTTTTACTTCCTTCTTTTTTTTTTTTTCTTTTCTTTTGGAATCAGGCTCATAGTTTCTAATTTGTTTTTGGTCATTTCTTTTTATCTTTAATTTTTTTCATCAGGTTTTTCTATTCTTTTCTTTTTCCTTCTGCTTTTTTTTCAGTTTTTTCTTTTGTCTTTCCTTGGAATCAGCCTTATAGTTTCTTGACTCTGTGGTTTTCTTTTGTCCCCTTTCCTTTTTCTCTTTTTATGCGATTAGGCTACATTCCCCCTTTTTTCCCCAGGGTTACTTCAACAAATAAATCAAAGCACATCTAGTTAAAGGTCCAAACACTCCACCATTGCAAGCAAGGAGGAGCTCTGAAGAGGACTGACCTGTGGGAAAGAGAAGCTAAAACACAACAACAGAGTGCATGCAACATACACCAGAAATGTTTCCTGGAATACCAAGCTCTGGACAGTGTATTACCTCTTTTTAATATAGTAGTACTCTCAGGTGCAGAATACATAAAAAGCTTTTAAAATGCTCAAGATACAGAAACTTAGCCAAAATGACAAGATGGAGGAATTCTCCCCAAAAGATAGGTCAAGAAAAAATCACAGCCATAGAATTGCTCAAAACAGATATAATCAATATATCTGAATATGAATTTAGAACAACAGTCATAAAACTACTAGCTAGGCTTGAAAAAAGCATAGAAGACACCAGAGAAACCCTTGCTGAAGAGATCAAAGACCTATGAACCGGTCAGGTTGAATTTAAAAATGCCATAACTGAGATGTAAATTAAACTAGATACAGTGACAGTGAGGATTGAAAAAGCAGAGGGGAGAATAAGCGAAAGGGAAGATAAAATTATGGAAAACAATGAAGCTGAAAAAAATGTGGCTAAGGAAATTACTAGAGCATGAGGGGATATTGAGAACTAAGTGATTCTACTATGAAATGAAACAATATCTGTGTCATAAGAGCCCCAGAAGAAGAAGAGCAAGAAAAAGAGGCAGGAGGTTTATTTGAACAAATTATAGCTGAGAACTCCCCTAATCTGGGGAAAGACACAGGCATCCAAGTCCAAGAGGTACAGACAACTCACTTTAAAATCATCAAAATCAGGTCAACACCAAGACATATCATAGTGAAACTTGTAAAATGCAAATATAAAGAGAGAATTCTGAAAGCAGCAAGGGACAAAAGGTCATTAATCTACAAGGGTAGACACACAAGGTTAGTAGCAGACCTGTCTACTGGAACTTGGCAGGCCAGAAATGAGTGGCAAGAAATATTCAATATGTTGAATAGCAAAAATATGCGACCAAGAATCCTTTATCTAGCAAGACTGTCATTCAGAATAGAAAGAGAGATAAAGACTTCCCAGAAAAACAAAAACTAAAGGAGTTTGTGACCACTAAACCAGCCCTGCAAGAAATTCTAAGGGGACTTTCTGAGTGGAGAAAAAAAAAAAAAAAGACCAAACCAGCAAAGACTACAAAGGGCCAGAGAACATCACCAGAAACATGAAATCTACAGATAAAACAATGACACTAAATTCATATCTTTCAGCAATCAATCTGAATATAAATGGATCACATGCCCCAATCAAAATACACAGGTTATCAGAATGGATAAAAGAGGAAGATTCATCTATATGTTGCCTATAAGAGACTGATTTTGGACCTAAAGACACTTTCATATTGAAAATGAAGGGATGGAGAACCAGATGCATTCTTTTAGAGTGCACATGGAGCATTTTCCAGAATAAATCAAATAATGGGTCACAAATCAACCCTTAACGGGTACAAAAAGATCGAGATCATACCATGCATATATTCAGATCACAACGTTATTAAATTTGAAATAGTCCACAAGAAAAAATTTGGAAAGCCCTCAAACACATGGAGGTTAAAAAAATCCTACTAAAAATGAATGGGTTAACCAGGAAATTAAAGAAGAAACTAAAAATCACATGGAAGCAAACAAAAATGAAAATACAATAGTCCAAACCCTTTGGGATGCAGCAAAAGCCGTCCTAAGAGAAAAACACATTGTAATTCAGGCCTATCTTGAGAAGCAGGAAAGATCCCAAATACAAAATCTAACTTTCCACCTAAAAGAGGTAGAAAAGGAGCAGCAAATAAAGCCTAAGGCCAGCAGAAGAATGAACATAATAAAAATTAGAGCATAAATTAATGATATAGAATCAAAAAAACTCCACAAAAACCAGTAGAACATATCCATGAAACTAAAACTGTTTTTTGAAAGTATAAACAAAATTGATAAAACCCCTAGCTAGACTTCTCAAAAAAAAAAAAAAAAAGAAAAAGAGAGAGAGAGAGAGAGGACCCAAATAGATAAAATCATGAATGAAGGAGGAGAGATCACAACCAACACCACAGAAATACAATGATAAGAGAATACTAGGAAAAATTATATGCCAGCAACTGGACAATCTGGAAGAAATGGACAAATTCCTAGGTATTCACACACTACTAAAACTCAAATGGGAAGAAATAGAAAATTTGAACAGTCTCATAACCAGCGAAGAAATTGAATCAGTCATCAAAAATCTTTGAACAAACAAGAGTCATGGGCCAGATGGCTTCCCAGGGGAATTCTACCAGATATTTGAAGAAGAGTTAATACCTATTTTCCTCAAACTGTGCCAAAAAATAGAAATGGAAGGCAAGCTTCCAAATTCATTCTACAAAGCCGGCATTGCCTTGATTCCAAACCTAGACAAAGACCCCACTAAAAAGGAGAATTACAGGCCAATATTCGTGATGAACATGGAAGCAAAAATTCCCAACAAGATACTAGCAAATCAAATTCAATTGTCAATTAAAAGAATTATTCACCATGATCAAGTGGGATTTATTCATGGGCTGCAAGACTGGTTCAATATTTGAAAATCAATCAATGTGATACACCATATTAATAAAATAAATGATAAGAACCATATGATCCTTTCAATAGATGCCTAAAAGGCATTAGACAAAATATGGCATCTTCCCTGATAAAAACCCTCAAGAAAGTAGGGATATAAGGAACATACCTTAACATCATAAAAGCCGTATCTCTCCTTTGTATTCAAAGTGTTCCGTTTAATATTTCTTACAGGGCTAGTTTAGTGGCCACAAACTCCTTTAGTTTCTATTTGGGAAACTATCTCTTCTTCTATTCTGAATAATAGCCTTGCTAGATAAGGTAATTGGCTGCATATTTTTTCCCATTCAGCACTTTGAATTTATCATGCCACTCCCTTCTGGTTTGCGAGAAAATGGAAGCAACTCAAGTCTATTAAGAGCTTAATAAACAAAATATCTTAATATATTAATGAAATGGACTATTACATAGCAATATAGATAGATATTTGCCACAGGCATAATGCTGAAAGGGGCCATATGCAAGAGAGCATATACAGTTAGATTCATGTATATGAAGTTCAAAAAAGCAAAAAAATAATTTATCATGATAGAGGTCAAGTTTTGGGTGGTATCAATCAGTTTAAGGCATGAGGAACACTGTTGAAATACTGGAAATATCCCATATTTTTAACCTGGTCAGTGGTTGCATGTATTTATACATATGCGGTAATCCATTGGGATTTACACTTAAGATATGTACACATTATTGTATGTATATTATGCATCAATAATAGTTGTGTTTTTTTTTAAGAAGTGAAGCTCAGGCTTTTCCCCCTAGTAGTTAGTCAGGAAAACAGCTGCCAGGAATTGAGAATTCAGTGGTCAGTCCTAATACTGAGATTCCAAGACCTTGTGTCTTTTTTAAGTTCATCAGCTGCATCCTAGACTCAAAATGGCTTCATTATTTAGTGCTTGATATCATCCCAAAATGATACTAGCCATAAGGAAGAGGGGAAAGAATCTTTCCAAATAAAAGTACAGTAGAAGCCTCTTTATCCAACCTCCACTTATCTACCTTGCCAGAGTTCAGGAAATCTATATTCCCCATCTTAAACATAACTGATGTGCCAGCTTTCCATACACTGTCATCTTGTAGTACATTTTATAGAAGAGATTTTTCCAAAAGTACAGGTTGAGACCCATTAGTGGGCCATTAAACCAACATTATTGGGTGATGACTAACACTTTTGTTATAAAACAATAGAAAAGGGAAAATTGAAATCAGTACACAGGTAGCAACAACTATGTACATTACAATAAATACTGAAGCCATCAAGTCCAGTGAAAGAATCAAAGGAATGGTATTATGAATGCCTGTATCGTGGAGGGACTGGCCATTCCATAGGGTGCTCACTGATATCTCATTTTAGTTTTCAATTTAACCATTACTCTAATGAGATAATTTAAATCATACAGTCTAATTTTATAATAACATAATTCAGTTATTGGTGAAGTAAGGTGTGGGGGAGGTTTTTTCACATTTGTCATAATATCTGTTTTGAAATTTGGGTTTTTAGAGGAATTGAGATTATCAAGTGGGATGTTTTTTATGTTTGAGACCTTTTAATTTAACAAATACAAATGTCCTTAAAATGTATTATTTTGAATGATGAAGAAAAAATGAAGTGGCATATTCATGGTCAAATTCTTGATCTGGACAAGCAAATAAGAAAAACAAAGGGGATTTTCCCATACATACAGTAAACCTCAACTTTGGATATTATTCCTAAAAAATACATTCTTATGTTGAAAATTATTTTAAACATACTTTTTCAAAACTGAAAGGAAATAAAGGCTTTAATATGAATTATGGTATTGTGTGAATAATTAACAATGAATGTTTAAAACCTTCAGAATTTAAAAGACAATTGAAAACACACAAGGCTAAGCTTGTCAGCAAGTCTTGTGTACACTATCAACTAAATGAAAAAGACATGAATATGTTGAGTTTTTTTCCTAATTGCTAAATGACTGTTGTGAGAAAATTGCATCATTGCCATATGTGGTTCCATATTGTGTGGCAAAAGAGAAAATGGCATAACAGTTGCTGGAATAAATATATTACAAGAAGATTTGGATATGGTGCATGTAATTTTTGGTTAAAAAAGAATATAAATTAAAATGATCATAACACATAGCATAATAGCTCATTGAATTTATTTTGTTATAGAATACATTTAGAGTTTGGTATATATTTTAAAAAGCAAGTTGATGAAAGTTCTGATACTGCATGCTGTATGACAACTTTCATTCACATCTTATATATATGGTGAGATGATTTTATGTAGGATTTGGTGGCCAATTCTAATGTAGATTCACACATAAAGATATTACGTATTTTTGCAAGGTTGGAACAATACATCATTGATCAATATAAACTGAAAAAACTAAAGAAATAATAAGTGATAAAACAGCCATATAATAGGGATTTTACCTCAGTTATTAAAAAGTTAGGTGATATAAAAATAATGAAAATTTACCACACAGATCTCCTGATTTATTTTGAGAGACAGAGAGTGCGAGGGAGGGACAGAGGTGAGGGAGAGAGAATCCCAAGCAGGTTCTGCACAGCATGGAGCCTGACATGGGGCTCAATCTCACGAACCTGTGAGATCATGACCTGAGGCGAAATCAAGAGTCAGACGCTTAATTGACTGAGCCACCCAGGTGCCCCAATAAATAAATAGACTTTACAAAATTTAAAAAAAAAAGAAGAAAGAACTTAAAAAGAAAAAAACGATGCTATATGCTATCTACAAGAGACTGCCTTTAGATACAAAAAGAGAGAAGTTGAAATGGAAAAAGTTGCTCCATGCAACAGTAAGTAAAGGAGAGCTGAGGTGGTCATACCTAAATCAGATAAAATGGACTGTAGGTAAAAAAAAAATGTTGCAAGAGGCAGAAAAAAATCATTAGATATTGATAAAAAGCATCAATTAATCAAGAAGATATAATACTTATAAACATATGCACCAAACAAGAGACCTGACATATGTGGAGCACACATTGACTGAATTGAAGGGACAAATAGACAGTTCTACAAAATAGTTCATGAATTCAATATCTCACTTTCAGTAATGGATAACACATCTAGACAGAAGACCAATAGGGAAATAGAGGATTTGACTAACACTATAAATTGACTGGAACTAACAGACATATATAAAACATTTCACTCAATAACACTGGAATACACATTATTCTCAAGGGTATATGGAACATTCTCCAGGAAAACCATGTTGGGTCACAAAAGTAGTTCTCAATAAATTTTATTTTATTTTTTTATTTATTTAAAAAAAATTTTTTAACGTTTATTTATTTTTGAAACAGAGAGAGACAGAGCATGAACGGGGGAGGGGCAGAGAGAGAGGGAGACACAGAACCGGAAGCAGGCTCCAGGCTCCGAGCCATCAGCCCAGAGCCCGACGCGGGGCTTGAACTCACGGACCGCGAGATCATGACCTGAGCTGAAGTCGGACGCTTAACCGACTGAGCCACCCAGGCGCCCCTCTCAATAAATTTTAAAAGATTGAAATCATACCAAGTATCTTCTCTTGACCACAATGGAGTGAAACTAGAAATCCATAACAGAAGTAAACTGAAAAACACACAAATATGTGGAAAATGAACAACACTCAGTTAAACAACCTATTGGTCAAAGAATGAATCATGAGGATGATTTAAAAAATACATTTAGACTATTGAAAACAAAAACATAGCATACCAAAACTTGTGGGACACAGCAAGCAAAAGCAGTGCTCAGAGGAAAATATATTTTTAGTCAAAAGGTATAGGAAAATCAAAATCACAATGACATGCCACTTCACACCCACTACAATGGCTGTAATTTTTTAAAAAGTGTTGGTGAGGATGTGGAGAAATTGAAACTCTTGTACACTGCTGGTGGGAATGTAAAATGTTTCCACTGCTGTGGAGAATGGTTTGATGGTTCCTAACAAAATTAAACACAGAAGTGCCATATGACCCAGCTACTTGACTCCTAGGTATATACACAAAAGAATTGAAAACAGGTGCTCAAAAAATGCCTGTACATGAATGCTCATGCCAGCTTTATTCACAATATTCAGAAGGTTGAAACAACCCATATGTTCATCAAGAGATGAGTGGATAAACAAATGGTGGTATATACATACACTGGAATATTATTCACCCAGAAAGAGGAATGAAGTATTGAAATAGGCTTCAATGTGAATGCACTCTGAAAACATTATGCTAAGTGAATGAAGCTGTACACAAAAACTCACATATAGTATGATTCCATTTATGTGAAATGTCCGGAAGAGAAAATACATAGAGATAGAAAGCAGATTGTTTGCCTGGGGCTGAGGAAGAGGAAGAAATGGGAATAACTGCCTAAACTGTATGAGGTTTCATTTTGGGGTAATGAAAATACTTTGGAGCCAGATAGAGGTGGTTTTTTGCACAGCGTTTTAAATGTACTAAACACCAATGGATTGTTCACTTTAAAATGATTAATTTTATGTTTGTGAATTTCACCTCAATTAAATAAAAGGCATCACTACAAATTCCACAAAACCTGAAAGGATAAGAAGTATTATAAACAAATCCATGTCAATAAATTTGACAGCTAATCTGAAATGCATACAAAGTGTGTCAGCATTATGATTCCCTTTATATAAAACCGTGTGTACATATGCTTATGTGTGTGTGCATTTATGAGTAAATTGTTCCAAATGATTCTGTAGAATGGCTATGCCAATTTACACGCTCAGAAACAACGTATGAGAGTAACTGTTGCCCTCCCCATTTCAAAAACAATCTTACAACTCATACCTTTCGCCTCAGTGTTTACATGTCCAAAAACTTGTCCTGAAGGATAGTTTGCACACAGACATGTATATGAGGAGGCAAACAGCAGGAATAGAATTTGCCCAGGATCATGGGACCAAGGGAATTGAGGGAATTGGCAGAAGAATGAGTGACTGGAAGACTGGGACATCTGAGATGGCTAGAGAAGGAGACCAAGGATGTGGAAGCCTGATGATGTAGAGAGAGGAAGTAGAGGGGCCTTGGGATGAGTTCCATGGTCCCTGCCCATGAGGGAACTCAGACAGCTTGGAGAGCCTAATTTGAGCCAGATACTGCAACTGCTCGCTAACACGTGAGAGTGCCTCTCTTCCTCATGATGTGGCAGGGAGGTGTGCACTGTGGTCACTGTCTTTGCTCTTCTTGCCCTTGATCATTGAGGCGTTACATGGAATAACATGGAATCACTCCTTATGTAATAGCAGTTATTCCCTTAGTTCATATTTCCAAGAAATTCACACACCACTATATGGATTCCTCGTGTAAATGTACATGAAGAACTGAAAAGTAGCAAGTGGTAGGAAATAACTTATGTGAGACCTTATAATAGAGGCATAATTTGTAAACTGGTGGTACCTCACCTGTGTCATCACTTATAGGATGGCAACTTGAAATCTGGTACTGTTATTATACTATTATACTGTTATTCATGTACCACCATTATTTTAATTTCAAAAATTTCAAATGTGCCTGCTGGTGGTCTAAAGTTCCAAACGTTACAGAAGTGTGGAAAATAAATTGCATAAGTGTCCCTTTCAACTCTTGCCTGCGATTCTGTACTTCTAATTGCCAGTCATTGGGAAAGGTCTCACAGGACTGGCCATAACGTGAAACTGGGTGCTATTGTTGTCTACCTGGAAGTGAAACTAAATGCCTGAACCCCACCCCACCCCAAGCTCGTGGACACAGAGCACCCTTGTCAGCGGTCTGAGAAATGCACTGGGCAGGCAGGCTGACTCTCCCTCACTCTCAGGTGCTAAAATGAGATTCCTTCCACAGTGCACCGTCAGAAAGGGGAAGGAGGAAGTAGAGTGGATGGCTGAGAAGACAAATGCAAGCATGGTGAGAGGTTTGAAAAGGCCCATTTCCCATTCATCTGTGTGCAAGTCATAAAACTGTTGATGGTGTGCCTTTGAATGCATTCAAATGATTAGGAATAAGAAGTAAAATAGATGAGTCCTCATCTTCCTTCCTTCCACAGCCCTCACTAGCCAGTAGGCAACCCTTGCAAAGCCCCTGTTGTTCCAGGTCACATGGCTGCTTCTGCATGCCTCCAGGTAGAGCATCTGACTGAGCCACACTGTTTCCAAAGGCCAATCCCTGAAAGCAGTGTGTGTCCCTTTTCATCAGAATTTATTGAAACACTACCTATGAAGTCAAGCCTGGTGTACTGTCAGGGGACTGCCAGTGTGCATAATGTGGAGGAGACAGCAGGGCCTCTCAGTCCTGGACCCATTGCCTCATGGTCAGGGCAGGGGAAGAGTGATCCAGGACACACATCATACAACGTGCAGCATCATTCTTTATTATGAAGATAAACAGCAATCATGAGTGGGGGAAATACACAGAACAACTAATACTTCAGGTGGTTATGTTACCTGGCCTGCTAGCCAAAGGTAACTTTGGCTTCTTGGTCAGCCTGGCCTCCATCCCCAGTCATGGGCATGGCCTCAGGCTGGATAAAAGACAACCAAGATGATGTGGACATCCAAGGCTTCTTCTAGGCGATTTGTTTGAAGGCCTCCTCTGGGACCTTGCCCTCGTTCTGGAGGGAAGGAGTTGGGACGTCAGAAGAACCAGATCACAGAGTTTCATTCCCAGACCACCCAGCCTCCACCTTCTTGGCCTTCCTGAAGTCCCAGAAGCACCCATCTGTAACCCACTTAATGGATCCCAGACCTCACCTTGAGCATAGTGAAGACCTGACCAGCTCTGGTGTAGTTCCACTCGTTGTCCTGAAGGCACCTGGAGTGGGAGGACAGATGACTTCCATTAGTACCACAGTACAGAGACGCTGACCATGCGACGCTAAATATATGCCACCTTTTTGCTGGTATTCATGTACCACCAGTATGAGCACTATGTGTAATGATGAAGAAAGACCTAGTGAAAATGTCTATCACATCTGACACAAAATGTCATGCCCATTAGACTTCAAAACAGAATATTGGAGTTCTCCAAAAGAACACAGGAACTTAATATATTTTGATAAAGAAAAACATTCAAGAACACAGGAGCTTAATATACATTGATAAAGAAAAACATTCAAGAGGATAGATGGAAATTTTAAAAGTACAAGTTTCCAATCATTTTTATTGAACTATAATGCACATACCATTTTGTTATTATTATTTTTATGCACATACCATTTTTAAAATTGTCTTAATGTTTATTTATTTTTGAGAGAGAGACAGAGCACGAGCAGGGGAGGGGCAGAGAGAGAAGGAGACACAGAATCGGAAGTAGGCTCCAGGCTCTGAGCTGTCAGCACAGAGCCCGATGTGGGGCTCGAACCCACGAATCGTGAGATCATGACCTGAGCCGAAGTTGGGCTCTCAACTGACTGAGCCACCCAGGCGCCCCGGTGCACATAACATTTTAAAGCGTGCAATTCGGTGTTTTCTTAGTATATCCACAAGATTGCTCAACCATCACCACTATCTAATTCCCAAATAATTTTATCTCCTCAAAAAGAAACTCCCTAGACATTAGACATGACTCGCTATTCCTCCCCTTTCCCCAGGCCTTGGAAACCACTAATCTGCTTTTGGTCCCTGTAGATTTGCCTATGCTGGACATTTCATATAGATGGAATCACACACTATGTGACCATTTGATGCTTGCTTCTTTCACTTAGCATAATGTTTTCAAGGTTCATCCATGTCATGGCATATATCAGAACTGTATTCCTTTTTATGACTGAATAATATTCTACCATATGGACATACCAGAATTATTTATCCATTCATCAGCTAAAGGACATTTGGGTTGTTTCTGCCTTTTGGCTATAATTAACAATGCTGCTATGAACATTCCCATACAAGTTTTAGAGTGAACATATGTTTTCACTTCTCCTGGTACATCCTTAGGAGTGGAATTGCTGGGTCATACGGTAACTCCATATTTAACGTTTTGGGGAACTGTCAAAATGTTTTCCCCAACCACTGCTCCATTTCTCATTCTCACAAACAAATATATGAGAACTCCGATTGCTGCACATCCTCACTGACACTTGTTATCACTCGTTTATTGATTAAAGCCATTCTAGTGGGTGTGAAGTAGTAACTCACTGTGTTTTTTTTTAGTTTAATTTTTTTATTTTTTAAAATTTGCATCCAAATCAGTTAGCATATAGTGCAACAATGACTTCAGGAGTAGATTCCTTAGTTCCCCTTACCCATTTAGCCCATCCCCCCTCACACAACCCCTCCCGTAACCCACAGTTTGTTCTCCATATTTATGAGTCTCTTCTGTTTTGTCCCACTCCGTTTTTTTTTTTCAATATATGAAATTTATTGTCGAATTGGTTTCCATACAACACCCAGTGCTCATCCCAAAAGGTGCCCTCCTCAATACCCATCACCCACCCTTCCCACCTTCCCACCCCCCATCAACCCCCAGTTCTCAGTTTTTAAGAGTCTCTTATGCTTTTGCTCTCTCCTACTCTAACCTCTTTTTTTTCCTTCCCCTCCCCCATGGGTTTCTGTTAAGTTTCTCAGGATCCACATAAGAGTGAAAACATATGGTATCTGTCTTTCTCTGTATGGCTTATTTCACTTAGCATAACACTTTCCAGTTCCATCCACGTTGCTACAAAGGGCCATATTTCGTTCTTTCTCATTGCCTTGTAGTACTCCATTATGTATATATACCACAATTTCTTTATCCACTCATCAGTTGATGGACATTTAGGCTCTTTCCATAATTTGACTATTGTTGAGAGTGCTGCTATAAACATTGGGGTACAAGTGCCCCTATGCATCAGCACTCCTGTATCCCTTGGATAAATTCCTAGCAGTGCTATTGCTGGGTCATAGGGTAGGTCAATTTTTAATTTTCTGAGGAACCTCCACACTGTTTTCCAGAGTGGCTGCACCAGTTTGCATTCCCACCAACAGTGCAAGAGGGTTCGCGTTTCTCCACATCCTTTCCAGCAGCTATAGTCTCCTGATTTGTTCATTTTGGCCACTCTGACTGGCGTGAGGTGATATCTGACTGTGGTTTTGATTTGTATTTCCCTGAAAAGGAGGGACGTTGAGCATCTTTTCATGTGCCTGTTGGCCATCCACATGTCTTCTTTAGAGAAGTGTTTATTCATGTTTTCTGCCCATTTCTTCACTGGGTTATTTGTTTTTTGGGTGTGGAGTTTGGTGAGCTCTTTATAGATTTTGAATACTAGCCCTTTGTCTGATATGTCATTTGCAAATATCTTTTCCCATTCCGTTGGTTGCCTTTCAGTTTTGTTGGTTGTTTCCTTTGCTGTGCAGAAGCTTTTTATCTTCATAAGGTCCCAGTAATTCATTTTTGCTTTTAATTCCCT
Organism: Leopardus geoffroyi; assembly: GCF_018350155.1. Classification (NCBI taxonomy): domain Eukaryota; kingdom Metazoa; phylum Chordata; class Mammalia; order Carnivora; family Felidae; genus Leopardus; species Leopardus geoffroyi. Next base: position 82,980,311 of record NC_059343.1, read on the forward strand.
TGCCTTTGGGGATGTGTCGAGTAAGAGATTGCTACGGCTGAGGTCAGAGAGGTCTTTTCCTGCTTTCTCCTCTAAGGTTTTGATGGTTTCCTGTCTCACATTCAGGTCCTTTATCCATTTTGAGTTTATTTTTGTGAATGGTGCGAGAAAGTGGTCTAGTTTCAACCTTCTGCATGTTGCTGTCCAGTTCTCCCAGCACCATGTGTTAAAAAGACTGTCTTTTTTCCATTGGATGTTCTTTCCTGCTTTGTCAAAGAAGAGTTGGCCATACGTTTGTGGGTCTAGTTCTGGGGTTTCTATTCTATTCCATTGGTCTCTGTGTCTGTTTTTGTGCCAATACCATGCTGTCTTGATGATGACAGCTTTGTAGTAGAGGCTAAAGTCTGGGATTGTGATACCTCCTGCTTTGGTCTTCTTCTTCAAAATTCCTTTGGCTATTCGGGGCCTTTTGTGGTTCCATATGAATTTTAGGATGGCTTGTTCTAGTTTCGAGAAGAATGCTGGTGCAATTTTGATTGGGATTGCATTGAATGTGTAGATAGCTTTGGGTAGTATTGACATTTTGACAATATTTATTCTTTCAATCCATGAGCAGGAAATGTCTTTCCATTTCTTTATATCTTCTTCAACTACCTTCATAAGCTTTCTATAGTCTTCAGCATACAGATCTTTTACATCTTTGGTTAGATTTATTCCTAGGTATTTTATGCTTCTTGGTGCAATTGTGAATGGGATCAGTTTCTTTATTTGTTTTTCTCTTCCTTCATTGTTAGTGTATAAGAATGCAACTGATTTCTGTACATTGATTTTGTATCCTGCAACTTTGCTGAATTCATGTATCAGTTCTAGCAGACATTTGGTGGAGTCTATCGGATTTTCCATGTATAGTATCATGTCATCTGCCAAAAGCGAAAGCTTGACTTCCTCTTTGCCAATTTGGATGCCTTTGATTTCCTTTTGTTGTCTGAGTGCTGATGCTAGAACTTCCAACACTCTGTTAAACAACAGCGGTGAGAGTGGGCATCCCTGTCGTGTTCCTGATCTCAGGGAAAAAGCTCTCAGTTTTTCCCCATTGAGGGTGATGTTAGCTGTGGGCTTTTCATAAATGGCTTTGATGATGTTTAAGTATGTTCCTTCTATCCCGACTTTCTCAAGGGTTTTTATTAAGAAAGGTGCTGAATTTTGTCAAAGGCCTTTCCTGCATCGATTGACAGGATCATATGGTTCTTATCTTTTCTGTTATTAATGTGATGTATCACGTTGATTGATTTGCGAATGTTGAACCAGCCCTGCATCCCAGGAATGAATCCCACTTGATCATGGTGAATCATTCTTTTTATATGCTGTTGAATTCAATTTGCTAGTATCTTATTGAGAATTTTTGCATCCACATTCATCAGGGATATTGGGCTGTAGTTCTCTATTTTACTGGGTCTCTGTCTGGTTTGGGAATCAAAGTAATACTGGCTTCATAGAATGAGTCTGGAAGTTTTACTTCCCTTTCTATTTCTTGGAATAGCATGAAAAGGATAGGTATTATCTCTGCTTTAAATGTCTGGTAGAACTCCCCTGGGAAGCCATCTGGTCCTGGACTCTTATTTGTTGGGAGATTTTTGATGGCTGATTCAATTTCTTCGCTGGTTATGGGTCTGTTCAAGCTTTCTATTTCCTCCTGATTGAGTTTTGGAAGAGTGTGGGCGTTTAGGAATTTGTCCATTTCTTCCAGGTTGTCCAATTTGTTGGCATATAATTTTTCATAGTATTCCCTGATAATTGTTTGTATTTCTGAGGGATTGGTTGTAATAATTCCATTTTCATTCATGATTTTATCTATTTGGGTCATCTCCCTTTTCTTTTTGAGAAGCCTGGCTAGAGGTTTGTCAATTTTGTTTATTATTTCAAAAAATCAACTCTTGGTTTCGTTGATCTGCTCTACAGTTTTTTTTTAGATTCTATATTGTTTATTTATGCTCTGATCTTTATTATTTTTCTTCTTCTGCTGGGTTTGGGGTGTCTTTGCTGCTCTGCTTCTATTTCCTTTAGGTGTGCTGTTAGATTTTGTATTTGGGATTTTTCTTGTTTCTGGGGATAGGCCTGGATTGCAATGTATTTTCCTTTCAGGACTGCCTTCGCTGCATCCCAAAGCGTTTGGATTGTTGTATTTGCATTTTCGTTTGTTTCCATATATTTTCTAATTTCCTCTCTAATTTCCTGGTTGACCCACTGATTCTTTAGTAGGGTGTTCTTTAACCTCCATGCTTTTGGAAGTTTTCCAGACTTTTTTCTGTGGTTGATTTCAAGCTTCATAGCATTGTGGTCTGAAAGTATGCATGGTATGATTTCAATTCTTGTGAACTTATGAAGGGCTGTTTTGTGACCCAGTATGTGATCTCTCTTGGAGAATTTTCCATGTGCACTTGAGAAGAAAGTATATTCTGTTGCTTTGGGATGCAGAGTTCTAAATATATCTGTCAAGTCCATCTGATCCAATGTCTCATTCAGGGCCCTTGTTTCTTTACTGACTGTGTGTCTAGATGATCTATCCATTTCTGTAAGTGGAGTGTTAAAGTCCCCTGCAATGACCACATTCTTATCAATAAGCTTGCTTATGTTTATGAGTAATTGTTTTATATATTTGGGGGCTCCGGTATTTGGCACATAGACATTTATAACTGTTAGCTCTTCCTGATGGATAGACCCTGTGATTATTATGTAATGCCCTTCTTCATCTCTTGTTACAGCTTTTAATTTAAAGTCTAGTTTGTCTGCTATAAGTATGGCTACTCCAGCTTTCTTTTGGCTTCCAGTAGCATGATACATAGTTCTCCATCCCCTCACTCTCAATCTAAAGGTGTCCTCAGGTCTAAAATGAGTCTCTTGTAGACAGCAAATAGATAGATTTTTTTTTTCCATTCTGATACCCTATGTCTTTTGGTTGGCGCATTTAATCCATTTACATTCAGTGTTATTATAGAGATACGGGTTTAGAGTCATTGTGATGTCTGTATGTTTTATGCTTGTAGCGATGTCTCTGGTACTTTGTCTCACAGGATTTCCCTTAGGATCTCTTGTAGGGCTGGTTTAGTGGTGACAAATTCCTTCAGTTTTTGTTTGTTTGGGAAGACCTTTATTTCTCCTTCTATTCTAAATGACAGATTTGCTGGATAAAGGATTCTCGGCTGCATATTTTTTCTGTTCAACACATTGAAGATCTCCTGCCACGCCTTTCTGGCTTGCCAAGTTTCAAAAGAGAGATCAGTCACGAGTCTTATAGGTCTCCCTTTATATGTTAGGGCACGTTTATCCCTTGCTGCTTTCAGAATTTTCTCTTTATCCTTATATTTTGCCAGTTTCACTATGATATGTCGTGCAGAAGATCGATTCAAGTTACGTCTGAAGGGAGTTTTCTGTGCCTCTTGGATTTCAATGCCTTTTTCCTTCCCCAGTTCAGGGAAGTTCTCAGCTATTATTTCTTCCAGTACCCCTTCAGCACCTTTCCCTCTCTCTTCCTCCTCTGGATTACCAATTATGCATAGATTATTTCTTTTTAGTGTATCACTTAGTTCTCTAATTTTCCCTTCATACTCCTGGATTTTTTAATCTCTCTTTTTCTCAGTTTCCTCTTTTTCCATAATTTTATCTTCTAGTTCACCTATTCTCTCCTCTGCCTCTTCAATCCGAGCCGTGGACGTTTCCATTTAATTCTGCATCTCGTTTAAAGCGTTTTTCAGCTCCTCCTGACTGTTCCTTAGACCCTTGATCTCTGTAGGAAGAGATTCTCTGCTGTCCTCTATACTGTTTTCAAGCCCAGCAATTAATTTTATGACTATTGTTCTAAATTCACTTTCTGTTATATTATTTAAATCCTCTTTCATCAGTTCATTAGCTGTTGTTATTTCCTGGAGATTCTTTTGAGGGGAATTCTTCCGTTTGGTCATTTTGGATAGTCCCTGGAGTGGTGCGGACCTGCAGGGCACTTTCCCTGTGCTGTGGTGTATAACTGGAGTCCGTGGGCGGGGCGGAAGTCAGCCCTGATGTCTGCCCCCAGCCCACGCTGGGGCCACAGTCAGACTGGTGTGTGCCTTCTCTTCCCCTCTCCTAGGGATGGGATTCACTGTGGGGTGGCATGGCCTGTCTGGGCAATGTGCACACTGCCAGGCTTGTGGTGCTGGGGATCTGGTGTATTAGATGGGGTGGGTAGGCAAGGTGCATGGGGGCAGGAGGGGCAGGCTTAGCTCGCTTCTCCTTAGGTGATCCACTTCAGGAGGGGCCCTGTGGCAGTGGGAGGGAGTCAGACCCACTGCCAGAGGGGAGACTCCGCAGAAGCACAGAGTTGGATGTTTGCGCGGCCAAGCAAGTTCCCTGGCAGGAACTGGTTCCCTTTGGGATTTTGGCTGGGGGATGGGGGAGGGAGATGGTGCTGGCTAGTGCCTTTGTTCCCCGCCAAACTGAGCTCTGTCATCCCGGGGCTCAGCAACTCTCCCTCCCTTTGTTCTCCAGCCTTCCCGGTTTCCGAGCAGAGCTGTTAACTTATGACCTCTCAGATGCTAAGTCCCGCTTGCTTTCGAAACACACTCCGTCTGGCCCCTCTGCTTTTGCAAGCCAGACTTGGGGCTCTGCTTGGCCGCCGGGCCGCCCCTCCGCCCCGGCTCCCTCCCGCCAGTCTGTGGAGCGCGCTCCGCCTCGCCTCCCTTCCTACCCTCTTCCGTGGGCCTCTCGTCTGTGCTTGGCTCCAGAGACTCCTTTCTGCTAATCCTCTGGTGGTTTTCTGGGTTATTTAGGCAGGTGTAGGTGGAATCTAAATGATCAGCAGGACGCGCGGTGAGCCCAGCGTCCTCCTATGCCACCCTCTTCCCTGTTCCTCCCCATCCCTGTTTTTATATTATTTTTGTTTCCCTTCCCTTATGTTCATCTGTTTTGTCTCTTCAGGTCCTCATATGGGTGAAGTCATATGAGTTTTGTCTTTCTCTGACTGACTAATTTCACTTAGCATAATACCCTTCAGTTCCATCCACGTAGTTGCAAATGGCAAGATTTCATTCTTTTTGATTGCCAAGTAATACTCCATTGTATACATATACCACATCTTCTTTATCCATTCATCCATCGATGGACATTTGGGCTCTTTCCATACTTTGGTTATTGTTGATAGTGCTGCTATAAACATGGGGGTGCATGTGTCCCTTTGAAATAGCACACCTCTATCCCGTGGATAAATGCCTTGTGGTGCAATTGCTGGGTCATAGAGTAGTTCTATTTTTAGCTTTTTGAGGAACCTCCATACTGTTTTCCAGAGTGGCTGCACCAGCTTGCATTCCCACCAGCAATTCAAAAGAGATCCTCTTTCTCTGCATCCTCACCAACATCTGTTGTTGCCTGAGTTGTTAATGTTAGCGACTCTGACAGGTATAAGGTAGTATCTCATGGTGGTTGTGGTTTGTATTTCCCTGATGATGAGTGATGTTGAGCATTTTTTCATGTGTTGGTTGGCCATCTGGATGTCTTCTTTGGAGAAGTGTCTATTCATGACTTTTGCTCATTTCTTCACTGGATTATTTGTTTTTTGGGTGTTGAGTTGGATAAGTTCTTTATAGATTTTGGATACTAACCCTTCATCTGATGTGTCATTTGCAAATATCTTCTCCCATCCTGTCAGTTGCCTTTTAGTTTTGCTGATTGTTTCCTTCACTGTGCAGAAGGTGTTTATTTTGATGAGGTCCCAGTAATTCATTTTTGCTTTTGTTTTCCTTGCCTCCAGGAATGTGTTGAGTAAGAAGTTGCTGTGGCCAAGTTCAAAGAGGTTTCTGCCTGCTTTCTCCTCGAGGATTTTGATGGCTTCCTGTCTTACATGGAGGTCCTTCATCCATTTTGAGTTTATTTTTGTGTATGGTGTAAGAAAGTGGTCCAGGTTCATTCTTCTGCATGTCGCTGTCCAGTTTTCCCAGCACCACTTGCTGAAGAGACTGTCTTTATTCCATTGGATATTCTTTCCTGCTTTGTCAAAGATTAGTTTGCCATACGTTTGTGGGTCCATTTCTGGGCTCTCTATTCTGTTCCATTGATCTGAGTGTCTGTTCTTGTGCCAGTGCCATACTGTCTTGATGATTACAGCTTTGTAGTATAGCTTGAAGTCTGGGATTGTGATGCCTCCTGCTTTGGTTTTCTTTTCCAGGGCCACTTTGGCTATTCGGGGTCTTTTCTGGTTCCATACAAATTTAAGGATTATTTGTTCTAGCTCTGTGAGGAATGCTGGTGTTACTTTGGTAGGGATTGCATTGAATACATAGATTGCTTTGGGTAGTATCGACATTTTAACAATATTTGCTCTTCCTACCCAGGAGCTTGAAATCTGTCTCCATTTTTTTGTGTCTTCTTCAATTTCTTTCATCAGCTTTCTATAGTTTTCAGTGTATAGAATTTTCACCTCTTTGGTTAGATTTATCCCTAAGTATTTTATGTTTTTTTGTGCAACTGTAAATGGGATCGATTCTTTGATTTCTCTTTCTGTCACTTCGTTGTTGGTGTATAGGAATGCAACCGATTTCTGTGCGTTGATTTTATATCCTGAAACTTTGCTGAATTCATGAATCAATTCTAGAGGTTTTTGGTGGAATCTTTTGGGTTTTCCATATAGAGTATCATGTCATCTGCAAAGAGTGAAAGTTTGGCCTCCTCCTGGCCGATTTGGATGCCTTTTGTTTCTTTGTGTTGTCTGATTGCAGAGGTTAAGACTTCCAATACTATTTTGAATAACAGTGGTGAGAGTGGACATCCTTGTCTTGTTCCTGACTTTAGGGGGAAAGCTCTCAGTTATTCCCCATTGAGGATGATATTAGCATTGGGTCATTCATATATGGCTTTTATGATCTCGAGGTATGCTCCTTCTATCCCTACTTTCTTGAAGGTTTTTATCAAGAAAGGATGCTGTATTTTTTCACATACTTTCTCTGCATCTACTGAGAGGATCATATGGTTCTTGTCCTTTCTTTTATTGATGTGATGAATCACGTTAACTGTTTTGTGGATATTGAACCAGCCCTGCATCCCAGGTATAAATCCCGCTTGGTCGTGGTGAATAATTTTTTTTTAATGTATTGTTGGAGCCGGTTGGCTAATATCTTTTTGAGGATTTTTGCATCCATGTTCGTCAGGGAAACTGGTCTATAGTTCTCCTTGTTAGTGGGCTCTCTGTCTGGTTTTGGAATCAAGGTAATGCTGGCTTCATAGAAAGAGTTTGGAAGTTTTCCTTCCATTTCTTTCTTTCTTTTTTTTTTTTTTTTTTTTGGAACAGTTTCAACTGAATAGGTGTTAACTCTTCCTTAAATGTTTGGTAGAATTCCCCTGGAAAGCCATCTGGCCCTGGACTCTTGTTTTTTTGGCAGATTTTTTGATTACTAATTCGATTTCCTTACTGGTTATGGGTCTGTTCAAATTTTCTATTTCTTCCTGCTTCAGTTTTGGTAGTGTATATGTTTCTAGGAATTTGTCCATTTCTTCCAGATTACCCATTTTATTGGCATATAATTGCTCATAATGTTCTTTTATTATTGTTTTTATGTCTGTTGTGTTGGTTGTGATCTCTCCTCATTTATTCTTGATTTTATTTATTTGGGTCCTTTCCTTTTTTTTTCTTTTTGATCAAAATGGCTAGTGGTTTCTCAATTTTGTTAATTCTTTCAGCAAACCAGCTTCTGGTTTCATTGATCTCTTCTACTGTGTTTTTGGTTTCGATAGCATTAATTCCTGCTCTAATCTTTATTATTTCCTGTCTTCTCCTGGTTTTGCATTTTATTTGTTGTTACTTTTTCCAGAGCCTTAAGGTGTGAGGTTAGGTTGTGTATCTGAGATCTTTCTTCCTTCTTTCGGAAGGCCTGGATTGCTATATAGTTTCCTCTTATGACTGCCCTTGCTGCATCCCAGAGGTTTTGGGTTGTGGTGTTATCATTTTCATTGACTTACATATACTTTTTAATTTCCTCTTTAACTGCTTGGTTAGCCCATTCGTTCTTTACTAGGATGTTCTTCAGTCTCCAAGTATTTTTTCCCTTTCCAAATTTTTTCTTGTGGTTGATTTCGAGTTTCATAGCATTGTGGTCTAAAAATATGCACGGTATGATCTCAATCTGTTTATACTCACTGAGGGCTGATTTGTGTCCCAGTGTGTGGTCTATTCTGGAGAACATTCCATGTGCACTGGAGGAGAAAGTATATTCTGCTGCTTTAGGATGACATATTCTGAATATATCTTTTAAGTCCATGTGGTCCAATGTGTCATTCAAAGCCATTGTTTCCTTGTTGATTTTTTGATTAGATGATCTGTCCATTTCTGTGAGTGGGGTGTTGAAGTCTCCTACTATTATGGTATTACTATCGATGAGTTTCTTGATGTTTGTGATTAATTGATTTATATATTTGGGTGCATCCACATTTGGCACATAAATCTTTACAATAGTTGGGTCTTCTTGGTGGATAGACCCCTTGATTATGATATAATGCCCTTCTGCATCTCTTGATACAGTCTTAATTTTAAAGTCTAGATTGTCTGATATAAGTATGGCTACTCCGGCTTTCTTTTATTGACCATTAGCATGATAGATGGTTCTCCATCCCCTTATTTTCAATCTGAAGGTGTCTTTAGGTCTAAAGTAGGTCTCTTGTAAACAGCATATAGATGGATCTTGTTTTCTTATCTATTCTGTTACCCTATGTTTTTGATTGGAGCATTGAGTCCATTGACGTCTACAGCGAGTACTGAAAGATATGAATTTATTGCCATTATGAAGCTTGTAGAGTTGGAGTTTCTGCTGGTGTTCTCTGGTCCTTTCTAATCTTTGTTGCTTTTGGTATCTATCTACCTATCTATCAATATAGATATAGATATAGATATATATATAGATATAGATAGATATATTTTCATCTTTTCTCCCCTCAGAGAGTCCCCCTTAAAATTTCTTGCAGGGCTGGTTTAGTGGTCACAAACTGCTTTAATTTTTGTTTGTCTGGTAAACTTTTTATCTCTCCTTCTATTTTGAATGACAGCCTTGCTGGATGGAGAATTCTTGGCTGCATATTTTTCTGATTCAGCACACTGAATATATCCTGCCACTCCTTTCTGACCTGCCAAGCTTCTGTGGATAGGGCTGCTGCAAATCTGATCTGTGTTCCCTTGTAGGTTAGGGACTTTTTTTCCCTTGCTGCTTTCATGATTCTCTCCTTGCCTGAGTATTTTGTGAATTTGACCATGATACGCCTTGTTGATGGTCGGTTTTTGTTGAATCTAATGGGGGTCCCCTGTGCTTCCTGGATTTTGATGCCTGTGTCTTTCTCCAGGTTAAGAAAGTTTTCTGCTATGATTTGCTCACATAACCCTTCCAGCCCTATTTCTCTCTCTTCCTCTTCTGGGACCCCCATGATTCTGATGTTGCTCCTTTTTAATGAGTCACTGATTTCTCTAATCCTTAAATCGTGCTTTTTTGCCTTAATATCACTCTTTTTTTCTGCTTCATTATTCTCTGTAAGTTTGTCCTCTATATCGCTGATTCTCTGTTCTGCCTCATCCATCCTTGCCTCTGCTGCATCCATCCTTTATTGCAGCTTAGTTATAGCATTTTTAATTTCATTCTGGCCATTTTTTACTTCTTTTATCTCTGCAGAAAGGGATTCTAATCTATTTTCGCCTCCAGCTAGTATTCTTATTATCATGATTCTAAATTCTGGTTCCGACATCTTGCTTGTATCTGTGTTGGTTACATCCCTGGCTATCGTTTCTTCATGCTCTTTATTTTGGGGTTAATTCCTTCATTTTGTCATTTTGAAGGGAGAAAAGGAATTAATGAGGTAGAAATATTAAAGTTTAAAAAAAATTAAAAATATTAAAATTAAAAATTAAACACACAGACACACACACACACAAATTGAACAAATGATTCTAGATCCTAGGTGTGTTTTGGTCTGGGTGTTGAAAGTGGTTTGACAGATTATCAGGGAAAAAAAGGGTTGGGGGGGAGAAAAAAAAAGGAAATCTTTTGAAAATTTGAAAAAAAAGTGAATACACTGAAATAGACTAAAATAGATGATGGGGGTAAAATATAATTTGAAAAAATATACACAAAAGTAAAGAATATAGCAGAAAAAATTAAAGAAAAATATTTTTAATAAAAATTAAAATAAATATGGTTTTTTTTATTTTTCTGTATTCAAGAAAAAACAGACGAAACTAAAAAGAGAAAAAAGATAAAACAGATAAAAAGGAAATCATTTCAAAATTTGAAAAAGTGAATACACTGTAGTAGACTAAAATAAAATGATGGAATTAAAATAGAATTTGAAAAAAATACACAAATCAAAAAATATAGTAAAAAAATTAAATAAAATATTTTGATAGAAATTGAAAGTAAAATACAATTTTTTCTCTCTGCATTCAAGAAAAAGAAAAGAAACGAAAAAGAGAAAAAAAGAAAAAGAAAGAAAAAAATAAAAGGATTTTTTTTTGAAAATTTGAAAAAGTGAATACACTGAAGTAGACTAAAATAAAATGATGGAAGTAAAATAGAATTTGAAAAAAATTACACAGAAGTAAAAAATATAGTAATAAAAATTAAAGAAAAATATTTTTTATAAAAATTGAAAATAAAAATGATTTTTTTCTCTTTCCGTATTCAAGAAAAAGAAAAAAAAGTGTAAAGGAGGAAAAAAAGGAACAAAATTGAATAGATAAACCTAATAGATTGAAGTAGGACTGAAATTACTTTGTTTTCCCCTAGAAGTCAGTCTATGTAGCGCTTTATAGTCCATTAACTAAGCCAGCGGTGAGACTTGTGTTCTTGAAGAGCGAGGTTGGCCCAGTTGGGCGAGTTCAGTGTAACAGCTCCGCTTTCCACTAGATGGCTCTGCTAGCCTACTGGGGTGGATTGTTGTGGCGCTTGTAGGTGTGTATTCGCATGTGCGGGAGCGGTGAAAATGGCGCCACCCAGCTACCCAGTCTGTTCTCTTGGATCAGGAATCGTGCACCCATCCTCTGTCTTCAGCTTTCATCCACTCCTGGCTTTTTCACTCTCCGTGACCAGGCCCCAGGCAGTACCTCTCTCCTGAGTTTTGTCTCAGATGCGGCTGTTTTCCCCGGCCCCTTACTTCTGAAGGACTGTGGCTTTGACCCATTCTGCTCCTCTGCAGGAGGGTCTCACCAAGCAATGGCCGAATTTTGGCTGCACCTAGGAACTCTTGCTGGACCCTGCTGCTGCCAGTGCCCCAAGACTGTGGCCAGGTGCCAGCATGCCCCAGGAAAAGCTTGCGAGATAGTGTAGCAGCAGCGTTTCAGGAATTATGGAAAATCACAACACACATCTGGCACCAGGCTTCACCCTTAATGACCTTGTTCCAGCACCAGCAAATGTGGCCATTTTCTGCAGTCTGCTGGGACCAGATGGCTTCAAACTGTCTCTACCAAATGTCCTTCCAGCAGTGGAACCTCTTTTCCCCGTGTGGACCGAGAACCTCCCGGACCCCACTCTGTTCCTGGGGATTCGCCCTTCCCACCAGAGCACCACCAGGTATCGAGCTGAAGAGTTGCAGACTTTGAACTCCCCTTGTTTACAATCTTAATGCAATTTAAACCCTCTCCTTTCTTCTTTCTCCCTTTTTAGTTTAGTCCCTGCGGCTCTTTCCAATTTTCCACTTTCTCTCCAGCTGCTTTCGGGGAGGGGTACTTTTCCCATATTCTCCTCCCCCCCTCCCCAGTCTCCATCCTCTCTTCACCTGCAAAAGCCATTCCCTACCCTCTGCAGCTTCTTGCTCCCCAAATTCACCTCTCCGCGCCATGTACCTGCTGAATTCTTTGGTTCAGGTTGTGCAGATTGTTGCATTAATCCTCCAATCAGTTTTCTAGGTGTGTAGGATGGTTTAGTATTGGTCTGGCTGTATTTCATGGACGCAAGACACACAAAAAACTTCCATGCTGTTCTGCCATCTTGGCTCCTCCCTCACTGTGGTTTTTACTCTGCATTTCCTTAATGACTAATGGTGTTGAGAGGTGTTTCATGTGCTTGTTGGCCCCTTGTATATCTTCTTTGGAGAAATGTCTATTAAGACCCTTTTTCCACTTTTTAAATTGGGTTGTTTGTCCTTTTATTGTTGAGCTGCAAGGGTTCTTCATATATTCTTGTCAGATATGTGATTGGCAAATATTTTCTCTCGCTCTGTTGGTGGGATTTTTACTCTTTTGATAGTGTCCATTGGTGCACAACAGCATTTAATTTTGATAAAGTCCAATGTATCTATTTTTTTCTTTGATTGCTTGTGCTTTTGGTGTCATATATAAGAAACACTTGCCTAATCTATGATGACTTACACCTATGTTTTCTTCCAAGATTTTTATAGTTTTAGCTCTTACCTTTAGATCTTTCATCCATTTATAGGCTATGTTTGTACATGATGTGAATCAGGGGGTCAAAATTCATTGTTGTGCATATTTCTATCCAGTTGTCCCAGCACCATTTGCTGAAAAGACTATTTTTCTTCCTACCAGATTTTTTTCCAAAACTTTCATTTGACAGTCAATTGGCCATAAATGTGAGGGTTTATTTGTGGACTCTCCATTCTACTCCATTGATTCATGTACTGTCCATCTGCCAGCACCACATAGTCTTGATTACTATAGCTTTGTAGCAAGTTTTGAAATTGGGAAGTGTGAATCCTCTAACTTTGTTCTTCTCTTTCAAGATTGTTTTGGCACACTTACATATGAACTTTAGGATAACCTTGTCAATTTTTGCAAAGAAGGATTTTGACAGGCATTGTGTTGAATCTGTAGATTTCTCTAGCTATTACTGCCATCTTAACAATATTAAGATATTTAGCAATATTCCAACCCCATGGAAATGGGGTGTCTTTTCATTTATTTAATTTTTTTCAACAACGTTTTATAAATTTAGGAATATAAGATTTGTGCTTCTTTTGTTACATTTGTTCCCATGTATTTTACTACTTTGATGCTATTGTGAATGGGCTTGTTTTCTTAATTTCATTTTTGGACTCCTCATTGAAAGTACATAGAAATACAAATGAGTTTTGTATATTGGCCTTTTATCCTGCAACCCTGCTGAGTTTGTGTATTAGTTCTAGTAATTTTTTTGGTGGATTCTTTCAGATTTTCCATATATAAGACAATCTCATTGAGCATTATACTGTTTTTAAACTCTTCACATGTATAATAGTATTATTCCTTTTCCATGGGTCCACTTTTTTTTTTCTTTTGGAAGCTAACTCTCCAAAAAGTTATTTTCCCAAATTTCCTGTGAGTTTCTTTGATTCACTGCCTCCCCCCTCCCCAAGTTGCTGTCTAACCCACCCTTATTCCCATACACACCCAACACTCACTTCTGAGACCACTCGAGTTTCATCCCAGACTGAGTGGAGAAAGCCTGCACCATTTCCTGCTGCTCCTGGGAGAGGGTGGGCATGGAGCTGGAGGTGGGTGTAGGCACTCGGATGGAGAACGCACTCTGAGTCTCACTGGGGGTGGCCTCTCTCACAAACAGCTCATCATTCACGATGCATATACTGGAGGGAAAATGTGCCCTCAGGCAACTGAATGGATGTACAACTCCACATCCCTAACAATGATCTCACTCCCACTGCCACTCAGCAACCAGATTCCTTCCATACCCCTACTGTGCCTGTCCTCCAGATTGCTTGGCTGGTACCTCTACCCCTCCCAAAGAGACCACTTTTGCAGAGACTATCTACCAGCCTCAGTAGATATGCACTTACCCTGCAGCCCAGGGATGAGTTTACACTCACATTTATCCCTTACAATAGCCCAAGGGAGTGGACAGTCTAATCTCCATTTTTCAGGGAAGGCAATGAGTCACAGAGAGGTCATGTGACTTAACCAAGGTCATACACACCTAGAGAATGCTGGGGTCAGGAAGAGAACTCAGTGCTCTAACTCCAGCGCCCATGCTCTTAACCACCAGACTAGACTGCTCCTTGGATATCTACCTGTTGGCTTTCCACAATACTGAGAAAACCAAGATGTCTACACCACCATGCTCCTACACCCCTGGGCCTGGGCTGGGATGGCATTCCCACCTATAACATAGTACTCACCTGGAATTGCTGGCAGGGGTAACAATGAAGGTCCGGGTGAAGGCACGAACAGAACCCTGAGATCTTCCTTCCACTTCAACAACAAACAACAATACTCCCTTAGAGTCACACATGCTTCACATGCTCACACAGTGTTCTCCAGTCAGGGTATGCCTTGATACTCATGCTGGGAGGGACAATTGTTCATTGGGATCCATGGTGTCTGGTATGGAGATGGCAACAGTAGGAGCAATCTGCTCCCAGTGATAGGGCCTCTACTATGTCACAGGTGCTGTGACAAACTCTTCACAAGTTCACTTGATTCATTTTCCGCAGCTGCCCGAGAGGTGGGTATTATTAACCCCATTTTGCAAACAAGGAAACTTAGAGGTTAAGTAACTGCCCCATGTAGTTCTCAGAGTAAGGATCTGAGATGACAGCTATCAAACTCCACAGACTGTCCCTAGTGCCAAAGCTGTGTGGAGCATACAGGCATAGACCCAGCTCAGACCAGGTTGGCTTGGGGGCAGAGTGGAGGCAGGAGAACACAGCGGGAATAGGAATGGAAGGAAAGGGGTCAGGGAAGCTAGGAGAGTTATCAGAGGGAGTTCAGCCAGCGGGGAGGGAGCACTGAGGCATCTGGAAAGGGGCTCTACACACACTCACCTTCCTTGAACACCCCATTGACAGAGAAGCAGAGCATCATCTCCTAAAAGGGAAGAGCCCATGTGCTAAGTCACCTAAACTTCCTACCCAACTGTGGATTTCTAGGACTGCCCTTGAGAGGAAGCAGGTGCTCACCGTCTGGAACCACATGTCCACCACAAAGGAGCTGAGGTCATGCTGAGTTTTGGGCAGCATACCGAGGGAGCACACAATGTCACGTTTTGTATGCTTCAGCAGCTGAACCCACAGGCCTACGGGAGGAGGAGAAGCAAGCGAAGGTCAGGGCTTGCCACACCCTGGGCCCTATAATTACTCCTTCACATCCCCTTTCCCTGCCCAATCTTCCCCCATCACACGCACAGGGGTCCTTGAGCTTCTTCATATTCCTGCTTTCCTTGAAGTACCCACACAAGCTGCTTCTAGGAGAAAAAAAGAGGAATAGGAAGTGATGGTCTGGCCAGTGTGGGTGTTTCTAGGAGCTGCCCTGTGTCCACTGGGGAGCCACATGTCCCAGAAGCAGAGTCTGAGCTTTGCTACTCACGGGGCTTGGTCCTCCGGGTTGAAGGGAATGGTCAGGGAGAAGCAGGCCTCATGATGGTAAGCACCGAGGAGACCCTGGTGGTCTCCAGAGTCGTACATCAAGTAGTACCTGTGGGGGAGTAATAAGGACAGTCTGTCTCTGTGGTCTGGACCCAAAGTGAGATTTTGAAGACGCAGTCAGCAGTCCTGAGCTTGGGTGGCCTCACCTATCCTAGCCTTCCACTTCCCTAGATTCCCAGATGTACTTACTGCTGCAGGAATTGCAAGACTAGACTCTTCAGTATCTCAGATCCTTTGTAGCTTTCCTGGAATCAAAAGACTTTTGAGACTATGTGGCTGATAAAGCTTCCCTCTCAATACTCCAAATGTCATTTGATCATTTTTCCTCACCTTGCAGGGCTTTATTAAGTAGGGTGTGTCAATATCAAAAGTAACTGGTGGGGATAACTCCTGGCCATCCTGGAGAGGGGAAGAGGAAGTCAGCAGTGGAGCCCAGGGAGGTGGCCCTGGATGTTCAGGGTTGAAAAGATGAGCCCAAGAGAGGGTGAGGGTAAGAGGTCAGCTCTGAAAGGGCACTGGAATTTACATGAACAAGATTACAGTGGGCGTCTTCATCATGAGGTCCTGGAAGTCTCTATTATTATATGCAATGTGTGTGTGCGTGCGTGTGTGTGTGTGTGTGTGTGTGTGTGTACACACACATGTTTGTGGACATTTTTTCCAGAGAGTATACTCATGTCTTTTACAGGAGTCCTGGTCCCCTAAAATGGGTAAGGATATGACACAAACATATAATCTAGGTAAGACCCAAAGGGCTTGAGGGTAGGTGTGGAGGTGATCAATGTTAGTAAAAGACAATGATGAATGTAGGCACTTACCAGACGTAACAACTTAGGAAAACAATCCTTGATGGCACTGTCCAAAACCCAAAATAGAAAGAAGTGACTGATAGGTCAGGATTGCAAAGCCTGCCTCCTTCCCTTCCCCCCTACCTCCTCTCCTTCTCCTTTCCACTGGGTAGCTCCCACCTAGACTGCCCTCACTCCCTTCTTCAGTGACCCAAGAAGCAACCTTTGGAGTCCAGGGTCCACGTCTACCTTCCCTTCCCTACCTCCCTTCCTTCCTCCAGGTTCCCACTGAAGGCTCCGGAGAAAAGAGGGAATGGGGTGGGAGCGCAGGGCTCTGCTACCTCACTAAGGTCCCAGCATTCCTCAGGACCACGACACCCCCAGGGATGACCCGAGATGCTGAGGCAGGGAAGTCAGTGAGTCAAGATCCAGGTGGCAGGGAGGGAGAGAGAGGAGGAGGAAAACAGAAGATAGGGTGAAGGTAGGAGGGGAGGGGGGACAGAGACATAGGGGAGTAGAGACAGGGGAGGAAGAGAAAGCAAAGCAAAGGGAAAGGATAAAAAAAAAAAACCTCTACTATGGTGGTGGGGGCCAGGGAGGAAGAGAGAAGAAGGGGGAAATGGCTCCCCAGCTGCAGCCCTTTCCTTCATCTGCTCTGGCTGGCCCTGGCAGCTGAGGTAGAGATGGAAAACATGCAGGTTTTGGGCTGGGGGCCCATTGGATGCTGGTTGAAACTTTGTCACCTGTGTGAACTCAGCTTGACCTGGCCATGGGGAACGAGGCAGCCACGGGGGCAGGACACCTTCCCCAGAAGGAGTAGAGGGTCAGGCCCCAGGTCAGCATGGGGCTGAGAGCCTGTGGCCCCCCTCTTATGACCACCATCTTCCCTTCTGATGGCACCTGTGCACCTGTGCCTGTCTCAGTCAGTTCCCAGCCTGAGGATTCATACTTGTGCTGGGCTACCCAGGGCTCCTCTGAAGGAACAGCCAGGATGATGTGACGTGTTGGGGGGCGGTGGGTGAGGAGGGGGCAGTGCCTCTGAGAGTCCTGTCCTTCTGTCTCCTCAAGCACCTCTGCTCTCTGCCTTCCATTCCTGCTTCAGGAAGCCTCTGCTCATTGGCAGTCTCAGGCCCCTTGACTCAGGGAACTCTGGTTTCTCCCAAGGAAGGCCAAGCTCCTGGCATTGGGTCAGAGGAATGGATTTCATCATGGCAGCCATTCACAGCCTCGGCCCTCAGCATAGGGCAGGAAAGCCACCACGGCAGCCTGAGATTTGAGGGGGAACCATTCTGGAGCAAGGGAAGGAGGTCTCCTCTCAGAACCAGGGAGGGAAGTGCCATCTCAGCAGGAAGTAGGAAGGCTTGTCTCAGCCTGATGCCCTGGGCTGGAGGAACCTTCTCAGTCCAGGGCACCAGAATCTGGCTCAAGGTTGATCACTCCTGGCCCTGGTAAGGAGGAGAAGCCCTTTTTCCTAGAGAACATGCTTGGAGGGCATGCTAATGAATGCTGAATGCAGAGAGGTGGAAACAGACCCCAGAACAGGAAACAGGTGAGCAGGTCAGAGGAAGGAAATTCCTTACAGATGAGGGACACATAGAGAGGAGAAGGTGGAGCCTCAGGTCCTTCCAGAGGACCAGGGTTGCAGCTTCCTGCATACATACGTTCTCAGGGACAGTTCAGGCTCCCAGGGGGCAAAGGTTCCCAGGCAGGGTGAGAGGGGTTCACACTAACCTTATGTAGGTGGACTGGTCTGGGAAGGTGTCGCACAAGGGGTTCCCGTCTAGCCAAAGTTCCTCAAGCATCAGCCCTTTCATCTTGTTTAACTCCCACACCAAGGTCAGCTGAGAAATATGGGAAGGAAGCTGGGAAGGAGTCCCAGGGAAAGAGAGACACGCGGGCCCTTGCACCCCCAGCCCCCACCCTTCTACATAGGTACCTTCTCTTGCCTACTGTCATCACTCGGATGAGCACTACCACCCACCGTCACCCCCAACTTTGATCTGGCTCCCTCTTCCCACCTCATTTTTGGAGAGGTTCAGGATCTTGACTGTGGGGACCATCTGTATAATGTCAGACAGGCCATCCAGCTGGTACAGTTTGTTGTTGCTCAAGTTCAAGGACAACAGCTTTTGGTGAAGAAGAGTTAGAGTGACAGTTACTATCTAGGGCCTCAGAGACAAATCTGTCCTCCACCTCATGAGTTCCACCCCCTACTATTGATAACAGCACTGGGACTAAGGCCTTACCTCAGGGAAATTCTCTTCAATGATCTGCAGGGTGGCAGCCATGCAGTTTCTTCGATTCAGGATTATATCAATATCATGGCCCACCAAGTCTTCAGGAAGCCAAGAGGAGGCAAACAGAAGGCTGAGAGGGGTCCAGGGCCAGCATCAACCCCTCCCCACGTTACCATCCCTCAGTCTCCCTCCCAGGCAGATCCCTGTGCCCTCACCTGCCCTAGCATTACTGCTATCAACTGTACCTGGGTCAAAGCGGAGACTCTGGAGGTCAAGAGCTTCATGGGAGACATCATAGCGTTTGTGCATGGTCAGCTGCAGAGAAAGGCAGAGAAAGCCACTCTGAGGCTCTGGTAGGGATAGGGAAATTGGGGGCTGGAGGAAGAGGAGGTGGGTCTGGGTGTGGGCATGCAACGGGCCTTGAGTCTGCACTACCTTTAGCTGCTTCATTTCTTCTGGCTTCAACTTATACCGCACAGAGTAGGGTACATTAGAGGGATTGACAAAGATCGATATCTGCAGGAAGGTGAGGTGCTCGGGTAAGCACCAATAACTCTGCTTCCAAAGAAGACCACCAGCCCCTGGCCTTTCCTCCCACCCCGGGGACTAGGTACAGGTAATGCCCTCAACACATACCTTTTGGCTCTCCTCATCACATATCTTGTAGCTGACATCTTTCAATGCAGAGGCAATGCTGGCATTCTGGACAAAGAACCGAGCCTGGTTTTTCACGTAGTGAAACTACAGGAGAGGGAGGCAACAATAATTTTGAAGGATAGAGTCTTCCTGCTCAGTGGGCTCCTCCCAGTCCCCCCCCCCACTTCCCTTTGTCCACTCATCTGGCTTCACCATCCTCCCTTACATCCACTGGAGTGAAGGGGACACTGCAATGGCTCTGGATTGAATTCACTAGCCATGTCTTGTCATACTTTCCCCCATAGGGAATCTAGAGATGAAAAGAAGGGATGGGAGTGAGGAGAGACAACCTGGAATTAAAGCTGGAAAACAGACCCAATGGTGTTCTTTTCCAACCCTCTACTGAGCTGTACAGGGCTTCTAAAGAAGGGACCACTAGCATTATTTCTTATTTTTGTGTGAAATATGGATTTCCTAAACCCTCTTTCTCTCCATTGGAAAGCTCTCCTCCAAATAATTGATGTAAGGTTGTTTAATGTGGTCTTCCTTTTGTAGGATTCCAGGATATTCTATCTAATGCAGATCTTGCCAAGACACTCACAGTGATCTTGAACCAGCTCCCTGGGGTTCCATCTTCTGTATTCTCCCCCATTTGTCTCTTCAGAAGTTTTCTATCTCTCCACACAGTAATATGGATATGGCCTTCATTATGCCATTTTGCTCTCCTCTTGTTGTGTCGGGTGCTATAGGGAGTGCTGCAGAGGGTAAGTGGAGAGAGGGAGGGTGGCCATAAATGCTAAGAAAGTCTTCGTCTATACACTCTCACCTCTCTGTCACCAGGACTACAAGTAGGATTGCTCAAACATTATTCCACTTCTAGCGTTCTTCAGTTTTCCAGTGAGAGAAGAAAAAGACCAAAGGGGAGTGAAAGGGTTGCATAGTCCCAGGGGCTGCTACATGCAAACCAGGCTGCCTGGTCACTTACTGTCTTACTTGGGGGTACTCCTGGATATCCCTTGTCATCACAGTTCCATCCTCCTCCTGGTGCTGTGAAAGCTGAGGGTCATATCCATCCCGTTCATCATGGGGATTCCTCTTGCCAAAATTACCTCGGAACGAACTCCAAACTTTCTTTCGTCCTTGATGTGAACTACCACCACTATTGGGTTCTCAAAAGGGGAACAAAAATACAAGTTTGAAGACACACCAGTGGTCCACGTACCATGTACCACATCTTAGGCTAACACCATGGTAGGGCAAGCAAAATGTCAACCTGCCCTAAGGGTCCAATCCCACAAACCCCAGAAAGGAAACTCCTCTGCTTGTCTGGATAGGAAAGCCTTATTGGACAGATGGCACTATCAGGGGAGGAATCTTGGGGGAGGAGGAGGACATGACCGAGGATGAGCAGGGGAAGCGGAAACTGTATTGAACCTTTTAAAGAATGATACAGGATTTATTTTTAAAAAAGCAAACAAACAAGGCAAGAAAACAACAGAGATGTGTACATCCATGAGTTAGATTGGAAACCAGCCATACATCAGGAAGACATCTGAATTGTCCCTGCTCTCAGGCTTAACAACCACACCAATACCACAAAGGCAATCTCTCTCCCACTTCCCAAATATAATCAGCCACCAAACTGAACCCACTGACAATCAGCAAGCTGCATTTCCTTTGCTGGTGTAGTACAAGCTTTAATGTCAGGTGAGACTGACGTAACAGCCTCCTAAGTTGTCCCTCTCCCTCCAGACTTGCTGTCAACAATACTCAGTTTGAAATATCCAGAGTAAGCTTTCTTTTTGCCCAGCCTGAAATACCTTCAGCTCAAGAGACAACTTTTCCTAAACTCAGCTCCTCTATAACAAGGATCTAAAAGACAAACTGGAGGGGCGACTTGGTGGCTCAGTCGGTTGAGTGTCCGACTTCAGCTCAGGTCATGATCTCACAGTCTGTGAGTTTGAGCCCTGCGTCGGGCTCTGTGCTGACAGCTCAAAGCCTGGAGCCTGTTTCAGATTCTGTGTCTCCCTCTCTCTCTGACCCTCCCCCGTTCATGCTCTGTCTCTCTCTGTCTCAAAAATAAATAAAACGTTAAAAAAAATTAAAAAAAATAAATGACAAACTGGAATGATAAGTCAACTACCATTTCCAAGTGTGTAGGGATTCTTCTTTTTTTCCTTCTATTATTGATTTCCAATTTAGGTTCATTATAGTCAGATAATGCACCCTGTGTGGTTTCAATTCTTCTAAAATTTGTGGAGGTTTGTTTGGTGGTCTAGAAGATGATCTAGCTTGATGAATGTTACATTGATTTGGGGGGGAAATGAACTCTGCTGTCATTGTGTGGAGTGCCCTATTTATGTAATATAGATCCTGTTAACTTATTATGTTATTCAGATGTCCTATATCCTTGCTGGTTTTGTCTCTAGTAATTTTATACCTTGCTGAGTGGGGGGGTGTTGAAGGCCCCCAACTATAATTACATACATGGTTATTTCTTCTTTCAGCTCTATCAGGCTTTGCTTCATGTACTTTGAGGCTCTGTTGTTTGGTTCGTACACTTTTAGGATCATGATGACTCCCCAGTGGATTGATCCTTTTATCATTATGTGAAGCCTCTTTCTGTCTCTTATCAATTTTCTTTGCTCTGATGCCTACTTTATCGGACATTGTAGCCACAGGTATACTTAGACCATGTCTTGGTGGTATTTCACCTTGTATTCACCCCTAGTTGTTGTATTGATGTTCACCCCTTCCCCCACAAATACTCCCTGCCAACATATATCATTCACCACGTAAATTATAGATTTGGGAGTTTTCTGGCATCTACAGAAATATCAGTCCCAGTTCCCTCTCCCACAGTGGATTCACTAAGGGTATTTTACTTGTACCATGTTAAACTCAAACACTGTACCAGCAGATAATAATACTAGTGGTTTGGGTGGGCAGTAGGGGGAGGATTAAGGTAACCAGACTGGTAGAAACCAGCTTCCTTTTGGATTCTAATATTTAAGGCTCTCTTGGTTTGTGTGTTGTACATTTTGTACCTCAATTACTCCATGCTGTCTCAGGGCACGATTATGAGTAAAAATCTGTTCACTGCTGATTGCTCCCTGATGTAGTGATTACGACCAGGCCTCAGATTTACTCCTCTGGGAAGTCATTGCTTTCACTCTGTGGCCTTGATGTCAAGACAATCCTGCTACTCACAACCTTTGGGACTTTTCCTGTGTGGCACTGGAAGTGGAATTAAACATGGATAGAGCATTTGACCCAGAAATGCCAATGGCTCAGTTCTCAAAACTTGAAAGCAACCTGGAGTGCTCTCTCTCTCACACTCCATATCTAAGAGATCAGGAAATTCTTTCACCCCCTCTCTCCAGTACATCCAGAATCTAGCCACTTCTTACCACCACCATTATTACCACCACCCTGGCCAAGACACCAACATCTATCTGTCTCCTGGATTATACTGCCTTCCAGGTCCAGGTCACCAGCAGCAGAGCATAAGTCAAATCATTTGACTCCTCTGCTCAAAACAATGTAACAATGGTTTGATGTCATCAACATGTTAAAAGACCATGAGTTCATAATGATACTAAACAATAACAACAACAAAGAGGAACCTTATTAATGACACTTGGAGAATGGCAGGAAACCAACCGGTTTTCCTGAAAATCCACCAATTAAAGGAAAAATTTAAATATTAAAAGGAGGAATAAGGGCCTGTGGTCAACGTATGGTGTATGGGGGCATCAGAGTCATTTTTGAGAAGTGACATTACTTCAGAAATAACATCGACAATGGGAAAGTGTAAAAGTGAGCTAGCTAACAGCTACAGCAATCCCCAGACCGACCAGCTAAGTTGAGTGCCTAAACAGGGACAGAGGCCTCCCTCATCAAGGTGATTCAGACCAGAGCAATCTCGGGCATAGCCTTGTTTTGAGAATCTCACAGGACAGTGGGCACATGATTAAAAAGTCAGAGAAGGGGCGACTGGGTGGCTCAGTTGGTTAAGCATCCAACTTCGACTCAGGTCATGATCTCACGGTTGGTGAGTTGGAGCCCCGCGTTGGGCTCTGCACTGACAGCTCGGAGCCTGGAGCCTGCTTCAGATTCTGTGTCTCCCTCTCTTTCTGCCCCTCCCCTGCTCGTGCTCTGTCTCTCTGTCTCTCAAAAATAAATAAACATTACAAAAAAATAGCCAGAGGGACCACGTGCACACACGCACATGCATATCCACTTACTGAAGGTTTGCATCTCAGCACGATCCCCGTCTTGCCATCACTCTGCCAGAATCAAAGGCAATAACAGGAGTGTCACAAATCAGTTGGTATCTCTCACCCAGGCTGCCTGAGTTACCCCTCAAGCTCCACCAAGTACCAACTGATCCTCCCATGGAGAAATGGTCGTGAGTATCCTTTATGACATCATGTGTGTTCACATGGCTACTTCCTGTGTCAGTTTGGAATTCTGCCTACAACATTGCTAGGCCACTGATCACATGGCAATTCCATCCCTGCTATGGTAGGGAAAGAACAGGATGGGAAGTAAATGAACACTTGCCCTGTGGCAACCAACATTTGCTCAATGTTGGGCAGACTCATTAGATTTCTTTGACCTCCTCACAGAAACCCCATGATGACTGTATCCACAGTCCCTTGTCAGACCACGAATATTAGGCTCACAAGGGTTATGTCCATTTCCCAGGATTTCTCAGCCAAGTCCGTGGCAGAACAGAAATTGTGTCCTCACTATTGGTCTGCCTCAACATCCTAAGGGTTCCTCCAGCTACTGTGCTGGTTTTATTTTAATGGTGAACTTTCAGGTCTCCAGGACAGATTTCTGTGAGCAGACTAGGGATGATGGTTTGTGACCAAGAGCTGGTCACTCCTGCTTGGGGGTTGGGGGTGGGGGAAGGGTCCAGGTGCCTTGGACCAAGTGGAGAGATCTGTCTTGAACTAGATGGAGAAATCTGTTCAGATCACAGGGTTTGCAGGTTGAGTCACTTTGAGCTGACAGTGTCTGGCATATAATGGGGCCTAGTTAGTATTTGTTAAATGAATGTAGACAACAATGTAGATTTGGGATCAACAAAGCCACTTTTGAGAATCCATACATCTCAACCATTTCTACCCACATCTATTTATTCCGGGCGGGGGGTGGGGGGGGGAAGGACTACAGAACGGTTTCATAACCTGCTTGTAAAACTAGCATGTGTTGAATTTTACTTTTGCAAAATTAGTATTTTTCATTATGTACAGTTAGAAATAGAGCTAATTACCCCCCCCCCCTTGATTATAGCTAAGACTACTGATTTTCTAATCGTAGGAAAGGGAGGCTTTTGCAAACTGGTGACAGAAATGAGGAGAGGCTTTCATTAAATCCAGCAGAGATAGCTTCCTGGGTGTCTGGTATGTGTAGGAAGATTGTTCTGGACCTATATACATGTCTGTGGGTGCTCAGCTTGGTGACAGCATTATCATCCTTATCTCAGAGGAAAGTAAGAGTGTGTGTGTGTGTATGTGTGTGTGCTCGCACGTGTGTGCATGGGCACATGGGCATGTGTTAATATTATCTGCTTTACATTTGTATAATTAGATTACATATACATGTATTTCAAATCATGTTGGAAAGTGCATTGCCACAGAAAACTGGACCCTAATGTACATTTTCTTTTCATGTATTATGTATTATATATGGCCAATTTTTGCTTCTTGTATTTTTTTAATGTTTATTTACTTTTGAGAAAGAGAGAATCCCAAGCAGGCTCCATGTTCAGCACAGAGCCTGATGCAGGGCTCGATCCCAGGGCCGTGAGATCATGCCCTGAACCGAAATGAAGAGTCAGATGCTCAACTGACTGAGTCACCCAAGCACCTGTGCTACTTGTTTTTAATATTCCCTTTACGTTTTTTGTTTGTTTGTTTTTTGTTTTTTGTTTTTGTTTTTGTTTTTTAGGGGCATCTGGGTGCTTCAGTCAGTTAAGCATCTGACTTTGACTCAGGTCATGGTCCCACGGTTCGTGAGTTGGAGCCCCACTTCAGGCTCTGTGCTGACAGCTCAGGATCTGGCGCCTGCTTCAGATTCTGTCTCCCTCTCTCAATCTATCCCCTGCTCACACTCTGTCTCTCAAAAATGAATAAACATTAAAAAAATAAGGTTTTTTTTTTACATCTTCGCATTTTAATATTTGAATTGATTTTCAAATTTAAAGTACTAGCATTCTCTATAAAAGGTATTTCTAATTGTGGGGAACAAATGGCCCAGTGAAGCATGGCTTGAGATTTAGGGCAGTTTCAAGATTTGAGTCCATGCTCTACGGCTTCCCAGAAGAAGCACATAAATATTTTAAATTATAAGAGACAATTTCCTAAGAGACAATTTCCTAATATATTTACACCAATATATTTCTCTACTAACAGTGCAGGAGAGTCTACACTATGCTCAAGTATTCAAAAGGCATTTAAGTGGCTGACTCTTAATTTTGGCTCAAGTTATCATCTCACGGTTCATGAGTTTGAGCCTGTGCTGACAGCACGGAGCCTGCTTGGGATTCTCTCTCTCCCTCAGCCCCCTCCCCACACGTGCTCATGCACATTACATTCCCTCTCTCTCTCTCTCTCTCTTAAAAAAATTCACTCTTATCCTTTGACCCAGACATTTCACTTTAAAAAAAAAATTAACATTTATTTATTCTTGAGGGAGAGAGAAAGACAGTGCAAGCAGGGGAGGGTGAGAGAGAGAGAGAGAGGGAGACACAGAATCCGAAGCAGGCTCTAGGCTCTGAGCTGTCAGCACAGAGCCTGATGTGGGGCTTGAACCCACAAGCTGTGAGATCATGACCTGAGCCGAAGTCGGATGCTTAACCAACTGAAACACCCAGGCACCCCCAGATATTTCACTTTTAAAACTCACCATACAAAATATTCTTTGCTGAAATATATATACATATAATATATACTTCATAATACATATATATGTATATATAAATATATATACATACATATATAATATATATATTATATGTATATATAAATATATATACATACATACATATATATTATATATATATTATATATACATACACATATATCATACATGTAATGATATGGCTGTGCTTAACAGGCCCTTTTATTCCCATTTTTACACCATTTTTATTGAGCTATAATTGACATATAGCACTGTGTATGTTTAAGGAATACAGTATTATTTTATTTACATAAATGATTACCAAATTACCTTAGTTAACATCCATTATCTCATATAGATACAAAAAAATAAATAAATGAAAAAGACATGAAAGACATCTCCTTGTGATTAGAACTCTCTTAACACCTTTCAAATATACCATAAGGCAGTATTAACTATGATCCTCATGTTGTCATATCCCTAATACTTATTTTTCTTATGACTGGAAGCTTGTACTTTTTTCAAAGTTTTTATCTGAATTCCAGTTAGTTAATGTACAGTGTTATATTAGTTTCAGGTATACAATATAGTAATTCAACAGTTCCATACATCATCTGGTGGTCATCACGACAAGTGCACTCCTTAATCCCCATCACTTATTTCATCCATCCCCTCATTCACCTCCCCTCTCCTAACCATCAGATAGTTCTCTATAGTTAAGTGTCTGTCTCCTGCTTTGTCTCTCTCTCTCTCTCTCTCTTTCTCTTTTCTCTCTCTCATTCTCTCTTTCTCTCTCCCCTCTTTAATTTTTTTTTTTCCTTTTGCTTACTGGTTTTGTTTCCTAACTTCCACATATGGGTGAAATCATATGGTATTTGTCTTTCTCTGACTGACTTATTTCACTTAGCATTATGCTCTCTAGCCCCAACCATGTTGGTGCAAGTGGCAAGATTTCCTTCTTCTTTATAAGCTCTTTGATACATGAAGACGAGAGTGGCTGATATTGACAGAAGAAGGGTAGAAATGATTGTCCCTGGAATCAGAGATGGGAAAGAAGGGACATGGGTACCTGACATACAGAGTAAAAAGGCCAAGGGATGGGTGTATGGGCCAGAAAGGTGAGGGTGATCATTGGTAAGAGAGTGAAGCACAAGTGGAAAAAGCTTCTGAGGTACTGGATTAATCCTGGTGATATGCACCCCTCTGGAAGCCTTCCTTTCTTTCTATGTGTGTTTTGTCTGTCTCTGTTACTTCATCTTCAAGTTGAAGACAAGAGAAACGGTTCCCACACAGTCTGAGAAAGGAGAGATGGTACAGGGTAACAGAGTGTAAAATGGGTCCCTTGGACAGAAGGCCAGATTTCAGGGCATGTTGGTCCCAGACACCACACCCATCGTTGCCCACTGGACTTTGAGTGCCATCTCAGTGCTCATTTCAGCCCTAACACAGAGTCACACATTATTGGTTATGGGCATAGGATTTGAGGTCAGATCAATTAGTGTTTGGATCCTGGTGCTAAATGCTGTGGTCCAGGGCAATTAACTTTGACTGAATGGTCACTCACCTTATTTTTTCCCTTAAATTGAAGATAGTGATAGTTTCTACCTCATGAGAAAATTGTAAGAATTGAGTTAATATCTGGCAATATACATAAAACCCCTGGATAAATGCCTGTGACCTAACAAGCAGTACAAAGAAGTTAGCTATTACTAGGTCAAGTACTTATACAACATCTGAGGTTTAATAAGGGCTGGGGGCGCCTGGGTGGCGCAGTCAGTTGAGCGTCCGACTTCAGCCAGGTCACGATCTCGCGGTCCGTGAGTTCGAGCCCCGCGTCGGGCTCTGGGCTGATGGCTCAGAGCCTGGAGCCTGTTTCCGATTCTGTGTCTCCCTCTCTCTCTGCCCCTCCCCCGTTCATGCTCTGTCTCTCTCTGTCCCAAAAATAAATAAACGTTGAAAAAAAAATTTTAATAAGGGCTGAATGTGTGTTAGTTGCATTTGTTGTTACAAGAAGGAAAGCAGATGGGTGTGTGGGGGCAGGTTGCAGTGTCAGCTATTTACATATTTTATAAAGTGGCGATGGTTACATAGGGCAGCCCTACTGTTTAAGGGAACCAAAATTTAAAAAAATCAGAGACTGAAAAAGGCATATGAAGGGATTAAGTGGGGGGCTTAAGTTCCCATTTCCAAAATTTGGGCAAAAGAAAAAAAAAACTGTTACTATGGGCATTAAGGAAGGCACTTGTTGGGATGAGCACCGGGTGTTGTATGTAAGTGATGAATCACAGAAATCTACTCCTGAAGCCGAGAATACACTGTATGTAAGCTAACTTGACAATAAGTTTTTTTATTTTTTTTTAAGGGCACGTTATTATTCAAGAAATGGTTCAGGCTTGAGTGGTAGATTACAAAAAGCAAGATAGAATATTCCTCACACCACATGATAATCATGTGAAAAGAAAAAAAGTCAGGATATAAAACTATATTACGCATAGTTTCTTAGAAGAAGATATTAACAGATGTTTGGTTTTTATGTGTAAATGTAATCATAAAGAAGTCAAAGTGACAGAACATGTGAGAGTGTCAACCATGTTTATAAATGGGTGGCTAGAACGCATAATAGGTATACTTTCATATCTATACTTTACTTGCCTAAAAGGATATTTGTCCTTGGGTCGGGATTTCGCAAGATGATTGAGGGGAGGGGCGTTGGGGGGGGTGGGAAGCACTATTCCTATAGACTCACTAGGCAGCACAATAGGAACAATTGATCACTGATAAGCAGATGTGAGTATCTTCTCGCTGGTTAATAAGCTGTATCACCTTAGCCAATTCACCCAACTTTTCCTGATCCCAGGCTCCTTATATGTAAAACTCAGAGAGATTGGGTCTAACCACCACCTTAGGAAGATATGGAACACATAGCACACCCCAAAAGGTTCCCAGTTAATCTCTCTTCATGCTCCAGACACATGCAAATGTTGATCTTCTCTCATATGAGTTCTTCCTGTTCTAGAATTTCATATAAACAGAATCATATATCGTGTACTCCTCTGTGCCTGGCTTCTTAAACTCAACATTTTTATTTATTTATTTAGTTAGTTAGTTTTAAATGCTTTTTTAAAATTTATTTTGAGAGAGAGACAGAGAGAGAGACAGAGAGAGAGAGAGAGAGAGAGAGAGCAGGTGGTGGGGTGGGGAAGGGGCAGAGAAAGAGAAGGAGAGAGAGAGAATCCCAAACAGGCTCTGTGCCATCAGTGCAGAGCCCAACATGGGGCTTGAGCTCATGAACCATGAGATTATGACCTGAGCTGAAATCAAAGTCAGATGCTTAACAGACTGAGCCATCCAGGCGTTCCTCCTTTTTTCTTTAAAAGGAGATTCTTCTCCTTTTCTCATATGGGAACTCTTATTTCATACTTTCCAGAATAGCTATGTATTTATTGTTATTGGAATATTATTATTCAAAAACAATCATAAAATTTAAAAATTAAATATGGAAAATATTTGCACTCTTATCAAATTGTCAAGTAGTTCTCAACCTTGTTTACACATAAGAGTCACTTAAGGAGACCGAAAAAAGTCACTCGCACCAGGCTCTACCCACAATAATTAAAGCAGAATTGGGGTCAGAACCAGGCAGCTACAGGTTTTAAACTCTTCATGTGATTGCAGTGTGCAACCAAGGTTGAAAACCACTATGTTAAAAAGCATCAGCTTTTATGCCTGCCAGAACCATACGAATGGCTGCCACCTCATTCTGCTGACTTTCTGCTCAGTGTTATTTTGGGTAACTAGTGATTCCATTAGCTTAGAGCAGGGATTGGCCATCGGCCTGTTTTTGTATGGCCTGCAAACTAAGAATGGTATTTATGTATTTGGTTTCCAACCAATCAAAAGAAGAATAATATTTCCTGCCACACGAAAATTATTGGAAATTCACGTGTCTGTGTCCATACATAAAGTTTTATTGGAACATAGCCATGCTGTGTCTATGGCAGCTTTTGGTTAACAACAGCATATTTGAGTAGTTTCGTTAGAGGCTAAAAGACCTGCAAAGCCTCAAATATTTGTGAGCTGGCCCTTTCCAGGAAAAGTTTGTTGAGCTCTGGCTTACAGCAAGTGTCCTTAAAGCAAGTGCACAGTTATTCTGGTAAATGGCTGGATGTCCCTTTGACTAAGCCCAGGAAGAATACTTACTGTAGTTACTTGTGACTTCATTGTAGGGTCTTTTTCCTCGGTAATCCATTTGCTCATGGTGTTCTGGCTCAGGTGTGGGAATTGATTAAGGGACCAGCATTTGCCATGAAGATGGCTCAAGTCACCAGATCTAGAGTTTTACTTATATTTTATGTTCTTATATTTTATTATAAATGTATATTTATTTATATTTCATTTACTTTTACATGGATCAAATGCAACTTTAGAGGATGCTCAGATATTTCAATATCCAAAGGATCTGTTGATCCATGAGCTACCTTCAAAGGTTGCTGTAGGTAAAACAACCATTTGTGTCAAATTGACGTGCACCTTGACCCAGGAGGCTGTTTCTACTTGGCCTGTGACTCCAGGATCCCATCATCCCCACTGAAATGAGGGTTATCATGCCAAGGGTAGGACCTTTCCACTCACCTGTGGCCTGCACAAATCAGCCACCTCAGAACGATTCAGAGATGAAGACGCCCTCCTCACCAATATGTTTCTCAATGCTGTGGGGGAGAGGCATGTCCTCCAAGTCCCTAAAAGCTGCTGCTAGGTCCACCCTCATACTGACGTCAAAGGCATTTCATTTCAAGTGACCACAGGTGATAACTTTGGCAGCTGTTTCACCATCATGTGCCATGGAATACCAATATTTCATCTTCTAATGTCACCTGGATCCTTACTATCTTCAGATCCATCTAGATTGGATAATCTATCCCAGATCCCCATTTCTTTCAGGGCCCTTTGCTTGCAACCAATTTTGGTGTCAAGTACCCTGTTAATCAAGGTTCTCATTTGTCCGTGCCAGAATTCATTCCAGTTATTTTATAAAAATGATACATCTTTAATAAAATATATTACATAGCTTACAAAAACTCTGTGAGGGCCAGAAAAGCAGGCTTGGATGCTGCCCAGTCAGGGGAAACCCACTCATGCTACGGGACTGTTATAGCTGAAATACCACTGCTGCCTGTCTGCTAATTGACATGTATAGTAGAGACTGAATTCTAGGCACTCTTTGGTTGCTTCACAAAAAACAGAGACCTCTCCCATTATACATAGCTGACCACGCCATTGAGCCATACGTAGCTCCCGTGTCATTCAGTTACACCTCCAAGTCTCAGAATGGTGCATATGCATGATACAGCTGAGATCCCATTTAGAACCCTAGCTGTAATGGGCTCTGGTTAATGTGTATGTGTTGTCACACACACACACACACACACACACACACACACACATTTCCTTTCATGATTTTATCTTTCTAGTCTCTATAGAACAGGAAAGTGTATAAGAGTGTTTACAAGTGTTGGAATAGTTGTCAAGGGAGCCGATTCAGAATTTTTCAGAATGTTATAAATTTTGCTATTGCAAATGGTGTATTCAGAATGAAGATGGTATTTTCCATTTGTTACAGTTATTTTGTATATATTAGTCTTACACCAACTAACTTATTAATCTCTATGATTTTAATTTTCTATAGCTTCTCTTGAATTTACATTAAGATAACCTCATTGTATTGGCAGCTTTATTTCATTTGTACACATTTATTAATTTATGTATGTATGCATACACTTATGTATTTTGGCTTGCTGCACTACCTAAGAGATGCAGTGTGATGTTGAAGATAAGTGGTTGTATGAGTTATCTTTGTCTCCTGATTTTAAAGGGAGAGCTTCTAATGTTTCATTCTTAAGTATGATGTTTGGTGTAGTTTGTTCTTCTTTAATACTTGTTGTCAGTTTAAAGAACTGTCTTTCTATTTATGAATGGCTGAGAATTATTGTTACTGTTGTTGTTTAGTCTTGACCAGCTGCCTAGTTTTTTGTATGCCTGTTTTACTGGATATTTTGTGATAATCACCCTTTCCTCCTTCCTTTATTCCGCTAATATGCTAAATTAGATTATGGATCTCCTAATGTTAAACCACTGCTGCATGCTTGGCATTAGAGACAACTTTGTCATGCTGTATTACCTGTTTTAGCCATTGCTGGAGTTAGTTTACTATTAATCTATTTATTCACTTTGCGTTTATGTATCACTTTGCGTTTATGCATATGCACCATTCTGAGACTTGGAGGTGTAACAAAGTTTATGTAACTTTGCTAATAATTTAACCTTCTCATGTGTTCCTGGTCAAGAATACTTTTAATAATATTAAGATTTCCTATTTCTCCAGTATGGAAAGTGACAGTTTTCTCTGGGATTTGTCTAGTTAATCTAAATTTTAAATTTATCAGCATATCTTTTTTCATATTATCTTATCTTTTGAATCTTTGCTGTAACCGTAAGCATGACAACCTTTTCATTCCAAAAGTGGCATATCTGTGCTTTCTCTCTAATTTTCTTGGCCCATGTTGCCAGAGGTTTCTTTGTTATGTTATCTCTCTAAAGTGCTGACATCTAGCATTTTTGTTGATCTCTGTCATACCTGTTGTTATTTTCATTAATGTCTACTCTTATTTTTATTATTTTCCTTGACAATATGGGAAGATTATTTTTTATCAAGTAAGTGATCAGAGAACAGCCCTTTCATCGACCATCAGGTTTTATTTTTTAATTTTTATCCTTGAATATCATGGACATTCAAATATCCGATACATTCTTTTGTTTGAAAGAGACCTGTGGCTTATCAATGCTGGTCTTTTCAGGCACGGCTGTCATGTCTATTCAATCTTTCTGTTGGAGCATCAGATGAATGAGGAAGAGGGAATTGCAGCATTGAAGTAATGGCATCTCTGTTATAAGTATATATGAATTTCATTTAAAATAATAGCATGCAATGTAGAAAAAAGTATGGAAAGAACGTCGACTTTGAAAACATACCTCTCTGAATTCAAATCCTGGCTCTGCCACTTATTGCCTATGTGATTTTATGCAAGTACTCAATTTCTCTGAGTTTCAGTTTCATCATGCAGTAGTCGGTGGTGTTGTTTGCCACGTGTTTCCCTTTCTTCCCTGTTCCAGGAACCTGGTAGAACTGCACTTCTTGTTTGACCCCCTTCGTTTGGGCGAGGCTGTGTATGTGATTAGCTCTGGCTAATGGGCTGGGAATAACATGTGTTATTTCTGAGCCAGAATGTATGGTTGTTGGTTTGAAACCATCCAGGGCCATCTTCCCCTCAGGCACAGTGACTGACAACTTTCTAGATGGTGGTTACTCTGTCAGTTTTCATGTCCAAGTCATTCCAATAAGAATCGCTCAGACTCCCAACGTCCACCAGCCTGTGGTGGATGTGCACCTGCCGTGGACATCTAGCAGGAGTGAGGAATAAGCCATTGATATGGGAATTGTCTATTACCATGGCATATCCCCAGCCTCTCCTGACTCACATATCTCATGTGTAAATTAAAATAACACCCACTCAGGATTTTTCCAAGGGCTAAATGAGCTAACTTACATGACAAGGTTATTACAGTGCTTGACATATAATAGGGACTCAAAACATGGAAGCTATAATTATTGCTAATTACAAAACTATCCTTTGAAAAGTGTGGCATGTTAGTATAAAATTAGAGATATTTGTGTCTGCTGATGCTAACAGCTAAGTTGTATATGGCTTTCTGGAGTGGGGGTTGGGGGCACTATATTTGTTGCTATAGATAAGACTTCCTAATGATTTGTACTTATGTACTTACTTATTTTTTTTCTTTTGCCACCACCCTGTCAGAAACATGCTTAGAAATGGGTTATTTCTGAAGAATGAAAAAGTTAAAAGATTTCAGCAGGAGAGAGACTGGCCATTGAGATAAGATAAAATGAATTAAAAAACAATAAGTAATTTCTTAGTGGGAAGAAGAATAGCTTACAATTATTATGAATGTATATTGCAATGCTCTTAGTAAACAAAGGCACAAGGTTTCCAAGTGGTAGAAGATTTGGCTTGGAAAGGGTAACATTTTATGAAGAGCACAAGTACCTCAGATGCTCTGTGGAAAAATGTTCCCTCCCCATATAAGTTGGGGAAACTATCCCCCCTTTGAGATTCCTATTTTATATCAACATATTATCTACAAAAATGTCCTACAGAATGGAAATTCACTTACCATACAGTCCCACACTGTATGGCCCACACTTCTCTAAAGTAGAGTGCATTTTTGTTGTTGTTGCTGTTTCGTGGCCACAGTGTTTTGCAGAACAAACTTGGAAGTGCTGAAATGGGAGGAAATAAAGTGGATTATTTAAGCTATGTATAAACTATCACGAGTGACAATATCCTTGAACCAGGTGTCAAGAAGTATTCAAATTCTCCATAAATGTAAGCACAATCTTGCTATTTGCTCCACTTTACTCATTCAATATCACTTTCACGATATACCAGATGTGAGTAACACCTATTATTTCACCAGATGTTTTCTTAAATCAACTCACTATTGTTTTCCAAGGGAGGGGAAGAAGGGAGTTTTCAACAAGGAGTCTCAGAAACAATGGTTAGAAAGTTGGGAGGAGGGGGCGAGGACCAGAAATGAATTGTCTCTGCCATGAATTGAACTACTTTAAGCCACTTACAGATCCTACACACAACAAGATTGTCACCCCACTCCCAGATATACTTTGTAAAGCTACTGAACTTCAAACTAAATATAAGAAGTAAAGTCTGAATCTCTACATCGTGGCTACTTTGACACTTTCCTGAAATAACACATTCTTGAAAATAAATGATCTCTCTCTCCTTTCTCTCTCTTTCCCATCTTCTCTTCTTCCTTCTTTCTCCCCCTTCCCCCTCTTCCCCTCCCCATCTCACTCTAGTTCTGCTTTGCTACTTACCCTGAGCACATGATTAGAATGTTTGCTGGGAAAATATATCAAAGGAATAATGAGGATCTTACAAAATCAGAGGCAGAAATCAAGGTGAAACTTGGAGTCGTCTAGACATATTGGCATCTAGGAGGTCTCTGTTGTCTTCAATAACAACGTGGTCAGAGGATGGCAGAAGAGGCCATCACACTGCACAGACAGTGAACATGGCAGGCTGATAAGTAGGGGTAGGGCTTTAGTGTAAGGGTGGGGAAGGGGAGGTCCCACACGGCTTCCAGAGCCCTGCTGTTGAGAAATGACAGACAAGTCCATGAACCTTTGCCGCCCCTTCCCCACCACCCCACTCTTCCATTCTCCTCCTCCACTTCACTCTCTACAGGCAACAGCTCCCATGAGTCCAGGATCAGGTCTCACACACCCACAGGCTTCTCTGCCAGGAGCACAAAAGTTAAGCCACATTCAGAAGTCCTCCCCCAAACTACACCCAACCCTCTGTCATTTGGCCAGACCTTGAACTGAGAGTGCTTGGCTGTCCCCTCTCCCACCAGTTCTTTGAATAAGCTTCTAGTATCCGCTGGCACTCCTCCTGCCCAAGTACCACCCGCTGTGGCAGGGTATAAAAGTTAATGGAAAGGCTGGGATATGAGCCAGAGTCTCATCTGAGCCAGGGTGCAGACCACAGTTTTGAAGGTCTTCTGAACCTATCAGGCTGACTCTTCACAAGGCTAAGCCAAGCAACATTTCAGGAGACTCTGCACACACTTAAAGAACAGACCTTTGTACATGACCTTGGGGGGGGGGCACATGACCCCAGAGACCTCCTGATCCACCACAGAGTTCAATTCCCTCAATTTTCACATGACCAAGAGAACTGGGCCTCGCATGATCATATCCTGGAGCATGACCATAGGATCCACATAGCCAGCAGTGATAAGGTAGCTGCACTGCTTACATGATTACAAGAGCTTTGTCTGCCACATGTGGTAGGAGCCACACTGTTGCCTATACATGGATCTGTAGAGTTTAATAACCCACAGTCTTCACATGACAGAGACGGCTGAGCTGGGCATGTACCGTGGGGGGCGGGGGAGGGAGGGGTATATGACCATAGCATCCACATGACCCAAAGCAACAGGTCACCTATATGACATCAAGGGCTGAAGCTTTCACATGCTGGTAACCAGTAAGGGTTACATGAGAGAAGGGTGATAGGCAGGGTTTAAGAGTCTATGATGCTCTAGTGACTTGAAGAGCTGGATCTACCACACGACCATAGTGGCAACAGAGACAAAGACCACATGACCTTTGGGTTTAAAAGCCCATGGTGCTGACATGACAGGTATGGCTGGGCCTGCCACATAACTATTGTCCACACGATGGCAGCATCCACATGACTGGCAGCTTTAGGAACCCACAGCGCTCCTGTGCCTGGGAGGGCCTCAATAGGGTTCACCTGACAGTAGCGTTCGTCTGATCTGCATGTTTCAGGAGAATATTATCTTCAGTAGACCTGGAGATCTGAGATTGTCCACATTGCTGGTCTTTTCTGTGATGCTGGTGCCTCCAGGTGACCTTCCACAGCACAGAAGCTTGGGCTTTACCTACTCCCATCCTTCTTTAATGTGTTAATTTTATGTGCTTTTTCCCAATACCACATGAAATTTAATACATAGCAAATTAATACTTAACAATAAAATAAAGCCTCCCCCAAACCATAATTGTGGGCATAATGTAGAAACGACTGTAAGAACCCAAGCAGTAGGTACACATAAGCATTTGTGACTTTAATTTCATGCAGGTCTAAAGGAAGTTAATTATAAGGATTCTAATGAGTTTTAATCATTCATTTGGGGATTGAAGGAAAGGTGTATAGTGATTACTATGGGCCATGCACTTTAAAGGGATAACTCATTTAAGAGAGGTAACTCTACAGAGTAGGTACTATTATAGAATTTTACAGATGAGGAAGGTGAAGTACAGAGGTATATAAATCACTTGTCTAAGAGGTCACAGATATTGTAGGTGGCAAACCAAGTGTTACCCACAGGAAGTCTGGCTCCAGACTCTGTGTTCTGGTCACCCACCAGGTTTTCAACAGAAAGTAATATTAGTTCAGCCTTACTAATTGCAAAATCTGGAAAACCAGTGGCAGCTACTGAAAAGTTGAGATCATGGGAGATCTCTTTGAAATGCCATTTAAATAACTGCAAGTACTATCAGTAATTAAACCCAGCCAAAGTTGAGTCTACATAATGACCTCCAATTAAGGTTTATGTATAGATACAAACCTATCTCTAATATGTGTGTGTGTGTGTAAGAGTAGAATATAAAATGCTTGATGTTAGTTAAAAACGTTTCCTTCATTTATTTTCTTTTTAATTTTTTTTAACGTTTATTTATTTTTGAGACAGAGAGAGACAGAGCATGAACGGGGGAGGGTCAGAGAGAGGGAGACACAGAATCCGAAACAGGCTTCAGGCTCCGAGCTGTCAGCACAGAGCCCAACGCGGGGCTCAAACTCATGGGCCGCGAAATCATGACCTGAGCCGAAGTCGGCTGCCTAACAGACTGAGCCACCCAGGCGCCCCTTTTTTTAATTTTTTTTTTGTTTTTTTTTCCCTTCATTTAAATAAGCACTGAAAAGGGAACTATCGCAAAGTTTTAAACATCATACCTGTCCCCTGACCTGAATTACAGCAGTTACACATGAGGGGAATCTGAATTCATTAGATTTCATTGTACTTATATTCTGTCTGTGCTTCCCCAGAAAAGATAAAGAAGGAAAATATATACTATAGTTTTTTTTTCACTGCAATTCCACAAACACCTCTTTGTTGATTTGTATGGGAAACCGCAGCTTTGTCTGTATGTCCCAAATAAATTTGATGTGATCTTTCTTGTTTCCGGCTTAGGCAAACAATGCTATCCATGTGTTGGGATTATTTTGCTAGGCCCCTGCAATGTGGCATGGCTACATAAATATATTAAAGAAAAGGCAACGGACCAAATTGTCCACAGTGGTTAAAGTTGAGGAATTTAGTAAAGACAAGACACTGTGTTTGTGGTTCTCCCTTCTCCTGAAAGATGTCATAATGTTGGGAGGAAAACTAGTAAGAGAAGGTAGTGTTTGTGAACTCATAAACATGTAATTTGAAAATATCTAATCAGAAGAGAAAAAAAAAGAAAGAAAAAAAGAATGAAAAAGTGTGAAGAAAGCCTATGGGGAATTTTTTTGAACCATTAAACGGACCCATATATGCCTGATGGGAGACCAAGAAGAAGAGAGAAAAGGGGGAAAAAATGGAAAATCTTACCTATAGAAATAATGTTTGAAAACTTTCCAAATCCTTGAGGGATATGAACATACAAGTTTGCAAAGCTCAAGAGTCTCTAAACAGTATCATCCCGTGGAAGGGTACACCAAGACACGTTATAGTAAAAATATCAAAAGGCAAGATGAGGAGAAAATTTTGAAGACAGAGAAAAGCCACTGATGACATACAAGGGAACAGCATAAGGCAACAGCAGATTTCTCAGAAATCTTGCAGGCCAGGAGAGAGCAGGATAATATATTCAAAGTGCTGGGGAAAATACCTGACAACAAGAATACTCAATTCAGAAAAGCTGTCCTTCGGAAATGAAAGATAGTGAAAGACCTTCTCAGACAAAGAAAAGTTGTGAGAGTTATTCACCACTAGACCTTCCTTAAAAGAAACGTTAATGGCGGTTCTTCAAGTTGAAACAAAAAGACACTAGGTAAGAACATGAAAACATACCAAAGTATAAAACTCACATGTAAAAGTAAGAATAGGGTCAAACTTGGAACACTCAACACTATAATGATGGAGGCAAAGCACTTTTGCCTTTAGTATACAAGACAAAAGTATTAAATATAGGTACAGTTGTAATAATTTGTTAATGGACACACACTATAAAAAGATGTAAACTGTGACATCAATAAGGTAAGTAGGAAGTAAGCTTAGAGTTTTTGTATACAATCAAGGATAAGTTATCAGCTTTTCCAGACTTTCCTGTGGTTGATTTCAAGCTTCATACCATTGTAGTCTGGAAGTGTGCATGGTACGATCTCAATTCTTGTATACTTATGAAGGGCTGTTTTGTGACAAAGTTTGCGATCTCTCATGGAGAATGTTCCTTGTGCACTCGAGAAGAAAGTATATTTGTTTGCTTTGGGATGCAGAGTTCTAAATATATCTGTCAAGTCCATCTGATCCAATGTATCATTCAGGGCCCTTGTTTCTGTATTGATCCTGTGTCTAGATGATCTATCCATTGTTGTAAGTAAAGTATTAAAATCCCCTGCAATTACCACATTCTTATCAATAAGGTTGCTTATGCTTGTGAGTAATTGTTTTATATACTTGGGGGGCTCCTGTATTCGGCACATAGATATTTATAATTGTTATCTCTTCCTGAAGGATAGACCCTGTAATTATTATATAATGCCCTTTTTCATTTCTTGTTACCACTTTTAATTTAAAGTCTAGTTTGTCTGACATAAGTATGGTGACTCCAGCTTTCTTTTGACTTCCAGTAGTATGATAGATAGTTCTCCATCCCTTCACTTTCAATCTGAAGGTGTCCTCAGATGTAAAATGAGTCTCTTGTAGACAGCAAATAGATGGGTCTTGTTTTTTTTTTATCCTTTCTGATACCCTATGTCTTTTGGTTGGAGCATTTAGCCCCTTTACATTCAGTGTTATTACAGAAAGGTGTGGGTTTAAAGTCATTGTGATGTCTGTAGGTTTCATGCTTGTAGTGATGTCTCTGGTACTTTGTGATCCTTGCAACATTTCTCCCACAAGATCCCCCTTAGGATCTCTTGTAGGGCTGGTTTAGTAGTGATGAATTCCTTCAGTTTTTGTTTGTTTGGGAAGACCTTTATCTCTCCTTCTATTCTGAATAACAGACTTGCTGGATAAAGGATTCTTGGCTGCATATTTTTTCTGTTCATCACACTGAAGATTTCCTGCCTTTCCTTTCTGGCCTGCCAAGGTTCAGTAGATAGATCCGTCACTAGTCTTATTGGTCTCCCTTTATATGTTAGAACACGTTTCTCCCTAGCTGCTTTCAGAACTTTCTCTTTATCCTTGTATTTTGCCAGTTTCACTATGATATGTCATGCAGAGGATCGATTCAAGTTACGTCTGAAGGGAGTTCTCTGTGCCTCTTGGATATCAATGCCTGTTTCTTTCCCCAGATCAGGGAAGTTCCCAGCTATGATTTCTTCAAGTACACCTTCAGCACTTTTCTCTCTTTCTTCCTCCTCTGGAATCCCAATTACGCATATATTATTGGGTTTTATCACATCACTTAGTTCTCTAATTCTCCCTTCATACTCCTGGATTTTTTTATCTCTCTTTTTCTCAACTTCCTTTTTTTCCATAATTTTATCCTCTAATTCACCTTTCTCTCCTCTGCCTCTTCAACCTGAGCTGTGGTCGCCTCCATTTTATTTTGCAGTTCATTTATAGCATTTTTAGCTCCTCCTGACTGTTTCTTAGTCCCTTGATCTCTGTGGCAATAGATTCTCTGCTGTCCTGTATACTGTTTTCAAGCCCAGCAATTAATTTTATGTCTATTATTTTAAATGCATTTTCTGTTATTTTGCTCAAATCATTTTTTTTTAAATTTTTTTAACGTTTGTTTATTTTTGAGACAGAGAAAGACAGAGCATGAACAGGGGAGGGGCAGAGGGAAAGGGAGACACAGAATCCGAAGCAGGCTCCAGGCTCTAAGCCATCAGCCCAGAGCCCGACGTGGGGCTCGAACTCACGGACCGTGAGATCATGACCTGAGCTGAAGTCAGACACTTAACCGACCAAGCCACCCAGGCGCCCCTCAAATCATTTTTGATCAGTTCATTAGCTGTCGCTACTTCCTGCAGTTTCTTTTGAGTAGAATTCTTCCATTTCATCATTTTGGATAGTGCCCGGAGTAGCGCAGAACTGCAGGGCTCTTCCTCTGTGCTGTCTGGAGTAACTTGCATTGGTGAACGGGGCCGCAGCCAGACCTG
Organism: Leopardus geoffroyi; assembly: GCF_018350155.1. NCBI lineage: Eukaryota > Metazoa > Chordata > Mammalia > Carnivora > Felidae > Leopardus > Leopardus geoffroyi. Next base: position 83,021,234 of record NC_059343.1, read on the forward strand.
ATGTCTTCCCCCAGCCCGCCGTTGGGGCCACAGTCAGACTGGTGTGTACCTTATCTTCCCCTCTCCCAGGGGCAGGACTCACTGTGGAGTTGTATGGCCCCTGTCTGGGCTACTTGCACACTGCCAGGCTTGTGGTGCTGCTTCTGTTGGATCTGGATTATTAGCTGGGGTGGTTCTGCAAGGTACACAGGGGCAGGAGGGGCAGACTTAGCTCACTTTGTCTTCAGTGGTCCACTTCAGGAGGGGCCCTGCGGCACCAGGAGGGAGGCAGAACCGTCAGTGGGATGGATCCACAGAAGCACAGCGTTAGGTGTTTGTGCAGTGCAAGCAAGTTCCCTGACGGGAACTGGTTCCCTTTGGGATTTTGGCTGGGGTTGGGAGAGAGATGGCGCTGGCCAGAGCCTGTGTTCCCCACCAAGCTGAGCTCTGTCCTCAGGGGCTCAACCACTCTCCTTCCCATTGTCCTCTAGCCTTCCCGCTCTCTGAGCAGAGCTGTTGACTTATAACATTCCAGATGTTAAGTCCCGCTGGCTGTCAGAACATACTACATCCGGCCCCTCTGCTTTTGCAAATCAGACTCAGGGGCTGTCCCTTGCCAGGTGGGTTGGCTGCCCCTCCACTGCCCTGGCTCCCTCCCGCCAGTCTGTGTAGCGTGCACCGCCTCTCTGCCCTTCCTACCCTCTTCCATGGGCCTCTTGTCTACATTTGGCTCCAGAGAGTCCAGTCTGCTAGCCTTCTGGTGCTTTTCTGGGTTATTCTGGGTTCCTATGCCGCCATCATCTACGAGTTTCCCTTACTCAGAGTTCCTATATGTAATCTTATCAAAATCCTGAGTGATTTCAATATCTGTATATAAAATTAATCTGGCTAGTGCAATTAGCATTATGGGGGTGTAAGACTTCCCTCATTTTGTCCTTTTTGTCCACAAAAAGTGGCATCCATCCTTGAGCAAGAGTACTTCTGTGAGCGTTGTGGGATCCAACATCACACTCCAAGGGATCTAGGAGGAGTCTTGCCTACCAAGTGCATCAGAAAAGAAGCAGGCAGACCTCTGTACTGGCTGTGTAGCCAACAGAACTGAGTGAACTGGCCCTAACCACTCTCCGCCATGGTTGGGAAAAATATGAGGAGTTCTGGTTTGGGGTAGACACCTATGAATAAGAAACACTTTATAGAAGCCTTCCCAGTGAGATATTCCAGTACTCTGATGGAGTAACACACACACACACACACACACACACACAATATGGAGAGGCAAAGAGGAACTTTGCCAGTGCTGCCTCTCCCTCAAGGTGAGTACAGAGCTGACATAGCTGGTGGTGACCTCTCCCACAGGGGCAATTGAGAGCAGTGAGTCAGTACCTGGCTATTCCAGCTGTATGGGATACAGAGAAACCTGTTTCTCTCTAGCAGCACCCAGTGTAATGAGACAGGACCTCCAATGAGGGAGTGGGATGAGATGAGAAAAGAGACAGACAAGAATATCAAAGGGCATTGAAGGGTCATGGTTCTTACTAACTGTGTTCAGGACTCCAGCAGGAAACCTACCCACCAGCTGCTGGAAAAACCCCATCTAAGGATCCCTCCCCATCTTGGCCATGGGCACTCCCAATAACACAAGTGCTAAATCCACAGTACCCCCTACTCTACAACTCACTCCTTGTGCTCCCTCCTGATTTGTCTTGGCAAGACAAAGCTCCAGTAAAGTGAAAATATGCTAGAAATCAAGCCAGAGTCTGTGAGCAAGGGAGAAATCACAAAACTGAACTATAGTGCTACTGTCTGGAAAACAAAAGAGAGGTTCCCAGCAACTAAGCCTGGTGAGTTGTAAGAACCAGGGAAGACACACAAGATTAAGAATTCAGTCACAAGAGGGGTGCCTGTGTAGCTGTCGGTTAAGCATCCCACTCTTGATTTTGGCTCAGGGTTGTTAGTTCAAGCCCCATGTTGGGCTCTGTGCTGGGTATGAAGCTTAAAAAAAAAGAATTCAGTCAGGAAAAGGAGGAAGTTGTCTGGAGGGGTATATTCACACAGGTTGGAGAAGTCCCAGATATAATCAGGACTAACTAAAAATATCTCCCACCTGAGGACAATTAGTAACTTCTTGAGGAAGTGTCTGCTACTTCCAATGTGAAAGCAGTAACACAAAACTCCAAGAAATATGTAGAATCAGGAAAACACCTTATCACCAAAATATCACAAGAATCCTCCAGCAACTGAATTCTAAGACACAGAATATTGCAATATAGCTGATGAAAAAAATTCAAAATTGCTGTTTTGGAGAAATGAAATGAGATACAAGAAAACATGGAAGGACAATCCAACCAAGTCAGGAAAATAATACATAAACAGAATGAGATATTTAACAAGTAAATAGAAACAATTAAGAGTACCAAAAAGAAATTCTGGAGCTGAAGAATTCAGTGACTGAAATGCAAAATGCAAGAGGAAATTACCTTTCTACTACAGTAAAATCGACATACCAGAAGATAAAACAATGGTAGAAACTTTGAAATAACCAAGGCAGAGAAATGAAAAAGAGCAAAGAAAGCCTATGTGATCAATGGGACACCATCAAATGTACAAATATTGAATATGGAGGAATAAGATGGTAGAAAGTTTATTGAAAGAAATAATAGCTGATAGTTTCCCAAACTTGGGAAGAAACTTGGATATCAAGGTTCATGAAACTAATAGGTCACCCCATCATCTCAATGCAAAATGACCTTCTCCAACGCATATTAGAATAAAACTGTCAAAGATCAAAAACATAGAATCCTCAATGCAGGAATAAAAAATTATAACTGAAAGAAAGAAAGAAAGAAAGAAAGAAAGAAGAAAGAAAGAGTTAGGCCATCACCAGACTTCTCAACAGAAGCCCTACAGGCCAGGAGAGAGTGGAATCATGTATTCAAATTGATGAGACAAAAAAACCTGTCAGCCAAGAATGTCCAGTAAAGTTATGAAGAATAAATAATGTCTTTTCCAGATAAACAAAACTTGAGGGAGTTCGTCACTACTAGACGTGCCTTGCAATAGTTGCTGAAAGGAGTTCTTTAGGCTCAAATGAAGACACTAATTAGTATGCTGGCTAAGGGTATATTTACAATCAGACTTAGGAAACTCTAATTCTATAATAGGATGGTGTTAACCACTTAACCATAGTATATAGGTTAAAGGAAAAGAGTATTTAAGATAAACAACTGTAACAACCATAATAAATAAAAAGAGGTAAATTTCAACGTCAAAAACAATGGAGAGAGTAAGAAGGTACAGCTTTTGTATGTGATCAAAGTTAAGTTGCTATTAGCTTGAAGTTGTTTTATCTATAAGATGTTTTATGTAAGACTCATGGTAACCACAAAACAAAAATCTGTAGTAGATTCACAAAAGGTAAAGAAGGGGAAATCAAAGTATATCACCACGGAAAATCGCTATTTCACAAAGGTAGGCAGAAACAGAGGCATAATGAAAAATAGAATGACAAAACATCCAGAAAGCAATTAATAAGATGGCATTGGTAAGTGCCTACATATACATATGTACATATCTAAATGTATATAGATTGAATTCACCAATCAAAGGGCACGGAGTGGCTAGATGGATTAAAAAAAAAAAAAAAAAGCCCAACCATATGCTCCTTACAAGAGACTGACTACAGCCTTCAGGACATGCAAGCTAAAAACAAAGGGATATAAGAAGATGTTCCATGCAGGTGGAAACCAAAAGAAAGCAGGAGTAGCTACACTTATATCAGACAAAATATCATTAAGCCATGAACAATAACAAGAATCAATAAGGTCATAATATAATAATAAAGGGTTAAATTCATCAAGAAGATGCAACAATCATACATATGTACACACCCAACATTGGGGCACCTAAACTAATGGTAATACTAACTGATCCGAAGGGAGAAATAGACAAAAAATAGCCATAAAAAAGAATTAATCTTGTCAAATGCAACAACATGGATGGATCTTGAAAGTATAATGCTACGTGAAGTAAGTGAGAGAAAAGAAATGCCATACGATTTCACTCGTGTGGAATCTAAAGAAAACAAATGAATAAACAAAAAGCATACTCAAACCTATAAATAGAACAAACTGATTGCTGTTTGAGGGGTGATGGGTTAGGGGGATGAGCAAAATGTGTGAAGCGGAGTGATAGATACAGGTTTCTAGTTATGTATGGAATAAACAAGTCATGGGAATAAAAGGCCCAGCATAGGAAATACAGTCAATAATATTGTAGTAGCATTGTATGTGATAGATGGTAGCACAGTTGTGGTGAGCAGAGCATAAGGTATAGAGAAGTTGAACCATTCTATTGTACACCTGAAACTGACATACCATTGTGTGAACTATACGCAAAAAATTTTTTTAAATATTGTCATCACTAGGAAGAAACAATAAAGCAGTGGAAGAAATGGTATCAAGTACCACAGTAGTAATCATATTGCAATAAATAACTGCATCAAATTAACACCTTAAACTTACACAATGTTAGGTGGAAATTATATCTCAATTAAGAAATAAATATAGTTCCATTCTGATGTCAAGCCTCATGGTTGTAAGAACTCCTCTATTTTTTTTCTAAAGAAACATTTATTTAAATGTCGGTCAAAATTTATAAAACAACATTTACTATAATGTGATATTTGATAATCCACTAAATCAATAACTCTTAAAAAAACACCCTTGTCTCATTTCTGCTCAGTGTATGCCACAGTGCTACTTTTTTTTTTGCCTTCCCCAATTAAACTATTTATGTATGTATTTATTTATTTTATTTAAGTATGGTTGATATATAATGTTATATTATTTTTAGGTGTATGAATTGTGATTTGACAATTCAATACGTTACTCGGTGCTTACCATGATAAGTGTAGTCACTATCTGTCACCATACAATGTCATTACAATATTATTGACTATATTCCCTATGCTGTACTTTTTATATCCATGATTTTTATTTTATTGCTGGAGGTTTGCTTCTCTTAATCCCCTTTACTATTTTGTCCATTCCCTCCACCTCCCCTCTGGCAACCATCAGTTTGTTCTCTGTATTTAATAAAGACTTTTATTTAATTAATTAATTTATTTATTTTTACTTTATTTTTTATTCATTCATTCATTCATTCATGTATTCATTTGTTATTTTAAGTTCCAGTATAGTTAACATACAGTGTTATATGAGCCTCAGGTGTACAATATAGTGATTCAACAATTCCATACAACACCCAGTGCTTATCAGGACAAGTGTACTCCTTAATCCCCATCACCTATTTCACCCCTCCCCCCACCCACCTCCCCTCTGGTAACTATAAGTTTGTTCTCTATAGAGTCTGTTTCTTGGTTTCTCTCTTCCTGTTTCTTTTCCCCTTCCACCTCCAGTTTTATTGGATTGTTTAAAATTACATTTCTATTTTCTAGGACTTCAGTTGTTTTTCCCATCTGACTGTTAAAAGCTGATTACAACAAATGTAACACAGTTGTCTAAGTGATATAATATATAAAAACAGCATCTTGATTTTTGTGAAAACGCATTTCTCTGCAATTCCTGAATAACTCCAAATTATGCTAACCCTGAGCACAGATGTTTACTTTTAGATTTAGTGTTTGAAAAACTGTGTTCTAAACAGCATCAACACTGTGATGAAGTTGTTCCTGTTTAGGCCTTTATCCGGGTTTTTCTTACACAGACATTAACACATGTTTGTCTTTTTATTTTGGTTACTCCCATTCAACTGTATGTTGTATGTAAGGCCTAATACAGATATTACTTGATGTTATTTAATAGCTACTGAGGTCAGACAATCCAAGACCATCATTATGCTAAAATTAAAATTATTTATGGAAGCTCATAGATACCTCCAGAATTGGTTTTACCTCCTACAGGGGATCATATCCAAGAAACCCAGGATGGGCTTACTAGTTTGATTCAACTCTTCCCATTCACCAATCTTTATTCACCAGTGGTGTGGAAAGGGATTCTTTAACAAAGCATTATACATAATACTTCTACCAAACTAAACACAAACTTTTTTTTTGTAGTTAAATGCAGAAAGTCAATTTTTTCTGACCCCTTTCCTCCTTTTACACAGCAACTAAATCTCACTGGCCTGGGAGTAGCCCCTATCTGCCCACCTTTTGGCCAATGGAAAGGATTCAGAGAAAACAATACAACCATCAATCAGAAAAAGGACGGGCAACAAAGGAAAAAAATTAAGCTGTGGTTTCAATTATGCATTCCTGTGCAAGGTGCCTTGACCCGCCACAGTGGTAACAGTTGATCTCACCTGTCTTACTGCAATTGATGGCTGAGTGACCAGTTTCACCACACCCATAGCACTTCATTTTGGTGCAGTCATTTTGAATGTGTCCAAATTCTCCACAAGAATAGCACTTCTGTTCATCTGCATGGTCACAGTCACGAGCCAGATGGCCTAGTTTGCCACAGTTGTAGCAACATTGTTCTCACTCTTGAGCTCCTTCTACTCCTTAGCAATGTGACCACCTCTATCACAGTTATAGCAGGCATCTTCCTGAAGATGACGATCCTTGGCAAGATGACCAGACTCAACACAGTGATAACAGATGTCTGAATGTGATGAGGAAACAAACTGGAAACCTCTAACCTGGGTAAAACCACCTCTGCCACAGCTTCTCATTCCATGACCATAGCCTCCACTAGTAGGGCATTCCTGGGCCCAATGGCCAGATCATCCACACTTGAAACACTCATTGCTGCTCATGGCTGCATTTAGATATTGGGCATCAGAGCTGACCCCAAGCAGCAGAGACGCAGACACAGGCCCAGTGAAGGTGGCTCCCAAGGTAGAGGCTGTTTATCTGTTTCTTTAATTTACTCATTTGTTTTATTTCTTAAATGCCACATATGAGTAAAATCATGTGGTATTTGTCTTTCTCTGACTTACTTATTTTGCTTACCATTATACTCTCTAGTTCACTTCTATTTTAATGATCCTGTAAACTTGACTTACACTCCAATTTAATTGCCATGTTCATGGTCACTCCCTGGATGTTGTTCCTTCTTGGAACTGCTCTATCTCTGTTATGGTTTCTTATTACAGCCTCCTTCTAATTCTGTGTATTTTTGCTTCATATGTTTTTGTGGCTATGTTATCAGATAAATGTAAGTTCAGATTTTTTTTAATGTTTGATAAATGTTCTTTTATGATGGCATAGTGGCTTTTATTCCAAATAATGCTTGTTGTCTTAAAATCTATTTTGCCTGATATTAATACAGATATACCAAGGTTTTGTTTGTTTGTTTAACTGGTGACTGGTATTTTACCACTTTATTTCTAACATTTCTGTGACAGCCTACTGTACCCACTTCAACTTCAACAGACCTGCAAAGTACCAGAGTATGTTCATAATGCCTAATGCTGAAATTATGTTTTCATGGGGACAAGTTCAAGTAGCAAAAAGCATGCAGGAGGTTGGCGTGTTGGGTTTCCACAATCCTGCAGGTTTTCAAATTTAGAAGAATCTCTAAGGGCCAACATTTTCAAGTGTGTGGTGGAAATGATCTCAACTAGGTGATATCACTCTCAACAAGACTATATTTATTGATCAACAGGATTTCCACCGAGGAGAGACAGGGATGATTATTCCTAAGGGTTTGGGGTTGAAACACAAGATTTATTTGGTAAAATCCCAGGCACTGGACTGGGAAATTTGTATTGCTCCCAGCATCATCTCAGACTTGAATATGGGAGTCATTCTACCACATTTATTAAGAGCTCAGAACTTTGAGTCCAGCATTTTTCTATTACCAATAGGACTTACGTTTTACTTCAAGATACTTGACCTGCTTTAGTTTCAGTTTCCTAATTAGCTATAGAATCAAAATAATGTCATGTCCCTCAACTTGTTGTGAGGATTAAATGAAATTTAAATCCAACTCTGTATAGAATAAGGGCTATGTGATTTTGCATTATGAGAACAGTTGAGTTCCTAATGCTCTTTTTTCCCCTTTCAAACATTATCTGTTCCTGGGACACAGGTTACCATGGATTTGTACCTTGGTACCCTTGAGTGTTAGAAGAATGCATGCAACAGCAAGTACTAACTTTGCCTTAACACCAATGGCAATGGCTAATAGCCAACTGAAGTGCTATGCTTAATTCTCCTTGGGGGTGAGGGTATCCTTTTCTGCATAACTTACAAAGGCTTATCTCCAGTCCCATCCCAGGGTGCACAAACAATGTCCATATTGCCACCCTAGGCAGCAACTGATGGTCACTAGGCTAGAGACAGTAACCAAAGAGCTCTGAGCCTAATTCTTGTTAAGCAGGACTCAAGTGCTATAACAAATCACCATAAATTGCCAGATTAAAACAACAGAAATGTATTATCTCACAGTTCTGTTGGCCAGAAATTTGACATCAAGATGTCAGAAAAGTTGGTTTCCTTTGGGAGGATCAGAGGTAGAATGTTTCCTATCCATCTTCCTTAGCTTCCAGCAGTCTTTGGTGTTCCTTGGCTTGTGGCAGCATAAATCTAATCTCTGCCCCTGCTGTTACATAGCATTCTTCTTGTGTCTTTCTGTGTCCCAACTTTCCTCCTATTATGAAGACACTAGTCATTGGATTAAAACTCACTCTAAACCAGTATAACTATATTTTTTATTAAATTGAAGTATAATTAACAGTCTTATATTAGCTTCAGGTATACAATATAATGATCAAATAATTCTATACATTTTGAAAGAGGACCTGAATAGATATTTTTTTTTTCAAAGAAGACATACAGATGGCCAACACATATGAAAAGATGTTTAAAATCAATAAAATCATCAGGAGAATGCAAATTAAAACTACAATGAGATATCACCTTACACATGTCAGAAAAGCTAAAATAAAAAATAAAAAATAACAGTGTGATTCCATCTTAACTTGACTACATCTACAAAGACTCTATATTCAATTAAGGTCACATTCACAGATTCCAGGTAGACATGAATTTTGGAAGGACACCATTCAACCAAGGGCAGTCTGCCTTCTGTCTACCAACTTTTACATTCTTCCATTGAGCAAAATACATTCACCTCATCCCGACGTCCCCAAAAGTCTTTACCTATCCCATCTTTAATTCTAAATCCCAAATATCATATAAACATTAACTTAAAACGATTTCAAGTTTCATAATCTAAATGATCCAAGTCAGTAATGGGTGAAACTCAAGGTAAGGTTCATCCTGGGGCAAAGTTCCTCTTTATCTAGACACCTGTAGAACTGAACACCACGTTATTTACTTACAAAATATGCTAGTGAACAAACAGAGGTTAGATATTCCCTTTCTAAAAGGGAGAAAATGCGAAGAATAAAGAGGTTACCAATCTAGAGCAAATTTGCAACCCAGCATGGAAAATTCCACTAGGTTTTAAGGCTTGAGAGGAAAACTTTGTGGCTTGAAGTTCTGTCCTTTATGTCCTTGAAGTCAGGATACTCAAACTTTGGAATATGCCCCCCCATACACACACACACACACACACACACACACACACACACTTGAGGTGACGCCTCACCCTCTGAGCCTTCTTAGGGCAGGGACTCAGGCCACACAGATGGCAATGCCATTTATGTATCCATAAACTCTGTATCCATAACTTTTCTCTCAGGGACTTTCTTCCTTCATTTTGTCCTGTTTATGCCTATTTCAGTGTAGGCTGGCAATGTTTTGTTGGTATAAATTTCTCAAAAACCTCATTTTTGTCTTCTCGTGCTTCTCATGCAAAAGAATTCACACTATTAGACACGATAATTCTCCACAGATCCATCATGGATAACCCTATCTCCTCCAGATTTATGCTGAGATGGTTGATTGGTTCTACATGCCTAACCTCTTTTGTAAATTGGTGTTCAACTACACTTTAGCCTTTTTCTGGATAGGCTGAGTATTTTCCAAATCATCAAGTGCTGGGTCTTTTTTGCTTAACAGTTTATTCTTTTATACATCTCTTTTATATTGCATTTTACTATAAGCAGCAAGAAGAGATGAGGTCATACTTTCCACACTTTGCATGGAAATCTCCTCAGCATTTACAAGTGCTACTTTTTACCCAGTGATAGATCACAATTCATCCAAGTTTTCTGACCATTTATAAAAAGGATCACCTTCCTTTCTGTGTCCAATGTTTCTAGTTTTCATATGAGACCTCATTATAAGAAAATTTAATATTCACATTTCTAGCAACATTCTGCTCATGATGGTATGTATATTCTCTAAGGTGATTGAAGCTTTTTCTAAAGCTCACCTTACTTCTTTCTGAGCCCTCACAAAAATCACCTTTAACATTAATATTTCTATTCTTTTCTTTTATTATTTAAACTCAAGTTAGTTAACATACAGTGTAGTCTTGGCTCCAGGAGAAGAACCCAATGATTCAGCTCTCGCATATGACACCCAATGCTCATCCCAACAAGTGCTCTCCTTAATGCACATCACCCGTTTAACCCATAGCACACCCACCTCCCCTCCAGCAACCCTCAGTTTGTTCTCTGTATGTTTGTTCTCTTATGGTTTCCCTCCCTCTCTGTTTTTAATCTTATTTTTTCTTCCCTTTCCCTGTGTTCATCTGTTGGGTTTCTCAATTTCCATATGAGTGAAATTATATATCCTTCTTTTTTTATCCACTTTTTGATTCTTTATTAGATATGTGTGTATACTTTGAAGGATGCTTCACACTCTGAAGACTATATTCATTAAGTGGTGACAATTATTTTATTTATTTATTTATTTATTTATTTATTTATTTTTATTTTTTATATTAAATATAATTTTTGTCAAATTGATTTGCATACAACACTGAGTGCTCATCCCAACAAGTCCCCTCCTCAATGCCCATCACAAACTTTCCCCTCTCCCCCACCCTCATAAACCTTCAGTTTGTTCTCAGTATTTAACAGTCTCTTATGGTTTGCCTCCTTCCCTCTCAGAAACTTTTATTTCCCCCTTCTCCTCTCCCATGATTCTCTGTTAAGTTTCCCAGAATCCACATATGAGTGAAAACATATGGTATCAGTCTTTCTCTGCCTGACTTATTTCACTTAGCATAATACCCTCCAGTTCTATCCATATTGCTACAAATGGACAGACTTCATTCTTTCTCATGGCCAAGTAGTATTCCATTGCATATATAAACCACATTTTCTTTACCAGTTCATCGGATGATGGACATTTAGGCTCTTTCCATAATTTGGCTATTGTTGAAAGTGCTGCTATAAACATTGGGGTGCCCCAATGCATCAGCACTCCTGTATCACTTGGATAAATTCCTAGCAGTGTTATTGCTGGGTCATAGGGGAGATCTATTTTTATTTTTTTGAGGAACCTCCACATTGTTTTCAAGAGTGGCTGCGCCAGTTTGCATTCCCACCAAAAGTGCAAGAAGGTTCCCGTTTCTCCACATCCTCTCCAGCATCTATAGTCTCCTGATTTGTTCATTTTAGCCACTCTGACTGGTGTGAGGTGGTATCTCAGTGTGGCTTTGATTTGCATTTCCCTGATGAGGAGTGACATTGACGATCGTTTTATGGGTCTGTTGGCCATCTAGATATCTTCTTTAGAAAAGTGCCTATTCATGTCTTCTTCTCATTTCTTCAGTGGATTATGTTTTTTTCAGGTGTGGAGTTTGGTGAGTTCTTTATAGATTTTGGATACTAGCCCTTTATCCAATATGTCATTTGCAAATATCTTTTCCATTCTATCACTTGCCTTTTAGTTTTGTTGATTGTTTTGCAGTGCAGAAGTTTTTCACCTTGATGAGGTCTCAATAGTTCATTTTTGCTTTGTATTCCTGTGCCTTTGGAGATGTATCGAGTAAGAAATTGCTGTGGCTGAGGTCAAAGAGGTTGTTTCCTGCTTTCTCCTCTAGGATTTTGATGGTTCCTGTCTCACATTCAGGTCCTTCATTCATTTTGAATTTATTTTTTTAATGGTGTTAGGAAGTGGTCTAGTTTCATTCTTCTGCATGTTGCTGTCCAGCTCTCCCAGCACCATTTGTTAAAGAGACTGTCTTTTTTCCATTGGATACTCTTTCTTGTTTGTCAACGATTCATTGGCCATACATTTGTGGGTCCAATTCTGGGGTCTCTATTCTATTTCATTGGTCTATGTGTCCGTGTTTATTACAATAACATACTGTCTTGATGATTACAGATTTGTGGTACAGGATAAAGTCTGGGATTGTGATGCCTCTCGCTTTGGTTTTCTTCTTCAACATTACTTTTGTTATTCAGGGTCTTTTGTGGTTCCACACAAATTTTAGGATTGCTTGCTCTAGCCTCGAGAAGAATGCTGGTGCAATTTTCATTGGGATTGCATTGAATGTGTAGATAGCTTTGGGTACTATTGATAGTTTAACAATATTTATTCCTCCAATCCATGAACATGGAATGTTTTTCCATTTCTTGGTATTTTCTTCAATTTCCTTCATAAGTTTTCTGTAGTTTTCAGCATACATATCTTTGATATCTTTGGTTAGGTTTATTCCTAGGTATTTTATGATTCTTGTCGCAATTGTGAATGGAATCAGATTTGTTATTTCTCTCTCTGTTGCTTCATTATTGGTATATAGCAATGCAACCAATTTCTGTACAATGATTTTTGTACCCTGAGACATTGCTGAATTCATGTATCAGTTCTAGCAGAGTTTTGGTGGAGTCTGTCGGGGTTTCCATGTAGAGTATCATATTGTCTCCAAAAAATGAAAGCTTGACTTCATCTTTGGCAATTTTAATGCCTTTTATTTCATTTTCTTGTCTGATTGCTGATGCTGGCACTTCCAACACTATGTTAAACAACAGCGGTAAGAGTGGACACCCCTGTCATGTTCCTGAGCTCAGGGGGAAAGCTCTCAATTTTTCCCCACTGAGGATGATATTAGCTGTGAGCTTTTCATAAATGGCCTTCATGATGTTTAAGTATGTTCCTTGTATCCCGATTTTACTGAGGGTTTTTATTAAGAAAGGATGCTGAATTTTGTCAAATGCTTTTTCTGCATCTATTGACAGGATCATATGGTTCTTTTATTTTCTTTTATTAATGTGATGTATCACATTGCTTGATTTGTGAATATTGAATCATGCTCACAGCCCTGGAATGAATCCCACTTGATCATGTTGAGTATATTTTTTTTTATATGCTGTTCAATTCGATTTGCTAGTATCTTGTTGAGGACTTTCGCATCCATATTCATCAGGGATATTGGCCTGTAGTTCTCTTTTTTTGCTGGGTCTCTGTCTTGTTTGGGAATCAAAGGAATGCGGGCTTCATAGAATGAGTCTGGAAGTTTTCCTTCCCTTTCTATTGTTTGGAACAGCTTGAGAAAGATAGGTATTATCTCTGCTTTAAATGTCTGGTAGAATTGCCCAGGGAAGCCATCTGGTCCTGGACTCTTATTTGTTGGGAGATATTTGATAACTGATTCAATTTCTTCACTCGTTATGGGTTTGTTCAAATTTTCTGTTTCTTCCTGTTTGAGTTTTGGTTGTGTGTGGGTGTTTAGGAATTTGTCCATTTCTTCCAGTTTGTCCAGTGTGTTGACATATAATTTTTTATACTATTCCCTGATAATTGCTCATATTTCTGAGGGATTGGTTGTCACAATTCCATTTTCATTCATGATTTTACCTATTTGGGTCCTCTCCCTTTTCTTTTTCAGAAGCCTGGCAAGAGTTTTATCAATTTTGTCTATTTTTTCAAGACACCAACTCTTGGTTTCATTGATCTGCTGTACTGTTTTTCAGATTCTATATTGTTTATTTCTGCTCCGATCGTTATTTCTCTTCTTCTGCTGAGTTTGGGGTGACTTTGTTGTTCTGCTTCTATTTCGTTTAGATGGCCTGTTAGATTTTGTATTTGGGATTTTTCTTGTTTCTTGAGAAGGCCTGGATTGCAATGTATTTTCCTCTCAGGACTGCCTTCGCTGCATCCCAAAGGGTTTTCGATTGTTGTATTTTCATTTTCATTTGTTTCCAATGTTTTTAAATTTCTTCTCTAATTGCCTGGTTGACCCATTCATTCTTTAGTACGGTGCTCTTTAACCTCCATGCTTTTGGAGCTTTTCTAGACTTTTCCCTGTCGTTGATTTCAAGCTTCATACCATTGTAGTCTGAAAGTGTGCATGGTACGATCTCAATTCTTTTATACTTCTTAAGGGCCGTTTTGTGACCCAGTATGTGACCTATCTTGGAGAATGTTCCACGTGCACTTGAGAAGAAAGTATATTCTGTTGCTTTGGGATGCAGAGTTCTAAATATATCTGTTAAGCCCATCTGCTCCAATGTATCATTCAGGGCCCTTGTTTCTGTATTGTTTCTGTGTTTAGATTATCTATCCATGGTAGTAATTGGGGTATTGAAGTCCCCTGCAATCACCACATTCTTATCAGTAAGGTTGCTTATGTTTGTGATGGTTTTATAGATTTGGGGGCTCCCGTATTCGGCGCATAGACATTTATAATTATTAGCACTTCCTGGTGACTAGACCCTGTAATCATTATATAATGCTCTTCTTCATCTCTTGTTACAGCCTTTAACTTAAAGTCTAGTTTTTCTGCTATAAGTATGGCTACTCCAGCTTTCTTTTGACTTCCAGGAGCAAGATAGATGGTTCTCCATCCCCTCACTTTCAATCTGAAGTTGAACTGTGGTCTAAAATGAGGGTCTTGTGGACAGAAAATAGATGGGTCTTGTTTTTTATCCATTCTGATACCCTATGTCTTTTTATGGGGCCATTTAGTCCATTTACATTCAGTGTTATTATTGAAATATACGAGTTTAGCATCATTGTGTTATCTGTAGGTTTCATGCTTGTAGTGATGTCTCTGGTACATTGTGGTCATTGCAAATTTTCATTCACAGAGTCCCCCTTAGGATCTCTTGTTGGGCTGGTTTACTGGTGATGAATTCCTTCAGTTTTTGTTTGTTTGGTAAAACCTTTATCTTTCCTTCTATTCTGAATGACAGACTTGCTGGGTAAAAGATTCTCGGCTACATATTTTTTTTTCTGTGCATCACACCTAAGATTTCCTGTCATTCCTTTCTGGCCTGCCAAGTTTCAGTAGATAGATCTGCCACTACTCTTATGGGTCTACCTCTGTAAGTTAGAGCCTGCTTATCCCTAGCTGCTTTCAGAATTTTCTCTTTATCCTTGTATTTTGCCAGTTTCACTATGGTATGTCCTGCAGAAGATCAATTCAAGTTACCAAAATAGACTTTAAATTAAAGGTTGAAACAGGAGATGAAGAAGGGAATTATATAATAATTACAGGGTCTATCCATCAGGAAGAGCTAACAGTTATAAATGTCTATGCACAGAATTCAGAGGCCCCCACACATATAAAACAATAAATCACAAACATAAGTAACCTTATTGATAAGAATGTGATAATTTAAGGGGACTTCAATACCCCAGTTACAACAATGGATAGATCATCTAGACAATCAGTAAAGAGGCCATGGCCCTGAATGATACATTGGACCAGATGGAGTTTACAGATATACTTAGAACATTGCATCCCAAAGCAACAGAATATGCTATCTTCTCGAGTGCACATGGAACATTCTTCAAGATAGATCACATATCGTGTCACAAAACAGCACTTAATAAATATAAAAGAATTGAGATCATACCATGCACACTTTCAGATCACATTGCTACAAAACTTGAAATCAACCACAGGGAAAGTCTGGAAAAGCTCTAAAAGCATGGAGGTTAAAGAACATCCTACTAAAGTAGGAATGTGTCAACCAGGCAATTAGAGAAGAAATTGCACCACCATTCTTCTCGAAGATAGAACAAGCAATCCTTAATTTTGTATGGAACCACAAAATACCCCAAATAGCCAAAGTAATATTGAAGAAGAAAACCAAAGCAGGAGACATCAGAATCCCAGACTTTTGCCTCTGCTACGAAGCTGTAATCATCAAGACAGCATGGTATTGGCACCAAAACAGACACATAGACCAATTGAATAGAATAGAGACTCCAGAATTGGACCCAAAAATGTATGGCCAACTAATCTTTGACAATGCTGGAAAGAGTATCCAATGGAAAAATAAAGTCTCTTTAACAAATGGTGCTGGGAGAACTGGACAGCAACATGCAGAAGAATGAAACTAGACCACTTCCTTACACCATTCACAAAAATAAACTCAAAATGCATGAAAGACCTAAATGTGAGACAGGAAACCATCAAACCCTAGAGGAGAAAGCTGGCAACAACCTCTCTGACCTCAGCCACAGAAATTTCTTACTTGACACAACTCCAAAGGCAAGGGAATTAAAAGCAAAAATGAACTATTGGGACCTCATGAAGATAAAAAGCTTCTGCACTGCCAAGGAAACAGTCAACAACAGTAAAAGGCAACCAACGGAATGAGAAAAGATACTTGCAAATGACATACCACACAAAGGGCTAGTATCCAAAATCTATAAAGAACTCACCAAACTCCACACCTGAAAAACAATCCAGTGAAGAAATGGGCAGAAGACATGAATACACACTTCTCTAAAGAAGGCATCCAGATGGCCAACAGGCACATGAAAAGATGCTCGACATCACTCCTCATCAGGGAAATGTAAATCAAAGCCACACTGAGATATCACCTCACTCCAATCAGAGTGGCTAAAATGAACAAATCAGGAGACTATAGATGCTGGAGAGGATGTGGAGAAACGGGAACCCTCTTGCACTGTTGGTGGGAATGCAAACTGGTGCAGCCGCTCTGGAAAACAGTGTGGAGGTTCCTCAAAAAATTAAAACTAGATCTCTCCTATGACCCAGCCATATCACTGCTAGGAATTTATCCAAGGGATACAGGAGTGCTGATGCATAGGGGCACATGTACCCCGATGTTTATAGCAGCACTTTCAACAATACTCAAATTATGGAAAGAGCCTAATCATCCATCAAGTGATGAATGGATAAAGAAATTGTGGTTTATGTACACAATGGAATACTACGTGGCAATGAGAAAGAATGAAATATGGCCTTTTCTAGCAACGTGGATGGAACTGGAGAGTGTTATGCTAAGTGAAATAAGTCATAGAGAGAAAGACAGATACCATATGTTTTCACTCATATGTGGATCCTGAGAAAGTTAACAGAAGACCATTGGGGAGGGGAAGAAAAAAAATAAAAAAGAGGTTAGAGAGGGAGGGAGCCAAAACATAAGAGACTCTTAAAAACTGAGAACAAACTGAGGGTTGATGGGGGGTGGGTGATGGGCTTTGAGGAGGGCACCTGCTGGGATGAGCACTGGGTGTTGTATGGAAACCAATTTGACACTAAATTTCATATTAAAAATAAATAAATAAATAAATAATAAAAAGATAAATTACAACATAAAAAAGGAAGGATGATAAAAGTTGAAAGGCCAAGTCACCATAGAGTTCAACATGACCCAGTTCCCATTATAGCTTCTCTGGCCTAAATTTCCTTTCTCATCTCATTCTTGTCTATTTTTGGCATTAAGCTTATATTAGCATAAAAAGTAAGTTGTACTGTTTTTTCTTAGTATCTGAAAAAATTAATGAGAGGCTAGAATCCCTCTTTCTTCAATGTTTGAAATCCTTTGCTTGTTATTGAAATCCCTTATGACCAAGCTGCTATGACCCATGTTGGGGTTTATGAAATGTGGCAGATCAAATTCATTTTATGTGCTTTCACATTCCCATATATGGTATTCATTCAACTCTACGTCTGTTTATTTTTTATAAAATATACTTTTCTAAGTAGTGGTGGAATACTAGTTGTAAATTAATAAGTTTTGCTTATCTATGTTTTCTTTACAAGTGGGAGTCTAAAAGGTGTAGTCTGGTTTACTGATGGAATTCGTGAATAAACATTTCAACTCCAGAGGAGAGACTGGTCAACTTTTCCTCCAGTTCAGAGACTGTCGTCCTGGCTTTTATAACAAGGTTCAAGACTGAAAGCCTATGAAACCCTCAAAATGTAAAAAGAATATCGTGTTTCCTTTGTTGAATGAATTCCATAGGTTGAAGAGGTCATAAATTTCCTGAGTGAATGGGAGAGAATGAAAAGACTATTATTTGAATAATACAGAAAGATCCTATGCTAATGATTAAAGCAACGAAGTATCAATTCTCAATCACCTTTTTGCAATAATAATTTTTTTCCTGAAAAGTTTGTTGGAATATGTCAATATGTCTGAATTTGCATTTGATCCTAGGTCAAGTTGTGGAGTTGAAGTTGCAAGCTCTCTGTGTATCTGTAAATGAAGTATTTCCTCATAAGTCTGTAAAGGTTTAATATTTTCTATGCCTAGAAGAGTTTAATAAATTTGATTATTTTCTTAAAATTAGTTCATACCCTAGTCTTATTGGATTATTGCATCTGAAAAATGCTTAAATATAATAATTCCCAGAGGAAAAAAAACCCCTAAATATCTACTACTCTAAAATGTACTGACCCTTCGGGAAGACAGAAAGAAAACAACCTTTCTCAAAGAAACCTTTCCTTGGAATCATTTTTAATAATGATCCATACGTATGTGAATCCTTAAGCAAATAAGACAAGTTTGATAATTGTAGCTTATACACAGATACATTTCTTCATTCTGATTATAGTGTGGAATATAATCAAAGTACATATTTTGTTTTCTGGAAGAGTTGGTTTTGTTTTCTCATGCAGAGTTTAGTTTATCTAAACTTCCTAAATACCTATACTGGGTTTACTAATTATACAAGTTAATATTACAACGACATAATCCTATATACGGTAAAGCCATCTCTCAAAAATGAAGGCAACATAAAAGCATTTCCAGATAGGGGTGCCTGGGTGGCTCAGTCGGTTGAGCATCCAACTTCGACTCAGGTCATGATCTTGCAGTCTGTGAGTTTGAGCCCCACGTTGGGCTCTGTGCTGACAACTCAGAGCCTGGAGCCTGCTTCCAATTCTGTCTCCCTCTCTCTATGCCCCTTGCCTGATCACACTCTGTCTCTCTCACAAAATTAAATAAGCATTAATAAAAGCATTTCCAGATAAAACTGAGAAAATTTACTTCCAGCATACCATTCTCCCAAGAAATACTAAAAGAAGTTCTTTAGGCCGAAAGCCAGTGACACCAAATAGTAATTCAAATACATACAAAAATACCTAGAGTATTATGCTAAGTGAAATAAGCCAATCCGAGAAAGACAGATACTATATTATTTCACTCATATGTGGAATAAGAAACAAAACAAATGAGCATTGGGGAAATAAGAGAGAAACAAGCAAACCAAGAAACAGACTCTTAACTATAGAGAACAAACTGAGGTCATCAGAGGGAAGGTAGGTGGGGGGGATGGGTTAAATACGTGATGGGGATTAAGGAGTGTACTTGTTGTGATGAGCACCAGGTGTTGGATGGAAGAGTTGAATGACTAAATTGTATACCTGAAGCTAATATTACATGTATGTTAACAAATAGATTTTTTTCTTTTTTCAATGTTTATTTTTGGGAGAGAGAGCATGAGTGGAGGAGGGGTAGCAAGAGAGGGGGACAGAGAATCAGAAGCAGGCTCTGCACTGACAGCAGCAAGCCCAATGCGAGGCTTCAACTCAAGAACCGCAAGATCAGGACTTGAGCTAAAGTCAGACACTCAACCGACAGAGCCACCCAGGTGCCTTACAAATGGAAATTTAAAAACGTAAAGGGGCACCTGGGTGGCTCAGTCTAAGTGTCCAACTTTTTATTTCAACTCAGGTCACGATCTCATGGTTCCTGAGATGAAGCCCCACAGTGGGCTCCATGCTGACAGCACAGAGTCTGTTTGGGATTCGTCTCCCTCTCCCTCTGCCCCTCCCCTTCTTGCAGTCTCTCTCTCTCTCTCTCTCTCTCTCTCGTTAAAAATAAATAAAATAAACTTTAAAATAAATAAGTAAATAAAGAGCAATGGTAAAGATAATTTTGTTACTATGAGACAATACAAATGCATATTTTTCTCCTTTATCTTTTAACTGACTGAAAAACAATTGTATTAAATAATATGTATATATGGTTGCAACTATAACATATAAAAATGTAGTGTTTACCAATAATAGTACAAGTGCATTGAGTGGGACCAAAACTATAGAAATGACTACAGATGGTGAAGTATTAATTATAATCTATGGATGGATTTGTAACATTACTAGATGTAATATGTACAATAATAATATGACAAAAAGGGTAGGAGAAAGGGAATAGAGCTATGAGTAATTTTTCTATATATCATTGTAATTAAGCTAATATAAACCTGTATCTGATAAGATAAAATGTATGTGATAAGCCCTACAGAAACAGCTAACATATATATGTTATATAGTTATATATATAGTAAAAAAAATAGAGAAATGTAAATGCTTTATTAGAAAACATTCACTTAATGCGAAAGAAAGGAGTAATGAAAGAATACAAGAAAAAGACATGAGACACATAGAAAATAAAAAAAAATAGAAGTAATTTCTTATAATTAATATACATGCAATATAAACACATTAAACTCACCAATTAAAAGACAGAGATTGATGGAATGAATCAATTAATTATGATCCAATTAGGAAGAGTTAAGGTGGCAGAGTAGTAAGGGGACCCTATGCTTTTGTCATCCCTCAAACACAGCTAGATAAATATCACATAATTCTTAACACTCAAAAAATTGATCTGAGGACTAAGAGAACAAGCTGCACAGCTAGAGGGAGAAAAGAGGCCACATCATGGAAAGTAGGAGGGGCAGAGAGGTGATTTGTGGGGAGAAAAGAATCACAGGTTCTGCAGAGGGGAGGGAGCCCTGATCACAGAGACAGGAGAGAGAGGGAGAAAGGGAGAGAGACAGAGAGGAAGCAACATGCAGGGGATAACACAAGAAAAACACTTCCCA
This sequence comes from Leopardus geoffroyi, assembly GCF_018350155.1. NCBI lineage: Eukaryota > Metazoa > Chordata > Mammalia > Carnivora > Felidae > Leopardus > Leopardus geoffroyi. The sequence continues at coordinate 83,042,136 of NC_059343.1, forward strand.
AAATCATAGACTTCGAAAATAAGAGGGGATGATTATCCTAAATTTTTACAAGCAGCAGAACTAAAAAGTCTGAAGTTTTGGATCTGTGCCATCGCCAGTGTTGAGCCTGGCGGGTGTGGCGGTCCTCCTGAGGAGGAGGGCAGAGGTCCAGGAGTGGGCAGCATGGTCTGGGGACCCCCTGGTGTTGCAGAGAGTATGGCCTGAGTCGCAAAAGAAGAGTCTGCAAGCAAAATGCAGAAATGAAGGTCCTCATAGTCCAGTTGGAATGACGCCCCCCACCCCACCCCCCCACTCCAGAATGAAGCCCCCTTTTATTAGGGAAATTGTTAAAGACCAAATGCATAAAGTCAGCTAAGCAAGTGCATTAATCAACCTAATGGTTTTGTTTTTCAAGTTTGAATTTCTAGATAATTGTTCCTTATGACACCAGGAAGTGTCAGGTGTGAAGGAAGATCCCGCCCTGGACATTGCTAATGGTTCAAGGCATTCCTTAAGAGCAGCAGCCTGCTTCAGCTGTGGAAACATGTCCTAAGGCCTTTCACCTGCTCCAGCCTTTCCCTTTTGAAGTGTTTTCCTTTGATGTTTTTCTCCTACATCTCCCACACCCTGGGTCACACTGGAAGAGACAGCTCCAATTTTGGAGTGCATTTGGGAAAAGTAACACTACCTCTTGGGACAAAAGACACGGAGGGCAGAGAGCAAGCCATGAGCTGCCTCATTCATCAGCATAGCAGCAGAGGCACCTGCTGAGGGCAGTTAACCCAGAGGCTGGCTTTGGCTGCACTTTGGCATAAACTCTGAGCCCTCTTTCAGTCATGAGACTGCTTTTCTGGAACAGACAGACACCAGCCGCAGCGTGACAAGACCCTCCAACAGAGGATCAGTGTGGGCCCATGCCACACCAGTTTCCTAAAACTTGGAGTTTTGAAATGCAGCCATGTTCCTGAGATAAAATAAAGGAGCACTGTGCCACCAGGTGGGCAGATGGCCTGGAAAAGACAGAGTGAAGGCAGGGATATGAGAGAAGCCTGGGACAAAAGAGGAGAGATTGCTCTCTGTGAGGGCTTCCTGAACAATGGTGGGCATCAAACCTCCTCTCGAGAGACTAGAGCTGGTGGACACCATCAGCATGGACTGACTTCAGAGAGATGCACAATGCCCACGGAGGCGGTTTGAGCCACTTACAACAGGCACCCCCCTGCACTCTGCAGGGTTTTTGTTGTTTGTCTGTTTTATGTTTTACTAAGAGCAAGTATTATTGAGAGCCAAAGCTACAGAGGGACGCCCCTCCAAAAGGCCAGTACAAACCCCTTGCACACACCAAGTCTGCTGACCATAGAGTGGCTCAAAGCTTCAGCTCTAGGAGATATAGGATGTAGCCTTTTTTAACAAGCTGACCAAAACACATCTAGTTAAAACTCACCACACACAGGACAAGGTCAAAACACTCCTCATGCAGGCAAGGAGAAACTCTGCAAAGGACGGATCTGAGGGAAAGACATGCCAAAACACAAAAGCACAGTTCACACAGCATACAACAAAAACACTTTCTGAAGCGCCAGACCCTAGACAGTGTATGACATCTTAATAGAGCCATTAGTCTCAGGAGCAGGAAATGTAACAGACTTTCTTAACACACAGAAGATAGAGACCTATACAAAATGCCAAGATGGAGGAATTCATCCCAAAAGAAAGAACAAGAAGAGGTCACAGCCAGGGATCTAATCAAAACAGATATAACTAATATGCCTGAACTAGAATTTAAAACAACAAAACAAAAGGCTGAGTCTGGGCTTAAGAAAAGCATAGAAAACACTAGGGAGCCCCTTAGTGCAGAGATAGGAAAACTAAAAACTAGTCACACCAAAACAAAATACCATAACCGACATACAAAACCAAATGGATGTAATGATCACAAGGATGGAAGAATTAGAGGAATAAAAAGTGATATAGAATATAAAATTAGAGAAAATAATGAAGCTGAAAAGAAAAGAGAAAGAAAAATATTGGATCACACGAATGTAGACTTAGGGAGTTCAGGAACACCATAAAGCACAATAACATGTGTATCATGGGAGTTCCAGAAGATGGGGGAAAGGCAGCAGGTTTATTTTCACAAATTATAGCTGAAAACTTCTCTAATCTTGGGAGGTAAGCAGACAATGAAATGCAAGAGGCACAGAGAGAACTTCCATGAAAATCAAGGAAAGCCGACCAATGCCAACATATATCATAGTAAAATTCGCAAAATACAAAGATAGGAAAGAAACCTGAAAGCAGAAACGGGAAAAAAGACCTTAGCCTACAAGGGAAGACAAATAAGGTACACAACAGATCTCTCCAGAGAAACTTGGCAGGCCAGAAGGAAGTAGAATGATATATACAAAGTGATGAATAGGAAAAATATACAGCTGAGAATACTTTATCCAGTAAGGCTGTAATTCAGAATAGAAGGAGAGAAAGAATTTCCCAGACAAACAAAAACTAAAGAAGTTCATGACCACTAAACCAGCCCTGAAAGAAATTTTAAGGGGGATTCATTGAGTGAAGAAAAAAACAAAACAAAAGACCAAAGGGAAAAAAAAAAGACTAGAAAGGACCAAAGAGTGTCACCTGAAACATGTACTCTACAGGCAACACAATGGCACTAAATTCATATCTAACAATAATCACTCCTAATGTAAATGAACTAAATGCTCCAATCAAAAGACATACAGTATCAGAATGGGTTAAAAAAAAAGCAACAAGATCAATCTATATGCTGCCTACAAGAGACTCATTTTAGGCCTAAAGACACCTACAGATTGAAAGTGAGAGGATGGAGAACCATCTATCATGCTAATAGATGTCAAAAGAAAGCCAGACTAGCCAAACTTATAGCATACAAACTAGATTTTAAACCAAAGACTGTAATAAGAGATGAAGAAGGGCACAATATCATAATAAAGGGGTCTATCCAGCAAGATTATCTAATAATTGTAAATACACCCCCAACTTGAAACACCGAAACATATAAATCCATTAATAACAAACATAAAGAAACACATTGATAAGAGTACAGTAATGGTAAGGGACTTTAACACACCACCTACAACAATGGACAGATCATCTAAGCAGAAAATCAACAAGGAAACAATGGCTTCAAATGACACACTGGACAAGATGGATTAACAGATATATTCAGAACACTTCATCCTAAAGCAGCAGAATACACATTCTTTTCAAGTACACATGGAACAATATCCAGAAAAGTTCTCATACTTGGTCACAAACCAGGCTTCAACAAGTAAAAAAAGATTGAGATCATACCATGCATATTTTCAGACCACAACACTATGAAATTTGAAGTCAACCAGAAGAAAAAATTTGGAAAGACCTCAAATACATGGAGGTTAAAGAACATCCTATTAAAGAAAAATGAGCAAACCAGGAAATTAAAGAAAATTTTTAAAAAATGCAGGGAAGCAAATGAAAATGAAAACATGACAGTCCAAAATCTTTGGGATATGGCAAAAGTGGTCATGAGAGAGAAGATTACTGAAACCCACACCTTCCTCAAAAAGCAAGAAAAGTCTTGGGGCACCTGGGTGGCTCAGTCAGTTAAACATCCGACTTCAGCTCAGGTCATGATCTCTCTGTTCTTGCCATTGTGAGTTCGAGCTCCCTGTGGGGCTCTGTGCTGACAGCACGGAGCCTGGAGCCTGCTTTGGGTTTTATGTCTCCCTCTCGTTCTGTCCCTGCCCTGCTCACACTCTGTCTCTCTATCTCTCTCAAAAGTAAATTAAAAATAAAATAAAATAAAATAAAATAAAGATGCAAGAAAAGTCTCAAACACACAGCTTAACCTTGAACCTAAAGGAGCTGGAAACAAAACAGCAAATAAAGATCAAAATCAACAGAAGAAGAGAAATAATAAAGATCAGATCAGAAATAAATGATATTCAAAAACCAAAAAAAAAAAAAAACCTAGAATAGATCAATGAAACTAGGTGCTGATCCTTTGAAAGAATTAATAAAACTGGTAAACCCCTAACAGGAATTATCAAAAAGAAAAGAGAATGGAACCAAATAAAAAAAAACATGAATGAAAGAGGAGAGATCACAACCAACACCACAGAAATACAAACAATCATAAAAAAATACAATGAGCAATTACATGTCAATAAGTTGGGCAATGTGGAAGAAATGGATAAATTCCTAGAAACATGTAAAGTACCAGAACTGAAAGAGGAAGAAATAGAAAATTTGAACAGACCCTTAACCAGCAAAGAAATTGAATCAGTAATCAAAAATCTCCCATCAAACAAGAGTCCAGAGCCAGATGACTTCCCAGAGGATTTCTACCAAGCATTTAAAGAACTAATGCCTGGGGCTCCTTGTTGGCAAAGTCGGTTACATGTCCGACTTTGGCTCGGGTCATGATCTCACAGTTTGTGGGTTCGAGTCCCATGTCGGGCTCTGTGCTGACAGCTTGGAGCCTGGAGTCTGCTTTGAATTCTGTCTCTCTCTCTCTCTCTCTCTCTCTCTGCCCCTCCCCTGCTCACACTCTGTCTGTCTGTCTGTCTCTCTTTCAAAAATAAATAAACATTTAAAAAAATAAAGAATCAATGCCTAGTCTTCTGTAACTGTTCCAAAAAATATGAAAGGAAAACCTCCAAATTCATTCTTTGAGGCCAGCATTACCTTGATTCCAAAACCAAAGACCCCACTAAAAAGGAGAATTACAGACCAACATCCCTGATGAACATGGATGCAAAAATTCTCAAAAAGATATTAGCAAATCAAATCCAACAGCACATTAAAAGAATTATTCGGGGCGCCTGGGTGGCGCAGTCGGTTAAGCGTCCGACTTCAGCCAGGTCACGATCTTGCGGTCCGTGAGTTCTGGCCCCGCGTCAGGCTCTGGGCTGATGGCTCAGAGCCTGGAGCTTGTTTCCGATTCTGTGTCTCCCTCTCTCTCTGCCCCTCCCCCGTTCATGCTCTGTCTCTCTCTGTCCCAAAAATAAATAAACGTTGAAAAAAAAAATTAAAAAAAAAAAAAAAAGAATTATTCATCACAGTCAAGTGGGATTTACTCCTGGGTTTCAGGGCTGGTTCAATATCTGCAAATCAATCAATGTGTTACACCACGTTAATAAAAGAAAGGATAAAAACCACATGATCCTGTCAATAGATAAGGAAAAAGCACATGACAACACACAGCATCCTTTCTTAATAAAAGCTCTCAACAAAGTAGGGATAGAAGGAACCTACATCAACATCATAAAGACCATATATGAAAGACCCACAGCTAATATCATCCTCAATGGTAAAAACTGAGAGCTTTTCCCCTAAGGTCAGGGACATGACATGGATGTCCACTCTCACCACAGTCGTTCAACAGAGTACTAAAAGTCTTAGCCTCAGAAATCAGAAAACACAAAGAAATATAAGACATCTAAATCAGCAAGGAAGAAGTCAAACTTTCATTCTTCACAGATGACATGATACTCTATGTGGAAAACCTGAAAGACTCCACACACACAAAAAAATTGCTAGAACTGATACATCAATTATGCAAAGTCATAAGATATAAAAGCCATGTACAAAAAATTTGTTGCATTTCTTTTTTTAATGTTTATTTATTTTTGAAAGAGAGAGACACAGAGTGTAAGTAGGGAAGCATCAGAGAGAGTGGGAGATATGGAATCAGAAGCAGGCTCCAGGCTTTGAGCTGTCAGCAAAAAGCCTGATTCATGGCTCAAACATGTGAACCACAAGATCATGACCTAAGGAGAAGTAGGATGCCTACCCAACTGAGCCACCCAGGTGCTCCAAGAAATCGGTTGCATTTCTATACACCAATAATGAAGCAGAAGAAAGAGAAATCAAGGAATTGATCCCATTTACAATTCCACCAAAAAACAAAATGCCTAGGAATAAACCTATCCAAAGAGGTAAAAGATCTGCAAACTATAGAACACTGGGTCACCCGAATGGATCACTTGGTTAAGTGTCTGACTCTTGATTTCAGCTCAGGTCATGTTCTCATGGTTCATGAGTTTGAGTCCTACATCAGGGTGTGGGCTAACAGTGCAGAGCCTGCTTGGGATTCTCTCTCTCTCCCTCTCTCTAGGCTATGCTCTATCTTTCTCTCTCTCTCTCTCTCTCAAAATAAATAAAATAAACATTAAAAAAAACTATAGAACATTTGTGAAAGAAATTGAAGATGACACAAAGAAATGGAAAAACATTCCATGCTTATGCTTTGGAAGAAGAAATATCATTTTTTATTAAAATTTTTTAAATTTATTTATTTTTGAGAGAGAGAGAGAGAGAGAGAATGCGATAAGGGAAGGGGCAGAGAGAGAGAGAGAGACAGAATTCAAAGTAGGCTCCAGGCTCTGAGCTGTCAGCACAGAGCCTGAAGCAGGGCTCAAACCCATGAACACTGAGAACATGACCTGAGCCAAAGTCAGATGCTTAACTGACTGGGCCACCCAGGTGCCCCAGAACAAATACTGTTAAAATGTCTACACTAAACAAAACAATCTTCACATTCAGTGCAACCCCTATAAAAATAACATCAGCATTTTTCACAGTGCTAGACTGAACAGTTCTAAAATTTGTATGGAACCAGAATAGACCCTGAATAGCCAAAGTAATGTTGAAAAAGAAAAACAAAGCTAGAGGCATCAAAATTCCAGACTTCATCCTCTATTACAAAGATGTAATCATCAAGACAGTATGGTCCTGGCACAAAAACAACCACATAGATCAATGGAACAGAATAAAGAACCCAGAAATGGACCCACAACTCTATCATCAACTCATCTTTCACAAAGCAGGAAAGAATATCCAATGGAAAAAAGACAGTCTCTTCAACAAATGGTGTTGGGAAAACTGGACAACAACATGAAGAAGAATGAAACTGAAGCACTTTCTTACACCATCCACAAAAATAAATTCAAAATGGATGAAAGGCCTAAATGTGAGACAGGAAACCATCAAAATCCTACAGGAGAAAACAGGCAGCAAGCGACCGCTTTGACCTTGGCCATAACGACTTCCTACTAAACACATCTCTAGAAGCAAGGAAAACAAAAGGGACTTCATCAAGAAAAAAAGTTTCTGCACAGGGAAGAAAACAATAAAAAACAAAAAACTAAAAAGCATCCTACGGGATGGGAGGAGATATTTACAAATGACATATCTGTTAAAGGGTTAGTATTCTAAATCTATAATTAACCTAGCAAACTCAATACCCCCAAAATAAATAATCCAGTGAAGAAATGGGCAGAAGGCATGAATAGACATTTCTCTAAAGAAGACATCCAGATGGCCAACAGGCGCATGAAAAGATGCTCTACGTCACTCCTCACCAGGGAAATACAAATCAAAACCACACTGAGATATCACCTCACACCACTCACAGTGGCTAAAATGAACAAGTCAGAAGACTATAGATGCTGGTGAGGATGTGGAGAAACGGGAACCCTCTTGCACTGTTGGTGCAAATGCAAACTGGTGCAGCCACTTGGGAAAACAGTGTGGACCCTCAAAAAATTAAAAATAGATCTACCCTATGACCCAGCAATAGCACTGCAAGGAAGTTACCCAAGGGATACAAGAGTGCTGATGCATAGGGGCAATTGTACCCCAACATTTATGGAAGCACTTTCAACAATAGCCATTATGGAAAGAGCCTAAACGTCCATCAACTGATGAATGGATAAAGAAATTGTGGTTTATATACACAATGGAATACTATGTGGCAATGAGAAAGAATGAAATATGGCCTTTTGTAGCAACGTGGATGGAACTGGAGCGTGTTATGCTAAGTGAGATAAGTCATACATGGAAAGACAGATACCATATGTTTTCACTCTTATGTAGATCCTGAGAAACTCAACAAAAGACCATGGAGGAGGGGAAGGGAAAAAAAAAGTTAGACAGGGAGAGTACCAAGCCATAAGAGACTCTTAAAAACTGAAAACAAACTGAGGGTTGATGGGGGCTGGGAGGGAGGGGAAGGTGGGTGATGGGCATTGAGGAGGGCACCTGTTGGGATGAGCACTGGCTGTTGTATGGAAACCAATTTGACAAAAAAATTTATATTTAAAAAAAAACTAGAAGAAAATAAAGTCTATTTTGCCTGATATAAGTATGGCTACTCCAGCTTTCTTTTGACTTCCAGTAGCATGATAGATAGTTCTCCGTCTCCTCACTTTCAATCTGAAGGTGGCCTCAGGTCTAAAATGAGTATCTTGTAGACAGCAAATAGATAGGTCTTGTTTTTTATCCATTCTGATACCCTATGTCTTTTGACTGGAACGTTTAGTCCATTTACGTTCGGTGTTATTATTGAAAACTATGGGTTTAGAGTCATTGTGTTTTCTCTAGGTTTCATGCTTGCAGTGATGTGTCTGGTACTTTGTGGTCCTTGTGACATTTTGCTCACAGAGTCCCCTTTAGGATGTCTTGTAGGGCTGGTTTAGTGGTGATGAATTCCTTCAGTTTTCGTTTGTTTGGGAAAACCTTATCTCTCCTATTCTGAATGATATGCTTGCTGGATAACGGATTGTTGGCTGCGTATTTTTCCTCTTCATTCACATTGAAGATTTCCTGCCATTCCTTTCTGGCCTGCCAAGTTTCAGTAGATAAGTCTGCTATTACCCTTGTGTGTCTCCCTTTGTATGTTAAGGCTCATTTATCCCTAGCTGCTTTCAGAATTCTTTCTTTATCCTTGCATTTTGCCAGTTTCACTATGATATGTCGCGCAGACGATTAATTCAAGTTATGTCTGAAGGGAGTTCTCTGTGCCTCTTGGATTTCAGTGTCTGTTTCCTTCCCCAGATCGGAGAAGTTCTCAGCTATGATTTGTTCAAGTACACCTTCAGCCCCTTTCTCTCTCTCTTCTTCTTCTGGAATTCCTATGATACGGATATTGTTCCATTTGATTGCATCACATAGATCTCTAATTCTACCCTCTAGATCCTGAATTTTTTTTCTCTCTTTTCCTCAACTTCTTTTTTTTTTCCAGAATTTTATCTTCTAATCCACCTATTCTCCCCTCTGCCTCTTCAATCCACACTGTGGCTGCCTCCATTTTATTTTATATGCCATTTATAGTATTTTTTTTTCATTTATCGTGACTATTTTTTAGTCCCTTGATCTCTGTATCAATAGATTCTCTGCTGTCCTTTATGCTTTTTTCAAGTCCAGCCATTAATTTTATAACTATTATTCTAAATTCTTGTTCATCTATATTTCTTAAATCAATTTTGATCAATTCACTAGTTAGTGCTACTTCCGGGAATTTCATTTGAGGAAAATTCTTACGTTTCATCATTTTGGCTAGTTTTCTGTCCTTTCTGAGTGTTAAAAGCTTGTGTGCTGTGCACCTGCAAGTACTGCTATATTAAAGGCGGGGGGTCTTACACTGTCCAGGGCATGGCCCTTCATGAGGTGTTTTGTTGGAGATTGTTACTTTCTCTCTGTTGTTGTGACTTTGGTTATTTTATTACCCTATTCATAGTGATATTTTGGACCCTCCACCAGATGTACTTTGATTTCTTCCTTGGGGTAGCCCTGTAAACGAAAACAAACAAACAGACAAACAGGAGTCAAAAACAGAGAAACACACCAGCAAGTAACACAAATAAACAAATAAAAACTAAAAACTGAAAACAAAACAAAACAAAACAAAAACACTGACTACAAGTAAAGGACAGGGTGGAGGCGTTGCTAATGGAAGAGCACATACAAAGAGAGAAATGACAGGAGTGGGGACACAGAAGAAATAAACATTGACTAGGCAGAGAGACTAAAAGGCTAATCCAGAGAGAGAGAAAGGAAAATAAAGAAGGAGGTGGGGGAAAAGAAACTAAGATAAAGTTACCCAGACAGAGATACTATATGGCTTGGTTATTCCAGAGACAGAGAAAGGAATGTAAAGAAGGAGGTGAAGAACATGTATCAAGAAAATGGATTAAATATGTCTGTTTAGACAAACCAATAACCAGAGTAACCAGCCTAGAGGAGGGAAGAGATAAGGAGGAGAAATGGGGGGTGGAATATATCTGTATATCCAGAATTGACCTAGGGTTAATCCAGGCAATGCTGCAGCACTGGTCTGGGGGAGCTGTCCGCAGGGTCTGTCTAGCTCCAGTAGATACACAGTTACTAGGTGCAAAGGGGCATGGTTTGGTGTAGTCTGGACCCACCTCCACTATTGGCCCCAGGACTGATCCCTGAGGCCCCGCCTTGGTGGTGGGGGGGTTGGAGGAATGGTGACCCCCCAGTCTCTTCTCCATGGACCCGGACCAGTGGACCTGTTTGAGTTGTCCTCACTGTGCCACAGGCACAGACGGGGCGGTCCTTCTCGCTCCTCCAACTCCCCTGACCCTGTGCTTATCTAGCATTCAAAGTCCCACTCCATGTGCTCTGGCACTGGGGAAGTGCCTCTCAGTGCAGCCAGATATGTGGTCTTGGCTGGCTTTGTCTGTGACACCACACTTCAGGGAGGACCGCCTTCTCCAACTGCGGACTGCGCAGCAGACCTTGCCACCAAGCCCTGGGAGTGGTGGATGCAGGTAGGCTTTGTCTTTGCCCACAGCACTCCAGGGAGGGGGGCACTTTTTCCTACTGCAGACTGTGCCCTTGGCCCAGCCACTGAGGCCAGGGGGGTGGGGAGGACACAGGCAGGTTTTGTACTATTGCGCAGCCCTCCAGGGTGGGGACTGCTTTCTCCAACTGTGGACTGCACCCCTGACCTACCATCTAACCCAGGGCTGGCTCTCCTCCTCCCCAGGTGTGCGAACAGAGAGCTGGTCCCAGTCCAAAGAAATCCCCACAGTTAGAGATAGGATCCCTCTCAGTCCCAGTCTGAGGTCTTTCTCCTGTCCACATACAGTCCTACCCTTCCCGAGCCACTCTTTCTCTTCCCTTTGTCTCTCTGCAGAAGGGGATCCCTCCCCTCCATGCCTACGCGGCCTGTTTTATCTCCCCCAGTTCGCAATCACCCACCTATCTTTTCTCAAGTTGTCCCATTTTCTTCCTGGTAGATTCAGTCTCTTTTCCTCCCAGACTCTGGAGTTCAAAGTCCTTTGGCTTCAGCACTTCTTTGTTTGAGAAATGAGGGAAATATGGATCCCCCTACTTCTCCACCATGTTGGCCCTGGTGACAATTCTCATATATCTTTCTCTGACTGACTTATCTGGCTTAGCATAATACCTTTTAGTTCCATCTACATTATTTTAAATGGCAAACTTTCACTCTTTTTGTTCACCGAGTAATATTCCATTGTGTATATATACTGCATCTTCTTTATCCATTCATTAGTTGATGGACATTTTGGTTCTTTCCATAATTTGGCTATTGTTGATAGTGCTGCTATAAACATTCATATTTCTAATAATATTTTTTTCAAGGGAAACTTCAAATTGTTCTATCATATGTCTCACAAATCTCCCAGGCTCTAGCCATTACCCAATTCCAATGCTGCCTCTACATATTTAGGTATTTGTTACAGTTACAACCTACTTCTTGATATCGAAACTGTATTAGATTCCAAGGACTGCCATAAGACAAGACTAAAAACTAGGTGGTTCAAGATAACAAAAATTTATTTTCTCATTGTTCTAGAGTCCAGAAGTTCAAAATCAAAATTCCAATAGAGCCATGCTCCCTCAGAAAGCTCTAGGGAACAATATTTTCTTGACTCTTCTAGTTTCAGTGGATGTTGACAATTTTTATTTTGTTGATGCATCACTCCAGTTTGTCACTGCTTTTGTTTTCACATAGCTTCGCTATGTGTGTGTGTCATCTTATCCAAATTTACCTTTACATATAAGGACACCAGTCACTGGGTATAGTCAGGTCCTAGATCCAATATGATCTCATCTTAATTTCATTATATCTGCAAAGACACTATTTCCAAATAAGGTCATATTTATGGCTTCCAGATAGACAGGAATTTTAGGGAAATGTATACAACTCAGTACATACTTGAGTAAAAATATATTATTAAAATCCCCTTCCTGATATATATTGGCAGAAGATGGTGGCATAGGAGGATGCTGGGCTCACCGTGCGTCCTGCTGATCACTTAGATTCCACCTACACCTGCCTAAATAACTCAGAAAACCACCAGAAGACTAGCAGAACCGAGTCTCTGCAGCCAAGCGCAGACGAGAGGCCCACGGAAGAGGGTAGGAAGGGCAGAGAGGCGGTGCGTGCTCCACGGACTGGCGGGAGGGAGCCAGGGCAGAGGGGCAGCCTGCCGGCCAAGCAGAGCCCCCGAGTGTGGATTGCAAAAGTGGAGGGGCCGGACAGAGTGTGTTCCGACATCAAGCATGACTTAGCATCTAGGAGGTCATAAGTTAACAGCTCTGCTCAGAAAGTGGGAAGGCTGGAGGACAAACGGAGGGAGAGTTGCTGAGCCCCCGGACCACAGAGCTCAGCTTGGTGGGAAACAAAGGCGCTCGCCAGCGCCATCTCCCTCACCCATCCCCCAGCCAAAATTCCAAAGGGAACCAGTTCCTGCCAGGGAACTTGCTTGCTCCACGCAAATACGCAACGCTGTGCTTCTGCAGAGCCACCCCTCCGTCAGTGGGTCTGACTCCCTCCCGCTGCCACAGGGCCCCTCCTGAACTGGATCACCTAAGGAAAAGCGAGCTAAGCCTGCCCCTCCTGCCCCTGTGCACCTTGCCTACCCACCCCAGCTAATACACCAGATCCCCAGCACCATAAGCTTGGCAGTGTGCAAGTAGCCCAGATGGGCCACGCCACCCCACAGTGAATCCCGCCCCTAGGAGAGGGGAAGAGTAGGCACACACCAGTCTGACTGTGGCCCCAGCGGTGGGCTGGGGCAGACATCAGTCTGACTGCGGCCCCATCCACCAACTCCAGTTATACACCACACCACAGGGGAAGTGCCCTGCAGGTCCGCACCACTCTGGGGACTATCCAAAATGACCAAGCGGAAGAATTCCGCTCAGAAGAATCTCCAGGAAATAAGAACAGCTAATGAACTGATCAAAAAGGATTTAAATAATATAACAGAAAGTGAATTTAGAATAATAGTCATAAAATTAATCGCTAAGATTGAAAACAGTATAGAGGACAGCAGAGAATCTCTTCCTACAGAGATCAAGGGACTAAGGAACAGTCACGAGGAGCTGAAAAACGCTTTAAACGAGATGCAAAATAAAATGCAAATGACCACGGCTTGGATTGAAGAGGCAGAGAGAGAATAGGTGAACTAGAAGATAAAATTATGGAAAAAGAGGAAACTGAGAAAAAGAGAGATAAAAAAACCCAGGAGTATGAGGGGAAAATTAGAGAACTAAGTGATACACTAAAAAGAAATAATATATGCATAATTGGTATTCCATAGGAGGAAGAGAGAGGAAAAGGTGCTGAAGGAGTACTTGAAGAAATAATAGCTGAGAACTTCCCTGAACTGGGGAAGGAAAAAGGCATTGAAATCCAAGAGGCACAGAGAACTCCCTTCAGACGTAACTTGAATCGATCTTCTGCACGACATATCATAGTGAAACTGGCAAAATACAAGGATAAAGAGAAAATTCTGAAAGCAGTAAGGGATAAACGTGCCCTAACATATAAAGGGACACTTATAAGACTCTTGACTGATCTCTCTTTTGAAACTTGGCAGGCGAGAAAGGATTGGCAGGAGATCTTCAATGTGTTGAACAGAAAAAATATGCAGCCGAGAATCCTTTATCCAGCAAGTCTGTCATTTAGAACAGAAGGAGAGATAAAGGTCTTCCCAAGCAAACAAAAACTGAAGGAATTTGTCACCACTAAACCAGCCCTACAAGAGATCCTAAGGGGGATCCTGTGAGACAAAGTACCAGAGACATCACTACAGGCATAAAACATACAGACATCACAATGACTCTAAACCCGTATCTCTATAATAACACTGAATGTAAATGGATTAAATGCGCCAACCAAAGGACATAGAGTATCAGAATGGATAAAAAAACAAGACCCATCTATTTGCTGTCTACAAGAGACTAATTTTAGACCTAAGGACACCTTTAGATTGAGAGTGAGGGGATGGAGAACTATGTATCATGCTACTGGAAGCCAAAAGAAAGCTGGAGTAGCCATACTTATATCAGACAAACTAGACTTTACATTAAAGGCTGTAACAAGAGATGAAGAAGGGCATTATATAATAATTACAGGGTCTATCCATCAGGAAGAGCTAACAATTATAAATATCTATGCACTGAATATGGGAGCCCACAAATATATAAAACAATTATGCATAAACATAAGCAACCTTATTGATAAGAATGTGGTAATTGCAGGGGACTTTAACACTCCACTTACAGAAATGGATAGATCATCTAGACACATGGTCAATAAAGAAACAAGGGCCCTGAATGAGACATTGGATCAGATGGACTTGACAGATATATTTAGAACTCTGCATCCCAAAGCAACAGAATACACTTTCTTCTCGAGTGCACATGGAACATTCTCCAAGATAGATCATATACTGGGTCACAAAACAGCCCTTCATAAGTTTACCAGAATTGAAATTATACCATGCATACTTTCAGACCACAATGCTATGAAGCTTGAAATCAACCACAGAAAAAAGTCTGGAAAACCTCCAAAAGCATGGAGGTTAAAGAACACCCTACTAAAGAATGAGTGGGTCAACCAGGCAATTAGAGAAGAAATTTAAAAATGTATGGAAACAAATGAAACTGAAAATACAATAATCCAAACGCTTTGGGATGCAGCGAAGGCAGTCCTGAAAGGAAAATACATTGCAATCCAGGCCTATCTCCAGAAACAAGAAAAATCCCAAATACAATATCTAACAGCACACCTAAAGGAAATAGAAGCAGAACAGCAAAGGCAACCTAAACCCAGCAGAAGAAGAGAAATAATAAAGATCAGAGCAGAAATAAACAATATAGAATCTAAAAAAACTGTAGAGCAGATCAACGAAACCAAGAGTTGCTTTTTTGAAAAAATAAACAAAATTGACAAACCTCTAGCCAGGCTTCTCAAAAAGAAAAGGGAGATGACCCAAATAGATAAAATCATGAATGAAAATGGAATTATTACAACCAATCCCTCAGAGATACAATTACCAGGGAATACTATGAAACATTATATGCCAACAAATTGGACAACCTGGAAGAAATGGACAAATTCCTGAACACCCACACTCTTCCAAAACTCAATCAGGAGGAAATAGAAAGCTTGAACAGACCCATAACCAGCGAAGGAATTGAATCGGTTATCAAAAATCTCCCAACAAATAAGAGTCCAGGACCAGATGGCTTCCCAGGGGAGTTCTACCAGACGTTTAAAGCAGAAATAATACCTATCCTTTTCAAGCTATTCCAAGAAATAGAAAGGGAAGGAAAACTTCCAGACTCATTCTATGAAGCCAGTATTACTTTGATTCCTAAACCAGACAGGGACCCAGTAAAAAAAGAGAACTACAGGCCAATATCCCTGATGAATGTGGATGCAAAAATTCTCAATAAGATACTAGCAAATCGAATTCAACGGCATATAAAAAGAATGATTCACCATGATCAAGTGGTATTCATTCCTGGGATGCAGGGCTGGTTCAACATTCGCAAATCAATCAACGTGATACATCACATTAATAAAAGAAAAGAGAAGAACCATATGATCCTGTCAATCAATGCAGAAAAGGCCTTTGACAAAATTCAGCACCCTTTCTTAATAAAAGCCCTCGAGAAAGTCGGGATAGAAGGAACATACTTAAACATCATCAAAGCCATTTATGAAAAGCCCACAGCTAACATCATCCTCAATGGGGAAAAACTGAGAGCTTTTTCCCTGAGATCAGGAACACGAGAGGGATGCCCACTCTCACCGCTGTTGTTTAACAGAGTGTTGGAAGTTCTAGCATCAGCACTCAGACAACAAAAGGAAATCAAAGGCATCAAAATTGGCAAAGAGGAAGTCAAGCTTTCGCTTTTGGCAGATGACATGATACTATACATGGAAAATCCGATAGACTCCACCAAATGTCTGCTAGAACTGATACATGAATTCAGGAAAGTTGCAGGATACAAAATCAATGTACAGAAATAAGTTGCATTCTTATACACTAACAGTGAAGCAACAGAAAGACAAATAATGAAACTGATCCCATTCACAATTGCACCAAGAAGCATAAAATACCTAGGAATAAATCTAACCAAACATGTAGAAGATCTGTATGCTGAAAACTATAGAAAGCTTATGAAGGTAGTTGAAGAAGATATAAAGAAATGGAAAGACATTTCCTGCTCATGGATTGGAAGAATAAATATTGTCAAAATGTCAATACTACCCAAAGCTATCTACACATTCAATGCAATCCCTATCAAAATTGCACCAGCATTCTTCTCGAAACTAGAACAAGCAATCCTAAAATTCATATGGAACCACAAAAGGCCCCGAATAGCCAAAGGACTTTTGAAGAAGAAGACCAAAGCAGGAGGCATCACAATCCCAGACTTTAGCCTCTACTACAAAGCTGTCATCATCAAGACAGCATGGTATTGGCACAAAAACAGACACATAGACCAATGGAATAGAATAGAAACCCCAGAACTAGACCCACAAACGTATGGCCAACTCATCTTTGACAAGCAGGAAAGAACATCCAATGGAAAAAAGACAGTCTCTTTAACAAATGGTGCTGGGAGAACTGGACAGCAACATGCAGAAGGTTGAAACTAGACCACTTTCTCACACCATTCACAAAAATAAACTCAAAATGGATAAAGGACCTGAATGTGAGACAGGAAACCATCAAAACCTTAGAGGAGAAAGCAGGAAAAGACCTCTCTGACCTCAGCCGCAGCAATCTCTTACTCGACACATCCCCAAAGGCAAGGGAATTAAAAGCAAAAATGAATTACTGGGACCTTATGAAGATAAAACGCTTCTGCACAGCAAAGGAAACAACCAACAAAACTAAAAAGCAACCAACGGAATGGGAAAAGATATTTGCAAATGACATATCAGACAAAGGGCTAGTATCCAAAATCTATAAAGAGCTCACCAAACTCCACACCCGTAAAACAAATAACCCAGTGAAGAAATGGGCAGAAAACATGAATAGACACTTCTCTAAAGAAGACATGTGGATGGCCAACAGGCACATGAAAAGATGCTCAACATCCCTCCTTATCAGGGAAATACAAATCAAAACCACACTCGGATATCACCTCACGCCAGTCAGAGTGGCCAAAATGAACAAATCAGGAGACTATAGATGCTGGAGAGGATGTGGAGAAACGGGAACCCTCTTGCACTGTTGGTGGGAATGCAAATTGGTGCAGCCACCTTGGAAAACAGTGTGGAGGTTCCTCAGAAAATTAAAAATAGACCTACCCTATGGCCCAGCAATAGCACTGCTAGGAATTTACCCAAGGGATACAGGAGGACTGATGCATAGGGGCACTTGTACCCCAATGTTTATAGCAGCACTCTCAACAATAGCCAAATTATGGAAAGAGCCTAAATGTCCATCAACTCATGAATGGATAAAGAAATTGCGTTTATATACACAATGGAGTACTACATGGCAATTAAGAAGAACGAAATATGGCCCTTTGTAGCAATGTGGATGGAACTGGAGAGTGTGATGCTAAGTGAAATAAGCCATACAGAGAAAGACAGATACCATATGTTTTCACTCTTATGTGGGTCCTGAGAAACTTAAGAGAAACCCATGGGGGAGGGGAAGGAAAAAAAAAGAGGTTAGAGTGGGAGAGAGCCAAAGCATAAAAGACTCTTAAAAACTGAGAACAAACTGAGGGTTGATGGGGGGTGGGAGGGAGGGGAGGGTGGGTGATGGGTATTGAGGAGGGCATTTTTTGGGATGAGCACTGGGTGTTGTATGGAAACCAATTTGACAATAAATTTCATATATTGAAAAAAAATAAAATAAAATGCATATATTAGTCAATTTAAAAAAATCCCCTTCCTTTCCATTAATTCATGTGCATCCAAGTCTATTGATTTGTTCAGGGTCTAGATGTATTATATTTCATACATAATAAGATATTTATCAATAAACTTAAAGAGATTTTTTTAAAAACCTCTAATATGAAGCTAGTAAAATTGGACATTAAAAGTTAAAAAATAACTATGGGTAATGAGAAGTATTGTATATATAATTATAGATGAAAAATTATGAATTAATTATTACTAAACTAGAACATGTCTATTAAAGAAGGATGCTTCTATGGTCTGAATGTTTCTGTCCCTCCAAAATTCATTTATTGAAATCTTAACCCCCAAAGTTGATGGTATTAGTAGGTGAGGACTTTGAAAGATGAAAATGTCATGAGGGGGAATCCCTCATGAGCGGGGTTCATGCTTTTATAAAAGAGATCCCCAGAACTCCCTAGCCGCTTCCACCATATGAAGATACAAGGAGAAGTCTGGGTCCTGGAAGAGAGTCCTTACCCAACCATGCTGTCACCTTGGTCTAGGACTTCCAGCCTCTAGAACTGTGCAAAATAAATTTCTGTTGCTTATAAGTCACCCAGTCTGTGGCATATTGTCATAGTAGCCCAAAATGACTAAGACACATGATAAGAAATGTGGGTTTTTTTCCAGAAAAAAAAGGCATAGTGTTAATCTGTCAATTAACTTCTGATTGTTTCTGGAAAATTGAGTACATTTTGCTCCTAAGAGCGAACCCTGAATAAAAAATTGCAGGGGTAAACAGAAAACAATATTCTAAGAAAGACATACAAATTGCCAAGAGATACATAAAAATGTGCTCAACATCAGTGTGCTCATTATCAGGAAAATCAAGTTAAAGCCACAATAAGATATCGCCTCACACCTGTTCGAATGGATACTATAAAAAACAAGAGACAAAAAATACTGGCGAGGGTGTGGAGAAAAGAAAATTCTTGTGCACCATTGCCGGAAATGTAAATTGGCAAATGGAGTTGATGTCCATTATGGAAGACAGCATGGAGGTTCCTCAAAAAATTAAAAATAACACTTACATACAGCAATTCTAGTTCTGAGTATATATATCTAAAGGAATTGAAAACAAGATATGAGAAACATGTTTGAACTTCCATATTAATTGCAGCATTACTCATAATAGCTTACATATGGAAAAAAAACTAAGTGTCCATCAAAAAATGATGAAGAAGTTGTGTGATGAAGATGTGTGTTGTGTGTATGTGTGTGTATTCAATAGAATGTGTGTGTCTGTGTAGGGTGTGTGTGTTTCTGTGTGTATCCCATGGGAATAATATTCAATGAAATATTTTTCAGCCATGAGAAAAAAGGAAATTTTGCTATCTATGACACTATGGACAGTGAGGGGAAAAGAGCTTTTTTGAAGATTATTTATTTATTTTGAGAGAAAGAGTGAACAGGGGAGGGGCAGACAGAAATGGAGGGAGAATCCAAAGCAGGCCCCAAGCTGATAGCATGGAGCCCGATGGGGAGCTTGAGCTCACGAATTGTGAGATAACAACCTAAGCTGAAATCAAGAGTTGGACGCTCAACCAACTGAGCCACACAGGTGCCCCGAGGGCAAAAGAGCTTTTAATCACCACTATATTTTCAACCACACTGAACAAGTAGAATTTTCACCTCAGGCTCAACATCAATGCTAGTTTTCTTCACACACTCATTCTTTTCTTTTTTATTTAAATTCCAGTTAGTTAACACAGTGCTATATTAGTTTCAGGTGTACAATATACTGATTCAACACTTCCACACAACACCCAGTGCTCAACACCACAAGTGCACTCCTTAATCCCTAGCACCTATTTAACTCATCCCCCCACCCACTTCTCTGTTGACCATCAGTTTGTTTCCTACAGTAAAGAGTCTGTATCTTGATTTGCCTCTCTCTCCTTTCTTCCTGTTCATTTCTTTAATTCCAAATATGAGTGAAATTACATGTTATTTGCCTTTCTTGACTGACTTATTTTGCTCATCATAATACTCTCTAGCTCCATCCATGTGGTTGCAAATGGCAAGATATCATTCTCTTTACAGCTGAGTAATATTTCATTGTGTATGTATACACATCTTCTTTATCCATTCATCAGTTGATGGACATTTGGGTTGTTTCCATAATTTGGCTATATTTGATAACACTGCTATAAAAATTGCAGTGCATGTATCCCTTGTAATTGGTATTTTTGTATCCTTTGGGTAATACCCAATAGTGCAATTACTGGTTCCTAAGGTAGTTCTATTTTTAACTTTCTGAGGAACCTCCAAAATTGCAAGAAGTTTCCTTTTTCTCCACATCCTCACCAACACTGGTTGTTTCTTTTGTTGTATATTTTAGCCATTCTCACAGGTGTGAGGTGATATCTCATTGCAGTTTTGATTTGCATTCCCTTGAGGATCAGGGATGTTGAGCATCTTTTCATGTGTCTGTTGGCAATCTGGATGTCTTCTTTGGAAAATGCCTATTCATGTCTTCTGAACATTTTTAATTGGACTATTCATTTGGGGAGGAGTTGAGTTGTATGATTTCTTTATATATTTTGGATACTAACCATTTATCAGATACGTAATTTGCAAATATCTTTTATCATTACAAGAGTTGCCTTTTAGTTGTGTTGATTGTTTCCTTCACTGTACAGAAGATTTTATTTTGATGAAGTCCCAATGGTTTATTTTTGCTTTTGTTTCCCTTGCGTCAAGAGGCATATCTAAGTAAAAAGTTGCTACAGCTCATGTCAAAGATCTTCCTGCCTGTGCTCTCCTCTACAGTTTTTATGGTTTCAGGCCTCACATTTAGGTCTTTCATTTATTTTGAGTTTACTTTTGTGTGTGGTGTAAGAAACTGGTCCAGTTTCATTCTTTTGCATGTTGCTGCCCAGTTTTCTCAACACCATTTGTTCAAGAAACTGTCTTTTTCCCATTGCATATTCCTTTTTTAATGAAATATTTTCTTTTTAATTTATTTTATTTTTAAGTTTATTTTTGAGACAGAGAGAGAGAGAGAGAGAGAGAGAGAGAGAGAGAATGAGAATGCACACGTGAGCAGGTTGGGGCAGAGAGAGAGAATCCCAAGATCTCATGAACTGTGAGGTCATGACTTGAGCCAAATCTAAGAGTCAGACGCTTAACTGACTGAGCCATCCAGGCACTCCCTCCATTGCATATTGTTTACTGCTTTTTCAAAGATAAATTGACCATATAGTGTATCTTCATTTCTGGTTTTTCTATTCTGTTCTATTGATCTACGTGTCTATTTTAGTGTTAGTACCATACTGTTTTGATCACTACAGCTTTCTAATATAACTTGAAGTCTGGAATTGTGACATCTCCAGCTTTACTTTTACTTTTCTTTTTCAAGGTTGCTTTGGATATTCAGGTTGTCTTGTGGTTACACACAAATTTTAGAATTGTTTCTTCTAGCTTTGTGAGAAATGTTGTTGGTGTTTTTTTACATGTTTATTTATTTTGAAAGAAAGCATACAAGCGGGGGCGGGGGCAGAGAGAGGGAGAGAGAGAGAATTCCAAGCAGGCCCACTGTGTCTGGAAAGAGCCAGATGTGGGGCTTGATCCCACAAGACCGAGAGATCATTATCTGAGCCAAAATCAAGAATTGGATGCTTAACTGACTGAGCCACCCAGGCAACCCTGTTGGTATTTTGATAACGACTGCATTAAATGTGTAGATTGCTCTGGATAGTGTAGACACTTTAACAATATTTGTTCTTCTGATCAATGAACATGGAATGTCTTTCCATTTCTTTGTGTCTTATTCAATTTCTTTCATCCGTGCTTTGTGGTTTTCAAGAGGTCTTTCACTTCTTTGGTTAGGTTAATTCCTTCGTATCTTGTTTTTGGTACAATTGTAAACAGGATCAATTCCTTAAATTCTCTTTCTGCCACTTCATTACTGATGTATAGAAATCCAAAAGATTTCTGTATGTTGATTTTGTATCCTGCATCTTTACTGAATTTGTGTATCAGTTCTCACATTGTTTGGTGGAGTCGTTTGGGTTTTCTATATAGATTATCATGTCATCTGCAAATAGTGAAAATTTGACTTCTTCCTTGCCAACTTGGATGTGTTTCTTTTTGTAGTCTGATTGTTGTGGCTAGGACTTCCAGTACTATGTTAAATAAGAGTGGTGAGAGTGGACATCCCTGTCTTGTTCCTGACCATAGAGAAAAGCTCTCAGTTGTTCCCTATTGAGGATGATACTAGCCATGGGTTTTTCATATATGACTTTTATTATGTTGAGGAATGTTCCCTCTAAACCTACTGTGTTGAGGGTTTTTTATCATGAATGGATGTTATACTTTGTCAAATGCTTTTTCTGCATCTGTTGAGATTATCATATGGTTCTTATCCTACCTTTTATTAAAGTGGTGTATCATGTTGTTTGAGTTGTGAATATTGAACCAAACTTGCCCTTCAGGAATAAATCCCACTTGATTGTGATGAATGATACTTCTAATATTATATCAATGGATGAGTTTTGCTAGTATATCACTGAGAATTTTTGCATTTCTGTTCATCAGGGATAATGGCTTGTAGTTCTGTTTTTTAGTGGAGACTTTATCTGGTTTTAGTATCAGGGTAATGCTGGCCTCATAGAATGAATTTGGAAGTTTTCCTTCTTTTCTAGTTTTTTTTTTTTTGAATAGTTTAAGAAGAATAGGTATTAACACTTTTTTAAATGATTGGTAGAATTTGCCCGTGAAGGCATCTGGCCCTGGACATTAGTTTGTTGGGAGAGTTTTAATTACCGATTCAGTTCTTTTGCTGGTTATCGGTATGCCCAAGTTTTCTATTTATTTCTATTTTAGTTTTTATAGTTTATATCCTTCTAGGAATTTATTCATTTCTTCTAGGTTGCCCAAATTTTTGGCATATAGTTTTTCATAATATTCTGTCATAATTATTTGTGTTTCTGTGATGTTGGTTATTTCTCCTCTTTCATTTGTGATTGATTTGAGTTTTTTCTTTTTTTCTTGATAAGTTTGGCTAGAGGTTTATTAGTTTTTTCAAACAACCAACTCCTAGTTTCGTTGATCTCTTCTATTGTATTTTTAATGTCTATATAGTTCATTTGTACTGTAATATTTATTATTTCCTTCCTTCTGTTGCTTTAGGCATCATTTATTTTACTTTTCTAGCTCCTACAGGTATACGGTTAGGTTATTTGAGATTTTTCTTGCTTCTTAAGGTAGACCTGTACCACTATAAACTTCCCTGTTAGAACTGCTTTTGCTGCATCCCAAAGGTTTGAACTATTACGTTTTCATTTTCATTTGTTTCCGTGTACTTTTTGTTTCTTCTTTTACTTCATGTTTGACCTATTCAGTTTTTTAGTAGCATGTTATTTAAGCTCCATGTATTCTTTCCATGTGTTCTTTCCAGATTTTTTCTTGTGGTTGATTTCAAATTTCATAGTGTTGTGGTCAGAAACGATGCATGGTATTATCTCAGTCTTTTTTGCATTTGTTAAGGCCTGATCTGTGACCTAATATGTAATCTATTCTGGAGAATGTCCCGTGTCCACTTAAAACGAATGTGTATTCTGCTGCTTTAGAATGGAATATTCTGAATTTATCTGTTAAATCTACCTGTCCCAGTGTGTCATTCAAAGCCATTGCTTCATTATTGATTTTCTGTTTAGATGATCTGTCCATTGATGTAACAGTGGTGTTAAAGTCCTCTACTATTATTGTATGATTAAACGATTAGTTCCTTTATGCTTGTTATTAACTGATTTATGTATTTGTGGCCTTCATGTTGGGTGCATAAATATTTACAATTGTTATATATTCTTGTTGGATTATACCCTTTATTATTATGTAGTGTCCTTCTTTGTGTCTTGTTCAGTCTTTGTTTTAAAGTCTATTTGTGTCCAAAATAAGTATTGCTACCCTAGTTTTCTTTTGTCATACATTTGCATGAGAGGTGTTTCTCAGTCCCCTCACTTCCTATCTGCAGGTGTCTTTATGTCTAAAATGAGACTTATGTAGGCAGCGGAGAGATGGGTCTTTTTTTATATATACATTCTGTCACCCTGTCTTTTGATTGGAGTCTTTAGTCCATTTACATTCAAAGTAATTATTGATAGATATGTATTTATTCTCATTTTATTATTTGTTTTGTAATTGTTTCTGAAGATTGTCTCTCATCCTTTTCTTGTTTTTCTCTCTTTCATGTTTGCTGATTTTCTTTAGTGATGTTTTTGGATTTCTTTTCATTATTCTGTACATATTTATTAGTGTTTTTTGATCTATGGTCGCCATTAGGTTCGTATATAACCTCTTCTGCATATGCAAGTCTATATTAAGTTTATGGCTGTTTAAGTTTGAACTTATTCTTTTTTCAATGTTTATTTTATTTTTGGGAGAGAGAGAGAGAGAGAGACAGACCATGATCAGGGGAGGGGCAGAGAGAGAGGGAGACACAGAATCTGAAGCAGGCTTCAGGCTCTGAGCTGTCAGCACAGAGCCTGACACGGGGCTCGAACTCATGAACCATGAGATCATGACTTGAGGCAAAGTCAGATGCTTAAACGACTGAGCCACCAGGTGCTCCTGAACATATTCTTTACTCCTCTCCACATTTTAGATATATTTAGACATATATTTTATATCCCTTTATTTTGTGAGTTCACTGATTTTTTTTTCAGAAATATTCATCTCTGTATTTAGTTATGGATTGTTCTCCAGTTTATTTACTTGGTGTGAATGATATCTAGTTGTAAACATGGAACAGATGAGCTCAATGTCCTTTTAATCTGCCATCTTTTCAAGCTAGCTCCTCTCAACATTTTTAATTCAAATTGGCTTTTTCCACTTATGATATATTCCAATTTTCTTCTTTTTAGTTTTTGGTTTGGGATCTGTACAGAGGTTTACTGGAGAAGGATTTTGTTTTTTAGGTGAATTATTTGTCAATATCTTTTGTTCCCTTTTCTAATGATTAGTAAATGTTCTCTTTGGTCAAGTATATTAACATAAAGTCTATAATATTTGTATAATTATTATAATATAGTCTATAATATTGTATACAAATGTTTTCTTTTCACGTTTTTATTTTATTCCTTTCAGTATTATAGAAATTATTTAAGTTTATTCATTGATTCTTTTTATGAAAAAAATTATACAACTCATGGCAGAAAAAAAAATTGAGCAATTAACAGTGTTACATCAACTACCAGGACTACTGGGGATTCCTATATTCAAAGACTAAAGGGCTACAGGACACAATGGAAAAACTTTAGACATAATTATGCATTTTTGAATAAAGTAGATGATAACTGAAGACTTGTTTGGCTTAAAGGAGATACCATCAAAAGTGCTTCTGGCTTAAAGTAATTCTGTTAATAATTTCTTTCTCTCCTTAGAGTTCACCTCTTCTGGGCCTCACACACACCACCATTCCATACGGCCCTATATCTAAGCCTCTAGGCCTGGGACAGAATTTCGTCTCAACCACCTTCTTCACCACCAAGTGGGTAGGTTGTTTGTTTATATTGTGCATATGATATAGATACCAAAAGAATTTAAAATCAGCTCTGTGACTCTGAAAAGATTTTTAACTATGATACAAACTTATTTAGAAAATTAAGGTGAAGTTAAAAACACTTTGTCTATCCACCCAAGAAAACCATATATAAAGAAAGATAAATCATTGTAATTTTTTTCTAATAATATTTAGAAAATTTGGAACATGTTTTATAGGCAAATTCTTGTCATATAAATATATCTGATTGCTGAAAATAGTGTTATTCAAAGCATATGGTGAAATAATTCAGGGGAGAACTATGCATCATGATCAAAAATATAAAGGTTAAAGTATAAAAAACCATGAGATACTTAATGAAAAAGCGAACTGAAGAACAATCTATATTTAGATAGATAGACCCAAATTTTGAGGAAGAGTATATATATATATATATATATATATATATATATTCATGTTAACCTACCTATACATTATTATATACATGGAAATATATCTGGAGAATAAAATCTGAATTATCAAAAGTAGGCATCTTACTGTGCAACAGGATGAAAGAGAAATACAAGAAAACTTGTGATAATAAGTACATATTTCTCCAATGCATGCATTTTTAGAACAAATTTATTAATTTTGAAATATTCAAAAATAACTGACATAAAATTTTGGTAATTTATTGTTGAGAATTTCATTACAAAAATCACATTGTGGAAACATATTTCTGGATATGAAAAGATTATAAACATACACAAAGTACTTATGTATGTCTCATATGGGATGTATGTGTACATGCACACATATATTTATTTATATTAACATTTTCTCTCTGTGTGTGTCTCCCTCTGTCTCTCTCTCATACACATATACATTCATCAGTGGTCAGTGACCTCCAACTTCTAAATCTTCTTTATTTTTTTTTTTTTTAATTTTTTTTTCAATGTTTATTTATTTTTGGGACAGAGAGAGACAGAGCATGAACAGGGGAGGGTCAGAGAGAGAGGGAGACACAGAATCGGAAACAGGCTCCAGGCTCTGAGCCATCAGCCCAGAGCCCGACGCGGGGCTCGAACTCACGGACCGCGAGATCGTGACCTGGCTGAAGTCAGACGCTTAACCGACTGCGCCACCCAGGCGCCCCGTAAATCTTCTTTAATAAAAAGTATTTGAGAAAATGAAACAATTTGCTAAATGCCTACTTTTTCAGGTACTGAAAGAATATGTAAAATGAAATTATGATGTAATCTCCTTAATCAACAATTATCTTCTCTTTCTTGTCAAAAATGAATATAACGAAAATGGTGTCACAATCTTGTGAGAAGTCTAATGACTATTACAAGCTTGGGATCAGAGCAAAGATGACACAAACATGATTTTTATTAATACAGTAAAATATTTTCTGTAGCCTGAATATATAAAGCATAAATAAGAAAATAGAAATCATGATCAACCCCCTTCTCAACACTAATCATTATGTGGCAAGTTCCTGAGAGGCTGTGGTATGCAGGGACAAGCCCAGATATGGACATGAGAAAACCTGAGGGATAAATGTGAAGTCATGAATCTGCTTTTTTTAATTGTAGTTGACACAAAATGTTATATTAGTTTCATGGGTACAACAAAGCAATTTTACAAGTGGATACTGGATACGGTTATGCTATGCTCACCACAAGTGTAGCTTCTATCTGTCACTATACAACACTATTACAATACCATTGACTGTATTTCCTATGGTGTAACTTTTACCCCATGACTTATTCATTTCACAACTAGAAGCCTGTATTTTGCACTCCATTTCACCCATTTTGCCCTTCCCTCCACTCTTCTCTTCTCCTCTATTACAGCCATCGGTTTGTTCTTTGTATTTATGAGTCTATTTTTGCTCTTTGATTGTTTTGGTATTTTGGATTCCACACACAAGTGAAATCATATGGTATTTGTCTTTCTCTGACTTTTTTCACTTAGCAGAATACACACTGTGTCCATCCATGTTGTCTCAAATAGCAAGATCTCATTCTTTTTATGGCTGAGTAATAATCCATTGTGTGTGTGTGTGTGTGTGTGTGTGTGTGTGTGTATACACATATATAACTTATTTATCCATTCATCTATTGATGGATATTTGGGTTGCTTCCATATCTTGGCTATTCTAAATAATTTTGCAGTAAATGCTGGGATGCATAAATCATTTCCAATTAGCATTTTTAGTAAATTCCCAGTAGTGGATTTACTGTATCATATGGTATTTATGTTTAATTTTTTGAGGAACCTCCATACCTTTTCCATAGTGGCTACACAAGTTTACATTCTCACCTAGGGAGCACAAGAATGTCTTTTTCTCCACATTCTTGCCAACACTTGTTATATCTTGTCTTTTTGGTTCTAGCTATTCTGATAGGTATAAAAATAATATTGTGATTTTCATTTGCATTTCCCTAATGATTAGAGATGTTGAGCATCTTTTCATGTACCAGCAATCTGCATGTCTTCTTTGGGAAAAAAAAGTCTATTCAGATTCTGTATCCATTTTCTCTGGTGTGGAGTTGTAAATGTCCTAGTTTACTAATTTTGTTGAGGGTTTTTACATCTGTGTTCATCAAGAAACTAATCTGCTTCTTTGTGGATGGAACTTGGCACTTGATTTCCTTCAATACTTATCATATCTTTCACAGTATGTATTATTTTCACTATCCTCCCTACAAAGAAGTTAAAAGTTAGAGCAAGTTAGTCACTTGCCACAGAGCACAGTACTAAAAATACTCAGAGCCAGAACTTGAAATCTTCACTTATCCTGTAGCCCAAGTTGTGTTTCACTGACTTCTGGAGCCTTTACTGCTTAAGAATGGTCTACAATACTGATCCACAGGCTGGAGTTCTATGACATATTCTTCATTAAATTTTTTTTTAATTTTTAAGCTTATTTATTTTCAGAAAGAGAGAAAGCACAAGCAAGGGAGGAGCAGAACGAGAGAGACAGAGAGAATCCCGAGCAGGCTCCACACTGTCAATGTGGAGCCCTGTGTGGTGCTTGAACCCACTGAACCGTGAGATCATGACCTGAGCCAAAACCAAGATTCAAATTCTTAACTGACTGGGCCACCCAGGTGCCCCTTCTTCATTAACTTTTAAAATATCAAACCATATTGTTTCCTTAATCACAAAAATCTATTAAATTTTTTAAACCACTTTGCTTGCAAAAATTTAAAAAATATATAAAAATCTAGGAAGAAAAACTGGCATATATATTACTTGCAAAGTTTAATATCCTTCATATAAAAAGACAAAATTGATGTAGAAAGACAAAATTATATCAACTTAGAATTCTCATTGAAAGCAACAAAAATGCCAGATAAAGTCATGAAAATCTCAGCTACAGTAATTACAGAAATCCTATTGCAAAACTTGTGATAATCTGTTAAATGATAAAATAAATTTTCAAAAATGGAAATGCTGGGACAGAGAATATACTATTTTTTTAGATGAAAAGAGTGTTGACAAACAGGTCCTTATCGTATACTCCACAGTTTTATAATTTTGTTTCACTTGACATAATCCATTAGAATTTAAAATGCTTATATCATTTGTATAAAATTTAAAGTGTTTATATCCTGGGACCACTGTGTGACTCAGTCGGTAGTCTGACTCTTGGTTTTGGCTCAGGTCATGATCTTGTGGTTCGTGGGATTGAGCCCCACATCAGGCTCTGTGCTGACAGCATGGAACCGGCTTGGGATTTTCTCTCTCCCTCTTTCTTTGCCCCTTCCCTGTTCATGCACTCTCTCAAAATAAATAAATAAACTTAAAAAAATTAAGTGTTTATATACTTTGAGGAATCTATGGCATAGAGGGAACCACAGGTTGCTGATGAGGGCCCATCCCAGAATGGGCTCCTTTAGAATCTCTCCTTATGGCTGGTATCCCTGCTCCCATTGACTCAGTTGATGTCAAGGTTTGTGGTTAACATGTTTCCAGTGTAATGATGAGAAATTCTACATTAACGGTTCTGTGCGGAGGTTGACACTCAGACATAGCTCCACATTTGTATGTTTCTTTTTCTCAAAGCCTCTGTCTTCACATACTTTTCCCTGTGTGCTTTTTGAGTTTAGAGTTCATTTCATAACTAGTTCCCTAGTAGATTTGTAGTAGCAAAGGACATGGCTTTATTGTCTTGTGTGTTAGCTGACTTTGCTCTGTGCACTCACTGAAATGAAAGCTCCTGTCAGACTACACTAAGATACTCAGTTTATGCCTCCCTTATAGACACACAAACACAGCTAGAGATACAGAAGAGACAAGGGGTATAATGCTTGATGAAGGTGGAGATACATGAATGGTGGTCCAGATATCTATTGGAGAGCTTTGATTGTGACACATTTCACATATCACAGCCTGCACACAGTGGTGGTTCTAACACTTACCTTGCTTCACATGGAGCTGTAAATGAGAGTTTGAAGCTCAAGAGAGGAGTGAGCTGGGCAACTAGTGATGTCAGGACCTGGCATTTTAGATGATCAAGTTTATTAAAGCTGTTAAAATTTCTGTGTGCTATTCCTTGAATTCTGGAAAGAGCAAGCCATTGGCTTTTCTGCCTGAAGATGTAGAGTGCCATTTAATTGCAAAGATTGAAGATGATTGCTGCTGCAGTGATGTCTTTAGTTGACAGAGGTATTATTAGGCAAAGTTTGTCTGAATACTTAGGAAAGTGAAACAAATAATAATTAACAGAAACACTGCTCATATTTCGATTCTGACAGAAGTGACCTCTGGACCTGAAATATCAAGACTGGGTTCTTAACATACACTGCACTAAGTGTCTGAAACATTGCAAGAAGTGCCCTTTGGCTCTAGTCTCTGTTAGAGAAAAATCCGTTTGCATGAGTATGTTCATTTGAGTCTGTGTGTATGTGAGAGAGACAGAAACAAAGAAAGATAGAGAAAGAATGAATAAATGAGTGAATGAATAAATGGATACCACTGAGTACACTGACAAATTGGCAGTATTAACCACAAATAACCTGCTATGCATCCCCCAACAGGATTTATGTTCCATCTTACCCACGCACATAAAATCACATATATTTGCTACAAAACTCCTTTTTAAATATATCATTTTAAAGGTTTCTTCCAAAGTATATTCCTTTATGTGAAAATAAAAGCTTCTAGCTTTGAGGCACCTGGGTGGTTCAGTCAGTTAAGCATCCACCCCTTGGTTTTGAGTCCAGTCATGATCTCATGGTTCATGAGTTCGAGCACTGTGTTGGGCTCCTTGCTGCCTGTGCAGAACCTGTTTGGGATTCTCCCTCTCTCCCTCTCTCTGCCCCTCTACTGCCTTCACATACACTCTCTCTCAAAATAAATAAGTAAACTCAAAAAAAAAAAGCTTCTAGATTATGCATGTTCCCCATTACCATCTCAGGTTGGCTACCTGGCACAAGTTAATGTTCTCCCAATTTCTTGAAACCAAAAACCCACTTATATTCCTGTTTTTGTTAGTAATGTCAGTACCAAAAATATTTCTACTTTTTTACAATTAGAAAAGAGTAATAGATTCAGTATTGGCAATGATAAATAGAAATGAACACTCTGCTCAATTAGTGAATAAAATCCAGAAAACAGAAATTAAATTAATAGCCTGCACATTATTGCAGCTTGGAGTTGAGGCCACTAGCTGGCCAATGAACTAACAAATGTATGTAGTGTGTTACATGAGGGGCATGTCCTTTGCTAACACCATAAGTGTCTCTGGTCCAATGAGTGGAGTTTGATAGTAATTATTGCTACAAGTATGAGGTTTTTAAAACAAAAAAAGAAATTAATAACATAAACAAAACCAATTTTATTTTTTAATTTTTTGAATGTTTATTTATTTAGTTTTTGAGAGAGAGAAAGCTGGGGAGGAGCAGAGAGAGAGAGAGAGAGAGAGAGAGACAGAGATCCCAAGCAGGCTCCACACTATCAGCACAGAGCCTGTCTCTTGGGGATCAAACTCATGAACCGTGAGATCATGACCTGAGCTGAAACCAAGAGTCAGACAATTAACCAATTGATCCACCCAGGTGCCACAACAAAAAACAATTTTAAATCATGCTTTTAAAAGGTTTTTTTGATGTTTATTTTTGAGAGAGAGAGAGAATGGGGGAGGGGCAGAGAGAGAAGGAGACACAGAATGTGAAGCAGGCTCCAGGGTCTGAGCTATCAGCACAGAGCCTGATGCGGGGCTCAGACCAACAAATGGTGAGATCGTGACCTGAGCTGAAGTAGGATGCTTAACCGACTTAGCCACCCAGGTGCCCCTAAATCATGCTTTTTACAAAGAACTGGGAGACAGAGAGAATAGAAACTATTTAATTTGTCTTAAGAATTCAGCTGTCGGAGGAGGAGGGAAGATGGCGGCGTAGGAGGACGCTGGGCTCACCGCGCGTCCTGCTGATCACTTAGATTCCACCTACACCTGCCTAAATAACCCAGAAAACCGCCAGAGGATTAGCAGAATGGAGTCGCCAGAGCCAAGTGCAGACGAGAGGTCCACGGAAGAGGGTAGGAAGGGCGGCAGGGCGGTGCGCGCTCCACGGACTGGCGGGAGGGAGCCGGGGCAGAGGGGCGGCTCGCCGGCCAAGCAGAGCCCCCGAGTCTGGTGGGCAAAAGCGGAGGGGCCTGATGGACTGTGTTCCGACAGCAAGCGTGACTTAGCGTCTGGGAGGTCATAAGTTAACAGCTCTGCTCGGAAAGCGGAAAGGCTGGAGGACAAAGGGAGGGAGAGCTGCTGAGCCCCCGGACGACAGAGCTCAGTTTGGTGGGGAACAAAGGCGCTCGCCAGCGCCATCTCCCCCGCCCATCCCCCAGCCAAAATCCCAAAGAGAACCAGTTCCTGCCAGGGAACTTCCTCGCTCCGCGCAAACACCCAACTCTGTGCTTCTGCGGAGGAGCCAAACCTCCGGCAGCGGATCTGACTCCCTCCCGCTGCCACAGGGCCCCTCCTGAAGTGGATCACCTAAGGAGAAGAGAGCTAAGCCTGCCCCTCCTGCCCCTGTGCACCTTGCCTACCCACCCCAGCTAATATGCCAGATCCCCAGCATCACAAGCCTGGCAGTGTGCAAGTAGCCCAGACGGGCCACGCCACCCCACAGTGAATCCCGCCCCTAGGAGAGGGGAAGAGAAGGCACACACCAGTCTGACAGTGGCCCCAGCGGTGGGCCGGGGGCAGACATCAGGTCTGACTGCGACTCCGCCCACCAACTCCAGTTATACACCACACCACAGGGGAAGTGCCCTGCAGGTCCTCACCACGCCAGGGACTATCCAAAATGACCAAGCAGAAGAATTCCCCTCAGAAGAATCTCCAGGAAGTAACAACAGCTAATGAGCTGATCAAAAAAGATTTAAATAATATAACAGAAAGTGAATTTAGAATAATAGTCATAAAATTAATCGCTGGGCTTGAAAACAGTATAGAGGACAGCAGAGAATCTCTTGCTACAGAGATCAAGGGACTAAGGAACAGTCACGAGGAGCTGAAGAACGCTTTAAATGAAATGCAAAACAAAATGGAAACCACCACAGCTCGGATTGAAGAGGCAGGGGAGAGAATAGGTGAACTAGAAGATAAAGTTATGGAAAAAGAGGAAGCTGAGAAAAAGAGAGATAAAAAAATCCAGGAGTATGAGGGGAAAATTAGAGAACTAAGTGATACACGAAAAAGAAATAATATACGCATAATTGGTATCCCAGAGGAGGAAGAGAGAGGGAAAGGTGCTGAAGGGGTACTGGAAGAAATAATAGCTGAGAACTTCCCTGAACTGGGGAAGGAAAAAGGCATTGAAATCCAAGAGGCACAGAGAACTCCCTTCAGACGTAACTTGAATTGATCTTCTGCACGACATATCATAGTGAAACTGGCAAAATACAAGGATAAAGAGAAAATTCTGAAAGCAGCAAGGGGTAAACGTGCCCTCACATATAAAGGGAGACCTATAAGACTCGTGACTGATCTCTCTTTTGAAACTTGGCAGGCCAGAAAGAATTGGCACGAGATTTTCAGTGTGCTAGACAGGAAAAATATGCAGCCGAGAATCCTTTATCCAGCAAGTCTGTCATTTAGAATAGAAGGAGAGATAAAGGTCTTCCCAAACAAACAAAAACTGAAGGAATTTGTCACCACTAAACCAGCCCTACAAGAGATCCTAAGGGGGACCCTGTGAGACAAAGTACCAGAGACAACACTACAAGCATAAAACATACAGACATCACAATGACTCTAAACCCATATCTTTCTATAATAACACTGAATGTAAATGGATTAAATGCGCCAACCAAAAGACACAGGGTATCAGAATGGATAAAAAAACAAGACCCATCTATTTGCTGTCTACAAGAGACTCATTTTAGACCTGAGGACACCTTTAGATTGAGAGTGAGGGGATGGAGAACTATGTATCATGCTACTGGAAGCCAAAAGAAAGCTGGAGTAGCCATACTTATATCAGACAAACTAGACTTTAAATTAAAGGCTGTAACAAGAGATGAAGAAGGACATTATATAATAGTTACAGGGTCTATTCATCAGGAAGAGCTAACAATTATAAATGTCTATGCGCCGAATACCGGAGCCCCCAAATATATAAAACAACTACTCATAAACATAAGCAACCTTATTGATAAGAATGTGGTAATTGCAGGGGACTTTAACACCCCACTTACAGAAATGGACAGATCATCTAGACACACAGTCAGTAAAGAAACAAGGGCCCTGAATGATACATTGGATCAGATGGACTTGACAGATATATTTAGCCCTCTGCATCCCAAAGCAACAGAATATACTTTCTTCTCGAGTGCACATGGAACATTCTCCAAGATAGATCATATACTGGGTCACAAAACAGCCCTTCATAAGTTTACCAGAATTGAAATTATACCATGCATACTTTCAGACCACAATGCTATGAAGCTTGAAATCAACCACAGAAAAAAGTCTGGAAAACCTCCAAAAGCATGGAGGTTAAAGAACACCCTACTAACGAATGAGTGGGTCAACCAGGCAATTAGAGAAGAAATTAAAAAATATATATGGAAACAAACGAAAATGAAAATACAACAATCCAAAAGCTTTGGGACGCAGCAAAGGCAGTCCTGAGAGGAAAATACATTGCAATCCAGGCCTATCTCCAGAAACAAGAAAAATCCCAAATACAAAATCTAACAGCACACCTAAAGGAAATAGAAGCAGAACAGCAAAGGCAGCCTAAACCCAGCAGAAGAAGAGAAATAATAAAGATCAGAGCAGAAATAAACAATATAGAGTCTAAAAAAACTGTAGAGCAGATCAACGAAACCAAGAGTTGGTTTTTTGAAAAAATAAACAAAATTGACAAACCTCTAGCCAGGCTTCTCAAAAAGAAAAGGGAGATGACCCAAAGAGATAAAATCATGAATGAAAATGGAATTATTACAACCAATCCCTCAGAGATACAAACAATTATCAGGGAATACTATGAAAAATTATATGCCAACAAATTGGACAACCTGGAAGAAATGGACAAATTCCTGAACACCCACACTCTTCCAAAACTCAATCAGGAGGAAATAGAAAGCTTGAACAGACCCATAACCAGCGAAGAAATTGAATCGGTTATCAAAAATCTCCCAACAAATAAGAGTCCAGGACCAGATGGCTTCCCAGGGGAGTTCTACCAGACGTTTAAAGCAGAGATAATACCTATCCTTCTCAAGCTATTCCAAGAAATAGAAAGGGAAGGAAAACTTCCAGACTCATTCTTTGAAGCCAGTATTACTTTGATCCCTAAACCAGACAGAGACCCAGTAAAAAAAGAGAACTACCGGCCAATATCCCTGATGAATATGGATGCAAAAATTCTCAATAAGATACTAGCAAATCGAATTCAATGGCATATAAAAAGAATTATTCAACATGATCAAGTGGGATTCATTCCTGGGATGCAGGGCTGGTTCAACATTCACAAATCAATCAACGTGATACATCACATTAACAAAAAAAGAGAGAAGAACCATATGATCCTGTCAATCGATGCAGAAAAGGCCTTTGACAAAATCCAGCACCCTTTCTTAATAAAAACCCTTGAGAAAGTCGGGATAGAAGGAACATACTTAAAGATCATAAAAGCCATTTATGAAAAGCCCATGGCTAACATCATCCTCAACGGGGAAAAACTGAGAGCTTTTTCCCTGAGATCAGGAACACGACAGGGATGCCCACTCTCACCGCTGTTGTTTAACATAGTGCTGGAAGTTCTAGCATCAGCAATCAGACAACAAAAGGAAATCAAAGGCATCCAAATTGGCAAAGAGGAAGTCAAGCTTTCGCTTTTTGCAGATGACATGATATTATACATGGAAAATCCGATAGACTCCACCAAAAGTCTGCTAGAACTGATACATGAATTCAGCAAAGTTGCAGGATACAAAATCAATGTACAGAAATCAGTTGCATTCTTATACACTAACAATGAAGCAACAGAAAGACAAATAAAGAAACTGATCCCATTCACAATTGCACCAAGAAGCATAAAATACCTAGGAATAAATCTAACCAAACATGTAAAGGATCTGTATGCTGAAAACTATAGAAAGCTTATGAAGGTAATTGAAGAAGATTTAAAGAAATGGAAAGACATTCCCTGCTCATGGATTGGAAAAATAAATATTGTCAAAATGTCAATACTACCCAAAGCTATCTACACATTCAATGCAATCCCAATCAAAATTGCACCAGCATGCTTCTCGAAACTAGAACAAGCAATCCTAAAATTCATATGGAACCACAAAAGGCCCCGAATAGCCAAAGGAATTTTGAAGAAGAAGACCAAAGCAGGAGGCATCACAATCCCAGACTTTAGCCTCTACTACAAAGCTGTCATCATCAAGACAGCATGGTATTGGCACAAAAACAGACACATAGACCAATGGAATAGAATAGAAACCCCAGAACTAGACCCACAAACATATGGCCAACTCATCTTTGACAAAGCAGGAAAGAACATCCAATGGAAAAAAGACAGCCTCTTTAACAAATGGTGCTGGGAGAACTGGACAGCAACATACAGAAGGTTGAAACTAGACCCCTTTCTCACACCATTCACAAAAATAAACTCAAAATGGATAAAGGACCTGAATGTGAGACAGGAAACCATCAAAACCTTAGAGGAGAAAGCAGGAAAAGACCTCTCTGACCTCAGCCGTAGCAATCTCTTACTCGACACATCCCCAAAGGCAAGGGAATTAAAAGCAAAAGTGAATTACTGGGACCTTATGAAGATAAAAAGCTTCTGCACAGCAAAGGAAACAACCAACAAAACTAAAAGGCAACCAATGGAATGGGAAAAGATATTTGCAAATGACATATCAGACAAAGGGCTAGTATCCAAAATCTATAAAGAGCCAACCAAACTCCACACCCGAAAAACAAATAACCCAGTGAAGAAATGGGCAGAAAACATGAAAAGACACTTCTCTAAAGAAGACATCCGGATGGCCAACAGGCACATGAAAAGATGTTCAGCGTCGCTCCTTATCAGGGAAATACAAATCAAAACCACCCTCAGGTATCACCTCACGCCAGTTAGAGTGGCCAAAATGAACAAATCAGGAGACTATAGATGCTGGAGAGGATGTGGAGAAACGGGAACCCTCTTGCACTGTTGGTGGGAATGCAAATTGGTGCAGCCGCTCTGGAAAGCAGTGTGGAGGTTCCTCAGAA
Organism: Leopardus geoffroyi; assembly: GCF_018350155.1. Classification (NCBI taxonomy): domain Eukaryota; kingdom Metazoa; phylum Chordata; class Mammalia; order Carnivora; family Felidae; genus Leopardus; species Leopardus geoffroyi. The sequence continues at coordinate 83,079,363 of NC_059343.1, forward strand.
ATTTAAAAATAGACCTACCCTATGACCCAGCAATAGCACTGCTAGGAATTTATCCAAGGGATACAGGAGTACTGATGCATAGGGGCACTTGTATCCCAATGTTCATAGCAGCACTCTCAACAATAGCCAAATTATGGAAAGAGCCTAAATGTCCATCAATTGATGAATGGATAAAGAAATTGTGGTTTATATACACAATGGAATACTACGTGGCAATGAGAAAAAATGAAATATGGCCTTTTGTAGCAACGTGGATGGAACTGGAGAGTGTGATGCTAAGTGAAATAAGCCATACAGAGAAAGACAGATACCATATGGTTTCACTCTTATGTGGATCCTGAGAAACTTAACAGGAACCCATGGGGGAGGGGGAGGAAAAAAGAAAAAAAAAAAAAGAGGTTAGAGTGGGAGAGAGCCAAAGCATAAGAGACTGTTAAAAACTGAGAACAAATTGAGGGTTGACGGGGGGTGGGAGGGAGGTGAGGGTGGGTGATGGGTATTAGGAGGGCACCTTTTGGGATGAGCACTGGGTGTTTTATGGAAACCAATTTGACAATAAATTTCATATAATAAAAAAAAATAAATAAATAAAAATTCAGCTGTCAATGAAGCTGACAAAATTTGAAAACAAAAAACTATAACTTTTAAGTATCAAAAAATATTCAGTGATTAAAAATACCAACAAACAATAGGACCCTAAAGGTGTAATTCAAATTCTGGTCTTGGCTACTGCCTTAAAGGACCTTCTGATGATTGGATAGTGCTTTTGATGGACGCTGATTCATTGTCCATACTCTCCCTTTCAATTAAGGAAATGCTGCTCCACAAATACTGGGAATACTGTCAGCAGGCAGGCTTACCACTGTAGATAGATACCTTAGACCTTGTCAGGTTGCTTACATTTATGACTGACCTTATCCCAAGTAGAGAGTACTCTGAAGAACCATTATAGCTCCAGAGCTTCCTGTGGGTTTGATTAAGGCTCTTGTTGGATTTGCATGACTGTTCAACTTCTCTGTCCACTACTGCTTCCTACCATTTACTTCAACAGGTATTGATATCAAGGACTGTCCTTAATGAATACTTTGTATGCTAGCATCCATTAAACAGATTGATTACAAGGAAACCTAAACCCACTGTGTGATAGAGCTTTACAAATTATATTCTCTCATTTGACCCTCATAAGCTTCTGTCAGTGAGAAATAATCACCCCAAGTTTATAGCTCAGTTAATGTATTAGTTGGTTACTGCTGCATAACAAATTACTTCAAACTCTAGTGGCTTAAAAATAAAAGAAAAAACTTATTACCTTATAATTTGTGTCAGTCAGGAATTCAGGAGTGACTTAGGTAATTCTGGCTCAGTTTTTCTCACAGGTTGTAATCAATACATAAGCCAAATCTGCATGTTATCTAAAGGCTTTCCTGGAGCCTTAAGATCTGCTTCCAAGAAAGCTCATTGACATGGCCATTAGCTGGAGACCTCAATTCCTTGCTACATAAGACCTCTCTATATATTGTCTGAGTGTCCTTACAACACAACAGCTATCTTTCTTTAGTGAAGTGATCTGAGGGCTGAGATGGGGCAGGGGGACAGAGACAGAGAGAGTGGAAAGAGAACAAGATCAGTAAGCCATAGTAACTTTCTGCCTCACTGCAATGAGTAAAAAGCCCAACTTTGACTACAGATGTGATTCTGGTATTTTCCTGGTAAAGAACGATGATAGCAGGATGGTCCTGAATTGGTTAGCCACACCAGTTTGACAATGCAGCCCTTTCACAGCCCTTTTCCTAAGCCCTTTCATTCCTTGTTTCTACAAGTATCTGGTATCCATGCTGAGCAAAGGTCTATTAGGGACAGAGACTACTGCAGATACCTATGTCAAGGAATAGGTAGATTGTGATATGGTATAGAGTGCGATATGGGAGGACTGATTAGGACAGAAAACAGCAAATGGAAGTGCTGGCCAGGAGGGTCCAGCAGCAGCTGCTGTGTTCATTTCCCTGATCCTTGACGCACTTTGTTTAGGGATAGGGTGGTAGGGAGTCTGGGGCTGTGGAACTAATGTGGGATCAGCTCTGCAAAGAGGCATTATTTCCATGTTATTTTTTTTTTCTGACCCTCAGGCACAAAGGTATCAAAATACCTGGATACTTCCAAAGAGGCACAGTTCTTACATGGGTTGCTGGTGATGGACCCCTCCCTGTCCATCATTAGGGCCCAGGATCCTCTTCAGGGAAGGTGCCCCAGAAGCAGCTGCAGGCCTTCAGAGGAGTGGCTTTAGTTATGCCCTTTTCTATCCCTTATCTCCAATTAAATTATGTGTCTTTCCTCAGAATATCTCTGGTTCCTAGTATTTTGTCCTAGAACTTGTCTCTGAATTGATACCCTTATTCCTGGGATCCCTGACTGTAGTCCCCACCTCCAGTCCTAGTACATAACTCTGGAGTCTATTGATCCCACTCAGTTTCTTATAAGACTTTAATGACATCATGCTATTAATGATCACAGAATTCCCCTCCAGGCACTGCTGCTTGTGATCCCACCATTTTGTAACCTCTGTACCAGAGAAAGCAAGTGGTTGGATATAAACACTTCATCTCCTCAGTAGCCATATCCAAGGGCAAAAACTTCAAACCTAGAAAAATCAATGTTATACACTGCCCTCCACCCTAACCAAAATAAAATAATGCAGGGTGAAAGGGTGTCCAGATGTTCTTAGCATCCTAACCTTCATCAAAGAAAGGAGGTAATGTAATGGTAGGGGAGCACACTTTCTGGAGGTTGGGAGGACAGTCATAAAGACGTGGCCTAAGATAGACCAACAGCCAGGAAATACCAGAACCCTCTATCCCCCCAGGAGAATGTCATTGTAGAGCATTAAATCCACAGAATTGCCTTATCACCAGTGCTCTGGCTGGCACCTGGTGGGCATTTAGTGATTGCTCAATGCATGAATGGAGCTTTAGCTATCATCCAGTTAAACACTTCTGTATTTGGTACTATATTATTTTGCCAGGTCTTCCATAACAATTACCACAAACTAGGTGGATAAAACACAGAAATTTGGTTTTTCACAGTTCTGGAGGCCAGATGTCCAAGATCAAAGTGTCAGCAGGTTTGGTTTCTTCTGAGACCTCTCTCTTCTTGACTTGCAGATGGCCTCCCTATTGCTGTGTCTGCACATGGTCATCTCTCTGTGCTTATTTATCCCTAGTGTCTCTTTCTGTATGTCCTAATCTCCTCTTCATATAAGGATATCAATCAAATTGGATTAAGGCACACCTTAACAGACTCATATTAACCTAATTATCTTTTTAAAAGCCCTATCTTCAAATACAGCCACATTCTTAGACACTGGGGGTTGAGGATTCAACATATGAATTTGAGGAGAAAACAATTCAGTTCATAACAAGTGGTGCCACTCAAGTACAGAGGATGGAAGGATCTCCCAATGTTATAGTAGCAGAAGGTTTTCCAGCTTCTAGAAAAGTATCTCCTAAGTCTTGCAAGGCCTTGATCTTGCCCTGACTTCCTCCTTATCAACATGTTTCCCCTATTTACCAAGCTTTCCATCTGATAGCTTTTCTGAAATGCCCCCCCACCACCATTTTCCTCTTGAGGATACCTATGCCTTTCTTGGGAAGAGGTTTTCTGTCCTCAAATTTTTACTTCAGCTTGTTTGTGGATACCATTGGCCTCTCTGAAGAGGGATCACATCCTTACACCCCACAGTGATTTGAAAGAGAAATAATGACAGAGCCCATGAAACAAGGATGCCCTCTATTCTGTGTTGAATTGTGTCCTCTCTCAAAATTTGTATGTTGAAGTCCTAACATCCAGTACCTCAGAATGTGGCATTATTTGGAAATACAACTTTTGCAGGTGTAATTAGTTAAGATGAAGTCATACTGGAATAAGGTGGACACCTGTCAGATATGATTAATGTCCTTATAAAAGGGAGAAATGTATACACATATTCATACAGTGAAGATGATGCAAAGAGACACAAAGAGATGATAGCCATCTATCAGCCAAAAAAAAAAAATGTCCTGGGATATATTCTTGCCTCACAGCTCCCAGAAGGAATGAATTCTGCCAATACTTTGATTTCAGATGTCTTACCTCCAGAAATGTGAAACAATAAATTTCTCACTTGTCTTGTGTTAGTGAGGTTGGGAATATAGGCTTTGGTAACAGAATGCCGCCGTTTGATTCTGGCTTCTTCTACTCACTAGCTATATGATATTGCACAATTTAGCTTCATTCTGTGCCTACATCCTCATCTGTGAAAATGAGGATGTAATATAACCAATCTCATGTTATTTTAAAAATTAAATGGGGGTAATTTAATTATAGATCATGTAATTGTAGCTCATATTGTCAGTATAATTTCTCATCTAGATGATGCCTGTGCCTGTGCTCTTTGTAGGTGTATGTGGACAAGACAGACATTTAAGAAAGGGAAGTAGCTCCTAAATTCCAGATTCTATTGGTTTTTATGCTTTTCCCCAGTATCTAACTTGTGAGATCATCCTGACTTAAGACATATATTTAAGATGGCTTATCAGCTAGCCCTCAAGGCCCAGAAATCCAGGGCAATGAGCATCTCTGCAGCTGGGAACTCAAAAAAAATCTCCCAAATCAGTGCTGAAGATTCAAGTTGGCATTAAGAAATAAGCAATACATAGACCCCAGTCACCAAGACTCTCTAGTCCCTCTCTGGCTCTGGTATTTGAGTTCTTCAGGTGAGGTTTCATGCAAAGAAAGTCTTCTGACACTTTCAGACAGCTTGCTTCTCAGAGAAACTGCCCCCTTAACTTATTCCACTACCGAAGTCCTAGCCTTGGGAAGACAAAGTAGACAGTTGTCAGCCCCAGTTCTCTCCTTTGCCTGGCTTATCTCAAAGCTAAGGCCCCCTGAGGCCATAAGGAATATGGCTCACAGAGAATCCATTGGAAACATAGATTCATGGTTGCTAGGAATGGAGGCAATAGGGAAATGGGACTGACTGGTAGTTACAGAGTTTCTTTTTAGGATGATGGAAACGTTCTTGAATTAGAATGTGGTGATGACTACAGCATAATGAATGTCCTAAAAACCTATTAATTTTAAAATGGGGAAATTTATGTTATATAAGGTGTATCTCACTTAAAAAAAAAAACATAGCAGAAGGAGGTGACTTGCATGACATAGAAAGCCTAGGTCACTTTAGAGAATACTTAAATTATCATAAACTTTTGATAGAAATATAAATGTTAAAGGCACTGCCAGTGAGAGTTCAGAAGGAAATAGGGAACATGTTTTTAAAAACAGGAGAAAAGGATAACCTTGTTATAAAGTGGTAGATAGCTCAGCTTAATTGTGTCTTCCATTTGTGTAGAAAGCAGAATTTGTAAGGAATGAACATGATATTTTGAGGAGAATGCCAAGTAAAATATTAAAGGTGTAGCCTTTTTTCTCCTTGCTGCTTATAGTAAAGAAGTTGGAACACATAAACTGAAGGAAGAATGTTAAGAATAAAAAACCCTGGACTTAATTATTTGGGAAATTCTGAGCCTATTCAAATTGTAAAAGATGCTAAAACTAAGGGATTCACTATGAGGAAATCATTCCCTAAAGAGAAAGCAATGGGTATGGCTGAACAACCTTTGTTAGAGCTTCTAAAGGATGAAAAGATCAGAGTATTTATTCATACAGAGGGCCCTTTGAGGAGATTAAACATGTGACCCATGGATCCCATCAACCATCTCAGCAGAATCCAGTTACAAAAATATGTTTATCCAGGAAAGATCTGTGAAAGCTCTTCCGGTCAAATGCAATGAATATTTGACATATAAAGAGTTGACTCATAAGATTTTTGAGAATTTTATATCAGCAGAAACACTGCCAACTTGAACTGAATGGGAAAAAGAGAGGATCAAATGAAGGAAGGCTGTTGGACTCCCAAAATTCTACAGGCAGGAAACAGGCTGATAAAAGTACTCAGCTTCAAACATGTATTATCCTTCAAGGAAAATGGAAGGATAACTCTGAGGACAGAGCCTTGGATATAAAAGGTGGAGCCTCAGGCACAGAAGTCAGAGCCTCTAGCCATAGAGAATTATTCCTAGGCCTTTAAGCCTAGTGGAGCTTGTCTGGTTGGATTTCAAAATTCCTTGGAGCCAATAACTATTTTCTGCATATACTATCAATTTCTCTATACATAGAATCCCTAAATTGTGAGAAGGATTAAATGAAGCTATCTTTCTTTGTTTAGAATTAGGGTTCCTATCTCCTCCATGTGGAGATATAGAACCAACTCAGAATCTCTAAATTAGTCATGCCAAATTGTACTTATAGAGTATAATATAGCAAAGGTTCATTTCAGTCCAATGTCTGTATCCACCAGTCATCTCTACAAAGATACCTTCAGAGCACATTTTTCAAAGACAATTAGACTTCCAAAATTAAGATTTTTTTATATTTGTATAAATATTTGCAAATCATATTTGAAAATCCAACTAGACAAAGTTCACTACCTGATTATTACATACACCACATTCACCAGCCTTAGTCTCTTTCCTGAGGCTTAACTAAGTCACAAGAATAGACTCCTTGAATGGTCTATTCCCCAGTTCCTCTGTGTTTCCTATATCTAGCCAAAGTAAAATTATCACTCCAGTCACCTAGCTGTGTTACCCATTTGGGATCCAATCTCTGGAGAAACTGCCCTGGGACTAATGGAACACAGATCCCATCTGTTATATTTCTTGGGTTAAGTAAGTTATCCTCAGCTCTTTACATTCCCTGAAATAGTGAGGACATTGGATAACCCAGTTATAATGTCCCATAAGTGAATTTCTATTTTCCCCTGCCCATTCCAAACAAGTCAAATTCCAAACTGAATTTTTTCCTTAATCTTCTATTGCTGTTGGTCTGTTGCAGTTGGCCTAAGAATGATAGGATGAATCTCCACAATCTCAAAAAACAAGCCCAGGTCCTTGTGGACCTAGACAATTTGTCATGTGTGATTACAACTGAGTTTACAATCATAACCTGGAAGTTAGAGTTCCAGAGTTCAAGTGAGAATTACGGTGGCTGCTTCCACCCTTGAAAACTCACATCATTCTGTCAAGAAGAATGGGTTATTCTAATCCTAGAGATGTTGAAACAGGATATTAATTCAGCTACAGAACAGGACCAGGGATGAACTTCATACAAGTCAGTCACTGACTTATAACTGCTTTCATTTGGTGTTACTACCAAAGACTCCAAACCTCACCCTTATGATCACTTAAGAGACATGAATCCTATAGAGTCTGAGAACTGTCCTCAACTGAATGCTTGTTAGCAGACAATATCAACTTTCATCCAGTCCCCAGTTTTCATACTGCCTCATTCCATAGACCAGAACAGGAGGTGGGGGCTCTTACTATTGCTACATCCTTTAAAATTATAGGGAAGGGCACTTGGGTGGGTCAGTTGCTTAAATGTCTGACTCTTGATTTAGCCTCAAGTCATGATCCCAGGATCATGGGATCAAGCCCTGTGTCGTTCAGTGTGGGAGGCCGGACCCCGGTGCTAGGCTGAGACCGGGTTGAGCAATGGCTCCCTGTTGACTCAGCCAACCCGGTGGTTCCCCCTCCCATTCCCCCACTTGCAAAGGCATACGAAAGACTTGTCAAGGCTGAGAAATCTAATTCCTGAAGCTTATGGTCTGTGGGTGTTGGCAGTGATGTTACCCCCCTTTTCTACTCCGGGTCAAATAGGAACAAACATGGGAACTATGTTTTGCTAGCAATCTATCAACAGGACCTTGCTGTGACCCATTTAGAAAGTTCACAATGTACACAGAACTAAATGTTTTGGTTGGCAGCGATCATGCGAAACCTGTTTATTCTTAGAATGACCTGACCCATAAGAGTCTTGATATAAAAGATTGTGTACAGCAACAATAAAGCCATCACTTGGGCCATCAGCCCAGGGGACCCTCCTGTTCCCAAACTGGCTTCTCTCTTCTTTTCTTTCTTACATTCCCCTATCCTCAGGACCCTGATCTCAGTGTTTGTTGCGCCGGTTGCAACAGTTCAGTGTAGAGCCTGATTAAGATTCTCTCTCTTTCTCTTCCTCTCTTTCCTTTTGTCCCTCTCTCACACTCACACACTCTCTCTCTTTAAAATAAAAATAAATAGGAGCACCTGGGTGGCTGTCAGTTAAGTGGCGACTTCAGCTTAGGTCGTGATCTCATGGTTCATGGGTTCGAGTCCCACTTCAGGCTCTGATTTTCTGATTTGCCTTTATATTCATACTCTGGATAATTCCATTCCAAAAAGGGTTTTCATAGCCCTCAAGGAAATTATTTTCCATTATACAAAATAATGTTAGCACCTGATGCCTTGATTCCTGCTCAACCACTAGCATACTCTGAAGGAAAGCTGAGGGTCCACTGTATTCTCAGCTAGTTAGGATATAAGGGCACAGAACCTATAATCGGTTGCAAAACAAAAGGAACTGAAGTTTTCTTGCAGCTCAGAAGTTTATTAACTGAGGTTGGACCACTTGGTGTTACTTGCTTGATCCTGCATCTCTGTGTCCTGGCTGTAGTGAGGAAGAGGACTAGCTGCTCTATTGACCACAGGTGATGTCATCCCAGGAACATGGTGAGCCCTCTCTCCTGGTTCCCTGTTGACATATCTGGGGTCCATCACTATCAGACCCCACTTCTGTTTCTTGTGCCTGAGCTGAAGGGATGATATATTGGGTTTTTTTTGTTGTTTTTTGTTTGTTTGTTTGTTTTAGGATTTTGGCATAGTGGGGGCTAAATACTTGCTGATTGTGATGCATCAGATTGAAAAATTTCCAGCCTAGTTCTGTCAACTCCCCTTTGATGAGAATAAAGCCTCCAGGAAAGTCTAGCCGAGACTCCTGCATGCCATGAACCAAACATTTGAGAAACAAATGGATTGATTCATTGATCTGTAAGCAAGGGAAAACAATGAAAAGAGGAAGATCAAAGAGGTTTCAGAAAAAAATCACAATGTCCTTGCACTTTTTGCTCACCAAAGATTAAGTTAACTGAGATATTCACTGACCTACCCATTCATCTGGATAAACTGTATAAATGAGAATTATCTACTTCATTTTTGAGGAGGGAATGCTATCAAGCTCCCAAAGGCAATGCATGTTCAAAAGATGTTGACCTAGCAAATTTCTGGATATTCATAAGATTATGTGGTTTTAAGTGAGTTCCTTGTATGCATTGACCTACCAAGAGGATCCCAGATATTGTAGATGAAATTATAAAGGCATGCATTGCAACAGTGCACAAAATTCAGTCCTACACATCCAAATCAGTTGATGTTAAGATGCAAAAGTAGAAGCAAGCTGGCCAAGTTTACTGCTTCCATTGCAGCATGGAATATATCCTACAGCCTAAGTCAGTATTAGTTCCTTGGAGGTGAGTAGGAGCCCACAATGTAACTTTTAAAACATAGGCTAGAGGAAAGGTCTCCCATCATAGATCTTAGACTATATAGTTAGGAAAATGACCAGGAATGACTTGGTAGGGTTGATGGGACAGTATTTCACACCTGCAAGTTACATAGCTTAGCTATAGGTCCACTTTAAAACCATACAATCACTCTTCAAACTGAAAGAGATCTATTTCAACCCTGCATATTATAGATGAGAAAACTAAAGCCAGAAGTCTTTCCCAATGATCATGCTTTTCTATTTTTAAATAGTTAGCTAACTGGCTTCCAAGGTTATGTCTACCTCTTCATCTTCCACATTCTTTTTTATTTAGTTTATTTATCTTTTTTTTTTGAAAGAGAAAGATAGAGCATGCAGGAGGAGCAGAGAGAAAGGGAGGAAGAGAGAGAATTCCAAGCAGGCTCCGTGCCACCAGCACAGAGCTGGACATGGTGCTTAACCTCACAAACTGTGAGATCATGATCTGAGCTGAAATCAAGAGTCAGACACTTAACCAACTGAGCCACCAAGGTGTACCTTCATCCTCTACATTCTTGGAACCCCTCCCTATCACTACTATGGGACTCTTAACAATGATGTTATGAACACAGTTCTCCTTGGCAATATTCTGGAGTTGGCCTAAAAGAGATGCCATGTTTTCTCTTCTCAGGGCAGTAAGGTCCATGTCTTTGAGGCCTTGATGGATTTCCTGAGACACTTGTTCACTCACACTCAGCATAGCCACTTGAGGCCTAGATAATGAAGGACAGAAAGCAGAGTGGCCTTGACATAGGGTCAGAGCAGAGTGGCCCTGACCTAGGGTCAAAGCCCAGAAAGCCCCTAATAGAAGACAGGTCCTCAAAGGATAATTCTAAGTCACCACTACTGGTAGACAGCAGGACCCCATGTACAGATTAAAAACCTTCATTGTTACCCTCAAGGGGCCAACTAATTCATACATATAGTATTATATTCATCTTCAAGTAAAACAACATAAATTGGACAAGGGTTCAGTTCTATCATTGGATTCACTCAGTATTCTTTAGTCACATAAACGTTATTTAAATCTTGTTTTAATATTTTCTTGGGTATTTTCCTGGTTGTTCTTTTCGTATTTCACCAATTACATTATAAATATGTTAAGAGACGTGGACTTCTAATTCCTCTTTTTATTTTCGTTGTGGTGCTCTGCATGCAGTGATGATCAATCAATATTACTGATCAACTGATAAACTTCTGGATATACATACACAAATCCAACATCACCTATTCAAATATCTAATGAATTATTTTTAGAAAAACATGATAATGAATCATTTGTAGCAAACTAACCTCCACACTCTTCTCTTTGGAACTAAGTTTTATTACTCTATTCCAAGCCTTGACTTATCAAAAGACACCAACAATCTTTACCAGTGGCCCCCAAGGTCCTTTGTGTGGGTTTTGATGACAAATAATCAATAATATATTACCAAAAAACACATATTATTTTCAACTCTAAGAAAGATCTGCCTATGAAGCTTACCTAGAGTTAAATTCCTCTGTCAGGGCCTTGGTTATGCACTTCAGTTTATCACAAATTCAGAAAACCTGAGTAAAGCATTACCAGAGAAACTTCTTGCTATTAGCAAGACTGAGGCTAGGATAGTTAACTGGTGCAGCTGAGACTCCATCTCCCACAGCCAGATTTTGTCCATCAGCAAAGTCTGTTGAGAGAGGGAAGAGTGGGTTAAGAGAGGAAAGTTCTGGTAGAGATGTTAAATACAAAACAAAAAGGCAAAGCTCTAAAACACATTTGTACCTCAGGGAACTCATAATTATCAGGATCCCAGAGAAGGTTCATGTAACTCTGGAATAGCACCCTTGTGGGATTGGGGACATCTGAGTTTTTAGCTACCCAACTTGGAGGTGAACAGGCCAAGCTGCAGGAGCTGGAAGATCCATGAGAACTTGTAGATGGTATAATGAGATCTGTTGCTGCTTTGGTTAGCCATTTTGTGGTGTAATCAAGGAGATCTATGACATAAAAGTGAATATGTGAGGCTTAAAGACTAAAACTTGGTCAATAAAAATTATTTTGTGGGACTTTCTGTCCTAGTGAAATATTCCTTTTCCCTATCCTTTACCCAGAAAAGAAACTTTCTATTCAAAAATTAGAAAATACTTTATCACTGTAAGAAGGCAAACCCAAAGTCAAATCTCCCTCTCCTGCACTTAAATTTTAAACATACTGGGATGCTTGTCAAGGAGTTCTTGAAATTTAGCTCGTTCATACTGGACATAATCTTCCTGCAGGAAGGGTCAAAGGCTCTAGATAGTATAGCTCACCATGTCCATTTTCACCAGGATGAGAACATGGAAGATACTTCTGTCATAAGAAGAAATCAAATATTTACACTATGAAAGGAAATCTAGTGTGGAAAGGTGGAACTCAAGCAAGAAGTTCTAAAATCACAGTATTTTAGAGTTAAAGTGGGCCTTAAAAACAACCATCTAACTTGAATTTACAAATAAAAATACTGCAGTTAGGGACCCAAGACCACAAAGTGATTGTTGTCAGAAGTAAAGACAAATATGTCTTCTGTCCTTTTAGTTACCAGTCTAGAACTCTTTCCAATGTAGCCACTACTTTTTAGAAAGAGCACTCAGTGGAAGGGAAATGATCAAAGCCCTAATAACTATCTATGAGTAGCTGGAGTGATGGTGATTGAATTTCTAACTCGCTGGTCGTATCACTTTACCATTCTGAGTCTTGGTTCTCCTAGCTATGAAACAGGGATAATCTTCATTTATGTCCCCTCACAGGGTATAAGTTAAGATACATAGGAGAACATCTGGGAAAGGGCAGTTTGAAATCTCTAGAATAAAGAATTACTATGCTATGTCTTAGCATCATTTATTAAAAGGAGTCCAAATGATATAAAGATCACCAAAAAAGACTTCAAGAGACTATCCTTGGAAAACAACAGCCACTAGTCTAGGGAGGAAAATAAGAGATATTAGTCAGTTCATCAGTATAGAAGAACAAGATAAGGCAGGAGCTACAACACAGTATCCAGCCCAGAGTTTTCTGGCACAGTTGTCTAAGGCAGATTTCAGGGTCACTACATTTAGTTTCTTACTTCAGTAATTGCACAGGATCTGTTATGCTTTCTACTTTCTGCACAGCTTCATCTTGGACTGGTGCACACAGTCAATGGAATGAAATTGTTTAGAAATCCTAACACTCTCCAATGAACAGCCCTCTTAAAACAAAGTCATCACAGCCTATGTCTTTTGGGAGTCTCAAAACTATGTCTCTAAGTTTCTTGTAGGAGAATATTATTTCTTTCTGTTTAGGGACCAATTATAACACAAGGCTTCACTGGGATCAGTAATAACAATAGTGCCATATTGTTTCTTGACGACAATGAGGTTAAAATATGAATAAAAATAGGAGTATCATAAAAAGTACAGAATATAAAATATAAAAAAATACACACCACCACAAGGTGATTGAAGCACTCCTTATGAGGGATAAAGACATTTTGATTGTTTTACTTGAAAGGTCAAAGATAATAATCAAAGGAACCATTAAAGGTCATTTGAAATTGCTTTTTGACTCAAAAGTATGAGATCCTTGTGGGCAAGGGCTCTTTTATTCACTTATGTGCTTCTGAAACATAGAAAAAGCTCAGTGAAAATCTTTTAAATTGAACAATATACTGTGATATTATAGCAAGATGCCAACTTTCAAGCTTCATATCATACAAATAAAATGCTTCTCTAGATGGTCTATTTAAGTAATGGACCATGTTCAGAAAGGCAGTATGCAACTTAGGATATTGGTAGCCATCAACAATCCAAAGATTTGGTCTGCCCAGAAACTTAACATCCACAAATGAGAGGTTTGTTACTCACCTCCTTAAATTCTTTTAAAAGTTCAAGAGCATAAGTGAGGTCAGGGGAGTACTGGATAGCTGCGCTTTCAGATGGTCCCAAAAAGCATTGTACATTGTCTCCATGAACCTGCCTTCCAAACTATAAGAAGTTTAAATGAGCAAATTTCTTTCTACCCAGAGAACTGATACAGGATCATAATGTCCTAAATCCCAAACAGCACTTTCAAGATCATGAAAGATCATTAAATTGACAGGCCAAGAGCTATATGTAGATGGGCAGAATTGAATAAACTGAGTTTAGTATCAGATGCAAAGATGTTAACCAAATCATCTCAGAAGGGACCTCAGGGATCCAGAGAAGCTCTCCTGCAGTAGAAAGAACCATGAACTAGGGGTTGGGCCCTTGAGTTCTAGTCCTGGTTCTGCATCTAACCTAAATGTATACCTTAGTTTCTGTCTCCGTATACTTATACTTTACACTAGATATTCTTTTTATTTCAGTTTTGAAACCCAAGAAAAAATTTCCTTCTTGATAAAACTTGAAAGTTTTAGGTGCACCTCAAACTCAGCAAGCTGAAAATTCAACTCATTATCTCCCCCGTTCAGCCCTGTTCCTTATTCATGCAAACCAGAGAGCTTAGCTCTTTTCATCTTAAAAATATAATAATAATGCATGTTTTTTTTAAAAAAAAAATACAAGAAATACAAAAACAAGTGGGTAAAAAAGTCAAAGTTCATCCCCCAACACACCAATCCCACTTGTGAGATGTCACCAACACATAACTTTGGTGTGTACTGGATTCCTTCTAAATTACTTTCCCCTCATCTATTTATCTACTGGGTCACAAAATTCCAGAGATTTTGTTTCCTAAATATCTCTGTAATCCATCCCCATCTACTGTAAATTCCTACCTAAACTATTTCAATAAGTCTATTAAATGGTCCTCCTACCCCCAACAAAGTCTTACACACACAATGCCACATATTCGTGCTAAAATCAAGGATTTTTTTTAAAGATACAAATGTGATCATGATGGCATGGTTTACCATGATTTCATGAGCAATGCTAAGTTTAGAAACTTTGTTAACTGTCTCTATCAGATCTGTGACAGAAAGTACTTCAGGTCTGCTCTCTGGAAAAAGGCATAGCAGTCATCATCAGAGAACCCACACAAGTAGAATTTCTATTTTATTTAGAGATTTACTCAGTGATGTAAGACCGCAAAATTTAGATCCATCAAATATCCTACATGGATTCACTCAATCATTCTAGTATTTGGAGGTTTTCTGAACTCTTTGACCTTCAATAGCACTGTAACTCTCTGAGAATTCAGGCACGAAGAGAAGTTTATGAAAAGGAAAAAGTGAAACTGATTTCAAAACCTTTTGCTTGAAATATCAAAATTGTAAGTAAACACAGCAAAGAAACACTGATAAATTAATAATTATGATTTATAAAATAAATATTTTTATGAGTTACTGTTTCTACTATTTTTTTTTAGTTTCAGGAGTATAATTTGCTGATTCATCACTTATATACAATACCCAGTGCTCATCACAAGTGCCTTCCTTAATACCCATTCCCCATTGAATCCACCCCCCCACCTCCCATCCAGCAACCCTCAGTTTATTCTCTGTAGTTAAGAGTCTGTTTTATGGTTTGACTCTCTCTATGTTCACCTGTTTTGTTTCTTAGATTCCACATATGAGTGAAATCATATGGTATTTGTATTTCTCTGACTGACTTATTTCACTTAGTATAATACGCTTTAGCTCCATCCATATCTTTGCAAATGGCAGGATTTCATTATTTTTTATGGCTGAGTAATATTCCATTGTATATGCATATACACCACATCCTCTTTATCCATTCATCAGGAGATGGACATTTGGGCCCTTTCCCTAATTTGGCTATTTTTGGTAATGCTGCTATAAACATCAGGAATAAATTCAAGATAGATGAAAGACCTAAATTTAAGATAGCAGCCTATCAAATTCTTAGAGAAGAACACAGGCAGTAACCTCTTTGACATTGGCCTTAGCAACTTCTTACTGGATATGTCTCCTGAGGCAAGAGAAACAAAAGCAAAAATACACTATTGGGACTTCAACACAATAAAAAAACTTCTGCACAATGAAGGAAACAATCAACAAAGCTAAAAGGCAACCTACAGAATGGGGCAAGATATTTATAAATGACACTATCTGATAAAACGTTAGTATCCAAAATATATAAACAACTTATAAAACTCAACACCCAAAAAATAAATAATCCAATTAATAATGGGCAGAAGACATAGACAGTTTTCCAAAGAAGACATCCAGATAGCCAACAGACACATGAAAATATGCTTAACATCACTGATTGTCAGGGAAAAAGAAATCAAAACTACAATGAGATATCACCTGAAACCTGTCAGAAGGGCTAAAATCAACAACATAATAAACAACAGGTGTTGGTGAGGATATGGAGAAAAAGGAACCCTCTTGCACTGTTGGTGGGAATGCCAACTGGTGCAGCCACTATGGAAAACAGTATGGAGGTTGCTCAAAAAGTTAAAAATAGAACTACCTTAGGATCCAGTAATTGCACTACTAGGTATTTACCCAAAGAATACAAGAACATGAATTCAAAAGGACATATTCACCTGTATGTTTATATCAGCATCATTTACAATAGCTCAAATATGAAAGCAGCCTAAGTGTCCATCAATAGATGAATAGATAAAGAAGATGTGGTGTATATATATATATATATATATATATATATATATGGTATATATATGTGGTATATATATATATATATATATATATATATGTGGTATATATGTGGTATATAAGATGTGGTATATATATATATAATATATATATTATTTTGCTTGATATATATATATATATATATGTCAGCCAGTGAAAGACGAATACCATATGATTTTACTTATATGTGCAAATTAAGAAACAAAACAAATTAGCACAGGGGGAAAAAAGAGAGAGGCAAATAAAGAAACAGATTCTTAGGACACCTGGGTAGCTCAGTTGGTTTAACATATGACTCTTGATTTCAGCTCAGGTCGTGATCTCATGGTTTGTAGGATCGAGCTCTGTGTTGGGCTCATGCTGATAGTACAGAGTCTGCTTGGGATTCTCTTTCTCCCTCTCCCTCTGCCCCTCCCCCACTTGCTCACGTGCTTTCTCTCTCTCTCTCCCTCTCTCTCTCTCTCTCTCTCTCTCTCTCTCTCTCAAAATAAATAAGTAAATAAACTTTTTAAAAAAGAAACATATTTTTAATTATAGAGAACAAACTGATAGTTACCACAGGGGACGTGGGTGGGGGAATGATTAAGTAGGTGATGGAGATTAAGGAATGCATTTGTTGTAATGAGCACTGGGTGTTGTATAGAAATGTTGAATCACTAAATTGTACACCTGATAATAATATTGCACTGTGTGTTAACTAACTGAAATTTAAATAACAATTTTAAGAAAAAAACACTACCAAAAAAGAAAACTACATGCTAGTTTCTCTGATGAACATAGATGCAAAAATCCTGAACAAAATATTAGCAAACCAAATCCAACAATACTTTTAAAATATATGCAATACAATCATGTGGGATTTACTCCTGGCATGCAATGATACAATGTTTGCAAATTAGTCAACTTGATATATCACATTAACAAGGGAAAGGATAAAAACAATATCACCTTTTTAATGGATTCAGAAAAGCATTTGACAAAGCACAACATGTACTCATGATAAAAACTGTCCAAAAAGTAGGCTTGGTGGGGAGCGCCTGGGTGGCTCACTGGGTTAAGAATCCAACTCTTGGTATCTGCTCAGGTATCCGCTCATGGTCCATGAGATCGAGCCCCTCATTGGGCTTGGTGCTGACAGTGTGGAGCCTGCTTGAGATTCTCTGACTCTCCCTCTCTCTCTCTGCCCCACCCCCGCTTGCTCTCTGTCTCAAAATAAATAGATAAATATTGTGTTTTTTTTAAAACTAGGTTTGGTGGAAACATACCTCAACATAATAAAGGCCATATATAAAAAACCCACAGTAACATCATACTCAATGGTGAAAAACTCAGAAATTTTCCCCTAAGAGCAGAACAAGACAAGGATATCCACTCTCACCACTTTTATTCAATAGTACTGGAAGTCCTAGTCACAGCAAGTAGACAATAAAAAGAAATAAAAGACATCCAAATTAGTTAGGAAGAAATAAAACTTTCACTATTTGTAGATGGCATAATACTATATATATATAAAAAAAACCTAAAGATTCCACCAAAAAAAAAAAAAAAACTATTAGAACTGATAAACGAATTTAGTAAAGTTGCAGGATACAAAGATCAATATACAGGAATCTGTTGCATTTCCATACTCTAATAATGAAGTAGCAGAAAGAAAATTAAGAAAACAATCCCATTTACAATTGCACCTAAAAGAATAAAATGGCTAGGAATAAACTTAAAGAAGGGAGTGAAAGACCTGTACTCTGAGGACTATAAAACACTGATGAAAGAAATTGAAGATGACACAAACAAATGGAAAGATATTCTATGTTCATAGATTGGAGGAACAAATATTGTTAAAATGTTTATATTTTCCAAAGCAATCTACAGATTCAATGCAATCCTTATCATAATACCAACACTATTTTTCACAAACTAGAACAAAAATCTTAAAATTTGTATGGAACCACAAAAGACTTCTTGAGAAAGAAGAACAAAACAGGAGGTATCACAATCCAAGGTATACTAAAAGCTATAATAATCAAAATATAATGGTATTCACACAAAAATAGACACATAGATCAGTAGAACAGAATAGAGAGCCCAGAAATAAACCTACACTTTTATGGTAAATTAATCCATACAAAAAAGGCAAGAATATACAATGGGAAAAAGATAGTCTCTTCAACAAATGGTGCTGTGAAAACTGGACAGTCACACGTAAAAGAATGAAACTGGATCACTTTCTTACACCACACACAAAAACTCTAAATCGATTACAGGCCTAAAAGTGAGACCTAAAATTTCTAAAATAAGACATAGGCAGTAATCTTTTTGACACAGAAACATTTTTCTTGATATATCTCCCTTGGCCAAGGTAAACAAATGCAAAGTTAAACTATTGGGACTACACCAAAATTAAAACTTGTGAACAATGAGGGAAACCATCAATAAAAGAAAAAAAACAACTCACCTAATGGGAGAAGATATTTGCAAATGATGTATCTGCTAAGGGGTTAATATCCCAACTATACAAAAGAACTTATACAACTCAATACCCCAAAAATAAATAACCCAACTAAAAAATGGACAGGAGACATGCATAGACATTTATCCAAAGAAGACATCCAGATGGCCAACAGACACATGAAAAGATGCTCAACATCACTGATCATCAGATAAATGCAAATCAAAACCACAATGAGTATCACTTCACATCTGTCATAATGGCTAAACCAAAAACACAAGAAACAGCAAGTGTTGGCTAGGATGTGGAAGAAAAGGAACACTCATGCACTGTTGGTGGGAATGCAAAGTGGTGCAGCCACTGTGGAAGAAAGTATGGAGGTTCCTCAAAAAAAAACAAAAATAGAATTTCCCTATAATCCATAATTCCACTACTAAGTATTTACCCAAGAGTATGAAAGCACTAAAAAGATATATGCACCTCTATGTTTATTGAAAAATGATTTACAATAGCCAAATTGTGGGAGCAATGTAAGTGCCTATCAATAAATGAATGGAGAATGAAGATGTGGTATATATACATAATGAAATATTACTCAGCCATAAAAAGAATAAAATCTTGCTATTTGCAACAACATTAATGGATCTAGAGGGCATAATGCTAAGTGAAATAAGTCAGTCAGAGAAAAACAAATACCATCCAATTTCACTGATATGTGGAATTTAAGAAACCAAAGGACAAATGGAAAAAAAATAGAGACAAACCAAGAAACAGACCCAACTATAGAGAACAAACTGATGGTTACCAGAGGGAGGTGCATGGGGGGATGGGTGAAATAGGTGAAGAGGATTAAGAGTACACTTACCATGATGAGCACTGAGTAATGTATACAATTGGTGGATCGGTATATTGAAACTAATATAACATTGTATATTAACCATACAGAATTAAAATCTTAAAAAACAGTCTCTTAAATATAGAGAATAAAATGGTGGTTGCCAGAGGGTAGGTGGGGAGGGGGATGAGTGAAACAGTTGAAGGGGATTACAAGTAGATTTATCTGTCTGTCTCTGTCTCAAAAATAAATAAACATTGAAAAAAGTTGTTGAGGACTTGGGTGACTCAGTGGCTTAAGCGTCCAAATTCGTTCAGGTCATGATCTCATGGCTTGTGGGTTCGAGCCCTGCATCGGTCTCTGGGCTGACAGCTTAGAGCCTGGAGCCTGCTTCGGATTCTGTGTCTCCCTCTCTCTCTCTGCCCCTCCCCCACTCATGCTCTGTCTCTCTCTATCAAAAATAAACATTAAAAAAAAATTTTAAATTGTTGAAGAGTAGACTTATCACGATGAGCACTGAGTAATATATAGAATTATCGAATCACTGCATTGTACACTGGAAGCTAATATACACTGTATGTTAATTATTCTGGATTTTATAAATAAGTAAATATGTAATCTATTTCCAAAGACTCTCAAGGATTGTCAAACACAAGTTATTATGCTTTGTTGGCCTCTTTCTCTATAGCCAAAATGTCTTTCAATTTTACCTGCTGGTAAATTTCCTAGGTCCTATATGTAAATATTCAAAGGGGAAAAAAAGACAACAAAAATAATAATCCAAAAGAGGAGTAGTGAAAGGATGAGGAAGGAAAAATGCAAGGTTGCAAGAGACTTCTATGCTCCTAAAAGACACGTAAGCCACAGGCAGTCTATTCCTTTAATGTAACTGCTATCAAGCACTACCCAAGGATGTGATGGTAGAATTCTAGACGTACCAGGAGAGTGGTCATCTAAACAGAAACTCTTGTTTTCCTGGCTCTTCCCTGGTGTTTTAGGCTTATAAGCCCCACTCTCTGCTTCACGGGGATCATTTTGTAGCACACTTTATTCAATCTTGGGCATCTTGATGTTATCTGGAATGAGGAAGACAAGAAGAGGTAAGCTGTTGGTAGTATAAGATCTGGCTCTGACCAGGGATGAGGGAGAGGAGGGCTCTTCAGCTGTCATTGTGTGCCTTGATGACAGAACCTACTTCTCCCAGTTAAGGTGGTTAGGAACAAAGGCTTCAAGAGCCTCTTATTGCAATAGCTAAGGTCCTCAAACAGCCTTGGGGGAAGGAGAACTTGAGATTAGTAGGACTGCCTTTCCTTAAATCAAAGCAGTTAAGGATAAGGCAAGGAAAAGAGGAAATCAAGGCCCAGAGATGGACAATGACTTGCCAAAAAGCACTGCACAGAAAGAGTGGAGCTAGGAGAGGAAACTTCCTCAACTCTGACTGCCTTTTATTAGTCCAGGAATGAGTTCCTTCCTCCTTAAATTTCACCCCAGACCCACCTTTGACTATGAAGAGAGTAGTGGCTAGACTCATGCAGCAACAGACCCCCTTGGGGACCCTGGTCCCTCACCTCCTCCCAGCCCTCGGCAGCTGCTTCTGCTAATGAAGCCCTTCTGTCTCATCAGTCTGGTCCTGGAGCATACCTTGGTAGACAGGGCAGGAAGGGAGATCAGCAGGAAGGGACTGAGTGGAACCATGGAAATGATGAGACCTACCTGGAGCACACCCCTGCCAATGATGCCAGGTAGAAGGGTCCAAAGCCTAAAAACAAAGGGTAACCAGTATCACAGGTAGCAAGAAGGGTTTTGTGCCCCGGGTACTATGGAACCAAGAGACCAGGAAAGGCAAGCAGGGAGGCATCATTGGTGATAAAGAATGGCATTCATCTTATGAATTCAGTGCTTCTCCATTTCCCTGTGGATGGTTTTGGGGAAGAGTTTTTCTTGTGAAATTCCCTGTGTGCACTTTCTCTCTCTCTCTCTCTCTCTCTCTCTCTCTCTCTCTCTCTCTCTCTCTCTTTCTCTCTCTCCTCTCTCTGTGATTAGGGCTCCCTCCTCATCATAGCACCTGAAACTCTTTTCTCCTCCAAATAAACTCTCCACAGCTCCTACCTTCCAGGATGTGGCAGTTTTTTCACCTTTAGTTATATCCTTTTGCTCTCTCAGTCTTCACATCAATTTCTTGGGTGTTGAAAATGATTTGATATTTAGCTGTGTTTGAGGAAGGAAGCAAGCCTAGGGTCTCCCTAACCCTCCACCATCTTAACTCCTCTCCTACACTTTGATTCATTATATTGCACACCTGAACTAATTTAATTTTAAACTAAATTAATTTTAAAAATAGAGCTGAAATTCCTCATGTAAAAAAGAGGAGAGAGAGAGTGACATTCTCATTTTTGGCCACCCCAAATTTCTTTCTCAGTTTGGTGTCCTGGGGCTGGAAATTCCTAACACCTTAGAGGTATTTCCTTCTAATTATTCTTAACCCCAGGAAGTTCCTTTTTTAAAATGCACATATGTCCTGGGAGAGGTCACCTGGGCCCAGGTTCTGGCCTTTTGTCACATGTCCCAGGGTGTTATCTATCAACCATCAACAAATTCCATAGTTGTGCTATACATATCCCACATGATGTAGAGCTGCACATCTGAAAACTTTTTGAACATTTCAAAGAGAAATGTAAAAGTAAAGGATTGTTATAACTCATTGCTAAAGGTTTTTCCAATTATACCCTCCATATTATTGAAAATGACTCAAGAAAAACAGAAGACTCTTTAGGTCCCAAAGCAATGCAGCACTAACGTTAAAATTTCAGATTCCAAGATAACATGAAAGATATTTGAGGTAAGAGGGGATGATGTTTTTCCAGAGCATCTCAAACCCCACTTCAAAGGCAGCCACCCACTTAGCCAATTTCTAGGCCACATTTGACCACTGGTATCTTTGGTGTGGGGGGAGATCAGCATGACTGAGATAGAGATTTGCAGAATCTGAGAACCAGGAGACATCTTGGAAGTTTCATTTTAAAGGTGAGAAAACTAAAGCCCAGAGAGAGGAAATTCCTCTCTCATTCAGAGTTGAGGATCCCAAGAAGAAAATTTTGATGTGGTGGTGCTAAGGGTCAGGAGGACCAGAATATGACAGAGGGGAGGATGGTGAAACTATATTAAGGACTCTGCCCTCTTGGCAGCATTGGCTCCTCTCAGGGAACTGCTATTGCACAAGCCCTGCCTAATCAGACAGAAATGGCTAGTCATCCTCTCAGTTGGTTGGTCACCTTTCCCAAGCCCAGTATACATCCTTCTTACCTGGAGCCACTCTGTCTAGGAGAGGCCTCCCAATCCCAGTCCCTTGATTCAGTGAGAGAAATTCTAGAAATAATACTTTTAAGCTGAAAACATTTTGTTTTTCTTCATAAAAAAGTAGCCATTAAAAATCAGGGATCTGGAACAGAAATAAAATGCAAACCTCAGGGGCTTGGAAGTCTAGAAAAGGCATGAAATAAGAAAAGAATTGAAGGAGGGATAAGAGGCCTGGGGAGAATATCTTTCCAATATCTCTCTGTTTTCTAGCTCTACAATGTCCTTATATTCCTCCCAGGGACATGAAAAGGGAGCATCTGACCTCATTTAAACCTAACTTTATTCCCACTTCATCCCCTCATGGGATTGTCAAGGGATGATGAGCTGTAGCATGCTAACATTTGATCTATTTCATTTTTAAAATCTATGCTATTCTGCTGATTCCTTTTTTTATTTTTTTTACATTTATTTATTTTTGAGAAACAGAGTGAGACAAAGTGTGAGAGGGGGAGGGGCAGAGAGAGAAGGGACACAGAATCCAAAGCAGCCTCCAGGCTCTGAGCAAGCAGTCAGCACAGAGCCTGATGCAGGGCTCAAACCCACAAACCTTGAGATCATGACCTGAGTCGAAGTCGGACGCTCAACCGACAAAGCCACCCAGGCGTCCCTACTATTCTGCTGATTCTTAATACATTTTTGTCATGAACTAAAAATTATCGATTTCGCCATAATATTTTTGTAGTACAATTTGTTCAAAGGAAAATAGTGGATTTTTTCAACAATATCAAAATTATCTGTTTTACTAAGTAGTCATTTCTATTAGTTAATTTTCTAGGATACTAACATTCAATATCAAAGGCTTTTTTCAGAAATGGCTACATTTTTATAATATGAATTATAGTATCCTAAAGTTTTATGTATTTATCTATTATTTGGCCTTGTGGCATGACAAATTTAAAAAGTAAGGAGTTGGGCCAGGCAGGTGATGGGCAGGATGGAGACAACCTTGGAGCAGTACTTGGAGGACACAATGAAGAATCCATCCATTGTTGGAGTCCTCTGCACAGATTCCAAGAATTTAATCTGGGCTGCTGCAGGACTTTGTCAGATTGGCATGCTGGGTGATCTCTGTTCTAACCCAGAAAGCAGCTAAGATAATCTCAGACCCCACTGATATTCCTGTGGTGTGTCTCAAATCAGATAATGGGAACATTATGATCCAGAAACATGATAGCATCATGGTGGCAATGCAAAAAATGGCCTCTTGACATCTCATATCAGTTCTCCAGCAGCATGTCATTTGGGGTTGATCCTACCTTATGTTAATTATCTTGTAGAACTATTAAGGTTCTAGTAGTTAGGCCATTTATTTAGTGTTCATTGGGTACTTTTCTGTTAGTTTTAGAGTATGCTGCTTTTTAAATAATTTATTGTCAAGTTAGCTAATATACAGTGTATACAGTGTAGTCTTGGCTTCAGGAGTAGATTCCCATGATTCATCACTTACATACAACACCCAGTGCTCATCCCAAGTGCCCTCCTCAATGACCATCCCCATTTTCCTTCCCCCCCCCAATTCCCACCCCCATCAACCCTCAGTTTGTTTTATGTATGCTGCTTTTTGACACCCAATGGACTGACTCATCAAAATATTAGTAAGAAAGGATCATGTTTTGAAGCAGCAGATCCAGGTCAATTGAGGTCATAGAATTTTGTTATATTCAATAAATCTGGTTGGAGGAAAGCTTGGATATTTTCTGGATTCTTTTTTTATTTTATTTTTATTTTTTTTCAATATATGAAATTTATTGTCAAATTGGTTTCCATACAACACCCAGTGCTCATCCCAAAAGGTGCCCTCCTCAATACCCATCACCCACCCCCCCCTCCATCCCACCCCCCGTCAACCCTCAGTTTGTTCTCAGTTTTTAAGAGTCTCTTATGCTTTGGCTCTCTCCCACTCTAACCTCTTTTTTTTTTCTTCCCCTCCCCCATGGGTTTCTGTTAAGTTTCTCAGGATCCACATAAGAGTGAAACCATATGGTATCTGTCTTTCTCTGTATGGCTTATTTCACTTAGCATCACACTCTCCAGTTCCATCCACGTTGCTACAAAGGGCCATATTTCATTCTTTCTCATTGCCATGTAGTACTCCATTGTGTATATAAACCACAATTTCTTTATCCATTCATGAGTTGATGGACATTTAGGCTCTTTCCATAATTTGGCTATTGTTGAGAGTGCTGCTATAAACATTGGGGTACAAGTGCCCCTATGCATCAGTACTCCTGTATCCCTTGGGTAAATTCCTACCAGTGCTATTCTTTTTTTAAAAGTAAGAATACAAAAAAGATTTCATATGGGTTATATCTGCCAATATTTATTTTATTAATTATTAAAGCTCAATTAAAAATGTTTTTGTTGATTCATTTAAAAATTACCCTAAATATCAATTATATCACTTAAACATCAATTAAACTTTTACATGAAAAATATGAGGAAATGATCATTTTTTATGTACTTAAAAATCTTTTTCATATCTGTCCTAATAGAAAGCCACTGTATTCCTGTATCTGCTTCACACTAAATACCTAGCCATATGATATATACTATATCTATGAAAATGCCCACCTTGTGGAAAATGAGATTTAAAAAGGTAAATAAGTTTATTATGGAAGTAGTTTATACCTTACGGACCCTTCAAAAAGCTAACCTAGAAAGTCTCAGAACTGACCTTTTAGTAACTCATTATTTAGCAAATCAACTCATCATCAGGGAAATACAAATCAAAACCACAATGAGATACCACCTTACACCTGTCAGAATGGCTAACATTAACAACTCAGGCAACAACAGATGTTGGCGAGGATGTGGAGAAAGAGGATCTCTTTTGCATTTTTGGTGGGAATACAAGCTGGTGTAGCCACTCTGGAGAACAATATGGAGGTTCCTCAAAAAACTAAAAATAGAACTACTCTATGACCTGGCAATTGCACTACTAGGCATTTATCCAAGGGATACAGGTGTGCTGTTTCGAAGGGACATATGTACCCCCATGTTTATAGCAGCACTATCAACAATAGCCAAGTATGGAAAGAGCCCAAATGTCCATCAATGGATGAATGGATAAAGAGGATGTCATTATTTAGCAAATCGATTATGGAACAAACTCACTATTTCCTTTTGAGCAAATTGCACTATAGATACATTAAACTAAAGCTGATAATACTTAGTTCATTGTAAAAGAAAACGATATTTTAAAATCATCAGGTCATCACAAGTCCAAAAAGTGAAGTAGATAAAACTCTACTGGGCTACAGTTCTTATTATGAAAACTTAGGTGGTTCCAAAAATAGCTTTTGGTTTTTGATGCTCAGATCCCTCTGAGTACACTTCACTTACAGCTACTGTTCTTGGTGATAGAATTTTTGCCTTCAGATCTAGTGTTCTTGGCCAGCTCCCTGGCCAGCTGTTCGGACCCCCTTGAAGGTGGTAGTCAAAAGTCTTTGTAATGAGACAACTGGGGAGCCTTGTCTGAGATGTACTGGAAAATACTATTAACAAAAGAGTTCATTTTATGCCTGGCCTCATAAAATGATGATACACCTGTCTCAGAGCCTTGTAGACATAGATGAAATAATTGTCTCAGTAACATGTATTTTGCTTCTATTCCTTCAGGGTTTTAGAGGCATCTTCATCAGATCCCTTGTTGTTACATAGAAAATTTAGCAGAAAATCCAGGTATTGTATAAAAACCTTTTCAGTACCTTGGAAAAACATCAGCGCCTGGGGAAAGGGTAGGGTGTATTTATAGGCCTTGCATTCACATGAGTTATTGAGTAAACTCAATATCTAATTAGGTAAAATGTAATGCAACAAAGCCTGCCAATAAACTACACCATGTTAAATGTGATTGGATACTCTTCCTATTTGGCATGAGCCAATTAGAAAGCAAGGAATAATCAGATTGATGGAAGCTTCCTGTGGCTTCCATAAAAACATTTTGAACAGACTTCTGCCTACAGTACCAAATTAATGTAGAGATATAGCTAGCTCTACATATTGTTTGGGGACTGCATTACATTACTGGTCCGCATGAATCTTCTCCCAGCCCTCTTCTACAAAGCCCCCTCCTCTGCTCTGCACTTTTTTTTCCTATCTCTATACAAAACTGTTTGTCCCTGTATTAAGCCCATGAGGATGGGAACATATATTTCCTCCATGGTCTGCTTAGCTCAACTGAATTTTCCCAATAACCTTTTGTGGTATAGACTCTTTTTAGCCTCATTTTTAGATGAGGTAGGAGAAGAGACAGAGAAACTAAGTAACCTGTCCAAAGATGACACTGCTGGTACGTGGAAAATCATGTACCAGGTTGGTCTGAGTCCAAAGTCCAAGCACTTGAACACTGCCCTCTGTCATACTCTCTGTCAGACTGTGGTGGTATCTTCAATGCATGGATACCCAGACAATCTGAGGTGATCCCGTCTTTACAGCAAGCTTTTCCATAGCCTTATCTTTTATTCAAAGGCTCTATTATCAGCTCAGAGGCATAAAAACAAAAACCTCAAGTCAATATCCCTGCAAAATATTTTCTTGTGCAACCACTGAAAGTTTTTTGAGCAGTAGTTAACACGTTCAACACTTCCTGTGCTCAATTCTATATTGCAATAGCTGTCTTAAGCATATGCAAAGCCATTCCATGTTTCATAATTGTGTCCAATATACTGTGGAGGTAATTGTGGGAAGCAGAGAGTGGAAAAAGTTTCCATGTTGGGATTAAACTGCTATTATTTGATGACCCACATTCAGCTCTCTACACTTAAACGTTGCTACAGAAACCTGAATGTTGTTCCCATATGTAGAATATACAGTTATACAACAGAGGAATTGGTGATCCCATCAACCAATGCTTTTGCCTTTAATTAGTTACCAGAGTTATGTCAGCATCCCTTCCTGGCTCTTTGGAGATGTTTCCTCGCCATTTGATATTACTGGAGAGAACAAAATATTCAGTGAAATAGTCAAGTTGAGGACTTAATTATAATTATTACTGAAAAGGAAAATTTATTGAACATTGGAGTCCATGTCATACCTATTAAAAAGAAGATTTAATGAACCAGAACTTTCTCTACCTCTAACATTGCCAGTTTACCACCCTTATAGATTAGACTCCTGTTTCAGTTGGTGTTGTTTAAACCAGGCATTGCTAAACTACTAAGAGTCACCATTGACTAATTTATGGGGAATACTTCAATTATCTTTCATGACATATCTGTGAAGTAAATATTATCTCCATCTTTATGGATGAAGAAACTGAAACACAAAAGATCATCATTTGCCCAAGATCATACAGATGGGAAGTTGGACAGCCAATAATAAAATATATTTCAAAGTATTTAAGTGTCCAGGGGCAAGATATTTTTGTCAGATGTGAATGTAAATTCATTAAATTTTAAGGTATTTATAAAACTCACATACCTCTGCCATGTCATAAGTATTTTAAGTCATGACACTAAATGAGATTTTTTATCTTTTGCACAGATGGAGCAGGAATGAAATTGTTTGACTTTTCTCTTTTGATTAACTTCCTGCACCTTTTTTTCCAGCATATATTATTTCTTTAAGACATTTTGCCCTTTTATATTCTTGGTAATTAAGGCCATATCTCTCTGTGTACATTAATGGGATAAATGTGTAAAAGCACTGTCCAAGTAATTAAGTTACCTTTTCAAAGGACGTGGATGAGAAGACAACCATTTAACCTGTGGAAGTAGCTACTGATTACAAAGTTTAACTATAGAAGTAGAGGAGCTGAACTACAATCTGTCAAACTTACTGTGCACAGATATAGTCTGAGCCGAGGCTGAGGGAAAGACCCTGGCTTCCAGTTTTTGCTCCACTGCGGTCTCTAGGAAAATAGAAAAGTAAACTTAAATTGCCATGTATTCAACAAGATGTCTAATGAATCAGAATGAATTAGGTTCAGGACACTGGAACAGCCAGGTACCAAGAAAAAGCATTTATATCCATAGGCAGTTCTCTTATAAGAAAGCCTACTTTAGATTGGGAAACCTGGGGTTCTGAAGCAGGTGGAAAAGTCCAGGGCTTGATTCAGGAGACATAACCACATCATTCTCCACTCCCCATGTAAAGCAAGAGATCAAAGGAAGAAACATTCATATCCTCTTTGTCAATATGGTGGTAATAAAAATAAATAATAATAATAATAATAATAATAATAATAATAATAATGCAGCTCCTTTCTATTCTCTCCCACATCTGTCCCTGACACCACTAATTCTCTGTTTACCAATTGCTTGTCCTCTTACAATTCAGGCCCAGCCTTTGTGAAAATACATCTGAATTCAAAACCTAGCTGTAGAGAAACCTATCATGGTTGAAGCATGTGCAATACACATTTTCCCTTCTATGACTCACTAAACAGAGTTTATTATTTTTAACTTTATTTCCAATCTCCAACAATGGTACTCTGCCCATGGATCATTCTAGGTAAGTACAGCTTAAAGAAGCAGAAGAATGTACAGCACAAGGACCTGTAAAGGCTGAATACACACCTTGAAATGTGGCTCTCCCTCTTTTTAACCCTCTTTTCTTAAGATCTTCACAGAGTCACAAAGTCACTCATTTGAATTCTTGCCTTATTCCTTATATGAATCTATAAGTCCTTGGAGAACAGAATTCTCTTCTCCTTGTCTCCCATATTCCATATACAGATCCTTAGACTTAACAGGCTCTTGACAACGGTCGACTTAATTGAAGAAATGCTTTACCCTTTAAAGGATAAAGTCTGTGCTATCCCAGCCTCAAAAGCATTTTAAGTGGTAAACCATTTATCTAAAGCAGTGTTTTTTTTAAATGTTTATATATTTTGAGAAAGAGAGGGAGAGAACACACATGAGCAGGGGTGGGGCAGAGTGTGAGGGAGAGACAGAATCCAAGCAGGCTTTGCACTCTGATGCAGGGCTCATGAACTGTGAGATCATGACCTAAGCTGAAATCAAGAGTCCGACGCTTAACCTACTGAGCTCCCCAGGCAGTGGTAGTTCACCCCTGAATCAGTGATACTTAAACTTAATTATGTATCAGAATCACCTGGAAGACATGTTAAAACAGAGTACTAGGTCATTCCCTTAGACCTAAGTTAGTAGGTCTAAGATGGGGCCTGAGAATTTGTATTTCTAACAAGTTCCCTGGTGAAGCTGATGCTGCTGATTCAGAGACCACACTTGGAGAATAAGTGATTTAAAGTAAAAGTCTTGCAGACTAATTACTCCATCAGTTTCCTGTAAAGACATCAATAATATTTACCCATATCCAGGAAACAAAGACCATACATGAAAGAGGCCCAGAAGACAGATATTGGAAACATCTGAAGCCATGCATCACAGAGAGAAGTGGTCATATATACATCATCACTTTTCAAAACTATGACATAAGAACATCCCTTGACTCACTGAATCTGAATCTCCTGGGGCAAGGCCTAGGAATACTCACTAATCACTAAGAGTTATTCTCAGGCTCATGACTCAGGGACCACACTTTTAAAAGTTCTGCTGTGGGGCGCCTGGGTGGCGCAGTTGGTTAAGCGTCCGACTTCAGTCAGGTCACGATCTCGCGGTCCGTGAGTTCGAGCCCCGCGTCAGGCTCTGGGCTGATGGCTCAGAGCCTGGAGCCTGTTTCCGATTCTGTGTCTCCCTCTCTCTCTGCCCCTCCCCCGTTCATGCTCTGTCTCTCTCTGTCCCAAAAATAAATAAACGTTGAAAAAAAATTAAAAAAAAAAGTTCTGCTGTATATATTCTCAAATAATTATCAAACAGCCAAGGGAAATTATGTATATCATCCTAAGTTACCTTCTTTTCTTGAGTGGCACCTTCTCCTGTGTGACCTAAAATGTCTCTTTTCCAGAGAGTGAAGCAAATCATAAGAGACTATTAACAACCCTAAGCAAACCATAAGAGACTCTTTTTTCTCTTATAGAGAACAAACTGAGACTTGATGGAGGGAGGTGGACAGGGGATAGGTTTAAATGGGTGATGGGTATTAAGAAGGGCCCTTGTGATGAGCGCTGGGTATTATATGTAAGTGATGAATCACTAAATTCTGTACCTGGAACCAATTTTACTATATGTGTTAACTAACTAGAATTTAAATAAAAACTTGAAATAAAAAAAGGTTTAAGTATTTCAAAAAGTCTCTTCTGAGTCTCAGTTTCTTCACTTGACAAATGCAGCTCCACCATGCAGCAAGTTCTAGTTCTGCTCTAGGCTCTGCCATCAAGTAACTTTTTTTCTTTCCCATAAATGTAACTGCTGCAGATAGAACTTAGTGATGTTGATTTTTCAGTTTTTCCAGGTTTATTGAGATATAATTGACATATAACATTGTAAGTTTAAGGTTTACAACATAATGATTTGACATATCTATATATGGTTAAATGATTGGCACAGTAAGCTTAGTTAACACATTTATCACCTGACATAATTACATTTATTTTTTTGGGGGGTGAGAATTTTTAAGATCTACATTCTCAGCAACTTTCAAATATACAATACAGTATTGTTAGGTAGAGTCACCATGCTGTATGTTACATCCTCAGGACTCATTCATTTTATAAATAAAAGTCTGTATCCTTTGACTACCTTTACTCATTTACTCCACATGCCACCTATCCCTGGGCCCTGCAAACCACCAATATGCTCTGTTTCTATGAGTTCAGCTTTTTTTAGATTCCCTATATAAGTGAGATCATACAATATTTGCCTTTCTCTGTGACTGGTTTCATTTAGCATAATGCCCTCAATGTTCAACCTTGTTGTCACAAATGGCAGGATTTCCTTCTTTTTTATAACAAAATAGTATCCTATTGTGTATAAATGTGTATATATATATCACATTTTATTTATCCATTCATCTGTCAACAGACCCTTAGGTTGTTTCCATGTCTTGGTCATTGTAAATAATGCTACAATAAACATGAGGATGCAGCTATCTCTTTGAGATTGTGATTTCATTTCCGTTAGATATATACCCAGGGATGGAATTGCTCGATCAAAAGGTAGTTCTACTTTTAATGTTCTGGGAAACCTCCACACTGTTTTCCATAGTAGCTGTATTAATTTTCATTCCCACTGATAGGAACAAGGATTCCCTTTTCTTCACATGCTCACCAACACTTGTTATATCTTGTTGTTTTGATAATAGCCACTTTAACAGGTGTGAGGTGATATCTCATTGTGATTTTGATTTGCATTTCCCTAATAACTGGTGATGTTGATCACCTTTTATGTGTTTGCTATTCACTTGAATGCCTCCTTTGGAAAAAATGTCAGTTCAGCTCCTTTGCTCATTTTAAATCAGATTATTTGCTTTTATTATATTGAGTTGTAGTTCTTCATATATTTGGGATATCAACTCCTTATCAGATATGTACTTTGCAAATTTTTTTCTAATTCTGTGGTTACTTTTTAATTTTATTAATCATTCTTTGGTTGTACAGAAGCTTTTTAGTTTGATGTACTCCTACTTGTTCACTTTTGCTTTTATTGTTTGTGCCTTAGTGTCAAATCCATGAAATTATTGTCAAGACCAATACAAAGAAGCTTTTTCTTATATTTTCTTCTAGGAGTTTTATGGTTTCAGATTTTACATTTAAGGTTTAATCCATTTTGAGTTATATTTGTGAGTAGTATAAGATATGGGTAAATTTTTATTCATTTACATAGAATTATTGATTTCCCTAATGCTACTTATTGAAGACACTCTCTATTCTCTATTTAGTATTCTTGGTTCCCTTGTCAAATATTAGTTGACCATGTATACATGGGCTTATTTCATTGATATAATTCTGTGCTATTGGTCTATGTGTCTATATTTATGTCAATACATAAATATATTTGATTACATAGATTTTTAATACAGTTTGAGATCAGGAAGTGTGATGTCTCCAGCTTTGCTCTTCTTTCTCAAAGTTTTGCTTCAGTTATTTTGGGTCTTTTATGGTTCCATAATAATTTTAGTTTGTTTTTTTTTTCTGTGAAAAATGGCATTGGAATATTAGTAAAGATTGAATTGAATCTGTAGATGGCTTTGGGTAGTATGGGCATTTTAAGAATATTAATGATTATAATCCATGAACATAGGATACCTTTCCATTTATTTGTGTCTTCGATTTCTTTCATTAGTGTATTATTGTATTAATGTATAGATCTTTCACTTTGTTGGTTAAATTTATTAAGTATTTTACTGTTTTTGATACTATTGTGCATAGGATTATTTTATTTATTCAGATATTTAACTGTTACTGTATAGAAACATAATTGATTTTTCCATGTTGATTTCGTATCCTAACTTTACTGAATTTGTTGATTAGTTTTAACAGTTTTTATGGTGGAGTTTTTAGGGTTTTCTATGCAGAAGATCATATTATCTGTAAACAGAAACAACTTTACTACTTTTTTCCCCAATTTGTATGCCTTCTATTTATTTTTCTTGCCTGACTTCTCTGGCTAGGACTTCCAGTCCTATGTTCAATAGAAGTGGTGAGAGTGGACAACTTGCCTTTTTCCTGACCATAGAGGAAAGTCTTTCAAACTTTCACCATTGAGTATGATGCTATCTGGGCATGTCGCATATGGCTTATATTATATTGAGGTACTCTCTCTACACACAATTTGTTGAGATTTTATCATGAATTGATGTTGAATTTTGTCAGATGCTTTTTTGTGCCTCTATTGCAATGATTATGTTATTTTTATCTTTCATTCTATTGATGTGATTTATTAGATTATTGATTTCCATATGATGAACCATCCTTACATACCAGGAATGAATCCCATTGATCACGGTGTATGATACTTTTAATGTGATGCTGACTTCAGTTTACAAGTATTTGGTTGAGTATTTTTACATCTATATTCATCAATGATATTAATTTAGGTTTATTATCTTTTAGTGTCTTTATCTATCTTTGGTATACAGATAATGCTGGCCTTATAAACAAGTTTGGGAGTGTCCATCCTCTTCAAATTTTTGGAAGAGTTTGACAAATATTGGCATTAATTCTTATTTAAAGTTTTGGTAGAATGAACCAATGAAATTTTCTGGTTTGGGGCTTTTCTTTGTTTGTTTGTTTTGTTTTGTTTTGTTTTTTTGTTTTTCTCTGTAGGTTTCTTATTTTTAAAAAAATCGACTTTATTGTCAAATCGGTTTCCATACAACACCCAGTGCTCATCCCACCAAGTGCCCTCCTCCATGCCCATCACCAACTTTCCCCTCCCCCACCCCCATCACCCTCAGTTTGCTATCAGTCCTCAAGAGTCTCTTATGGTTTGCCTCCCTCCCTCTCTGTAACTTTTTTTCCCCTTCCTCTCCCTCATGGTCTTCTGTGAAGAATTGATGCAATCAAATGGAACAATATCCATATCATAGGAATTCCAGAAGAAGAAAGAGAAAGGTGTGATTGAACAAATCATAGCTGAGAACTTCCCGAATCTGGGGAAGGAAACAGACATCTCTGTAGGTTTCTAGGAATTTTTCCATTTCCTCTAGGATGTACAATTTGTTGGTGTATAATTGTTCATAGTAATCTCTTGTGATCCTTTGTATTTCTGTGATATCAGATATATTGTCTCCTCTCTATAATTTTCTTTATTTAGGGTCTCTATTTTTCTCTTGGTTAGTCTAACTAAAGATTAGTCTATTTTATTTGTATTGTCAAGGGAACAACTCGGTTTATTAATCTTTTTTTAATATGAAATTTATTATTGTCAAATTGGTTTCCATACAACACCCAGTGCTCATCCCAAAAGGTGCCCTCCTCAATATCCATCACCCACCCTCCCATCCCTCCCACCCCCCATCAACCCTCAGTTTGTTCTCAGTTTTTAACAGTCTCTTATGCTTTGACTCTCTCCCACTCTAACCTCTTTTTTTTTTCTTCCCCTCCCTCATGGACTTCTGTTAAGTTTCTCAGGATTAAAATAAGAGTGAAAACACATGGTATCTGTCTTTCTCTGTATGATTTATTTTACTTAGCATAACACTCTCCAGTTCCCTCCACGTTGCTACAAAAGGCCATGTTTCATTCTTTCTCATTGCCACGTAGTATTCCATTGTGTATATAAATGACAATTTCTTTATCCATTCATCAGTTGATGGACATTTAGGCTCTTTCCATAATTTGGCTATTGTTGAGAGTGCTGCTATAAACATTGGGGTACAAGTGCCCCTATGCATCAGTACTCCTGTATCCCTCGGGTAAATTCCTAGCAGTGCTACTGATGGGTCATAGGGTAGGACTATTTTCAATTTTCTGAGGAACCTCCACACTGTTTTCCAGAGTGGTTACACGAGTTTGCATTCCCACCAAAAGTGCAAGAGGGTTCCCGTTTCTCCACATCCTCTCCAGCATCTATAGTCTCCTGATTTGTTCATTTTAGCCACTCTGACTGGCATGAGGTGATATCTGAATGTGGTTTTGATTTGTATTTCCCTGATGAGGAGTGATGTGGAGCATCTTCTCATGTGCCTGCTGGCCATCTGGATGTCTTCTTTACAGAAGTGTCTGTTCATGTTTTCTGCCCATTTCCTCCCTGGATTATTTGTTTTTCAGGTTTGGAGTTTGGTGAGTTCTATATAGATTTTGGATACTAGCCCTTTGTCCAATATGCCATTTGCAAATATCTTTTCCCATTCCATTGGCTGCCTTTTCATTTTGTTGATTGTTTCCTTTGCAGTGCAGAAGCTTTTTATCTTCATGAGGTCCCAATAGTTCATTTTTGCTTTTAATTCCCTTACCTTTGGGGATGTATCAAGTAAGAAATTACTGCAGCTGAGGTCAGAGAGGTTTATTCCTACTTTCTCCTCTAAGGTTTTGATGGTTTTCTGTCTCACATTTAGGTCCTTTATCCATTTTGAGTTTGTTTTGGTGAATGGTGTAAGAGTGGTCTAGTTTCATCCTTCTGCATGTTGCTGTCCAGTTTTCCCAGCACCATTTGTTAAAGGAACTGTCTTTTTTCCATTGGATATTCTTTCCTGCTTTGTCAAATGTTAGCTGGCCATGCTTTTGTGGGTCTAGTTCTGGGGTTTCTATTCTATTCCATTGGTCTATGTGTCTGTTTTTGTGCCAATACCATGCTGTCTTGATGATTACAGCTTTTTAGTTGAGGCTAAAGTCTGGGATTGTGATGCCTCCCACTTTGGTCTTCTTCTTCAACATTACTTTGGCTATTCGGGGCCTTTTGTGGTTCCATATGAATTTTAGGATTGCTTGTTCTAGTTTCGAGAAGAATGCTGGTGCAATTTTGATTGGGATTGCATTGAATGTGTAGATAGCTTTGGGTAGTATTGACATTTTAGCAATGTTAATCTTCCAATCCATGAGTACGGAATGTTTTTCCATTTCTTTGTCTTATTCAATTTCCTTCATAAGCTTTCTATAGTTTTCAGCATGCAGATCTTATACATCTTTGGTTAGGTTTATTCCTAGGTATTTTATGCTTCTTGGTGCAATTGTGAATGGGATCAGTTTCTTTATTTGTCTTTATGTTGCTTCATTATTAGTGTATAAGAATGCAACTGATTTCTGTACATTGATTTTATATCCTGCAACTTTGCTGAATTCATGTATCAGTTCTAGCAGACTTTTGGTGGAGTCTTTCATATTTTCCATATATAATATCATGCCATCTGCAAAAAGTGAAAGCTTAACTTCATCTTTGCCAATTTTGATGCCTTTGATTTCCTTTTGTTGTCTGATTGCTGATACTAGAACTTCCAACACTATGTTAAACAACAGCGGTAAGAGTGGACATCCTTGTGTTCCTGATCTCAGGGAGAAACCTCTCAGTTTTTCCCCATTGAGGATGATATTAGCTGTGGGCTTTTCAAACATGGCTTTTATGATGTTTAAGTATGTTCCTCCTATCCCAACTTTCTCCAGGGTTTTTATTAAGAAAGGATGCTCAATTTTGTCAAATGCTTTTTCTGCATCGATTGACAGGATCATATGGTTCTTTTCTTTTCATTTATTAATGTGATGTATCACATTGATTTGCGAATGTTGAACTAGCCCTGCATCACAAAAATGAATACTACTTGATAATGGTGAATAATTCTTTATATATGCTGTTGAATTCGATTTGCTAGTATCGTATTGAGAATTTTTGCATCCATATTCATCAGGGATATTGGCCTGTAGTTCTCTTTTTTACTGGGTCTTTGTTGGGTTTAGGAATCAAAATAATGCTGGTTTCATTGAATGATTCTAGAAGTTTTCCTTCCTTTTCTATTTTTTGGAATAGCTTGAGAATAATTGGTATTATCTCTGCTTTAAATGTCTGGTAGAATTCTCCTGGGAAGCCATCTGGTCCTGGACTCTTATTTGTTGTGAGATTTTTGATAACTGATTCAATTTCTTCGCTGGTTATGGGTCTGTTCAAGCTTTCTATTTCTTCCTGTTTGAGTTTTGGCAATGTGTGGGTGTTTAAGAATTTGTCCATTTCTTCCAGGTTTTCCAGTTTGTTCGAATATAATATTTCATAGTATTCCCTGATATTTGCTTTTATTTCTGAGGGATTGGCTGTAATAATTCCATTTTCATTCATGATTTTATCTATTTGGGTCATCTACCTTTTCTTTTTGAGAAGCCTAGCTAGAGGCTTATCAATTTTGTTTATTTTTTCAAAAAACCAACTCTTGGTTTCATTGATATGCTCTACTATTTTTTTCAAATTCTATATTGTTTATTTCTGTTCTGATCTTTATTATTTCTCTTCTTCTGCTGGGTTTGGGGTGTCTTTGCTGTTCTGCCTCTATTTCCTTTAGGTGTGCTGTTAGATTTTTGTATTTGGGATTCTTCTTGTTTCTTGCGATAGGCCTGGATTGCAATGTATTTTCCTCTCAGGACTGCCTTTGCTGCATCCCAAAGCGTTTTGATTGTTGTCTTTTCATTGTCATTTGTTTCATATATTTTTTTAGTTTCTTCTCTAATTGCCTGGTTGACCCATTCATTCTTTAGTAGGGTGTTCTTTAACCTCTATGTCTTTGGAGGTTTTCCAAACTTTTTCCTGTGGTTGATTTCAAGTTTCATAGCATTGTGGTCTGAAAGTATGCATGGTATGATCTCAATTCTTGTATACTTATGAAAGGCTGTTTTGTGACCCAGTATGTGATCTATCTTGGAGAATGTTCCATGTGCACTCAAGAAGAAAATATATTCAGTTGCTTTGGGATGCAGAGTTCTAAATATATCTGTCAAGTCCATCTGGTCCAATGTGTCATTCAGGACCCTAGTTTCTTTATTGATCCTGTGTCTAGATGTTCTACCCATTGTTGTTAGTGGAGTATTAAAGTCCCCTGCAATTACCACATTCTTATCAATAAGGTTGCTTATGCTTGTGAGTAATTGTTTTATATATTTTGGGGCTCCCATATTCAGCACATAGACATTTATAATTGTTAGCTCTTCCTGATGGATAGACCCTGTAATTATTATATAATGCCCTTCTTCATCTCTTGTTACAGCCTTTAATTTTTATATTTTTTTTAAATTTTTTTTTCAACGTTTATTTATTTTTGGGACAGAGAGAGACAGAGCATGAACGGGGGAGGGGCAGAGAGAGAGGGAGACACAGAATCGGAAACAGGCTCCAGGCTCTGAGCCATCAGCCCAGAGCCCGACACGGGGCTCGAACTCACGGACCGTGAGATCGTGACCTGGCTGAAGTCGGACACTTAACCGACTGCGCCACCCAGGCGCCCCTACAGCCTTTAATTTAAAGTCTAGTTTGTCTGATATAAGTATGGCTACTCCAGCTGTCTTTTGACTTCCAGGAGCATGATAAATAGTTCTCTATCCCATCACTTTCAATCTGAAGGTGTCCTCAGGTCTAAAATGAGTCTCTTGTAGACAGCAAATAGATGGGTCTTATTTTTTTTATCCATTATGATACCCTATGTCTTTTGGTTGGAGCATTTAGTCCATTTGCATTCAGTGTTATTAGAAAAAGGTGTGGGTTTAGAGTCATTGTGATGTCTGTAGGTTTCATGCTTGTAGTGATGTCTCTGGTGCTTTGTGATCCTTGCAACATTTCTCCCACAGGATCCCCCTTAGGATCTCTTGTAGGGCTGGTTTAGTGGTGATGAATTCCTTCAGTTTTTGTTTGTTTGGGAAGACCTTTATCTCTCCTTCTATTCTGAATGACAGACTTGCTGGATAAAGGATTCTCGGCTGCATAATTTTTCTGTTCATCACATTGAAGATTTCCTGCCATTCCTTTCTGGCCTGTGAAGTTTCAGTAGATAGATCCGTCACAAGTCTTATCAATCTCCCTTTATATGTTAGAGCATGTTTCTTCCTAGCTGCTTTCAGAATTTTCTCTTTATCCTTGTATTTTTCCAATTTCATTATGATATGTCGTGCAGAAGATCGATTCAAGTTATGTCTGAAGGGAGTTCTCTGTGCCTCTTGGATTTCAATGCCTTTTTCCTTCCCCGTATCAGGGAAGTTCTCAGCTATGATTTCTTCAAGTAAGCCTTCCGCACCTTTCCCTCTCTCTTACTCCTATGGATTCCCAATTATGTATATGTTATTACGTTTCGTTGCATCACTTAGTTCTCTAATTCTCCCCTCATACTCCTGGATTTTTTTTATCTCTCTTTGTCTCAGCTTCCTCTTTTTCCATAATTTTCTCTTCTACTTGACCTATTCTCTCTTCTGCCTCTTCAACACGAGCTGTGGTCGCTTCCATTTTATTTTGTAGCTCATTTATAGCATTTTTTAGCTCCTCCTGACTGTGTCTTAGTCCCTTGATCCCTGTAGCAATAGATTCTCTGCTGTCCTCTGTACTTTTTTCAAGCCCAGCGATTAATTTTATGACTAGTATTTTAAATTCATTTTCTGTTATATTGTTTAAATCGTTTTTGATCAGTTCAGTAGCTGTGGCTACTTCCTGCAGTTTCTTTTGAGGAGAATTCTTCCATTTTGTCATTTTCGATAGTCCCTGGAGTGGCACAGAACTGCAGGGCTCTTCCTCTGTGCTGTCTGGAGTAATTTGTGTTGGTGGGCGGGGCCACAGTCAGACTTGATGTCTTCCCCTAGCCCACCGCTGGGGCCACAGTCAGACTGGTGTGTATCTTATCTTCCTGTCTCCCAGGGGCAGGAGTAACTGTGGATTGGTGTGGCCCCTGTATGGGCTACTTGCACACTCCCAGGGTTTTGGTGCTGCTTTGATGGGATCTGGCTATTAGCCGGGGTGGATCCACAAGGTGCACAGGGGCAAGAGCGGCAGACTCAGCTCGCTTTGCCTTTGGTGGTCCACTTCAGGAGGGGCCCTGGGGCACCGGGAGGGAGGCAGACCCTTTAGAGGGATGGATCCACAGAAGCACAGCATTGGGTGTTTGTGGGGTGCAAGCAATTTCCCTGACCGGAACTGGTACCCTTTGGGATTTTGGCTGGGGGATGGGCAAGGGAGATGTTGCTTCCCAGCACCTTTGTTCCCCACCAAGCTCAGCTCTGTCCTCTGGGGCTCAACAGCTCTCCCTTCCGTTGTCCTCTAGCCCTCCCACTGTCTGAGCAGAGCAGTTGACTTATAATATTCCAGATGTTAAGTCCCCCTGGCTGTCAGAACACAGTCTTTCCGGCCCCTCCACTTTTGCAAGCCAGACTCAGGGGCTCTGCCTTGCTGGGTGGGCTGCTCCTCCACCGCCCCGGCTCCCTCCCGCCAGTCCGTGTAGCGCACACTGCCTCTCCGCTCTTCCTACCCTCTTCCGTGGGCCGCTTGTCTACGCTTGGCTCTGGATGTAGAATCCGTTCTGCTAGTCTTCTGGAGGTTTTCCGGGTTATTTAGGCAGATGTGGGTGGAATCTAAGTGATCAGTAGGACGCAGTGAGCCCAGCGTCCTCCTACACCGCCATCTTCCCCTGACCCTCTGTTTTATTAATCTTTTTGTTGTTTTCTTATTCTCTATTTATGCCTAATTTTTATTATTTCCTTCCTTCTGCTAACCT
Organism: Leopardus geoffroyi; assembly: GCF_018350155.1. NCBI lineage: Eukaryota > Metazoa > Chordata > Mammalia > Carnivora > Felidae > Leopardus > Leopardus geoffroyi. Next base: position 83,120,062 of record NC_059343.1, read on the forward strand.
TGGGCTTAGTTTCTTCTTCTTTTTTAGTTCCTTGAGGTGTAAAGTTAGGTTGTTCATTTGAGATTTTTCTTTCTTCTAATGTATGCATTTATCATTATAATCTTTCCTCTTAGAACTGTTTCTTCTGCATCCTGTAAGCTTTGGTATGTTGTGTTTCCATTTTTGTTTGTCTTAAAATAGTTTTTTATTTCATTTTTTTTCATCCCTTGGTTGTTCAGTAATGTGATGGTTAATTTTCATGTATTTGTGAATTTTACAGGTTTACTCCTGTTATACATTTCTACTTTCTTAACATTGTGGTTGCAAAAGTTACCTGATATAACTTCTTTCTTCCTGAATTTGCTGAGACTTTGTTTGTGACCTAACATATGATATAACTTAGAAAATGTTCCATGTGCACTTGAGAAGAATGTATGTTCTGCCGTTGTTGGTGGAATGTTCTATATATGTCTCTTAGGTCCATTTGGTCCATACTGCTGTTTATATTTGCAGTTTCCTTCTTGACTTTCTGTCTGGATGATCTGTCCATTTTTTAAAGTGGGGCATCAAAATTTCTATTATTGTATTGATGTCTATTTCTCCTGTTATTTCTGTTAATATTTGCTTTATATATTTAGGTGCCCAATGTTAGGTTCATAAATGTTTATAATTGCTACATCTTCTTTTTTTAAAGGCTTATTTATTTATTTATTTTGAGAGAGAGAGAGAGAGAGAATCCCAAGCTCTGTGCTGCAGCAAAGAACCTGAAGTGGGGCTCTGATCCCATGAACCATGAGAACATGACCTGAGCTGAGATCAAGAGTCAGATGCTTAACCAACTTAGCCTTCCAGGCACCCCAATTGCTATATCTTCTTGATGAATTGACCCCTTTATCACTATATAATGACCTTCCTTTTCTCTTTTGATCATTTTTAGCTTAAATCTATTTTGTCTTATATATGTATAGCTACTCTTGCTTTCTTTTGGTTACCATTTCCTTGAAATGTATTTTTCCATTCCTTAAGTTGCAGTCTATGTGTGTCCTTAAAGCTAAAGTGAATCTCTTATGGGCCAGCATATCATTAAATCTTGTTTTTTATCCATTCAGCCATACTATGTCTTTTAATTAAAGAGCTTAATCCATTCACATTTAAAGTAATTAATTATAGGTAAGAACTTACTAAGATTTTGTTGTTTCCCAACTGTTTTATAGATCCTTTCTTTATTACGTCCTCTCTTTATTATTTGTGATTTGATGACTTTGTGCAACATTATGCTTTGACACCTTTATCATAATCTTTTATGTACCTATTGCATGCTTTTTCCTTTGTAGTTACCATGAGGTTTTCATAAAATATCTGATATTCATAACACCCTACTTTAAGCTGGTAACAACTTAAATTTGATGGCCAACAGAAACTTTATACTTTTATTTCTTCCCTCCTCACATTTTAGGTTATTGATGCTACAAGGTATGCCTTTATGTACTATATATCTGATACAAATAATTGTAGTTGTGATTACTTTTAATACATTTGTTTTTAATTTTTTTTTTAATTTTAGAGAAAGTGTCAGTGGGTGAGAGGGACAGAGGGAGAGAAGGAGGATCTTAAGTGGTCTCCATGCTCAGTGCAAAGCCTGACGTGAGGCTCAATCCCATGACCCTGGATCATGACCTGAGTTGAAATCAAGAGTTGCATGCTCAACCAACTAAGCCACCCAGGCACCCCTGTTTTTTAACTTGTAAACTATAGTTGTAAGTGAATTGCAAATCACCCTCACAATATTAGAGAATCTAACTTTGAATATATATTTACTATTACCAGTGAGTTTTACCTATTCATATGTTTTATGATGTTAATTCATATCCTTTTATTCCAGCTTGAAAAACATACTTCAACATTTCTTGTAAGGCAGATGTAGTGGTGATAAACTTTCTTGGCTTTTGATTGGGAAAATCTTTATGTCTTCTTCATTTATGAAGGACAGCTTTACGAGGTATAGTATTCTTGGCTGACAGCTTTTTCTTTGAATATTTTGAATATATCATCCCACTCTCTCCTGGCCTACAAACCTTCTGTTGAGAAATCTGCACACACATAGGGCTGACACATACATGATGAATTCCTTTTCTCTTGCTTTTAATAAGATTCTCTCTTTGTCTTTGACTTTGATGAGTGAATTATAATGTGTCTTGGTGTAACCCTGTACAGGTTCAACCTATTTGGGGTCTTTTGGGCCTCATGAATCTGAACATTCATTTCTATTCCCAAGTTTGGGAAGTTTTGAGCCATTACTGCTTTACATAGACTTTCTGTGTTTTCATTTTATTTTCTCCTTTTGAGAATCCCATGATGCATGCATTGTTCCCTTTGATAGTGTTTCATAAGGCCCATAGGCATCTTCATTTTTTTTTTTCATTCTTTTTTCTTTATGCTTCTCTGACTGGATTTCAAATGATATCTTCTAGCTCACGGATTCTTTTCTTCTGCTTGATCAAGTGTGCTGTTGAAGTTATCTACTGAATTCTTCAGTCATTGTATTCTTTAGCTTTAGAAATTCTGTTGGCTTTTGGGGGGGTATTTTTTTTTGAACTTCTCATTGTGTTAATGCATTGTTTTTCTTATGTCATTTTGTCTGTGTGTTCTTGTAGGTCACTAAACTTTTTAAAAGGATTATTCTGAACTGTCAGACAGTTCGTAGTTGTTTCTTTAGGGTCAGTTATTCAAGTGTTATTAGTTTCCCTTTGTGGTAGTATGTATACATAATTCTCTGTGATTCTTAATTCCTTGCATTGGTATCAGCACAACTGGGTAAGCTATCTCCTCTTCCAGACTTTACAGATTCACTTTGTCAGAGAAAGACCTTCACCAGTCAGCTCAGTTTGGGGTATTGGTAAGTCAGCTGGTAACATCAGTTGGAGAATGCCATCAAAAATATGTGACCACCAATTAACCCATAAGCTGGATCCAGGCATTTGGAGGCTCCCCACCTCCTTCTGTCCTTAGAATGTAGGCTCATACTGCTTTTCCCACTCTCAGAGGCTACTCCATGGACATAGTCTTGAGATAGTGATATGGTGTTGAGAACACCCACATTATGTATGTGACTGAACCCAGTTAGGGCTTCTTTATAAACTTTTGAGATTTTGCAGGTAAGTGTAGGGATCTCTTTGTCTTACTGACACCCCAAACAAGCCGCATATGTAAGTTCCCTTTGCATATTAAAATTTAACCTACTAACCTGGAGTGGCCTTCCTTTTTCTTCAGTCTCTCTCTATCCTATGTGTCTGGGTGCTGCTTACAAATTACACAAGGGAAAGTCCTTGGAAGGGTTATAAACAACAGCATTCATAGGTGAGAGAACCTTGTTCTCACGGTCTCTTGTCCCATGCTCTGAGGCCAGGGGGCTGACATTGGCTGGCCTCCACATTTGGGTGGGCTTACAGGCTGGGTTCCAGATGTAACTAATTCCACTGGATGGGCTTCCTGGTATATAACTTATGTCCAAAGGATATGAGAATTGCCATCAAGAAAACACTTAGAGGTAAGGGAGGAGGCACACAACAGTGGACTTCAAATACTGGAGCAGGGATTAACTATGCTGTGTGAGTTTCCAGTCTGCAGTCCTAGGACTATTGGATACAAGTTACAGGAAGGCAGATTTGGACACAGTATAAGCAGCAGGTCACTGCAAGGGGCTGAGTAACTCTGTTGGACAGTTGCTTCAGGCAAGAGGTAAGGTGTTGGTGACCAACATGGTTACTTCCAAGTCTCAAATCCTGTGGCTACACTAAGCACTGTGATTGCATTACTTCACTGACACCTGATCAGAGTTGTCCCACCTACTCTTTTGCTTATGGAAGTTTATGGTCTGGCAAAGAAAACAGTTTCCACTTCCTGTGGTTATTTAAATATGTAAGCCATTAGAAAGGGGGTGGTAACACGAGGTTTCAAATACATATAAACAGTATAATATTTTTTGTAGGAAATGACATGTGTATTAGTAGACCACAGCCTGGATGATTATACACCCAAATGCTAACAATTGTAATTGATGGGATGATAAGGATTGATTTTTACAAATCAAAAGTTGATAAAAGTATTATTTAAGAGCAGGGAATGGAATACTCTCATTTATATGTATTCCTTGTGCTCACCATGAACACCAAAAGTAATTGGTTCATAAAACAGTGAATTCTGTTCTGGACAAGAATGAAACCAGAGATTCAGTGCTGCAGATCATTAGCAGGTATTAGACATCTGAGTTTATGTTCAATAGATGTGATGTGCTTAGAACAATGTGTCCTAGAAAGTGCCTCCTTCCCCTTTCCCCCATCCAACCCCAGCCTTGAGTGTCTCCTATCAAGCTGAAAGCACATTCCAGAAAGCAAGAGAGCCCAGTTTAAACATCTCAGCCCTATTCACTTTAGAAGTTCACTTCAGACCCTGTGTTGTCATTTTCTCACTTCCTACATAAGAAGGCTAGTCCACATTACCTCCTCTCCCAAGGTTCTCATGGGAGAATCATGATTCTAACTCTTGGAAAAGCATATAGCATTCCCAACTCAGAATCCACTGGACCCGGACAAAGGAGAGCCTTATCCCTCTGACCAATCTCCCAAAGTGGCTTTTCTTAAACTATTTTGTTTGGCTGTAAAGAGTACCTTTGTTGTACTTTCATTACTTAGAAGACCACCAAGAATGGACCACCGGAGTCTCAACACAATGATTATATTTATTATTTTATCGCTACATTAGAAATGAAAATAAACTGAGAAGGTGCAAATGTATGCCACTTCATGAATATTATGGAACAACAAATACAGCCACTATAGAAAGTTAAAAGTGGTTTAACCTTTGGGGGTGCAAGGACTACACACAGAAATGTCATCAATGGTAAGATTATTAACAGCATCTGCCAACTGGAATGTATGTACCAATGGAAAGTTTAAAAAAAGGGAACACTGGCTTCCCCTGACCTCTTGGCTAGGGGATATGGATGGGAAGACATCAGAAGATGCCTAAAATAGCTACAAACACATAAGTTTACAAAAAACAAGCCCCAAACTAAGACGCTAAAGCAATGTTGAAATTTTCTGTTGGGAGGAGATCCACATTTTATGATGTTTGAACACACTCTTTCTCTTGTTGGATAGCTAGGGGAAAAAACAAACACAAAAAATCATTAAGAAGGTATATTTCTAGAAGTTCAGTTTTCTTCCAAGAGTTCTTTGCCAAGTTACTGAAGGCTGCCATATCTGCTTTAAATTTAGAAGGCCAAGGCACTAACCACAAATCCCCATTCTAGTGTGTGTGTATATGTGTATGTGAGTGTGTGTGTTGTGCATGCATGAATGTTAACCACCTGAACATTCATTAGAATTTACATCAACTGTTTTTTTTTTTCATTTGAGAGGGAGATTTATGCCGTTGCCATTTTTTCCATAGATTATTCTGAGACTAAAGAAGTGAAGCATTTTCCTCAGGTTTAACTATCACTATGTAATTAGGAAGTTATACCCTTTAGACAATTATGACTAACTGTGAAACTCAAGTAACACTGACATGGCAAAAAATGTCCCTCAATTTTGTGAATATGTTTGGAGTTTCTCTATCAAGCTAAAATTCCCAAGGGCAAACCTGATCCCTTGAGTCTGGGAGCCTTGAGTGCACCCAAGATCTAAACTTGTTCTCTGCCTTATTTTGTCATCAGGTAGAGAAAGCCAACACTGCAGTTTGTGTGGTTTTCTAGGAATGAAATTACAGGCCAAAATGGCTAGATGCAGAAAATACCTAATAACCATTAAGTAGACAAAACAAAGATTTTTCTAGTACTAAGTCTAACATTCCAAGATTGGTTGTAAAGATATTTTTAGTAATTTTCAACAAGAAATTAGTTTTTTATTCCCCCATTACTTCTTGGGTCTATCATGTGAGAACCATTTGTATAATTCAAGTAAGAAGACAACTATTTGGTATTTTTAACTGTTGCATTAAATACAGTGGTACTATAATTATTTCTTAGTGGCAAAATTTACTAGAAGAGTTTATTTACTGAGCCTATCAATGTTCACCATTGTTTTTCTCCATTAGAAACCCCCAGCCCCATCCATGACTTACTTTCCTTTGAAGGGAGAGTATTTTTTTCTTTAGTGTTAGTTTTCTTCAGTTTTGACCAAACTTCTCCACTTCAGACAAGTCTGGCTTATTACTCATCTTGACTAAAAGAAAAACTAAAAAAAAAAATTACATTAAAATACACAGAGCTATTGTCATACTAAGGAATCAGAGCCAAAAATTCTCATATTTAATATCAATGTGTATTTTACCGGCTGATTTTCAAGACAACAACACACATCTTAGAAAAGCCATGTTTTTATTAGAATACTCTAAATTGCACATCACTGCCCCATTTGTGTTAGGTAGTAAAAGCCATTAAATCAGGATGCAATAGAAACCAAGATGCTCTAAAATCCAGAGTCAAAATGTCTAATTCTTTTCGATTACAGCTGGGGTCAAATGGAGGTGACAGAAGCACCTCCATATAGAGTTAAAAGAAAAATAAGGACTGTGTTTAACCAGCTAATGATTTTGTGACTGGAGATAGCAGTAATTTGAGCAACTTCACTTTGCATTCAATTAATTTTGGGGGGCATTTTTCTTGGGGAGTAGGAATAAGCACACATAAAGGGTTGGCATAAATTGTACTAGTTTCTTTCCATTTTATCTGCCCAGAGATAGATTAAGGAGTCACAACAAGAGAGGGAGGGGATTTAATCCAGTCATAACTAATTACATGTCTCATAATAACTCCTTATGGCACAGGTTTGTAAATGCTGTAAGAAGGCACAGCTGATTAGGATCATACCAAGGCCTTCAGCAGAATGGGGTAAACAAATAGAATTGATTTTTCTTTCACCATGTTTTCTCTGCAAAGGGAGAGGTTAGGAGATGAGATGCCCTGTGACCATTCTGGTTTTGTATGGGAAGAGATAACAGGAGACCCCAGCGACCTGAAAACAGAGCTCTCAAGCATGTAACTGGCCCCACCCTGGTGGGGTAAGGCACGTCTAGTGTCCAGAGTAGAATGGAGAGGCCCCCAAGCAGCAAGAAGTCCTGAATATGCCTCCCTTCCGTCGACGTTACCCTAAAACCCTCCTTTGACGAGTGGTCAGACGCCAATCTCCAGAGGTAGGAAAACAGGGGCTAACAAATCATTAAGGGCTGGGCGCGTGGGGCATTTTGTCAGGAAAAGTTTTCTTACATTTTAAAATAACTATCATCCTTGTCAGGCGCGCAGCCTACCTTTTGGCCACAGGAGGGGAGAGCGCGAAGGGCCAGCCCCACATGGCCCATTCCAGGGAGCCCCCAAACTCCTCCTCCTCTCGGGCTCGGCCTGCAGCCACAGCGGACCCGCCCCTCTCCCCTCCTGTGGCCTTGCAGCCATAGCGGTCGCCCCCTCGGGCCTTCCAAGGACCTACCTGGGAAGGACTTGGCAACGCGCAGAAGGCGGCGCCACAGAAGACAAAGGCGCGGACTCGCCAGGAGGCTAAGTTACAAAACGCCAGCTCCAACCTGGCCCCTCCAGTTACCGAAAGACCGACACCTCCCGCCACGCAGCTGCTGCACCCTCCTGTCCCCATAGTCTTCTGGCTCCGGGGGGGCCACACGTCCTCACCTAAAGGCTTGAAAACCGGTGAAAGACCTACAGCTAGACCAACGCCTCTCCGCACTCAGTACCAGGTTAATGTTCCTGCGCGGAACCCTGAAATTATAAATCACGGAGCCGATCCCGCCCCAGACCTTTCTGATTGGCTGAGGGATCCCAGGCCCTCCTCTTCGCCCTTCCCCCCATTTTCCTCTTTCAGCAAAGTGGCTGTCCCCCACTGTCTCCTCTCTACTTTGAACCTCGGCTCTGCAACACTGTCTTGGTGACGTTATACCCAAGCTGCCTCGCCAGACCCCGTCCGGCCTTCTCCGATTCCGCGAGGAATAGCCTGCCTGCCTCTTCCGCCTCTCCTACTATGTTCTTGCTGAAGATTTCACTTTCCTTCCTTCCAAGTTTATTCACCCCTCCAAGATAATTGGGGCCTCTATAGTAAGCAGACACTTATTGTCCAGTTGGCTTTCAACGTCTGGAACTGGGAGATCCAAGCTGAAGGAGCTGTAATTAGGCTCTCTGGGCTTTATATAGCCAGCCATAAAGCCTAAGTACACTGTGATAACCAAACAATGGTTTGGAAGCAATGCTCAGTTGTGTCTGTTCTAATCCTTGGCTAGGCCTTGGAGGAGGGGAGCTCATTGAGAGGGTGGGCAGTTCAGAGTCATTCACCCCCATAGCTGGACATTTCTGTGACAGAGATGCTCTCCTATGTAAAAGTCACATTTTCAGTTTTTTCAGCCACTGAACATAGTAGTAATCAGTTTAGGGTAATCAGAGGAGAATCCAACTATGGCTATTCATCTTTATCTCCCCAATCCATAGCACTCTTTTGGCCCAACAGGAGACACTAGATAAATAATGGTCTAGAGATTGCAGTAATACAGCCATGATAGAGCAGAAATTTTGTACAGCAGCACCACCCAGTGTCCATGATGGGGGATAAAAGTGAGAATCCAGTATTAATTTAAAGGACTAACTGTTCAAAGTCATTTTCTTGAAACTCCTCCAGAATCTTAGAGCATTAAGGTAATATGGAGATAGGACTATGTCATTAGCTTGCATCCCATATTTTCCATATGTCTCATGTGTGGTGGTAGAGATCTACATAGATCAGCACCCACTTTATCCACAAGGATTTTTCAAGCCCTCCCCACCTCTCTCCATTCGTTTTGTTTTCTATGCTTTTGCAGGACTTCATGTTAGTTTGAGAGTTTTGTAGCACTTCATGTTAATTTGAGAGATTTGTATGTTTGCTGGAGAAATCTTTAAAGCAGAAAGCCATCCTCATTCAACAAATAATATTTATTGAGTACCTACAATGTCGCAGGCATTAAATATAATAAGCACCAGTGTTTCCACAACTCAGAGTTGAATGTTTTTAACATTTGTGTATATTTACTGTCACCCCTCAACTCCCTCATTTTAACCTCCATAAAGCTATGACCACATCCCTTCTCTAGTTCACTTCTCACACCCCTTCCCTACTCCTAAAACATAATGCACTCTCAGTAATTCCCCCATATCCTCAACTTCTTCTCTCAATGTGTCCTTATTGTCTTCCCCTAACAGAAACAAGGCTCTCCACCTGAGGATCCTTTGTCCCCTGAAGCCCACTCAAGCCCATTCAAGAGTAGTATATGACTTTTTTCTCCCACCACCATTGTACCACAGAGCTTGAAGTTTGAGTAAATGTCTTTCTTGCTTCTCATTATTGCCTTTAGACAATTCCTTTCCCACATCCTTGAAAACTGTCAGCTGTTGGCAGCTTGTCACCAAAACTAGCCTTTATTTTTGTCATCTACCAAATTTCATTTTCCCATCTCTCTTTATTTCTTGAAGATTTTAACCTGGAGCACAGTCACTCTCAATGAAATAGTACTGTATTAATTCCTGGTGAGTTCAAGAGCAACCATTCTGACACACTGACTTCTTCAGTTCCTTGAACATTTCTCCTTCATGACATTGTCTTTGACCCCACCTCAGGTACTCACTTGCATGTCCACACCCTAGGGTTTATTATAGCAATTTTAACAACCCCTCCATAATCTCAATTTCAAAAATCCCTCTTTCTATAACCGCCTCTCTTTTCAGCCCACTCAGAACCTCACCTTCTCTCAACCTCACCAAAATCTCCAACCCATTGATCTTACCAGATTCCATCATCTTTTGTTTCCTTATTTTTTTTCTCTCTTCTCCTTCTCCAGCTCAAATGTTATGTTCAGTCTTCATTAGCACTTGTTTACATATACCCCATATTCTCCTGCCCCTCTCTCACTTTGTATTATTTTCCTGGAAAAATCATAACCCTGGCTAAACTTCAAAGAGCCTGAACTCACACAGCTAAACCTGGCTCGAGGAAAATGCACAACCACATGACCAATTTCAGCTTAAATTCATGATTATGAGTTCAATGGTGAATCTCAATCTGGCCCTAATGCTGCCAGTCAATCACTCAATGGGCCTCCTGTCCCTTAACTTTCCAACTTTTCTAAATTATTAATTCATGCCTTCTCTTTCCTCAAACTCCCAACACCATTTCCCCAAGCCAAATTTTCTGTTACTTTATATTTTACTAGAAAATTGTAGCTATCAAAAGAGAACTTTCACAGACTTCTACCACCATATAATTTTGTCTACCCACAACTACATCTGTATACATAGCCGTCTTGTTAATACCTTTATTAGAGTTCTCCAGAGAAACAGAACCAATATGATAGATAGATAGATAGATAGATATGTAGAAGATTCATTATGAGGGATAGACTCATAGACTCATAATTATGAAGGCTGAGAAGTCCCACAATATACTAAATGCAAGCTGGAGGCCCAGGAGAGCCAGTGAGTCAGTCAGTCCAAGCCTGAAAGCCCAAGAACCCAGGACCTGGGGTGTGGTGATAGGTGGCAGGGGACAGACAATGGTATATGTTCCCGTCCAAGTCCAGTCCAAAGGCCTGAGAACAGAGTGACAATGCCAAGGGCAATAGAAGAATGTCTCAGCTTGAGCAGAGAGAGTAAATTTGACCCCTGTCTGCATTTTTTTTCTATTTGAGTCCTCAACAGATTGGATGACACCCACTCACATCAGAGAGGGCAATTATTTTTACTCAGTCTATTAATTAAAATTCTAATCTCTCCTGGAAACACCCTTGAAGACACACCCAGAAATAATATTTTAACAGTTATCTGGGCATCCCTAAGCCCAGTCACATTCACATATAAAATTAACCATCACATAAATTGTCATATATAAATTAGCCAAAACACTCTTTGACAGGAGTTAAATAGGAAAGGATATGCTTGAAAGGATGCCAAAAATGTCTAGGAACTTTAAAATGTGCTAGCATAGATCAAATGCTGTTAAATTTTAAATGCTTTTTAGAAATAAAAGAATAAAACAGGGGCACCTGGGTGGCTCAGTTAGTTATGCTTCCAACTCAGCTTCGGCTCAGGTCATAATTTTATGGTTAATGGGTTCAAGCCTCGCATGAGGCTCTGCACTGAGAAAGTGTGGAGACTCCTTAGGATTCTCTCTCTACCTCTTTCTGCTCCTCCACTACTTGTGTGCATGTGTGCACTCTTTCTCAAAATAAAAACATAAAAACTTAAAAAATAGAAATAAGAAAATAAAAGGGTTGTGTCCTAAAATCGACTAAAGACATTTATGTAATATTTAGATTGTCAAAATATAAAAAGAAAACTAAAAAAGATATTTTAAATTCTCAGAACGAATTAAACTAACCTACCATAAATAAAATAAATTTTGGTAAAATGGGTTTTAGATAACTTTGTCATTAAATAAATTAATAAGGAAATAAGCCAATATACTCCCCCATATGGTATAAAGTAAGTCAAATATTTAAAAGACTGGAGAAAGAATATCATTTCAAAAAGACTGTAAAGGTCTGTAGCACATATTATCCTATGAAGTATTAAGCCAAAGACTCCTAAGTGACTGTATAAGTCAGGGTTCTCCAGAGAAACAGAACCAGTAAGATATATTTCTTTCAAAGAATTTTATTTCAAGAAATTTATTTCAAGGAATTGGCTATGGCATATCTGAAATCCACAGAGGAAACCAAAAGGCTCATGCAGGAGTTAGTGCTACAGCCTTGCAACAGAATTTCTTCTTCCTCTGGGAAACCTCACTTTTTGCCCTTAAGAACTTTCAGTAGATTGGATGAGGCCTACTCACAGTGTTAGGGATAATCTTTATTTAGAGTCAACTGATTTCAGATGTTAACTACATCCACAAATACCTCCACATCAATGCCTAGACTGATGTTTAATTAAATAACTAAGTACTATGGCCTAGCCAAATTGAGACATCACAGTAACTAAAACACCTTCATCAAGAACTGTCTCTGGAAGACCAATTAAATTCCTTCTGAACTTCTACTTTTAATAATCTTATGTCTGCTCCAGTGATTTTTCCAGACATAATGCCACACACCATTTTTCAATTCAATAAATATTATTGAATTTCTATGATGTGGTAGGTACTATTGGAGTGTCTGTCCCTAAGTAGCTCCATAAATTTGAGGTTTCACAGGCAGTGAGTTTATTTGCTCTATCATTACCATTCTTTATTACCTTAAAGGAAATGTGTCAGCATTAAAAGAATGAATCTGAATAGACTATTGAAGAAGTTTCACCAATAAGATTTGATAGATTTCTTATCTCTCAATATATCTCTTCAAGTTCAGCATTAAGAGTCCCTTCACAGTCTCAAAGTTTCTGTTACTGTGTTGATTGTAAACTTTTTTAAATATGAAATTTATTGTCAAATTGGTTTCCATACAACACCCAGTGCTCATCCCAACAGGTGCCCTCCTCAATACCCATCACGCACCCTCCCCTCCCTCCCACTCCCCATCAACCCTCAGTTTGTTCTCAGTTTTTAGGAGTCTCTTATGCTTTGGCTCTCTCCCACTCTAACCTCTTTTTTTCTTCCTTCCCCTCCCCCAAGGTTTTCTGTTAAGTTTCTCAGGATCCACCTAAGAGTGGAAACATATGGTATCTGTCTTTCTCTCTATGACTTATGTCATTAAGCATAATACTCTGCAGTTCCATCCACGTTGCTACAAAAGGCAATATTTCATTCTTTCTCATTGACATGTAGTATTCCATTGTGTATATAAACCACAACTTCTTTATCCATTCATCAACTGATGGACATTTAGGCTCTTTCCATAGTTTGGCTATTGTTGAAAGCAGCTGCTATAAACATTGGGGTACAAGTGCCCCTATGCAACAGCACTCCTGTATCCCTTGGGTAAATTCCTAGCAGTGCTATTTCTGGGTCATAGGGGAGATCTAGTTTTAATTTTTTGAGGAACCTCCACACTGATTTCCAGAGCAGCTGCACCAGTTTGCATTCACACCAACAGTGCAAGAAATTTCCCATTCCTCCACATCCTTGCCAGCATCTATAGTCTCCTGATTTGTTCATTTTAGCCACTCTGACTAGCGTGAGGTGACATCTGAGTGTGGTTTTGATTTGTATTTCCCTAATGAGGAGTGACGTTGAGCATCTTTTCATGTGCCTGTTGGCCAGCTTGATGTCCTCTTTAGAAAAGTGTCTATTCATTTTTTCTGCCTATTTCTTCACTGGATTATTTGTTTTTTGGGTGTGGACTTTGGTGAGCTCTTTATAGATTTTGGATACTAGCCCTTTGCCCGATATGTCATTTGCAAATATCTTTTCCCATTCTGTCGGTTGCCTTTTAGTTTTGTTGATTGTTTCCTTTGCAGTGCAGAAGCTTTTTATCTTCATGAGGTCCCAATAGTTTATTTCTGCTTTTAATTCCCTTGCCTTCAGAGATGTGTCAAGTAAGAAATTCCTGCAGCTGAGGTCAGAGAGGTTGTTTCCTGCTTTCTCCTCTAGGGTTTTGATGGTTTCCTGTCTCACATTCAGGTCGTTTATCCATTTTGAGTTTATTTTTGTGAATGCTGTAAGAAAGTGGTCTAGTTTCATCCTTCTGCATGTTGCTGTCCAGTTCTCCCAGCACCATTTGTTAAAGAGACTGTCTTCTTTCCATTGGATATTCTTTCCTGCTTTGTCAAAGATTAGTTGGCCATACTTTTGTGGGTGTAGTTCTGGGGTTTCTATTCTATTCCATTGGTCTATGTGTCTGTTTTTGTGCCAATACCATGCTGACTTGATGATTAAAGCTTTGTAGTAGAGGCTAAATTCTAGGATTGTGATGCCTCCAGTTTTGGTTTTCTTCTTCAATATTACTTTGGCTATTCAGAGTCTTTTGTGGTTCCATATGAATTTTAGGATTGCTTGTTCTAGCTTCGAGAAGAATGCTGGTGCAATTTGATTAGGATTGAATTGAATGTGTAGATTGCTTTGGGTAGTGTTGACATTTTAACAATATTTATTCTTCCAATCCATGAGCACGGAATGTTTTTTCCATTTCTTTGTATCTTCTTCAATTTCCTTCATAAATTTTCTATAGTTTTTGGCATACAGATCTTATACATCTTTGGTTAGGTTTATTCCTGGGTATTTTATGCTTCTTGGTGCAATTGTGAATGGGATCAGTTTCTTTATTTGTCTTTCTCTTGCTTCATTGTTAGTGTATAAGGATGCAACTGATTTCTGTACATTGATTTTGTATCCTGCAACTTTGCTGAATTCATGTATCAGTTCTAGCAGACTTTTGGTGGAGTCTATCGGATTTTCCATGCATAATATCATGTCATCTGCAAAAAGTGACAGCTTGACTTCATCTTTGCCAATTTTGATGCCTTTGATTTCCTTTTGTTGTCTGATTGCTGATGCTAGAACTTCCAACCCTATGTTAAACAACAGCAGTGAGAGTGGACATCCTTGTCGTGTTCCTGATCTTAGGGGGAACGCTCTCAGTTTTTCCATATTGAGGATGATATTAGCTGTGGGCTTTTCATAAATGGCCTTCATGATGTTTAAGTATGTTCCTTCTATTCTGAATTTCTCGAGGGTTTTTACTAAGAAAGGATGCTGAATTTTGTCAAATGTTTTTTCTGCATCAATTGACAGGATCATATGGTTCTTCTCTTTTCTTTTATTACTGTGATGTATCACATTGATTGATTTGCGAATGTTGAACCAGCCCTGCAGCCCAGGAATGAATCCCACTTGATCATGCTGAATAGTTTTTTTTTTTGTATGCTGTTGAATTCTATTTGCTAGTATGTTGTTGAGGATTTTTGCATCCATATTCATCAAGGTTATTGGCCTGTATTTTTGCTGGGTCTCTGTTTTGGGAATCAAAGTAATGCTGGCTTCATAGAATGAGTCTGAAAGTTTCCCTTCCCTTTCTATTATTTGGAATAGCTTGAGAAGGATAGTTATTATCTCTGCTTTAAATTTTTGGTATAATTCCCCAGGGAAGCCATCTGGTCCGACTCTTATTTGTTGGGAGATTTTTGATAACTGATTCAATTTCTCACTGGTTATGGGTCTGTTCAACTTTTCTCTTTCTTCCTGTTTGAGTTTTGGAAGTGTGTGGGTGCTTAGGAATTTGTCCATTTCTTCCAGGTAGTCCAGTTTGTTGGCATATAATTTTTCACAGTATTCCCTGGTAATTGCTTGTAAATCTGAGGGATTGGTTGTAATAATTCCATTTTCATTCACCATTTTATCTATTTGGGTCCTCTCCCTTTTCTTTTTGAGAAGCCTGGCCAGAGGCTTATCAATTTTGTTTATTTTTCAAAAAAACAACTTTTGCTTTCATTGATCTGCTACACAGGCTTGTTTGGTTTTTTTTTTTTTTTTTTTTTTAGATTCTATATTGTTTATTTCTGCTCTGATCTTTATTATTTCTCTTCTTCTGCTGGGTTTGGGTTGTCTTTGCTGTTCTTCCTCTATTTCCTTTAGGTGTGCTGTTAGATTTTTGCATGTGGGATTTTTCTTGTTTCTTGAGATAGGCCTGCATTGCAATGTATTTTCCTCTCAGGACTGCCTTCGCTGCATCCCAAAGCATTTGGATTGTTGTCTTTTCATTGTCATTTGTTTCCATGTATTTTTAAATTTCTTCCTAATTGCCTGGTTGACCCATTCATTCTTTAGTAGGGTGTTCTTTAACATCCATGCTTTTGGAGGTTTTCCAGACTTTTTCCTGTGGTTGATTTCAAGTTTCATAGCATTATGATCTGAAAGTGTGCATGGTATGATCTCAATTCTTTTATACTTATGAAGGACTGTTTTGTAACCGAGTATGTAATCAATCTTGGAGAGTGTTCCATGTGCACTTGAGAGGAAAGTCTATTCTGTTGCTTTGGGATGCAGAGTTCTAAATATATCTGTCAAGTCCATCTGATCCAATGTATCATTCAGGGCCCTTGTTTCTTCATTGATTCTGTGTCTAAATTATCTATCCATTGTTGTAAGTGGGGGTATTAACGTCCCCTGCAATTACCACATTCTTATCAATAAGGTTGCTTATGTTTGTGAGTAATTATTTTATATATTTGGGGGCTCCCGTATTCAGCACATAGACATTTATAATTGTTAGCTCTTCCTGATGGATAGACCCTGTAATTATTATATAATGCCCTTCTTCATCTCTTGTTATAGCCTTTAACTTTTTTATAGCCTTTAATTTGAAGTCTAGTTTGTCTGCTATAAGTATGGCTACTCCAGGTTTCTTGTGACTTCCAGGAGCATGATAGATAGTTTTCCATCCCCTCACCTTCAATCTGAAGGTGTCTTCAGGTCTAAAATGAATGTCTTGTAGACAGCAAATAGATGGGTCTTGTTTTTTTTTTTTTTATCCATTCTGATACCCTATGTCTTTTGGTTGGAGCATTTAGTCCATTTACATTCAGTGTTATTATATAAAGGTGTGGGTTTAGAATCATTGTGATGTCTGTAGGTTTCATGCTTGTAGTGATGTCTCTGGTGCTTTGTGATCCTTGCAACATTTCTCCCACAGGATCCCCCTTAGGATATCTTGTAGGGCTGGTTTAGTGGTGATGAATTCCTTCAGTTTTTGTTTGTTTGGGAAGACCTTTATCTCTCCTTCTATTCTGAATGACAGACTTGCTGGATAAAGGATTCTCGGCTGCATAATTTTTCTGTTCATCGCATTGAAGATTTCCTGCCGTTCCTTTCTGGCCTGCCAAGTTACAGTAGGTAGGTCTGCTACTACTCTTATGTATTTACCTTTTTAAATTAGGGCCTGTTCATCCCTAGCTGCTTTCAGAATTCTCTCTTTATCCTTGTATTTTTCCAATTTCACTATGATATGTCATGTAGGAGATCGATTCAAGTTATGTTTGAAGGGAGTTCTCTGTGCCTCTTGGATTTCAGTGCCTGTTTTCTTCTCCTGATCAGGGAAGTTCTAAGCTATGATTTGTTCACGTACACCTTCAGCCCCTTTCTCTCTCTTCTTCTGAAATTCCTATGATACAGATATTGTTCTGTTTGCATCACTTAATTCTCTAATTCTCTCCTCATACTCCTGATTTTTTTTTATCTCTCTTTTTCTCAGCTTACTCTTTTTCTATAATTTTATCTTCTAATTCACCTAATATCTCCTCTGCATCTTCAATCTGTGCTGTGGCCACCGCCATTTTATTTTATACCTCATTTATAACATTTTTTAATTCCTCGTGGCTATTTTTCAGTCCCTTGATCTCTGTAGCAATATATTCTCTGCTGTCCTCTATGCTTTTTTCAAGCCCAGCGATTAATTTTATGGCTATTATTCTAAATTCTTGTTCTGTTATATTGTTTAAATCGGTTTTGATCAAGTCGTTGGCTGCTGCTACTTCCTGGAGATTCTTTTGAGAATTCTTCCGTTTCATCATTTTGGTTAGTCCCTGCGGTATCTCCAAAATGCAGGGCACTTCCCCTGTGCTGTCTGGAGAAATTTGTTTTGGTTGGCGGGGCTGCAGTCAGATCCAATGTCTGCCCTTAGCCCACCGCTGGGGCCACAGTCAGACTGGTGTGTACCTTATCTTCCTCTCTCCCAGTGTCAGGACTCACTATAGAGCGGTGTGGCCCCTGTCTGGGCTGCTTGCACACTGCCAGGCTTGTGGTGCTGCTTCGATGGGATCTGGCCAAGGGCATATCAGCAGGGGTGGATCTGCCAGGTGCACAGGGGTGGTAGGGGCAGGCTTAGCTAGCTTTGCCATAGGTGGTCCCTTGTGGGAAAGGCCCTGCAACACAGGTTGGGAGGCAGGCCCATAGGAGGGATGGATCCACAGAAGCACAGCATTGGGCGTTTGCATGGTGCAAGCAAGTTCAGTGACTGGAACTGGTTCTCTTTGGAATTTCTGCTGGGGGATGGGAAAAGGAGATGGTGCTTGCCAGTGTCTTTGTTCCCCTGCCAAGCTCTGCCCTTCTGGGACTCAACAACTCTCCCTCCTGGCATCCTCTCACCCTCCCATCTCCAAGTGCAGAGCTGCTGACTTTTAACATTCCAGATGTTAAGTCCTGCTGGCTGTCAGAACTCACGGAGTCCGGCCCCTCCACTTTTGCAAGCCAGACTTTGGAGGCTCTGCCTTGCCTGGCAGGCTGCCCCTCCACTGCCCCGGCTCCCTCCCGCCAGTCCATGTAGTGCGCACCACGTCTCCACCCTTCCTACCCTTTTCTGTGGGCCTGTTGTCTATGCTTGGCTCTGGAGAATTCATTCTGCTAAACGCCTGGTGGTTTTCTGGGTTATTTACACTTATGTGGGTGGAATATAAGTGATCAGCAGAAGGAGGTGATCCCAGCATCCTCCTATGCCGCCATCTTTTCTCTTCCCTCCCCATAGAGGTTTCTACAGGCTTGGTTTATGGCTCATATATGATATATTCTGGAACGTTACATGGGTTGTCATGTGCAGTGTTCTATGTCAGTTAAGTAACTTTTGCTACGCATTTAAATCTTCTTTATCTGATTTTTTGTCTGTTTATTCTGTAACTCAAGGAAGTGTATTAAAATTTCCTACTGGGACTGGATTTTTCCATTTCTCCTTTTACTTCTGTCATTTTTTACTGTTTATATTTTCTCCATTTACTTCTATCACTTTTTGCTATATATATTTGGGCTCTATATTAAAAGGTGCATGCAAATTTAAAATTGTTTTATTAATATTTTTATTTTCAATTAAACATTCCATCATTTGCAGTCTCCCTTTTTCTCTAGTAAAACTTTTACTTGAGGTGTATTTTATCTCTTATGAATTGTTATACCAGCTTCCAGTCAGTCATTGCTTAAGTGGTATATTTTAGCCATCTTATTTTTTTTTCCAAATTTTCTATATCCTTACATTTTATATATGGCCCTTTTAAGGATCGTTTGATTGAATGAATTTTTTTAATCTAGATTTATGATCTCTGCTTTTTAATTTGAAAGCTTCAGTCCATTTACATGTAATTTAATTTAAGATATAATTTGGTTTAAATTATCTTACTGTTTCCCTTGCATGTATTTTCCTGTTCTAGTTTCCTTTTCCTCTATTTTGTTATGTTTAATATTATTATTATTATTTTAATTATTTAATTTTTACCCATTTAGCTTGGTAGTTAAATATCCTTTTATCATTTTTGTTGTGTTTACCTTTCAGATTACAACATATATTTTTGCTTTATCACAGTTTAATATAAATTAGTTCTTTTGCATTTCATTAGATAACACTAGCACCTTTCAGTATTAAACTCTGTCAATGCACCTCCTGATTTATTGATATGTATTTTAATTATATATAATGTATGTATAATATAATTATTATATAATATATATAAATTATTCAAAGAAATCATCAAATGAGTCAATACTTTTTTAGATTTTCCTCCATATTTTCAACTGTCATTATTCTTCATTCTTCTTGCATTTATATGCCTTCATCTCAGATCATATTTTTTATCCTGAGCATAAACCTTTAGCTTGAGTTGGCTTGTGACAAATTTGCCTAGCTTTTGTTTGCATTAAGGTATTTATTTCTTTAACTTCCATTTTCGAAAGGTAAGTTTTTTATAGACACAAAATTCTAAGTATGGGGTTATTTTATTTCAGCAGTATGAAGTTAGAATTTCACTTTCTTTAAACTATCATTTATTTTCAAAAATTATGTCAATCTTATTTTCACTCTTTTTAAGATAATTTGTTGTTTTTCTTTCCTTTTTAAATATTTTCTCTCTTTGGGGCACCTGGGTGGCTCAGTCAGTTAAGCATTTGACTTTGGCTCAGGTCATGATCTAGTGGTTCATGGGTTTGAGCCTCATGTTGGGCTCTGTACTGACAGCTCAGAGCCTGGACCCTGCTTCGGATTCTATGTGTGTGTCTCTCTCTGCCCCTCTTCTGCTCACACTCTCTCTCACTCTCAAAAATAAATAAACATAAAAAAAATATTTTCTCTCTTTATTTGCGTTTCAACAGCTTTATTATGATGGTCATGGATTCCCTCATACCCCAGTATACTTGGCATATATACTGCTTCTTACATCTGTGACTTGATGTCTTTTGTTACTTTTCAAAATTTCTCAAGCATTCTATCTTGCAATACTATTCTGTACTGTTCTCTCTCCTTTATAGGACTCTAATTAAACATGTTTGATTTATTTTTTTTTCATTTTGTAATCTTTATGTATTTTTGAAAGAGAGAGAGAGAGAACAAATTGGGGAGCAACAGAGAGAGAAGGAGGCACAGGATCTGAATCAGGCTCCAGGCTCCGAGCTGTTAGGACAGAGCCTGATGCAGGACTCAAACTCATGATCCGCAAGTTCAAGACCTGAGCCGAAGTTGGACGCTCAATGGACTAAGCCACCCAAGTGCCCCTAAACATATGTTTGATTTATTTACTGTATCCCCCTTAACTTTGTTCCATCTCTTACTATATCATTCATAATGTTGTTTCTCCATACTTCATTCTGGATAGTTTCTTCACACTCTTCATTTATTTCTCTAACTCTTCCTTCAGTGTGTCTCATATGCTGCTAATACCATGATTATTCTTAATTCCAGGTATTGCTCTTTTGAGTTCTAGAAATTTCATTCATATTTTATATTATCAAATTGTTAGCTAAAATTTTCAATGTTTTAGGGTTTCTTGACAATTATAAGCATGATTTTTTTTAAGTTTATATCTAATAATGCCATTGTCTGGATTTCATGTGGATTATTTTTAATTTCTTTTTTTTTTCACTCCTTGATTTTCAATCATTTTTTATTATCTTTTTTAACCTAGTTATTTAAAATTTTCAGAGAACTGTATGTAATAAATTGTAGATTTATTTCCTTCAGTCATAGAATGAAGTTATCTTTCTTCAGGAAAAAGGTTTTTTGTTTGTTTGTTTGTTTTTCCTGATAAACTGCCAGACAGCAACAAACAACCCCAAATCCCTTTAATCCCATTAGTGGTTGAGATTATTAATCTGGACTTCAGACACTTGGTGGGGGGGCTGGTCTATTTCCAATTTACCCTTACTTGCCTGGCATAGCTTTCAGAGATCCCTAAGCATGAGTGGTTTTCCAGGGTCCCTTCCCTTTGGAAGCCCCACCTTCAACATGTATGTACTTATCCTTATGACTGTAGAAAATCTGGCATGAATTTTCAGCATTTAAGCTGTCTTGTCTCCTTAGGAGTCATCAATTGCTGCTAAAGGAAAAGGAGCCAAACATTAGGATTTTCTTTTTTCCTCTTATCTTTGATCCATAACATCTTACAGCACCATTAGCTCTTTGATGCTTTCAAATAATATTTTATTTTAAATAATTTTTTACAATTATCTAGTTGTTCTTAGTCGGAAGTTTGGTCCAATTTAGCTTATCTGTCATTGGTAGAAGCAAAACTCTAAATTTATTTTTTTTATGCTTAGTTTGGTACAGTCCTTATTATCATTGCTATCTTCTGCACTGTGCTATGTCTGATATATAGAAGATAATGTAACAAGAACAAGAAAACACAAATAATATGCTTCTCATTAAGTTTTCCAGATGGATATGTCTGGCCAGCACAGATCAACAACTCAGATATTTTTCTTAAGTTTTATTATATTACAAGTGCACACCATCATCTTATCCACCCATTTTTTACTGCTCCTGCTTCTGAGGTCCTCAGGTCAGTTCCAGCCTTCAGCCACTCTCATATTTCAATTATTCCACTGACAATAGATTCTGGATCCTCACTCCACTATATCTTCCTGTTTTGTGTGAATATATATATATATATATATATATATGTGTGTGTGTGTGTGTGTGTGCAATGTTATTCCAAGAATCAATTCAAAAAATGTCACAGGGAGGGGCCAAGATGGCAGAGCAGCATGGAAGTTCTCAGCCTCTCTCATCCCTGAAATACAACTAGATCAGCAAGAAACCATTTTGCACACATAGAAAATTGATCTGAGGATTAACGCAACAATCTACGTAACCTGAGCCACAGAACTCAGCAGGTATGTGGCACAGAGAGGTGAACTGGGGGGTGGCACGGAGAGGTGAACTGGGGGTAGAGACGCCATGGAGGGTAGGGAGCTATTTTGTTTGCAGAGAGAGGACAGAGACAGGGGAGAGAGTACAGGAAAAGCACTCCCCCTTAAAGCAGCTGGAGAGAAGGAGAGTAGAAACACCCAGAAGGGTCTGAACAACAAAGGGGAAAAAGGAGAAAGGAGAGGGTTTCAATACCATTAGGACTCTGTAAACAGAGGAGTGCAGAGTCAGAAAATCTGCAGTTTGATACCTGGTGGTGCTCTCATGGGAAGGGCAAATCCCCAGGAGGAGACAGGGAGGTCCAAGGGATCCTCAGGCCACATGGGGGAGGCCTCCTGCTGGGAGGACATTTGGTAGAGGCCATGTGGCCTCCCCATGGGAAAAGGTCCCAGCAGACCCTAGAGAACAGCCATTTATGCTAGTGTTGGAACAAGGACACTAGGGAACCATGAAGCCTGGCACCAGTTGTGTGTTGTGATTTGCCATAGTCCCTGAACCACTGCTGCTACATGATAGCACAAACTTTTTCTGGGGTGGGCTGGCACCTGGACAGTCTCTGGGCCTCTCCAGCAACATGGTTGCATGAGTGTTCCCTTGGGTAAGCCAGCACCCAACACTTGCTTGGCAAGACCCTCCCCCAGAGGGTAAAAGCAGGCCCAAGCTGCAGGGCCTTGAGAAGTGAAGGGTTTGGAAACACAGCCCAATCTTAGATAACATTCAGGACAGAGGTGCCACCTTGCAGGCTGATGCCTTGGTCATGGACAGTGCAGAAGCAGGGAGTGAAATAAGGCCAGAGACAAAGGAGGGGTGCCTAATGGCCAGTAAACGAGAGCACAGATTTCTGATGCAAGAGACTGGGAACATGCATGATGCCATTTTCAACTCTCCCACTCCTGCACATACACACACCTGTGCAAAAAACTGATCCATCCCACTATCCAGCAGGCTGTCATTAAAAATAAAAGAGGAGATAAATAGTTTCTCAGATAAACAATACATAAAGAATTCATAACCACTAAACTGGCTGTGCAAAAATTTTTAAGGGAAACTCTCTGAGGGGAGAAAAGACAAAAACAAACAAAAAAGACCAAAAGCAACAAAGACTAGAAAGGACCAGTAAACATCACCAGAAACTTCAACTCTACAGGAAATACAAAGGCAATAAATTCATATCTTTCAGTACTCTAAATGTCAATGGACTAAATGCTCCAATCAAAAGACACGGGGTAACAGAATGGATAAAAAAAGAAGATCCGGGACTCGGGTAGGAAGACGGCAGCATAGGAGGATGCTGGGCTCAACTCGTCCTGCTGTTCACTTAGATTCCACACACATCTCCATAAATAACCCAGAAAACATCTAGAAGACTAGCAGAACAGACTCTATGGAGCCAAGTGTAGACAAGATGCTCACGGAAGATGACAGGAAGGGTGGAGAGGCAGTGCACGCTATACAGACTAGCACGAGAGAGCCTGGGTGGTGGAGGGGCAGCCCGACGGCAAGGCAGAGCCCCCAAGTCTGGCTTGCAAAAGCAGAAGGGCTGGACTGCATGAGTTCTGACAGACAGCAGGACTTAACATCTGGAATGTTAAAACTCAACAGCTCTGCACTCTGAGAGCGCTGAGGGTGAAAGGACACTGGGAGGGAGATTTGCTGAGCCAGGGAAGACAGAGCTCAGCTCAGAGGGGACAAAGGCACTGGCAAGCGCCATCTCCCTCTCCCATCCCTCAGCTGAAATTCCAAAGGGAACCAATTCCCATCACCGAACTTATTTGCACAGCCCAAACACCCAATGCTGTGCTTCTGTGGATCCATCCCTCCGACAGTCTGCCTCCCTCCTGGTGCACCAGGGCCCCTTCCAAAGCGGACCATTGAAGGCAAAGCAAGCTGAGTCTGCACCTCCGGCCACTGTGCACCTTGTAGATCCACCCTGGCTAATACGCCTGATCCCATCGAAGCAGCGCCAAAACTCTGGCAGTGTGCAAGTAGCCCAGACAGGGGCCACACCACTCCACAGTGAGTCCTGCCCCTGGGAGATGGGAAGATAAGGTACACACTAGTCTGACTGTGGCCCCAGTGGTGGGCTGGGGGAAGACATCAGGTCTGACTGTGGCCCCACCCACCAACGCAAATTACTCCAGACAGCACAGAGGAAGAGCCCTGCAGTTCTGCGCCACTCCAGTGACTATCCAAAATGATGAAATGGAAGAATTATCCTCAAAAGAAACTCCAGGAAGTAGCGACAGCTAATGAACTGATCAAAAATGATATAAGCAATATAACAGAAAATGAATTTAAAATACTAGTCATAAAATTAATCACTAGGCTTGAAAAAAGTATACATGACAGCAAAGAATCAATTGCTACAGAGATTAAGGGACTAAGAAACAGTCAGGAGGAGCTAAAAATGCTATAAATGAGCTGCAAAATAAAATGGAGGCGCTAACAGCTCGGGTTGAAGAGGCAGAGGAGAGAATAGGTCAAGTAGAAGAGAAAATTATGGAAAATTATGGAAGGGCTGAGAAAAAGAGAAATAAAAAAAAATATCCAGGAGTATGAGGGGAGAATTAGAGAGGTAAATGATGTGATGAAATGTAATAATATATGCATAATTGGGATTTCAGAGGAGGAAGAGGGAGAGGAAGGTGCTGAAGGTGTACTTGAAGAAATCGTAGCTGAGATTTCTTTCCTTGATATGGGGAAGGAAAAAGGCATTGAAATCCAAGAGGCACAGAGAACTCCCTTCAGACATAACTTGAATCGACCTTCTGCATGACATATCATAATGAAATTGGAAAAATACAAGGATAAAGAGAAAATTCTGAAAGCAGCTAGGAAGAAACATGCTCTAACATATAAAGGGAGATTGATAAGACTTGTGACGGATCTATCTACTGAAACTTCACAGGCCAGAAAGGAATGGCAGGAAATCTTCAATGTGATGAACAGAAAAATTATGCAGCCGAGAATCCTTTATCCAGCAAGTCTGTCATTCAGAATAGAAGGAGAGATAAAGGTCTTCCCAAACAAACAAAAACTGAAGGAATTCATCACCACTAAACCAGCCCTACAAGAGATCCTAAGGGGGATCCTGTGGGAGAAATGTTGCAAGGATCACAAAGCACCAGAGACATCACTACAAGCATGAAACCTACAGACATCACAATGACTCTAAACCCACACCTTTTTCTAATAACACTGAATGCAAATGGACTAAATGCTCCAACCAAAAGACATAGGGTATCATAATGGATAAAAAAAATAAGACCCATCTATTTGCTGTCTACAAGAGACTCATTTTAGACCTGAGGACACCTTCAGATTGAAAGTGACGGGATAGAGAACTATTTATCATGCTCCTGGAAGTCAAAAGACAGCTGGAGTAGCCATACTTATATCAGACAAACTAGACTTTAAATAAAGGCTGTAACAAGAGATGAAGAAGGGCATTATATAATAATTACAGGGTCTATCCATCAGGAAGAGCTAACAATTATAAATGTCTATGCGGCAAATATGGGAGCCCCAAAATATATAAAACAATTACTCACAAGCATAAGCAACCTTATTGATAAGAATGTGGTAATTGCAGGGGACTTTAATACTCCACTTACAACAATGGATAGATCATCTAGACACAGGATCAATAAAGAAACTAGGGTCCTGAATGATACATTGGACCAGATGGACTTGACAGATATATTTAGAACTCTGCATCCCAAAGCAATAGAATATACTTTCCTCTCAAGTGCACATGGAACACTCTCCAAGATTGATCACATACTCAGTCACAAAACAGCCCTTCATAAGTAGAAAAGAATTGAGATCATACCATGCATACTTTCAGACCTCAATGCTATGAAGCTTGAAATCAACCACAGGAAAAAGTTTGGATGGGTCAACCAGGCAATTAGAGAAGAAATTAAGAAACATATGGAAACAAATGACAATGAAAATACAACAATCCAAATGCTTTGGGATGCAGCGAAGGCAGTCCTGAGAGGAAAATACATTGCAATCCAGGCCTATCTCAAAAACAAGAAAAATCCCACATACAAAATCTAACAGCACACATAAAGGAAACAGAAGCAGGACAGCAAAGGCACCCCAAACCCAGCAGAAGAAGAGAAATAATAAAGATCAGAGCAGAAATAAACAGTATAGAATCTAAAAAAAATAAAAATAAAAAAACTATATAGCAGATCAATGAAACAAAGAGTTGTTTTTTTTGTTTTTTTTTGAAAAATAAACAAAATTAATAAGCTTCTGGCCAGGCTTCTCAAAAGGAAAAGGGAGAGGACCCAAACAGATAAAATGGTGAATGAAAATGGAATTATTACAACCAATCCCTCAGAAATACAAGCAAAAATCAGGGAATGCTATGAAAAATTATATGTCAACAAACTGGACTACCTGGAAGAAATGGAAATATTCCTAAGCACCCACACACTTCCAAAACTCAAACAGGAAGAAATAGAAAAGTTGAATAGACCCATAACCAGCGAATTAATTGAATCAGTTATCAAAAATCTCCCAACAAATAAGAGTCCAGGACCAGATGTCTTCCCTGGGGAATTCTAACAGACATTTAAAGCATAGATAATAACTATCCTTCTCAAGCGATGCCAAAAAATAGAAAGGGAAGGAAAACTTCCAGACTCATTCTATGAAGCCAGCATTACTTTGATTCCCAAACCAGACAGAGACACAATAAAAAAAAAAAAAAAAGAACTACAGGCCAATAACCCGGATGAATATGGATGCAAAAATCCTCAACAACATACTAGCAAATAGAATTCAACAGCATATAAAAAGAATTATTCACCATGATCAAGTGGGATTCATTCCTGGACTTCAGGGCTGGTTCAGCATTCACAAATCAATCAATGTGATACATCACAGTAATAAAAGAAAAGAGAAGAGCCATATGATCCTGTCAATCGATGCAGGGAAAGCATTTGACAAAATTCAGCATCCTTTCTTAATAAAAAACCCTGAGAAAGTCGGGATAGAAGGAACATACTTAAACATTATGAAAGCCATTTATGAAAAGCCCACAGCTAATATCATCCTTAATGGGGAAAAACTGAGAGGTTTCTCCCTGAGATCAGGAACACAAGGATGTCCACTCTTACTGCTGTTGTTTAACATAGTGTTGGAAGTTCTAGCATCAGCAATCAGACAACAAAAGGAAATCAAAGACATCAAAATTGGCAAAGAGAAAGTCAAGCTTTCACTTTTTGCAGATGACATGATATTATGCATGGAAAATCCGATAGAGTCCACCAAAAGTCTGCTAGAACTGATACATGAATTCAGCAAAGTTGCAGGATACAAATTCAATGTACAGAAATCAGTTGCATTCTTATACACTAATAATGAGGCAACATAAAGACAAATAAAGAAACTGATCCCATTCACAATTGCACCAAGAAGCATAAAATACCTACGAATAAACCTAACCAAAGATGTAAAAGATCTGTATGCTGAAAACTATTGAAAGCTTATGAAGGAAATTGAATAAGACATAAAGAAATGGAAAAACATTCCATGCTCATGTTTTGGAAGAATAAATATTGTTAAAATGTCAATACTACCCAAAGCTATCTACACATTGAATGCAATCCCAATCAAAATTGCACCAGCATTCTTCTCAAAGCTAGAACACGCAATGCTAAAATTTGTGTGGAACCTCAAAAGGCCCCAAATAGCCAAAGTAATATTGAAGAAGACCAAAGCAGGGGGCATCACAATTCCAGACTTAGCCTCTACTACAAAGCTGTAATCATTAAGACAGCATGGCATTGGCACAAAAACAGACACATAGACCAATGGAATAGAATAGAAACCCCAGAACTACACCCACAAAAGTATGGCCAACTAATCTTTGACAAAGCAGGAAAGAATATCCAATGGAAAAAAGACAGTCTCTTTAACAAATGGTGCTGGGAGAACTGGACAGCAACATGCAGAAGGATGAAACTAGACCACTCTTACACTATTCACGAAAACAAACTCAAAATGGGTAAAGGACCTGAATGTGAGACAGGAAACCATCAAAACCCTAGAGGAGAAAGCAGGAAACAACCTCTATGACCTCAGTTGCAGCAGTTTCTTACTTGACACATCTCCAAAGGCAAGGGAATTAAAAGCAAAAATGACCTATTGGGACCTCATGAAGATAAAAAGCTTCTGAACAGCAAAGGAAACAATCAACAAAACTAAAAGGCAATGAACAGAATGGGAAAAGATATTTGCAAATGACATATCGGACAAAGGGCTGGTATCCAAATTCTATAAAGAGCTCACCAAATTCCGCACCTGAAAAACAAATAATGCAGTGAAGAAATGAGCAGAAAAAATGAATAGACACTTCTCTAAAGAAGACATCCAGATAGCCAACCGACACATGAAAGAATGCTCAACATCACTCCTCATCAGGGAAATACAAATCAAAACCACGATGAGATACCACCTCACACTAGTCAGAATGGTTAAAATGAACAACTCAGGCAACAACAGATATTAGCAAGTATGTGGAGAAAGAGGAAGTTTTGCGTTGCTGGTGGAAATGCAATCTGGTGCTGCCCTTCTGGAAAATAGTATTGAGATTCCTTTAAAAAAATTACAAATATAACAACTATATGACCGAGCAATTGCACTACTAGGTATTTATCTAAAGGATACAGGTGTGCTGTTTCGAAGGGGCGCATATACCCCAATGTTTATAGCAGCTCTATCAACAATAGCCAAAGTATGGAAACAGTACAAATGTCCATCGACAGATGAATGGATAAAGAAAATGTGGTGTATATATATATATATATATATATATATATATATATATAATATATACATTATATTATATTTATTATATTATATATGTATAATGTATATATATATACATTATGTATACATATATATTATATATACATATATAATATATATAATGAAGTATTACTGGACAATTAAAAAGAATGAAATCTTGCCATTTGCAGCTACATGGATGGAACTAGAGTGTGTTATGCTAAGTGAAATTAGTCAGAGAAAGACAAATATCATGACTTCCCTCATATGCGGAATTTAAGACACAAAATAGGTCAACATAAGGGAAGGGAAGCAAAAAATATATATAAAAACAGGGAGTGAGACAAAACATAAGAGACTCTTAAATATAGAGAACAAACTGAGGATTGCTGGAGGGGTTGTTTTTGGGCGATGGGCTAAATGGGCAAGGGGCATTAAGGAAGATACTTGTTGGAATGAGCACTGGATATTATATGTAGGGGAATGAGTCACTGGATTCTACTCCTGATATCATTATTGCACTATATGCTAACTAACTTGGATGTAAATTTAAATAGATAAATAAAAAGAAAACAAAAAACAGTAATTGTTTTATCAGCATGTGAACTTTTTAAATTATTGGTGAACTGGTGAGCAAATAAGCTCATTACCTCACTCTTTTAGCATGCAAATAAGTGTAAATATATATATATATATATATATATATTTGTATATATACGTGCATATATATAGTGTGAATATATATGTATATATATGTATATATAGTGTAAATATATATGTATATATATTTTTAAGTGACATATATATGTCACTCATAAAAAATTCTTAAAATGGATAGTTTTCATGTTTTGACTAAAATAATATACTTATGGAAATTAGTGCATGGAAAAACACAAAATACATAGATGCATGTATAATATTTTTCATAGTGGCTTGTAGTAGCACAAACTTGGGAAGATTTGTTAAAATTTGAAACTGTATTATCAGGTTAAAGTTTGCTACAATTAAAATTTTAACTGAAATGATAATCTAATGTATAAATTATATGAAAATCAGAACTTAATGTTGGTACATTTTTAAAATAGAGAAAAAGGTATGTTTCAGATCAGTGAAGTTCTTTCTCTGGTAAACAAATTACCTTAGCTTTAATTTCTACAATGTCTTTAAAGAAAAAGCATATTCCTCCCTCATTCATGCTCTGTCTCTCTCTGTCCCCCCCCAAAAATAAATAAACGTTGAAAAAAAAAAAAGGGGGGGCGCCTGGGTGGCGCAGTCGGTTAAGCGTCCGACTTCAGCCAGGTCACAATCTCGCGGTCCGGGAGTTCGAGCCCCGCGTCAGGCTCTGGGCTGATGGCTCAGAGCCTGGAGCTTGTTTCTGATTCTGTGTCTCCCTCTCTCTCTGCCCCTCCCTCATTCATGCTCTGTCTCTCTCTGTCCCCCCCAAAAAATAAATAAACGTTGAAAAAAAATTAAAAAAAAAAAGAAAAAGCATATTAATTTGGCAAATGATAAAAATCTATTAAATATTTCTGAACGTGAAGTGACATCAAAAAATTGTTAAATGAAAACAGCAGGTTACAAATATTTTTTAACTGATTATATTTTGAAAAATATATTTGTTGTAGATGCATACTATATTCCATACCATACAAACATACAACAACAAATATATTCTCTTATCTCTCCCCTTCATTTGTTTGTTAAAGAACCTGGTTCACTTCATTGCATCCCAATGCTGAAAGAAGAACTAAAAGACTTGATCAGATTCAGCTTTGATGTTTTTGACAAGAATGCTTCATAGATAGCGCCTATAACGTAGCACATGATGCCTGGTTATTGTTGTTGTTGTTGTTGTTGTGTGTGAGAAAGAGAAAGAGAGAGAGAGAGAGAGATTTACCAGCCATTTATTGCCTTTATATAGGTCCCTTACTTATGAGTTTTAAAATGATGATACTCAAATTCTGTCATGCCTCCTTCATATATTAGCTAGAATGCACTTATAAAGAGAAACTCCATCATCAATAAATTGGCTATCTTTATAAACAGCTTATATAAGAAAAAGAATACATATTTTATTCTTCTTTATTTATAAATTTTCGTTAACATAAGTTGGTTTACTAACCTTCTCCAAATGCCACCAATAAGGTTTCTTTGTTGTTGTTGTTATCATGATGAACTCACCTTTTAACATATTGATGGGCTCCAAATACTTTTTTAGGAGTTTCATAGCAAAGGAGTGACAAGATTTTACTTATGTTTTAAAATATTACTCTGCCTTCTGAGTTAAAAATAGACAGTGAGGGAGCATGGGTGAAAACTTAGGGGCCAGTTGGAAGGCAATATAATACAGAAGATTGATGTTGGTAACAACGAGGTTGGTAGCAATAGAAGGGGTAAAATGTAGCTAGATTTGGGACCTATTTTGAGGGCAAACCAAGAGGATTTTTTGATAAATTAGGTGTGGAGTATGGGATAAATAGAATACTATTCTAGGCTAACTCCAAGTTTTTTGGGACTGTGCATATGAAATTTCTGGTTCAAATGCTTTAATTTCCCTTCCATGCGCCATACAAGAAAAGTATCAAAAGTTGTAAGTAGCAGTACAGTGAATGTAACCACTTCCCAAAGGAGTTATTCCAATGTCTGGTCATAATCAGTACATTGTGGAGTAACCAGGAGTGAATAGATCTTTACTATAAGCATGCTCTGAGACAAAATGGAGTAATTAATGTACAATGTACAGCACACAAACCTAGAGAACCTAAAATGTTAAAACCCAAAGAAAATCTAGTTTCTAACAGTCTAATTGTCTTACTCCTCCCTTCCCCCAAACCACTAGTATTACTATTAACTGATACATTGCTTCAGTTGAGTATAGTGAAAATAAAATAACCTTAGTGAATTTACCTATGGGAGAGATTGAGACAATCTTACTGAAACAATTTTATTTCTGTACATGTCATAAAAACCTTCCAAATCTCACCACATTGTGAATTAGATATGTTAGTGCAAGTGTGGGGGCCAATCAAGAAAATTATAGGAGTGAATAGAGTGAAATATTTTTTTTAAAAAGCATGTTTATATGCATACCTGAGACCACAATACCTGATAAAGTAAACTTTGGAGCAAAGAAAATTAGAGACAGAGAGGATATTACATAATCTAGAAGGATAAATCCACAAAGAAGACATAACAATCTTTAATGTGTATGCATCCAAAAAACTGAACATCGGAGTACAAGAAACAAAAACTGATGAAGCTGAAAAGACAAATGGCCACATCTGCAATTTTTGTTGGGGGTCTCAACACCTTGTTTTCAGCAAGTAATAGAATTACTAGAGAGAAAATCATCAAGAATATTGAAGAGCTGAATAATACAATCATGCAGTAGCAGAATCTACGTAACATATGCCAAAATACTCTACTCAACAACAACAGAGTACACATTTTTTCAAGTTCCCATGTAACCTCATCAAGATAGACCATCTGTTGGGTCATAAAACAAACTTAAACTAATCCAAAATAAATGAAATATAGAGTATGTTCTCTGACCATAATGGAATCAAACTATCAACAGAAAGCAAATAGAAAAGTATCTAGACACTTGGAAATTGTAGTTGACATCTGTTATTCCAGTTCATTGTTCAGTTCCTTGTTATAAAAGGGAAGAGATTAGAAATAATTGTCTCCTGAGCTGAAGGACATTTCAGACTGGGCAAAAGAAAGCTCACTCAGAATATTTCAGAGCACTGTTGAGAGCAAGGCTAAAGGGAGAGAGACAGTTTAGGAGTCTGTAACATCAGTCTCACCTGACATTAAATTTTGTACTATACTAAAAAAAAAGTACAGCTTGCTGATATTAACTAAATCAGTTTGGTAGCTTATTGGATTTGGAAGGTAAGAGAAAGCTTGCCTACCAGGTTGTGGTGAAGTTCTTAAATTAGAGATGCCTGAAAGAAGGCAAGATTCAGATGCCTACCTAGTGTATAACTCACGAACATCATACTTCTATTCTTTATAAATACCACCCAATTTTCTCAATGGTCCCACATAGTTATCTCCTACTTCAAGATTTCCTCCCTGGTTTATGCCATCTGTCAAATAAAGCTTCCATATCTAGACAGGTAAAGAAGTATGCTTTCTGGTGTTTGTATCATTGTTCTATTCGGTCAGGTTAACACTTTGCTTGCCCTACCATGATGTTAGACCAAGATGAGGTACATGGTATTGGGCCACTGATGTGTCTTCATTCGAACTTGTATGTATTTTTTCAATGTTAAAATAAATTTGATTTTAAGTTTATTTTTTATTTAAAACAAAAATGATGGCAGTAGCTCTCCTCAAGGAAAAATAAAGGTGGGGATTCTTGCCAGGGTAATTTTGGCAAAGGGATCTTTAGTTATGAACATGGTCAGTATTAGCTTCATCCTTCCTACGTTTAGGAGGATGATGGAAATATGGCAATGAAGCATTTCCAATAGGACCTCCAAATAAGACAGTAACCAGGGAGCCTGGCTTGCATACGCAGCAGCTGAGATGCTGCAACTTTTTACTCTCCATGGTCTTTTTCTTCTTTCATTGGAAAAGTGAAGAGTGATAGAACTTGAGTAACAACTAAGCAATCCTAATTACAGACTTGGTATTATTGGGGTGAGAGTATATAGAAGATTTTGTAGCATTTCTATACATTTATGGACACTCCCTTCTATCCACTTCACCATAGCACTTCCTCTGCCTTCCAAACCAACAATAGCAGTGTGAAATGGCATAAGGAATACCAAAACAGAACATTTCCAGAGAGAGATATGGAGAACACACAGGGTGGAAACCAAGGGGGCTGGTTCAGGATCACAGTAAGTGTCCTGGCACAAAGCAGAGAATGTGCTGGAGAGGCAGATCAAGGGGAGTTGTGTGGGTCTCATATAGAAATGCTAGGAACTTTGTTGAGGACAAGAGGAGATAACATCCTTGATCAACTAAGAGCAGGTTCCCACAAAAAATACAAAGGAAACAGGTTGACTGAAAGAAGGTCACAGGAAGTTGACTAAAGGCAAAAGTTGAAACTACTGCCAAGGATATGGAGCAACTCCTCACCAGATGACACAGCATTCGGCTCAAGCTGACTATGGAGGTGTAGACTCTAAATTCATTTTCAGAAAAATAGGTAAGGTTTTCAATGCATAGGATTTGCTGGAACATTATTAAAGGAATATCATTTTAAATATCTAAATTTTATTGTTTGGAAGTTAAATATTTGAATTGGGAGAATGGATGATTAGAAAATCCATGGCGGCAAAATAAAAAGTTAAAATCATGTCAAAAGTCCTACTTTAGAAGTCTTTTAAAGTTGAGTAGACCCGGGTTGGGTCTGTTCTACAGTCTTAATGCCCTGTTGTCTCCCTTCTCTCCCATCCCTTCTTTTCACCCTTAGATTCCTTACGGAATAAAGTATAGCAAGACATGGTTACTAAACTCAATCCAAAATCACTATAGTGTCCCCTTCACCATGGTCGATGTAAGAAAGGATGGTGAATCCAGATGTGTGGTGAATCCCCTCCATAGGGAGGGGAAAGAGATGGCTCAGCAGGGGCCACAGCCTCTGACACTATTACTGTTGCCTTCAATTCCTGTAGTTCCATTATTTAAAAGACCGGGCCCAGTTCTTTATCCAGGATGGTAGTGCTGCCTCTGCATTGAAGGATATCAACCACAAGATTTGTGATGAGGAAAATAAAAAGGTATATGTTGAAGATATTACCCGTACCTAGTCCCAATGCAATAAGGCAGGCCAGTGGCTGGTCGTCTTCCTTTTTTTTTTTTTTTTTTTAAATTTTTTTTTTTTAACGTTTTTATTTTATTTTTGGGACAGAGAGAGACAAAGCATGAACGGGGGAGGGGCAGAGAGAGAGGGAGACACAGAATCGGAAACAGGCTCCAGGCTCTGAGCCATCAGCCCAGAGCCCGACGCGGGGCTCGAACTCACGGACCGCGAGATCGTGACCTGGCTGAAGTCGGACGCTTAACCGACTGCGCCACCCAGGCGCCCCATGGTCGTCTTCCTTATAATGAGAGTTCCTAGTGCTTATCCCACCTCTCCTTCTTGTATCTATATGTGTCAATATCTCTGCTGTACCTTACTCTGTTTTTGTTACTTATTATTCTTATCACTCTCAGAATAAATTGGAGCCAGAAGAAATGGAGAAGCTAAAGTTAATGAAGACTTGATGCCCATTGTGTGTTCATACCCAGACCTACTCTTCTTCCCCCAACCCCCAACTTCCCTATACCATGACAGACTCAGTGGCTCTCACTACCTTTCTCTGCAGCTGACCATGAGAAAATGCTATGATATTGTCCAAAAATGTCTTGACCTCCATAAACTTCATTTTGACCCAGGTACAACTGACAGCAGTAATTCTAGGGGATTGCCTGGGAGTGACACTCAGAGATGGTGATCAAGGAGAGGCTGGTGCTGGTCCTGGACCCCTCTCAACCTTCTGATTACATTCTCTCACCTTTCTGAAGAGTTGGTGGACCATGATATTGCTATAATACTGAATTGAAGAAACTGCATATCTGCCACCCTGCAGATCATCAAAGAGAATTTCTCCAAGATAAGGCCTTATGCCTTATACTGCTGGTATTACGGTAGGGGGTGGAACAAATGTGGTGGGGGGAAGGCTTATTTCTGAAGCCCTAGATAGTAACAGTCACTCTAATTCTTCTTCACCAAAAGCTTTTGTCCTTGAACTTGTGCAAGAACAAACTGTATCAGCTGGATGGCCTGTCTGACGTTATACAGATAGTCCCCACAGTCAAGATCTTGAACCTGTCCAAAAATGAGGTGGGAAGAAGGAAGCAGATCAAAGTTGGGGTTGACAGTGGGTAGTAGTGCTTCTCAGAGTGCCAACTGACCAGAGGCAGGAGAAGGTACCTGAGGGGGTGGGTGGGGACTAAGAGGGCAAAGGCCCAGGTGTCTCTTTATTCCTGGGACATTTTTCCAGGTTTCTTCCTACATTTTTCAGGTACAGTCAGCCTGGGAGTTAAGCAAGATGAAAGGGCTGAAGCTTGAAGAGCTGTGACTAAAAGGGAACACCTTATACAGCACAAACAAGTCCACCTATATAAGGTCTGTGGTAACCTCTGTCACCCCTCCTGGGGACCTTTGCACGTTGGAAGTCTGAATTACCCCCTGAGAGTGCCTCCCTAAAGGATGTGGTAGCACTGGTCCTCTAGGAAGACCACAGACCCCTCCCTCCTCTCTCTGTGTCTCTTACCTGTGCTCAGAGGTATTTCCCTTCCTATGACCTGCTCACTTGTTCTCTTGGTCTGGGCTCTGTTTACCCATTCTGCACCTGGTTTTCCATAGTATTCCTTCCCATGAAAATGCTCCAGGAAGCAGGGCATCTTCTCTTCAGGAACAGGAGTAACCACCTTGAGCCAGATTCTGTGACCTGAACTGAGAAGGGTCCTCCAGCCCAGGGCCTCATGCTGATACCAGCCTTCCTGCATTCCTGCTTCTCACCAAGAGGAGCCCTATTTCCCTTGAAACAAATGGGCCCCCTCTCTAATCCCAGGTGGCCATGATTGCTTTCCTGCCCCATGATGAGGGCCAAGGTCTTGGGGTGCTACGATCATGGCATCTGTGTGTTCCTCTGACCCAATGCCAGGAACTGGCCCTCCTTTGGAGAAACCAGGTTTCCCTGAGTCAAGTGGCCAGAAGTGGGTGACTGCCAGTGAGCAGAGGGCTTCCTGAGGCAGGAATGAAAGTCAGAGGGAAGAGGTACTTGAGATAAAAGGACAGGACTCTCAGAGGCAACCCCCATACATGTCACATCATCCTAACTGGTCCTTCAGAGGAGCCCTGGGTGGCCCAGCACAGGTATGATTCCTCAAGCTAGGAACCGATTGAGATAGGCACGGGGCAGGAGGGAAGGTAGTGATCGTAAGAGGGGGCCATGGACCATCAGCCCCATGCTGACTTGGGCTTGACCCTCTACTCTTTCAAGGGAAGCTCTTCTGCCCCCGTAGCTGCCTTGTTCCCCATGCTCAGCTCAGGATGAGCTCACACAAGTGACAAAACTTCAACCAGAGTCCAGTGGGCACCAAGCCCAACACCTTCATGTTTTCCATTCCTACCTTGGGTGCCAGGGCCAGCCAGGGAAGATGAAGGAAAGGGCAGCAACTAGGGGGCCACTTCCCCCTTCTCTCTTCTTCTCTGACCACCACCACCATAGTAGAACTTTTTTTCCCTTTCCTTGTGCTTTTTTTTCTCTTCTTCCTCTATCACTACTCCCCTATGTCCCTCTCACCTCTCTCCTCCCACCTTCACTCCCCCTCAGTCTTCACTTTCCATCCCTGCCTCTTGAGCCCTGCCTCACTCACCTCCTTTCTCCAGCATTCTGGGTCATTCCTGAGGGGTATCATGGTCCTGCAGAATGCTGGACCGCTAGTGAGGTAGCAGAGCCCTGGGCACCCACCCCGTACCCTCTTTTCTCTGGAGCCTTCAGTGGGAACCTGGAGGAAGGAAGGAAGGCAGGGAGGGGGAGGCATCCCTAGAGCCTGGGATCCAAATATTGCTTCTTGTGATACTGGAGAAGACAATCAAGACAGTTTAGGTGGGAGCTACCCAGGAGGAAGAAGAGACAGAGGGAGGGAACTTTTACAGCCTAAACTATCACTTATTTCTTTCTATTTTTGGCTTTGAAAAGTGCCATCAGAGATTGTTTCCCCACATTGTTATGCCTGGTAAGTGCCTACATTCATCATTGTCTCCTCTTATTAACATTGATGACTTCCACAAGCGCCCTACATCTTTTTGGGGGACTTACATAGGTTATGTTTTTGTATCTGACCTTAGCCTTTTAGGGTCCATAGACTCCTGAAAAAAGCATGGCTATTCTTTTTTTTCTTCCTGGGAAAAAATGCCCTTAAACACACACACACACACATACACACACACACACACACACACACACACACACACACACACTCTCTGTCACTCACCTATTCACCCAAGTTTGCATATAATAATAGAGGCATCTGGGACCCTCTGTTGAAGACTCCTACTGTAGTCTTGCTGATAAAATTTTGGGGGCCATTTCACATATGAACTCTGACCTTTGTTCCCCTTGGACCTATTCATGCCCTTTTTTCATCCATTGCAACATTCGTGGTATGCACTTCTGACTTCCTCTTCCTTCCTCAGGATGGCCAGGTGTTACCAATTTAATTTGGTATATATATATTATATAAATGCATATTATTGGTATATATATATATATATATATATATATATATATATATATGGTGTATGTTATACCAATATAATTTATATTGAAGTCCCCAAGATAATAACACCTTGTAAGGTGAGGATGGACCAAGGAAGATTTGGGATGTTGCAAGGGAGGCTTTGTCTACCACATAGTTTCAAGGCATCTTTTGATATGAAGAAAACTATAAAGGATTTTAGATTCTTACGAATCGAATCCTTCCATTTCTGCTTCAGTAAGTACCCTTGGGACCATGAGTCAGAAGAGGACTGGAATGGGACAGGCCACCCAAGCATCAATCTGTTACTGGGTTGAGGGGAACTTTTATGTCCCCTTGGTGGCCCAAACTACAGAGATAGCCCATTGCCTTTGTTCCTCTTCAGATATTACTTGATCTATGACTCTGGAGATGAACAGGGTCTCCTCAATGCTTGGCATGATGAGGCCTGCTTCTCCCTGACCATTCCCTTAAACCCTGAAGATGCAGCATTGTGAGTATCACAGCTCAGACTCTGCTCTTAGGCTATGTGTCTCCCCAGCAAACACGGGTCAGCTCCTAGAAACATCTACACTGCCTAGAAACATATATACCACATTCTGTCCCTCTTTTTTTCTAGAAACAGCTTGGAAGAATACTTCAAGGATATCAGGGACATTAAGAATGTTGAGGACTCTGGTAAATGTATAAAGCAAGATCATCATGGGAAAGGGGATGTGAAGGGAACATATATAGAGGCTGATGACCTGACCCTTACTTCTCTTTTCCCTACAGACCTGTGGATTCAGCTTTTAAGCTACAAAGTATGACATTGTTGACTCCCTCAATATGTTGCCCAAAACTCAGCATGACTTTCACTCCTATGTGGTAGACCTGAGCATCTGGATGGCGACCATGTATTTCCTGCCTTAGGCAGACCATGAAAGTCAGAAATGGGTAGGAGATTTAGAAGGATACTGAGAGCCTTAGCAACTGTTCTTTACCTTCCCTGCTCTATTTTTCTGTCAATGGGGTTTTTAAAGAAGGTGAGTGTAGAGTCCCCTCCCCTGATCCTGCACTATATCCTGCCCCTGGCTTGGCTACCTCCCAATTCTCCTGGCTTTCCAAGTTACTTCCTTTCCTTTCCTTTCCTTTCCTTTCCTTTCCTTTCCTTTCCTTTCCTTTCCCTTCACTTCCCTTCCCTCCCCTCCCCTCCCCTCCCCTACCTTCCCCTCCCTTCCCCTTCCCTTCCTTCCTTTTATTTTCTTCCCTTCCCTCCCCTTTTGATTCCCTTTGTGTTCTCCCATCCCCACCTTGCCCCCAGACTATCTTGGTCTGATGTACATCCATGCCTTTCTTCCCCAACACAGCTTACATGTTAGAGGCACAGGCTGTGGTATTTTATAGCTCTCATCTGAGTTCCTTACTCTGTTACTTTGGTCCCATTACCTAACCTTCCAGTTTCCTCTTTTGTGAAATAAGCTAGTAATACCCTTATCTTGGGCTGCTTTACAAAATGAATCAAGTGAACACATATTTATCAGAGGATCCAATACATGTTGGGGGTCCTATCTCTGGGAGTTGATTATACCTACTTTTTCCCCCTCAGTCTTTGAAGCCCCCTCATATCTCCCAGTGAAAAACCTATCTGGCTCCCATCAGGGTGCTGCAAGACTATCAGGTAAAACCCTGAATGGGGAATATTGCTTGTGTTAAAAGTATGTACAACTCTAAAGGGACATTGCTGTTTGTTGTCATTGAAGTGGAAGGAAATTCTCAAGGTTCTCTCTGTGCTTTCACTTGGACCTTCATCTTGACTTCTGATAGCAATTCCAAGTAAGTGCTGTGTTGTGTGCACTGCATGGGAACAAACACCCATCTCTGGCTGAGGCCAGTGGTGTAGGAATGTGGTACAGCATAGAGGTTTTCTCAGTATTTTGGAAAGACAACAGATAGAACTAAGGAGAGTTCTAGGTTAGTGGTTAAGTGTATGGACTCTGGAGTCAGAGTACCAGATTCTTTTCCTGACCTCAACACTCACCAGCCAGCTGAGTGACCTTGGTCAAGTTATAACACCTCAGTGACTGACTGTATTACCCTGAAAATGGGGATTGGAGTGCCCATTCCTTGTGCTGCTGTAAAGGGTAAATGCATTAGAATTAAATCTGCATACCTAGCTAAGCTGGTCGACAATCCCTCCAAAAATAGTCTCTGTAGGGGACCAGAAGTACCAGCCAAGGAATCCAGGGGCAGGCACAGTAAGGGTATGGGAAGAATCTGATTGCTAAGTGACAGTGAGAGCAGGATTGTTGTTGGGTGTGGGGTTGCCCATTTCTCTAGTTGTCTGAGGGCCCAACTTTCTCCCAGTCTGTGCATTATGAATGATTGACTGATTGTGAGGAATACCAAGACCAAAGAAACTCAGAACACCTTCTCCTTTCCAGTACCCACACCCTTCTCAAACTGCATGCCCACCATCTCCCAGAAGCAGCAGGAAATGATGCAGGTTTTCTGCACTCAGTCTTGGACAAACCTCCTGTGATCTCAGAAGTGAGTGCTTAGAGTCTCTAAGGATAAGAGGGAGCTAGGAGAAATGAAGGAATGGATAATAGGAACTTGAAGTTACTTTGTATAAAATAACTATTTGGATGCTGTACTTCCAAAAAAAGTAAGCTCATGAAAAAGGTATATTAATTTTACTGTGAAATATGTAAATAATTTAAAAATAATATTATGTTGAGATGACATGAACATGTATATGTAAAGTCCTAAGGAAACTACCAAAACAATATTAGAATTAATAAATAAGTTTGGCATTGTTTCTGGATACAAAATAAATATACAAGAGTAACTTTTGTTACTATAACTAGTAATAAACAATCAGAAAATGAAATTAAGAAAACATTCCATTTACAGTAGCATCCAAAATAACATACTTAGGAAATAGACCCATAAATACAGAAAACAAATTGATGTTTACCAGAAGAGAGGGGATGGAGGATGAGCAAAATGGGTAAAGAAGAGTGGGAGGTATAGGCTTACAGCTGTGGAATGAATAAGTCACAAGGATATAAGTTACAGCACAGGAAATATAGTCAATGGTATAGTAATAGCATTGTATGGTGACAGATGGTAACTACACTTATGGTGAGCACAGCATAACGTATAGACTTATTGAATCACTATATTGTACACCTGAAACTAATGTACAATTGTGTGTCAACAATACTTCAGGAAAAAATTTAAATAACATACTTAGGAAACAAATTTAATAAAATAAATGCAAAATATATACTCCAAAAATCTGTAAAACATTATTGAAGTAAATTTTAAAAGACCTAAATAAGTACAAAGTATATCATGCTCCTGAATCAGAAGACTTACGATTGTTTTTTTTTTTTTAATTTTTTTTCAACGTTTATTCATTTTTGGGACAGAGAGAGACAGAGCATGAACGGGGGAGGGGCAGAGAGAGAGGGAGACACAGAATCGGAAACAGGCTCCAGGCTCTGAGCCATCAGCCCAGAGCCTGATGCGGGGCTCGAACTCACGGACCGCGAGATCGTGACCTGGCTGAAGTCGGACGCCTAACCGACTGCGCCACCCAGGCGCCCCTAGAAGACTTATGATTGTTAAGATGGCAATACACCCCAAATTAATATACAGATTCAGTGCTATCCATATCAAAATCTCAGCTTGTTTCTTTACAGAAATTGATGAGTTAATACTAAAATTCATGTGAAAATCCAATGAACCCAAAATAGACAAAATGTTCTTGAAGAATAAAGTTGGGAGACTCATACTTCCCTATTTTAAACCTTACTACAAAGCTAAAGTTATCAATACCATATGGTACTGCCTTAAAGATAAACATATAGTTTAATGTAATAGAATTAAAGTACACACACACACACAAATATACACACCCTCACCTTTATGAACAATTTATTTTCAACCAGAGTTCCAAAAATATTCAGAGTAAAGAATAGTCTTTTCAACAACTGGTTAAAAAAATAACTGGATATCCACCCACAAAATAATTAATTTGTATCCCTATCTCACACCATGTACAAGCATAAATCACCATAAAAATCTTAAAAGCGGTGTCTGTGCCCACTGGCCCTCTGTTCCATCCTGCAGCTACCCACTGTCTTCTCACCACCCACCATGGCTGTGCTGCACTCCAGCCATGTTCTGTCTGAGGTTGCCACCACCTTCCACTGAGGCCTTGCTGCCGTGACTTCTGCCAGAGCCAGCTCCTGGTGGACCCGTGTTGGGATGGGGCCCCCAGATCCCATCCTGGGAGTCACATAAACCTTTAAGAGAGGTGTCAACAGCAAAAAAAAAAAATGGTAGTTGGTGCCTACTGAGATGATAACGGAAAGCCTTATGTGCCTTATAGTGTTCAGAAGGCAAAGGCCCAGATTACTGCCAAAAAATTTGACAAGGAATACCTGTCCATCGCAGGATTTGGTAAATTTTGTAAGGCATCTGCAGAACTAGCCCTGAGTGAGAACAATGAAGTGTTGAAAAGTAGCTGGTATGTCACCATACAGACCATTTCTGGAAATGCAGCCTTGATGATTGGAGCCAGTTTTTTGAAAAGATTTTTTAAGTTAAGCCAAGATGTCTTTCTGCCCAACCATCTTGGAGAAATTACACACCCATCTTCAGGGATGCTGGTGTGCAATTACATGATTATCGATACTAAGGCCCCAAGACATGCAGCTGTGACTTTATAGGCACTATAGAGGACATTTTGAAAATGCCACAGCAAAGTGTTCTCCTTCATGCTTGTGTCCACAGTCCAGGAGTGGACCCTTACCCTGAGAAATGGAAGGAAGCAGCAACAGTGATGAAGAAAAACAATTTCTTTGTGTCGTTTTACATGTCCTACCAAGGCTTTGCCAGTGGTGATGGCAAAAAGATGCCTGGGCTGTATATCACTTCATCTTCATCAAACAGGGAATTACTGTTTGTCTCTGCCAATCCTATACCAAGAACATTGGCTTATACAGTGAGCATGTGGGAGCCTTCATTGTGGTTTGCCAAGATGCTGTGAGGCCAATCACAAAGGAAGATCTTGATGCATCCCATATATTCCAACCCTCCAATCAATGGGACCCAGATTGCCTCAACTATCCTGACCAGTCCTGACCTGCAAAAACAGTGGTTGCAGGAAGTAAAAAGCATGGGCCATCACATAATTTGCATGCAAATTCAGCTGGTCTCCAACCTCAAAAGGAAGACTGCCCCCAACTGACAGCGCATTACTGACCAGATTGGTATGTTTTGTTTCACAGGACTAAAACCTGAACTGGTTTAGAGGCTGAACAAGGAGTTCTCCATCTACATGACAAAGGATGGCTGCATCTCTGAGGCAGGGGTCACCTTGTGCAACGTGGGCTATCTTGCCCATACCATTCAACAATCAAGCATTGAATGCATTTCTCAGAAAAGGACATGGAATAAAGTAGGGCAGAGGCATCTGTGGATGGTGTCTGAAACTTTGTGGCTTAAAACCAAACTCCTGCTCATCCTTTAACTTAAGCTGTTCCAAAAGAGTTTACATGTACAATAAAGACATAGCCCAAAAAACCTCTTGATTATGTCATTGCAATATTTCAGAAGTTTTAACTGAAGCACCTTATAGTGTTGGGGGTACTTCTGTAGAACCAGCGTGAGAATAGCATCTACAAGAAGATTTGGGGGAAAGACCTAGTTCTAAACCAGTAAGTCTGCGGCCACTGCAGCGAGGAAAACAAAAGATGCTGTTTCTTGTCTTAAGAAAAAAAAACTTTTCTTTTTAATACTTTCAGGCATTTTATTGTTCCCCTCTTCTCCCTTATCATTGCTGTTCTTTTCTTTA
The DNA here is from genome assembly GCF_018350155.1 of Leopardus geoffroyi. Taxonomy (NCBI): domain Eukaryota; kingdom Metazoa; phylum Chordata; class Mammalia; order Carnivora; family Felidae; genus Leopardus; species Leopardus geoffroyi. Next base: position 83,164,037 of record NC_059343.1, read on the forward strand.
GGCACAGAGATCTATAACTAGCCTAGATTCTCATCCTATTCTACTGCATGATTGGCCCTCAACCCCATCCTATATGATTTACTTATTTGAGGAAAAAAGAACATAACTTACCACTCATCCCATACCCTCACCTTTCTCATCATCTGCCCATTTGGAACTTTTACTTCGTTCAGTGTGGTTGTGCATCTCATATCATGAGCAAGAGATGCAGGGCCCAACAAGGAAAGAGGATATCTGGGCTTTGGATTTAACCTTTGTGTACTGCCAGCTGGGCTCACACTTCACCCTTTGGAAAGATAACCACCATCTGCTCCGTAAACTTATTTCAGCCTTGTTTCTCTCTGTTAAAATAAAGCTATTGCAGACCCCAAAAAAGTCTTAAAAGAGGGGTTCCTGGCTGGATCAGTCTGCAGAACATGCAACTCTTCATACCAGGGTCATGAATTCAAGCCTCACATTGGGTATAGAGTTTACTTTAAAAAATTTTTAAAAGAAAATATAAGGGTAAATTCTTTGTGCCCTTAAATTAGGCCAACAGTTTGTGACATAAAATGCCAAAAGCACAAAAAGAAAAATTGGATCGATTGGAGTTCATCAAAATATGTATTTTTTTCACATCAAAGGACGCTATAATAAAGTGAAAAGACAACCACAGAATCAGAGAAAATATTTGCAAATCATATATCTGATAAGGAATGTGTATCCAGAATAAATAAAAAAATAAACTCTTAGAATTTAAAAAAGAAAAGTAGCCCTATTAAAATGGTCACAGATCTCAGTATACATAAAAAAGACATGAAAATAATCAAAGGGCACATGGAAAGATACCTAACATCATTAGTCATTTGGGAAATACAAATCAAAATAAAATGAGATACCATTTCACACACTAAGATGGCTACAATTGTTAAGTGAAAATAAATGTTGGCAAAGATGTGGAGAAATTGGAGCACTCATATATTGCTGGTAGGAATGGAAAATGGTGTAGCAACTATGAAAAACAGTTTGGCAGTTTCTCCAAATGTTAAACATGTGTTGAATAGACATTTTTCCAAAGAAGACACCCAGATGGCTAGCAGGCACATGAAAAGATGCTCAACATTAGTCATCATTGGGGAACTACAAATGAAAATCACAATGAGGTGCTACCTCACACTGTCAGACTGGCTAAAATTAACAATATAGGAAACAACAGATGGTGAGGATGTGGAGAAAGAGGGACTTATACTGGTGGTGGGAATGCAAATTGGTGTAACCACTCTGGAAAACAGTATGGAGGTTCCTCAAAAAATTAAAAATAGAGGTACCCTACAACCAAGCAATTGCACTCTTAGGTATTTACCCAAACAAAGGATACAAAAATATCAATTCTAAGGGGACACATGCACCCTGATGTTTATAGTAGCATTATCAACAAAAGCGAAATTATTAAGAGCCCAGATGTCCACAGAATGATGAATTAATAAAGAAGATATGGTATATATACACATGTATCATGGACTATTACTCAGCCATCAAAAGGAACGATAGCTCACCATTTGCAATGATGTGGATGGAGCTAGAGAGTAGTATGCTAGGTGAAATTAGAGAAACACAAATACTATATTATTTCACTCTTATATTGAATTTAAGAAACAAAACAGATGAACAAATGGGATGGGGGGGAATGATAGACGGGAACAAACCATATGAGACTCTTAAAGATAGAGAACAAACTGAGGGTTGCTGGATGGGAAGTGGGCATGGAATTGGCTAAATGGGTGATGGGTTTTAAGAAGGGCACTTGTGATGAACACTGGGTGTTATATGTAAGTGATTAATCACTAAATTTTACTCCTGAAACCAATATTACACCATATGTTAATAGAAGTTAAATAAAAAATTGAAACAAAAATATTTAAATATGTGATTACCATGTGACCCAGAGAGTCCACTACTAGAGAAATAAAAACATATTTTAACACGAAACCATGTACAGAAACGTTCAGGGTCACCTGGGTGGCTCAATTAGTTGAGTGTCCAACTTTGACTCAGGTCATGGTCTTGCAGTTTGTGAGTTGGAGCCCTGCATCCAGCTCTCTTCCCTCAACACAGATCCCACTTTGGGTCCTCTGTCTCCCTCTCTCCCTGCACCCGCTCCCCCAGCTCCTGTTCTCTTGCTCTCAAAAATAAATAAACATTAAAAAAATATTCATAGCAGCATTATTCATAATAGCCAAAAAGTGGAAACAACCCAAACACCCATCAATTTATGAATAAATGAATAAAATGTGATATATTCATACAATGGACTATTATTCAACAATAAAACATAATGGAGTTTTCATACATGTTTGTACATGGAAGAACCTTAAAACAATTATGCTAAATAAAAGAATCCAGGAACAAAGACCACATATTATGTGAGTCCATTTGTCTGAAATGCCCAAATAGACAAATCCATTGAGATGGATAGCAGAATAATGATTACAGTATTGGGGCACCCGGGTGGCTCAGTTAGTTAAGTGTCTGACTCTTGATTTCAGCTCAGGTCATGGTCTCAATGTTCATGAGATCAAGCCCCATGTGACCTGCTTGGGATTCTCTCTCTCACTCTCTTTCTGCCACTACCCCACTCCCGCTCTCTCTCGAAATAAACACTTAAAAAGTACTAATAGTAATAATAATAATGATGATGATGATGATTACCAGCGTCCAGGAAAAAGGAGGATTAGGAAGTGACTGCTAGTGAGTAAGGAGTTTTATTTAAGGTGATAAAAAAAAATGCTTTGGTATTAGATTGTGGAATTGTGATTATTACAAAATCTTGTGAATATACTGGAAAGACCTTGAACTAACTGTGCTTACTTCACCTTAAAATGGTGAATACAATATGTACATTATAACAATTTAAAAGTGATTATAAAATTATATTTTTAAATGTTGATTTGTTAATTTTTTATTGTCTTTATTTTTATTAAGCTGTTTTTTAAACAACTCTATTTTTGAATTTTAGTGGGCATGGAACTTAGTGATAGACATTTTCACTAGGTCTTTCTTCATTATAACACATAGTGCACATACTGGTACATATGTCCTGGCAAAAAAAAAAAAAAAAAAAAAAAAAGTGACATAGATTTAGTACTGCATGGTCAGCATCTCTCTACTATGTTACTAATGGAGATCACCTGTTCTCCCACTCCAGGTGTCTTCAGGACAATGAGTGGAACTACACCACAGCTGGTCAGGTCTTCACTATGCTCAAGGTGAGGTTTGGGAATCACTAAGTGGGTTACAGATGGGTGTTTCTGGATTTTCAGAAAGGCTAAGAAGGTGGAGGCTGGGTGGCCTGGGAATGAAACTCTGGGATCTGGCTCTTCTGATGTCTCAACTCCTTCCCTTCAGAACAAGGGAAAGATCCCAGAGGAAGCCTTCAAACTAAGGTTTGGATGTCCACAATATCTTTGTTCTCTTTTCTCCAGCCAAAGGCCATTATTCATTTGTATTTATTGTGCATTTTGTATTTTGTTATTATTTTTGAATATATATGTTACACATATATGTGTTTGTGTAAATATACGAGTATCTAATATAGCAATGCTCAGACAAAAGAGATAATAATCAACAGGGACCACAAGGACATGGGTAAAATAAAATGGATCACAGGTCCAAGCAGTTGATGTCAGGCATTCACCCTCTGAAAACAACCAGGACCAGTCAAACTTAGGATATCACTAATCCAGGGCACAGCTTAGAGCATTTACCTTCCAGTAGCATCAAATAAAGGTCCAGAAGAAGCCATTTGAGTTTTATTCTAGGAACCTTTTCTCCAGTGCCACAGGGCCAAATATGCCACCACTGCCACTTGCCTCCCCATCCCACCCTCCAACCATTCATGTGCCCAAAACTTCATAATAAGAGAATGATTGGGTGCATGGCAAGGCCATTGTGAAAAGCTGTGCTTTCTCAACAAGACAGTCAGAGGGTAGTGAACTAGGCAATGCCAGGTGTAGATGGATCCAATGAGGATGGCCAGACCAATTATATATACAACATATATATATTATATATATATAATATATATAATATATAATATATAATACATTATATATTATATAATATATATATAATATATATATAATATATATATAATCCCTACATATTTTCATGTATCTGAGTGTACAGTGAGCAAAGTTGAAATACCAGTTAGATCTGGCAATAAACATTTCCTTGTCATCCTCAACTTAATACTCAGTATATGAGTACATTACATTCTTTCCAATATGTCCCTTTTTTGTAGCCACCTGAAGAAATAGGATAAATTTCCACCTAGAATTTGATGCAGATATCAAGACTGATGGTGCCAAACACACAGAAAGAGGCATGTAATGTGCACATAATGTGTCTGCTAGGGAGAGCACAGTGGAACTCGCAAGATCATTTAAAAATGTATTGAGAAAATAAAGAAAGGGGATTTGGGATTTTTATGGTGTATAAAGGGTGGGGACATAGTGAGGGTTTCTGCACACAGACTCATGTGGTTTGGTTCCCATTTGGTGTCAAAGAAGGGGGCATTTAGGTTTTCTAATAAGCTTACCAGATGTGGAGCAGAGGTGAGGTTTAAAGTTGTCAGTGGTCAAGTATAAAAAAGGATCTGATACCTTTTTCCTGACACCTAGAAACAAGCACAGAGAGTTTGTGGAGTTTATGACTCCACAAATGAGAAGTCAGAAGAGTATGTCTCAAAGAACAGGACAAAATCACAGCAAGAGAGCTAAATGAAATGGAGATAATCAATATGCCTCATAGAGAATTCAAAGTGATCACAAAGATACTTATTAGACTTGAGAAAATAGTGGAGGATCTCAGTAAGATCTTCAACAAAGATACAGAAAATATTTAAAAAGCACCACTCAGAGATTAAGAACTCAATAACTGGAATTAAAAATACACTAGAGGGGAGAGGGATCCAACATGGCAGAGAAGCAGGGGGATCCGAAGTTCTCTCATCTCCCAAACACAGCAGTGTTGAGGCCAAAGGACTTTGGACTCCAAGAATATGGGCAGCAAAGAGACATAGTTGCTTCCTGGGACTCACTGGGACAACCTGGCAGGCCACAGGTGCATGATTGCAAACTGGGAGAGATAAAATGGGCAGTGGAGGAAGAGAGTGGCAGGATCCCCTTCTGCAGAAAGACAAAGGGAAGAGAAAGAGAGGCTGGGGAAGTGTAGGACTGTATTAGGACAAGAGAAAAACCACGGACCAGGACAGAGAAAGATCCAATCTCTAACTACAGGGCTTTCTCCTGACTGGGGATGGCTGCCCTGTTCATGCACCCCGGGGGAGGAGGGGAGCCAGTCCCAGGCTCAGTAACTAGTTCAGACTGGATCAGAAGCACAGTCCGTAGTGGGAGAAAGCAATCCCCGCCCTAGAATGCTGTGGGAAGAAGGTATATAACCATTCAAAGGACAAAGACTGCCTGCACCCGCCAACCAGAGACCATATATTGGGAGAAGCGAAGCAGTACTTCTCTGAAACCAGGGCGTATGGAGTGGGAAGTTTTAAGATATCAGGGTTTAAGTCCCAGGCAAGCACCACGGAGGCATGGGAGTCGGCTGAGTGGGACAAACTGTGTTTGCAGCACTGTGAGGCGGTACAGAGTGGCTCTTGACTGGAACTGGGACGCATGGAGGGGGACATTTTAGGACATTAGGGGTTAAATCCCAGCCAAGCACCAGGGAGGCATGGGAGTTGGCAGAACAGGACAAACCACCTCATTCATGCCCACAGCACAGTGAGGATGGCCTGAACAGAGTGGTTTGGGACACCTGGTCCATGGAGGAGAGACTGAGGTGTCACCATTTTTCTCCCCATCACCAACAAGATGGGGCTTCAGGGAGCATACAGAGGGCCCACAGGGGAGGCAGGACCTCCACTACACCAAAGCAGGTCCCTCCATGCCTGGTAACTGAATATCTACTTGAGCGGAATTGACGCTGAGGAACAAGACAGCCCTTCCTCCAGACTAGCGCTGTTGCATTGCCTGATTTAATTCTCGAAAATTCTTATCATATATATATATATACATATATATATGCATATATATATGTATATATATATGTGTGTGTGTATATATATATATATATATATATATATATATATATATTCTTCCTTCCTTTTTTGCTTCTTATCTCTTCCCTCCTCTAGTCTAGTTATTCTGGTTGTTGGTTTGTTTAAGCAGGAATATTTAATCCGTTCTTTTATACATGCTCTACACCTCCTTCTTTATTTTCCTTTCTCTCTCTCTGGATTAAGCCATATAGTTTCTCTGTCTGGTCAATTTTCTTTTCTTTTTCCCCACTCCTGTCATTTCTCTCTTTGTATGGAACAAGGCCTCTTCCATCAGCACTGCCTCCACTCTGTTGTTAACATGTAGATGGTGTTTCTGGTTTTTGTTTTTGGGCTTTTTGATGGTTAATGTGTTTTTGTTTGTTTCATTTTTGTTTTTTGCTTATTTGTTTGTCTTCCTTTCCAGGGCTACTTCAAAGAACAAATCAAAGCACACCTGGTGGAGGGTCGAAAACATCACCATGAGTAGGGAGATAAAAGTAACCAAAGTCACAACAACAGAGAACAAGTAACACACTCCAAAAAACACCTCTTGAAGGGCCAGGTCCTGGACAGTTTATGACCCCTCTTTAATATAGTAGTGCTCACAGGTGCAGGGCACATAAAAAGCTTTTAGAACACATAGGGACAGAAAACTAGCCAAAATGATGAAATGGAACAATTCTCCTCAAAAGAAATTCCACGAAGAAATGACAGCTAAAGAATTGATCAAAATAGATATAAACAATATAACTCAAAATGAATTTAGAATAATAATCATAAGATTAATCGCTGGGATTGAAAAAGCATAGAAGACAGCACAGAATCTATTGCTGCAGAGATCAAGGAACTAAAAAATAGTCATGACGATTAAAAAAGGCTGTAAATGAGATGCAAAACAAACCAAAGGCGGTGATAGTGAGGATTAAAGAGGCAGACAGGAGAATCAGTGAAATAGAAGATAAAATTATGGAAAAAGATGAAGCTGAGAAAACGAGAGATAAAAAAAAAATTCTGGACCATGAGGGGAGAGTTAGAGAACTAAATGATTCAATGAAACGGAATAATATCTGCATCATAGGAGTTCCAGAACAAGAAGAGAGAGAGCAAAGGGGGCTGAAGGTGTACTTGAATAAATCATAGTTGAGAACTTCCCCAATCTGGGGAAGGAAACATACATTGAAATCCAGGAGGCACAGAGAACTCACTTCAGATGTAACTTGAGACAATCTTCTGCATGGCATATCATAGTGAAACTGGCAAAGTACAAAGATAAAGAGAGAATTCTGAAATCAGCTAGGGACAAATGGGCCTTAACCTACAAGAGTAGACACATAAGAAGAGTAGCACACCTATCTACTGAAACTTGACAGGCCAGAAAGGAGTGGCAGGAAATTTTCAATGTGATGAACAGGAAAAATATGCAGCCAAGAATCCTTTATTCGGTAAGACGGTCATTCAGAATAGAAGCAGAGATAAAGATTTCCCAGGCAAAAACTGAAGGAATTCATCACCCCTAAACTACCCCTACAATAGATCCTAAGGGGGGACTCTGTGAGTGTTGCAAAGACCACAAAGGACCAGAGACATGACTATAAGCATGAAACCTACAGATAACACAATGGCTCTAAACCCATTATCTTTCAATAATAGCACTGAATGTAAATGGATTAAAGGCTCCAACCAAAAGACATAGGGTGTCAGAATGAATAAAAAAAAACAAGACCCATCTATTTGCTGTCTACAAGAGACCCATTTTAGACCTGAGGACACCTTCAGATTGAGAGTGAGGGGATGGAGAACCATATATCGTGCTACTGGAAGTCAAAAGAAAGCTGGAGTAGCCATACTTACATCAGACAAACTAGACTTTAAATTAAAGGCTGTAACAAGAGATGAAGATGGGAATTATATAATAGTTACAGGGTCTATCCATCAAGTAGAGCTAACAATTATAAATGTTTATGCACCAGATACAAAAGCACCCAAATATATAAAACAATTAATCACAAACATAAGCAACCTTATTGTTAAGAATGTGGTAATTGCTGGTGACTTTAATACTCCACTTATAACAATAGACAGATCATCTAGACAGAGAATCAATAAAGAAACAATGGCCCCAAATGATACACTGGACCAGATGGACTTGACAGATATATTCAGAAATTTTCATCCTAAAGAAGCAGAATACGCATTCTTCTCAAGTGCATATGGAATGTTCTCCAAGATAGATCACATATTGAGTCACAAAACAGCCCTTAACAAATATAAAAGAATTGAGATCATACCATGCACATTTTCAGATCACAGTGCTATGGAAGTTGAAATCAACCACAGGAAAAAGTTTGGAAAACCTCCAAAGGCCTGGAGGTTAAAGAACATCCTACTAAAGAATGAATGGGTCAATCAGGCAATTAGGGAAGAAATTAAAAAAAAAAAAACATATGGAAACAAATGAAATTGAAAACACAACAATCCAAACCTTTTGGGATGCAGCAAAGGCAGTCTCAAGAGGAAAATGCATTGCAATCCAGGCCTATCTCAAGAAACAAGAAAAATCCCAAATACAAAATCCAGCAGCACACCTAAAAGAACTAGAAGCAGAAATAATAAAGATCAGAGCAGAAATAAACACTATAGAACAACAAACGAATAAACAAACAAACAAACCCAAAACAGTAGAACAGGCCAATGAAACCAGGAGCTGGTTTTTTGAAAAAATCAACAAAATTGATAAACCCCTAGCCAGACTTCTCAAAAAGAAAAGAGAGAGGACCCAAATAGGTAAAATCATGAATGACAATTGATTTATCACAACCAATCCCTCAGGAATACAAGTAATTATCAGAGAATATGATGAAAAATTATTTGCCAACAAACTGGACAACCTGGAAGAAATGAACAAATTCCTAGACACACACACACTATCAAAACTCAAACAGGAAGAAATAGAAAATGTGAGCAGACCCATAACTAGTGAACAAATTGAATCAGTTATCAAAAATCTCCCAACAAAAAAGAGCCCTGAGCCAGACAGCTTCCCTGCGAAATTCTACCAGACATTTAAAGCAGAGCTAATACCTATTCTTCTCAAATTGTTCCAAAAAATAGAAATGGCAGTAAAACTTATGGACTCATACTATGAAGCCAGCATTACCTTCATTCCCAAGCTAGACAGACACCCCACAAAAAAAGTCAATATCCCTGATGAACATGGATGCAAAACTCTGCAATGAGATACTAGTAAATCGAATTCAACATCATATAAAAAGAATTATTCACCATGATCAAATGGGATTCATTCCTGTGTTGCATTGCTGGTTCAGTGATTGCAAATCAATCAATGTGATACATCATATTAATAAAAGAAAAGATAAGAACCATATGATCCTGTCAATAGATGCAGAAAAAGCATTTGACAAATATAGCATCATTTCTTAACAAAAACCCTCTAGAAAGTCGGGATAGAAGGAACATACCTAAACATCATAAAAGCCATATATGAAAACCCCACAGCTAACATCACCATCAATGGGGAAAAACTGAGAGCTTTCCTTCTGAGATCAGGAATACAAAAGGGATATTCACTCTCACCACTGTTGTTTAACATAGTGTTGGAAGTCCTAGAATCAGTAATAAGACAAGAAAATAAAATAAAGGCATTAACATTGGCAAAGAAGAAGTCAAACTTTCATTTTTTCACAGACGATGTGATACTCTATATGGAAAACCCAGAAGACTCCACCAAAAGGCTGCTAGAACTGATACATGAATTCATCAAAGTCAAAGGGGACAAAATCAATATACAGAAGTCTGTTGCATTTTTATACACCATTAAGTAAGGAACAGAAAGAGAAATAAAGAAACTGATCCCATTTACAATTGCACTAAGACCATAAAATACTTAGGAATAAACCTAACCCAAGGTATAAAAGATCTGTATGCTGAAAACTATAGAAAATTTATGAAGGAAATTGAAGAAGACACAAAGAAATGGAAAAACATTCCATGCTCATGGTTTGGAAGAATAAATATTGTCAAAACGTCAATACTACCCAAGGCAATCTACACATTCATTGCAATATCAATCAAAATTGCACTGACATTCTTCTCAAAGCTAGAACAAACAATCCTAAAATTTGTATGAAACCACAAAAGACTCTGAATAGCCAAAGTAATATTGAAGAAGAAAACCAAAACTGGAGGCATCACAATCTTAGAATTTAGCCTCTACTACAAAGCTGTAATCATCAAGACAGCATGGTATTGGCACAAAAACAGACACATAGACCAATGGGATAGAATAGAGACCCCAGAATTGGACCCACAAATATATGGCCAACGAATCTCTGACAAAGCAGGAAAGAGTATCCAATGGAAAAAAAACAGTCTCTTTAACAAATGGTGCTGGGAGAACTGGACAGCAACATGCAGAAGATTTAAACTAGATCAATGTCTTACACCATACACAAAAATAAACTCAAAATGGATGAAAGACCTAAATGTGAGACAGGAAACCATCAAAACCCTAGAGGAGAAAGCAGGCAACAACATCATTGACCTCAGCTGCAGCAATTTCTTGCTTGACACATTTCCAAAGGCAAGGGAATTAAAAGCAAAAATGAACTATTGGGACCTCATCAAGATAAAAAGCTTCTGCACGCCAAAAGAAACAATCAACAAAACTAAAAGGCAACTGACGGAATGGGAAAAGATATTTGCAAATGACATATTGAATAAAGGGTTAGTATCCAAAATCTATAAAGAACTTACCAAACTCAGCACCCAAAAAACAAATAATCCAGTGAAGAAATGGGCAGAAGACATGAATAGCCATCTTTCCAAAGAAGACATCCAGGTGGCAAATAGACACATGAAAAGATGCTCAGCGTCACTCCTCATCAGGGAAATACAAATCAAAAACACACTGAGATACCACCTCACACTGGTTAGGGACTAAAATGGACAACTCAGTAAATTACAGATGCTGGCCAGGATGTGGAGAAATGGGAACCCTCTTGCACTGTTGGTAGAAATGTAAATGGTGCAGCAGCTCTGGAAAACAGTGTGGAGGTTCCTCAAAAAACTAAAAATAGAACTACCCTATGACCCAGCAGTAGCACTACTAGGAATTTAACCAAGGGATACAGGAGTCCTGATTCATAGGGGCACATGTACCCCAATGTTTATAGCAGTGCTTTCAACAATAGCCCAATTATGGAAAGAGCCTGAATGTCTATCAACTGATGAATGGATAAAGAAGATGTGGTTTATATATACAATGGAGTACTACTTGGCAATGTGAAGGAATGAAATCATCCCACTTGCAGCAATGTGGATTGAACTGGAAGGTATTATGCTGAGTGAAATAAGTCAGTCAGAGAAGGAAAGATACCATATGTTTTCATTTATATGTGGATCTTGAGAAACTTAACAGAAGACCATGGGGAAAGGGAAGGGGAAAAAAATAGTTTCAAACAGAAAGGGAGGGAGGCAAACCATAATAGACTTTTAAATACAGAGAGAAAACTGAGGGTTGATGGGGAGTTGGGGGAGAAGGGGAAATTGGTGATGGGCATTGAGGAGGGCATTTGTTGGGATGAGCACTGGGTGTTGTATGTAAGCTATGAACCATGGGAATCTATCCCAAAAACTAGGAGCACACTTTACACACTGTATGTTAGCCAATTTGACAATAAAGTATACTTTAAAAAATTAAACATAGTTACCATATGATCCAGCAATTCTGTTTCTATGTATATGTCCCAAAGAATTGAAAGCACAGACTCAAACAGATATTTATACAACAATGTTCACTGCAGCTTTATTCACAATAGTGAAAAGGAGGAAACAACCCAAATGCACATTCACAGATAAATGGATAAACAAAACATGGTATATACCTGCAGTGGAATATTATTTAGCCATGCAAAATGAAGTATTGGTACATGCTACAACATGAATGAACTGTGAAAAAGTTACTCTAAATGAAGTAAGTCACAAAGGACCACATATTGTATGATTCCATTTATATAAAATATCCAGAATAATCCATAGATATAGAAAGTATATTTAGTGTTTTCCAGGGGCTAGGAAAAGGGGGAAACGGGGGCATGACTGCTTAATAGATATGGGGTCTGCTTTTGGAGTGATGAAAACGTTCTGGAACTAGATAGTGGTGATGATTGTACAAAACTTTATTGTACTATATGCAACTAATTGTACACATTAAAATTGTTAAAAAGGTGAATTTTATGTTATAGGACATTCTCCACAATAAAAAATAGCTAAAACATGGATTAACCTTGAAAACATTTTGGAAAATGAAAAAAAGTCATTTATATGAAATATCCAGAATAGGTGAGCCACAGCAACAGAAAGCAGATTAGTGGTTGCCAGAAGCTGGGTGGGGGAGGAATGGTAGTGAGTGATTAGTGGCATGAGGTTTCTGAATAATTTCTGAAACTAGATAATGATGATGGTTGTACAACATTTTGGATGTACTTAATGCCACTGAATTGTATACTTTAAAATGATTAAAATGTTAAATGTTATGTTGTCTGTATTTTTCCACAATTTAAAAAAATCCATAGTGGGGTTCTTTAAAAAAATAATACTGACTTTTTCATGAATATAACATACTTATTGTAGAAATGTGGGAAATACAGAAGGATATAAAATTATGGTGAGAAATCTCACATAATCCAAACCATAAATACAATCACTACTGCTGATTTTTGCTTTTCTTTGCACGTATTATTTCTTTTTATAATTTATATTCTGGATGAAATTGTTTTAGAGAATATATATATATATTTTCACTTGGCATCATTTCACAAGAATTTTCCTTATGTCATTAAAATTTTCCTAAACATAATTTCAAGAAAGAAAATTAAAATAATACTATAAATAAACAAGTAGAAAAATCTTTGAAGCAAGAAATAGTGGAGGCACAAGTGTTGGGGAAAGAGAGGTCTCAAGATAGTATGTTTTTAAAATGGGAGAAATAACAGAATGTTTTATGTTGCTGGAAAGATAATTTATTACAATGAAATAAGTATAATGAAATCTTTTTTTTTGAAGATGTGTGTGTGTTGGGGGGGCGGTGTGTAAATATATATACACATATTTGCATTTCTAAAAGTCTGGAAGGATATATACTAAAATGTTAGGAGTATTTATCAGTGTTAGGAAATGCAATATCTTTTTCTTTTAATTTTCATATAATTACTAGGTTTTCAACTGTGAACATATATAACTTAGGTAATAAAAAATAAGTTAAAGCATGTGTAAAACAGACATTCCTGGAAATTTGAATAGAAAATGATGCAATAGAAAAGAAACTAAATCATTTTCAGAATATGGGACATTTCTAAAGCAATGTATGAATTCAATTAAAAGTATGATAATGAGAACTATTATCTCACTGTTCTCTGTTTCCTCCAATGAAAGGGCCCAAATCTGGAACCTCTCCAAAACAATAAAGATGCCTATGAAATATAAAGCATAGCTCCCATAATCATTATTTTCAATAGCTACCCTTTCTACTCCTTGGGTGTTTTATGAGTATCAAGAGTGCTGTTTCACATCACATTTCTGTAAGGATTCAAACACAATCTTCTAAATGGAAAGCATTATCTTTAGTAGTAGTATTAGTACTAGAACATCATTTATTATGGACTTACTTAGTAAACTAGATTGTGAATTGCACAGGAGAAGTGTGTAGATAAAGGATTCTTGGAACAAGCTTGTCCTTCAAATCCGGAGGGTAAGCCATTTACCCTCAATGCTATTACGGAATTGGAAACATTCCTAAACAAACAAAAAGGACTCTCTTATTGTCTTTTACCGACATGGTGGCCGAGCTTAGAGTCCAGGTATGTAGGCTTGAGGAGTTAAGCCTTTCTAAGAACATGTGGTTTAAGTTTTTAAATATCCTCAGATGCTAAGGAATATTTTATTTAAATTACAATTTTTAATAGTTAATACAAACATGAGGTTCAAAATTCAAAAAGCACAGAAGTTCATACACATAAGTCATCAAGTGTACTTCACATCTTTGTCTGCCAATAGGTTATCCTCCAAAAAACCAAAAAAAAAAAACAAAAAACAAAAACAAAAACCAAACAAAACAAAAAACAAGCCCTATTACCAGTTACTTGTTGATATTAACAGAGATATTCATTATATGCATATATATAATAAAATAAAATATTATTAAACAAATGATAGCACACTAAACATGATTATGCATCTTGCTTTCTTCACTTAAAAATGTGTTTTGGACATCATTCCTGTATCAGTATATGTAGATAGAGCTGCTCGTTCTTTTTAACAGCTGCATGTTGCATGCAGATACACTAAAATTTATTTAACCTTCCCTTATTTATGATTATTTCAAAAATTCCCAATCTTTTACTATTAAAGATAATTCTGCAATGAATATCCTTATACATATAGCATTTTTCAGTGCACAAATAATATTTTAGGATAGTTTATTAAAGTATAATCGCTGGTCAATTGTTATGTACATTAGTATTTTGATAAACATTGCCAAATAACCTTCACAGAGGGTGTAACAATTTATACTCCAACTAATAATGTATAGGAATGCCAGTTTTCTCACCTCTTCTCCAATACAGTTTGTTTCCAAATCTTTTGTTCTTTGCCAATATGATAGATGAAAAACAATATATCACTGTAATTATAACTTGCACTTAGATTACCAGTGAGATGAAATATTTTCTCACATACTTAAGAAACATAGACTTGACTTTTTAATGAACAGTCTGTTCATTTATTTGCCTATTTTTCTATCGGGATGTTGGTCATTATATTTTCTTTATAAATTCATTGGGGTTTGCTATATACTAGGGAGCTTAGTAAGGCATAATTCTAAACATGAATAGAAGACAAAAAAAAGAATAACAAACCACTAATACCAAATCCAAATTATATGTATCTTCCAAGTGTAATTACAATATAAGATATGAAGATACCCAGGTTTCTTTCTAAAATATATTTTGGTAAACCCTTGCTTTCTTCCTCCATAGAAAAATTACATATAAAGCATCTCCTGTGTGGCAAACTCTGGGCTAAGCCCTGGAGTTACAGACATCAAAGACAAAGACACTTATAGACAGCCATTGATCTACAAGCAACAGAAGATACCATGGAATTCTCATGATTCGATGGCCTTCAACCCCTTCAACTATTAACTGACTACTTTGTCTTCCATGTATGGCACTGAGGATACAGTGGTGAACAAGCCTGAGAACAGGGAAAACAAAGACTGAGAAAGGGGATTTGAATTCATGTAATTTGAATTACAGTCTAATTCAAATTCCCTCCTGATACTGCTCAGAATGGAAATTCAAAGAAATATATATAGTCAGGGAGAAAGAGCATATGCATTCATTAGGCAGAATGTAGTGGTGAAAGAAAAGGAGTCATGAAAGCAGCTAGGATCTACCTTGGGAAGTGCATGAGTAGTGTCCCTTTTCCTCAGAGAGGAGCATGTAAGAGAATCCAGAACTGGCTCTACCTAGTGCCTGACACCTGGCTGTGAGGTGACAGATAGGGAGGAGCACATGACCCGGTCTGGATCCTTACAGGGACAAGTCTTTTTTCTTGGGCAACTGTGGGGACCTGGAAATGGCACAGTGTGCTACCATTTCGAATGAGAACAAAAAAACAACAGTGTGGTAGAAAGAATGACTCTGGGCACAGACTAGTGGTTCATTTCTTTGAGTTAGAGGTCAAGATCTGCTTTCCTTTAGAAGACAGTGATGAGGCCTCCGTGGGAGCCCCCTCCCACTTTCTTCCTTTCCATGGCCCCATGAACAATGAAAAAACTTAGGAAGGCCACCCTAGAACCTCCAGTACGGGTAATTTATGGGTACAAAGTTACTTGAATATTAATCCTCTTTCATGAGAACAGAGTTGTTTTCCTCTTGCCCATGCTCAGGCCCATGCATATTTAGATGTAGGAAATATCGTGAACATGAGGAGGGGAGGCAGAGCTTGAGAATGGGACAGGTACACACAGGGGTAGTTTGGTATTAATATGCTTCTCTCCGTCCATCACTGTTTTCCCTATATCTTTACCCCACCTTACATTCGACTATTTCAGTGCAAGAAACATAATAAGTAATAAAGATGAGAGACTTAGGGGAGAGAAGCAATGAAAGCCTAAGGTGTTTGATATTGATCACAGGTTAGACCACAGCAGTTTTCTAGAAGCCAATCCCACAGTAGCCCAATTCGTGCACAGAATTAAATGCTTGGAACGGCAGTTTGGAGGGACTTCTCTCGTAGGGGACACAGCTTTAGAACAGATTAGGATGCACTCCCTTCTCTCAGTCTTGAACTTCTTTCCAGACTCTTTTATCTTGGTCCCCTCCCCCAACCCACCTATTTAGGTGGGCCCAGGACTTTGGAGGGGTGAAATGTGTAAACACAACACTCTGGTATCCTTCCGCAAGATCGGGCCAGAGCAAAGTGACCCCCGAAAGTCGCATGCGTTTCAGTTCAAGAAAAAAAAAAAATGTAGGCCTGGTGGGGGAGATCTTGAAAGAGGGGAACTAATGCCGAGACCCTTTGATATTGGCTTCCTTCTCTCCGTCCAGCGCTGCTTCCTCTATAACCAGATGCTGCCCCTGCACTTCCCAGGAGAAATAGCCAGGGTGGAGCTCACAGACAGAGGGCGAAGTGGCGCCATGCAAAGCTTGGTATCATTCCGCCTACATAAAGCCGGATCCCCTTACACTACGCTCTAGCTCCTCCCGCTGCCGCTTTTGGTACTGGGGACGTGGCCAAAGTCTGCAGAGGAAAAGGTAGCTGTTAATAAGTCGCTACGCGTGCGTCCCAGAGGACGGTTGGGGACGGGAGGAAGGGATATACCGAAAAGTAACAATCGTTTGCCAATTACAGCTTTTACTCTGACGAAGCAGGTATCGCGCGTCCTAAATCCCAGGTGCCGGGCCAGTCCCCAAACATAGTCGCCGCCATTGTCTCGCGTCCTCGTATCCATCTGACTGTCCGTCCCTCTTTCTGTAGATCACGGCACCCCCTTGAGGCAAGGAAATAAGAAAACTCCCTCTGATCCGAGCAAAGCAGGTCAGTGAGAAGGCGGGAATCACTTGGGAGTGTGGAGATGGGTATCAGAGGAACGTGGGATACGTGACCTGGTCTAGGGCGCCAGCGGTGAGAGGGAGGGGTCAGGGGTAATTTGAGTGGCACACAACTATAAATTTAAAATGATATGCTTCTTGCTAGCTTGATTTCCAAACACTAATCCCGTGTTTGGGAAGGTAAAGGAGTATAGTAGCGGCTTCTAGGAGAGAAATGGCGATTTATATGATAGCAGGAGGGGCGGCTGCTGCCGGTGAGAACGGTTGTTCGGGGAACCCTGGGAGGGAGAGAGTGTGAAAAGAAGTTGTAACTGTTTGATAATCATGACCCTGGATTAGATTAGAATATCGTTTCATGTACTGGTTACTAGTCTGATTATTAATAATCAAGTCTCTCCGACTGTCTTTTCATTTGGTCTTTGGGTGTAACCTGTGTTTATATGTGTAGGCCTGTTCTTAAGTTTTTGGTACAGCATGTTTGTGTAAAGATCTGTAGAGGCCCGCGGACCACAAAGGAAGGGGATAAGAAAAGGAAACTTGGCCTGATTTCTCCTGGGTGGGCAGTGCTTGGAGTTGGTAGATGGCTAAGACTAGAATAGGTAGCAGTCTAGGGGACACTCCAGATCTCCTTTCTACATGCTTTCTAGACAGTCCTCCCTTGCTCCTGTTGTGTTGCAGAAAATGATAGGCTTTAGGAAAAGGAACGAAACATAAGAGCTTACCTGAAATTTGGAAATCATACTTTTCATTGACTTCCAAACAACTTCCATGGCTTGTCTGAGCCTTCCATCTCTACTATCACCACCACTATCTTGCAGGGATATTTGAGTTGTCTGTGCATGGGAATTGTCAGACTTTTGGAATGGAGCAGAGGAACTTGGAGGGAGGGAGAAGAAGGAGAGGTGCAGAAAATTTTGGCAAACAGGTACCTGTATCCAGAAGGGATACAGATCTCAGGTGCTGATATCTACCAAGGACCCAGTCTCCATTGTCTCCTGTGTTTCCTTTTATTTATCTCTGCATTTGTGAATCTCTGTGTACAGAACCATCACCAGGTCTGTGGAACTCTCAGTTGTGGAGATTTGCAAGTCACAACCCAACTTGAACTTAGAAAATAATGAAGAGAAACATGCCCTGTGTCTGTTACGATTGGTGTGAGGGTAGAGGGACAGAAGATGGTTGAGACTAGATAATTCTATTCTCTTTTGTTCTCCAGTTTAGTAATCACTGTTTGGTCCTCTGCTGATGTAGTTGGGAGTCTTTGAAAGCTTTGGGGGTATAGGAAGTTGCTTGTTTTTCTTATTTCCCACTTTCTTTTCCTATTCTTAAGATTCACCCAGGCCAATTTTGAATGAGAGAAATGCAAGGGCAGTCACTGATGAAGAAAATGGTGGGCAACAGGGAGGAGGAGGGTCAGTCCTGAATTAGGGCAATGGGATTATGGGACCAGAAGGAGGCAAATACTAGACAAACTACAAATACAGGGACCAGGGACCAAGATCTTTTAAGCAAGAGATCAGTTTCCATATCCTCTTGTTTGTTTATTTGTCCATCAATCTGCCTGTAGGTCTGCTGTAAGTCTTGTCAACATTGGAAGCAAGGAAAGGAGGAGAAAATTTCTCCAGATCAGTGAAGTTTGGTATGAGTGTGAAGACTTCCCCAGTAGACCTGTAGGATGAAGTAGTAGAGATCTGCTTGGGTCCAGCAGGGATAAAGAGCCAGTCTAGGGATTCCTTAGCCTCTCTCACTCCCATTCAGCTTTCCCACCCATTCTCCATACTTCTGTTTTGTGTCTGCAAACAAGATTAGTAGCACCTTCAGTTTTGTAGACAGCGTGAAATGAGGACAGAGTGTGCTAAGTATCTACCTCTCCCACTTAGCACTGAATGTCCATAACTCTCCTGTCTCTCTGTGCTAATCAACATAAGAAATAAATTGGAAGAGACTCAAAGCCCCATTTCCTTCCTCCACCCTTAGGTCCAACTTCAATGGCAGATCTGGTGGCCTTGGAGTAGCTGAAGACACCCACCCTCCACAGGGCTGCGCTCAGGCACACAGCCATTCTTCCTTTCCCAGAGTGAGATTCTTCTGCACGTTGTTTATATCATTGACAGAGCCTGTAGTTGGAAAGAGGGCCGAGTGACGACTGGACTTTGTATGAAAACACCAACCTGGGACAGACCTTCAGTCAATGCTGAGACAGGGTTGGAGGTATAGAACGTGGCCTTGTCTTTAACTTGGATCATGACTGGCTATGAGGGTAAGGCAGGGGCAGAGGAGGGGCTGAGGTTTGCCTAAAAGCTGGAATCAGTGGCCCTGCCAACCCTAGAGCCAAGGCTAAGATCCAGGCCAAGTCTGGGGATGGAGCAGTGGCCAGGACACAGACAGTGACCTACACTGAGGCCGTGGCTATGACAGGGATGTGAGCAAGATGGAAGCTATGGCTAAGACTAGAGTCATGACTGAGACTAAGGCAAAATCCCTGGCAGAACCTGGTATAGTGCCCCAAATCAAGTCAAAGCTGATGCCTATGGCCAGGGTCAGTGCTGTGACCAAGTACGAAGTCAAGGCTGGTGCTGGAAGTGAAACCAATATCAGGTCCTTTGCCAAGGCTGATGATAAGGTCAATATTGAGTCCAGGTCCCAGAGAAGGAGAGAGGACAGCATCAAATTCAGGGCTGGGGCTGGGGACAGAGCTGGTATTGTAATCGAGTCCAGTGATGAGGATGAAGAAAATGTCTGCTCCTGGTTCTGGACAGGAGAAGAGCCTAGTGTAGGATCCTGGTTCTGGCCTGAAGAGGAGACTCCTTCTCAAGTTTATAAGCCTCCACCTAAGATCCAGGAAAAGCCCAAGCCCATACCCAAACCTGAACTCACTATAAAACAAAAAGCAGCAGCATGGTCAAGGGCCAGGTATAGTGTCCTAGTCCCAATAGAGGGAGGGAAGCCATCCTTGCCTCCAGAAGGGAATTGGACTCTCGTTGAGACCTTGATTGAAACTCCTCTGGGGATTCGGCCTCTGACCAAGATCCCACCCTATAATGGACCTTACTTCCAAACCTTAGCTGAGATCAAAAGCCAGGTTAGGTATAGAGAAAAGTATGGGCCCAATCCAAGAGCCTGCCGCTGTAAATCACGTGACTTTAGTTTAGAGCCTAAAGAGTTCGATAAACTCGTTGCCCTACTTAAGTTAACTAAGGATCCTTTTATTCATGAAATAGCAACAATGATAATGGGCATTAGTCCTGCTTATCCATTTACCCAAGATATAATTCATGATGTAGGTATTACTGTTATGATTGAAAACTTGGTCAATAATCCCAATGTTATAGAACACCCTAGAGCTTTAAATATAGTAGATGACAACTCTGAATCTTCTGAGGAACCAAAACCAGGAGAGTCATACGTATATCAAGTTTGTAAGGACATATTCTCTTATCCCTTGAACTCCCCTGTGCAACTGGCTGGACTAAAATTATTAGTGCACCTGAGTGTGAAATTTGAGGATCACCATATAATTATTAATTACATTCCAGATTTCCTCACCTTGTTAAGCAAAGGAAGTGTCAAAACCAAGTTTTATGTTTTAAAAGTGTTTTTGCGCTTGTCTAAAAATCAAGCCAATACAAGAGAACTGATTAGTGCCAAAGTACTGTCATCATTGGTTGCACCCTTTAACAAGAATGAGTCGAAGGCTAATATTCTTAATATCATTGAAATATTTGAGAATATAAATTTCCAATTCAAAAAGAAGGTGAAGCTATTTACCAAAGAAGAGTTCACTAAATCTGAGCTTATTTCCATATTCCAGGAAGCAAAAGAGTTTGGTCAGAAACTCCAAGACTTAGTAGAGCACAGTGATCCTGAGGTTAGAGATAAAGTTATACGATTAATACTTAAACTCTAAATAGCTGTATGTTCTCACAGAGCCATGAACATTTTTTTGTGTTATAATATGAAGCTATGCATATAATAATTGTAAGTTCAATATTTGTTATTTGTGTTGGTTGATGGAGGCAATTTTATGCATACCAAATGATCTTGAGAGCTTGAATGTTTGTTGATATTTACTGTGCTATTTAAATTGAGATATTTTTAATCTTTCTGCAACGTGACCTGATAATGAACCTATTCATGCTGAGCAAGCTATATTTCTGTGCTTTATATTGACATAGTGTATTCGTTTGAGGCTTCATTTACATGTTAATAAAGTTGCATGCTAAAACTGGTGAAAACATTGTTGTAGTTCTTTAGTTGAAGTCTAGTCAGAAAGATAAAGCACAAATAACACAAAGATGATAAAGAGCACTGTCGGTGTTTGTAGGAGGGTACAGACCAAACAATCTCACATTGATAGATCCTTTACTTTCAACATGTTCAAGGAATAGAATCGCACTACACAAGAAGACAGGACTGTTACCAGATGTAACTAGTGTTACTAGATGTGTTACTTACTAGATGACATCTGGGCAGATCTGGGGAAAGGGGTAAGGACACTGACCTAGGAGAAAGGGAACACAGATACTTTCATTCCAGTCTGAATCCCAGAACTTCTGTTCAGCTTTTAACATAGGACATCTCATTAGGATAGCTTGAAGCTTTTAAGCTCCCAAGAGGATTCCTGGTTCTCATCCCCATTCAGAAAAGCCATGGAAGTATGTTTCTGAAAGGACCCAGCCCCACCAGCCCCACCCAGCCCCTGGTACCCCATCCAGGGGTACCAGGTTTACTGTTTCATCTGAGAATCCCTTCCCCTGTAGTCCTGGGCCTCAGAGGAGGGTCTTCCTGGAGACCAACTATTGAAACTGCTTCATGGATAGTCTCATTTGCCCTGCCTTGGTGATGGTTTACTCTCATCCTTACTTTTGTTTGCTGGCCAATGGTTTGAACTTGGTAATTTGCACCTATCCTTGGTGGCAGCAATGTGTTTGTTCTGATCCCTTTTGGTCAGAGCTCAGAATGTTGAGCTCAGTGAGATAGCTACAAGATTCCAAAGTCCTTTAGGGATGTGTAGTTAGGAAGGAATTAATTCCCTAATTCCATTATCCTATCTTATTTGTACAGTTTATAGAGCTGAAGCCATGTTCTCTATACTGCTTCAGCTCCTCCTGAGTATACTTAATGAAAACTAGGTTCTGGCTGGCATAGAATGCCAGAGTATAGATTTGGATCAGGGGTCACCTTTGCCTCCTTTTGTTGTTCTTGTTCTGTTTCCTTTACTGCCCAGAATTGGGAAATACAGATGTTAGGTTCAGTGTACAAATACTAGTCTTTCTTTTGAACTTCCTCTCTCTCCTAATTTATGTATTTTGGGGAAGGCCTAAACTGAAAGAATCTCAACAGAGTGTCTGTCATGTACTCCTGGTTTTAGAAGCTATCCCTAGTTTAATTTCTATTAAGGTCAGTTCTGAACTTATCTGTTATACATCTAGGAATTAAAATGAAGGGCAACTGGCTACATATGTTCATTAAGGGTGAAAAAAAGTAGGGTTTTTGCAATGTGCAGCTGTAACTTAGATGATTTTTGAAGTTCTTTATAATTTGTTTTTTAATCCTTTGTAATTCTAGCTGTGTGTACTAATTTGAGAATTGGGGTCTTCACAATACAATTGGAGCAGACCCTTTGGAAATATTCCGGGTCTTAAATGGCCTATGGAGCACAAGATCAATTGATAGCTATAGAATTTCCAATCAGCTAAAGAGAAAAATGAGTGTGAGGTATGCAGGTATTTGTGTCAAGGCAACAAGCTGATGGCCTCTCCTTAGGTGGGAGTTATGGGAGACAGTCATTTCCCAAAGTTTTCCTGGGATGTACTTGAAGTCAAAACCCTGTTGCTCATCTCATCTTTTCTAGAAAAATAATTCAGACAACACCATGTAGTATCAGGGCTGATCTGGATGTTACTTTTCTTAAAATGTTGCCTCTGTAGGTAAAAATCAGGATGGATTTCTCATCTTTCCTGCCATGAAGTAAAGTAATTAACTAATCTTCCTACAGCACACCATACCGTCAAATTTAAAAGAGGAATTTTCAATGGGAATTCATCTATACAATATCACCAAATTCCCTAGCAAGGCTTTCAAAGCTCTGTATCCTTTGGCATTTTCCGTTTTTCCCATTATATCCCACCATGTGGCCTACATTCAAGCCTCACTGGGCTATTGTTTCCTGACTATTTTATGCAGTTTCCTGCTTTTATGTTTCAAATGCCAGGTTAGGGGCGCCTGGGTGGCGCAGTCGGTTAAGCCTCCGACTTCAGCCAGGTCACGATCTCGCGGTCCGTGAGTTCGAGCCCCGCGTCGGGCTCTGGGCTGATGGCTCAGAGCCTGGAGCCTGTTTCCGATTCTGTGTCTCCCTCTCTCTCTGCCCCTCCCCTGTTCATGCTCTGTATCTCTCTGTCCCAAAACTAAATAAACGTTGAAAAAAAAAAATTAAAAAAAAAAAAATTCAAATGCCAGGTCATTTTGAAGTCTTCATGACACATTTATCCCCCCTCTCCATGTTGGAATTAATAGCTCCTTCTGCATTTCCAAAATTTTTTATTTACTACTGTATTTTAGCATTTGTGTCTTTATACTATACCCTGGAGTCTTAGTAAGTTGGAGCTTGTGTTTAGAGACAGCTTAGAGGGGGGAAGCTTGGACTTTGAGAATGTCTCAACTCCAAAGTGTGAACTTTTTGTTGTGTATACTAATAATAATGATTAATATTTATACATTTATTAAGTGCTTACTATGCGCCAGATACCATACTATGTGCTTTATTTGTATCAACTCATTTAGTTCCTAAAACATGTGAGAAAGTGGAGATACTGATTGGTTAAATAATTTGGCCAACTTCATTGAGTTGGTTAGGAGCAGAGCTGATATTCAAACCTTTGCAGTCTGAATCTGGAGCCAGCATGTATACCTACTTTGTAACTCTGTAACCCCACACAGCCCTTAGTAAAGTACATGGCCCATCCTAAACTTAAATTTGACTGTGGTCAGACACACCTGTCCCTTATCTATTCTGCTTTTTCCATTTGTGTAGGCCTCCTCCTGCCTTACCTTCATTCCTTACCCAACTAAGCCTTCATGGTCCATCACTTTCAACATGTTTCACATTTTTTCTTGTGGTAAAATATATATGTAACATGAAAGTTGCCATTTAGTGCACATGAAAGTGCACAATTTAGTGACATTAATTGCATTCACAGTGTGCCATCAATACTATTTCCAAACTTTTTCATCTCCCAAAAGAGAAACTGAGTAACCATTAAGCAATAACTCTCAATTCCCCACTCCTTTCAGCCCCTGGTAATTCCCAATCTACATTCTGTCTCCATAAATACGCCTATTCTAAATATTTCTTATAAATGGGTACATTTTTCATACAATATGTGTTCTTTTGTGTCTGGTTTATTTCACTTAACATGTTTTCAAAGTTTATCCATGTTGTAGCATGTATCAGAACTTTATCCCTTTTTAATAGCCAAGTATTGTTCCACTGTGTGTGTGTGCACCACATTTTGCTTACCCATTCACTTGATGGGCATTTAAGTTGTTTCCACCTATTGGCTATTATAAATAATACTGCACTGAACATTGGCGAACAAGTATCTATTAGACTCTCTGCTTTGAAATTTTTTAAATATATACCTAGAACTAGAATTGCTGAGCCATATGGTAATTCTATGTTTAGCTTTTTGACAAACTGCCAAACTGTTTTCCATAGCAGCTACATCATTTTACATTTCCAACAGCAACATACAGGGGTTCCAGTTTGTCCACATCCTTAGCAACACTTGTTATTTTCCATTTTTTAATAGTTATCCTAGTAGGTGTGAAGTGGTATTTCATGGTGGTTTTCACTTGCATTTCCCTAATGACTAATGGTGTTGGGCATTTTTTTATGTACCTATTGGTTGTTTGCATATCTTCTTTGGAGTAATGTCTACCCAAGTTTTATTGTTGTTATATTGTAGTAGTTCTTTATATTCAAGGTACAAGTCCCTTATTGGCTATATGACTTGCAAATATTTTCTTTTATTCTGTAAGATTTTTTAATGTTAATGATGTCCCTTGATGCATAAAAGTTTTTAATTTTTATGATATCCATTTTATCTATTTTTTGTGCTTTTGATGTCATATCTAAGAATCCATTGCCAAATCCAAAAGCTAGGAAGATTTATTCTTGTTTTCTTCTAAGAGTTTTATAGTTTTAACTTATGTTTAAGTCATTGATCCGTTTTGAGTTGATTTTTGCATATGGAATTAGGAAAGGGTCCAACTTCATTTTCTACATGTGGGAATCCACTTGTTTTAGCATCATTTGTTGAATAGACCAGTCTTTCTCCATTGAAGGTACTTGGCACTCTTCTCAAAATTAATTTGCTGTAGACATTATTGGTTTATTTCTGGACTCTTAATTCTGTTCCATTCATCTCTAGGTCTATCTTTATGCATGTACTACAAGATTTTGATTACTGTAGCTTTGTAGTAAGTTAAGAAATCAAAAAGTGTAAGTGTAAGTGCTCCAACTTTTCTTCTTTTTCAAAAAAAAATTTTTTTTAATCTGAGTCCCTTTCCATTCCATATGAATTTTAGGATCAGCTTTTCCATTTACATCAAATAAGCCATTGGAATTTTGACAGAGATTGTATTGAATCTGTAGATTCCTTTGGGGGTATTGTCAGGTCAACAATATTAAGTCTTCTGGGGTGTCTGTGTGTCTCAGTTGCTTATGTGTACCACTCTTGCTTTTAGCTGAGGTCATGATCTTGTGGTTTCTTGATTTCAAGCCCTGTGTCAGGCTCTGTGCTGGCAGCACAGTGCCTGCTTGGGATTCTATCTCTCCCCCTCTCTCTGCCCCTCCCCCACTCGTGCTGTCTCTGTCTTTCAAAATAAATAAACTTAAAAAAATATTACCTTCCAATATATAATAATGGGATACCTTTTTATTCATGTAAATCTTTAATTCCTTTTAGCAATATTTTGTAGTTTGTGTACAAGGATTTCATCTCCTTGGTTACAATTATTCCTAGAGGATTTATTCTTTTATTTTTTTTAAATGTTTATTTATTATTTTTGAGAGAGAGAGTGCAAGTGGGGGAGGGGCAGAGAGAGAGGGAGACACAGAATCTGAAGCAGGTTCCAGGCTCCATGCTGTCAGCACAAAGCCCGACGCAGGGCTAGAACTCACAAATTGTGAGATCATGACCTGAACTGAAGTCAGACGCTTAACCGTCTGAGCCAACCAGGCGCCCCCAGTTTATTCTTTTAGATCCTATCATAAGTGAAATTGCTTTCTTAATTCCATTTGCAGATTATTCATTGCTGGTATATAGACTCATAACTGATTTTTGTGTGTTGTAACATGTAGCTTTGCTGAATTTGTTTATTAACTTTAGTAGCTTTTTTGTGCATTCTTTGGGAATTTCTGTATAAAGGATTATGTCATCTACAAATAACAATGCTTTTCTTTCTTATTTGGATACATTTTATTTCTTTTTTCTGTCTAACTATTCTGGCTAGAACTTCTAGAACAATGTTAAATAACATTGGTGACAATGGACTTGCTTGTCTTTTTCCTGAACTTAGGGGGAAAGTTTTTAGTCTCTCATTGTTGAGCATAATGTTAACTGTGGGTTTTTCATAAATGCTCTTTATCACGTTAAGGAAGTTCCCTTCTCTGCTTTATTTTCTGAATGTTTTTTACCATGAAAGAGTATCAGATTTACACAAAGGTCTTTTTTTTTGCATCAAATGAGGTTATCATGTGGCTTTTATTGTTGTTGTTCTATTAAGGTAATGTATTACACTATTCTAGTACAGTGATGTATTATATTCATTGACTTTCAAATGTTTACCACTCTTGTATTCTTTTCTTTATGTTTTATTTATTTATTTTGAGAGAGAGAGTAAGCATACATGAGGGTGTGTGCACAAGTGGAAGAGGGGCTGAGAGAGGGAAAGAGAGAGAATCCCAAGCAGTCTCTGCACTGTCCTCACAGAGCCCGACGTAGGGTCAAACCCACGAATCATGAGATCATGACCTGAGCTGAAATCAAGAGTTGGTCACTTAACTGACTGAGCCACCTGGGTGCCCCACCATACTTGTATTCTTGGAGTAAATCCCGCTTGGTCATGGTATATAATCCTTTTGACATGCTAGTGGATTCCGTGTGCTAGTATTTTGTTGAGAATTTTTGCATCTATGTCTCAAATCTATATTCATAAGGTCTCTAATGTTCTTTCCTTGTAACATCTTTATTTGGCTTTGGTATCAGGGTAATGGTGGCTTCATAAAATTAGTTAGGAAATGTTTACTTCTCTGTGTTTTGGAAAGTAGAATATTGGTGTTAATTCCATTTTAAATATTTGGTTCCAGTGAAATCATCTGGTCCTAGACTTCTTTTTTGGGAGGTTTCTAAGTACTGATTCTATCTCTTTAATATTTATGGATCTGTTGAAATTTTCTATTTCTTTTTAAGTCAGTTCAGGTAATTTTTGTGCTTTTAGGAATTTGTCAATTTTACTTACATTATATAATTTGTTTTGTACAATTATTTATAGTGTTCTCATATTTTTCTTTAAAATTCTGTGTGGTTGGTAGTAGTGTCTCCACTTTCATTTCTGATTTTAGTTATTTGTGTCTTGTCTCTTATTTTCTTTGTCAGTCTAGTTAAAGGTTTGTCATTCTTGTTGATCTTTTCAAAGAACCAACATTTGTTTTTATTGATTGTCTCTACTATTTTTCTATTCTCTATTTCGCTTATCTCCACTCTAATCTTCATTATTTCCTTCCTTCTGCTAGGTTTGAGTTTTGTCTTCTTTTCCTAGTTTCTCAAGATGTAAAGCTAGGTAATTGATTTAAGAGTTTTCTTTTTTTAATACAGACATTTATAGTTATAAATTCCCCTGTGAACACTGTCTTGTTGCATCCCTTAAGATTTCCTATAATAGTTTTTTCATTTTCATTCATCTCTAAGTATTTTATGATTTCCCTTGTGACTTCTTCTTTGACCAAATTGGCTGTTTAAGAGTCTGTTGTTTAATTTCCACATTGGTTAATTTTCCAATTTTCCACTGGAATTGGTTCTCATCTTCATCTGTTGTGGTCGTGAAGATACTTCATATGATTTCAATCATCATATGTTTATTAAGACATGTTTTGTGTCCTAACATGTCTGGAGAATGCTCCCTGTGCATTTGAGAAAAATGTGTATCCTGCTGTTGATTGGTGGATTATTCTACAGAGGTCTAGTTGATTTATTTATTTTTATTTAAAAAAAAATTAATGTTTATTTTTGAGAGTGAGAGAGACAGAGTGTGAGCAGGGGAGTAGCAGAGAGAGAGGGAGACACAGAATCTGAAGCAGGCTCTAGGCTCTGAGTTGTCAGCACAGAGCCTGACGTGGGACTCGAACTCATGAACTATGAGATCATGACCTGAGCCAAAGTCACCCAACCGACTGAGCCACCCGGGTGCCCCAGGTATAGTTGATTTATGACACTGCTGAAATCCCCTGTTTTCTTTTTGATGTTCTGACCAAATGTTCTATCCACTGAGTGTGATGTTTGAACTCTCCAACTATTACTATAGAACTATTTCTCCTCTCAATTCTGTTAATGTTCGCTTCTTAGAGATTTTGCCTTCCTGATATCTCTGCTCATTTTTTTAAATGTTTATTTATTTTTGAGAGAGAGAGAGAGAGAGAGAGAGAGAGAGAGAGAGAGTGTGTGTGTGTGTGTGTGTGTGTGTGTGTGTTTGAATGGGGGAAGGGCAAAGAGAGAGGAAGACAGAGGACCTGAAGTGGGCTCTGCACTGATAGCAGCAAACCCAATGTGGGGCTCAAACTCACAAGCCATGAGATCATGACCTGAACTGAAGTTGGATGCTCAACTGAATGAACCATCCACACATCTGCTCTATTTTTAATCCCATTCTATCTATAGGTTCCTCTGTATCTGCATGGGAAAATTTATCTTTTCTTAACTCTTAACTCCACACACGTTTCCACTTACCACCCTATCTTTGTCTACCCTTTCACAACAGTTTTTTCTACATTTTTACATGATTTTTCTACTTTCTTCTACTCAGTCCTCACACAATTGCAATCTAGTTTCTTTCTCTAGTCTGTATTGAAACTGCAGTCAAAATCACCAAATCCCTCGTCTTCCCAAAAGAAAACAGACAATTTAATTTTAAAAATATTTTATTTAAACATACTGTTAGAGATTAATACTATTTTTCCACTTTTTATGTATCTTCCAAGTGGTGGAAACTTCATTAGAATGACAACTCTGACATTTCTCTGCCCTCGTCCTTACTCATTCTTTTCTTTGCATCTTCCCTTTCTCTTGAAATTTTACCTTCTCACAGAGGCCTGTGCTGTGTCCTACTTTGGTTTTACATAATAAAGGGTTTATGTGTAGATTGAAATAGGACTGCAGTTTCTAACTGGGTGGGATATTGTAGCAAATTCTAGGATTTATTTTTAGGAACACTACTGTCATATTTGTCTGTATCAGATTTATCAGTAGCAAAGATTCTTTTATTCCCCAGTTTTACAGAGATATTATTGACATATCACATGTAAATTTAAGTTGTACAACATCATGATTTGATACACATATATATTGTAAGATGATTATCACAGTAAGGTTAGTTAACACCACCATTCCCTTACGTGATAACCAGTTTTTTTTTTTTTTCCTGTGGTGGTAACATTTAAGATTTACTGTCTTAATAACTTTCATGTATACAATACAGTATTGTTAAATATAGTCACAATGCTGTACATTAGATTACCAAGATTACCAGGACTTATTCATCTTATAGCTGGAAGTTTGTACCCTTTGACCAACATCTCCTCATCTCATCCACTCCCAGCCCCTGGCAACCACCATATTACTTTCTATTTCTATTAGTTGTTTTCTTATATTCCACATATAAGTGAGAACATAGAGTATTTGTCTTTGTCTGGCTCATTTCACATGATATAAAGCCTTCAAGGCCCATTGTTATTGTACCCCGAGGCAGGATTTCCATTTTTATGGATGAATTATATTCTGTTGTATATACACCACATTTTAATTATCCATTCATCTGTCAATGGACACTTAGGTTGTCTCCATGTCTTAGCTATTGTTAATAATGCTCCAATGAATATGGAGGTAACGATATCTCTTTTGGCATAGTGATTTCATTTCCTTCAGATATATATCTGGAAGTGGGATTACTAGGTCATATGGTAGCTATATTTTTAATTTTTTGAGGAACTTCCATACTGTTTTCCATAGTGACTGAACGTTTACCCTACCACTATATGCACAGTGGTTTACTGTTACAAGTCTCCCTCTTAGACAGGCTTTTGTTGCATCCCACAAGTTTTGGTATATTGTGTGTCCACTTTCATTTGTTTGAAGATATTTTTAAGTTTCCCTTTTGGTTTTACCTTTGATCCATTGGTTGTTCAAGAGTATGTTGCTTAATTTCCATTTATTTGTGAATTTTCAGGGTTTCCTCTTGTTGTCTTCAGCTTAAAGAACTCCTTTCATCATTTCTTGTAAGGCAGGTCTAGTGGTGATGAATTGCCTCAGCTTTTGTTTTTTTGGAAAATTATTTATCTCTCATTTATGAAAGACAACTTTGCTGGGTAATGTATTCTTGGTTGGCAGTTTTTTTTTTTCTTTCAGCACTTTGAATATATCACCCCACTCTCTCTTGGTTTGTAAGATTTCCACTGAGAAATCCACTGGTAGCATTATGGAGGTTCCCTTGTAAGTTACAATCTTATCTTTGCTGCTTTTAAGATTCTGTCTTTGTCAGGGCAGCTGGATGGCTCAATTGGTTGAGTGTCTGACTCTTGATTTTGCCTCAGGTCATGATCCCAGAGTCATAGGATTGAGCCCCATGTTATGCTCCATGCTGAGTATGGAGCCTGTTTGGGATTTTCTCTCTCCTTCTGCCCCTCTCCCCTGCTCTATTTCTAAAAGAATAAAAAAAAGATTTTCTTTTTGTCTTTGACAATGACAAAGTGCCCTTGAATTTGAGACAATTTTATTATAACATATCTTAGAAAAGCTTGTTTTAGGTTGAAAATTGGGTTATCTATGACCTTCATGAAATTGTATGTCCAAATCTCTTCCCAAATTTGGCAGCTTCTTAGCCATTGTTTCTTTATTTTTTCAATTTATTTACAAATATTTATTTATTTATTTGTTTATTTACTTTTGAGAGAGAGAGACAGAGACAGAGACAGAGCACAAGCAGGGGAGGGGCAGAGAGAGAGGGAGACACAGAATCCGAAGCAGGCTCCAGGCTCTGAGCTGTCAGCACAACACAGAGTGAGGCTAGAAGTCACAAACCAGGAGGTAATGACCTGAACCAAAGTCAGATGCTTAACCAAGTGAGCCACCCAGGCACCCCAAAGCCATTGTTTCTTTCAATTAGATTTATTCTCCTTTCTCCCTCTCTTTTCATGGGATTCCAATAATGCAGATTTTTTTTTTCTTTTAATGCTATCCCCTAATTCATGTAGTATTTCTTCACTCTATTTCATTATACTTTTGTTTTGCTCTTTTTACTGAAAGATTTCAAATGACCTTCAAATGTCTTCTTGTTCACTAATTCTCCTTGGTTGAGTCTTCTGTTGAAGCCCTGTTTTGAATTCTTCAGTTCATTCAATGTTTTCTTCAACTCTAGGATTTCTATTTGGTTTTTAATGGTTTCTGTATCTTTATTGAACTTCTCATTTTGTTTTTGCATTTTTCTCTAATTTCATTTACTTGTCTGTGTTTTCATATAACTCACTGAATTTAAGAGGATTATTCTGAATTCTTTGTCAGACAGTTCATAGATCTGTTTCTGTAGGATAATTGAAATTTTATTAGTTTCCTTTGAGGAAGTCACGTTTCCTTGATTATTCATGATCCTTGTGGCCTTGATTTAGTGCCTACACATTTGAGGAATTAGAATCTCTTCTGGTCTTTATAGACTGCTTCTACAGACAAAGCCCATCACCAATCAACCCATCCAGAGATTCTGGATAGGCCATCTAGTGGTGTCCATGGTGGGCTTTCTGCGGGACTCTATGTGGGCAGGTCTGGTGCCTTGGTCAGGAAGTGGGCAGGCATCATGTTTGTGTACATGGGGATTGGCCTGTTACCTGGATCCAAGGAGGCAGGCCTGGAGCCTAGGTTCACTGGGGCCTAATAGGCACCAGGGACCACTGGAGTGGGCCTGATGTCTCAGTACACAAGGACCAGTCCTATACTGGGAAAAGCTGTGAGCCTGGTTTCATAGGAGCCAGCCTGAAGGCTGGCGCCATTGTGGCTTATCTGGTGCTGGGGCAGGCTAGGCCCCTGGCACCTGGATATGTGGGAGCTGTCCTTGAGGCTGCACCACAGAGGTTGGCCTGGTGCTAGGGCAGGCTGAGAGCCTGGGTCCATAGGAGCTTGCCTAGAGTTAAGTCTGCAGGGGCTGGTCTGGAACTGGGGTGGGTCAAAGACTGGGTCTGGAGTATCCAGCCTGGTGTTGGGCCCAGCTGAGAGCCTGAATTCATAGTACCTAATTGGTTTCCTTAGGTGACAGGAACTACCTGGGGCTGTGGGAGCTGGCAAGCACAAGGATGTGCTGGGTGCCTGGGCCACAAAGTCATTCCAGGCCTCAGGAGTCAGCCAGCATTGTGGTAAGCCAAGAACCTGGGTTTGCAGTAGCCTTCCATGAGTATGGGCCCACAGATGCCACGCTAGACAATTGGGGCTGATTATTGCCAGGGTGAGCCAGAAGTCTGAGTTCATGAGAACCCTCTGGGATCTAGGTTCCACAGAAGCCACCCGAAGCCACAGGAGTTGGCAAACACCAGGATGAGTCAGAGGCTTGGGCTTAGGGAAGCCCCCAGGAGCCTGATGCTCTAGGATCTGTCTGGGGCCATGGGAGCCACTTGGGCATGCTGGAGCCAATAGGTACTGGGATGAGCCAGGAGCCTGTGTTTGCAGTAGCTAATGGGGAGCCTGGTATCATGGGAGATGCCTAAAGCTGTGGAGCTGGTAGGCACTGAAGTGAACTAAGGTCCTGGATTTGAGGGAGCCTGTAGAGAGACACCTAGGGCTTTAAGAGTTGACCTTGTGCTGGGACAGTCTGACTTGGGAGTCTGTGGTGAAGTTGGAAACTCACTTCATTCTCCATTTCCTGTGGGAACACATTCTCTCTCCATCCTCGGATACTGCTTCTTGGGGGAGAGGTGATGGAATTAATGTGAATCTATCTTTCCTACCCTTCTCAACACATCTTTTCTTATTTCTGTGCTTCACCCAGGTGCTGTCATCTCTCAAGTGGAATCCTTGGCTCCTTTGAAGGTATTTTTGTGCATGGATAGTTATTCAAGTTGGTATTTCTGAGGTGGTTGAGCACTAGGAAGCCCTATGCATCTGTTTTGCTGACATCACTCCCTGCTTTATTAATTTTTACTCAGGTTATCTAGAGCATGGGTAGGGGGAAAGGATAGGTATTTATTTCATTCCACAAACCCTTACATGTGCATTATCTTAATACATTCTAGTTTCAAAAAATGAACATCATAAAGACTTCTTTGAATGCAACTTCCATCCTTTTCCCCTTCCTAAAGGCAACACAAATTGTCAATTTCTAGAACTTTTCAATGCATTGCCTGCAAACAAAGATATGCAAGTATCCTGAGGATTTTTAAAGTATTAAATTTTATCATAGTTTATGTATTATTCTGAAACATTTTTTTCAGTAGTATGTCTTAGAGATTTTTCCATGTAAGCATATATCTATCTCTTTCCTCTTAGTGCTGTATCATATTTCATAGTATTGCAGTATCATTTTTGCTTCTCTGGGTGATTCTGAGTAGTCTTCTGGGTCATAGGTACTTTTCATTTTAATAGACATTTGAAATCTCCTTAGAAAGGGATTATATCATTTGAGAGTCCTTGGTTCCCCATACATCCACCAACAATTCTGACTGTTTACATATTTAAACATATCTGCCAATCTGATAGATGAAAAATGGTATCACTTTGTTTTAATTTAAATTTTGCTAATATTGAAGAAAATATAAAAACTCCATTAACTCACAGAAAAGAATCAGATGAGGAAAATGAATTTTCTCTTTAACAAAATGCAACTTAATTTTTTAAGAAGCTAAATGCTTCTTAGCAGCTTTTGGGGGGCTGTGGAAAAGTCTGAAAAAAACATTTTTTTTCACAAACTTAAGATTCTTAAGACATGCAAAGAAAAATAAGCATTCTTATAGTGCTAATAAATGTGAGAGTTTACTATTATGAGTTCTAAGATCTTTTAGTATTTTAATTGTTTCAATTATGTGGAGATTATGTTCAGATAATTATATAAGTCATTAATATAAGTCATCAAAAAGTAGTGTAATAAGTGATGATTTAGCAGTAAGATTACTAAACTTTTCTAAAGAGAAAGGACACAAGGGGAAATTATCAACTTATTTATATGTGAGGCAGAATAGAAGGAGAGGTGAAACTTAAAAGGTGACAATAGTGAAAGATCAAAAAGTGGAGCCAGCTTTTTTGTTACACAGACTATAAAATATCTGTTTTGTTTACCAGTCATAACTAGAAGCATATACACATAGGTTTCCATTGTGATTGAAGCAAAATGTCAATTTTGGTTGATCAAATTTCTCTGAAATATATACTTTTGTTCTGGCATCTTTGTCCCGAAAACTAAATGTACAAGTATACCCTTGAGTTGCAAGGATTCAATAAATCAATGGCATGGATATCTTGAGTAATTCAAATATTGGCCCCATTACATCAATAACAAGGTTTGGCAATTAATATAATGAATACCATGTATTTTCCTTTAGAACTTTTTAGAGAAAAGCTATTAGGCTTACTCAATTTGGTTTTAAAAGTAGTGACATGTTTGAAATGATACCATCAATAAAGTAAAAAGATGACTCAACGCATAGGAGAAAGTATTTGCAAATTATATATATGATATGGGTCTAGTACCCGTAATATTTATTTATTTTGAAAGAGAGAAAGGGAGAGAGTGTGCATGCATGCATGAGAAGGGCAGAGGTGAGGGAGATAGAGTCCCAAGCAGGCTTCACACTCAGCTCAGTGTGGAGCCTGATGCAGAGCTTGATCTCACAACTGTGACTTCATGATCTGAGCCCAAATCAAGAATCAGGATGCTCAACCGACTGAACCCACCCAGATGCTCCTATATTTGGTCTTTATCCATGATTCCTGGCTCCCAGCTCCCAGAAACTCTTGGAATTTCCTGAATGATAAGAGCAATGGGGGCATCTTTTGTCATAGTACTTGGTCTCTTGTCCTCAGTTCCTGAACTCCACTTAAGAGCCATTAACATGAAATGGGTGTCATGTTATTTATAACAAGCACTTTTTTTTTTATCACAATTGGGTTTATGTTAATGAAGTGACTTTTAGAAAGCACCTAAGGATGGTGGCTGGTTTCAGGGGAACCAGCCCTGTGGTAGAAAGTTGGAACTTTCAGTCCAACCCCCTACCCTCACATCCCACCCCTACCTCCTGGAAGAGGAGAGGGCCTGGAAGTTGAATCAGTCCCAGTGACAAATAATTTAATCAATCATGCCTACATAATAAACCATCCAGAAAGACAGCTCAGAGAGCTTCTGCATTGGCAAACACATGAAGATTCTGGGATACTGGAGCACTGGGAGAGCACATGGAAGCTCTACACCCATTCCCCATACTTTGCCCTATGCATTACTTCCATCTGGTTGTTAATGAGTTATATCCTTTTATGAAAAAATGGTAATCCAATAAATAAAATGTTTCTATGAGTTCTGTGAGCTGCTCTAGCAAATTAATCAAATTTAAGGAGGGAGTTGTTGGAACCTCCCATCTATATAGCCTGTCAGTTGGAAGCAGATATGGTAATCTGGACTTGAGACTGGCATTCAAAGGTGAGGGGCGTACTGTCTTGTAGGACTGAGCCCATAACCTGTGGGGTCTGATCCTATTTCCACGTAGATAGTGTCAGAATTGAGGTGAATTGTAGGGCACTCTGCTGGTGTCCAAGCATCTCTTATTGGTGTGGGAATCCCTCCCTCCACACACACATTGGAATTGCTGCCAGAATACCTTTATTTTGAAATTAGGAGGAATGAGTGCCAACTTACTTTTCTTTTTAAGATTATTTTGTTTATTTGGGATCCCTTGAGATTCCATATGAATTTTAGGATAGATTTTTCTATTTTTTTTTTTTTTTTTTTAATTTTTTTTTTTCAACGTTTATTTATTTTTGGGACAGAGAGAGACAGAGCATGAACGGGGGAGGGGCAGAGAGAGAGGGAGACAAAGAATCGGAAACAGGCTCCAGGCTCTGAGCCATCAGCCCAGAGCCCGACGCGGGGCTCGAACTCACGGACCGCGAGATCGTGACCTGGCTGAAGGCCGACGCTCAACCGACTGCGCCACCCAGGCGCCCCTAGATTTTTCTATTTTTGCAGAATATGTCATTGGGACTTTGATAGGGATAGCTGTGGATCTAATAGATCATTCTGTGTAGTGTTGAAATCTTAGCAATGTTAAATCTTACAGTTGATGAACATGAGATGTGTTTCCATATATTTATATCTTTAAATTTGTTTCAGCAATGTTTTGTAGTTTTCAGTGTATGGTCTTTGGTCTAATTCATTGTATTCTTATGTATTGTGTTCTTTTGATGCTATTGTAAATAAAATGGCTTTTGTAATTTATTTTTTATTTTATTTCATTTTTTTTTTAATGTTTATTTTTGAGAGAGAGAGAGAGAGAGAGAGCACATGGAGGTGGAGGGGGGGCTGGGGCAGAGGGAGGGATGGGCAGAGGATCCAAGCGGCTCTTGCTGACAGCAGAGAGCCAGATGCAAGGCTTGAACTCACAATCAGAAGTCAGACTCTTAACCGACTGAGCCATCCAGGCGCCCCTCTTAATTTTTTATTTATTTTTTTTATTAAAATTTTTTTTAACGTTTATTTATTTTTGAGACAGAGAGAGACAGAGCATGAACGGGGGAGGGTCAGAGAGAGAGGGAGACACAGAATCTGAAACAGCCTCCAGGCTCTGAGCGGTCAGCCCAGAGCCTGACGCGGGGCTCGAACTCACAGACCGTGAGATCATGACCTGAGCCGAAGTCGGTCGCTTAACCGACTGAGCCACCCAGGCGCCCCCACCTCTTCATTTTTTAGATTGTTCATTGTTATTGTATAGAAAGGCAACCAATTTTTGTGTGTTGATATTGAATCTTGCAACTTTGCTGAATTTGTATATTAGCTTTAAGATATTTTTGCAGAATCTTTGGGGTTTTCTACATATATGCCATCCATGTGAGCACAGATCATTTTATTTCTTCCATTACAATTTAGGTTCCTTTTATTTCTTTGTCTTTACTTGTTGTTACAGCTGAAACCTCTAATACTACAATAAATATAATTGGAGAATGTGGACATCCTTGACTTGTCATTCATAAAGAAAAAGGTTTTAGTCTTTGACTATTGAATATGATGTTTAGATGTGGGCTTTTCATATATGGCCTTTATTCTCTTGAGGATGTTTCCTTCTATTCCTGGATTCTCAAGTGTTTTGATGAAAGGGTGTTGAATTTTGTTAAATGCTATTTCTACATGAATTGAGATGATATGTTTTTTGCCTTCATTTTGTTAATGTGGTGTGTTGCAGTAAATGATTTTTGTATGTTGAATCACCCTTAAATTCCAGAAGTAAACACCAATTGGCCATGATATAGAATTCATTAAATTATGCTGCTGAATTTGTTTTTTTTAGCATTTTGTTGGAGAATCATCAATTTGCATCAATATTATAAAACATACTTGACAATAATTTTCTTTCCTTCCATTGTCTTTCTCTGACTTTGGTACCAGGGTAATGCTGGCTTACTGGAATTTTAGGAAGTGTTCCCTTCTCCATTTTTTGGGAAAAATTTGAGAAGATTTGCTGTAATTCTTTTACTGTTAATTCAGTAGTAGTGAAGCCATCTGGTTCAGGGTGATTTATTATTATTTTTTTTTTTTTTGGAGGGAGGAGGTATTTGATTACTTATTCAATATTTATTTATTTATTTATTTTTAGAGAAAGAGAGACAGCAAGCCTGAGTCAGGGAGAGGGGCAGAGGGAAGGAAGGTGGGGGGGGGGAGAGAGAGAGAGAGAGAGAGAGAGAGAGAGAATCTTAAGCAGGTTCCATACTCAGCATGGAACCCTATTTGGGGATTGATCCCATGACCCTGGGATCATGACCTGAGCTGAAATCAGGAGTCAGACGCTCAACGAACTGAACCACCTATGTGCCCCAATTCAATAATAGGTCTATGAACATTTTATATTTTTTCATGATTCAGTCTTGGTAAGTTGTGTGTTTGTATGAGTGTTTTCATTTCTCCTAGGTTATTCTATTTGTTTAGTTTACAATTGTTCATTGTATCCCTGTATAATGCTTTTTATTTCTGTGAAATTGGCAAGGTTTCCATTTTCATTTTTGATTTTAGTAATTTGAGTCTTCTCTCTTTTTTTCTTAGTTAATCTAGCCACAAGTTTGTCAAGTTTTTTGATCTTTTGAAGAACTAAGTTTTGGTTTCATTGATTTTCTTTATTATTCTCCTATCCTCTATGTTTATTACTTTCTTCCATCTTTTGACTCTGGGTTTCATTTGCTATTCTTTTTCTAATTCCTTTGAGGTATATGGTTTAGTTGTTGGTTTGAGATCTTTTTTTTTTTTTTTTTAATGTTTATTTATTTATTTATTTATTTTATTTTTTTTTTATAATATATGAAATTTATTGTCCAAATTGGTTTCCAAAAAACTCCCAGTGCTCATCCCAAAAGGTGCCCTCCTCAATATCCATCACCCACCCTCTCCTCCCTCCCACCCCCCATCAACCCTCAGTTTGTTCTCAGTTTTTAATAGTCTCTTATGCTTTGGCTCTCTCCCACTCTAACCTCTTTTTTTTTTTTTTTTTTTTTTCCTTTTTTCCTCCCCCTCCCCCATGGGTTCCTGTTACGTTTCTCAGGATCCACATAAGAGTGAAACCATATGGTATCTGTCTTTCTCTGTATGGCTTATTTCACTTAGCATCACACTCTCCAGTTCCATCCACGTTGCTACAAAAGGCCATATTTCATTTTTTCTCATTGCCACGTAGTATTCCATTGTGTATATAAACCACAATTTCTTTATCCATTCATCAGTTGATGGACATTTAGGCTCTTTCCATAATTTGGCTATTGTTGAGAGTGCTGCTATGAACATTGGGGTACAAGTGCCCCTATGCATCAGTACTCCTGTATCCCTTGGATAAATTCCCAGCAGTGCTATTGCTGGGTCATAGGGTAGGTCTATTTTTAATTTTCTGAGGAACCTCCACACTGTTTTCCAGAGCGGCTGCACCAATTTGCATTCCCACCAACAGGGCAAGAGGGTTCCCGTTTCTCCACATCCTCGCCAGCATCTATGGTCTCCTGATTTGTTCATTTTGGCCACTCTGACTGGCGTGAGGTGATACCTGAGTGTGGTTTTGATTTGTATTTCCCTGATAAGGAGCGATGCTGAACATCTTTTCATGTGCCTGTTGGCCATCCGGATGTCTTCTTTAGAGAAGTGTCTATTCATGTTTTCTGCCCATTTCTTCACTGGGTTATTTGTTTTTCGGGTGTGGAGTTTGGTGAGCTCTTTATAGATTCTGGATACTAGCCCTTTGTCCGATATGTCATTTGCAAATATCTTTTCCCATTCCGTTGGTTGCCTTTTAGTTTTGTTGGTTGTTTCCTTTGCTGTGCAGAAGCGTTTTATCTTCATAAGGTCCCAGTAATTCACTTTTGCTTTTAATTCCCTTGCCTTTGGGGATGTGTCGAGTAAGAGATTGCTACGGCTGAGGTCAGAGAGGTCTTTTCCTGCTTTCTCCTCTAAGGTTTTGATGGTTTCCTGTCTCACATTCAGGTCCTTTATCCATTTTGAGTTTATTTTTGTGAATGGTGTGAGAAAGTGGTCTAGTTTCAACCTTCTGCATGTTGCTGTCCAGTTCTCCCAGCACCATTTGTTAAAGAGGCTGTCTTTTTTGCATTGGATGTTTTTTCCTGCTTTGTCAAAGATGAGTTGACCATACGTTTGTGGGTCTAGTTCTGGGGTTTCTATTCTATTCCATTGGTCTATGTGTCTGTTTTTGTGCCAATACCATGCTGTCTTGATGATGACAGCTTTGTAGTAGAGGCTAAAGTCTGGGATTGTGATGCCTCCTGCTTTGGTCTTCTTCTTCAAAATTCCTTTGGCTATTCGGGGCCTTTTGTGGTTCCATATGAATTTTAGGATTGCTTGTTCTAGTTTCGAGAAGAATGCTCGTGCAATTTTGATTGGGATTGCATTGAATGTGTAGATAGCTTTGGGTAGTATTGACATTTTGACAATATTTATTTTTCCAATCCATGAGCAGGGAATGTCTTTCCATTTCTTTAAATCTTCTTCAATTTCCTTCGTAAGCTTTCTATAGTTTTCAGCATACAGATCCTTTACATCTTTGGTTAGATTTATTCCTAGGTATTTTATGCTTCTTGGTGCAATTGTGAATGGGATCAGTTTCTTTATTTGTCTTTCTGTTGCTTCATTGTTAGAGTATAAGAATGCAACTGATTTCTGTACATTGATTTTGTATCCTGCAACTTTGCTGAATTCATGTATCAATTCTAGCAGACTTTTGGTGGAGTCTATCGGATTTTCCATGTATAATATCATGTCATCTGCAAAGAGTGAAAGCTTGACTTCATCTTTGCCAATTTTGATGCCTTTGATTTCCTTTTGTTGTCTGATTGCTGATGCTAGAACTTCCAGCACTATGTTAAACAACAGCGGTGAGAGTGGGCATCCCTGTCGTGTTCCTGATCTCAGGGAAAAAGCTCTCAGTTTTTCCCCGTTGAGGATGATGTTAGCTGTGGGCTTTTCATAAATGGCTTTTATGATCTTTAAGTATGTTCCTTCTATCCCGACTTTCTCAAGGGTTTTTATTAAGAAAGGGTGCTGGATTTTGTCAAAGGCCTTTTCTGCATCGATTGACAGGATCATATGGTTCTTCTCTTTTTTTTTGTTAATGTGATGTATCACGTTGATTGATTTGCGAATGTTGAACCAGCCCTGCATCCCAGGAATGAATCCCACTTGATCATGGTGAATAATTCTTTTTATATGCCGTTGAATTCGATTTGCCAGTATCTTATTGAGAATTTTTGCATCCGTATTCATCAGGGATATTGGCCGGTAGTTCTCTTTTTTTACTGGGTCTCTATCTGGTTTAGGAATCAAAGTAATACTGGCTTCATAGAATGAGTCTGGAAGTTTTCCTTCCCTTTCTATTTCTTGGAATAGCTTGAGAAGGATAGGTATTATCTCTGCTTTAAACGTCTGGTAGAACTCCCCTGGGAAGCCATCTGGTCCTGGACTCTTATTTGTTGGGAGATTTTTAATAACCGATTCAATTTCTTCACTGGTTATGGGTCTGTTCAAGCTTTCTATTTCCTCCTGGTTGAGTTTTGGAAGAGTGTGGGTGTTCAGGAATTTGTCCATTTCTTCCAGGTTGTCCAATTTGTTGGCATATAATTTTTCATAGTATTCCCTGATAATTGTTTGTATCTCTGAGGGATTGGTTGTAATAATTCCATTTTCATTCATGATTTTATCTCTTTGGGTCATCTCCCTTTTCTTTTTGAGAAGCCTGGCTAGAGGTTTGTCAATTTTGTTTATTTTTTCAAAAAACCAACTCTTGGTTTCGTTGATCTGCTCTACAGTTTTTTTAGACTCTATATTGTTTATTTCTGCTCTGATCTTTATTATTTCTCTTCTTCTGCTGGGTTTAGGCTGCCTTTGCTGTTCTGCTTCCATTTCCTTTAGGTGTGCTGTTAGATTTTGTATTTGGGATTTTTCTTGTTTCTGGAGATAGGCCTGGATTGCAATGTATTTTCCTCTCAGGACTGCCTTCGCTGTGTCCCAAAGCGTTTGGATTGTTGTATTTTCATTTTCGTTTGTTTCCATATATTTTTTTATTTCTTTTCTAATTGCCTGGTTGACCCACTCATTCGTTAGTAGGGTGTTCTTTAACCTCCATGCTTTTGGAGGTTTTCCAGACTTTTTTCTGTGGTTGATTTCAAGCTTCATAGCATTGTGGTCTGAAAGTATGCATGGTATAATTTCAATTCTGGTAAACTTATGGAGGGCTGTTTTGTGACCCAGTATATGATCTATCTTGGAGAATGTTCCATGTGCACTCGAGAAGAAAGTATATTCTGTTGCTTTGGGATGCAGAGTTCTAAATATATCTGTCAAGTCCATCTGATCCAATGTCTCATTCAGGGCCCTTGTTTCTTTATTGACCGTGTGTCTAGATGATCTATCCATTTCTGTAAGTGGGGTGTTAAAGTCCCCTGCAATTACCACATTCTTATCAATAAGGTTGCTTATGTTTATGATTAGTTGTTTTATATATTTGGGGGCTCCGGTATTCGGCGCTTAGACATTTATAATTGTTAGCTCTTCCTGATGGATAGACCCTGTAACTATTATATAATGTCCTTCTTCATCTCTTGTTACAGCCTTTAATTTAAAGTCTAGTTTGTCTGATATAAGTATGGCTACTCCAGCTTTCTTTTGGCTTCCAGTAGCATGATAAATACTTCTCCATCCCCTCACTCTCAATCTAAAGGTGTCCTCAGGTCTAAAATGAGTCTCTTGTAGACAGCAAATAGATGGGTCTTGTTTTTTTATCCATTCTGATACCCTATGTCTTTTGGTTGGCGCATTTAATCCATTTACATTCAGTGTTATTATAGAAAGATATGGGTTTAGAGTCATTGTGATGTCTGTATGTTTTATGCTTGTAGTGATGTCTCTGGTATTTTGTCTCACAGGGTCCCCCTTAGGATCTCTTGTAGGGCTGGTTTAGTGGTGACAAATTCCTTCAGTTTTTGTTTGTTTGGGAAGACCTTTATCTCTCCTTCTATTCTAAATGACAGACTTGCTGGACAAAGGATTCTCGGCTGCATATTTTTTCTGTCTAGCACACTGAAAATCTCG
This sequence comes from Leopardus geoffroyi, assembly GCF_018350155.1. Lineage (NCBI taxonomy): Eukaryota > Metazoa > Chordata > Mammalia > Carnivora > Felidae > Leopardus > Leopardus geoffroyi. The sequence continues at coordinate 83,207,348 of NC_059343.1, forward strand.
TGCCAATTCTTTCTGGCCTGCCAAGTTTCAAAAGAGAGATCAGTCACGAGTCTTATAGGTCTCCCTTTATATGTGAGGGCACGTTTACCCCTTGCTGCTTTCAGAATTTTCTCTTTATCCTTGTATTTTGCCAGTTTCACTATGATATGTCGTGCAGAAGATCGATTCAGGTTCCGTCTGAAGGGAGTTCTCTGTGCCTCTTGGATTTCAATGCCTTTTTCCTTCCCCAGTTCAGGGAAGTTCTCAGCTATTATTTCTTCAAGTACCCCTTCAGCACCTTTCCCTCTCTCTTCCTCCTCTGGGATACCAATTATGCGTATATTATTTCTTTTTAGTGTATCACTTAGTTCTCTAATTTTCCCCTCATACTCCTGGATTTTTTTATCTCTCTTTCTCTCAGCTTCCTCTTTTTCCATAACTTTATCTTCTAGTTCACCTATTCTCTGCTCTGCCTCTTCAATCCGAGCTGTGGTGGTCTCCATTTTGTTTTGCATTTCATTTAAAGCGTTTTTCAGCTCCTCATGACTGTTCCTTAGTCCCTTGATCTCTGTAGCAAGGGATTCTCTGCTGTCCTCTATACTGTTTTCAAGCCCAGCGATTAATTTTATGACTATTATTCTAAATTCACTTTCTGTTATATTATTTAAATCCTTTTTGATCAGCTCATTAGCTGTTGTTATTTCCTGGAGATTTTTCTGAGGGGAATTCTTCCGCTTGGTCATTTTGGATAGTCCCTGGCGTGGTGAGGACCTGCAGGGCACTTCCCCTGTGCTGTGGTGTATAACTGGAGTTGGTGGGCGGGGCCACACTCCGACCTGATGTCTGCCCCCAGCCCACCGCTGGGGCCACAGTCAGACTGGTGTGTGCCTTCTCTTCCCCTCTCCTAGGGGTGGGATTCACTGTGGGGTGGCGTGGCCCGTCTGGGCTACTTGCACACTGCCAGGCTTGTGATGCTGGGGATCTGGCGTATTAGCTGGGGTGGGTAGGCAAGGTGCACAGGGGCAGGAGGGGCAGGCTTAGCTCGCTTCTCCTTAGGTGATCCACTTCAGGAGGGGCCCTGTGGCAGCGGGAGGGAGTCAGATCCGCTGCCGGAGGTTTGGCTCCTCCGCAGAAGCACAGAGTTGGGTGTTTGCGCGGAGCGAGGAAGTTCCCTGGCAGGAACTGGTTCTCTTTGGGATTTTGGCTGGGGGATGGGCGGGGGAGATGGCGCTGGCGAGCGCCTTTGTTCCCCACCAAACTGAGCTCTGTCGTCCGGGGGCTCAGCAGCTCTCCCTCCCTTTGTCCTCCAGCCTTCCCGCTTTCTGAGCAGAGCTGTTAACTTATGACCTCCCAGACGCTAAGTCGCGCTTGCTGTCGGAACACAGTCCGTCAGGCCCCTCCACTTTTGCAGGCCAGACTCCGGGGCTCTGCTTGGCCGGCGAGCCACCCCTCCGCCCCGGCTCCCTCCCGCCAGTCCGTGGAGCGCGCACCGCCTCGCCGCCCTTCCTACCCTCTTCCGTGGGCCTCTCGTCTGCGCTTGGCTCCGGCGACTCCGTTCTGCTAATCCTCTGGCGGTTTTCTGGGTTATTTAGGCAGGTGTAGGTGGAATCTAATTGATCAGCAGGACGCGCGGTGAGCCCAGCGTCCTCCTACGCCGCCATCTTCCTGGAATCCCTGAGATCTTTTTTTAATGTAAGTAATTAGTAGTATATTACTGCTTTTGCTGCATCCCATAGGTATAGTATGTTTTAACTTTCACTTTCTGTTATTTTCTAATTTCCTTTGTGATTTCTTCTTTGGCCTGTTGGTTGTTGAAGAGTGTATTATTTATTTATTTATTTATTTATTTATTTATTTATTTTTTTGAAGAGTGTATTATTTAATTTTCACATATTTACGAAGTTTACAATTTTCCTTCCATTATTGGTCTTTAGTTTCATTCCAGTGTGATCAGAAATGGTACTTTATAGGAGTGTCTGGGTGGCTCAGTCAGTTAAGCATCCAACTTCAGCTCAGGTCATGATCTCGTGGTTCATGGGTTCAAGCCCTGCATCAGGCTCTGTGCTGACAGCTCAGAGCCTGGAGCCTGCTTTGGATTCTGTGTCTCCCCCCAACTCTCTCCCTCTGCCCCTCCACGCCCATGCTCTGTCTCTCTTGGTCTCTCAAAAATGAATAAACATTGAAAATTGCTTTTTAATTAAAAAAAGTGGTACTTTGTATGATTTCATCCTTTTTAAAAATATTAAGACTCTTTTGTGATATAACATATGGTCTATTCTGGAGAATATTCCATGTGTACTTATGAAAAATGTGTATTCTGCTGTTACTGGATGGCATGTTTTGTATATTTCTATTAGATCCAATTGGTCAATAGTATTACTTAAGTCCTCTATTTCTTTATTGATCCTCTGTCTGGTTTTCTATCCATTACTGAATGTGGGATTACTGATGTCTTTAACCATTAGTTTTAAACTGTCCATTTCTCCTGTCAATTTTGTAATTTGTTAATATATTTGGAAATCTGATGTTTTGTGCATATGTTCATAATTGTCACATCTTCTTAGTGAATTGGCCCTTCATTTTCAATATAAAATGTACTTTGTCCCTTCTAAGTCTTTGACTGAGTTTCTTAGTTTTTTATTGCTCCTGTAACAAGTTACTACAAATATTGTTGCTGAAAACAACATGAATTTATTATGTCAGTGTTCTGTAAGTCAAAATTCCAAAATTAGTCTTACTAGGCTAAAGTGAAGGTATCAACAGGGCTGAGGTTGTGAGAGGAGAATCTGTTTCCTTGCCTTTTTAAAAATGTTTATTTTGAGAGGGAGAGAGAGAGAGAGAGAGAGCATGAGGTGAGACAAACACATAGAGAGTGAGAGAGAGAATCCCAAGTATTCTCTGTGCTCTCAGTGCAGAGCCTGGCACAGGGCTTGATTCCATGAACTGTGAGATCATGACCTGAGCCAAAATCAAGAGTCAGATGCTTAACTGGCTGAGCCACCCAGGCACCCCTTCCTTGCCTTTTTTGAACATTATAGTCTGCCTGCATTCCTTGACTCATGGCTCTTTCCTTGCACCTGTTTAACCTTTGATGCCATTGCCCTATCTCTGTCTTCTGTCTTTCACCCTCTTGTCTCTGTTTTAAGGATCCTGCAATTACATTGGGTCTATCTGCATAATCCAGGATGATCTTCCCATCTCAAGAGCCTTAACTTAATTACATTAGCAAAGTAGCTTTTTGCCCTGTAAAATAACATACTGATAGGTTTCAGGCATCAGAACATTGACATATTTGGGGGGGGGGGGCATTATTCAGCCTGCCACACCACTTACAGTAAAGGCAGTAATCACAGAAACAGTAAAGCAAGTTCCAGATGGGAAATAAATGCTGTGGTAAAACAGGCTACTCATATACTTTGAATTTGGGGCATTTTATGGACATCTTTTGTAGACTTCCAACCAATCATCACCATGCCACCATCCATGAATTTGTAAAGGGTATTTTATAATAAGTAAAACATAAATGAGTGTCAGACTCCCCAGATTTCCATAACAAAGTGAAATTTGGCCACTGTAAGTTTCACCTCACCATGAATGATAGGACAACTTGGAAACATGTCCTGTGATAGAGTTCCTAAAATATGATAGGGGTTCATTTTAACACTTTTTTTCCCATGAGCTGTCCCCAAATTCATATGTTGAAGCCTTAAACTCTGGTATCTTAGAATGTGATTATATTTGGATACAGGGCATTCAAATAGGTGATTAAATTAAAATGAGGCTATTGGACTGGGACCTAACCCATTCTGACTGGTGTCCTTATAAAAAGTAGATTTCAACACACAGAGAGACACCAGACATGCATGCACACAGAGGAAAGACCATGTGAGGACATAGCAAAAAGGTATTTATTGAAAGCCAAGAAAGAGCCCTCAGGAGAACTAAAACGTGCTGACACCTTGATCTTGGACTTCTAGCATCCATAACTGTGAGAAAATAAATTTCTGTTGTTTAAGCCACCCAGTCTGTAGTATTTTATTATGGTAGCCCCACCAAACTGATACATACTCAAACTTCTATTTATTGGCTCAATATCTTACATCAGCTTAAGAAAAAAGAAGCTTCGGGGCGCCTGGGTGGCGCAGTCGGTTAAGCGTCCGACTTCAGCCAGGTCACGATCTCGCAGTCCGTGAGTTCGAGCCCCGCGTCAGGCTCTGGGCTGATGGCTCAGAGCCTGGAGCCTGTTTCCGATTCTGTGTCTCCCTCTCTCTCTGCCCCTCCCCCGTTCATGCTCTGTCTCTCTCTGTCCCAAAAATAAATAAACGTTGAAAAAAAAAATTTAAAAAAGAAAAAAGAAAAAAGAAGCTTCATCCTTATGGTAAATGTATTGAATTTTGTGAAAGCTTTATTAAAATTCTAAACTGTATAAATCTTAGCAAACCTACAACTTTTTTTTAGTATTATTTTCCAGTTTGGAAGTATACACATGACCTTTCCACCTGTTTTAGTTGGTAGAATAGTGGAAAAAAAACACTGGGTGTGACACTTTCACCTTAACTTACACAAAATATTATCTCCCAACAAAATAGTCTAAAGATTTTTAGTGGGGTGCTTCTTAGTCTATTTGGTCAATAATAGAAGCATAAAGCATAATAACTCTCCTCAGATTTTAAATTATGGTGTAAACTGATCTGATTTACATAATCACCAACAAAAAAGCACCTCAGAGATCCAGAGACATTTATATACTCAGCAAATATTTATTGAGCAATCTATTGTGTGCCAGGCCCTGTTTCTAGGGAATATAGCATAGAATAAGATAAAGTGCCATACTCATGGAGCTTACATATAAGAATGGAGGGAAACAGATAATAATAAAGTCAATATATAAAATATACATTATAATATTGAATAGTGATAAATGCTATGCATAAAAATAAAACAAAGTATGAGGATAAAGGATATTTGAAGGGGGAATACTATTTTAGATCAGATAATCAGAAAAATTCTCTCCAAGCAACTACCTGAATGAAATGAGAGAATGGACCATGAAACTGTTATCTTAGGGGAAAGTATTATAAGCACTGGGAAACAATAAATGCAGAGCCCCTTGGGTAGGGATATGCTTGGTTTGTTCAGGAAACAGCAAGGTGGCTAGTGTAGCTCAAATGGAGCAAGCAATGGAAGAATGGTTGAATATGAGTTTAGAGTGGTAGCCAGGGACCAGATCTTGTGAGATATTGTAAGCCATGGAAAGAAGGTTGGATATTATTCTAAGGGTTATGGAGACCCATTAGAGGATTTTGACAAGGGGCTCAGCATGATATGACTTATGTTTTTTTTTTTTTTAAGTTTTAATGTTTATTTTTTTTTCAACGTTTATTTATTCTTGCGAGAGACAGAGCATGAACGGGGGAGGGGCAGAGAGAGAGGGAGACACAGAATCGGAAACAGGCTCCAGGCTCTGAGCCATCAGCCCAGAGCCTGACGCGGGGCTCGAACTCACGGACCACGAGATCATGACCTGGCTGAAGTCGGACGCTTAAGCGACTGCGCCACCCAGGCGCCCCTTTAATGTTTATTTTTGAGAGAGAGAAAGAGAGTGATTCGGGGAGGGACAGAGAGAGAGGGAGACACAGAATCTGAAACAGGCTGCAGGCTCTGAGCTTTCAGTACAGAGCCTCACACAGGGCTCAACCGTGAGATGACCTGAGCTGAAGTTGGACGCACAACCGACTGAGCCACCCAGGTGCCCCAATATGACATGTTTTTTAAGGATAAGCCTGGCTACTGTGAAGAGAATGAACCCTATGGAAATAAGAATGAAAACGGTGAAAATTTTGGAGTTAGGAAGCAATTGCAGTGGTCTAGGTAATATATGGAAGTGATTTGGACTAAGTTGTTAGCTGTGGATATGGTGATAAATATCCATCTTTGGCATATATTTTGGAGGTAGAGCCAATGGATGTTGTGGATGGATTGAATATAAAGTAAGAGAAAATGAGGAATTGGTGATTCTGAAGCTGAACAACTGAGTGAATAAAGATATCATTTATTGAGATGGGTGAAGACTGGGAGGAGAAGGTTTTGGGGGAAGGTCAGGAGCTCAGGTTACGACACATTGAATTTGAGATGCCTTTTATATATACACATGGAGATGAAAAGTTTTTGAGAGAGATCAGATTAGAGAGAGAAATTTGAGAGTCATCAAGGTACAGATGGTCTTTCTTTCTTTCTTTCTTTCTTTCTTTTTCTTTAACTTTGTTTATTTTGAGAGAGATAAGAGTCAGAGACAGAGCAGGGGAGGGGCAGAAAGAATCAGAGAGAGAGAGAATCCCAAACAGACTCCACGCTGACAGCACAGAGCCCGATGTAGGGCTTCATCTCATGAATCATGAAATCATGAGCTGAGCAGAAATCAAGAGTCAGACACTTAACCGACTGAGCCACCCAGGCGCCCCCAGATGGTATTTAAAGCCATGAAACTTAATGAGATCACTAAGGAATATAGATAGTGTATGTAGTAAGGGAATAGGTCCAAGGATTGAGCTCTGGGACATTACAATATTGAGATACAGAAGATGACAATGAACTAGCAAAAGCAACAACAACAACAAAGGAAAGCTAAAAATATGCAGTCAGGAGTAGCCACTAAAGTAGGAGAAAAACCAGGAGAATATAATATCCTGGAAGCTAAGTAAAGATATTTCAAAAATGGAGTTTTTAACCTTGCCCAACATAGCTGATAGGTAAGGTGACCAAATATCCCTATTTTCCCAAGACATTCCCAGTTTATGGCTTTTGTATTTGTTAACAACACCCTTTTTACTCTCAGAAATGTTTATTTGAATAATAAATTATATGGTCACTTGTATGATAGATCAAGATGAGGATTGAGGATTGATTATTGGATTTACCAACATAGAGATCATTAGCATTCTTGATGAGCAGTTTCAATGGAGCAATAAATAAAAGTTCATTGGATGTTGGAAATGAAAGAATGGAGTCATATCAAAAAAAAGAAGGAGACAGTGTCAATATGCTAACTACAAACCACTATTCTGATGAATTTTGCAGCAAAAAAAAAGGGGTAGTGGCTATAGAATGATGTGAGGTAAAGGAAGAATTTTGCTTTTAAGGTAGGAGATAGTACAGTATGTTTGTTGATGGGGACATTTCACTTTCTAGAAAGGGAAATGTTTATGATAAAGGAGAGAGAGAAGAAAATTTTGGAACAATGACCTTTAATAGAAGAGATGGGCCATCATCCAGTGGATACATTTAGAGGCTGGCTTTAGATAGGAGCATGGCCAGTTAATTAACAAAACATTAGAAGAGGCAGAATTTATGGGCACAGATGCAAGTGGTGAGTAGGCATGGTGGTAGGAGTTTGTGGAAGTTCTCTTCAATTTGCTTTCATTTGTTCAATTGAATAAACAAGGTCACCAGCTGAGATAGGAAAGTAACTGGGGTCTGAGGAGAGAAGACAAGGTGTGATATCTTTTTTTTTATTAAGGTAAAATATACGTGGCATAAAATTTTACATTTTTAAGTGAACAATTAAGTGGCATTAATTACATGCGCAGTTATACATCCATTACTACTATTTCAAAAGTTTTTATCATTTGTTATGGGTTGAATTGTGTCCTCAAAAAAGATGTGTTAGAGTCCTAACATACACAAACATCAACTCAAGTTGGATTAAAGACTTAAACATATGTGACCTGAAACTGTAAACGTCCTATACAAAAACATAGGGGGAAGTCTTCTTGATATTGGTCTTGGAAGTGTTCTCTTGGATATAGCACCGAAGCCACAGGCAACAAAAGCAAGAATAGACAAATGAGATTACACAAACTAAAAAAAAAAAAAAAAAAAACTTACGCATCTAAAAGAAACTTATGTACCTTAAAGAAATAACAGAATGAAAATGCAAACTACAGAATGAGAGAAAATGGGCGGCCAATACCCAAAATATATAAAGAATTCCCAGAACTCATTAGCAAATAAATGAAGTATGAAAAATAGGCAAAGGGCTTGAATGGACATTTCTCTAAAGAATACATACAAATGGCCAGCAGGTATATGAATAGGTGCCCAACATCGCTAACCAGTACAGAAATGCAAATCAAAACCAAAATGAGATATTACCTCATACCTATTAGGAAGGCTGTTATCAAAAAAAAAAAATCACAAGTGTTAGCAAGGATTTGAAGGAATTGGAATACTTATGCATTGTTGGTGGGAATGTAAAATGGTGTATATAACATGGTGCAGCCACTATAGAATACACCAGCAATTCCATGTCTGGGTATACATATATCCAAGAAAATTGAAATCAGGATCTCAAAGGGATTTATGCTCTCTCATATTTATTTCAGCACTATTCACAATATCCAAGATAAGGAAACAACCCAAATGTCCATTGACAAATGGAGAAAGGAAATGTGGTATATATAGAATTGAAGATTATTTAGCCTTAAAAAAGAAGGAAATCCTGCTATTTGTGACAGCATGGATGAACCTGTAGGACATTATGCTAAGTTAAATAAGGCAGTAACAGAAGGACAAATACTACATGAGTCCACATCATGATTGTGATATAGTCCATATATGTGTGGTATCTAAAATTGCCCACTCTATTTGAGTGGTGGTTGCCAAGGGTTGGGGGGAGGAAGAAATGAGGAATTGTTGGACAGGTATAAAGCTTCAGTTATGCACAATGAATACATCCTAGAGATCTGTACATCATAATGCCCATACTTAACAATACAGTATTATGCACTTAAAATTTAGTTAAGAAGGTAGATCTTGTGTTATGTGTTCTTACAACTACAGCAGCAGCAGCAGCAACAACAACAACAACAACGGGACACAAGTAAACTTTTAGAAGTGGTAAATATGTTGTGATGATGGTTTCATGAGAGTATGCGTATGTTCAAACTTACCAAATTGTATATGTTAAATATATGCAGTTTTTAATAGGTCAGTTATATCTCAATAAAGCTATTTTAAAAAGTCATCATTACACTTAAGGTCATCAAGTTTTCTCCTATGTTATCTTCTAGGAGTTTTATAGTTTTGCTTTTAATATTTAGCTCTGTGATGTTTTGAGTTAATTGTTGAAGGGTGTAAGGTCTGTGTTTAAATTAGGTTTCTTGCAGTTGGATGCTCATTTCTTCCAGCACCATTTGTTGAATACACCATCTTTGCTCCATTATATTGCCTTTGCTCCTTTGTCAAAGATTAATTGACTGTATTTATGTCAGTATATTTCTGGACTCTCTATTCCATTGATCTATTTGTCTATTCTTTTCTTAAAAAATTCTATTACTTTTTTTAATGTTTATTTATTTTGAGAAAGAGAGAGAAAGCATGAGCAGGGGAGGGGCAGAGAGAGGGAGAAAGAGAATCCCAAGCAGGCTCGCCACTGTCCGTGCAGAGCCCAACATGGGGCTCAAACTCACGAACTGTGAGATCATGACCTGAGCCGAGATCAAGAGTCAGATGCATAACTGACTGAGCCACCCAGGTGCCTATGTCTACTATTTTGTCAGTATCATACCATTTTGTTTACTGTAACTTCATAGTAACTATAGAAGTCAGATAATATCAGTCCTCTGACTCTCTTCTCCTTCAATATTGAATTGTCTATTCTGGGTCTTTTGCCTCTTCATATAAACTTCAGTATCAGTTTGTGAATATCCACAAAATAACTTGTTGGGGTTTTGATTGGGATTGCATTGAATCTATAGACCAGGTTGGGAAGGACTGACATCTTGATAATGAGTCTTCCTATCTTTGAACATGGAATATCTCTCCATTTATTTGGTTGGGATCTTTCTTTAATAGGCAAAAAACAAACAAACAAACAGCTCTATGACTCTAATGATAAGAGAGAAGAGGAAATAATTTGAGCTGCACAATCAAGGGATATGCTAGTTTGAAAGTTTACATGCACGTGTATGTGGGAGATAGGGGTGGGGCTGGGGGCACAGCTTCTTCTGTATTCCTGGCTTTATGCTTGGGAAATTATTTTGTTCTAAGTTGTGGCATAGGTCCCAAGCATATGGTGGGTATAGGAGACAGAACAGAACTAGGACTCTTCTTTTATTAGGCTCAGAGGGTGGGAAGCCTAGGTTCCACAAGTTCGCTACTTATTGGCTAACTTAAAGCATAAAAGTGGGACTTAGGGCAGGGGAAGAAAAAAGGAGGATCAGTTAAGAGTTCAGTTACTTAGGTTAACCAGGATGTTCTGAAAAGTAATTTCATGGATGGGGTGTCCCAGTTCATTATATGGTTGTTTTGCTAGTAGGTGGGTCATACACCTAGCCATATGTTTATTCAAGATGGATGTCTTTTCATGAATAGACAATTTTCCATTGAAGACATCCAGATAGCCAACAGGCACATGAAAAGATGCTCAACATCACTTATCATCAGGGAAATACAATCAAAACCACATTGAGATGCCACCTCACACCAGTCAGGGTGGCTAAAATTAATAACTCAGGAAACAACAGATGTTGGCGAGGATGCGGAGAAACAGGAACCCTCGTGCACTGTTGGTGGGAATGCAAACTGGTGCAACAGCTCTGGAAAACAGTGTGGAGGTTCCTCAAAAAATTAAAAATAGAACTACCCTACAACCCAGCAATAGTGCTACTAGCAATTTATCCAAAGGATACGGAAGTGCTGATTCATAAGGGCACATAAACCCCAATGTTTATAGCAGTGCTTTCAACAATAGCCAAATTATGGCAAGAGCCCAAATGTCCATCAACTGATGAATGGATAAAGAAATCGTGGTTTATATATACAATGGAATACTACTTGGCAATGAGAAAGTATGAAATCCTGCCATTTGCAACAATGTGGATAGAACTGGAGGGTATTATGTTAAGTGAAATAGTCAATCAGAGAAAGACAGATATCATATGTTTTCACTCATATGTGGAACTTGAGAAACTTAACAGAAGACCATGGGGGGAAGGGAAGGGGAAAAATAGTTTCAAACAGAGAGGGACGCAAACCATAAGAGACTGAAATACAGAGAACAAACTGAGGGTTGATGGGGGAGTGGGAGAGAGGGAAAAATGGGTGATGGGCATTGAGGAGGGCACTTGTTGGGATAAGCACTGGATGTTGTATGTAAGCAATAAATCATGGGAATCTACCCCCAAAACTAAGAGCACACTGTATACACTGTATGTCAGCCAACTTGACAATAAATTATGTGTGTGTGTGTGTGTGTGTGTGTGTGTGTGTGTGTTTGTGTGTGGTCTTTTTTTAACTTTTAATTCCAGTTAGTTAACATACAGTGTAATATTAGTTTCAAGTGTAAAATTTAGTGATTCAGGAATTCCATACTTCACACAATGCTCATCACAAGTGTATTCCTTAATCCCTATCACCTATTCAACTTATCTCCCCACCTACCTCCTTCCTGGTAGCCATCATTTTGTTTTCTATAATTAAGAATCTGTTTCTTGGTTTGTCTTTCTCTGTCTCTTTTTTTCCCCTTTGCTCATTTGTTTTGTTTCTTAAATTCCCCATATGAGTAAATCATATGGTATTTATCTTTCTCTGATTGACTTATTTCACTTAGCATTGTGCTCTTTAGCCCCATCCATGTCATTGCAAATGGCAAGATTCCAATCTTTTTATGGCTGAATAGTATTCCATTGTATATATACCACATCTTCTTGATCCATTCATAAATTGATGGACACTGGGCTGCTTCTGTAATTTGGCTATTATAAATAATGCTTCTATAAACATAGGAGTGCGTGTATCTCTACAAATGAGTGTTTTTGTATTATTTGGGTAAATACCTAGTAATGCAATTGCCAGATTATAGGGTAGTTCTATTTTTATTTTTAAATTTTTTTTTTAATATTTATTTATTTTTGAGAGAGAAACAGAGTGTGAGGGGAAGAGGGCAGATAGAGAGGGAGACACAGAATCTGAAGCAGGCTCCAGACTCTGAGCTGACAGCACAGAGCCTGACGCAGATCAACCTTGAGATCATGACCTGAGCTGAAGTCAGACGCTTAACTGACTGAGCCACCCAGGCACCCTGCATAGTTCTATTTTTAACTTTTTGAGGAACCTCCATGCTGTTTTTCACAGTGGCTGCACCAGTTTGCATTCCCACCAATAGTACAAGAGGGTTTCTTTTTCTCCACATTCTCGCCAACACTTGTTGTTTCCTGTGTTATTGATTTTAGCCATTCTGACAGGTGTGAGGTAACATGTCATTATAGTTTTGATTTGCATTTCCCTGATGATGAGTGATGGTGAGCATTTTTCATGGGTGTGGTGTCCGTCTGGATGTCTTCTTTGGAAAATGTCTCTTCATGTATTCTGCCCATTTTTAATTGGATTATTTATGTTTTGGATTTTGAGTTGTATCTGTTCTTTATATATGGCATACTAACCCATTATTGGATATGTCATTTGCAAATGTCTTCTCCCATTCCATAGGTTGTCTTTTAGTTTTGTTGATTGTTTCCTTTGCTGTGCAGAACCTTTTATGTTGCTGTAGTCCCAATAGTTTATTTTTACTTTTGTTTCCCTTGCCTCAGGAGAGGTATCTAGAAAAAAGTGGTTATACCCAATGTCATAAAAGTTACTATGTGTTTCCTCTAGAATTTTAGTGGTTTCAGGTCTCCAATTTAGCTCCTTAATCCATTTTGAATTTATTTTTACATATGATGCAAGAAAATTGTCCAGTTTCTGTCTTTTGCATGTTGCTGTCCAGTTTTCCCAACACCATTTGTTGAAGAGACTTTTTCCCACTGGATATTCTTGCCTCCTTTGTCAGAGATTAATTGACCATATACTTGTGGGTTCATTTCTGGGTTTTCTATTCTGTTCTATTGCTGTACATGTCTGTTTCTGTGCCAGTGCCTTATTGTTTTGATCACTACAGCTTTGTAATATAAGTTGAAGTCTGGAATTGTGATTCCTTCAGCTTTGCTTTTCTTGTTCAAGGCTGCTTTGGCTATTTGGAGTTTTTTGTGGTCCCATACAAACCTTTGGATTGTTTGTTCCAATTCTGTGAAAAATGCTGTTGATTTTGATAAGGATTGCATTAAATGTGTAGATTGCTTTGGGCGGTACAGACATTTTAACAATATTTGTTCTTCCAATCCAGGAGCATGAAATGTCTTTGAATTTCTTTGTGTCATCTTCAATTTCTTTCACCAGTGTTTTATAGTTCTCAGAGTACACATCCTTTACTTTTTTGGTTAGGTTTATTCCTAGGTATTTTGTTATTCTTGGTGCAGTTTTAAATGGGGCTGTTTTCTTAATGTCTCTGCTGCTTCATTATTGCTGTATAGAAATGCAAGATTTCTGTACGTTGATCTTGTATCCTGAGCCTTTACTGAATTTGCTTATCAGTTCAACCAGTTTTTGGTGGAATCTTTCAAGTTTTCTATATATAGTATAATGGATGTCTTTTGACCCAGATACCTTGTCAATTAAAGCTCAATGTCAACCACTTACACTACAAACATTTAGATTTCAAGGCTAGTCAGTGTTGCACAGGTGCTAGTTGGAGATACTGGGGAGTGAAACTCTGGCTGTTGTAATCTACTTTAAAAGGAAGTAAATAGAATATTACTTTAGCAACCAGAAGGACATAGCTCAGCATCCTGTTTCAATCTTTTATAGGCTCTCTGATATTAAAGATGACACTTAACTTATCTGATACATACACATAAAGTGCTAACACATAAAGAGTTTAAAGTAGGACTTTTCTCAGTTTGATAATTATTAAACAGCAATAGGGCCTGTTCTGTAAATGAATTGAGAATAAATTGTCCAACAAATTTTCAAAGTCTCACAGTATAATCAGTCGACTTGTGGTAGATCCACTCTATTGTCAATAAATATCCACTCAGAATCAATATTGAATCACCTTGAGAATTACCAGACAACTTTATGCTGGTATGACCATAAAATTTTAGGATAAAAATGGAATAAGAAAGAAACTACAAGTAAATATAGCTTCCACAAGAACAGAGATATCTTTCATTTTTGTTTCTAGTGTATCTCTAGTGCCTAGGAAAAGTAAGTAGTTACATACATATTTATTGAATGAACGGAAGACACCAGAGACTTTAAGAAAGTGAAAGAAGACTTCTTCGGGAAGGCAAAGAGATTCACACACCCACAGATCCCAGCAGAGTTCATTCCCTTCTTCAAGCCTGGCATTCCGCCAAGACAGTATGCTATGGAGCAAAGAAAAAAGTGATCCACAATTCAGCTAAAGCCATTAAACAGCACAGTAAAAACAGCGCTCCTCTGATAATTGACATCCATTGTCAGTCCAGATACTATGTAGAATCATCCACAGATTTTTTTTATCACCAAAATATTGCAGAATTATAATAAATAGTTAAAAACAAGTAAAAGCTGAAGTGAAAATATATGAAAATTCGTGGTAAGAATATGGCTCTCTTTTCATTCTCAAAAACATCAGTGATTTTCAATATATAGGGACTTTATCCAAGATGAATCTCAAAGCTGATGCAAACATTTTTCTTTAGTAAATAGAGATGGGGAATGCTGGAGAGGGTGGTTATAGTGATAAGAAAAGAGCCCCCAAAGTGATCCTCCCAAGGGTTGAGGTCCAAATAAACATAGTCGAGTAGAATGGACTATCATGATGGTGAGTAAATTCGGTTCCTACTGCCTCTGTAACACATTACCACCATCTTGGCAGCTTAAAATAACACAAATGCATTATCTTACAGTCCTGGATGTTGGGAATACAAAAAGGATCCCACTGGTCTAAACTAAAGGTGATGGCAGGACTTCATTTTTCTGAGGAACCCTTGGGAAAATCTGTTTCTTTAGCCTTTTCTGGCTTCTGGGAGCTGCCTGCATTCCTTGGGCCTTGGCTTTGTTTCATCTTCAAAGCCAGCAATGCCCTGTCCAAACCTTTATCAGGCTACTTCACTATGACACTGACTCTTCTGCCTACATCTTGCACATCTGAAGTACCCTTGCAATTACAATGGCCAGGAAGCCCCAGCATATTCTTATTTTTGAAGTCGGCTGATTAGCAATCTTAATTGCATCAGCAACCTTAATTCTTTTTCCCCTGTAACATCACATATTTACAGGTTCTAGAGAATAGGATGTGGATATCACTGAGGGACCTTTATTCAGCCTACCACAGTGAAAGTGCCATTTAATTTAATTTAAAGGGTTTAAAATGGGCACCAACATGTCTGTGCTCAACCACATTTGTGCTTAAGCTCAGTTGCTCTGTTTGCCCCATGGAGCACAGAAAGGAAGAGCTCAAGACTAGAGGAAGGATGTAGGGGTAAGGGACTCAGAGAATTTAAGAACCACCAGGCTTCTGTCTTGGAGAAGTAGGTACATGATGGGGCCCTCTCCAAAGAGTGTCTGGTGGAACTAGATAGGTGTACATTGCAAGTGGCTGAGATCCAAGCTGGTTCTAATCCCTGCCACATTTCCACATTGCCAAAGATAATGAGAGCTTGGATGTGACTGCAAGAGAAGACTTGATAGACAGGACAGTGGAAGAAGTAGCCAGGACTATCCTGACACCTGGCCATGGGGCAACAGACCTGAAAGATCCTATGACCTAGTGCGGGTCCTTACAAGGGAAGGCCCTCCTTCTTGGGCACCTCTGGGGACTGCAAAATGGCAAAACATGTGACCAGTCTGAATAAGAGGGGGAAAATAACTGTGTGGTAGAAATAATGGGCACAAAGCAGTGGTTGGTTTTCTCGGGCTAGAGGTGTGGGTCTGCCTTCCTTTAGAAAAGGCACAGTGGTGAGGCCTCCATGGGAGCCCCCTCCCACCTTAGCTCATCAGCCTCCAGGAAAGAGGGCAGGCCAAATGGGGAAGCGCATGGTGGGCAGACCAAGCAGCCTGGGGGTTCTCATACACATAGGGGCTGTTGATATATATCTGCTGCTGCCTGCAGAGCACTGCCACCATCACCACCACCACCACCCCTGACCTCGCGATTCTAGCCCCCACCACCAATGGTCCCCAGGTCCCTTTTATTGCTGTGCCAGCAGTGAGGGGGTGGTCGCCTCAGAGGTCTGCAGAGGTCCGCCCCTTAGG
This sequence comes from Leopardus geoffroyi, assembly GCF_018350155.1. NCBI lineage: Eukaryota > Metazoa > Chordata > Mammalia > Carnivora > Felidae > Leopardus > Leopardus geoffroyi. Next base: position 83,223,440 of record NC_059343.1, read on the forward strand.
CTGGCGCACCTCCTGGCCCCACCCCCCCGCCCCCGGTCGGAACTAGGGTGGGCCAGGGAGGGGGCGTCTAGCCCATTTGTGCTGTATCCCTCCGCCCCCCTCCCGACACCCTTGCTGAGAGCGGTTCTTGCCGCGTCTTGCGCAGCCCCTGCTCAGTTTGGTGCGGCACCGCGGGGGGTGGGACGCCTTTTTGCGATTCTGACCGCCCTCTAGGTGGTGGGAATCCGAGTGAGGAGCTCCGAGAAGAGGGGGAGGACAATGACCTGCACCTTGAGCCTGTGAAGGCAAGTGGGTTGTCGTAGGGAGGGTGGGGGGACCCCCACTGTCGCCCGGCTTACAGCCTTCCCGGACCCCAGCCTCTGGCAGCCTGGCAAGGGAGAGGCGACCCGGTCGTACCCTGTCCGTGACAGAGGTGCGCAGCGCCGCGGGATCCCTGGCGAGGAGAGGCAGTGACCGGTGCGGGCCGGGCCCAGGGCATGGGGGCTAGCGGGAGATGCTCCCTCGGATCCTCTGGAGCGAACTGCGCAAGCCAGCGCCCATGACCCGCCCTGGATAGTGCTGTGCCCGGAAAGAGCTGTTGGGGTGGGGGAGGGGGAGAACCTGCTATAACAGAAATGGCGGAGCTGGAGCTGGGAGGGGGTGCAGCATCAGAGTTGTGTGTCCATCTGGCGGGGGGGAAAGGGGGCGGTGGTGTCTGCTACTCCCGGGCCCTAATTCTGGAAAGGGGCCTGTTGGACCTCGTGCTCTGGGTGTTGCCTCTTCCCACAGGTGCCTGGTTGATACGCAGTTTTCAGTCTTCGTGGTAGGTCTGGCGGTTTCATCCCACAGGTTGCATTTGTAGAGGAGAGACTTGAAAAAAAAGGAAGAGCAGGACAAGGTGCCTGACTCTGGTAGTGTGTGGGGGAGGGGCATGAGCAACAGCCATTGAATGGAAACACAAATATGAATGGAGTTAACTGTGACCAGAACAGGTCAGGCATCCAGGAATACCTTCTAAAATTCCCCTTTGTACTAGCTTTCTAAGCCCTTCCCTTGCCTTTCTTCCTCACCTTCACTCAAAATTGGTAGCAGTAAAAGATGGACTAGGAGGTCAGGGTGAGTCAGAAGTCATAATTACAAGTGCCACTGCACAATCTGTTTTCTGTAACATGATGGGTACTTTACCCCACTTCTGTAGTACCAGTACAAGGTACTGTGAACACCTACTGGTGAATCCTCATAACTGGAGAAGGGAGTAATGTAATGGTCAGAGTGTAATGTGAAAAGCAGCTGTTATCCAGAACCCTGAAACAGAGGGCCTAAATTAAATGAGAATATTCTCTCAACAGGTCCTCTAACTCTTGTTTTCAACAAGATAGAAGATAATATGGATACTTTTTGGTGTTGGTCTGTCCACCAAGCATTCAGTTGCTGCCATTATTTCCTGAATGTTTTGCCTTTGTGTCTGTCCATAGACTTCCTTTAAGGCTGCTCACTTCTATAAGGAAGGAGAGGAGGAGACTGGTTCAAATCTCTGGAGGTTGGCGTGAAGGTGGGTAAATCAGGGGAACACTATAGAGTAAGATCATGGCAAGTGTCTTTGATCCAAGTGGGTATGGGAACTCCTCCATCTCTCCTGCTTGCTGCTGTATTTGCAACTGCCACAGCATCCCTTTTCCATTTCCTTCAATAGATATTAGGAATATTGGGGTATGTGTGGATTGGTTGTGATAGGGAAGAGAAAACCTGAGAACATGGACATTGAGATAGGAAAAAACAAATTGAACTCTTGTGGTAAGAGATACTTCCATCAGGGTCAGCGTGCCCTCTTATTTATCCACAGTCAGGCTCCACTCTTTCCTTTATTTTTACTTATTCCAAGGCTGCTTTAGGGCTTGACGACCCTGGAATCAAGGAAAGGAGGGGAAAATTGCACCACATCCTTGCAGGTTGGTGTGGAAGTGGAAATCCACACTGGCCCAAGAGTGATTAGGGTAATCTGGGGCCTCCTAAGCCTCTCCCATTGCCAACACTCACCAGTTTCACACCTGTTTTATAGCAGGCAAAGTAATGTGGCAAAATCTGGGGTAAAACATGTGGGTCCAACTGTTCCACTAAGTATTCAAGGTCCAGTCTCTCCATATGAATCTCTGCATGGAGTGATGCAATTAGAAGAGATTCAAAGCCCTGTGTCATTCTTTTTCCTTAGATCCACCTCTAGTGGCAGCTCTGGTGGTGTTGGATTGCTGCTGACCACCACCGTCAACAGGTCTGCTCCTACCTGGGAACATCCATCGTCCCGCAGCTTGCTTGTACCTCTGCACTTTGTGGTATTGACTGAGGCTAGGCTTTGGAAGGAGATCGATTGATTGATGGACTGGTGATTGACTCTAACTCTTGTTTTCAACTATATCACCTGAACTGAAGATCATAGTGTGAAGATATAAAACTGTGAGAGATCTGTGGTAGAGGCTGAAACAGTAGGGGTACTTAACTGGGCCTCCTCTGTAACTTATACCATGACTGGGGCTGAGATTGAACATGCTGCTCAGGAGAAGCCTGAAAAGAAGGCTGAAGAAGAGATTGGGGGTGGGGCTGAAAGAAAGAATAAAGTCCCACTGGTGGTCAGACCCAAGGTTAGAACCCAGGCACAGGTAATGCCTGGGGTAAGGCCTAAATCTGATGTCATGGTAGTAAGTGGGGCAAAGCCCAAAGAAGAAACCATGGCAGTAGGTGTGGTACATACTAAGAATGAGGCCAAGGTAATCCCTGGGGTGAGGCCTACAGATAAAGCCCCTTCATGGACCATGACTGAATATGATGGTGAGGAGATGTTGAAGAGAGAGGGAGTGTCCCAGACCAATTCCATAGCCTGGCCACTGGTCAGTACTGAGTTTGAGTCAGTTGCTAAAACGAAGACCTTATCTATGGATAAGGAACTGATCAGTGTGGACACTGATTCCTTTCCTGTCACCAAGGTCAAGTCCCAATTAGGAATACAGCCTTTGTTTGGGTCAGAGGAGAAGTCCAATGTGGGATCCTGGTGGTGCCCCACGCCTACATTCAAACAAGAGATCTCTCACAATTGTGATTTCAGATGGGTGGACAGATCTTGTCTGAATTCCTGGTTCTGGAGTGGAGAAGAGGTCAGTACACAGTTTCGTCCTAGAGACAGGGTAAAGGCCAATGCCAGATCCAGGCACAAGGCCAAAGAAGAGGACATGTTTAGGCCCAATACCAACTGGGAGTTTTGTGTGTCTAGTGCCGGCTCTGAGGATGAATCTATTAAGACATCCTGGCTCTGGGCCAGAGAGAAGGCTAATATCTGGTCCATGCCCAAGGAAGAGACCAATAACAGGTCCAGGTTTAGGTCCAAGAAAGAAGTCTTTGAGTCCATTTCTGGATCTGAATGTGAGGACAATGTGAATTCCTGGCTCTGGGCTAGAGAGGAGGGCAAATGCAGGTCTAAACCCAGAGTCAGGAAAGGGGCCAATGTCAGGGCCAGGCACAGGACCAAGCAAGAAGCTTCCATTGATTTTGTATCTGGATCTTTAGATGTAGTCCAAAAAGAGTCCTGGTTCTGGCCTGGAGAAAAGGCTAATAACTTGTCAAGGCCCAAGTTCAAGAAAGAGGCCAAGGCCAGAATAATGGCAAAGGAAAAGGTCAAAACTAAGGCCAGAGCCAGGGCCAAGCCAGAAACCAGGTCCAAAGAGGAGTTCCTCATTGGGACCTGGTTCTGGGCTGCAGAAGAATCCAGCATAGTAGGTGGGGCCAGTGTCAAGTACAGCTCTCAAGTGGAGGATGATTCCATTTTTGGCAGTTGGTTCTGGACTGAAGAAGAAGCCAGTATAGAGACTGATGCTAGCAGTAAATCCAGACCAAGCACTGAGGAGGAATCTATTGGCAATTTCATCCTTGGGTCTGGGGAAAAGGCCAGTATGGAAACTGGGGCTGAGGCCACCTCCAAATCTATGCTAGAAGATTATAAAGAAAATGTCATTGTTGGTTCCTGCTTCTGGATTAGTGAAGAGACCAACCTAGAGGCTGAGGAAGAGACCATTTTTGGGTCTTGGTTTTGGGTCAGTGATGGGGCCAGTATGGAAGTTGATATTAGAGCCAGCTGTGTATCCAGGCTAAGGTCTGAGGAAGAAGGGGTCATTGGTCCCTGGTTCTGGGATGGAAAAGAGGTTGATACAGAGGCTGAGTTTGGAGAAGCCAGGCCAGGAGATGAAGAAGAGTCAATATTTGGGTCCTGGTTTTGGGCTGGAAACCAGGCCAAGATGGATTCTGGGGCTAAAGTCAGTTGTGATACCATGCCAGGGGCTGAGGAGGAACCCATTATTGGGTCATGGTTCTGGAATGGAATAGAAGCTTGTGTGGGGACTGAGGTCAGCAACAAGTCTACCCTGAAGGACAAGGAGGAGGTTATTATATCATCTTGGTTTGGGACCACAGAAGAGGTCAGTATAAAGTATGGAACTGGTGCCAGATGCAAATTTATGGCAGAGGCTGAAGAGATCAATAATGAGTCTTGCTTCTGGGATGAAGAAGACCCCTGCATATATACTGCCAATGGAAGCAGGTGGAAGTCTAGGCCAGAGGGGGAACAGGACACTGTTAATTCATCGTTCTGGTCCAGGAAACACACAAGGCCAGAGACCATTATACGGCCCTGGTTACAAGCTGCAGAAGAGGTCAGTACAGACGATGGGACTGGAGAAGAGACCAACCCACTGACAGAGGAGGAGACCATGATCACATCCTGGTTCTGGAAAGGAGATGAAACCATTAGAGTGGCTACAGACAAAGAAGAATCCAGGCCAGATGCTGAGGAGGAGGACATTATTGGTTCTTGGTTCTGGGCTGGAGACGAGGACAGGCTCAAGACAGCAGCTGAAGCTAGAGAAGAGGACAGGCTGGCAGCTGAGGAGGAAGCTATTGTTGGGTCTTGGTTCTGGGCCAGGAAAGAGATCATTAGGAAAGAGGCTGGCTTTTGCAACAAATGCAGTCCAGAGGCTAAAGAGGAGGAAGCCATTGTTGGGTCCTCGTTCTGGGCTGAAAAAGAGGCCAGTATGGAGGCAGGAGCCAGTTTTGAGTCCATTCCAGTGACTGAGGAAGAGGAAATCACTTCCTCAGTCCTGGTTGGGTCCTGGTTTGGGGCTGAAAAAGACAACAGTATAGAGGTTGGGCCTCAGGCAATAGAAGAGAGCAGGCCAAGGACTGAAGAAGAAATCATTTTTGGGTCCTGGTCCTGTGCTGCAAAAGAAGTCAGTGTAGAAGCAGAGACATTCTGTGCATTCAATCCAGAGGATGATGAGATAATTGTTGAGTCCTGGTTCTGGTCTGAAGAGAAGGCTATTAACGAGACTGGAACTGTTGTAACTTGTAAGACCAGGCCAGACAATGAGGAAAAGGCAGTTTTTGGGTCCTGGTTTGGAGCTAAAGATGAGGCCAATAACAGGACTGACAATGGGACCAACTGTGAGACCAGGACAGTAGATGAGGAGGATGATCCCATAGTGGGATCCTGGTTCTGGGCAGGAGATGAGGCCCATTTTGAATCAAACCCTAACCCTGTGTTCAGGGCCATTTGCAGGTCTAGGTGTTCATTTGAGCAGGAACCTGATGCTTCACACAGGCCCCAGAGCTGGGAAGAGGTCACTGTTCAGTTCAAGCCTGGTCCATTGGGTAGAGTTGGCTTCCCATCTCCAATACCCTTTAGATTTCCAAAAGAAGCAGCATCTATGTTCTTTGAAATGTTTGGAGGAAAGCCAAAGCACATGGAACTTAACCCAGAAGGGGAAGAGCAGGAATCTTTGCTTCAGCCTGATCAGCCTGATCCTGAGTTCCCATTTCAATATGATCCATCCTACAGGTCAGTCAGGGAAATTCGGGAACATCTTAGGGCCAGAGAGAGTGCAGAACCTGAGAGTTGGTCCTGCAGCTGCATACAGTGTGAGCTTAATATTGGTTCTGAAGAGTTTGAAGAACTCCTTTTATTAATGGACAAAATCCGAGATCCTTTTATTCATGAAATATCTAAAATCGCAATGGGTATGAGAAGTGCTTCTCAATTTACCCAAGATTTCATTCGGGATTCAGGTGTTGTCTCACTTATTGAAACCTTGCTCAATTATTCCTCCTCCCGAGTTAGGACAAGTTTTTTGGAAAACATGATTCGCTTGGCTCCACCATATCCAAATCTAAACATGATTCAGACATATGTATGTCAAATGTGTGAAGAAACCCTTTCTTATAGCTTAGATTCCCCTGAGCAAATTTCTGGAATAAGGATGATTAGACACCTCACTACAACTACTGACTATCACACACTGGTTGCCAAGTATATGTCAGGATTTCTCTCCTTACTAGCCATGGGCAATACCAGAACAAGGTTTCATGTTCTGAAAATACTACTGAATTTGTCTGAAAATCCTGTCATGACAAAAGAACTACTCAGTGCTGAAGCAATGTCAGAATTTATGGGCCTTTTTAACAGGAAAGAGACAAATGACAATACTCAAGTTGTTCTAGCAATGTTTGAGAATATTGGTAACAAAATCAAAAAGGAGATGGTGTTGTTCACTGATGATTTCAGTCTTGAGCCACTTATTTCTGCATTCCATGAAGTTGAGGAGTTTGCTAGGGAACTGCAAAGCAAAACAAATGATCAATATGACCCTGAAGCAGGCCAGTAAAATTAGTATGATTAATCACTTGCCTTTGTCCTAATGTTCCTGAGTTAACAATTCCTTGAATAATGTTTTGGTTTACATGGTCGGTTGTGTTGTAATGTACATCTTTATTGCTAGCATTGACTTTGCCCAACTCTGTATGAGCTGAATCATTTTTCTGATGCCAAATGAATATTAGAACTGACAGAACATTTGTTGATATTTGTGTTTTTGTCTAAATTGTGACACTTAGTATTTCGGCTAGAGTGAACTGAGCCATCATAAGTAAGCCAGCTACCCTTCTGATTGTTGTTCTAGTGTGTTGATGTCTATTTGAGTCTTGTGTTTTCAATAAAGTTCTGTTTTAAAGTTGTCAGAAGTCATCCTTCTCCTTGAACTTAAAATATAGATGCAAAGATAACACAGGAACACACATAGATAATTAATCTATAAATAATATGCTCATTGAAAAAGTTTATTCTGATGACATTAAGTGCAAAGGTTACCATGGGCTGCTACTCAGGGCATACCTCAGGAGAAAAAGAACTCAATTAAGCTGGGCTCTGGAATATATGAAAGACTGGGTGGTGTGAATAAAAGCATGGAGTTGGGAAAAGTTGTTCTATGTGAGTGAGTTACCCAGTCAGACTGGAGTGGCTGGGAAGGGTGTATTAAGGGATAGAGAGGATGAGATAAGTTTTGAAGAAATAAGAAGTTGAATTTTGCATCTCAAAATACGGGTGTTTCATTGATACTGCTTAAAAGTTAAAAGAATTAAGAAAGTACAGAAAATTAACTGAGACAGGAAAACCATTTCTTCATAGTGGTGCCCATGGAAAATGTTATGGTGGTAATACCATAGAGCCTCTAAAAGTGATGAGGTATAGATTTTTCAATTGAATAAGAAAATAATGAAGCAAAATGCTTTATTTGGTGGAATAGAAAAGACTGGTATTATACATAGAAAGTATAATTCCATTGTAAAAATAAATGTGGTAAATAGACCAAATGTATGCAGTTTTGACTGTAAAACATAACAAAGGAGTAAACAAATGTGAGAGACTACAACTTCAAAATGACTGGCTTGCCAAGTAAAAATACATATTAAATTAAAGGGAATAAACTTTAAAATTTCCAAAGTTCCTGAATTCACGCTACATGTTTTTCACATTCAAAAATGTAATACATATTCAGACTGAAGCGAAAGTCAGGCATACAGTTGTTTTGGTTTGGGATAGGGGATTTTGGGCAGTCCAGGTTAAGAGTAAATCTGCAAAGTTTTATTATTTTCAGGAAAACAACCAAACATGGTGACCCTGTCATTTTTTTATTTGTCAGGATGGAAAGTGGTGTTTTTTCCTACCTGATTCTGGTATGCAAGGTTTATGGGCATAGAGCAAAGTGGTAGTTTTGCCTGCCCTCACAGTGTTTGTTTTGCTTATCAATATTTTTCAAGACATACTGTGTGTGTGTATGTGTGTGTGTGTGTTAATATGTCTCCAGAGTATCATACAGATTAATAAAAATAACTTCCTTTCCAAACCCCTTCCTCATCAAGTATTCCTTGCCAGCCCTGTGCTGCTAAAGAGCAAGGGCCAGGCCTAGCACTAGCACTGGAAGTTCCAGCTCTAAATCCAGCCTTCCTTCAGCTCTCTATCTTCACCAGGGTCAGGAGCTTCAAATTCTTCTAGCAAGCATCTCAACCTCAGGGGCAGAATATTCTACCATCCATGCTGCAGGGCTGCGGCAGACAGGTTGACTACGTGGTCACGTGAAGCTGGTGGTGGGTCACGTGACCACGCTCTCACTTGCAGAAGCACAGAGGTGTGTCTCACCGAAAGGGGACTGGAAGGACATACACCTGACAACTGACAGATGGCCATGGGAGGAGTGGTAGAATGTTGGGCTGGGTGGGCAGGTGTCTCTCCATCCTGAAAACGGATCTCTCAGGCGACTGGAATTACAGCATTTGTTTTTAGAGGGCACAACCCCTCAGCCAGCGTCTGAGCCAGGATCAGTCTTTTGCCCAGGAGCTCAAGAGGCAGGAAGTCATCCTGCAGGAGGCAAATATGGAGAAGCAGTGGTTGCTGTTGGAGGAGGTGGGTGCGAGGCTGGGAATGGTATCCATGGGACATGGTGGCTGAGAATAGGTCCGGTGCAGGAAGTCCCTAGGACCATCCTGGGTCTCTGCTTCTCTCACCTTCTGAACACCCCTCCCCCACTCCCAGGCTCCCCGCCCAGCCCAGCTGTGTGTGACTCCATTACTATGTGTCCGGTAAGGGAGGTGGACTCACGGAGGGAGTTGGCTTTAGGGGAGACCAGAGAGAGGAAATGGTGAAGTGACAATTCCTGAACACCCGTGGCGTTTTCTTTGAAAAGGCAGGGATGGGGGCGCCTGGGTGGCGCAGTCGGTTAAGCGTCCGACTTCAGCCAGGTCACGATCTCGCGGTCCGTGGGTTCGAGCCCCGCGTCGGGCTCTGGGCTGATGGCTCAGAGCCTGGAGCCTGTTTCCGATTCTGTGTCTCCTTCTCTCTCTGCCCCTCCCCCGTTCATGCTCTGTCTCTCTCTGTCCCAAAAATAAATAAACGTTGAAAAAAAAAAAACCCAATGTTTAAAAAAAAAAAAAAAAAAAGAAAAGGCAGGGATGGGGACTAATGGGATCTATGATTTACATTACCACACCCAACCTCTCACCTAGTTGGCACTCTTTCTATGCTTTCAAATGGTCAGGATGGCTAAGCTCAATATTGGGGGTGAGTTGGGGTGGGGGATGAGAGGGGAACAAGATTGACTTTTACTCCAAGGCTCCAACTGCCTGGAGATGTAAGAGCGGAATTAACCTCAATCCTGCCAGCTCTAAGGAAGGTGAGAGGCAACACACTTAAGAGAAAAGAACCTGGGGGCCCCTGGGTGGCTCAGTAGGTTAAGCAACTGACTTCGGCTCAGGCCATTATCTTGGGTTCATGGGTTCAAGCCCCACATCAGGCTCTCCTGTCCTCCCCAAGCCCACTTCAGATACTCTGTCTCCCTCTCTCTGCCCTCCCCAGCTCGTGCTCTCTCTGTCTCTCAAAAATACATTAAAAATTATATATATATGTATATGTATATATATGTGTGTGTGTATGTGTATATACATATATATATAATTTTTACACACACACACACACACATATATATATATATATATATATATATATATATGAATTGGTAGCTTCAGTATGGACTAAATGTAAAAAAAAAAAAAAAGAGGAAGGAACCTAGATGCTTTGGGGTCTTCACATAGGATTTCTTATTGATAATCCAGCAAGCTTCTCAACTCCCAAGAGGATCCCTGTATCTCGTCCGGGGCAGCAGTGTTCTTGAGGTCTGCCCTGGATATAAGGTTCTGAAAGGGCCTAGATCCATTGTACTCCCAACAGCTCCCTCCCATCTAGGGATGCAAAGGTAAGTGCTCTGTCTGCTCTATCCTAGGTCCGTCCCTTTCCCATCCTGAGACTTAGAGGAATGTTTCTAGGAACCACCTATAGAAACCATTTTATGGATGGTCCCACAGGTTCCCCTCTGTCAACCTTCACTTTTTCCCTTGTTTTTGTTTTCTGGGCAAAGCTTTAGACTTGGTGATTTACAGCTCTCCTTTGTGGCACTTCCTTATTTTTCCTTATCTCTTTTGGTCAGAGCTCAGAACTGTGAAAGAGCCACAGGATACCAAAGTTTTTTAAAGGAAAATACAGTTAGGAAAAAATAAATTTTATTAATTCCATTAATTTCTCTATTTGCACATTTTCCAGACTTGAAGCCAGTTGATACATAGAGATCTTTCTCATTCTTTACAGCTGCATAACACTCTCTTGTGCCACCACCATAATTTGTTCAATCACTCTGTATGTGGACATTTATTTCCAATATCTTGCTGTTATAATTAATGGTAGTATAACCTTACGCAAATGTATTTTTGGATGGTTAGAGTTCTGTCTTCAGGACATATTTATAGAAATGGGGATGGTGGATCAAATGATAGTTATGTGCAGTGTAGTTTTATTAGGTAATCCCAAATATCCCTCCAAAGAGGTATTACACATTTTCACACCCACCAGCAATGTATGAGAGTGCCTGTTTTCCTTCAGCCTTGCCAGTTAATATCCTTTTAATATTTGTAGAATATCTACTGATGTCACCTCTCTTGTTCCTAATGTTAGTAATTGGGTCTTCTGTTTTTTTTTTTGTTTTTTTTTTTTTTTTTCATTATCATTGTGGCTAATATATTACCAGAATCCCACCAAAGGCCAACCTTGCAAGCAGACCTTTTTAGGCTAGCAAATTCAGGTCTGCTGTGTTAACTCTTCTACACATTTGGTGAATGGTGTTAGAACAATTACCTAGTCATTTGGGAAAAACAAAGTTAGATGAGACTCCAATACATATGAGCAAATTCCAGGAAAAATAGGTATCTTAAATATTTTAAAAGATATGGGAGGTTAAAGAGAAAGAAACACTCATTTACCTAGAATAAATATTCTCTTGTGTTATGTAGAGGAAAATGGACATAGATTCTTATGTAGAGGAAAGTGGACATGGATTCTTTCTATGTAATACTAGTATCTTTTATTAAATAGTCTGCCCTACTCCAATGGTTTCCAATGTCTCCTTTGTAGTGTATGGAGTTGGATTCATATATGTTTCTCAGGTAAATGCTCTCTGGTGTTAGAAATATACAGGTTTGCTTATTGCAGTTTATAATAAGCATTGAGGGTTATCTGAAATGTTATATCCATAATTCACATATGTGATTGGATTCTCCAGTTAATTTTATCATTTTATCATATCTTTATTTTTTTATTATGAAATTTATTGTCAAATTGGTTTCCATACAACACCCAGTGCTCATCCCAACAGGTGCCCTCCTCAATAACCATCACCCACCCACCCCTCCCTCCCACCTCCCATAAACCCTCAGTTTGTTCTCAGTTTTTAGGAGTCTCTTATGTTTTGGCTCCCTCCCTCTCTAACCACTTTTTTTCCTTCCCCTCCCCCATGGTCTTCTGTTAAGTTTCTCAGGATCCACATAGGAGTGAAAACATATGGAATCTCTCCTTCTCTGTATGATTTATTTCACTTAGCATAACACTCTCCAGTTCCATCCACGTTGCTACAAAAAGCCATATTTCATTCTTTCTCATTTCCACGTTAATTTTATTATATCTTTAATATGATATCATTATATTGACTTCTTTGAAACTCTTGGAATTTCAAAATAGGAAAGTGTGTTGGCCAGGCCAAAAAATATGTCTCTGTGTTGCCAAAGCCATTTTGTTGTCTTTCATGAAGACTTTCATGATGGTGCTTATTACCTATATGACTTTTTAAAGAATCAACAATTTCTGTACCTAAACCATACCAGATTAGAAGCTGAATTTCCTCACATAGAAAATTAACATCCATTTATATAGGGTAAGCTTATAATTAACAAAATCACAAGGCTTATATAGAATCCAGAGTATCAGTTTACTTATTTGTACAGAGAAATAGCAACATCAGAGGAAATAAAATAATATAATCCAGTGGATTTTCTCACTGTACAACTGTAGGAAATTAAAATCAAAATCAAAAGGTCAATTAACTTGAATTTAAAAGCACTTTTTTCATATATATATTTTTTTTTGAGAGAGAGAGAGAGAGGGAGAGAGGGAGAGCATAAGTTGGGGAAGAGCAGAGAGAGGGAGGGGGAGAATCTTAAGTAGGCTCCACACTCAGCATGGTGCCTGATGTAAGGCTCGATCCCACGATCATGACCTGAGCCTAAACCAAGAGTCGGACGCTCAACCAAATGAGCCACCCCATTCATATTTAAAGTGTTTTAAAGTTTGTTTTAAGGCTAGAAGATAAGATTACTCTTGTTTTAAATTTTTTCAAAAAATTTTCCACCTTTATTTAAATGAATTGACAAAAAAACATTGTGTAAGTTTAAGGTGTACAATGTGATTATTTGATATACATATATATTGTGAAATTATTACCACAAATTTGTTAGTTAACATCCATCACCTCACTAGTTACCTTGCGTGGTGTGTGTGTGTGTGTGTGTGTTAATAACATTTAAGATCTACTGTCTTAGCAAATTTCAGTTTATAATACACTATTGTTAACTACAGTCATCAGGCTGTACGTTAGATCCCCAGGACTAACTCATCTGATAACTGCAAGTTTGTACCCTTTGAACTACATCTCCCCATTTCCCGCACCTACTTGGCAACCACCAGTCTACTCTGTTTCTGAGTTTGACTTTTTTAGACTCCACATATGACAACATACAGTGTTCGTCTTTCTCTGACTTATTTCACTTAGCATAATGTCCCCAAGGTCCATCCATGTTGTCTCAAATGGCAGGATATCCTTCTTTCTCATGGCTGAATATTATTCACATTTGTAATGTAAATATTATTTACATTTTCTTGATTCATTTATCCATCAGTGCATAATTAAGTGGTTTCCATGTCTTGGCTATTGTGAACAATACTTCAAAGAAACATGGGGGTGCAGATATCTTTTTGAGATAGTGACTTCATTTCCTTTGAATATATACCCAGAAGTTGGATTCTTGGGTCATATGGTAGTTCTATTTTTAAGTTTTTTGAAAAGCCTCCAGTTTTCCATAGTGGCTGTTCCAATTTACATTCCCACCAACAGTGCAGAACAATTCCGTTATCTTCACATTCTTGTCAACGCACATATCTCTTGCTTTTTGATAATAGACATTCTAACAGATGTGAAGTGAGATCTCACTGTGGTTTTGATTTGCATTTCTCTAATGATCAGTGATGTTGAGCATATTTTCAAGGACCTGTTAGCCATTTATATATCTTCTGAGGAAAACAGTCTATGCAGATCTTAGGCCCATTTTAAAATCAGATGATGATGATGATGATGATGATGATGATGATTACTATTCAGTTGTATTGTTTCCTTATATATTTTGAATATATGGTTTGCAAATATTTTCTCCCATTCTGTATGCTGTGTTTTCATTTTGTTTATCATTTATTTTGCTGTGCAGAAGTTTTTTAGTTTGATGTAGTCCTAATTGTTTATTTTTGCTATCGTTCCCTGTGACTTTGGCATCATATCCAAATATATAGTTGCCAAGATCAATATCCTTTTGTTTTCTTGTAGGAGGAATTTCAGGTATTAAATTTAAGTCTTTAGTCCAGTTTGAGTCAATTTTTGTGAATGGTGTAAGATAGGGGTCAACCTTCATTCACTGTCATGTGAATATCCAGTTTCTCAGTACAATTTATTGAAGAGAATGTCTTTGCCCCATTGAGTATTCTTGGCATTCTTGCCAAATATTAGTTCACCATCTATATGTGAGTTTACTTCTGGGCTCTCAATTCTGTTCCATTTCTCTATTTGTATGATTTTATGACAGTACCTTGATGTTTTTATTATTTAGTTTTGTAATAAAGGTTGAAATCAAGAAATGTGATGTCTCCAGCTTTGTTCTTCTTTCTCAATATTTTTTTGGGTATGTGAAGTCTTCCGTGGTTTCATGCAAATTTTAGTATTTTTATTATATTCCTGATAAAATTCCATTGGAATTTTGATAGGGATTACATTTAATTTATATATCACATTGTGTAATGTGTGTAATATGGACATTTGAACAATATTAATTATTCTGCTCAATAAACACAGAACAGTTTTCTATTTGTTTCTTCTTCAATTTCTCTTACCAATATCTTCTAGTTTTCAATATACAGATCTTTCACCTTAAATTTATCCCTAAATATTTTGTTGTTTTGATGGTTTTGTAATTTGAGATTATTTTCTTTGTTTAACAGTTTGCTGTTAGTGTATAGGAACACAACTAATTTTTCTTTATTGGTTGTATATCCTAAAACTTTAACGAATTTGTTCCAACAGTTTTTTGGTTGAGTCTTTAGGATTTTTTTAATTTAGTTTTTTTTTCTTTTTAATTTACATCCAAATTAGTTAGCATATAGTGCAACAATGATTTTGGGAAGAGATTCCTTAGTGCCCCTTACCCATTTAGCCCATCCCCAATCCCAAAACCTCTGCAGTAGCCCTGTTTGTTCTCCATATTTATGAGTCTCTTCTGTTTTGTCCCCCTCCCTGTTTTTATATTATTTTTGTTTCCCTTCCCTTATATTCACATGTTTTGTCTTTTCAGGTCCTCATATGAGTGAAGTTATATGATTTTTGTCCTTCTCTGACTAATTTCACTTAGCATAATACCCTCCAGTTCCATCCACGTAGTTGCAAATGGCAAGATTTCATTCTTTTTGAATGCCGAGTAATACTCCATTGTATATATATACCACATCTTCTTTATCCATTCATCCATCGATGGACATTTGGGCTCTTTCCATACTTTGGCTATTGTTGATAGTGCTGCTATAAACATTGGGGTGCATCTGTCCCTTCAAAACAGCACACCTGTATACCTTGGATAAATGCCTAGTAGTGCAATTTCTGGGTGGTAGGGTAGTTCCATTTTTAATTTTTTGAGGAACCTCCATACTGTTTTCCAGAGGGGCTGCACCAGTTTGCATTCCCACCAACAATGCAAAAGAGATCCTCTTTCTCCACATCCTCGCCAACATCTGTTGTTGCCTGAGTTGTTAATGTTAGCCATTCTGATAGGTGTAAGGTGGAATCTCATTGTGGTTTTGATTTGTATTTTCCTGACGATGAGTGAAGTTGAGCATTTTTTCTTGTGTCAGTTAGCCATATGGATGTATTCTTTGGAGAAGTGTCTATTCATGTCTTTTTCCCATTTCTTCACTGGATTATTTGATTTTTGGGCGTTGAGTTTGATAAGTTCTTTACAGATTTTGGATACTAACCCTTTATCTGATATGTCGTTTGTAAATATCTTCTCCCATTCTCTCAGTTGCCTTTTAGTTTTGCTAATTATTTCCTTTGATGTGCAGAAGCTTTTTATTTTGATGAGGTCCCAGTAGTTCATTTTTGCTTTTGTTTCCCTTGCCTCTGGAGACGTGCTGAGTAAGAAGTTGCTGCAGTCAAGATCAAAGAGGCTTCTGCCTGCTTTCTCCTCGAGGATTTTGGTGGCTTCCTGTCTTACATTGAGGACTTTCATCCATTTTGAGTTTATTTTTGTGTATGGTGTAAGAAAGTGGTCCAGGTTCATTCTTCTGCATGTCGCTGTCCAGTTTTCCCAGCACCACTTGCTGAAAAGACTGTCTTTATTCCATTGGATATTCTTTCCTGCTTTGTCAAAGATGAGTTGGCCATATGTTTGTGGGTCCATTTCTGGGTTCTCTATTCTGTTCCATTGATCTGAGTGTCTGTTCTTGTGCCAGTACCATACTGTCTTGATGATTACAGCTTTGTAGTATAGCTTGAAGTCTGGGATTGTGATGCCTCCTGCTTTGGTTTTCTTTTTCAAGATTGCTTTGACTATTCGTGGTCTTTTCTTGTTCCATAAAATTTTAGGATTATTTGTTCTAGCTCTGTGAAGAATGCTGGTGTTATTTTGATAGGGATTGCACTGAATATGTAGATTCATTTGGGTATTATAGACATTTTAACAATATTTGTTCTTCCTGTACAGGAACATGGAATATTTTTTCCATTTTTTTTGTGTCTTCTTCAATTTCTTTCATAAGCTTTCTATAGTTTCCAGTGTATAGATTTTTCACCTCTTTGGTTAGATTTATTCCTAGGTATTTTATGGGTTTTGGTGCAATTGTAAATGGGATTGATTCCTTGATTTCTCTTTCTGTCACTTCATTGTTGGTGTATAGGAATGCAACTGATTTCTGTGCATTGATTTTATATCCTGCAACTTTGCTGAATTCATGAATCAGTTCTAGCAGTTTTTTGGTGGGATCTTTTGGGTTTTCCATGTAGAGTATCATGTCATCTGTGAAGAATGAATGTTTGACCTCCTCTTGGCCAATTTGGATGCCTTTTATTTTTTTTGTGTGCTGTCTGATTGCAGAGGCTAAGACTTCCAATACTATGTTGAATAACAGTGGCGAGAGTAAACATCTCTGTCTTGTTCCTGACCTTACGAGGAAAGCTCTCAGTTATTCCCCATTGAGGATGATATTAACGTTAGGTCATTCTTATATGGCTTTTTATGATCTCCAGGTATGATCCTTCTATCCCTACGTTCTTAAGGGTTTTTATAAAGAAAGGATGCTGTATTTTGTCAAATGCTTTCTCTGCATCTATTGAGAGGATCATATGGTTCTTGTCCTTTCTCTTATTGATGTGATGAATCACGTTAATTGTTTTGTGGATATTGAACCAGTCCTGCATCCCAGGTATAAATCCCACTTGGTCATGGTGAATAATTTTTTTTAATGTATTGTTGGATCCACCTGGCTAATACCTTGTTGAGGATTTTTGCATCCATGTTCATCAGGGAAATTGATCTATAGTTCTTGTTAGTGGGGTCTCTGGTTTTGGAATCAAGATAATGCTGGCTTCATAAAATGACTTCGGAAGTTTTCCTTCCATTTCTATTTTTTGGAACAGCTTCAAGATAATAAGTGTTAACTCTTCCTTAAATGTTTGGTAGAATTCCCCTGTGAAGCCATCTGGCCCTGGACTCTTGTGTTTTGGGAGATTTTTGATTATTAATTCGAGTTCCTTACTGGTTATGGGTCTGTTCAAATTTCCTATCTCTTCCTGTTTCAGTTTGGGTAGTGTATATGTTTCTAAGAATTTGTCCATTTCTTCCAGATTGTGCATTTTATTGGCATATAATTGCTCATAATATTCTCTTATTGTTTTTCTTTTGCTCTGTTGGTTGTGATCTCTCCTCTTTCATTCTTGATTTTATTTATTTGGGTCCTTCCCTTTTTCTTTTTGATCAAACTGGCTAGTGGTTTCTCAATTTTGTTAATTTTTCAGTGAACCAGCTTCTGGTTTCATTGATCTGTTCTACTGTTTTTCTGGTTTTGATAGCTTTAATTTCTGCTCTAGTCGTTATTATTTCCTGTCTTCTTCTGATTTGGGGTTTTATTTGCTGTTCTTTTTCCAGATCTTTAAGGCATAATTTTAGGTTGTGTATCTGAGATCTTTCTTCCTTCTTTAGGAAGGCCTGGATTGCTATATACTTTCCTCTTACAACCACCTTTGCTGCATCCCAGAGGTTTTGGGTTGTGGTGTTATCATTTTCTTTTCTTTTTTTTTTTTAAATTTTTTTTTTCAACGTTTATTTATTTTTTTGGGGACAGAGAGAGACAGAGCATGAACGGGGGAGGGGCAGAGAGAGAGGGAGACACGGAATCGGAAACAGGCTCCAGGCTCTGAGCCATCAGCCCAGAGCCTGACGCGGGGCTCGAACTCACGGACCGCGAGATCGTGACCTGGCTGAAGTCGGACGCTTAACCGACTGCGCCACCCAGACGCCCCAGCATTTTCATTGGCTTCCATATACTTTATGATTTTCTCTTTAACTTCTTGGTTAGCCCATTCATTCTTTACTAGGATGTTCTTCAGTCTCCAAGTATTTGTTACCTTTCCAAATTTTTTCTTGTGGTTGATTTCGAGTTTCATAGCATTGTGGTCTGAAAATATGCACGGTATGATCTCAATCTGTTTATACTTGCTGAGGACTGATTTGTGTCCCAGTGTGTGGTCTATTCTGGAGAACATTCCATGTGCACTGGAGGAGAATGTATATTCTTCTGCTTTAAGATGAAATATTCTGAATATATCTTTCAAATCCATGTGGTCCAGTGTGTCATTCAAAGCCACTGTTTCCTTGTTGATTTTTTGATTAGATGATCTGTCCATTGCTGTGAGTGGGGTGTTGAAGTCTCCTACTATTATGGTATTACTATCGATGAGTTTCTTGATGTTTGTGATTAATTCATTTTGTATTTGGGTGCACCCACATTTGGCGCATAAATGTTTACAATTGTTAGGTCTTGGTGGATAGACCCCTTGATTATGATATAATGCCCTTCTGCATCTCTTGATACAGTCTTTATTTTAAACTCTAGATTGTCTGATATAAGTATGGCTACTCTGGTTTTCTTTGTTGACCATTACCATGATAGATGGTTCTCCATCCCCTTACTTTCAATCTGAAGGTGTATTTAGGTCTAAAGCGGTTCTCTTGTAAACAGCATATAGATGGATCTTGTTTTCTTATCCATTCTGTTACCCTATGTCTTTTGATTGGAGCATTGAGTCCAATGACACTTAGAGTGAATACTGAAAGATATGAATTTATTGCCATTATGTTGCTTGTAGACTTGTGGTTTCTGGTGGTGTTCTCTGGTCCTTTCTAATCTTTGTTGCTTTTGGTATGTATGTATGTATGTATGTATGTATGTATTTATATTTTCATCTATTCTCCCTTAACATTTCTTGCAGGGTTTTTTAATGTTCACAAACTCCTTTAATTTTTGTTTGTCTGGGAAACTTTTTATCTCTCCTATTTTGAATGACAGCCTTGCTAGATAAAGAATTCTTGGCTGCATATTTTTCTGATTCAGCACATTGAATATATCCTGCCACTCTCTTCCGGCCTGTCAAGTTTCCGTGGATAGGTCTGCTGCAAACCTGATCTGTCTTCCCTTGTAGGTTAGGGACTTTTTTTCCCTTGCTGCTTTCATGATTCTCTCCTTGCCTGAGTATTTTGTGAATTTGACTATGATATGCCTTGTTGATGGTTGGTTTTTGTTGAATCTAATGGGGGTCCTCTGTGCTTCCTGAATTTTGATGTCTGTGTCTTTCCCCAGGTTAGGAAAGTTTTCTGCTATGATTTGCTCACATAACCCTTCTACCCCTATTTCTCTCTCTTCCTCTTCTGGGACCACTATGATTCTGATGTTGTTCCTTTTTAACGAGTCACTGATTTCTCTCATTCTTAAATCATGCTCTTTTGCCTTAATCTCCCTCTTTTTTTTGTGTTTCATTATTTTCCATAAATTTGTCCTCTGTATCACTCATTATTTGTTCTGCCTCATCCATCTTTGCTGCTGTGGCATCCATCCATAATTGCAGCTCAGTTATAACATTTTTTATTTCATCCTGACTAGTTGTTACTTCTTTTATCTCCACAGAAAAAGATTCTAATCTATTTTCTACTCCAGCTAGTATTCTTATAATTGTGATTCTAAATTTTGCTTCAGACATCTTGCTTGTGTCTGTGTTATTTAAATCCCTGGCTGTCATTTCTTCCTGTTCTTTCTTTTGAGGTGAATTCCTTAATTTTGTCATTTTTTTTAATTTTTAATTTTTATTTTTTATAATGTTTTTCAAGTTTATTTATTTTTGACAGAGACAGAGTGCAAGCATGAGCTGGGGAGGGGCAGGGAGAGAGGGATACACAGAATCCGAAGCAGATTCCAGGCACCAAGCTGTCAGCACAGAGCCTGATACAGGGCTCGAACTCATGAACTGCGAGATCATGACCTGGGCTGAAGTCCGATGCTTAACCGACTGAGCCACGCAGGCACCCCAGTTGTTTCCTCATTTTGAAGGGTGAAAAGGAATTAACGAGGTAGAAAAAAAATAAAATTAAATAAATTAAAATTAAAAAAATATTAAAATTAAAAAGTTAAACACACACACACACACACACACACAAATCGAATAAATGATGCTATATCCCAGCTGTGTTTTGGTCTGGGTGTTGAAAGTGGCTTCATAGATTAGAGAAAAAAAGGGGGGGGGGGGGAGAAAACCAATAAAAAAAAAAAACATAATAAAGCAAAACTACAAAAAAAGAAATCATTTTGAAATTTGAAAAAATGCATACACTGAAGGAGACTAAAATGAAATGATGGGAATAAAATAGAATTTGAAAAATTTTACACAAAAGTAAAGAATACAGTAGAAAAAACTAAAGAAAAATATTTTTAATAAAAATTAAAAATGAGGGGCGCCTGGGTGGCTCAGTCGGTTAAGCCTCCGACTTCAGCTCAGGTCACGATCTCACGGTCCGTGAGTTCGAGCCCCACGTCGGGCTCTGGGCTGATGGCTCAGAGCCTGGAGCCTGCTTCCGATTCTGTGTCTCCCTCTCTCTCTGCCCCTCCCCGTTCATGCTCTGTCTCTCTCTGTCTCAAAAATAAATAAACGTTAAAAAAAAAAATTAAAAAAAAAAAAAATTAAAAATGAAAATGAATTGTTTCCCTTTCTGTATTCAAGAAAAAAATGAAACAAAAAAAAGAATAGAGAAAAAGAAAAAAAGGAAATCGTATGAAAATTTGAAAAAGTGAATAGTAGTAGACTAAAGTGAAGGAAGTAAAATAGAATTTGAAAAAAAATTACATAAAAATGAAAAATATAGGAAAAATTTAAATAAAAATAGTTTTAATAAAAATTGAGCATAAAAGTGATTTTTTTCTCTTGCTCTATTCAAGAAAAAGAAAATAAATAAAAAGAGAAAACAGTCAAAGAAAAAAAAGGAAATCATTTGAAAATTTCAAAAACTGAATACAATGAAGTAGGCTAAAGTAAAATGATGGGAGTAAAATAGAATTTGAAAAATTTTACACAAAAGTAGGAAATATAGTAAAAAATTTAAAGAAAAGTATTTTTAATAAAAATTGAAAAATTATTTTTTTCTCTTTCTGTATTCAAGAAAAATAAGTGAAAAAGAGAAAAAAAAAATTGAATAGATGGACCTGCTAACAGATACGACTGAAATTACATCATTTTCCCATAGAAGTCAGACTATGAAGCGCTTTATAGTCCATAAACTAAGCAGGCAGTGAGTCTTGTGTTCCTGAAGAGTGAGGTTTGCCCAGTTAGGCGGGGCTTTGTGTAATGGCTTCGTTCTCCACTAGATGGCGCTGCTAGCCTACTGGGGTGGAGTGTTGTCGCATTTGTAGTTGCATATGTACATATGCAGGAGTGGTGAAAATGACATCACCCAGCTACCCAGTCTCTAGTATTGGAACTCTTTTCTTCCCGATCAGCAATCATGCACCTGTCCTTTGTCTTCAGCTTTCATCCACTCCCTGCTTTTACACACTCTGTGACCAAGCACCAGGTAGTACCTCTCTCCTGAGTTTTGTCTCAGATGCAGCTATTTTCCCTGGCCCCACTTTGAGGGACTGTGGCTTTGACCCATTCCGCCCCTCTGTGGAGGGTCTCACCAAGCAATGGCCGAATGCAGGCTGCACACAGGAATGCTTGCTGGACCCTGCTGCTGCTGGTGCCCTGCGACTGAGGCCAGGTGCCAGCCTGCCCCAGAAAAAGTTTGTGAAATAGTGTAGCAGCATTCCAGAGACGATGGAAAATCACAACATACATCTGGCACCAGGCTTCACCCTTAATGACCTTGTTCCAGCACCAGCGAATGTGGCCGTTATCTGGGATCTGCTGGGACCAGGTGGCCTCAATAGTCTCTACCAAATGACCTTTCAGGAGTGGAACCACTTTTCCCTGTGTGGCCCAAGAACCTCCCAGACCCCACTCTGCTCCTGGGGATTATCCTTTTCCACAAGAGCGCCACCAGGTATCAAGCTGCAGAGTTGCAGTCTCTGCGCTCCCCTTGTTTACTGTCTTAATGGAATTTAAAACCTTTCCTTTTGCCTTTCTCCTGTCTCCCTTTTTAGTTTAGTCCCTGTTGCTGTTTCCAATTTTCCACTTTCCCTCCAGCTGCTTTTGGGAAGGGATGCTTTTCCTGTATTCTCCCCCACCCCATCTCTGTTCTCTCCACCCTCAAAAGCAGCTCCGTGCCCTCCATGGCTTCTCTATCCCCAAGCTCACCTCTCCGCACTTCATACCTGCTGAATTCTGTGGTTCTCATTGTGCAAATTGTGTTAATCCTCAGATCAGTTTTCTAGGTGTGCAGGATGGTTTAGTGTTGGTCTGGCTGTTTCATGGACACGAGACACACAACAAACCTCCATGCTGTTCTGCCATCTTGGCTTCCCCCACATCTTTACGATTTTTTAAATATAAAGTTATTTTATGTGCAAACACAGATAAGATGTGCACTTATTCCTTTCCAATTTAGATGCCTTTTCTTTCTTTTTTTTTTAAATTCTGACACAGTGTTACATGAGTTTTAGATGTACAACATAGTGATTGAACATCTGTATACATTATGCTATGCTCACAAGTATAGCTACCATTTGTCACTATACAATGCTATTAGAATACCACTGACCATATTCCCTATTCTATACATTTTATCCTTGTGAATGATTCATTCCATAACTGGAAGCCTGTATCTGGCACTCCCCTTTTCCCATTTTCCCCCTTCCCCTCTGGCAACTATCAGTTTGTTCTCTATACCTATGGGTCTGTTTCTGATTTTTGTTTGTTTATTCATTCATTTTTAGACTCCATACATAAGTGAAATCATATGGTATTTGTCTTTGATTTATTGTACTCAGTGTAATACCCTTCAGGTCCATCCATGTTGTTGCAAATGTCAAGATCTTTTTAATGTGTGACTAGATCCCATTATATATGTGCATACACACACACACACACACACACACACACACACACTACATTTTCTACATCCATTAATCTATAGATAGATACTTGGGTTGCTTCCAAATCTTGGCTATTGTAAACAATGCTGCAATAAACATAGGGGTGCATATATCTTTTCAAATTACTGTTTTTGTTTCCTTTGGGTAAATGCCCAGTAGTGGAATTACTGGATCACATGGTAATTATTTTTTATTTCTTTGAGGAACTTCCATACTGTTTTCCACAGTGGCTGCACCAATTTACATCCCACCAACAGTGAACAAGGGTTCCTTATTCTCCACATCCTCACCAACACTTATTATTTCTTATCTTTTTGATTCTAATCATTTTGGCAGGTGTGAGGTGATATCTCATTGTGGTTTTGATATGCTTTTCTCCTATGATTAGTGATGGTAAATGTCTTTTCATGTGTCTTCCATATGTATTTCTTCTTAGGAAAACATGTATTTGGGCCCTTTGTTCATTTCTTAAATAGATTATTTGGTGTTTTGGTGTTGAGTTATATAAATTCTTTATATATTGTGGATATTAACCCCTTATTGGATATAATGTTTGCAAATACCTTCTCCCATTCACTAGGTTGTGTTTTGTTTTGTTGATGGTTTCCTTCACTATGCAAAATCTTTTTATTTTGGTAGTCACAATAGTTTATTTTTGCCTTTGTTTCCCTTGCTTGAGGAGATATATCTTGAAAATGCTGGTAAGGCCAATATCAAAGGAATTACTGCTTATGTTTCCTTTTAGGAATTTTATGTTTTCAATCTCACATTTAGGTCTTTAATCTATTTTGAGTTTATTTTTGTGAATGCTATAAGAAAGTGTTCCAATTTCATTTTTTGCATGTAGCTGTCCAGTTTTCCCACAAGCATTTATTAAAGAGACTATAGTTTCCCCATTGTATATTCTTGCCTTTTT
Organism: Leopardus geoffroyi; assembly: GCF_018350155.1. Lineage (NCBI taxonomy): Eukaryota > Metazoa > Chordata > Mammalia > Carnivora > Felidae > Leopardus > Leopardus geoffroyi. The sequence continues at coordinate 83,247,466 of NC_059343.1, forward strand.
TGATATAGATTAATTGACCGTATAAGCATGAGTTTATTTCTGAGCTCTCTATTGTGTTTCATTGATTTGCAGATGTATTTTTATGCCAGTACCATACTGTTTTGATTACTACAGTTTGTAGTATATCTTGATTTCTGTGATTGTGATACCTCCAGTTTTTTTCCTTCTTTCTTTAAGATTGCTTTGGCTATTTGGGGTCTTATGTTCCATACAAATTTTAGTATTATTTTTTCTAGTTCTGTGAAAAGTGCAGTTGGTATTTTAATCGGGGTTTCATTGATTCTGTAGATTGCTTTGTGTAGTATAGACATTTTAACAATATTAATTCTTCCAATCAATGAATATGGAATAATTTTCTATTTGTTTGTGTCATCTTTAATTTCATCAGTATTTTATCATTTTCAGATTACAGGTCTTTCATCTTCCAACTTAAGTTTATTCTTAGGTATTTTCTTCTTCTTGGTGCAGTTGAGAAAATGGAATTGTTTTCTTAATTTCTTTTACTGCTACTTTGTTATCAGTGTATAGAAATGCAACCATTTTGTGTGTACTAATTTTGTATCCTATGACTTTACTGAATTCACTTATTACTTCTGATAGTATGGGGGGATCTTTAGAATTTTCTGTATATAGTATCATGTCATCTGCAAATAGTGACAGTTTTACTTCTTCTTTACCAATTTAGATGCCTTTTATTTCTTTTTCTTCTCTGCTTGCTGTGGCAAGGACTTTCAGTACTATGTTGAATAAAAGTAGTGAGAGTGCACACCCTTGTTTTTTTACCTGATGTTAAAGGAAAAGTTCTCAGTTTTTCACCATTGAATATGAAGTTAGCTGTGGTTTTGTCATATATGACCTTTATTTTGTTGAGATATGTTCCCTCTAAACCCAGTTTGTTGAGAATTTTTACTATTAATGGGTATTAAATTTTGTGAAATGCTTTTTCTGCATCTACTGAGATGATCATATAATTTTTATCCTTCTTTTTTTAATGTGGTATATCACATTGATTTGCAAATATTGAAGCAAACTTACATCCCCAGAATAAATCCCACTTCATTGTGGTGAATGATTCTTTTAATATAATATTGAATGTGGTTTCCTAATATTTTGTTGATAAATTTTTATGGATGCCTTTTATTTCTTTTTCTTGCTTGCTTTCTCTGGTTGGGACTTACAGTGTTTTGTCGAATATGAGTAGTGAAATGGGCACCCTTATGTTTTTCCTGATTTTAGAAGAAAAGCTTTCAGTTTTTCACCATTTTGTATGATGTTAGGTATAAGCTGCTTATATATGGTGTTTACTATACCCAGTTTGTTGAGAATTTATCATGAAAGGCTATTGAATTTTTTTTCAAATGCTTTTCCTGCATCTATTGAGAAGATTATATGATTTTTATCCTTCATTCTGCTAAGGTGGTATATCTCATTATTTATTTGGATATGGCAAACCATCCTTTCACCTCAGGGTTAAAATTCCACTGGATCATGGTGTATGAGTTTTAAATGTGCTGTTAAATTCAATTTGCTAGTATTTTGTTGAGATGCATGCATGTATATTCATCAGGGATATTGGCCTGTTGTTTTGGTATGAAGGGGTTATTGGCCTCATAAAATGAGGTTGAGAGTATTCCCTCTCTAAGTTTTTGAGAAGTGATGTTAATTCTTCTTTAAACATTTGGTAAATTCACCAGTGAATTCATCTGGTAGTGGCATCTTCTTCTGGTAGTGGCATCTTCTGAGAGGTGTTTGATTACTGATTCAATCTACTTATTCATTATTTGTCTGTTTACATGTTCTATTTATTCATGATTCAGTCTTGGTAAGTTGTATGTTTGTAGGAGTTATGCATTTCTTTTAAGTAAGCCAATTTATTGGCTTTTAATGATTCATAGTAATATGCCACTTTGTATTTCTGTGGTAACATTTATAATGTCTCTTCTTTCATTTATATATTTATTTATTGAGTCCTCTCTCTTTTTTTCTTGAATAGTCTAGCCAAAGTTTTGTCAATTTTGTTCATCCTTCAAAAGAACAGTTCTTAGATTTATTGATATTTTCTATTGTTTTCCTTTTCTTTATTTCATTTATTACTTTTTTATTTTAAATTTTTTATTTAAATTCTAGTTAGTTAACATATACTATAATATTGTTTTCAAGAGTAGAATTTAGTGATTCATCACTTACATATAAGACAGCCTACACAAGTGCCCTCCTTAATACCCATCACCCATTGAGACCATCCCCCACCTACCTCCCTCTATTACTGCTGTTTGTTCTGTATTGTAAAAATCTTATGGTTTGTTTCCCTCTCTCTCTTTTTCCCTTTCCCGTATGTTCATCTGCTTATTTCATCAACCACATATAATTGAAATTACATAGTATTTGTCTTTCTGTACACATTGTAGCTCCATCCATGCCATTGCAAATAGCAAGATTTCATTCCTTTTGATGGGTGAGTAATATTCCATTGAATATGTATATCACATCTTCTTTATGTGGCTGAGTAATATTCCATTGAATGAATATATATATATATATATATATATATATATATATATATATATATATCACATCTTCTTTATCCATATCAGTCTATGGACATTTGGGCTCGTTCCATAGGTTGACTAATGTTGATAATACTGCTATAAACATCACGGTACGTGTAACACTTGAATCTGAATTTTTGTATCCTTTGGGTAAATACCTAGTACTGAAAATGCTGGTTTTGTTGAAGATACTGTCTTCTTTCCACTGGGTATTCTTGATTACTTTGTCGAAGATGAGTTAACCTTATAGTTGTGGGTCCATTTCTGAATTTTCTATTTTGTTCCATTGATCTGTGTGTCTTTTTTTGTGCCAGGACCATACTGTCTTGATGACTACAGCTTTGTAATATAGCTTAAAGTCCAGAATTGTGATGCCTCCAGCATTGCTTTTCTCTTTCAGGATTGTTTGGCTATTTGAGGTCTTTTGTGGCTCCTTACAAATTTTAGTATTGTTGGTTCTAGCTCTGTGCAAAATGCTGGTGGTGTTTCTATAGGGATTGTGTTAAACTTGCAGGTTTCTTTGGGTAGTAAAGTCATTTTAACAATGTTTGTTTTTCAATCCATGAGCAGGGAATGCTTTTCCATTGTTTTGTGTCCTCTTCAATTTCTTTCATAAGTGTTCTATTTTTTTCAGATTACAGATATTTTACCTCTTTGGTTAGGTTATTCCTATATATCTTTTGGGTTTTTGTGCAATTGTAAATAGGATTGATTCCTTGATTCCTTTTTTTTTTTTTTTTGATGCTTCATTATTGATGTATAGAAATGTAAGAGATTTCTGTACATTGATTTTATATCCTGCAACTTTGCTGATTTCATGTATTAGTTCTAGCAATTATTTTTGGAGTCTTTCAAGTTTTCTTCATAGAGTATCATGTTGTCTGCATATAGTGAAAGTTTGACTTCTTCCTTGCCTATTTGGATGCCTTGTATTTCTTTTTATTGTCTGATTGTGGAGACTAAGACTTCCAGTACTATTTTAAATAGTTATGATGAGAGTGGATATCCCTGTCTTGTTCCTGAAAATAGAGGAAAGCCTCTCAGTTTTTCCCATTGAGGATAATATTACATGTGGGTCTTTTGTATATGGCTATTATGATGTTGAGGTATGTTTCATCTATCCCTACTTTGTCGAGGGTTTTTGTCAACAATGGGTGTTATATTTTGTTTAATGCTTTTTTTTCCTCTATTGAGAGGATCATATGGTTCTTTTTTCTTTCTTATATTAATATGGTGTATCATATTGATTGATTTGCAAATACTGAACCAGCTCTGCATCCCAGAAATAAATCCCACTTGATAGTGGTGAATAATTCCTTTAATGTAATGTTAGATTTTATTTACTGGTATCTTGTTGAGAACTTTTACATCCAGGTTCATCACGAATATTGGCCTGTAATTCTCCTTTTTAGTGGGGTCTTTGGTTTTGGAGTCCAGGTAATGCTGGCCTCGTAGAATGAGTTTGGAAGTTTTCCTTCCATTTCTATTTTTTGGAACACTTTAAGAAGAATAGGTATTAACTCTTCTTTAAATGTCTGCTAGAATTACCCTGTGAAGCTATCTGGCCCAGGACTTTTATTGTTGGGAGATTATTTATTACTGATTCAATTTCTTTGCTTGTTATGGGTCTTTTCAAATTATCTATTTCTTCCTTTTTCAGTTTTGGTAGTGTGTGAGTGTCTAGGAATTTGTCCATTTCTTCCAGATTGCCCAGTATGTTGTCATATTTTTTTATAATATTATCTTACAATTGTTTCTATTTGCGTGGTGTTGTTGTGATCTCTCCTCTTTTATTCATGGTTTTATTTATTTGGGTCCTTTGTCTTTTTGATAAAACAGGTTAGGGGTTTATAATTTCTATTGATTCTTTCAAAGAACCAGCTCTTAGTTTCATTGATCTATTCTACTGGGGTATTTTTGTTTCTATATCATTTATTTATGCTCTAATCTTTATTTTTTTCCCTTCCTCTGCTGGATTTAGGCTTTTTGCTCTTACTTTTCTAGCTTCTTTAAGTGTCGGGTTAGGTTGTGTCTTTGAGACATTTCATGCCTCTTCAGGTAGACCTGTATTGCAATATACTTCCCACTTGGGACTGCCTTTGCTGCGTCCCATATGTTTTGGATTGTCATGTTTTCATTTTCATTTGCTTCCATGTACTTATTATTTCTTCTTTAATTTCCTGGTTAACCCATTCATTCTTTAGCAGGATATTAATTTTTTTTAAATTTTTTAATGATTATTTATTTTTAAGAAGAGACAGAGCATAAACAGGGGAGGGGCAGAGAGAGAGGGAGACACAGAATCTGAAACAGGCTCCAGGCTCTGAGCTGTCAGCACAGAGCCCAATGTGGGGCTTGAACCCACGAACTGTGAGATCATGACCTGAGCCAAAGCCGGATGCCCAACTGACTGAGGCACCCAGGCGCCCCTAGTAGGATATTCTTTAGCCTCCATATATTTATGGTCTTTCCAAAGTTTTTCTTGTGGTTTACTTCAAGTTTCATAGCATTGTGGTCTGTAAATATGCATGGTATGATGCTTGTTGAGCACTAACTTGTGACCCAATATGTGATCTATTCTGGCTAATGCTCCATGTGCACTAAAAAAAAATGTGTATTCTACTGCTTCAGGATGAAATTTCATGAAAATATTTTAAGTCCATCCAGTCCAGTGTGTCATTCAAACCGATTGTTTCCTTGTTGATTTTCTGCTTAATCTATCCATTGCTGTAAATATGTGTTAAAGTCCCCTGCTATTACTGTATTATTATCAGTGAGTTTCTTAATGTTTGTTATTAATTGTTTGGCATATTTTTGTCCTGCCAATTAGGGGGCATATTTATTCACAATTGTTAGATTTTCTTAATTATGATGTAATGTCCTTCCTCATTTCGTGTTACTGTCTTTGTTTTAAAATCTAGTTTGTCCGATATAAGTATGGCTACTACAGCTTTCTTTTGATGTCTACTAGCATGAAAGATGGTTCTCCATCCTCTCACTTTCAATCCACATGTGTCTTTCAGTCTAAAATTAGTCTCTTATAGGGAGCACAGAGATGTCTTTTGTTTTGTTTTTTTTTTCCATTCTGATACCCTATGTCTTTTGATTAGAGCATTTAGTCCACTTACATTCAGAATGATTATTAGCAGGTATGAATTTAGTGCCATCGTGTTACCTTTATTTTTTTTTCTGGTGATGTTCTCTGTTCCTTTCTAGTCTTTGTTACTTTTAGTCCTTTTTTTTCCCCACTCGAAGATTCCCCTTTAATATTTCTTGCAGGCCTGGCTTAGTGGTCACAAAATAGTTTAGTTTTTATTTGTCTGGGAAACTATCTCTATTTCTATTCTGAATGACAGTTTTCTGGATAAAGAATTCTGGAATGCATATTTTTCCCATTCAGCATGTTGAATATATCATGACACTCCCTTCTGCCCTGCGAAGTTTTGGGGGACAGATCTGCTGGGAACCTGATCTTTCTTCCCTTGTAGGTTAAGGATTTTTTTTCCCTTGTTGCTTTCAGAATTCCTTCATTGTCTGTGTGTTTCTTTAATTTGACTGTGATATGTCTTGGTATTAGCTAGCTTTTGTTGAATTTAATGGGAGTTCTCTGTGCTTCTTGAATTTGATTATTTGTTTCCTTCCCTGGCTAGGGAAGTTTCCAGCTATACTTTTCTCAAATGAACCTTTTCCTCTCTCTTCATCTTCTGGGACTCCTCCTTATGCTTTAAGGAGTTGCTGATTTCTATAATCTACATTCATGATCCAATACTTTCCCTTCCCTCTTCTTTTCAGCTTCATTATTTTCCATATTTTTATCTTCTAAATCACTGATTCATTCATCTGCTTCATCCATCCTCATTGTCACGGCCTCCATTTTGCTTTGCATCTCAGTTATAGCATTTTTAATTTCAGATCAACTAGTTTTTACTTCTTTTATCTCTGAAGTAAGGGATTCTATATTATCTTCTATGCTTTTTTTCAAGCCCAGCTAGTATCCTTATAATTTTTGTTTTAAATTCTAGTTCAGACATCTTAATTATATCCGCATTAATTAAATCCTTAGCCATTACTTCTTCCTGTTCTTTCTTTTGGGGTGAATACTTCTGTCTTGTCATATTATCAAGGTCACTGTTTTTTTTTTTTGTATGATTGTTAGGAAAGCCTGTTATACTCCTGCTCTTAAGAGTAATGGCTATGGGGCGCCTGGGTGGCTCAGTCGGTTAAGTGGCCGACTTCGGCTCAGGTCATGATTTCGTGGTCCGTGAGTTCAAGCCCCGTGTCGGGCTCTGTGCTGACAGCTCAGGGCCTAGAGCCTGTTTCAGATTCTGTGTCTCCCTCTCTCTGACCCTCCCCCATTCACGCTCTATCTCTCTCTGTCTCAAGAATAAATAAACGTTAAAAAAAATAAATAAATAAAAATTAAAAAAATTAAAAAAAGAGAGCAATGGCTATATTAAGAAGTGGTCACACCTCCATTAAAAGGAAGCTAGATCCTATATCTTTCCCCTAGAGCTGCAGCTTTGCAACACTCTGATCAGTAGACTTGGTGCATAAAAAAAGGTTTGTACTGGTCTTCTTGTGGTGTGGACTGCTGAACTAAATCTCAGGTTGACTTGCCCTTGCCCTAGTGGAGATACACCTGCAGGGCACAGGGGAGCAGGGTTTGGTGTAAGCAACTCTGAGCTCCACTTTGGTTGTGTTGTGTTGCTCACTGAAGCTGGTCAGTGCTGATGGGTAGAGGAGGGAGGAGGGGAATGGCATCACCACACTCTCATCCTAGGAGCAGGGAGCTCTTGCCTACCACTCTTTTTTTTTTTTTTTCGACGTTTATTTTATTTTTGGGACAGAGAGAGACAGAGCATGAACGGGGGAGGGGCAGAGAGAGAGGGAGACACAGAATCGGAAACAGGCTCCAGGCTCTGAGCCATCAGCCCAGAGCCTGACGCGGGGCTCGAACTCATGGACCACGAGATCGTGACCTGGCTGAAGTCGGACGCTTAACCGACCGCGCCACCCAGGCGCCCCTTGCCTACCACTCTTTAGGAAGCCCTCACAGAAAAGCAAACAATCATTTCTCACTTCCTCAGCTTCATCTAGATCCCTGTCTTCACCCTGTCTGTGTCTGAGCTCTGTGCCTGCCAAGCAGCACATCACTCCTGTGTCTTATCTCAAGCTCTGTGGCTGGTTTTCAAAACTCCCAATTTTAGAGATGTGTGGAGCACATACACACACATCCTCTCTGGGTGAGTGTTGCTGCACTGTGGCTGGTGCTGGCTTGTCCCAGAAACCAGTTGCATGACCACACAGCAGTTCATAATTTATGGTAAAGCACAGCAGAAAGCCAGCACCAAGGCTCACTGCCCTCACCTGACGTCCCCATTCCTATGTTAGTGAATGGCGCAGCTCATTGGAGCCTGCCCAGGTCTTTTGTCCCATGATTGGCCGTGCCACCTCTCCCAAATGCATTCCAAACAGGGGAACTGCTTCTCTGCATGTGACCGAGAGTATCTTCAGACCATGTTGCCCTGGGTCCCACCCTCCTTCCCCATTGGAGTACCCCTAAGTACAACACTGGTGATGGCATAGACCTCCAAACCTTTAGACTGTGCACTCTGCTGTTTATAAAAATTTGTAGTATTCATCCCCTCTTTTTCCCAGTCAATAGTGTTGGGGAAGAGTTTTTCTTGTATAATTCCCTATATGCACTTTCACCCTTTCTCTCTCTCTTTCTTTCTCACTTCTCTCTCTGTGATCAGATCTCCCTCTGCATCACAGCACTCGCAGCTCTTTTCTCCCCCATATCAACTCTCCACAGCTCCTACCTTCCATGATATGACATTTTTCTCAACTCTAGCTGTGAATTTTTGAACCCTCAATCCTCAGATCGATTTATTGTGTGTTCAAAATGATTTGCTATTTATCTAGCTGTGTTTGTTTGAGGGACAAGGTGAGCCTAGGGTCTCCCTACTCCTGTGCTATCTTAACTCTACTCCTATTTCATATACTTTTGCATATTTTTATTTAGTTTTTTTATTTTGAGAGACAGTGTGTGTGTGAGTGGGGGAAGGACAGGGAGGGAGAGAGAGAATCCCAAGCAGGCTCTGCACTGTCAGCATGGAGCTGGATGTGGGCTCGAACCCACAAACTGAGATTATGACATAAGCCAAAGTCAGATACTTAACAAACTGAACTACACAGGTACCCAGTTCTTCTGCTTGATTTTTATTATTTACTTCTTTAGGCTAATTTTGGTCTTAGTTTGTTCTTCTTTTTCTAGTTTTGTGAGATACGTTGGGTTGTTTATTTGAGATCTTTCTTTATTCTTGAATAGGCATTTATAGCTATAAACACTATTCTTAGAAATACTTTAGTTGCATCCCATAAGTTTTGGTATGTTGTGTTTCTATATTCATTGATGTCAATGTTTTTTAAGCTTATTTTCAGATTTCTTCTTTGATTCATTGGTTGTTCAACATGTATTTAATGTCCACATATTTGTTAGTTTTCCAATTATCTTTCTATTATTGATTTCTAGTTTTATGCCATTGTTGTAGAAAAATATTATTGGTATAATTTCAATCATTTTGAATTTGTTAAGACTTGTTTTTTAATCTAATATATGATCTATTCTGGAGAATGTTCCATATTCACTTGAGAAGAAAGTGTGTTTTGCTGCTGTTGAATAGAATGTTCTATATATGCCTGCTGTGCACATTTTGTCTATAGTGCTGCTCACATCTGCTTTTTGATTATTCATTTTCTTCTTTGATGGTATATCCATAGTTAAGAGTGGAGTATTAATGTCATTTACTATTAATATATTGTTGTTTATTTCTCCTTTGAGTTCTGTTAGCATCTGCTATATATATTAAGGTGCTCCAATGTTTGGATCCTACACTGTTTACAACTGTTACATCTTTATAATTGATCCTTTTATCATTATATAATGATTGTATTTGTCTCTTGTGACTACTTTTAAGTTAAAGTCTATTTTGTCTTATATACATATACCCCCTGTCCAAAAGTTGTAATTATGCCGCTTCGCTTTTACAAAAGACCTGCATTAGTACAGTAATAGATTTTTTTCATGAAAGTGAAAATCCTCTTCGGATTTCTCTCCATTAGTGAAAACAGGTAGTAATGTAGTTCTTTCATAAAAGCAAAGTTGTAGCACAAAATATACACAGATTAGTGGAACAAAATAGAAAACCCCAAAGTAAACCCATAATTATATAGTCAATCTTTGACAAAGGAGGAAAGACTATGCAATGGGTAAAAGACAATCTCTTCAACAAATTGTGTTGGGAAAAATGGACAGCAACATGCAAAAGAATAAAACTGGACTACTTTCTTATATCATACACAAAAATAAACTCAAAATGGATGAAAGACCTAAATATGAGACCTGAAACCATACAAATCCTGGAAGAGATTTCAGGCAATCCTTTCTCTGACATTGGCCATACCAACATTTTTTTCTAGCTATGTCTCCGGAGGCAACTGAAAGAAAATAAAAATAAACTATTGGGATTACATTAAAAAAATAAAAAACTTCTGCACAGTGAAGGAAACAATAAAAAATCTAATAAGCAACCTACTGAATGGTAGACAATATTTGCAAATAACATATCAGATAATGGTTTAGTATCCACAATATACAAAGAACTTATACAACTCAACACCCAAAAAACAAATAATACAGTTTACAAAGGGGCAGAAGACATGAACAGACAATTCTCCAAAGAAGACATCCAAATGGCTAGCAGATACGTGAAAAGGTGCTTAATATACTCATTATCATGGCAAAAGTTCTGAATAAGATTTCATCAGAGTGAAAAGATCTCTATATGGGTGTTGGAAGTCTTGAAGTCTACCTAGTACTGGCTCTGCCATTAACTAGCTCTAAATGTGTATGTCTAATAAAGAATAATAAAGTAGTAATAAAAATATCAGTCATTATCATAGAAATGCAAATCAAAGCTGCAGTGAGATATCACCTCATACCACGTAGAAGGGCTAAAATCAAAAACACAAGAGACGACAGATGTTGGCAGGCAGGTGGAGAAAAAGAAAACCTCTTGCAGTTTTGGTAAGAATGCACACTGGTGCAGACACTGTGGAAAACAGTATGGAGTTTCCCCCCAAAAGTTACAGATAAAACTACCCTTTGATCCAGTAATTGCACTACTGGGTAATTACCCCCCAAATATAGAAACATTTATTCAAAGTGATACGTGCACTCCTATGTTTATAGTAAAATTATTTACAAAAGCCAAATTATGGAAGAAGTCCAGGTGTCTATCAACAGATGAATGGATAACAAAGATGTGGTATATGTGTACAGTAAAATCTTGGTTTGCGAGCATAATTTATTCCAGAAACATGCTTGTAATCCAAAGCACTTGTATATCAAGCGAATTTCCCCTTAAGAAATAATGGTAACTCATATGATTTGTTCCACAAACCAAAAATATTCATATAAAAGTGATTATAATACTGTAATATAATACAAAATAATAAAAAAATACAAAATATAAAGAATAAGCTAACTAACCTGCACTTACCTTTGGAACCTTTGTGGCTGGTGTGAAGGAGATAAGAGAGAAGAGGGTTATTGTGTAGGAAGAATTTCACTAATGGACTTACTGCTATCTATTCACTCAATGGAATCCCTATCTTTTCATGCACCTTTAGCAAGGGACCTATCCAATGACACTTTCATTTGCCTCCTTTTGAGGATTTTGGGGAAATGTGACATTATATTGTTGTTTAACAGATTCATTTCTTGCACTGATACAGATTTATTTGGGTGGTGCTTTTCTACAAAATTTTGCAGTTTCCCACATTTTACACATCTCCCTAATCTCATTTGAAGAGAGGGATTCCTCCGCCTTTTTCTCCTCCTCCTCTGCAGATGAGATATCCTCAGTAACCTCTTGCTGTTGCTCATGATGCAGATCCACCAATTCTCCAGTGGTCAGCTCCTGGCCATGTTCTTCTACCAGCTCTTGACTATCATCCTCATTCACCTCCAGTCCCATGGTATTCCACAAGGACACAATTTCATTCACAACTGGCAGTTCCTGTTCAAGAGCAAACCCCTCTACGTCATGTCCAAGAATGCAATCAGGCCACAGTCTTCTCCAAGCAGAATGGAAGGTTCTCTGGGTGACCTTATCCCAGAATTTATAGATGATCTTGAGGCCATTCACGATATGGAGCTGATTTTTCCAAAACTCTCAGAGGGCAAGTTTTTTTCCCCCTTTGGTCACCTCGAAACATCGCTGAAATAGTGCTTTGATGTAAAGCTTTTGAATGTTTCAAATGACCTGTTGATCCATGGGTTGGAGGATTGGAGTGGTGTTGGGAGGAAGGAACTTGACCTTAATGAACTCGAATTCCTCCATAAGTTGTCCTCAGAGCCTGGAGGATGAGCCGGAGCATTACCCATAACCGGCAAGGCTTTGAGTGGCAGATTCTTTTCTATAAGGTATTTCTTCACTGAAGGACCGAACCTTGTTAATCCACTCAATGAACAAGATACGAGTGACCCAAGCCTTGCTGTTGGACCTCCACATAATTTTAACTGTCTCTTCTACACCTTGCATTTCTTGAAGGCTCATGGATTCTTGGAATAATACATGAGCAGGGGCTTGACTTTGAAATCCCCACTTGCATTAGCACAAAACAAGAGGGTAAGATGTTCTTTCATGGGCTTGTGACTGGGCGTTGCATTCTCTTCTTCTGTAATGTAGGTCCTATTTTGCATCTTTTTCCAAAATAGCCCTATATCATCGCAGTTAAAAGTTTTCTCCAGCAGGTAACACTCAGAAACCATGTTCACACAGGGCTGCTGTCAGGGCTCCCTGGTTTGGCATGCCTGGTGGCTGGGTTCCATGGTCAGGTGGGCCCAGAGTCTGGGCTTTGGGATTCATGATTAGAGAAGGTTTCAGGTTGTGCTCTACAAACAGGAAAAGGTACAGGTTTTGCCTTGTAGTTGGCCAGAGCCATAGAGTACCTCTCCAATTGGGCAGGCTGCTGGCTGTGCTCTACTTTTGGGTTAAGTAGCTGCCCAGGATCCCTAGTCTGATGTAGTTTATACTTTCTGATTGGGCAGAATTAGTGGTTAAGCTCCTCATCTGGGTGAGGCAGAAGGCTGTGTTCACCAATTAGGCAATGTCATAGACTTGACATCATGGCTGAGCAAGTTTGCTACCCAGGCATCATGGTTGTGTGAAGCTACAAGCTCTGCTTCACAGTTAGTTGGGGTTGCTACATGCACTACCTGCTGAAGTACCACTATAAGCTGAACACTGAGACTGTCCAGGATTGTTATTGAGGTCAGAGTAGGGAGGCAGGTGAAGGGAGTTACTTGCTTGGCTTCTCCCCAAGCAGGGCTGAATAATGTAGTCTACAGTTGCCCAGGATCTCTGGCCAGACTTCCTGATTGGGCAGAGCTGGAGGCTATGCCTAACAATTTAGGGGGAAAGTTGCCTTGGCTCTTGGCCTGTGAGAGGCTGTAGACTGTGTTCTATTGTTGTATGGCATCATACTTTGGGCTTTGGCATCTAGAAGAGCCAGATGCTATGCTATCCTATGCTATGCTATGCTATGCTATGCTTTGCTATGCTATGCTATGCTATGCTATGCTATTTATGTATTTGTTTATTTAATTTGTATGTATTGTATTTGCAGGTTTATAGGGATGTTGGCTTGTCTCCTGGAATGTTTGGGGTTGTGGACTGTGCTCTGAATTTGCCTGGAATTGCTGTTTGGGCTCCCATCTCAAGAAAGGCTGGAGTCTATGCTCCACATTTTGGCAGGGCTGTTTACTTGTTTTCCTGTCTGAATAGGCTATAGGATGGGCTCCACAATTGCCTGTGGTCTATAGCCAGGCTTCCTGGTTGGGCAGGGCTGTAGGATGTGATCAACAGTTGGGCAGGGTAGCTGGCTTGCCACCTTCTGCAGGCAAAGTCATAGGATGGACTTCATGGGACAGCTTGTTGGCTGAAGACCCAAACCAGGCAGAAATGCCAACTAAGCTCCATGGCCACTTGGGTCCACTGGCTCAGTTTTACAGATGCCTAGGCTCTCTGCATGGGAGCTACTGCCAATAGGAAAACAGTCTGCTTGCTCTGACCCTCACCCCCTTTTCATCTCTAGCAGATTCCCTTTAGTCTAGCCCCACTGGTTGCCTCAGTGATCTCCATGAAGTAAGACTGAATTGAAGAAGAAGAAGAAGAAGAAGAAAAAAAAAAGGATTTTGTGCCAAAATCAGATGTGCTACATCAAAGCACAAATTATTTTTGTAGCAAAATTTTCTTGATTAAAGTAGCTATGAGCACATTTACATTTTGATGAAAGCTCCTATGTCTTTGAATATTGGTAACATAATTTGCAACTTATGGAAAAACAGTCCATATATTTACTGTGTTAAGAGCATTGCCATGGAATATTTAATTATAGGATATTTGGACAAAGATCTGATTTCTTCAGAGGAAAGCAAGTAACTCCATTTAGAAGTCCACCAGCTCTGATATTCTTAATTTATTAATTAGAAAACTTGTTATCAATATATGGAATAAAGAATTTAAATACAGAAGTCACAAAAATACAGGCTTATTGCTGAAACAGTAAATAAAGGTAGCATTTTGTTTTGTTTTGTTTATTCAAGTTTTACTTAAATTCTACTTAGTTAAAATAGAGTGTAATATTAGTGTCAGGTGTAAAATTTAGTGATTCATCATTTATGTACAACATCCAGTGCTCATCACAAGTGCCCTCCTTAGTACCCATATCTATTTAACCCATCGCCCTTGTCCATCTCCCCTCTATTAACCCTCAGTTTGTTCTATATAGTTAAGGATCTATTTCCCGATTTGCCTTTTTTTTTAATTTCCCTGTGTTCATCTGTTTTGTTTCTTAAATTCTACGTATGAGTGAAATCATACCATATTTTTCTTTCTATAACTGACTTATTTCACTCAACATAATACACTCTAGCTCCATCCAAGTCGTTGCAAATAGCAAGATTCTATTCTTTTTTATGGCTGAGTAATATTCCAACGTGTGTGTGTGTGTGTGTGTGTGTGTGTGTGTGACATCTTTTTTTTACCTATTCATCAGCCGATGGACATTTACACTCTTTCTATAACTTGACTATTTTAGATAATGCTGCTATAAATGTCAGGATGCATGTATCCCTTTGAATTAGTATTTTTGTATCCTTTGGGTAAATACCTAGTAGTGTATTTGCTTTGTTATAGGGCAGTTCTATTTTTAACTTTCTGAGGAATCTCCATACTATTTTCCAGAGTGGCTGCACCAGTTTGCATTCCCACCAACAGTGTAAGAGTGTTCCTCTTTTTCTGTATCCTTGCCAATACCTTTTGTTTCCTGTGTTGTTAATTGTAGCCATTCTGACTGGTGTGAGGTGGTATCATGGTTTTGATGTGTATTTCCTTGATGATAAGTGATGTTGATCATGTTTTCATGTGTCTGTTAGCCATATGTATGTCTTCTTTAAAAAATGTCTATACATGTCTTCTGCCAATTTTTTAATTGGATTATTTGGGTATTGGGTGTTGAGTTTGATAAGTTATTTTTACATTTTGGATACTAACACTTTATCAGATCTGTCATTTGCAAGTATCTTCTCTCATACCAAAGGTTGCCTTTTAGTTTTGTTGATTGCTTCCTTTGCTGTGCAGCTTTTAATCTTGATGAAGTCCAAATAGCTTATTTTTGCTTTTGTTTCTCTTGCCTCAGGAAACATATTTAGTAAGAAGTTGCTCTGGCCCATATCAAACAGGTTACTGCCTGTATTATTCTCTAGATTTTTATGGTTACCTGTCTCACATTTAGGTCTTTCATCCATTTTGAATTTATTTTTGTGTATCATATAATAACATGGTCCATTTTCATTCTTCATGTTGCTGTCCAGTTTTCCCAACATTTGTTGAAGAGATTGTCTTTTCCATTGGATATTCTTTCCTGCTTTGTCCAAGGTAAGTTGACCACATAGGTAACATTTGTAATGAGAGGAGAATGGAATAAAATAGCCTAGACATATTGTGACAATGGATTAACTGTTTAAAGTAAATAAACTCAGGTTTCCATTCAAAGCATACACCTAGAATAATCAGAGAAATTTTTTTCAAACCCTTTCTCCTTTGCTACAAAAGAAAACCATGATCTGTGTACAAAAAGTTATATATCATGGCCAAGTGGGATTTTACTCAGGTATAAAGGGCTGGTTCAATATTCAAAAATCAATTAATGTAGTCCATCACATCAACAGGCTAAAAAAGAAACACCACATAATCATACCAATAGATACAGAAAAAGCATTTGGTAAAAATACAACACCCATTTTTGATAAAAACTTTCAAACTAAGAAGAGGGGAAACTTCTCAACATGATAAAGAAAATCTACAAAAGCTTACATCTAGCATCATACATAATGGTGAGAAGTCAGAACCTTTCCCACAATGATCATCAACAAGACAAGAAGTCTTTTCTCACTATTACTTTTCAACTTTGTATTGGAAGTTCTTGTTAATGCATTAATGCAAGATAAAGAAATAAAAGGGATGTAGATTTAGAACAAAAAGCAATAATAAAACTTTGTTCAAAGGTGACATCATTGCCTATGTAGAAAATCTGAAATAGTTGACAAAAAACAAACAAAAAACCCTCTGGAGCTAAATGAATATAACAAAATTGTAGGATATAAGGTTAATATAATGTAAAATGGCCAGGGGTGCCTGTGTGGCTCATTAAGTGTCTGACTTTGGCTTAGGTCATGATCTCACAGCTTATATGTTCGAGCCCCACATTGGGCTCTGTGCTGACAGCTCAGAGCCTGGAGCCTGCTTCGGATTCTGTGTCTCCCTATCTCTCTCTGCTCCTCCCCCACTCACACTCTGTCTTTCTTGCTCAAAAAATAAATACATTAATTTTTTTTTAAATGGCCATTGCTTTCCTGTATACCAACAATGAGTAACTGGAATTTGAAATTAAAAACACAATGCCATTTACGTTTGCCACCATTTACATAAGTCACCCCCAAAATGAAATACTTGTGTAAAATCTACAAAATGTGTATAAGATCCATATAAGGAAAATTACAAAACTCTGGTGAAAGAATTCAAACGAGATAAATAAATGGAGAGGTGTTCCATGTTTGTGGATAGGAAGAATCAGTATTGTGTAAATGCCAGTTCTTCCCAACTTTATCTATAGATTCAATGCAGTCCCAATCAAAATCCCAGCAAGACATGTAGACATTGACACGCTGATTCTCAAGTTTATGTGGCAAGGAAAAAGACACAAAATATCCAACACCATATTTAAAGAGAAGAACAGGGCGCCTGGGTGGCTCAGTTGGTTAAGCGTCCAATTTTGGCTCAGGTCATGATCTCAGGGTTTGTGAGTTCAAGCCCTGTGTTGGGTTTTGTGCTGACAGCTCAGAGCCTGGAGCCTGCATTGGATTCTCTCCCACTCTCTCTGCTCCTCACCTGTTCTCTCTCTCTCTCTCTCTCTCTGTTCCTCCCCTGTTCTCTCTGTCTCTCTCTCTTTTTCTCAAAAATAAATCTTTAAAAAATATATTAAAAAATAAAGAGAAGAACAAAGCTGGAGAATTTTCACTATTTGACCTTAAGACTTATTATAAAGCTACAATAATCTAGACATTATGATACTGGTGAAAGAATGACAAATAGATCTATGGAATAGAATTGAGAGTCTGGAAATAGACCCATATAAAAATAGTGAACTGATCTTTGATAAAGGAGTAAAGGCAATAAAATGGAGACAAGTTAGTCTTTTCAGTATATAGTGTTGGAATAACTGGACATCCATAGGCAAAAAAAAAAAAATAGGCACAGACTTTATATTCTTCACAAAAATTAACTCAAAATGCATCACAGAGCTAACTGTAAAATGCAAAACTATAAAACACCTAGAACCTGACATAAAAGAAAATCTTGATGACCTTGGGATTGGTGATGACATTTTAGTACAACACCAAAGGCACAGTCTATGAAGACAAAAAAAAAAAAAACTTGGTAGGCTGGACTTCATTAAACTGAAAAATTCTGCTTTGAGGGGCACCTGGGTGGCTCTGTCAGTTAAGCATCCAACTTCAACTCAGGTCATGATCTCATGGTTTGTGAGTTCCAGCCCTGCATCAGGCTCTGTGCTGACAACTCAGAGCCTGGAGCCTGCTTTGGATTCTGTGTCTCCCTCTCTCTCTTCCCCTCCCCCATTCACGCTCTCTCCGTCTCTCTCTCAAAAATAAATAAACATTAAAAAAAACTAAGGCTGTAACGAGAGAAAGAAGGACATTACATCATAATTAATGGATCTATCCAAGAAGATCTAACAATTGTAAATATTTGCATCCAAATTGGGAGCACACAAATATATCATTCAATTAATAATAAACATAAAGAAACTCATTGATAATAATACCATAATAGTAAACTTTAATACCCCACTTACAGCATGGGCAGATCGTCTGAGCAGAAAATCAACAAGGAAACAGTGGGTTTGAATGACACACTTGACCAGGTGTACTTAAGAGATAAATTCAGACCATTTCATCCTAAAGCAGAAAAATACACATTCTTCCTAAGTGCATATAGATCGTTTCCAAAACAGAACACATACTAGGTCACAAATCAGCCCTCGACTGGTACAGAAAGATTGAAATCATACCATGCATATTTTCAGATCACAACACTATGAAGCCTGAAATTAACTACAGGAAAAAATGTGGAAAGCCCTCAAATACATGGAAGTTAAAACTCATCCTACTAAAGAATGGATGGGTTAACCAGGAAATTAAAGAAGAAATGAAAAAAATACGTGCAAACCAATGAAAATACACAAGAGTCCAAACCCTTTGTGGTGCAGCAAAAGCAATCCTAAGAGGAAATTACATTGCAATTCCAGCCTATCTAAAGAAGCAAGAAAGGTCCCAAATACACAACCCCACCTTAAACCTAAAGAAGCTACAAAAGGAGCAGCAAATAAAGCCTAAAGCCAGCAGATGAAGGGTAATAATAGAGGTTACAGTAGAAATAAAAGATATAGAAACAAACAAACAAAACCCAGTAGAACAGATCAATGAAACTGACAGCTGGTACTTAGAAAAAAATTAATGAATTGATAACCTCCAAGCCAGATTTATCAAAAAGAAAAGAGAAAGGATCCAAATACATAAAACAATACATAATAAAGGAGAGATCACAAACACCAGAGAAATACAAACAATTATAAGAATACTATGAAAATTATATGCTAAAAAATTGGGCAATATGGAAGGAATGGACAAATTCCTAGAAACACACTACCAAAACTGAAAAAGAAGAAATAGATAATTTGAACATACCCATAACAAGCAAAGAAATTGAATTGGTTATAAAAAAAAATCCCCCACCAAACCAGAGTCCTGGGCGAGTTGGCTTCCCAGAGAAATTCTACCAGACATTTAAAGAAGAATTAATGCCAATTCTCCTCAAACTGTTCCAAAAAATAGAAATGGAAGGAAAACTTCCAAACTCATTCTACGAGGCCAGCATTACCTTGATTCCAAAACCAAAGACCCCACTAAAAAGGAAAATTACAGGACAATATCCCTGATGAAACTGGATGCAAAAATTCTCAACAAGATACTAGCAATTTGAATTCAACAGTGCATTAAGAGAATTATTCACCTGTATCAAATGGGATATATTCCTGGGATGCAGGGGTGGTTGGATATTCACAAATCAATCAATGTGATACCCCACATTAATGAAAGAAATGATATGATCCTGTAAATAGAAATGCAGAAAAAGCATTTGACAAAATACAGCATCCGCTCTTGGTAAAAATCCTGAAGAAAATGGCAATAGAAGGAACATATCTCAACATCATCAAAACATCCACAGCTAATATCATCCTCAATGGGTAAAAACTGAAAGCTTTCCCCCTAAGATCAGACAGGGATCATGACAGGGATATCCACTCTCACCACTTTTGTTCAACATAGTACTGTAAGTCCTAGCCTCAGCAATCAGACAACAAAACAAAATAAAAGGCATCCTAAATGGCAAGGAAGAACTCAAACTTTTGCTCTTCACAGATGACATAATACTCCACATGGAAAGCCCAAAAGACTCCACCAAAAAACTTCTAGAGCTGATACATGAAGTCAGTGAAGTCACAGGATATAAAATCAATGTACAGAAATTGGTTGCATTTCTATATGCCAGTAATGAAGCAGCAGAAAGAGATATCAAGGAATCAATCCCATTTGCAATGTCACCAAAAACCATAAGATACCTGGGAATAGACCTAACCAAAGTGGTAAAATATCTGTATGCTGAAAACTATAGAGCTTATGAAAGAAGTTGAAGAAGACACAAAGAAATAGAAAAGCATCTCATGCTCATGGATTGGAAGAATATTATTAACATATCAATATGACCCAAAGCAATCTATACATTCAATGCAATCTCTATCAAAGTAACACCAATATTCTTCACAGAGCTAGGACAAACAATCCTAAAATTTGTATGGAACCATGTAAAATCCCAAATAGCCAAAGTAATGTTGAAAAAGAAAACCGAAGTTGGAGGCATCACAATCCCAGACTCTAATCTGTATTACAAAGCTGTAATCATCAAGACACTATGGAACGGGCACAAAAACACAGACACATAGATAAATGGAATAGAATACAGAGCCCAGATATGGACACACATATGTATAGCCAACTAATCTTAGAGCAGAAAAGAGTATCCAAAGGAAAAAACTCTCTTCAACAAATGGTGATGGGAAAACTGGACAGCAACATGCAGAAGAATGAAACTGGACTGTTTCTTACACCATACACAAAAATAAACTCACAATGGATGATAGACCTACATATGAGACAAGAAACCATCAAAATCCTACAGGAGAAAACAGGCAGCAAACTCTTTGACCTTGGCCACAGCAACTTCTTGACATGTCTCCAAAGGCAAGGTAATAAAAGCAAAAATAAACTATTGGAGCATCATAAAGATAAAAAGATTATTCACAGTGAAGGAAACAATCAACAAAACTTAAAGGCAACTGATGGAATGGTAGACAATATTTGCAAATGACATTCGGATAAAGAGTTAGTATCAAAAATCTATGAAGACTTACCAAACTCAACATCCAAAAAAATAGACAACCCAGTGAATAAGTGGGCAGAAGACATGAACAGACACTTTTGCAAAGACATCAGATGGCTGACACATAAAAAGATGCTGAACATCGCTCATCATCAGACAAAATACAAATCAAAACCACAATGAGATACCACCTCACACCTGTCAGAATGACTAAAATTAATAACTCCAGAAACAACACATAATGGTGAGGATGTGGAGAAAGGGGAGCCCTATTGCACTTTTGGTGGGAATTCAAATTTGTGCAGCCACCCTGGTAAACAGTATGGAGGTTCCTCAAAAAAATTAAAAATAGAACTATGCTATGACCCAGAAATTGTACTACTAGGTATTTATCCAAAGGACACAAAAATGCTGATTAGAAGGGGCACCTTCACTGCAATGTTTGTATCAGCGTTAATAATAATAGCCAAATTACGGAAAGAGCCCAAATGTTCATTGACTGATGAATGGATAAAGATGTGGGACACACACACACACACACACACACACACACACAGTGGAATACTATTCGGCAATGAAAAAAAATGATATCTTGTCAACAACATGGATGGAACTTGAGGGTATTATGCTAAGCAAAATAAGTTAGAGAAGGACAGATATTATATGATTTCACTCATGTGGAATTCGAGAAACACAACAGATTAACATAGGGGAAGGGAAGAAAAAATAAGATAAAATAGGGAGGCAAACCAGAGAACAAACTGAGCGTTGCTAGAGGGGAGGTGGGTGGGGGATGGATTAAAAGGGTGATGAGTATTAAGGAGGGTACTTTTTGGGGTGAGAACACAGTGTCATGTGTGATAGAGGAATCTCTGGATTCTACTCCTGAAACCAAGACTACACTGTGTTTTAACTAACTTGAATGTGTGTGTGTGTGTGTGTGTGTGTGTGTGTGTATGTGTGTGTTAATTATGAAACTACAATAATTAGATAATTTGGTGATGAGTTAAAAGTAGAACTATAGAACAGACTTGAAGTCAGAAACTGGCCAAAATAGATACAGAGAGTTTATATATAATAAAGATGGCAAGACAACTCTGTGGGAAAAAGATGGATTGTTCAAAAACAGTATTTGGGGAGTAGTGTCAGGAAAGATTGTGTTGTAGAAAGGGCCATGAAACCATCTCTCCACTTAGAAAATAGCTTTACTGGTAAAAATTATCTGAAGTGACTAGATTAGAACCATGGATTCTATTTGAACTTTTGCTACTTTCAGGGGAAAGCTTAACTGACAAATGATGGATATTATCAGTCAATTTCAGCTTTCAGTGTGGTAGCAGCTACTAATTCTCCAATCTCCAGGCCCATGGCAGGAAGCTATGGGACAGCAACATGCATTTGAAGCATGACTCGCTGGAGCCAGGGTGGACAATAAGGACATTGTCCTCTAAGGATTGGGGTTTGTGTTCTGATTTTTGATAGTTTCTGCTGACTGAGGTGTAGGCACCAAGGCTGGTAATTTTTTCACACCTACCAGCTAAGGTGGGTTCCAAAGTATGTAGAGGAGATGGACCTGCAGCTTTTTTTGGTGGGGGGAGGCATTAAAAAACAAATGCATGTACAGGATAATTTAGAAAGCCATAGTGCATGCCCAAGGAAAGACATAGTCTCAGAAAAGCCCCAAGATCTCAAATTTCACCTCAGCCTGATTTCCAGCAAAGAGACACCCTGCAATAATAACATAAAAACCAGTAAAATCCTGGATATTGGAAAGAGATTGTGATTTCCAGAGTTACCACATCATAAGATTCAAGTGTTCGGCTTTCAGCAAAAGATCATAAGGCATACAAAGAAACATGAGAATGTGACTCATTCAACAGAACAAAATAAATCTACAGGAAACATACCTGAGGAAGCACAAGTGTCACACATAATAGACAAAGACTTTAAAGCTAACAGAAGACATAGACAAAGAAAGAGAAATAATGGATGAATGAAATGAGGATATCAGTTAAGGGAAATAATACAAAGGAACCAAAAGGGAATTTTGGACTTGAAAGTTAAAATGACTGAAGTGAAAAATACTCTTGAGAGGTTCAGCAGATTTGAGCAAGCAGTAAAATGAATCAATTAATTTGAAGTAAGGTCAATGGAAGTTATTGAGTCTGATAAATAGGAAGAAAAAATGAAAAGTGAACACAGCCTGAAAGACCTGTGGGGCACCACAAAGCTAAACAATAGACCAACATAGACAATTGTGGGAATTCCATGAGAAGAGAGATAGAAAGGAGCAGAAATTTGTTTGTTTTTTTTTTTTTTGGGGGGGGTGTTGAGTTTAATAAGTTCTTTATATATTTGGGGCACTGGCCATTCATTAGATATGTCATTTGCAAACATCTTCTCCCATTCCAAAGGTTGCCTTTTAGTTTTGTTTTTTTTTTTAATTTACTTTGCTACTAAGTGAAATAAGTGTTGTCAGAGAAAGACAAATACCGCATGATTTTACTTATATGTGGAATTTAAGAAACAAAATAGATGAATATAGGGGGAAAGAAGAGAGAGACAAACCAGAAAACAAACTGTATACTATAGAGAAAAAACTGAGGGTTGCTGGAGAAGAGATGGGCCAGGGAATGGGTTAAATGGGTGATGAGTATTAAGGAGGGCAGTAGTTGTGATGAGCACTGGGTGTTGTATGCAAATGATGAATTACTAACTTCTGCACCTGAAACTAATATTACATTTTATATTAACCAACTTGAACTTAAATACAAGAGTATAAAAAAAGCAATCATTGAGCTATGCTTTTGGGTACAGAATGTATAAAGATATGATCTGTGATAACAATAGCAGAAAGAGGGGCAATGGAAGTGTATGGAAGTAACTTTTGTAGACTACTAGAGTTCAGTTGGGATGAATTCAGATATTGTTATGACTTTACAATATTAAATGTAATTCCCATAGTCATAAAGAAAATATCTATACGATATATCCAGAGGAAAATGAGAAGGTAATTAAGTATTTTTAAAAAATTAATTAAATAGAAAAGAAGGCAATAATGAAGGAAATGAGGGATGCAAAAGCTATAAGGCTTATAATAAATAACAACGGCAAAAGTAAGTCTATCCTATCAATAATTACTTTAAGTGTAAATGGATAAAATATTTCAATCAAAATAAATAGATTTGCAGAAGAGATTTAAAAAACATGATGCAACTATACACTCTACGCAAGAGACTCATTTTAGCTCCAAAGAGAAGATTAAAAAGTAAAGGATGGAAAAAAAATTCTATATAAATAGTAAACAATAGAAAACTGTGTTGGCTATACCAATACCAGAAACAATAGACTGAGATTTTAAAAGGTTATAGACAACAGAGAAGGACATTTTATATTAATAAAGTGTCAATACAGAAAGAGGACATAACACGTATAAACATTTACATACCTAGTAGACACTTTATGAAGCAAACATTGACAGAATTGTAGGGAGAAATAGTTGTACAATAACAGTTGAAGACTTTAATACATCATTTTCCATAATGTGTGGATAAAGCAGGCAGAAGATGAGTAAGGAAATAAAAAAAAACCTTGAAAAACATAATAAACCAACTAGACCTAATCAATGTTTACAGAACACTCAACCCAACAAAAAAGAATACACATTATTCTCAAGTACACATAGGACATTCTCCAAGAAAGACCACATGTTAAGACATAAAACAAGTCTTTGTAGATTTAAAAAGATACATATACAAAATAACTTCTTCAACAATATGGCATGAATTTAGAAATCAGATAAAGAAAACTGGAAAATTCACAAATTGCAGAAATTAAACAACATTAAACAAATCGGTCAAAAAAGAAATTACAAAGAAAATTAGAAAATATTTAAATATGAATGAAAACAAAAACACTGGACCACTTTCTCACTCCATACACAAGAATAAATTCAAAACGGTTTAAAGACCTAAGTGTGAAACTTGAAACCATAAAAATCCTAGAGGAGGACACAGGCAGTAACCTCTTTGACATCTCCCATAGCAACTTCTTTCTGGATATGTCTCCTGATGCAAGGGAAACAAAACCAAAAATAAACTACTGGGACTTATTCAACACAAAAAGCTTATGCACAGCAAACAGTCAACAAAAGTAAAAGACAACCTACTGAATGGGAGAATATATTTGGAAAGGACATACCTAATAAAGGGTTAGTATCCAAAATATATAAACAATGTATAAAACTCAACACCCCAAAAATGAATAATCCAAGTTAAAAAATGGGTAGAAGACATAAATAGACATTTTTCCAAAGATTACATACAGATGGCCAATAGGCACATGAAAAGATGCTGAACATCACTAATCATCAGGGATACAAATCAAAACTACAATGAGATATCACCTCATATTTTTAAAATGGCTAAAATCAACAACACAAGAACAACAGGTTTTGGTGAGTATGTGAAGAAAGGGAAACCCTCCTGCCCTGTTGGTGGGAATACAAACTAGTGCAGCCAGTGTAGAAGACAGTATAGAGGTTCCTCAAAAAGTTAAAAATAGAACTATCCTAAGATCCAGCAATTGTATTATGAGGTATTTACCCAAAAAACAAAAACACTAATTCCAAGGGATACATGCACCCCTATGTTTATAGCAGCATTATATTCTCTACAATAGCCAAATTATTGAAAGAGCCCAAATGCCCATCAACTGATGAATGGATAAGAAAATGTGATATATGTATACACTAGAATATTATTCAGCCATAAAAAGAATGAAATCTTGCCATTTGTAAGGACATGGATGGAGCTAGTGAGCCAAATGAGCAAAGAGAAAAAAAAGGGGAGAGAGAGGCAAACCAAGAAACAATCTTAGCTATAGAGAACAAACTGATGGTTACCAGAGGGGAGGTGGGGGGAGATGAGTTAAATAGGTAATGGGGATTAAGGAGTACACTTATGATGAGCACTGGGTGTTGTATGGAAGTGTTGAATCACTATGTTGTCCACCTTAAACTAATATTACACTGTATGTTAACTAACTGGAATTTAAATAAAAACTTTAAGAAATAAGTAAAATTATCTGTTTGCAAATTATTTGATTTTATATGTAGAAAATGCTAAAGATTTTGTGTACACACACACACACACTGATAGAACCAAAGAATGAATTCAGGAAAGTTGAAGGATGCAAAATCAAAAATTAAATATCAGTTGTGTTCCTGTAAATGAACTGTGGACAATCCAAAAAAGAAATTAAGAAAACGATTTCATTTACAATAGCATCAAAGCCATACAATACTTAGCAATAAACCTAACTATGGAAGTGAAAGACTTGTACACTGAAAACAAGAAAATATTGCTGAAAGAAGTTTTGTGGGGTTTTTTTGCTGAAAAAAAGTTTTAGAAGACACAAATAAAGGGAAAGACATCCTATGTTTATGGATTTGAAGGTTTAATATTATTAAGATGACCATACTACCCAAAGTGCTCTCTCTACTGATTCAACACAATCCCTATCACAGTCCCAACATACCTTTTTCAGAAATGAAGAAAACATCCCAAAATTCATATAGAATCTTAATGGACCTCAGATAGCCAAAACAATTTTGAAAAAGAACCAGTTTGGAGGCCTGACTTTAAAATATTACAAAGTTACAGTTATCCAAAGAGTGTACTGTCATAAAGACAGACAAATAGACCAGTGGAATAGAATAAAGATCCTAGCAATATATCTTTGTATATATGGTTAAATTATATTTAACAAAGGTGCCAAGACCATTTAATGGGGAAAGGGCTGTCTTGTAAACAAATGGTGATGGGAGCTTTTCCACCTGCTCCCCCTCCCACTAGTGCCACTCCTGCTATACCACCAGCTCAGAGCTCCCAGTTCCTGTAAAGCTAGCGCCAACCTCATCTTTCTCCAGCCAGAGTCGTAATCATCTACTGGAACCTCATTAGCCATGATGAGATGTTCTCTGACATCTATAAGATCTGGAGATCATAGATGGGCTGTGCCTGGAGGTGGAGGGGAGGACGGTCAGTAGGACAGAGGGTAACATTGGTGACTTGCTAATCAGTGGAAATGCCTCTGATAACGGCACCAAATGCAAATGTACCAAAAGCACAGTGAGACATAACTTTCAGGAACACAGCTTCACAAAAGAAGCCTACAAGAAGTAAATTGAAGATTACATGAAATCAACAAAGGCAAACTTGAAGAACAGAGGCCAGAAAGAATAAAACCTTTTATAACAAGGGCCGCAGAACAAATCAAGCACATCCTTGCTAATTTCTTTTTTTTTTTAAGTTTTATTTTTTTAATTTTTAATTAATTTTTAAAATATGAAATTTATTGTCAAATTGGTTTCCATGCAACACCCAGTGCTCATCCCAACAGGTGCCCTCCTCAATACCCATCACCCACCCTCATTTCAAAACTACCAGTTCTTTATTGGTGATTCAATTTCAAAAACTACCAGTTCTTTATTGGTGAAAATACGAATCCAGATGGCATGGTTGCTCTGCTGGACTATTTTGAGGATGGTGTAACCACAAATATGATTTTATTTAAGGATGGTTTAGAAATGGAAAAATGTTAAGGAATTTGGCTATTGCTTTGGATGTATCACCTGTTGTCATAACTGGCTGCTGCTCTTCATCCACACAACACTGGGATTTAAACAAATAGGATTGATGGCATCTTGAGCTCTTCATTTATTTTGACCTTGATTTACTTAGAGAAGCATTGTTTTTAAGAAAAAAGAAAGCCATGTAGGTTTATAATAATGAAATGCATTTAAACTCATTTGAAAGAATTCCTCTTAGTTTAATACATATTTAAATCCATCCTGTGTAGTGTCTTGGAGAAGCTAGAGCCTGGTTGTAGACTATTGCTAGAAAGCACAAGACTGCCTGCAGATAATTTCTACAGTGAAAACTACTTCTGGGACTGGAATATAAAAAACAAGAACAAAAAGTCTTACTTCTGAGTTCAAGTAAAGGGAAAGGCCATAAGTATAGCTGTGCCAACATTTGAAGTGGGTTCCTTACACATTTCATCACCTTCAAATGGAAGTATTTAATTATGGAAGCGATTACCAAAAGAAATAAAAAGAGACCAATACAAATGGAAGAAAATACAAAAAAGAAATATAAAACAAAACAAACATAAAACCAGATATGATGATGGGAAAGCTGGGTATCTATATCCAAAAGAAATTGGGGCCCTTCTCTTGTACCATATACAAAAAATAACTCAAAATAGATTAAAGACCTAAATGTAAGAACCCAAATTATAGAACTCTTACATAAAACAGAAGGAAAAATCTTTATAAATTGGACTTGGCAATTATTTCTTCAATATAACACCAAAAGTACAAGGAACAAAAGATAAAGTAGACAAATGGGACTACATCAAACATTAAAAAACTTTTGTGAATCAAAGAGCATGATCAACAGAATGAAAGGTACCCTATGAAGGGGAGAAGATAATTGAAAATTATTATGTGCCTAATAATGGATAAATATTTATAACTTTTTAATTTTAATTTTTAAAAATGTACATCCAAATTAGTTAGCATGTAGTGAAACAATGATTTCAGGAGTAGATTCCTTAATGCCCCTTACCCATTTAGCCCATCCCCCCTCCCACAACCCCTCCAGTAACCCTCAGTTTATTCTCCGTATTTATGAGTCTCTTCTGTTTTGTCCCCCTCCCTGTTTTTATATTATTTTTGTTTCCCTCCCCTTATGTTCATCTGTTTTGTCTCTGAAGGTCCTCATATTATTGAAGTCATATGATTTTTGTCTTTCTCTGACTAACTTCACTTAGCATAATACCCTCCAGTTCCATCCATGTAGTTGCAAATGGCAAGATTTCATTATTTTTGATTGCTGAGTATACTCCATAGTATATATATATATATATATACCACACCTTCTTTATCCATTCATCCATCGATGGACATTTGGGCTCTTTCTATACTTTGGTTGTTGTTGATAGTGCTGCTATAAACATGGGGGTTCATGTGTCCCTTCAAAACAGCACACCTGTATCCCTTGGATAAATGCCTAGTAGTGCAATTGCTGGGTCATAGGGTAGTTCTATTTTTAGTTTTTTGAGGAATTCCATACTGCTTTCCAGAGTGGCTGCACCAGCTTGCATTCCCAGATAAATGTTTAGAATTTATAAAGAACTGTAAGTCAATAACAAAAAGTCAAACAACTTGATTTAAAAATGGGCAATGAACTTGAATATACTTTTCGCCAAAGAAGATAGACAAATGACCAACAAGCACATGCAAAGATGGTCCACATTACTAATCATCAGAAAAATGTAAATCAAAACCACAATGTGATACTACCTTACACCTATTAGGATGGCTATTATAAAATAAAAATCAGATAACAACAAGTTTTGGCAAGGATATGGAAAATTTGGAGCACTTAAGATCTGTTAGTGGTATTGAAATAGTGAAACCATTGTGGAAAACAGTAGGGAGGGTCCTCAAAAATTTTAAAATAGAATGACCATATTATCTAACAATCTTACTGCTGGGTATATATCTGAAATAATTGACAGCAAAGTTTTGAAGAGCTATCTGCATGCTCATGTTCATGGCAGCACTAGTCACAATAACCAAGAGGTAGCAGCAATTAAAATGTCTACTGAAGGATGAATGGATAAACAAAATGTGTGTGTGCATACAATGGAATATTATTCAACATTAAATAGGAGAGAAATCCTGTCATATGCTTCAACATAAAAGTAACATTGATGACATTATGCTAAGTAAAATTAGCCAGTTACATTAAAAATAAATACGTATGATTCTGCCCACATAATGTATCTAAAGTAGTCAAGTCATAGCTACAGAAAGTAGAATGGTGGTTTCCATGGGCTGGGGAGAGGGGGAGAGGGGAATTATTTAATCAGTATAGAGTTTCAGATTTGCAAGATGAAAATTTTCTGGAGATCTCTTCACAATAATGTGAATATATTTAACCCTACTGAACTGTACACTTAAAAATAGTTAAGATGCTAAATTTTATGTTATGTATTTTTACCATAATAAAAAATTCTCAAAAGACCTAAAACAAAGATTGAATCAGTAATCAAAAGTCTCCCAAAAAGAAAGTCCTGGAGCAAATACTTTCACCAGTGAATTCTATTAAGTATTCGATGAAATATTAACACCAAGAATTCTCAAATTCTTCCAAGAAATTGGAGAAGTGCTTTCTAAAACTCTTTCTGTGAGGCCAGCACTACCCTGATATCAAATTCAGATAAAGATATTACAAGAAAAAATAAAAACTAATACATTTTATAAATATAACACAAATATCCTCAACACAAAAGCAAATAAAATCCAACAGCATATTAAACAGATTTTTCAGCATAACTATATGGGATTTGTCCTGGGAATTTAAGGATGTTTCAACATAAGAAAATCAATCAATGTAATACATTACATTCATAGAAATAATAGAAGAAAACATTATTATCTCAGTTGACAAAGAAAAATCATTTGACAAAATCCAGTACCCTTTAATAATAAAAACTTAGAAACTTAGAAATAGAAAATTCCTCATCATGATAACAGGTAATTGTGAAAATTCCACAGCTAACATGGTACTTGGTGGTGAAAGACTTAGGTTTCCTCTAAGATCAAGAACAAGATAAGACTGCCAAATTTTATTGCTGCTATTCGCCATTGTAATAGAAGTTCTATCCAGAGCTATTCTATAAGAAAAAATAAAAATAAAAAAAAAACATACTAATTGGAAAGAAAAAAGTAGTATTATCTGTATTTACTGCTGGTATGATTTTTCTAATACATATAGACACAAATAATCCAAAAGACAGCCATTAGAGCTAATAATCCAATTTAGCAAAGTTGCAGGGCACAAGGACAACACTAAAAATTCATTTGTGTTTCTATACAACAGGAATAAACTACCCAAAAGGAAATAAGAAAGCAATTACATTTACAATAGCATCTAAAATAATTAAATATTTTACAGTATATCTAACCAGAGAGGTGAAAGATTTGTATGCTGAAAGCTATAAAATATTTCTGAAAGAAATTTTAGAAGGCTTAAATAAATGGAAAGACACTGTATGTCCATGGTTACAAAGACTTAGCATTGTTAAGATGTCAACAGTATCCAAAATGATCTACAAATTCAATGCAACAAAAATTCAGCCTTCTTCACAGAAATGGAAAACCTGATCCTTAAATTTATACAGAATTGGAATGGGTTCTTAATAATCATAAAAGTCTTGAAAAAGAAAAAAAGTTAAGTTGGAGGATTCACACTTCTCAACTTCAAAACTTAATACAAAGCTACAGCAATTAAAACAGTATTGTACTTGCATAAGAATACATAGGCCAGTGGAATAAAGTAGAGAGACCCCAGAAGTAAACAAAAAATCAGTAGTCAGTTGGTTTTCAACAAGGGTGCCAGACCTGTCAATGGAGAAAAGACAGTCTTCAATAAATGATGCAGGGAAACTGAATATCCATATGCAAAAGACAGAAGTTGGACCCTTATCTTACACCATATACAAAAAATAACTCAAGATGAATTCATGACCTAATTTAAGAGATAAAACTAGGGGCGCCTGGGTGGCTCAGTGGGTTAAGCGACTGACTTCAGCTCAGGTCATGATCTCGCGGTCCGTGAGTTCGAGCCCCACGTCGGGCTCTGTGCTGACAGCTCAGAGCCTGGAGCCTGTTTCAGATTCTGTGTCTCCCTCTCTCTGACCCTCCCCCATTTATGCTCTGTCTCTCTCTGTCTCAAAGATAAATAAACATTAAAAAAAAAGAGATAAAACTATAAGGTAAAACTCTCTTAAAAAAAACAACTATAAAACTCTCATAAAAAAACATTTGAGGAAAACTTCATGGCATTGAATTTGATTATGATTTCATGGACATGACATCAAACTGCACAGACAACAACAACAAAAGTAGATAAATTGGACTTCATCAAAATTAACAACCTTTGTACATCAGAATATACTATCAAAGAAGTGAACAGATAACATGAATGGGAGAAAATATTTGGAATTGATATATTTGAAAAGTGATTAATATCAAGAACATGTAAAGAATGCCTAAAACTAAATAACAAGAAATTAAATAACCCAATTAAGAATGGGTAAAGGACTTAAGTAGACATTTCTCCCAAGAAGGTATACAAATGGTTAATAAGCACATGAAAAGATGTTTAACATTTTCAAGCATTAGTAAAATGCAAATCAAAACCACAATGAAAAACCATTTTATACCTACTAGGAAAATTATAACGTTTTAAAGAAAGGAAAATACTGGTGATATTTTGATAGAGATTGCATTAAACATGTTGATTGCTTTGGGTACTACAGACATTTTAACAGTGTTTGTTCTTCCAATAAATGAACATGGAACATAGCAAGTGTTAGCAAGGATGTGGAGAAACTAGAACCCTTGTACATTGCTGGTGGGAATGTAAAATAGTGTGGTCAGTGTGGAAAACAGATTGGCAGCTTCTTACATGGTTACAGATAGAACTACCATATGACCCAGCAATTTCACACCTAGCTATATACCCAAAGTAATTGGAAGGACTTACTTAAATAGATATGTCTATATCAGTGTTTTTGCACTATTATTCACAATAGCTAAAAGGTGTAAACAACCTAAGTGTTCATTGGCAGATGAATGGGTACACAATATTTGATAAATACATTCAACGAGAATTTTAATTAGCCACAAGAAGGAATGAAATTCTGATATATACTACACCATAGATTGACGTTAAGAAATTATGCTTATTGGTAAGGCAGGCACAAAAGTGCAAATACATATTTCCACTTGTGTGAGGTACCTAGAATGGGCAAATTTATGGAGACATAAAGTAAAATAGTAGTTAGTAGTAGTAGTAGGGGCTTAGGGGAGGAGGAAAAGGGGAGTTATTGTTTATTGGGCATGGTTTTTTTGTTGTGAATGATGAGAATGCTTTGGTATAAATAGTAGTGATGGTTATAAACCATTGTGAATGTATTTAATGCAACTGAAATATACACCTAATAATGGTTAACGTGATAAATATTATGTGTGTATATTTTACCATAATAAGTTAATGGCATTTGGTCAAGTGTGACCTATTTGGGAAAAAATAACAAAATGTATTCCCCCAAAATAAACTGTAATTGCTTCAAAGATTTAAATGCAAATTTTGAAATATAAAAGTACTAGGAGAATATATTAGAGACTTTTCTTAAACTATATTCTTGGTGAGAGAAAATTGCATTGCAGGTTAGATAGAAATCAGTGGGTACATTTGAAAAAAAGTTTGATAAAGCTGAATGATAATGTTAACATGATTCAGGGGTGCCTAGTGGCTCAGTTGGTTAAGCATCTGACTCTTGATTTCAGCTCAGATAATGATCTCATGGTTTGTGGGATCGAGCCCCACATCAGGCTCTGCACTGCAGAGTTGGTTTGGGATTCTTTCTCTCTCTGTCTCTCTCTCTCTTTCTCTCTCTCTCTCTCTCTCTCTCTCTCTCTCTCCCTCTGTCTCTCTCTCTCTCTGTCTCTCTCTCAAAATAAACATTAAAAAATAATGTTTAAAAAATAAATCAATATCAAACATGATTCATAATACCATTAACATTTGCTGGTGAATTAATCTTATATATAGAAAATTCTAAGAAATCTACTAAAAAAACTATTAAAACTAGTAAGTTCAGCAAATTTTCATGATAAAATACAAATATGCAAAAATCATTTGTATTTCTATACAGTAGTAATGAGCAAATCAACAAAAAATTTTAAAAACAACTATATAATAGCATCAGAAAAAAATTTTTAAGCCAAAAATAAGTGTAAAATTTATACACTGAAAATACAAAATATTGAAAGGAATTTAAAAAGACCTAAACACATGGAAAGATACCCTATGTTCATGGATGGGAAAACTCAAAATTTTTAAGGTAACAGTACTAACCAGGGATGCCTGGGTAGCTCAGTTCATTGAGCATCCAACTCTTGATTTTGACTCAGGTCATGATCTCATGGTTCATGGGATTGAGCCCTGCATCAGGCTCCATATGGAGCATCCCTGCTTGGGATTCTCTCTCTCTCAATCTCTCTCTCTCTCTCTCTCTCTCTCTCTCTGCCCCTCCCCCCACTCACATGCACTCATTCTTTCTTTCAAAATAAATAAACGTTAAAAAATACTAGCCAAATTGATCTACAGAGTCAATGAAATCCTTACCAAATTACAGCCTCCTTTTTTTTTCCCCAGGAACTCACAAGTTGCTTCAAAGTTTATATGAAAATTCAAGGGATCCAGAATTTCCAAAACAAACCTTAAATAGAACAAAGTTGGAAGACTCACACTATTGGATTTTGGTACTTACTACAAAGCTACAGCAATCAAGACTGTCTGTGACACACACACACACACACACACACACACACACACATCAAATAGAATTGAAACTTCAGAAAAAAGTCTTCACATTTACTGAGTTTTGACAATGGTGAGAGGACCATACAGTGGGGGTAAGAATTGTCTTTTCAACAAATGGTGTTGGGAAAACTGGTTAGACACATGAAAAAGAATTAATTTGTATCCCTATGTCACACAATATATAAAAACTTGAAATTGATCAAACACTTCAATATAAGACCCAAAACTATAAAACTCTTAGAGGAAAAAATAAGTATAATTATATGTTACCTTGGGTTAGGCAATAGTTTCTCACATATAATATCACAAACACAACAAAAGAAAGAATAGGCAAACTGGACATAATCAAAATTAAAACATTTTGTGCTTCAAAAGATACGATCAAGTAAGTGAAAAGTGAACCCACAGAATGAATAAACATTTTGCAAATCATATATTTGGTAAGGGGCTTGAATCTAGAATACATAAAAAAATGTCCCAACATAATAATATAAGGACAACTAAAAAATAAAAAGATAATTAACCTAATGATAAAATGGTCAAAGGATGCAGATATTTCTCCAAGGAGGATATTGCATTAAAAGAGGCTCAACATCATCAGCCACCAGGAAAAAGCAAATAAAAAAAAACATAAGTAGATGCTGCTTCACATCCACTAGGATGTGAAGACATAATAGTAAGTACTGGCAAGGATATAGAGATATTGGAATCCTCATACATTACTAGCGGAAATGTAAAATGGTGCAGTTGTTTTGGTAAGCAGTCTGATATTTCTTCAAATGGTGACCATATGTTCCAGCAATTCTACTCTTAGATATACATCCAAAAGAAATGGAAATGGATGCATATATCCATGCAAACTGTGCACAGATGTTTGTAGCAGCATTGGTCATAGTAGACAATAAGTGGAAACAACCAAAATGCCCATCAATTAAAATTAAATAAAATGTGGCATATTCCTACAGTGGAATAATTTTTAGCAGCAAAACAATGAAGTACTGATCATGTTACAACATGATAAGTGAGAGAAGCCAGCAGCAAATAACTATTATATGATTCCATTTATATGAACCATCCAGAACAGAAAGTAGACTAGTTGTGGACTCTGGTTTGGGAGTAGGGGCAATGGAGTCTGACAGCTAAGAGCTGAAGGATATATTCTTGGGGTAATGAAAATGTTACAAAGTTGATTTTGATGATGAATTCACTACTCTTAATATATTAAAAGTTTTTGAGTTTACACCTTAAACTGGTGAATTGTGTGGCATAAGAATTGTATCTCAATAAAGCTGTTGCAAAATACTATAAACAAGTGAAAATACAGCATATAATGGAAACACTAGTTAGAAGATAGATGCAATTTATAGACTAGTTTTCAGAATTTGCAAAGAAATGTTACAAACCAATGGAGTGAAAAACCCAATGGATAAGTAAGTAAGCAAATAGTAAGTAGTTCAGTTCATAGGAAATGAACTGAACTTGAAGTACTCAATGGCAAGATTTGAGACCCTTTTTAGTTATCAGTGTTGTTCACCAAGATTTCCTGCTGTTTAATTTTCCAAACACAGGCTTGCACTTCCCACTCCTTTTAAATACAGCTATGGCCACATACCTTGCTTTAACCAATAAAGTGGAACAGAAAGATTTTTGTCAATTCTGGGGGGGAAACTTTTAATAGCCACTGTATGATTTCTCATGATCTGTCTGCCTATTCCATGGTAATAAGTAATGTTATATATAGTGACTATTTCATCAGTTTACTTTTTAAAGTTTTTTATTTAAATAGAGTTAGTTAACATATAATAATAATAGTTTCAGGTGCATAATATGGTGATTCAACACTTCCATACAACACCCGGTGCTCATCAGAAGTGTACTCCTTTACCCTCATCACCTATTTAACCCATCCACCCAGCCACCTCCCCTCTGGTAACCATCAGTTTGTTCTCTACAGTTATGGGTCTATTTCTTCATTTGCCTCTCTCTTTTTCCCCCCTATGATCATTTGCCTTTGTTCTTTTTATTATTATTTTTAGAGAGAAAGGCTATGAGCGGGAGAGAGGGGCAGAGAGAGAGAGTCTTAAGCAGACTCCACACTCAGTGCTGAGCCTGACATGGGGCTCAATCTCACGACCCTGGGATCATGACCTGAGCCAAAATCAAAGAGTCAGGGACTCAACCAATGGAGCCACCCAGGTGCCCCTGCTTTGTTTCTTAAATTCCACATATGAGTGAAATCATGTGGTATTTGTCTTTCTCTGACTGACTTATTTTGCTTAGTATATACTTAGTATAATATATACTTAGTATATACTTAGTATAATACTAGCTCCATCCATGTCCTTTCAAATGGCAAGATTTCATTCTTCTTTATAGCTAAGTAATTATATATATAATATATATATATATATATCACATCTATATATAATAGATATATAGCTATATATATATAATATATATATTATATATATATTATATAATATATATAATATATAATATATATATTATATATATATTATATAATATATAATATATATATTATATTATATAATTATATAATAGATATATAGCTATATATAATATATAGCTAAGTAATTATATATATAATATATATATATATATATATATATATATATATATATATATATATATCACATCTTTATCCATTCATCAGTTGATGGACATCTGGGCTCTTTCCATAATTTGGCTATTGTAGATAATGCTGCTGTAAACATTAGGGTGCATTTATTCCTTCGAATTAGTATTTTTGTATTCTTTGGGTAAATACCTAGTAGTTTAGTTGCTGGGTCTTAGGATAGTTCTATTGTTAACTTTTTGAGGAAACTCCATACTGTTTTCCAGGTGTTGGCAAGGATGTGGAGAAAGGGGAACCTCACACTTTGGTCTTTCTAAGCCTAGCAGAGCTCCCAACCAACATGTGTTGGATATGTAGTGTGAACAAGAAATCTATTTTTTGGGTAAGGGGCACTAAGGAATCTACTCCTGAAATCATTGTTGCACTATATGGTAACTAATTTGGATGTAAATTTTAAAAAATAAAAAATAAAATAAAATAAAAAGAAATCTATTTTTGTTGTTTTAAGTTACTGAGATTTGGGAGTTATTTGTTACTGCTACATAATGTAGGATGATCTGACTGATATGTTCATGCACAATTGTAGAAATCCAAATCAAAATAATAGGATTCCAGTTTTTACCTGGAATATTGACAAAAATAAAAGTGGGATAACAGCCAATGCTGACAAGATGTTTATGAAACAGACACTTCCATTTATTGTTGGCATAGCATTCTATCTTCTGAGCTTGTCATAATTAAGAAATTTCTTATACCCATGTGTTTAGGTTATATCTATTTACCTATTATAAACAGTTCTTTTTTTAAAAAAAGTTTTTCTTTATTTTGAGAGAGTGAGAGAGAGTGAATGAGAGGAGAGAGACGGAGAGAAAGGGGGAAATAGGATCTGAAGTGGGTTCTGTGCTGATGGCAGTGAACCTGATGTGGTGCTCAAAATCACAAACTGTGAAATCATGACCTGAGCACTTAAGTAACTGATCCACCCAGGTGCCCCAACAATTGTGATAAACATCCCTGTGGCAAATTTCTGTTGCTAAATGGCACATTTCACTTATATACTTTTATTTGTTTCAGTCCAGTTATAGTTTTTGCTCTCTTTCACTAAGCATGGTCACCTGAGTGAATTCTAGAATATTTGGTACAGACCTTGAAAACCTGTGGATACTTAAGAAAATATAACATTCACTT
Organism: Leopardus geoffroyi; assembly: GCF_018350155.1. Classification (NCBI taxonomy): domain Eukaryota; kingdom Metazoa; phylum Chordata; class Mammalia; order Carnivora; family Felidae; genus Leopardus; species Leopardus geoffroyi. Next base: position 83,285,414 of record NC_059343.1, read on the forward strand.
TATCTTCAAATAGCATAAATTTAAAAATACTGTATCTGGAATTTTTGTTTCAGTTGCAATATATAAAGAGCTTGGAAGTCATCACTCCCAAACTTATAACAAGTAAAGCTGAACAAACTAAAACTACATGGATTTTCTGGGACTCATCAAAACACCAAGTTCATAGGTTAAACCATCACCACCACAATATCTGGAAAAACAGACAAATTCAAAATCACAGTTGAGATTTGCTCCCCTGAAGTAGAATCCACAGAAGCCATAAACTGGTAGGAATGCTTAAAATGGTAATTTTGATAAATTACTAAAAGCTGAGTGTGGACCAGCAGAAGGGTGAGATATTCTGTGTGTCATAGTGTTAGTTAGGCTTTTGTTGATTTCACCTTCAGAGAAACCATTCAATTCTCATGGTGAAGAGCCAAGAAGTACTCCCTCACAGATACAGCAGAAGGAAAGGAAGAGTAACCATTCTGAAATGTACTCACAGCATTCTCCATAACTACCTACTATGAATGGTAAAAGTCTAGAAGAGCATTACTTCACCTGGGGAACGGCATTTTTTCAATTCCAGCCCCATCTAACATTCCTGTCTTACCTTGGGAGGAAAAAAGGTAAAAAATGCTTGTGAGGTCACAGACAAGAGGAAAATACACAAATCTTGCCCACTGTAAACTTCCTGTCTCACCTAAAATGGAAAAACAAAATCTGAGAAGCACTTATAAAGATCACAACCAGGCTCACTAAAACACTTAAACCTAATAATAGAACCATAGAACGCTTCCCATTTCCCCCACACCTTTCAATAGGGCTCATGTATAGTAACAGCAGATTAAAACTAAAGAAAGTGTATATCCCAGGTCTTATTTAAGAAAAAAAAAATATCTAAAGTCATCCTTGGGTCCACAGTCCTAGCTTCATGGAATTCTGGAGTGAGAAAGAAATTCAAAGGGCTACATGCCTCACAGCTCTAAGAAGCAAGACACATAAAGCATCTTTAAATGGTTTTCTGCTTTTCCTATATTGTGTCCAAAGTTGAATATTAGATGCTCTCAAAATAATAATTTAATATTTTCCTCTCACACCCTCATCAGGAAGTCCATTTCTAATCCATCTTTCTTTTTTTTATTATGAAACTTATTGTCAAGTTGGTTTCCATACAACACCCAGTGCTCATTCCAACAGGTGCTCTCTTCAATGTCCATCACCTACTTTCCCCTCCCTCCCTCCCCTCATAAACCCTCAGTTTATTCTCAGTTTTTAAGAGTCTCTTATGGTTTGGCTCCCTTCCTCTATAACTTTTATTTTTCCTTCCCCTCCCCCAAGGTCTTCTGTTAAGTTTCTCAGGATCCACATAAGAGTGAAAACATATGGTATCTGTCTTTCTCTGTATAACTTATTTCACTTAGCATAACACTCCCCAGTTCCATCCACGTTGCTATAAAAGGCCATATTTCATTCCTTCTCATTGCCAAGTAGTATTCCATTGTGTATATAAGCCACAATTTCTTTATCCATTCATCAGTTGATAATCCATCTTTCTTTTGATGCAATTTCTTTTTTTTTAAAGTTTTTATTTATTTTTGAGACAGAGAGAGACAGAGCATGAGCAGGGGAGGGGCAGAGAGAGAGGGAGACACAGAATCTGAAGCAAGCTCCAGGCTCTGAGCTGTCAGCACAGAGCCTGATGTGGGGCTGGGACTCACAGACAGGGAAATCATGACCTGAGCCCAAGTTGGACACTTAACCAACTGAGCCACTCAGGTGCCCCTAAAAAAATTTTTTTAAGACAGGATATTGTATTTTGTCAAATGCTTTTCCTGCATCTATTAACAGGATCATGTGGTTCTTATCCTACCTTCTATTAATGTGATGTATCACGTTCATTGATTTATGAATACTGAACCAGCTCTGCAGCCCATGAATGAATCCCACTTGACCATGGTGAATAATTCTTTTAATGTACTGTTGAATTCAATTTGTTTGTATCATGTTGAGAATTTTTGCATCCATGTTCCTCAGGGATTTTGGACTGTAATTCTCCTTTTTTAAAAAAAAAATAATTTTATTGTTTATTTTTAAAAATTTACATCCAAATTAGTTAGCATATAGTGAAACAATGATTTCAGGAGTAGATTCCTTAATGCCTCTTACCCATGTAGCCCATCCCCCCCTCCCACAACCCCTCCAGTAACCCTCAGTTTGTTCTCCATGTTTATGAGTCTCTTACACTTTGTCCTCCTCCCTCTTTCTATATTATTTTTGTTTCCCTTCCATTATGTTCATCTCTTTTGTCTCTTAAAGTCCTCATATGAGTGAAGTCATATGATTTTTGTCTTTCTCTGACTGACTAACTTCACTTAGCATAATACCCTCCAGCTCCATCCATGTAGTTGCAAATGGCAAGATTTCATTCTTTTTGATTGCCAAGTAATACTCCATTGTATATGTATACCACATTTTTTTTTTTATCTAGTAATCCATCGATGGACATTTGGGCAACCTACAGAATGGGAGAAGATATTTGCAAATGTAATTCTCCTTTTTATTAGAGTCTTTGGTTTTGCAATCAAGGTAATGCTGGCTTCATAGAATGAGTCTAAGAGCTCCCCTTCTGTTTCTACTTTTTGGAGCAGTTTGAGAAGAATAGGTATTTATTCTGCTTTAAAGTTCAGGTAGAATTCCCCTGTGAATCCATCTGGCTCAGGACTCTTATTTTTTGGGAGATTTTTGATAACTGATTCAATTTCTTCACTGGTTATACACCTGTTCAAATTTTTTATTTCTTCCTCTTTGAGTTTTGGTAATGTGTGCATTTCTAGGGATTTGTCTATTTCTTCCAGATTGTCCAGTTTGTTGTCATATAATTTTTCATAGTATTGTCTAATGATTGTTTGTATTTCTGTGGTGTTGGTTGTGATCTCGCCTCTTTCATTTGTTATTTTAGCTATCTGCGTCCTCTCTTTCTTTTCTTTTGGATAGGCGTTTATCAATTTTGTTTATTCTTTCAAAAAACCAGCTCTTAGACTCTTGATCTATTCTACTCTTTTTTTTTATTCTATATTGTTTATTTCTGCTCCAATCGTTACTATTTCTATTCTTCTTCTCGCTTTGGGATTTCTTTGCTGCTGCCTTTCTAGGTCCTTTAGGTGTAAGGTTGGGTTGTGCATTTGGGACCTTTATTGCTTCTTTATATATGCCTGAATTGCAATGTATTTTCCTTTTAGGACTGTCTTTGCTGCACCCCAAATGGTTTGGACTGTTGTGTTTTCATTTTCATTTGCTTCCATATATTTTTTTAATTTCTTCTTTAATTTTCTGGTTGACCCATTCGTTCTTTGGTAGAGTATTCTTTAACCTCCATGTATTTGGGGGCTTTGAAAATTTTTTCTTGTGGTTTATTTCAAGTTTCATAGTGCTGTGATCTGAAAATATGCATGGTATAATCTCAATCTTTTTTATACTTGTTGAGGGCTGTTACCCAGTATGTGATTTATTTTGGAGAATGTTCCATGTGCACTTGAGAAGAATGCATATTCTTCTGCTTAAGATGAAAAGTTCTGAATATATCTGTTAGTCTATCTGGTCCAATGTGTCATTTAGAGCTGTTGTTTCTTTATTGATTTTCTGCCCAGATGATCTGTCCACTGTTGTAGATGGAGTAATAAAGTCCCCTAAAATTACAGTATTATTATCTACACATTATGTTTATATTTGTCATTAATTGATTTATATATTTGGGTTCTTCATGATGGGTGCATAAACATTTACAATTGTTAGCTCTTCTTGATTGATAGAGTCCTTAATTATGATATAATGCATTCTTCATCTCTTGTTACAGTATTTGTTTTAAAATCTAGTTTTTCTGACATAAGTATGACTACTACAGCTTTCCTTTGGTGTCCACTAGCATGATAGATGGTTCTCCATCCCCTCTCTTTCAATTTGCTAGTGTCCTCAGGTCTAAAACAAGTCTCTTTTAGTCAGCATATAGATGGATCTTAGTTTTTTGTCCATTTCTACACCCTATGTCTTTTGATTGGAGCATTTAGTCCATTTACATTCAGAGTGATTATGGAAAGGTATGGATTTAGCGCCATTGTGTTATTTGTAGGTTTCCTGTTTCTGGTGATGCCTCTAGTCCTTTGTAGTCTTTGCTGCTTTCCACTCACAGAGTCCCCCTTAGGATCTCCTGCAGGACTGGTTTAATTTCATGAACTTTTTAAGTTTTTGTTTGTCTGGGAAAGCCTTTATCTTTCCTTCTATTCTGAATGACAGCCTTGCTGGAAAAAGGATTCTTGGCTGCATATTTTTCCTATTCAGCACATTGAATATTTCCTGCCACTCCCTTCTGGCCTGTAAAATTTCAGTGGACAAGTCTGCCACTACCCATATATGCATACCCTTGTAGGTCAAGGACCATTTGTCCCTAGCTGCTTTCGAAATTATCTTTATCTTTTATTTTGACAGTTTCACTATGATATGCATGGTGTTGACCTGTGTTTGTTGATTTTGAAGGGAGTTCTCTGTGCCTCTTGGACTTGGATGCCTGAGTCCTTTCCCAGATTAGAGCAATTCTCAGCTATAATTTGTTCAAATGAACCTTCTGCCCCTTTCTCTTGCTCTTCTTCTTCTGAACTCCTATGATATGGATATTTTTTTCATTTCATTGAATAACTTAATTCTCAAATTCTCCCCTTGTAATCTAGTAATTCCCTTTCCCTTTTTTCAGCTCCTTAATTCATCATGACTATTTCTTAGGCCTTTGATCTCTGCAGCAATAGATTCTCTGCTGTCCTCTATGTTTTTTTCAAGCCCAGGTATTAGTATTATGACTGTTTTTCTAAATTCTTATTCAGATATATTTTTTATATCTGTTTTGAACAATTGTCTTGCTGTCATTTCTTCCTGAATTTTTATTTTTGAGGAGAGCTCTTCCATTTCATCATTTTGGCTAGGTTTCTGTCTTTTACATGTTTTAATATCTTGTTATGTGTCCTGCACCTGCAAGTACTACTGTATGAAAAAGGGGTCATACACTGTCCAAGGTCTGGCACTTAAGGAAGTGTTTCTGGAGTGTGTTGCATGCACTCTGTTGTTGCATTTTGACTATTCTATCCCACTGGTCAGTCTTATGCAAAGCTTCTCCTTTTTTGTAGTGGTGGAGTGTTTGGACCTTCACCCAGGTGTGCTTTGATTTGTTTGTTGAAGTAATCCTGGAAAAAAAAATGAAACAAGGTTGGGGGGAAGTGTGATCCCATGCAAAGAGAAAAATGAAAGGGGAGAAAAGAAGACAAAACAGAGAGCTAAAAGAACTATAAGGCTACATCCAGAGAAACGAATCAGAAACTATGAGCCTGATTCCAAAAGGAAAAAAAAAAAAAAAAAAAAAAAAGAAGGGGGTAGAAAGAAAAAGTAAAGAAAAGAGGAAAAAACAGACAGATAAAAACAAAAAAATAGTTGCCTGTTGGTGTCTGGGACCTGTGGCTGTGCTGGTTTGGAGGCAAGGCAAGCTGTGTTGGGTCAGTCTTCCTGCAGTAAATAAGCAGTTGCCAGGCATGGAGGGGCAGGGTTTGGTATAAGTGGGTCCCGCCTCCACTGGGGGTCACTGTGCTGCTCCCTGAAGCCCCACTGTATTGGTGTTGGAGAGAAAAACGGTGACACCCCAATCTCTCCTTCCCCGGACTGGGTATCTCAAACCACGATGTTCAGGCAGCCCTCACAGAATAGCACAGGCAGTTGGCTTGCCTTGGTCCAGGGCCAAGGCCTTCTCCTGCGCCTTCTTGGCACTCGGCTCAGATTAAAACCCAACGTCTTGGGGCACCTGGGTGGCTCAGTCAATTAAGCATCCAACTTCGGCTCAGGTCATAATCTTGCAGTTTGTGGGTTCAAGCCCCACATCAGGCTCTGTACTGAAAGTTCAGAGCCTGGAGCCTGCTTCGGATTCTGTGTCTCCCTCTCTCTCTGTCCCTCCTCTGCTCACACTCTCTCTCTGTCTCAAATATAAATAAACATTAAAAAATTAAAAAAAAAAACAACACTGTCTTAAAGTGCCCTGCGACATGCGGACCCTTTTCTGATGTAGCGCCACTCAGCCCTACCAATTAAGGCCTTTGGCTGGCACCTGCAGGGTCTTTTTTCCTTGGGGACGCAATTAATCCTCTTCCCACATTACTCAAGGAAGGCAACTATTCTCTCCCAGTGTGCCCTTGAGATCACTACAGCGCCCCAAGGTCGGTTCTTTCACCCAATGGTGTGCACACACGGTACGCTCTGGTCCAGAGAAAGTCACACACTTTTGAAACCTCTGAGCTTAAGTTCCTAAAGCTGTTTGCAAAATAGAACCTGGCACTTTCTGTATTTCTCATTCCTCAGTCCGTGGTCTGGAGAGGTTTTCCTCTTGTGTTAACTCAGTACTGCAATTTCACAGCCCCATTGTCTTTCTCTCCCTTTTGTCTCTCCACAGAAGGGGTTACCTCCCCTCCATGCCTACGCTGTTTTATCTCCCCCAATTCACATACATGCATCTCAATCCCACCAAGCTGTCCTCTCCACCTGTGGAGACCCTTCTACCACTCTGCAGATTGATTTCCTGGGTGTTCCAAGTGATCTGACCTCTATATAGCTGTGTTTGAGGGAAGAGAGAAATTCCAGTCCCCCTACTTCTCTGCCATCTTAACTCCTCCCAAATACTTGGATATTAATCAACACACTTCTGAATAACACATGGGTCAAAGACCTCTCAAGGGAAACTAAAATATTTTGAAAAAAATTATGAAAATATATTTTATCAAAATTGTAGGATGCAGCAAACAATGCCTAGAGAGAAATTCATAGCATTGAATATATTAAAAAATAAAAAGGATCTTAAAATCAATAATTGAAGCTTCCACTTAGGCAACTAAAGAAATAAGAGCAAACTAAAGCTAAAGTAAGCAGAAGAAAATGATAATAAAAATTAGACCATAAATCATTGATATGAAAACAGGAAATCAAGAGAGAAACTCAATAAAACCAAAAGTTGGTTCTTTAAAGATTAATAACATTTATAAGTCACTAGGCAGCTTAAGAAAAAAGAGAGAAAGATAAATTATTACCACAAATGTTTCTATGGACATTAAAAGGATAATGAAGGAATAGTATGAACAACTTTGTCCAAAACATTGATAACATAGAAGAATTGCAACAATTCATTAAAAGACATAATCTACCAAAAATAACACAAGGATAAATAGATAATCTGCATAATCCTATAACTATCAAAGAAGTTGAATCAATGCTTAACAACCTTCCAAAAGATAAAGAACCAGGGTCAGGTTTACTGGTGAATTCTACCAAATATTTAAGGAAGTAATTATACCAATTTTATCTAATCTTTCAAAGAAAATAGAAGTTGAGGGAATAATTCCCCCCCAAATTCTGAGACCAGCATTATCCTAATACCAAAACCAGGCAAATACATTACAAAAATGGAAAACTATAGACCAATATATTTCATGCAGATAGGTGTAAAAATCCTTACAAAATATTAGCCAGTAAAACCTAGCAATGCATAAAAAGAATATACACCACAGCCTAGTAGAATTTATTCCAAGTATGCAAGACTGATTCAACTTTTGAAAATAAATTAATGTGATCAATGACATCAAAGGCTAAAGAACAGAAATGATATGATCATATCAATAGAACAGAATAAAACATTTGGCAAAATTCAATACCCATTTATGATAAAAACTCAGAAAACTAGGAATAGAGGAAAATTCTTTATGCTTAATAAGGAGTATCTACAAGAAATTTACAGCTAACATAAGGGTGAGATGCTTTCTGCTAAGAACAGGAACAAGGAAAAGATATCCCTACTCACCATTCTTCTTTAATACCACACTGGAAGTCCCAGCTAATGCAATAAGAGAAAAAAAGGAAATAAAAGTATACAAATGTGGAAGGAAGCATTAAAACTGTACTTCTTCCCAGATGACATGATTGTCTCTATAGAAAATCTCAAATAATCAAGAAAAAAGCTGTGGAACTAGTGAGCAATTGAAGCCATGTTGCAGGATACAGGGTTAATTTACAAACCTCAATTTTTTTTCTTATATACCAGCAATGAACAATGGAATTTGAAATTAAAAACATAATACCATTTATATTAACACCAAAAATGAAATATTTACGTATAAATATTTAAAAATATGTACAAAATTTATTTGGGGAAAAATACAAAATACTGATGAAAGAAATCAAAGAAGATCTAAATAAATGGGAAAATATTCCATAAGCATGAATAAGAAGGCTCAATATTTTCAAGATGTCAATTCTTCCCAACATAATCTATAGATTCAATACAATGCCAATCAAAATTCCTACCATTTTGTGGATATCAGCAAACTGATTCTAAAGTTTATATGGGAAGGCAAAAGATCAAGAAGCAAACAAAATACTGAAAGAGAACAAAGGCAGAGGACAGACATTACCCAATTTCAGTACAGTCCATAAAACTACAGTAATCCAGACAATGTGGTATTGCCAAAAGAAAAGACAAGTAGATCTGTGCAACAGAAGACAGAGGCCAGAAATAGATCCACACAAATATAGTTAACTGGTTGTTGACAAAGGAGTAAAAGTAACTCATTGGAGAAAGTATACTATTTTCTACAAATGGCGCTGAAACAACTGGTATCTACAAGCAAAAAAAAAGTGAATCTAGACACAAATCTTACATCTTTCAAAAATATTAACTCAAATTATATCACAGAGCTAAAGGTAAAATGAAAAACTCTAAAACTCTTAGAAGCTGAAGTAAAAGTCTAGATGACTCTGTTTAGATACAACAAAAAAAGTGTGATCCATGAAAGAATATATCGCTAATTTGGACTTCCATTAAAAATAAATCTTCTCGGGGCGCCTGGGTGGCGCAGTCGGTTAAGCGTCCGACTTCAGCCAGGTCACGATCTCGCGGTCCGTGAGTTCGAGCCCCGCGTCAGGCTCTGGGCTGATGGCTCAGAGCCTGGAGCCTGTTTCCGATTCTGTGTCTCCCTCTCTCTCTGCCCCTCCCCCGTTCATGCTCTGTCTCTCTCTGTCCCAAAAATAAAATAAAACGTTGAAAAAAAAATTAAAAAAAAAAATTTAAAAAAAAATAAAAAATAAAAAATAAATCTTCTCTGCAAAACATTCTGTTTATATAATGAAAAGACAAGCAAAAGATTGAGAGGAAAAGCTTTGTAAGACAGACATCTTCTAGAAACCTGGTATCCAAAATATACAAAGAACTCTTAAAATTACAGTAAGAAAACTATCAACCACATTAAAAATGGGCAATGATCTGAACAGACAACTGACCGAGAAAGCTATAAAGATGGCAAATAAGCATATGAAAAGATGCTCAACATTGTATGTTATTATAAAATTGCAAATTAAAACAACAAAAAGAGCCAAGTTAAGCTAAATGGACAAAAAAAAAAAAGTCATTGTCCATAATGATTGAGATGGACAAGGAATAGACCAGGCCTGGTGAACATGTGAAAGTTTACCTGTATGTTTGTAGGAAGTGGGGGTGGGGCTGGGGACAGAGCTGTAGTTATAATGAATCAGCACAGTTGCTTCTATATCTCGGGCTTAACAATTGGTGGTTATTTGATTCTGAAATTTAGATTTCAGGGGCAAGTTGGGTAAACACAGGTGTTAGTGCAGTCACTGGGTAGTAGAACCATGGCTGTTGAAATGTGTTAGACGGTAATCCATTGTAGGGTAAACTAAATATTGTTTGGCAATTAGACATAGGTCAGTAACCTTTAATCTTTTAATCTTTTTTTTCTTGTTTTCTGACATTACAGATGAAATTTAACCAATTTGAGCTGGTTTCCTCGCCTGTTATATGAAGGTAGTAATAGTATATTTTGATAGTAGTCCCTATTGTCCAGTATTGTTGTAAGTTAATATGCATAAATACCTTAAAATAAGGCCTCTCTCAGTTCAATAAGTGTTAATGAGTAATAGTGGCTGTTCTATAAATGAATTTACAATATATTGTTCAACGGGCATTTAAATGTCTTACAGCAAAATCTCTCAGCTATTGGTAGATCCACCCCTCTGTCACAAAGATCTTGGAATCAAGATTCCACCGCATCCACACTTATCAGAGAAGCTTATGCTTGTATGATTTTGAATATACCTGTAAACTTTTAGGATAAGAAACTGCATAAGACATACACTACAAGTAAATGTGGCTTCCACAAAACAGAGATTTCTTTCACTTTTGTTTCTACTGTATCTCCAGTCCCTAGGATAAAAAAGGTATTCATATGTATTTCTTTTTTTTTTTTTTAATTTTTTTTCAACGTTTATTTATTTTTGGGACAGAGAGAGACAGAGCATGAACGGGGGAGGGGCAGAGAGAGAGGGAGACACAGAATCGGAAACAGGCTCCAGGCTCCGAGCCATCAGCCCAGAGCCTGACGCGGGGCTCGAACTCACGGACCGCGAGATCGTGACCTGGCTGAAGTCAGATGCTTAACCGACTGCGCCACCCAGGCGCCCCTCATATGTATTTCTTGAATGAATGAAAGTCACCAGAGACTTTAACAAAGTGAAAGAATAGTTCAGGGAGGCAGGAAGATTCACACACACCCACAGATCCCAGCAGAGCTCAGACACTTCTTCAAGCCTGGCATTCACCCAAGATAGTATACTGTGGAATAAGGAAAATGATCCACAATTCAGCTTAAAACCATTTAAACAGTACAGTAAAACTGGCCCTCCTCTGGGGGACCTCGGTGGCTTAGTTGGTTAAGCATCCAGCTTCTTCTCAGGCCATGATCTCAAGGTTCATGAGTTCAGGCCCCACATCACACTCTGCTATCAGCACAGAGCCCACTTCAGATTCTCCATCTCCCTCTCTCTCTGCACCCCACCCCAAACTATCTCTTTCTTTCTCAAAAATAAATATTTTTTTAAAGTGGAACCAACTTGACAATAAATTATATTAAATACATACATACATACATATATACTTACATAAAGTGGCCCTCCTCTGATAATTGACATCTGTTGTCAGTCCAGATGCTGTATATAATCATCTCCAGATTTTTTTCCTGTCACCTAATATTGAAGTTATAATACATATAATACATATTTATCTAAAATAAAAGCTGAAATAAAAATACATGAAAGGTCATAGTAAGAATATGGTTCCCTTTTCATCCTCAAAAATGTAAGTGATTTTCAGCAAATGGGGATTTGTTCCAAGATGTACCTCAAAGGCCCTTGCATAAATCTTATATGGAAAACAGAGACAGGAGATTGCTAGAGAGGGTGGTTATAGTGGTAAGAAATGAGCCCCCAAAGTGATCCTCCCAGGGGTTGAGGCACAAATAAAGAAGGATAAGGAGAATGGACCATCATGATGGTAAGTAAATTCAGTTCCTACCACTACTATAACACATTACCACAATCTTGGCAGCTTAAAATAACACAAATATATAATCTTACAGTCCTGTATGTTGGGAATACAAAAAAGGTCTCACTCGTCTACAGTGACAGCAGGGCTTCATTTTTCTGAGGAACCCTGGGAAGAATCTGTCTCCTTGCCTATTCCAGCTTCTGGGAGCTGCCTGCCTTCCTCGGACCATGGCTTTGTTTAATCTTCAAAGCCAGCAAAGGCCTGTCCTGTCTTTCTCATGCTATTTCACTGTCACACTGACTCTTCTGCTTACCTCTTCCACATAAGATGTACCCTTGCAATTACAAAGGCCAGGAAGACCCAGCATATTCTTATTATTAAAGTCAGCTGGTTAGCAATCTTAATTGCATCAGCAATCTTAATTCTTTTTGCCCTTAACATCACATGTTTACAGGTTCTGGAGAATAGGATGCAGATATCACTGAGGGAACTTTATTCAACCTACCACAGTGAAAGTGCCATTTAATTGAGTTTAAAAGTTTTACAATGGGCACCAACAGGTCTGTGCTCAACCACAATTATGCTGAAACACGGTTTCTCTGTTTGCCCTATGGAGCACAGAAAGGAAGGGCTCAAGACTAGAGGAAGGATGTAGGGTTAAGGGAGTCAGAGGATTCAAGAACCACCAGGCTTCTGTCTTGTACAAGTGGGTACATGATGGGGCCTTCTCCAAAGAATGTCTGGGGAAACTAGATAGATGTGCAGGCAGATGTGCATGGCATCCAAGCTGGTTCTAATCCCTGCCACATATCCACATTGCCAAAGATCATGAGAGCTTGGACATGACTACAAGCAAAGACTTGATAGATAGGATAGTGGAAAAGGAGCCAGGACTATCCTGACACCGGACCATGGGGCAACAGACAGGAAAGATCCTATGACCCAGTGCAAGTCCTGACAGGGAAAGGCCCTCCTTCTTGGGCAACTGTGGGGACTGCGAAATGGCAAAGCATATTACCAGTTTGAATGAGGGGTGGGGGTGGGAAGCAGTGTGGCAGAAAGGGTGGGCACAGAGCAGTGGTTGGTTTTCTCAGGTTAGAGGTGCAGGTCTGCCTCTCTTTAGAAAAGGCTCAGTGGTGAGGCCTCCATGAGAGCCCCCTCCCACTTCCTCCTCTCCGGGCCCCGTGAAACAATGAAAGAAGGACTCCAGGAGGGCCAGGTGGTCTGGCCTTAAGTCGCCTCTCCCCTCTCATCCTGCTGTCCTCACAGCCCCTAGCCCATCAGCCTCCAGGAAGGAGGGCGGGCGGGATTGGGTGGGGGGGTGGGAGGCGGGCAGGCTTGGGTTGGGGGGGTTGGAGGCGGGCAGACACTGAACAGGCTGGGGATTCTCACAAACCGAAGGACGGTTGATATCCATCCGCTGCTGCCTGCAGCACACTACCACCACCACCACCCTGAACTAGAGATCCTAACCCCCACTGCCAGGCGTCCTCAGGTCCCTTTTATTGCGGTGCCAGCAATGAGGGGGTGGTCGCCTCGGAGGTCTGCAGAGGCGGGCTGCTGTGAGCCCGCCCCTTAGGCTGGCGCACCTCCTGGCCCCGCCCCCCGTGGGTCGGAACTAGGGTGGGCCAGGGAGGGGGCGTCTAGCCCATTCGTGCTGTATCCCTCCGCCCCCCTTCCCGACACCCTTGCTGAGAGCGGTTCGTGCCGCATCCTGCGCAGCCCCTGCCCAGTTTGGTGCTGCAGCGCGGGGGGGCGGGACGCCTTTTTGCGATTCTGACAGCACGCTAGGTGGTGGGAGTCCGAGTGAGGAGCTCCGAGAAGAGGGGGAGGACAACAACCTGCACCTTGAGCCTGTGAAGGCAAGTGGGTTGTCGTGGGGAGGGGTGGGGGGACCCCTACTGTCGTCCGGCTTACAGCCTGCCCGGACCCCAGCCTCTGGCAGCCTGGCAAGGGGGAGGCGACCGGGTCGTACCCTGTCCGTGACAGAGGTGCGCAGCGCCGCGGGACCCCTGGTGAGGAGAGGCAATGACCGGTGCGGGCCGGGCCCAGGGCATGGGGGCTGGCGGGAGAGGCTCCCTCGGATCCTGTGGAGGCGAACTGCGCCAGCCACTCCGCAGCCAGCTTTCCAGGCGCCCATGACCCGCCCTCGACGGTGCTGTGCCGGGAGAGAGCTGTGGGGGGAGCCTGCTGCGGAAGAAATGGCGGAGCGGGAGCTGGGGTGGGGGGCACCTGGAGAGGCCGCCGGGGCAAGAGCGGGTGGGGGGTGGCGTTCGAGTTATTTGCCCAACTGGCAGGAGCCTGGGTTCGGTGGCGTCGGCTGTTCCGGGCCCTAATTCTGTAAAGGGGCCTATTGGCCCCTGGACCCTGGGTGCTGTCTCTTAGCACAGGCTCCTGGTTGATTCGAAAGTCTTCTCTCTGCGAGGTAGGTCTGGTGGTTTCATCCCGCAGGGTGCATCTGTAGAGGAGAGGCTTGAGAAAAAGGAAGAGCAGGACAATGGCCTGGATTTCTGGAGGTATGTGGGGCTGGGGGTGCAGGGGGGGAAATGAGCAGCAACCATTGAGTGGAGACCCAAATCGGGGTGGGGTGACTGCGATCAGAACAGGTCAGGTGCATCCAAGAGTACCTTCCAAATTTCCCCTTTTTACTAGCTTCTAAGTCCTTCCTTTGCCTTTCTCCTTCACCTCCATCCGAAATTGGTGGCAGGAAAAGATGAGCTAGGAGGTGAGGGTGAGACAAAAGTCATAATTACAAGTGTCACTGCAAACCTGTTTTCTAGAATATACGTAGGGGCACCCTTCCCCCAATTTATGCTGCGCAAGGCAGTGGGATGTGGTGCACCTAGTGGTGAATCCTCAGAATTGGAGAAGGGAGGCATGTGAAAGTGTGACGTCAAGAGAAGATGTCGTTGTCTGCAACCCTGAAACTGAGAGCTTAAGTAATAGAGAACATTCTACCAAGAGGACTTTAAATGTTGAAAGACAAATAATATGTGGACTCCTATCCTTGGTGTTTGTGGGTCCACCCAGAACTCAGTTGCTGCCATGGTCTCCTGACTGTCATGCCTTTTCATCTGTTTGTCCATAGGCCTGCTTTAAAGCTGCTCACTTCTGTAAGGAAGGGAAGGAGGAATATACTGGCCCAAATCTTTGGAGGTTGGTATGAAGGACAGCAATGCAGGGGATAGTGGCAGAGTAAGATCAATAGCAGGTGTCTTTGATCCACTTGGGTGTGTTTGATCCACCTCTCCTATCCTCTGCCATATTTGCACACTGTCACAGCATCTTTTCCTCATTTCCTGCAGGAGGTATTAGGCATATTAGTGTAGTTACGGATTGGGCCATGAATGGGAGGAGACAACCAGAAAGCAGGGACCATTAGATAGGAAAAAATTAGACAAATTAAACAGACGTTTACATCAGGGGTCAGTGTGTCAGTCTGTCAACAAGGCACTCAGACTTCATTGTCTCCTGTGTGTTTACTTCTCCGTAGGACTGCCTGCTCTCTGATGTAGAGCTTAATACCACTGAAACAAAGCAAGGAGGGGGAAATTGCACCATATCCTTGCAGGTTGGTATGAGATTGGGTACAAACTTGAGTGGGGAAGTGGAGATCAACACTGGCCCAAGAATGACTAGGGTAGTCTGGGGGCTCCTAAGCCTCTCCCATTGCCAACACTCACCAATTTCACACCTGTTTTGTAGCAGGCAAAGTAATGTGGCAAAATCTGGGGTAAAACGTGGGTGAAATGAGGGTGATGGAGAGACTTTCCATCTGTTCGCTAAGCATTCAAGGTCCAGTCTCTGTGTGAATCTCTGCATGGAGTGATGCAATTTGAAGAGATTCAAAGCCCTATGTCATTCTCTTTCCTTAGATCTACCTCCAGTGGCATCTCTGGTGGTGTTGGAATTGCTGCTGACCACCACCCTCAACAGGTCTGCACCCACCTGGGAGCATCCATCATCCCCCAGCTTGGTTGTGCCTCTTCTGCGCTTTGTGATATTGACTGAGGCTGGGCTTTGGAAGCAGATCAATTGACTGCTGGACTGGTGATTGACTCTAACTTTTGTTTCCAACTATATCACATGAATCACTGAAAGATCACAGTGTGAAGATACAAAACTGTGAGAGATCTGTGGTAGAGGCTGAGACTGGGGTAGGGGTACTTAACTGGGCCTCCTCTGTAACTTACACCATGACTGGGGCTGAGATTGAACCTGCTGCCCGGGCAAAGCCTGAAAAGAAGGCTGGAGAAGAGGTTGGGGGTGGGGCTGAAAGAGAGAATGAAGTCCCAATGGTGGTCAGACCCAAGGTTAGGACCCAGGCACAGGTAATGCCTGGAGCAAGGCCCAAAACTGAGTCAAAGTCTATGCCTGGGGCAAGGCCCAAAACTGAATCCCAGGCAATGGCTGGGGCAAGGCCCAAAACTGAGTCCCAGGCAATGGCTGGGTCAAGGCCTAAAACTGAGTCCCAGGGAATGGCTGGGACAAGGGCCAAAATTGAGTCCCAGTCAGTGGTTGGGGCAAGGCCCAAAGCTGAAGCCAGGACAGTAGGGGGAGCACGTCCTAAGACCGAGGCCAAGGCAATCCCTGGGGCAAAGCCCAAAAATGAAGCCCAAGCTTGGCCCCAGACTGAGTTTGGGGCTGAGGCAATGCCGCAAACAGAGGGGTTGGCCCAGACCAGTGCTGTAGCCTGGCCACTCGTCAGTACTGAGTCTGGGCCAGTTGCTAAACCTATGGCCCTATCTGTGGATAGGGAACTGGTCGGTGTGGACACTGAGACATTTCCTGGCTCCCAGGTTCAGACAGGAATTCAACCCTGGTTTGGATCAGGGGAGGAAGTTAATATGGGGTCTTGGTGCTATCCTAGGCACCGGGCCAGAGAGGAAGCCTCTAACGAGTCTGGATTCTGGTCAGCAGATGAGACCTCTACAATGTCCTCTTTCTGGGCTGGAGAAGAGGCCAGTATCAGATCGTGGCCCAGGGAAGAGGCCAATACCAGATCCAGGCATAGGGCTAAACATCAGCCTAACCCCAGGTCCAGGCCCAGATCCAAGCAAGATCCCTATGTTGATTCTTGGTCTGGGTCTGAAGAGGAGTCTGGCAATCCATTTTGCTTGTGGGCTGGAGAAAATACCAATAACTTGTTCAAGCCCAGAGTCAGGGATGAGGAAACTATGAGGTCCAAGCTTAGGACAAAGAGAGAGGACTTTTTTGAGTCTGAGTCTGAAGATGAGTACTCTAAGGAGTCCTGGTTTTTGCCTGGAGAAGAGACCAATGGTAGATTCAGGACCAGAGACCAGGAAGAGCCTAATACTGTCTTGAAGCCCAAGGGCCAGAAAGATGTTAATAACAGTGGTAGGGTCAAACAAGAGCCCAGGTTTGAAGAGGAAGTCATTATTGGGTCCTGGTTCTGGGCAGAAAAAGAGGCCAGTATGGAGGCTGGGGCTTTGGCCATCTGTGAATCTACACCAAGGTCTGAGGAGGGGGCCATTGGTGGATCCTTGCTCTGGACTGAGGAAAAGTCCAATTTGGGGGCTGTGGCCAGAGAAGAGGCCAGGCCAGAGTCTGAAGAAGAGGCCATATTTGGGTCCTGGTTCTGGGATAGGGATGAGGCCTGCTTTGATCTAAATCCCAGTCCTGTGTATAAGGCTAGTTCCAGGTTCAGAGATTCAGCTGAAGAGGAACTTAAAGCATCATCCAGGCCCCAAACCTGGGAAGAGGTCACTGTTGAATTCAAACCTGGTCTTTGTCATGGGGTTGGCTTCCCATCCCCAAGCTCCTTTAGAATTCCTGAAGAAGCAGCATCTGTATTCTCTGACATGTTTGAGGGAAAGCCCAAGAATTTGGAATTTTCCCCAGAAGGGGAAGGACAGGAATCTTTGCTTCAGTCTGATCAGCCTGAACCTGAGTTCCCATTTCATTATGATCCATCCTACAGGTCAGTCAGGGAAATTCGGGAGCATCTTAAGGCCAGGGAGAGTGTAGCACCTGAGAGTTGGTCCTGCAGCTGCATACAATGTGAGCTTAAAATTGGTACTGGAGAATTTGAAGAACTCCTTCTATTAATGGACAAAATCCGAGATCCTTTTATTCATGAAATATCTAAAATCGCAATGGGTATGAGAAGTGCTTCTCAATTTACCCGAGATTTCATTCGGGATTCAGGTGTTGTCTCACTTATTGAAACCTTGCTCAATTATCCCTCCTCCCGAGTTAGGACAAGTTTTTTGGAAAATATGATTCACATGGCTCCACCTTACCCAAATCTAAACATGATTGAGACATTCATATGTCAAGTGTGTGAAGAAACCCTTGCTCATAGTGTGAGTTCTCCTGAGCAACTGCTTGGATTAAGGATGCTTAGACACCTCACTACAACTACTGACTATCACACACTGGTTGCCAATTATATGTCTGGGTTTTTCTCTTTATTAACCACAGGCAATGCAAGAACAAAGTTTCATGTTCTAAAAATGCTATTGAATTTGTCCGAAAATCCTGTCGTGGCAAAAAAACTATTCAGTGCCAAAGCTCTATCAATATTTGTGGGTCTCTTTAACATAGAAGAGACAAATGATAATATTCAAATTGTTATTAAGATGTTTCAGAATATCAGTAATATTATAAAAAATGGAACTATGTCTTTAATTGATGATGATTTCAATCTTGAGCCACTTATTTCTGCATTCCATGAATTTGAGAAGTTAGCTAAGGAACTACAAGTCCAAATAGACAATCAAAATGATCCTGAGATGGGACGACAAAGCTAGTGTGAATAACCACCTGCCTTTGATCAGCCTTATGTTCCCAAAGAGCCCTGAGTAGTGCTTTGGTTTTCACAGTCTGGTTTTATGTTGTAACTTATATTTTAATGCTGATGTTAACTTTGTCCAATCCTTGGTTTGAGCTGGATCATTTTGTGGATGCCAAATGAATATTAGAGCTGAAAACATATTTGTTGATATTTGTCTTGCTGTCCAGATTGCAATATCTTTTTTGGTATTGAGCTTCCAGTGAACTGAGTCGCCTATGTAAGCTACCCTGCTATTTGTTGTTTAAACATATGGTTCTCTATTCAAGTCTGTGTTTTCAATAAAGGTCTATGTGAAAATTGGCAAAAGTGACCCTTCAGTTTGAAATCCAGGTACAGATACATTGTGCACACTTACAAATACAGATAACTAGTAGTATGACAAACACCCTCATTGGAAAATCCCATTCCTAGAGTTTGAGAAAGGAGAGATTACTGTGTGCTGGTGGTATTTGAGAAATGCTTCAACAAAGAGGGACCCACTTAAACTAGTGTAGGATAAGACAAACCATTAGGTCATTCTCTGAAGTGAGGAGTGGGAAGAAAAGTGTGAATAAATGTGCATGATTGGGAAACCTGTCCTAGTAGCATGGATTTAGCCTATCTGCCTGGAATAGGTTAAGACAAATTTAGTGAGGGATGCAGTTGGAATGAGGCCAGCTTGGAGAACTAAGTCAGCCAAATCTGCACATTTTACAAATCCTAGTACTGTTGTTGCTTCATTGCCACCTAAAGAGTGAAAGAGTACAATGGCACACAAATTGAGTCAGGAATCATATTTCCTTTGTGTTCCTAGTCCAAGGAAGGTATTAAGGAAATTAGGCAGCTTTAAAAAAATTATTTATTGGCATGAAATTATACTGATGCTTTAATGTCAAGTGAAACAGAAGATTGTGATATCTGGAAAATTGGATCCCATTTTAAAATCTTGTGTGTAAATACACATAATTTCTATGTAACCTCAATATGCCTAAGAAACTTCATAAATTCAATAGTCTGGAATAAAATACCATAGTAAAAGAATTTTCAGAGACAATCATTGGGGAGATACAAAAATTACTAAGGGTTTTTCCTTTTAATATGCTTGTATCTAGTGCCTCAAGTTATATGTGGACATATTGGAACAGACACAGTTACATGAAAAGATTGAGCTATCAGTGTTAAAAAATGTTTAGAGATAATAACATTTAGAAAAGTTGGAAAGTAATGAGACTTCTGAAAGACTAACTTTAATGAAATGCTTCAAAAAATTATCAAGTTTACTAAGTTTATAGTAGTCTTTTGAGTGTACAAAGATGGTAATATTTTCACATGATAGTTACACTCAAAAGATCATGTTTCCTTTTAGAATAACAATAACACTCAAAATAGTGGTGCTTGCACAGCATTGTGAATATACTTAACACCACACTGAATTGTACACTTTAAAATGGTTAAAAGGATTAAGTTTTACTTTGTGTGTATTTTCCATAATAATAAGTAAATAGATTATGCCATACCATCAGACAGAAGAATTGTATAAGTCAGGGACAGAGTTGGTCCCAGACTTGCAGGAAACATCATATTTTATTATTTTTAGACATGGTGAAAATGTTTTGTCTGAGGATGCTAATTTTTGAAAAAGTAATATGACTTGTGAATTAGAAATGTTTATGTGATTTTTTCAACACAATTAAGGAACTGCTAAGAATATGAAAATGGTTAAAGGAGATATGTATATATCACATACACAATATAATAATATAAACAAAATATATGTATATTAAGTTTAATACACAGAAAAATAGTAAATGTTAGGATAAAATTTCTAGGTTAAATACAAAACTAGTTAGTATTCTAAGGGCAATACGTTGTAACCATTGATGTTATCTGTCCACTGAACGTAAATCATTTCCATATCCGTTAGACAAAATATCTACAAGTTAACATTGGCCTCTCAGGGTTGAAAACTTGCTCAATAGAGAATGAAGCCCAGCACTACTGGAATAATATCCAGCACCCATGTTGTCTTTACTCAAGTTTTGTATAATTTTTCTGACCGTGCAACATGTTTTTTCCCCACTTGATTCTGATATGCAAGGTTTATGGAAGTAGGACAAAGTGGCAGTTTTGCCTACCTTCACAAACCACAAGTGTTAACAGAAATCATCCTGGTAGTGGACATGGTAATTTGAATGTTTGTTTTACTTATCAATATTTTTTAAGACAGGTTCTGTGTGTGTGTGTGTGTGTGTGTGCGTGCGTGTGTGTGTGTGTTAATATGTCGCCCGAGTATCACACAGATTAATAAAAATCACTTCCTCTTCAAACTCCTTTCTCATCGAGTATTCCTCGCCAGCCCTGTGCTCCTAAAGAGCAAGGCCCAGGCCTAGCGCTAGCGCTGGAAGCTCCGGCTCTAAATCCAGCCTTCCTTAAGCTCTCTATCTTCACCTGGAGCGTCAGATTCTTCTAGCAAGCATCTCAACCTCAGGGGCAGAAGATTCTGCCATCCATGATGCAGGGATGCGGCAGACCGACCGACTACACGGTCACGTGAAGCTAGTGGTGGGTCACGTGACCATGCTCTCTCTTGCGCAAGCACAGAGGTGTGTCGTACTGAAAGCGGATAGGAAGGATATACACCTGACGACTGACAGACGGCCGTGGGAGGAGTGGTAGAATATTGGGCTGAGTGGGTGGGTGTTTCTCCATGCTGCACTAACCTGAAAACGGATCTCTCAGGCGAACGCAATTACAGCATTTGTTGGTAGAGGGCACAACCCCTCAGCCTATTGCCAGCGTCTTAGCCGGGGTCAGTCTTTTGCCCAGGAACTCAAGAGGCAGGAAGTCATCCTGCAGGAGGCAAACGTGGAGAGAAGCAGCGGTTGCTGTTGGAGGAGGTGGGTGCGAGGCTGGGAAATGGCATCCATGGGATGTGGTGGCTGAGAATAAGTCCTGGTGCAAGAAGTGCCTCGGACCTTACTGGGTCTCTGCTTCTGCCTTCTGAAAACCCCTCCCTCACTCCCAGGCTCCCCGCCCAGCCCAGCTGTGTGTGGCTTTGTTACTGTGTGTCGAGTAAGAGAGGTGGACACAAGGAGGGAGTTGGTTTCAGGGAGACCAGAGAAAGGAAACGGTGAGGTGACAATTCCTGAACTCCTGAGGCGCTGGATTGTGACAATGGTATTGGGAACTAGGGCAGGCTGCCCCAAAATATGCCATTTTGGCATGCAGATTATTTGGAACTGAAAACAATTTCCCAAAAGGCTCAGGAGGAAACTTTGACCTCCTCCACTAATTGCCTAAGGAAAATTTAGGTTGAGGACCTGCTGCAGGAAGACAACTACTTCCATAGATAACCACAGTAGTTGACAGGGAGGAATTTAGCAAAGTATCTGTTAAAATTCCTTTGTATGTCCTATTGTTTGTGTATGTACTCCCATATTTGGTTACCAAATATTCATTCTTTTTTGAATTGCTTTCCTTCCCTTTGAAGTCCCAAATCCCTACCTTTCTTCTTAGTTGGGTATGGCAAATTACCTCATTTTACCTGTCTTTGGAATCTCCTGTCTGTGTGAGTTCCCTATATGTATGAATTTAAATCTTATTTCATTTTATTTTTATTTATTTGATCTGTCTCATCAATTTAATTCTTACTCCAGCTAGAAAAATCTTGAAGGTTAGAGGGAAAAAAAAAATGCCTCAACAATGGGAACCATGAGCTGCACTCCCTTCCTCTCACCTAGTTGGCATTCACTCTGTCTTCCAAATGTTGGGGATGACTGAGACCAGACCAAATTTGGGGGGATGGTGGGGGAAAAGGAGGCAGGGATATATCTGCCTTATATTCCAAGGTTCCAGCTTCCAACAGATGCAAGAGTAGAATAAACCCCAATCTGAGAAGCTCTAAGGAATGGGGAAGGGAACAGACTCAGGAGGAGGGAACCTAGGGGCTTTGTGCCTTTCACATGGGATTTCTCATTAGGAAACCATCAAGTTTCTCCTCTCCCAAGAGGATCCTTGGATCTTAGCCCCAGGCAGCAGCTCCTTCCCTCTAGGAACACAAAAGTTTCTTTTTGGTCTGAGCCTCCCTCCCACTGTTGTCCTGGGTCTCAGAAGAGGTTCTTTCTGGGAATCACTGACAAAAACTCTTGATCTCACATGATTCCCTCTGTAGACACTTTGCTTTCTTCCTTGCACTGTGTTCTCTGCTCCCTTCTTAGGGCTTGTTTCTTTGGTCTCATCCTAGGTACCAGCCCTTGGTAAATACTTAACCTCTTTCTATTTGAATGCCCCCCCCCCACCCATGCCTCCACTGGATAGTTTAGGAAGTGTCACCAGGAAGTAATGAGTTTTCCTAACTAAGCCTTCTCATATCCTTATTTTTGTACTCAGTATAGAGTTGAAATCATGTCATAATAATATTTCAGGCCCACCTTTTTACATTTAAAAGCTAGGATTGAGCAGAAGGCATGTGAGATAAAATTATAGAGATTGAGACCTGGGACTACCTCTTCCTCTCTTACTTCTTGCCTGCTTTGTTATTATCCCCTTCCCTCCACTCTCCAGAATTCTGGTAATACATGTATTGGGTTCAATATTCAGGTTATAGTCTTTCCCCTCAAGCTCTGTTTTCTATTGTCTGTGTGTTTTTAGAATTTGACAAACGAGAATACCTCAAACATAGTGTGGTATAAGAAAGAATATATTTAAACTTTGTCCCTGGTTTCTGGCACAGAGCTTCAAAAAACTTAACAAATTTAGTGAGTGACAGGAGTGTCTTTGTTATAATAACAAAGTGACTTTTGGCTTCAGATTGTGGTCTGGTCACCAGTAGGACCAACCATGTGACTAGATTTGGAACTTTAGGCCAGCTGGAACTCTCAAAGAGGGGAGGTCTGAATTTTGGGTTCAGTCACATGGCCAGTGATTTAATGGATCATGTCTACATAAGGAAACCCCAATGAAAACTCAGGGATCAGTGGGGCTTCCTGACTGGTAAATGCACTGATATCCAGGGAGGTTGATATGGCCTAAATCCATGGGAAGAGGGCATAGAAGCTGTGTGTCTAAGAACCTTCCACACCTTGTCCTGTGTGTATTCTTTATAATAAAACTATAATCCTAGGTATAGAACTTTTAGTGAGTTCTGTGAGTTGTTTTGCTAAATTATCAAACCTGAGGAGATCATGGGAAATCCTGAATTTATAACTGGTCACTCAGAAGTATGAGTGGTTCCCATGACTCGTAACTGGCATCTGATCTGAAATGGGGCAGTATTGTTGGGGACTGCACCTTTAAACCTGTGGAGTCTGGTGCTAACTCCAGGTAATTGGTGTCAAATAACTGATGTTGGAACAATGATGTTACACGTCTCTATTTTTAGCAGCCACCGGTAGATTAATATCTGTCTCTGATCCTATTTATCATATATAAACAAGTTAAAAATGAAGAAGGCAGAACCTACCAGTGTATTATGGGTGAAAAAATCAGCATGTGTTTTTGTGGCAAGTGCATGCAATTTAAACTATTTTTAAAGTTCTCTATAATTTCTGTATATTTTTTTCTCATTAGAGCTCCCTCAGCCTAGAATTCCTGTTGGGAGTACCACATTTATATTTGGGGAACTTCATACTGTGGCCTCACTGGATACCGCCTAAGTCCCATGTGCAACCTGAAGCAGATACTTAGCCAATTAACACCTGTGTATTTTTTCAATCTCAGGAAAGAGGCAGGGTAAGTGTGGTGTGTGTGTGTGTGTGTGTGTGTGTGTGTGTGTGTGTGTGTATGTGTCCCTAAGTATAAGGATGATTATCTCTGTTCTGATCACCCCTTGGGTATGACTTGTAGGGGCCAGGATCATCCATCAATTTTTTTACTCACATGGCCCTTTTGTTTATGCTCCTTTTCTGGATAAATATTATGGGCTATCTCAAGTAATGAATATCAGGGCCCATTCAAATATCACTTGACTTAAAATGTTGCTGCCTGAGGATAAAATTAGAGCAGATTTGTCATCAATCCAGTCATGAATGAAAGAAAGGTATCTTCTTATAGTACAGCTGAACTGTTATCACTCACTGACCATCTACTGTGCGCCCAGTTTCAAAAGAGCAACTTTCAACGGGATCTCATCTTTAAAATGTTCCCAGGTTCTCTGGAGAGTTTCAAGGCCCTAACTTTCTATCTCCATCTCTCAACACATTCTTCCAAGTCAGGGCCAGCACTAGAATGAGATAAGGACACAGTTTTAGGAATCACTCACTTTCAGGCGCTTCACCCTAGTCCAAGCCCTTCTCCACTTTCCCTGCACTCAGGCCACATTGGTGCCGAGGTCCAGCCCCAGCAGGTCCAGGGGTTCCCAAAGGATGAACAGCATCGGCGAAAAAATAAATAAATAAATGGACACAGACAACAGCAGTGTGTTAGACTGGCCACTTTATTGTAACAAGCGTAGCATTATATTTTTTAGCAAATTCCTTGTAGTGTGCATTATCTATGTTTCTGGGCATTACCTAATTCTAAAAATGTTCCTTTGTGTAGTCACCCATTAGGGAACAACATAGTTATTTTCTTGTAACATTCCCTCCTGCCCTTTCAAGGTCATCTAGCTGTCAACACCTCAAGTGGAATGTTTTACAAGGACAGGACTTCTTAATTGTTCCTTTGTGCCATTTGCAGTACAAGGGACAAAAGTATTTGCTTTGGTCTGAGGTGCCGGGAGGGAACCAAGAGGGCCCTGAGAACCCAGGGTTAAGGAGACTGTTTCCTGATGGCCTTTTCTTATGAGTGAGGACACTTTGCTCAGAAGTCCTTTTGCAATCTTCTAATGCCTCAATGAGTACTGTTATATCGCCACCCCTTCCTGAACCAGAGAGTACCAAGGGGATGGATTACCCCTGGAGCAAGTTGACTTACCCCTGGAACAGGGATCAGCCTCCCTGTGCTATATGACTACAAGGAGAGGGGGGACATACCTTATGCAAAAATGACATTATTTTTGTAAAGGGCCATGGTAAGCAACACAGTATACAAAGTACTGACGTTACAGAGACAAAGAGCACAGTGGCAATTTCTTATCATTTATGACCACGAAAAGCCACCATGGAGTTCTCATCTACTCTTTTCTACTTTCCCCAGCCCACCTCATAATATGGCTAGATCACAATTTTAAAAGGAACTAGAAAGACCTGATAACCTGCAGGTATTTCAGAATATCAGATACTTCCTAATTTAGTGTACACAAGAATCCTGTGAAGTAGTTTTAACCAGCCTCTTCTGAGACATGAATTAACACAGATAAAAACATTAAGTACCTTTTCCAAAGTGACACAAATAATTAATAGTAAAAAACTCTCTATTCAAGTTCTGGACTGCCTGGCTCTGAAGTCTGGCCATGTTTCAAAGGAGAGACTCCGTTTTTTAAATTTTTAAAAAATTTTTATTAAAAAATAAAATTATAATTTAATTTACTTTTTGAGAGAGAGTGTGTATGTAAGCAGGCAAGGGGCAGAGAGAGGGAGACACAGAATCTGAAGCAGGCTCCAGGCTCTGAGCTGTCAGCACCCACCCTGACACGGGACTTGAACTCATGAACTGCGAGATCATAACTTGAGCCGAAGTCAGACGCTTAACTGACTGAGCCACCCAGGTGCTCCAGTAGAGCCTCCTTTTAGAACCTGCTTCCAGGACTCAGAAACTGGCCATTCTAGTCTAAGCAAGCACCTATTAGTATAGTAATCTGCTTCTTGGTGGTGATGGTAACAGAGATGACTTTTTTCTCCCAGGGTTAAGTCACAGTTGCTCAGAGCTCACCACCAGGAACTTTGAATCTGGAAGTATGAACTCTAATCTGCACTCCCAAGTTATGAATTTGGGGGCTGAGATGCCAGATTCAGGGAGCCACATAAATATTCTATATATGGGAGGGAAAAGAGCCAATATTTATGGAGCAGCTTGGTTTTCAAGGGCAACTTAATTCCCAGATCTAATATATAGCTGAAAGGAAGAGGACAAACACTGTGTTCACTGGTCTTTAGCTACCCTAT
This sequence comes from Leopardus geoffroyi, assembly GCF_018350155.1. Lineage (NCBI taxonomy): Eukaryota > Metazoa > Chordata > Mammalia > Carnivora > Felidae > Leopardus > Leopardus geoffroyi. The sequence goes on from NC_059343.1 coordinate 83,311,644, forward strand.
TAAAATCCATAAGCCATATTTCCAGATTCAGTTAGGACATGTAAAGAGTTTAGAAGTCATTCTTCCTGTATTTCTAAACAGAAAAAAAAAAAGCTGAACAAACTGAGAAGCAATGATTTATCTTAGACCCATCAAAGAACTGAGGTCACAGGGCAAATAATCACCCCAAATTCTGGAGAAAAGACAAATCTGGAGAGTCAAGCCTCTCTCTCTACTTACACAGAGCAGAAACTGCTAGAAACATAAACATAAAAATAGTAATTTTGACAAATTTCTAGGTAATGAGTGTGGAATAGTTTGAGAGTAAGAAACCCCATGGGGACGTGCTGGCTTAGAAATTTAGTGGGCTTTACCTCTAGGAAGTCCAGCAGGTTCTCACAAGTAAACATTTCAGAAAGATCACCACATGGCTCTAGGAGGGGGAAATAGACCCAGAACCTTCTCCAAGATAAAGGTCCACTTTCCAGTGGAAAAGCCTTTCCCTGAACTTTATCCCAGCTGAGGAAAAGGCATTCCACCTATTGAGTCCATTCTAGACTTCCATTCTCACATAAGGAAGACAAAGACACTAAGAAACACTTGTGAAGGTCATAGCTTAGGGACACAGGTCCACAAAACACTGGAATTTAATCATAAGATTATAGAACACTTGCTCTCCTCCACACATTGTCACATTGCTAACAAGCCTCCATTGTCATAACAGTAGAGTATAGTTAAAAGAGCTGCAAGATGTAGACTCTGCAAGGAGTAATTAGGGAAGCCCAGAGTTTAGAGGGGAGGTAAAAATAAAGACACTAGACGAATTTGAAGACCATAGCACTGAAAGCTACAGCAAACTACCCACAGCCCAACTGCTAACCAGCTTAACTTTAAAACTTCTCACTAAAGGACTGTTAACTTCAGTTCCTATCACCTAATGCATAATATCCAGCTTTCAACACAAAATTATAAGCCATGCTAAAAGGCAAGAAAAAGCACAGTTTGAGAATACAAAGCAAGCATCAGAACCAGACTCACATATGATGCAGAATTTGTAAGTATTGGGGAATAAAAATAAGTAAGCTTAATATGTTAACAGCTCTAATGGATAAACTAGGCAAGTGTGTATGGCAAGTGGCTGAGATCCAAGCTGGTTCTAATCCCTGCCACATATCCACATTGCCAAAGATCATGAGAGCTTGGACATGACTACAAGCAAAGACTTGATAGATAGGATAGTGGAAAAGGAGCCAGGACTATCCTGACACCGGACCATGGGGCAACAGACAGGAAAGATCCTATGACCCAGTGCAAGTCCTGACAGGGAAAGGCCCTCCTTCTTGGGCAACTGTGGGGACTGCGAAATGGCAAAGCATATTACCAGTTTGAATGAGGGGTGGGGGTGGGAAGCAGTGTGGCAGAAAGGGTGGGCACAGAGCAGTGGTTGGTTTTCTCAGGTTAGAGGTGCAGGTCTGCCTCTCTTTAGAAAAGGCTCAGTGGTGAGGCCTCCATGAGAGCCCCCTCCCACTTCCTCCTCTCCGGGCCCCGTGAAACAATGAAAGAAGGACTCCAGGAGGGCCAGGTGGTCTGGCCTTAAGTCGCCTCTCCCCTCTCATCCTGCTGTCCTCACAGCCCCTAGCCCATCAGCCTCCAGGAAGGAGGGCGGGCGGGATTGGGTGGGGGGGTGGGAGGCGGGCAGGCTTGGGTTGGGGGGGTTGGAGGCGGGCAGACACTGAACAGGCTGGGGATTCTCACAAACCGAAGGACGGTTGATATCCATCCGCTGCTGCCTGCAGCACACTACCACCACCACCACCCTGAACTAGAGATCCTAACCCCCACTGCCAGGCGTCCTCAGGTCCCTTTTATTGCGGTGCCAGCAATGAGGGGGTGGTCGCCTCGGAGGTCTGCAGAGGCGGGCTGCTGTGAGCCCGCCCCTTAGGCTGGCGCACCTCCTGGCCCCGCCCCCCGTGGGTCGGAACTAGGGTGGGCCAGGGAGGGGGCGTCTAGCCCATTCGTGCTGTATCCCTCCGCCCCCCTTCCCGACACCCTTGCTGAGAGCGGTTCGTGCCGCATCCTGCGCAGCCCCTGCCCAGTTTGGTGCTGCAGCGCGGGGGGGCGGGACGCCTTTTTGCGATTCTGACAGCACGCTAGGTGGTGGGAGTCCGAGTGAGGAGCTCCGAGAAGAGGGGGAGGACAACAACCTGCACCTTGAGCCTGTGAAGGCAAGTGGGTTGTCGTGGGGAGGGGTGGGGGGACCCCTACTGTCGTCCGGCTTACAGCCTGCCCGGACCCCAGCCTCTGGCAGCCTGGCAAGGGGGAGGCGACCGGGTCGTACCCTGTCCGTGACAGAGGTGCGCAGCGCCGCGGGACCCCTGGTGAGGAGAGGCAATGACCGGTGCGGGCCGGGCCCAGGGCATGGGGGCTGGCGGGAGAGGCTCCCTCGGATCCTGTGGAGGCGAACTGCGCCAGCCACTCCGCAGCCAGCTTTCCAGGCGCCCATGACCCGCCCTCGACGGTGCTGTGCCGGGAGAGAGCTGTGGGGGGAGCCTGCTGCGGAAGAAATGGCGGAGCGGGAGCTGGGGTGCGGGGCACCCGGGGAGGCCGCCGGGGCGAGAGCGGGGATGGGGCTTAGGAGCTCTGTGCTCAATTGGCGGATGTGATGGGCCGGTGGCGTCTGCTATTCCAGGTCTTGATTCTGTAAAGGGGTCTGTTGGGCCCCTCGCCCTGGGTGCTGTCCCTTCTCATAGGCGCTTGGTTGATGCCAAAATCTTTGCAGGGTAGATCTGGCACATTTAGCAAGAGGACATTTGAGTGGGTAGATTATGAAGACATCAAAATGAAATGTTTACCCACCTCTTAATACAGCAGCTTTATTGCCTTCCATGTTTATATCTTGCAGTCAGTTAAATGCAAGGAAATGACAGAGTAAGGAGTAGATCACCTTTAACAGGAAGGGTCCTTCTAAAGAAATAGTGTGGTATAAAAAAATAGTGTGGTATTAATCCACCTTTCTCCTTCAGGATCAGTTTTCTCAACATCCCAGCCCACTTAATATGTTGAGGTGTGGGAATGGTGGGTCAGAATAGAGGGGAGTATTTTCTGAAGGGTCATTTTAGAGCCTGTCATTTATTTACTTATTTCCTGATTCTTCAAAAGGTAGTGTCAGGACCTGATTTCTGGGTATCTGTCTTATTAACCTGATATTTTCCTACGATTGTCAACATATTCTCTTGGTGTTTTGCTGAATGTTCCTCTTTGTTTTTGCAGGGTGTGACTCTTCTCCAGCTAAAGAACTGTTCTTTGGTGTAAAGGATAGAATTGCCTGAGGACCTCTGCTGTGTGGGCTGGCTGAAATAGGTGGCAGTGAGGTAGGATATATGTTTGCATGGGGAAAGTGGAAGGGTAGGGGCATGCAAAGATGGTATTAAAATAATAGTCCTGTTATCTTCACTGACTGCTTTCAAAATACGGTTGCTCACTATCTACTGTTGCATCTCATATTTTGTTCAGGAAAAGAGGTGTAGTCTCTGCTGGGAAAATAACCAAATTCAAAATTGGAAGGAAGTATAATTAGACAAGTTGCAGGTCTTGGGGGGAATTGATGTGGAATCATTTGGTAGGATCAGACAGGTGGGAGACATTTAACATGGCCTTAAATAAACAAAAGTCTGTATTATAATGCTTGTGATGGCTGTTGGGCTAGCTCAATCTCTTCTGGTTTCTCTTTTGTCTTTTTATCTATTCTTAAGTTTGTTCCTTTATAGGTTCCTGTAGAAATATGTAGATAGTTGTTCACTTTGAATTAAGAAAAAAAGACGCAAACTATTCATTTGGATTCAAGGTGAGTGTGAGCATGAGCATGTGTAATGATTGGGGATGTAAATAGGCTATTGGCAAGCCTAAAACATATCTCGGAGCCATTGTCTTCCAACTTTACAGATAACCTCTATCCTCACATTTGGGTATAGAAAATGAGGATAAATGAAGCCAGTATTGTGCCTACAGGGTAATTGATAGATACCCAGGAAATGGGGTAGGAAGCCATGAGGAGGACCAAAGAGACCAGAAATGTTATATAACCAAAGTTCTAGATTTGGAAAGACAGACACTTGGTTTACAATCCAGAGTAAATGTCTGTCTACCAAATGCTCAGAATTCCAACTCTCCTGTATTTTTGTCCAAAAGTCTGCCTGTGAATTGGCTGTAGGGCTTTTGATCCTAGAAGTAAGGAAGGAGGAGGAAATCGCACCAGATCAGTACAGGTTGGTGTGAGACCTACCGGGATAGACCTGTAGCATATAGTATACCAAAGGGCCTGGATGTTTCTTAGCCTCTTTCACTTTCAGCAAACTTTTCCATCATCCCTGCTCCTATGTGTTGTAGAGAAAAGAGTGCGTTAGTGCCTGGGTAGGATATTGTTGGGCATGAGTGTGGGAGTGTGGAAGGGATAAAATGAGGGAATAGAGTTTTCTACTATTCTACCTCACAGTCCATTTCTATTTTCTCATATCATGTGTGGCTCTCTGCATAGTGAAGCACAGTTGGAAGAGACTTAAAGCTTGTTTTCTTCTTCCACCTCAGGTCCATCTCCAGTGGTGGCTGTAGTGGCCTTGTAGTGGCAGATCATCACCTTCAACAGGTCTGCACTCAGGAACTATCGTCTTCGCTCAGACTAAGTGCCTCTGTCTTTTCTCTGTATTGTTGACAGAGGTTCTGTGTTTGGAAAGGGGACTGTGTGACTGCTGAGCTGACGACTGACTCTTGCCACAAAGTTTATGTCTGATCCAGTGAAAGAGTGTTAAGACATTGACCTGGGACACATTGAAAACCAAGGCCAAGACTGTATAGAGCTATCTATATAACTGATCTTTAACCATGACTGGAGCTAAGAATGAGACTAGAAACAAAGGCAAAGCTCAAAAAAGGGCTGGTGTGCAAGCTGAAGCAAAGAGGGAGACTATTGGCATAGTCAGACCTGTAGCTAAGACCCAGGACAAAGCAGTAGCCAAGGCAGGGTCTCAAGCTGATGCAACAGCAGCGATGAAGGCAAGGTCTAAGAACAGGAGTGTTCCTGAGATAAAGGAAAGAGGCCTGGCATATTTTAGTCCCAAAGCTGAAGATGAGGCCACTAAAGTATCTGGGATTTGTTCTGTGGCTGAGGCTAATGCTGAGTTTGGGTCCACCTGTAAACGTAAGGCTGGTATTGATACCTGGTTTTGGAGTGGAGAAGAAGCCAATGTTGGTTCCTGGTTTTGGAGTGGAGAAGAGGCCAATAATCATTCTAATGCTAAGGATGAAGGTAAAGCTGGTATTGATCGTCTGTCCTATGCTGAAAAGTTGGAATCTGTGGCCGAGGCCAGCTGCAAAGCTAGGCCAGGGGCTGAGGAGGAAGAGGAAGAAAATGTTATTGGGAACTGGTTTTGGGATGGAGATGAAACTAGTTATGACCCTAATCCTAGACCTGTGAGCAGGATAGTTAGGCCCCAGCCTGTGGATGAAATTAATGAAAAAAATAGGCCCAAGGACTGGTCTGAGGTAACTATCTGGCCCAAAGCCCCTGCTGTAACTCCAGCAGTGTTAGGATTTAGATCCCAAGTCCCATTTGAGACAAAGCCTCCTTCATATATTGTCCTGGCCTCAGCTGAGGAAAATACCCATTCTTTACCTGTGGCAACAACATGCCCTTCTAGGAGCACTACTTCATGCTCACAGCCTGTCCCTGACTATCCATTCGGTTCTAACCCTTGCATCCAGACCATAGAGGAGATTAGACACCAAATCAGGATTAGGGAAGTGAATGGGATTAAGCCATTTGCTTGCCCTTGCAAAATGGAATGCTATATGGATTCTGAGGAATTTGAAAAACTTGTTACCTTACTTAAGTCAACTACTGATCCTCTCATTCATAAAATAGCTCAAATTGCAATGGGGATCATTAAGGTTCATCCCTTTGCCCAAGAGTTTATTAATGAGGTGGGTGTAGTGACGCTTATTGAAAGCTTGCTCAGTTTTCCTTCCTCTGAAATCAGAAAAAAGGCTGTAATTACTCTGAATCCTCCTTCTGGGGATGAGAGACAACGCAAGGTTGAATTACATGTTAAGCATATGTGTAAGGAAACCATGTCTTTTCCCTTGAATTCACCTGGACAACAATCTGGATTAAAGATACTAGGACAACTGACTACTGATTCTGACCATCACCACATTGTTGCCAATTACTTTTCACAACTTTTCCACTTGCTGTCCCTGGGAAATCGTAAAACCAGAAATCTTGTTTTAAAAGTACTTTTGAATATGTCTGAAAATCCAACTGCAGCCAGAGACATGATCAATACAAAGACATTAGCAGCATTAAAACTCATCTTTAACCAGAAGGAGGCAAAAGCCAATCTCGTTAGTGCTGTGGCCATATTTATTAACATAAAGGAGCATATCAGAAAGGGCTCAATTGTAGTTGTTGATCACATGAATTATAATACACTGATGGCCATTTTCCGTGAGGTTAAAGGAATTATTGAAACAATGTAAAATGAGCCAGAAATAAAAGTGAACACTGAACAATCTTCAGACTCTAAAAGGCTGTCCCTATAGGCCCTTGCATAATGTTTTGATTATTACAGTGTGTATGTTATAAATTACATCTTTAACATGATATTACCGGTGACAGTCTCTAGTTTTGAGCTATACCATTTTTGAGATACCAAATGAATATTGTATCATATGCTGAAAACATCTGTTGATTTTTGTCTTGTGTAGATGGGGAACTTTTTAACATTTTACTGAAGATAGTGAACCAATTCATCATAAGTATACTAAGTTCTTCATTAGTATTTGTTTAAATATATTTGTGGCTTCAAATGGCAAAAAAAATCATTGAATTTGTAATCTAGTTTGCAAAAATAAGGCATATATACACAAAAAGATAACTAACAGCACTCACATATATCTGTACACATACACATTCATTGCTGAATGTGCACTCAACATGTAAAGAAGGCAGGAGTTGCTATAGGCTGTTTAATGTAAGAGGAGTTACCGTTTTTCCCTTATTCTACCTGCATCAGATAACTTATGGTAGGTATTTAACAACCACTGGTGTAAGCTGAAGAAAATGTCTCAGCATGTGAAAATATTAGATTATATGCTTTTAGATTTTTAAATAGTTAAGAAACTAAAACAAGATCATACTGTAAAAGCTGTTACTTTTTCTCTCACTAACTGTAAATTGTGATCATCTTTCCATATCAATAAATACGCTTCTATAACATTTTTGAATCACTTAATATTTCTTCTGTGTTAACATTTAGTGCATAGTGCCCTAATATTTCATCGCATATCCTCTTTTTTCTAAAGTTTATTTATTTATTTTGAGAGAGACAGAGTGTGAGCAGAGGAGGGGCAGAGAGAGAGGGATAATCCCTAGCAGGCTCTGCATGGTCAGCATGAAGAGCCCAAAGTGGGGCTTGAACTCACAAAACCAAGAAATCATCACCTGAGCTGAAATCAAGAGTTGGATACTTAACCATCTGAGCCACCCAGGTGCCCCCATTGTATATTGTCTTTAATAACATGCACACATGTTTTTTGCGGAAGCAAGAGTATAATATTCTGCAGCTTGCCTCACTGTGTTTATAATTATCTTTCCAATTTAGTATTATGCAGATCTGCCACAAGCTTTTTATTTATAGCTTTATTGAGGTACATAATCCATTACATTAATCCATACATATTTAAAGTATACAATTTAATATATTTTGATATACATATACACGTGTGAAACTATCACCACAGTCAAGATAGTGAACATATCCATCATCCACCCCCCCAGAGTTTATTTATGCCACTTTAGTCCCTCCCAACTTTCCCTATATCTCCCTGCCTCCAGGCAACCAGTGATCCTTCTTTTGACAATATAGAATTGTTTTCATTTTCTGTAATTTTATATAAATGAAACCATACAGCATGTTTTTTTTTTTGGGGGGGGGAGCAGAGGTGTGTGGCTTCTTTCAGCACAATGACTTGAGACCTATGCATGTTACTATGTGTGTATCAGTAGTTCATTGCTTTTTTATTGCCAAGAATCTACTATATGGCTATATCACCATTTATCCATTTACCTGTTGATGGACATTTAGGTGGTTTCCAGATTTGGGCTATTACAAGTAAAGCTGCTGTGAGCATTTGTACACACTGTTTTTATGAACATGTGTTTTGCTTTTCTCTTGGGTAAATAAATACCTAGGAGTGGAGTGGCTAGATCATATAGTAGGTATACACTTAAGTTTTACATTTTCCAAAGTGGTTGTTCTGTTTTATTTTACACTCCAGCAGTGTATGAGGGTTCTGATTCCTCCACATAGTTTTTAACACTTGGTATGGTTGGTCTTTTTAATTTTACCTGTATCTCATTGTAGTTTTCTTTATTTTTTTTTAATTTATTTATTGTGAGAGAGAAACAGTGCAAGCAGGGGAGGGGCAGACTGAGAGAGAGAATCACAACCAGGCTCCACAGTGTCAGCACAGAGCCTGACATGGGGCTCAAACTCACAAAACTGTGAGATCATGACTTGAGCCAAAATCAAGAATCAGATGCTTAACTAAGTGAGCCACTCAGGTGCCCCTCATCGTAGTTTTTTTTTCTTAATTTAAGCACAGTTGGCATACAATATTATACTAGTTTTAGGTATATGATATAGTGATTCAACATTTATATATGTTACAAAGTGATCACCATAGTAAATCCAGCTATCATCTGTCACCATATAAGTTGTTACATATTATTAGCTATATTCTCTATGCTGTGCTTTATATCCTTGTGTCTTATTTTATAACTGGAAGTTTGTACCTTTTAATCCCCTTCCCCTGTTTTCCCCACTCTCTTCTATCCCCCTCTCCTCTGGCAACTACCAGATTATTCTCTGTATCTATTTTTCTGTTTCTGTTTTGTTCATTTGTTTTTTACGTTCCACATATAAGTGAAATCATACAGTACTTGACTTTCTCTGACTTATTTCACTTAACAAAATACTCTCTAGGTCCATCTATGAATGGAGTCATGATTGGAAAGATTTCATTCTTTTGTATGACTGAGTAATATTCCATTGTATATATATCACATTTTTATTCATCTATTGATGGACGCTTAGATTACTTTCATATCATGGTTATTTTAAAGAATGCTGCAATGAACATAGATGTGCATATATCCTTTTGAATTAGTGTTGTCATTTTCCTCAGGTAAATACCCAGAAGTGGAATTGCTGGATTGTATGATAGTTCTATTTTCAATTTTTTGAGAAACCTCCATACTGTTTTCTATAGTGACTGTACCATTTTGCATTCCCATCAACAGTGCAAGAGGGTTTCCTTTTATCCATATCCTCAACACGTTATTACTCCTTTTTGATACTAGCCATTCTGACCAGTGTGAGCTGATACTGTGGTTTTGATTTGCATTTCCCCAGTGATCAGTATTGTTGAGCAACTTTTCATGTTGGCCATCTGTATGTCTTCTTTGGAGAAATGTCTATTCAGGTCCTCTATTTTTAACTAGATTGTGTTTTGGGTTTTTTAAATATTGAATTGTATGAGTTCTTTATATATTTGGGATATTAACCCCTTATTGGTTATATCATTTGCAAACGTCTTTTCCCATTCAGTAGGTTGCCTTTTTGTTTGATATAGTCCCATTATTTTATTTTTGCTTTCCTTGCAAAAATAAGGAGAAAGACCCCTAAAAAGATTGCTCAGACTGATACCCAAGACTTTCCTGCCTGTGTTTTCTTTCTTATTTGTAGTTCTAATTTGCATTTCTCTATTGACAGTGGTGTGGAACATCTTTTCATATGCATGTTTGTCATCTATATGTATTAGGTGAAGTTTATGTAAATCTTTTGCTTTTTTTTTTTTTAACTGGGTGGTTCATTTTTATTGGTGTTGATTTGTAAGAGTTGTTTTTATATATACTGAATACAAGCCTATTAACAGATATATGTTTAACAAATAGTTTTTCCCAGCCCATGGATTGTTTTTTCACTGTTAAAAATGTCTTTTGATATTAACCCTTGGGGTCTCAGTCTATTAAAGTGTCCTACTTCAGCTCAGGTCATGATCTCCTGGTTCGTGAGTTTGAGCCCCACATCAGACTCTGCGCTGATGGTGCAGAACCTGCTTGGGATTCTCTCTCTCTCTCTGTCTCTCTGCCCCTTCCCCACTTGTGCTTTCTCTCTCAAAATAAATAAATTTTTTGAGTGTCTTTTGAGGAGTAGAAGTTTTAAATTTTGATAAAGAACATTTTTTTACCAGTTGTATTTTGCTGTTATATAGGAGAAACCATTGCCTAACCAAGATCACAAAGATTTTATCCTATATTCTAAAAGCTTCACAGTTTAGGTTTCACATTTACGTCTGATCCATTTTGAGATTTTGTGTATGGTCCAAGTTATAGGATAAAGTTCTTTATTTTGGCATAGTGATACCCAATTGTTGCAGCATCACTTGCCTAAAAGACTTCTCTTTTGAGTTGTCTTTGCATCTTTGTCAAAAAATCAGTTGTCCTTGAATGTATGGATCTGTTTCTGGACTCTTTATTCTGTTTCATTGATCTACTTGTATATCTTGATTGCAGTGCCACACTGTCTTGATTACTGTAGCTTTATAATGTCTTGAAATCAGGCGGTGTGAATCCTTAAACTTTGTTATTTTTCAGTTATTTTGGTTATTTTTATTTTTGCTTTTCCATATAAACTTTAGAATCAGCTTATCCATTTCTATAAAAACTACTATAAAAAAAATCTTCCAAGGTGTTGGGAGGCTAACAGGAATACATACATTCACAAAACAGCCAGAACTCAAGAAACCTGATCGACACAAACACTATAAGTATATATTGGGAAGAGAAAAGCTTCTTTGTTCTCTGAGGGAGTTGGTCAAGGGAAGTGGAAGTTCGTAGATGGTCGTTGAATATATTAGGCAATGCAAAGAATCATTCCACATTCAGACGTCAGACTTTCTACAAAAGTGACCATATCAAATCTTGTCAGAAGCAAAGGATAATAAAATCATTATGTGTTATCTTTATTTTACCAGCCACAGAAACAACTGATCGGTGAATGTCTTATGACTTTTTGTTAAGTTGTACCTCCCTAGACATTTGTGATTATTCTGTGATTGGGATAAAAAGTAACTAATGAAGACATCTCTTCTTTCCCCTGAAACTGACATTCTTTACGTTCTTTGATTAAGGCAATAATATGGTTTCAGCATCAAGGGGCATTATTGATTAATACTATTAATACTTGCCATAACATCATCATTTACTATCTAAAATTCTACAGTGTAAAAAAACTGAGCACTTAGTCAACTGAATGTTCCTTTACTGAATGGATGAATGAGGTGCAAGGCCGTAGATATTGAAAAAACACTTCTTCATCTTTTTTTTTTTCACTTCTTCATGTTTAAAATGTAAGTTGAGAACTAAACATTAGTTTCTTGGACAGCCTTTGCCACCAAGAAATGCAAATATCTCTTGAGTGAAATGTATGGTCTTTGATATATTTCAAACTGTGATAGGAACAATGCATTGAATTTGAGTGGCTCCCTTCTTCAGTCATCATTCACACATCACATTACTGATCAGGAAAATTTCATGTATTAAACAAACCAACTGAAACTACAATTGTGAATTTCTTCCCAAATGTTTTGTATGTATAGGTACAATAGAGGTTTTGTTTGCTTTTTTTAAATTAAATATTGGCATCTTTTTTTTTTTTCAACGTTTATTTATTTTGGGGACAGAGAGAGACAGAGCATGAACGGGGGAGGGGCAGAGAGAGAGGGAGACACAGAATCGGAAACAGGCTCCAGGCTCTGAGCCATCAGCCCAGAGCCCGACGCGGGGCTCGAACTCACGGACCGCGAGATCGTGACCTGGCTGAAGTCGGACGCTTAACCGACTGCGCCACCCAGGCGCCCCAATATTGGCATCTTTTTAAAAAAATACATTTATTTTTGAGAGAGAGAATGAGTGGAGGAAGAGCAGAGAGAGAAGGAGACAGAGGATCCGAAGTGGGCTCTGCACTGATAGCAGGGAGCCCGATGCAGGGCTCAAACTCATGAACCAAGAGATCATGACCTGAGACTAAGTCCAATGCTCAACCAACTGAGCCATCCAGGTGCCCCTTAAATTAAATATTGGGATCTTAATTAATATTTTGTTTTAAATAATACTTTTATCATTTGACATATCCTGCATAATATGCTGTAAGGAATTAAATCTAACTACTTTCTTTTGAATATTTAATAAAACAATTAAAAATTATTTTCTTTACCCAATGATTTTAAAATGCCACTTTTGGAACTGCCATCTTCCAGCCATATGCCAAATGACCAACACAAATGGAAAGAGGAGAGATACCCACTGTAAGTTCTCTAGGCCTTTAATTTAATTTAATTTAATTTTTTGTTAATATTTATTTGTTTTTGTGAGAAAGGGGAGAGAGAGAGAGAGAGAAAGAGTGGGGAGGGGCAGAGAGAGGACAGAATCCAAAGCAGATTCCAGGCTCTAAGCTGTCAGCACAGAGGCCAACAGGGGGCTCGAACTCATGGACCTTGAGTCATGGACTTGAGCCCAAGTTGGGCTCTTAACTGACTGAGCCACCCAGATGCTCCTGTTCTCTAGGCCTTTTAGAAAACATGGAGTTGTCAGGGCACCTGGGTGGATCAGTTGGTTAAGTGACTGACTCTTGGTTTTGGCTCAGGTCATGATCTCATGGTTCGTGGGATTGAGCCCCATGTGGGGCTATGTGCTGACAGCACGGAGCCTGCTTGGGATTCTCCCTGTCCCTCTTACTTCACCTCTCTCTCTCTCTCTCAAAATAAATAAAATAAATAAACTTAAAGAAAACATGAAGTTGTTCCTTTGGCCACATACATATGAATCTATGATACGATATTGTGGACATTAAGGGAATGGGCACTATTCAAAATGGAATGCCCCACAAATGTCACCCAGGCAAAACTGGAAGAGTCTACAGTGTTATCCAGCATGCTATTGGCATTGTCATAAACAAAGAAGTTAAAAGCAAGATTCTTGACAAGAGAATTAATGTGCATAGGGTGCCTATTAAGCACTCAAAGAGCTGAAATAACTTCCTGAACCGTATGAAGGAAAATGATCAGAAAAAGAAGGAAGCCAAAGAGAAAGGTATTTGAGTTCAACTGAAGTGCCAGCCTGCCCCACCTAGAAAAGCACACTTTGTGAGCACCAATGGAAAGGAGCCTGAACTGCTAGAACCCATTCCCTATGAATTCATGCCATGATAAATGTAAAAAAAATAAAATAAAATATCTCAAGACTGTAAAAGAAATGCCACATTCATCATAATAAGAACTTATATATAATTTGGTCTCTTTCTGGGCTTTCTATTCTATTTTATTAAATTATATATACTTGCATAAATCTTAATTATTCTAACCTTGTAATTACTTTAGAATAAAGCAGAGCAAGTTTCCCTTCATTATGCTTTTTCTCAATGACCTTCAGGGCTAGCTGGTAGTATTAGTGTTTCTGATGGATGTAAGGAGTGGTGGAGTGACTTACTCAATATCATAAAGTGAAATTGTGGTGAATATAGCCCTGGGACCCAGGTTTCCTGCCTTTCATCATGGTGTTTTGTTTAGTAAAATCATTATTTTGCTTTTTTCTTTTGTAGGATTCTATCTTTCTGTAACTTGAAGGATAGAACCAACATTCAATTCTCTTGCTTCTCTGCTGCTGACCAAGAGGGTACAAAAACAGGAAACAGGAATATACACACACCTTTTACATGGAAATGGGTGATTTTTTCATCCCTGCCCCACTTATATCACCCTAATCATTCTACAACCCAAAAATGGTGCTGAAGTTTATATATAATGTAAATGTGTGCTTATTTCCCTTCCTGACTACAAAATCTCTAATATATTTATTATCTTTATTTGATAGATGGAGAAACTAAGGCTGAACAAAGTTAAGGAAACTTTCAGAGGTTATTGCTAATTTGTGACAGCCAGAACTCCCATATAGTTTTGTTTAATTTCAATGACTGTGCTCTTAACATTCAATGAATTCTCCCTATATATACGTAGAGTTTTTCTGTGGTCCAGGTACTGGCTGGTTTAAACCTTAGCTGATACTGCCTATGCTGCATCATTAACATAGATATTCAAACAACCTAGGAGAATGACAATTCTGGTAATGTGCTTAACTCAATCTGGGAGACATATTTTATATTCCCCAAATACCAGGAGATGTAGCAATGAGATCACAAAAAACAAGGTTGAGGGCAGAGCAGATTTCTTGATTATCTTCCACATGCCAGGTACTATGCTAAGCACTATATGTATGGCATCTCATTTTACCATTTTCATCTATATTCCCTAAAGGAAACTATTTTAGAAACAAAGTTGTTTGCCCAAGGTTATGTAGCTATAAGTGGAGACCTAACTGATACATCATTATATTTTATGACCCTGAAACATTTTGTATTACATTTATCATGTTATCTTTCACTGCTCTTTTGTCACTGGTGGATGCTCAGTAGATATCTACTGGCTAGTGAGTCACAAAAATGGGGAAATTCACTTATTGTGCAAAGAATGGGCTACAAATTAGATGCTACTGAACAACAAAATATGAAGGTGTCCAGAAGATGGTGGGGTAAGAGGACTGTAAGCTCACCTCATCCCATGCTTACAACTAGATATCACTTACATCCCAGTAAATAAACTGCAGAGCAATCTGAAGACTCCACAACTTCACAACTAAATGTAGAAAAGAAGCCACATCAAAGGGTTTAGGAAGGGCAGAAACTGGCCAGGAGCTGCATGCTGGAGGGAGGGAGCTGTGGGGCATGGAGAGCTGAAAGCCCCAGGAAGCCCACAGGGGAAAAACAAGTCCCCAAGATGTCTGGCTTTGAAAACCACAGGGGATGAATTCTGTGAGTGTATAACCAGCAGGATTTGGAGCTTGGAGCTTTAAAAGTCAGCTGACTCAGCACTGAGCTAGCCTGGAAAGCCAGTGATACCTGGGTCCCCACCCTTAAAGAGACCACAGCCCAAAAGAGGTAACATAGAATCTATAGCACAACGACTGGGGCAAACTGGAGGGTGATCTGTTTATAAGTGTTTCAGAGCATGCTGGGGGACTTTACCTGGAACAATGGTGCTGGCAGTCACCATTTTCCTCCCTAGCTCCCCAGCATAAACACAGAGCCACCTGCAGGAGGCACAGACACTTGTTACCCAACCTGCTAACAGTGTGCCTGAGCACTCACCCACTCCAAGCCTGCTCACCTTGGCCTTGGGCTCAGCGCAAGTCTTTTTAACACTGGGTGCCCTGCACAACACCTGCCTCTGCATGCCAAGGTGTCAGCAACCATCATGATTTGGGGGATCCTGGCTAGGACTAGTGACTCAGCACAAATTTTGCTAATGCTATGTATGCTTTGCTCAGGCATTGCACACCCATGTCTGCCACCACTCCCACTAACTAACATGCACCATGCCCCTGACTGTAGCAGTGTTCAAAGGATTAAGCCTAGGTCTAGCAGCTCAGTGAAAATTTTGTTAAAACCTCTGTCCTGCTCTCCAGCCCTCCTGTGGTCAAAACCCCTCAGAGCTGGCCTGCCTGGGTCTCACTAACAACACAGAGAGCAAGCACAGCCCATAACAGGCAGGGAGTCAGTACAGAAGTCTGGACTGAAAGGAAAAGTGACTCAGATGCAATATCATGACACAAAACACACAGGAGACTCCCCTGAAGTGCCAGGTTATGGTGAATAAGGGACACTGCACTGCAAGGCCCTACAGGACCTCTTCTTCATAAAGCCACTACTTTCTAGAGCAGAAGACATAGCTGACTTTCCTAACACAGGGAAACAGACAGAGAGGTAGATAAAATGAGACAGAGAAATGTGTCCCAAATGAAAGAACACAACAAAATCACAGGAAGAGATCTAAGTGAACCAGGAATAAGTGGTATGCCTGATAGAGAATTTAAAGTAATGATTATAAAGATACTGGACTTCAGAAAAAGGTGAATGACATCAGAGATAAGACATAACATATCAGAGAAGAAGAACTCAATAAGTAAAATTAAAAATAAAATATATGGAATAAGTAGTAACACACAGGAACAAAGGAATATAACAGTGACCTGGAGGATAGAGTAATGGAAAGCAATCAAGCTAAACAAATGAGAGACATATAATGAATAATGAGAACAGGCTCAGAGAAATTAGTGACTCCATCAAGAATAATAACATTCTCATCATAAGGATCCCAGAAGGAGAAGAAAAAGAAAGGGGGCAGAATATGTATTTGAAGAAATAATAGCTGACAATTTCCAAATCTGGGGAAAGAAACAGAGATTCAGATTCAGGTAGAGATTTCCCAACAAATCCAACCTAAGGAGGTCCATACCAAGACACATAGTAATTAAAATGGCAAAAAATAGTGATAAAGAATTTTAAAGGTTGCAAGAGAAAATATGACAGTTACATACAAAGAAAAGCTCCATAAACCTATCAGCTGATTTTTCAGCAAAAACTTTGCAGGCCAAAAAGGAGTAGCATGATATATTCAAGGTACTGAAAGGGAAATCTACAGCCAAGAATACTGTATCCAGCAAGGCTGTCATTCAAATAGAAAGAGAGATAGAGTTTCTCAAACAAACAAAAACCAAAGGAGTTCATGATGAGCAAACTAGCACTGTAAGAAATATTAAAGGGACTCTGTTTTTTTCCTATTTTTTAATATTTATTTATTTTTGAAAGAGAGCAGGGGAGGGGCAGAGAGAGAGGGAGAGACAGACTCTGAAGGTAGCTCCAGGCTCTGAGCTGTCAGAACAGAGCCTGACACGGGCCTTGAACCCAGAAACCACAAGATCATGACCTGAGCTCAAGTCTTATGTTTAACTGAGTGAGCTACCCAGGTGCCCCTTAAAGGGGACTCTTTGAATGTGGTACGGTAAACATTGAATGGAAAGGAAATACCATAATTGGGAGTGTGAAAATTAAAACAACACAAAATCAGTAAAAGTATTTCTGTAAAAATCATGCATGAGATTCGTAAGATAAAAGGATGTAAAATATTCCAAACATCTGAGACATGGAGGGGAGAGGAATAAAGAATGAGTTCAGATTAAGTGACCATCAGCTTAATGGTCTGACTACTATTTGCATAAGATGTTATGTATAAAACAAATGGTAACCAGAAATCAAAATAGTAATAGACACACAAAAGATAAAGAATCCAAGTATATCGCTAAAGAAAGACAAAAAATCATTAGCAGAAATAAATGATATAGAAACTACAAAAATAAAAGAACAGATCAATGAAACCAGGAGCTGGTTCTTTGAAAAGATCAACAAAATTGATAAACCTATAGCCAGACTCATCAGAGAGAGAGAGAGAGAGAGAGAGAAGAGAGAGGACTCAGATAAACAAAATCACAAATGGAAGAGTAGAAACAACAGCCAACACCACAGAAATTACAAACAATTGTAAGAGAATATTATGAAGAACCATATGCCAGCAAATTAGACAATGTAAAAAAATGGATAAATTCCTAGAAACAAATAACCTACAAAAACCAAAGCAGGAAGAAATAGAAAATTTGAACAGACCAATTACCAGCAAGGAGATTGAGTTAGTAATAAAAAAATTTCCCAGCAAACAGAAGTCCAAGACTAGAGGGCTTCACAGGTGAATTCTACCAAACATTTAATGAAGAGTTAATACCTATTCATCTCAAACAATTCCCTAAAATATAAGGGAATTTTGTAAATTCATTCTATGGGGCCAGTATCACCCTG
Organism: Leopardus geoffroyi; assembly: GCF_018350155.1. Taxonomy (NCBI): domain Eukaryota; kingdom Metazoa; phylum Chordata; class Mammalia; order Carnivora; family Felidae; genus Leopardus; species Leopardus geoffroyi. The sequence continues at coordinate 83,329,481 of NC_059343.1, forward strand.
GTATCAAAACCAGATAAAGATACGACAATAAAAGGGAACTGTAGTCCAATATCTCTGATGAACATAGATGCAAAAATCCTCAACAAAATACTGGCAAACAGAATCCAACAATGCATTTAAAAAATCATTCACCAAGATTGAGTGGGATTTATTCCTGGGATGCAAGTTTGGTTCAATATTTGCAAATTAATCAGCATGATACATCACATCAATAAAAGAAAGGATAAAACCCATATGAGGGGTGCCTGGGTGGCTCAGTCGGTAAAGCATCCAACTCTTAATTTTGGCTCAGGTCATGATCCCAGGGTCATGGGATTGAGCCCCACGCTGACTGTGGCCCTATTTGAGATTCTCTCTCTTGTTCCCTCTATCCCTTTCTCCCATTCTCTCTCCCTAAAAATAAATAAAAAATAAAAATAAAAACCATATGATCATGTCAATAGACAGAAAAAGCATTTGACAAAGTAAATGACCATTCATGGTAAGAGCCCTCAACAAAGTAGGTTTAAAGGGAACATACCTCAACATAATAAAAACCATATATGAAAAACCCATGGTGAACGACATCCTCAATGGGGAAAAACTGAGAGCTTTCCTCCTAAAGTCAGGAACAAGACAAAGATGTCCATCTTCACTACTTTTATTCAGCGTACTATTGGAAGTCCTAGCCACAGCAATTAGAAAACAACAACTGGGGCGCCTGGGTGGCGCAGTCGGTTAAGCGTCCGACTTCAGCCAGGTCACGATCTCGCGGTCCGTGAGTTTGAGCCCCGCATCAGGCTCTGGGCTGATGGCTCAGAGCCTGGAGCCTGTTTCCGATTCTGTGTCTCCCTCTCTCTCTGCCCCTCCCCCGTTCATGCTCTGTCTCTCTCTGTCCCCCCCAAAATAAATAAACGTTGAAAAAAAAAACAACTAACTAACTAACTAACTAAATAAATAAGATACCCAAATTGGTAAGGAAGAAGTAAAACCTTCACCATTTGCAGGTGACATGATACTACATAGAAAACCCTAAAGACTCCAGCAAAAAAAAACTACCAGAACTGATGAATGAATTCAGTGCAGTCATAGGATACAAAATCAGTGTGCAGAAATCTTTTGCATCTCCATACATTAATAATGAAGCAGCAGAAAGAGAAATTAAAACAATCTCATTTATAATTACACCAAAATAATAAGATACCTAAGAATAAACCTAAAAAGACATGAAAAGACCTGTACTCTGAAAACTAAAACATTGATGAAAGAAATTGAAGATACCACAAAGAAATGGGAAGACATTCCATGATCATGGATTGGAAGAACAAATACTATCAAAATGTCTGTACTACTCAAGGAAATCTACACATTTAATGCATTCCCTATCAAAATACCAATATAATTTTTCACAGAACTACAACAAACAATCCCAAAATTTACATGGAACCACAAAAGACCCTGAATAGCCAAAGCAATTTTGAAAATGAAAAGCAAAGCTGGAATTCCAGATTTCACAATTCCAGATTTCAAGTTATATTACAAAGCTGTAGTAATCAAAACAGTATGGTACTGGCACAAAGATAAACACATAGATTAATAGAACAGAATAGAAAACCCAGAAATAAACCCACAATTATTTGGTCAACTAATCTTTGACAAAGCAGAAAAGACTATCCAATGGTAAAAACTCAGTCTCTACAACAAATGATGCTGGGGAAACTGATTAGGTACATGGAAAAGAATGAAACTGGTCCACTTTCTTACACTATACACAAAAATAAACTCAAAATGGATTAAACACCTAAATGTGAGACCTGAAACCATAAACATTCTACAAGAGAACACAGAAAATAATTTCTCTGACATGGGCCATAACAAATCTCTCTATATATGTCTTTTGAGGCAAGGAAAACAAAAACAAAATTGACTGTTGGGACTATAGCAAAATAAAAATCTTCTGTACAGTGAAAGAAACAATCAACAAAACAAAACGGCAACCTCCTGAAGGGAAACGATATTTGCAAATGACATAACTAATAAAGGGTTAGTATCCAAAATATAAAAGGAACTTACACAACTTAATACCCCCAAAGTATTCCAATTTAAAAATGAGCAGAAGACATGAACATTTATCCAGAGAAGACATCCAGATAACCAACAGACACATAAAAAGATGCTCAACATCACCCATCATCAGGGAAATGCAAATCAAAACTACAATGAGATATCACCTCACATCTGTCGGAATGACTAAAATCAAAAACACAAGAAACAACAAGTGTTGACAAAGACGTGGAGAAAAGGAACCCTCCTGCACTGTTGGCAGGAATGCAAACTGAGGCAGCCACTGTAAAAAATAGTATAGAGATTATAGAGATTCCTCAGAAAGTTAAAAATAGAATGGACATATGATCCAGTAATCATACTACTGGATATCTACCACCAAGATAATAAAAGCACTAATTTGTAGGCATACATGCACCACTGTGTTTATAGCAGCATTATTTACAATAGCCACATTATGGAATCAGTCCATGGGTAGATGAATGGGTAAAGAAGATGTGGTATATATGTAATGCTAAATGAAATAAGTCAATCAGAGAAAGACAGATACCATATGATTTCACTTATGTGTCAAATTTAAGAAACAAAACAAATGAGCAAAGGAAAAAGAGAGAGAGGTTGAGAGAGACAAACCAAGAAACATAGAAAAAAATCATGGATATCTGAGGGGGGTTGGGTGGATGGATGGGTGAAATAAGTGATGGAGATTAGGAGTGTGCATGTGGTGATGAGCACTGGGTGGTGTATGGAAGTGTTGAATCACCATATTCTAAACCTGAAATGAATATAACAGTGTATATTAACTATACAGCAATAATAATAATAATAATAATAATAACTAAAACACTTATACCTTATAAATAAATACATAAATAAATAAACAAATAAATAAATAAATAGCAAAATAACCTAAGATTTTTTTCTCCTTTTCCCAGTTTCCCAAAATAGGCAAAAAATCCAAATGTGGATTTTTTTTTTTTTTTGCCAATTATACTCGTATTAACTCTCCCATCTAACTTTAAAACAACTGCTTCAAGAGGAGTGACTTGAGGGGCGCCTGGGTGGCGCAGTCGGTTAAGCGTCCGACTTCAGCCAAGTCACGATCTCGCGGTCCGTGAGTTCGAGCCCCGCGTCAGGCTCTGGGCTGATGGCTCAGAGCCTGGAGCCTGTTTCCGATTCTGTGTCTCCCTCTCTCTCTGCCCCTCCCCCGTTCATGCTCTGTCTCTCTCTGTCCCAAAAATAAATAAACGTTGAAAAAAAAAATTTAAGAGGAGTGACTTGAAAATAAAGTGAGACAAAGGAAAAGATTAAAAAAAAACAAATTACCTCTGAGAAAAGAAGAATGGTCAGAACGTAATTTCCTCTCAAAACCTGGTGATAATAAAGTGGAAAACTCACAGAAAGCATGCAGCATTCCCTGGTTAATGGTGATTTTCCCTAATTCCCTAGAAGAAAGGGGATTCTTATTTTAGGTGACCTTTGTATTCTACTTGCATTAATGGAGCTCAATAAATAACATTAGTAATAAGAGCTAATAGGGACGTTGCACTCCTCAATGCTCCTTCCTTTCTTTCTATCAATATATCAGAGTAAAAGTTGAATGTAACTTTCCTTTTGTTTTGTTAAACTGTTTCATCCATAATTAAAATAATTCTTTGGCTTTAACAGAGCTCCTTCTTTCCTTCCTTCCTACCCTGCTGAGAAAGCAAAAGTGCTTGCCTAGCTGGGATCTTGTGGGTCTTCACAACACTCCAGGACCACTGGGAAGGCCACCTGATCTCATCCTACTTTGGACCTGTAAAAGGGAATTGACTCACTCAATGTCTTGTCATTGGCAATGCCTCTGGCTATAGGACCTAGGAAACTCTTCTGACCCTTACCCCAGCATCTTTCCCAGCAGATTTATCATTGTGTTTCTTGTAATAATATATTGTCTTTATGGGGCTTAGAATACCAGACAACAAACTTATGTGCACACTATAATGACAATGGCACAGACATTTGCACTCATAGATCTTCTGATCCTTACTCCAGTTGCTGTCCCTGCAACCTCATGGCATGGATCTTGTGTAGGATCTTGTTTCTCTAGGGCTTAGAGGATGTCACAGATACCCAACTCATGTGCATGCTTCAGATTCACCTGGAGCAGCAGTTCTCAAACTTTTGGTCTCAGGAGACTTTTGCATTTTAAAAAATTATTCAGGACCCCAAAGAGTTTATATGTAAGTTTTATATATACACTATATTATTAACTAAAAGTGAGAAAAAATATAAATGTTTAAAATAACCTTGGGAAACATCTGCAAATAAAACTCACCATCTATTCTAACAGTCTTTTCCTATGCATATATATATTCCGTTTCTCAGAAATAATTGGATTAACCTCTTTTACAAGAAACGCTAAAGTGAGCTATTCAAGTAGAAATAAAAGAATGCTGGGGCGCCTGGGTGGCGCAGTCGGTTAAGCGTCCGACTTCAGCCAGGTCACGATCTCGCGGTCAGTGAGTTCGAGCCCCGCATCAGGCTCTGGGCTGATGGCTCGGAGCCTGGAGCCTGTTTCCGATTCTGTGTCTCCCTCTCTCTCTGCCCCTCCCCGGTTCATGCTCTGTCTCTCTCTGTCCCAAAAATAAATAAACGTAAAAAAAAAAAAAATTTAAAAAAAAAAAAAAAAAAAAAAAAGAAATAAAAGAATGCTAATTAACATCATAAAATGTATGAATGTAGATGTAAAACTCACCAGTAAGTGTAAATATATAGTCAGTCAATTCTCTAATAATTTAATAGTGATGTGTAATACTTTTTTTTTACTTTATATATTTATTTTATATAATTTCCATCTAAGTTAGTTAGTACATGGTGCAACAAAGATTTCAGGTGTACATTCCTTAAGGCCCCTTGCCCATTTAGCCCATCCCCTCCACCCATAACCCCTCCAGTACCCTCTGTCTCTTCTCCATATTTAAGAGTCTCTTATGTTTTTTCCCCCTCCCTGTTTTTATATTATTTTTTTTTCCCTTCCCTTATGGCCATCTGTTCTCTGTCTTAAAGTACTCATATGACTGAAGTCATATGATATTTGTCTTTCTGACTAATTTTGCTTAGCATAATACCCTCCAGTTCCATACACGTAGCTGCAAATGGTAAGATTTCATTCTTTTTGATTGCCAAGTAATACTCCATTGTATATATGTACCACATCGTTTTTACCCATTCATCCATTGATGGACATTTGGGCTCCTTCCATCTTTGGCTATTGTTGATAGTGCTGCTATAAACATTGGTGTGCATGTGTCCCTTTGTAACAGCATACCTGTACCCCTTGGATAAATACCTAGTAGTGCAATTGCTGGATCGTAAGGTAGTTCTATTTTTAATTTTTTGAGGAACCTCCATACTGTTTTCCAGAGGGGAGGTATCAGTCTGCATTCCCACCAGCAGTGCAAAAGAGATCCTCTTTCTCTTCCTCTTCGCCAACATCTATTGTTGCCTGGGTTGTTAATGTTAGCTATTCTTACAGGTGTGAGGTGGTATCTCATGGTGGTTTTGATTTGTATTTCCCAGACGATGAGTGATGTTGAACATTTTTTCATGTGTTGGTTGGCCATCTGGATGTCTTGTTTGGAGAAGTGTCTATTCATGTCTTTTGCCCATTTATTCACTGTATTGTTTTTAGGGTATTGAGTTTGATAAGTTCTCTATAGGTTTTGGATACTAACCCTTTATCTGATATGTCATTTGCAAATATCTTCTCTCATTCCGTCGGTTGCCTCTTAGTTTTGCTGACTGTTTCCTTCACTGTGCAGGAGTTTTTTTATTTTGATGAGGTCCCAATAGTTCATTTTTGCTTTTGTTTCCCTTGCCTCCAGAGACGTGTTGAGTAAGAAGTTGCTGCGGCTGAGTTCAAGGAGGTTTTTACCTTCTTCCTTCTCTAGGATATTGATGGCTTTCTGTCTTTTAGGTATTTCATCCATTTTGAGTTTATTTTTGTGTATGATGTGAGAAAGTGGTCCAGGTTCATTTTTCTGCATATCACTGTACAGTTTTCCCAGAACCATTTGCTGAAGGACTGTCTTTATTCCATTGAATATTCTTTTATGCTTTGTCCAAGGTTAGTTGGCCATATGTTTGTGGGTCCATTTCTGGGTTCTCTATTCTGTTCCATTGATCTGAGTGTCTGTTCTTGTGCCAGTACCATATTGTCTTGATGATTACAACCTTATAATACAGCTTGAAGTCCAGGATTGTGATGCGTCCACCTTTGGTTTCCTTTTTCAAGATTGATTTTGCTATTTGTGGTCTTTTCTGGTTCCATACAAATTTTAAGATTGTTTTTTTCTAGCTCTGTGAAGAATGCTGGTGTTATTTTGATAGGTATTGCATTGAATATGTAGACTGCTCTGGGTAGTATTGACATTTTGACAATATTTGTTCTTCCTATCCAGAAGCATGGAATATTTTTCCCTTTTTTCTGTGTGTGTGTATCTTCTTCAATTTCTTTCATAACCTTTCTACAGTTTTCAGTGTATAATTTTTCACCTCTTTGGTTAGATTTATTCCCAGGTATTTTATGTCCTAGGAATTTTGTGTCTTTTGGTGCAATTGTAAATGGGATTGACTTATTGATTTCTCTTTCTGTTGCTTTATTATTAGTATGTAGGAATGGAACGGATTTCTGTGCATTGATTTATATCCTGTGACTTTGCTGAATTTATGGATCAATTCTAGCAGTTTTTCGGTGGAATCTTTTGGATTTTCCATATAGAGTATCACGTCATCTGCGAAGAGTGAAAGTTTGACCTCCTCCTGGCCAATTTGGATGTGTTTTATTTCTTTGTGTTCTCTGATTGCTGAGGCTAAGACTTCCAATACTATGTTGAATAACAGTGGCGAGAGTGGACATCCCTGTTTTCTTCTTGAACTTAGGGAGAAAGCTCTGTTTTTCCCCATTGAGGATGATATTAGCAGTGGGTCTTTCATATATGGCTTTTATCTTCAGGTATGATCCTTCTATCCCTCCTTTCTTGAGGGTTTTATCAAGAAAGGATGCTGTATTTTGTCAAATGCTCTCTCTGCATCTATTGAGAGGATCATGTGGTTCTTGCCCTTTTATTGATGTGATGAATCACGTTGTTTTGCTGATATTGGACCAACCCTGCATCCCAGGTATAAATCCAGCTTGGTTGTTGTGAATAATTTTTAATGCATTGTTGGATCCGGCTGGCTAGTATCTTGTCGAGGATTTTTACATCCATGTTCATCAGGGAAATTGGTCTGTAGTTCTCCTTTTTAGTGGGGTCTGTGTCTGGTTTTGGAATCAAGGTACTGCTGGCTTCATAGAAAAAGTTTGGAAGTTTTCCTTCCATTTCTATTTTTTGGAACACCTTCAAGAGAATAGGTGTTAACTCTTCTTTAAATGTTTGGTAGAATGCCCCTGGAAAGCCATCTGGCCCTGGACTTGGGTTTTTTGGGAGATTGTTGATTACTAATTTGATTTCTTTACTGGTTAAGGGACTGCCCAAATTTTCTATTTCTTCTTGTTTCAGTTTTGGTAGTGTATATGTTTCTAGGAATTTGTCCATTTCTTACAGATTGCCCATTTTATTGGCATATAATTGATTATAATATTTTCTTATTATTGTTTCTATTTCTGCTGTGTTGGTTGTGATCTCTCCTCTTTCATTCTTGATTTTATTTATTTGGGTCCTTTCTTTTTTCTTTTTGGTCAAACTGGCTAGGGGGTTATCAATTTTGTTAATTCCTTCAAAGAACCAGCTTCTGGTTTTATTGGTCTGTTCTAGTGTTTTTTTTTTTTTTTTTGTTTTGATAGCATTGATTTATGCTGTAATCTTTATTATTTCCTGTCTTCTGCTGGTTTTGAGTTTTATTTGCTGTTTTTTTTCCAGCTCTTTAAGGTATAATGTTAGGTTGTGTATCTGAGATCTTTCTTCCTTCTTTAGGAAGGCCTGGATTGGTGTATACTTCCCTCTTATGACCACCTTTGCTGCCTCCCAGAGGTTTTGGACTGTGATGTTATCATTTTCATTGGCTTATATGTACTTTTAAATTGCCTCTTTAACTTCTTGGTTAACCCATTCATTCTTTAGTAGGATGTTTTTTAGTCTCCAAGTATTTGTTATCTTTACACATTTTTTTCTTGTGGTTGACTTCAAGTTTCATAGAGTTATGGTCTGAAAATATGCACGGTATGATCTTGAACTTTTTGTACTTGTTGAGGCCTGATTTATGTCACAGTATGTGGTCTATTCTGGAGAACGTTCCATGTGCACTGGAGAAACATGTATGTTTCGCTGCTTTAGGATGAAATGTTCTGAATATATCTGTTAAGTCCATTTGATCCAGTGTGTCATTCAAAGCCATTGTTTCTTTGTTTATTTTCTATTTAGATGATCTGTCCATTGTTGTAAGTGGGGTGTTGAAGTCCCCTACTATTATGGTATTATTTTCAGTGAGTTTATTTATGTTTGTGATTAATTGATTCATATATTTGGGTGCATTCACATTTGGCGCATAAATGTTTACAAATGTTAGATCTTCTTGGTAGATAGACCCCTTAATTACAATGTAATGCCCTTCTTCATCTCTTGTTACTGTCTTTTTTTAAAGTCTATATTGTCGAGGAGAGGAAAAAAGATGGCAGCGTAGGAGGATGCTGGGCTCACCGCGCGTCCTGCTGATCACTTAGATTCCACCTACACCTGCCTAAATAACCCAGAAAACCGCCAGAGGATTAGCAGAACGGAGTCACCGGAGCCAAGCGCAGACGAGAGGCCCACGGAAGAGGGTAGGAAGGGCGGCGAGGCGGTGCGCGCTCCACGGACTGGCGGGAGGGAGCCGGGGCGGAGGGGCGGCTCGCCGGCCAAGCAGAGCCCCCGAGGCTGGTGGGCAAAAGTGGAGGGGCCTGACGGACTGTGTTCCGACAGCAAGCGCGACTTAGCGTCTGGGAGGTCATAAGTTAACAGCTCTGCTCCGAAAGAAGGAGGCTGGAGGACAAAGGGAGGGAGAGCTGCTGAGCCCCTGGACGACAGAGCTCAGTTTGGTGGGGAACAAAGGCTCTCGCCAGCGCCATCTCCCCCGCCCATCCCCCAGCCAAAATCCCAAAGAGAACCAGTTCCTGCCAGGGAACTTGCTCGCTCCGCGCAAACACCCAACTCTGTGCTTCTGCGGAGGAGCCAAACCTCCGGCAGTGGATCTGACTCCCTCCCGCTGCCACAGGGCCCCTCCCGAAGTGGATCACCTAAGGAGAAGCGAGCTAAGCCTGCCCTTCCTGCCCCTGTGCACCTTGCCTACCCACCCCAGCTAATACGCCAGATCCCCAGATCACAAGCCTGGCAGTGTGCAAGTAGCCCAGACGGGCCACACCACCCCACAGTGAATCCCGCCCCTAGGAGAGGGGAAGAGAAGGCACACACCAGTCGGACTGTGGCCCCAGCGGTGGGCCGGGGGCAGACATCAGGTCTGACTGCGACTCCGCCCACCAACTCCAGTTATACACCACACCACAGGGGAAGTGCCCTGCAGGTCCTCACCACGCCAGGGACTATCCAAAATGACCAAACGGAAGAATTCCCCTCAGAAGAATCTCCAGGAAATAACAACAGCTAATGAGCTGATCAAAAAGGATTTAAATAATATAACAGAAAGTGAATTTAGAATAATAGTCATAAAATTAATCGCTGGGCTTGAAAACAGTATAGAGGACAGCAGAGAATCTCTTGCTACAGAGATCAAGGGACTAAGGAACAGTCACGAGGAGCTGAAAAATGCTTTAAAGGAAATGCAAAACAAAATGGAAACCACCACGGCTCGGATTGAAGAGGCAGAGGAGAGAATAGGTGAACTAGAAGATAAAGTTATGGAAAAAGAGGAAGCTGAGAAAAAGAGAGATAAAAAATCCAGGGGTATGAGGGGAAAATTAGAGAATTAAGTGATACACTAAAAAGAAATAATATATGCATAATTGGTATCCCAGAGGAGGAAGAGAGAGGGAAAGGTGCTGAAGGGGTACTTGAAGAAATAATAGCTGAGAACTTCCCTGAACTGGGGAAGGAAAAAGGCATCGAAATCCAAGAGGCACAGAGAACTCCCTTCAGACGTAACTTGAATCGATCTTCTGCACGACATATCATAGTGAAACTGGCAAAATACAAGGATAAAGAGAAAATTCTGAAAGCAGCAAGGGGTAAACGTGCCCTCACATATAAAGGGAGACCTATAAGACTCGTGACTGATCTCTCTTTTGAAACTTGGCAGGCCAGAAAGAATTGGCACGAGATTTTCAGTGTGCTAGACAGAAAAAATATGCAGCTGAGAATCCTTTATCCAGCAAGTCTGTCATTTAGAATAGAAGGAGAGATAAAGGTCTTCCCAAACAAACAAAAACTGAAGGAATTTGTCACCACTAAACCAGCCCTACAAGAGATCCTAAGGGGGACCCTGTGAGACAAAGTACCAGAGACAACACTACAAGCATAAAACATACAGACATCACAATGACTCTAAACCCGTATCTTTCTATAATAACACTGAATGTAAATGGATTAAATGCGCCAACCAAAAGACATAAGGTATCAGAATGGATAAAAAAAACAAGACCCATCTATTTGCTGTCTACAAGAGACTCATTTTAGACCAGAGGACACCTTTAGATTGAGAGTGAGGGGATGGAGAATTATTTATCATGCTACTGGAAGCCAAAAGAAAGCTGGAGTAGCCATACTTATATCAGACAAACTAGACTTTAAATTAAAGGCTGTAACAAAAGATGAAGAAGGACATTATATAATAGTTACAGGGTCTATTCATCAGGAAGAGCTAACAATTTTAAATGTCTATGCGCCGAATACCGGAGCCCCCAAATATATAAAACAACTACTCATAAACATAAGCAACCTTATTGATAAGAATGTGGTAATTGCAGGGGACTTTAACACCCCACTTACAGAAATGGATAGATCATCTAGACACACGGTCAATAAAGAAACAAGGGCCCTGAATGAGACATTGGATCAGATGGACTTGACAGATCTATTTAGAACTCTGCATCCCAAAGCAACAGAATATACTTTCTTCTCGAGTGCACATGGAACATTCTCCAAGATAGATCATATACTGGGTCACAAAACAGCCCTTCATAAGTTTACCAGAATTGAAATTATACCATGCATACTTTCAGACCACAATGCTATGAAGCTGGAAATCAACCACAGAAAAAAGTCTGGAAAACCTCCAAAAGCATGGAGGTTAAAGAACACCCTACTAACGAATGAGTGGGTCAACCAGGCAATTAGAGAAGAAATTAAAAAATATATGGAAAAAAACGAAAATGAAAATACAACAATCCAAACGTTATGGGACGCAGCGAAGGCAGTCCTGAGAGGAAAATACATTGCAATCCAGGCCTATCTCAAGAAACAAGAAAAATCCCAAATACAAAATCTAACAGCACACCTAAAGGAAATAGAAGCAGAGCAGCAAAGACACCCCAAAACCAGCATAAGAAGAGAAATAATAAAGATCAGAGCAGAAATAAACAATATAGAATCTAAAAAAAACTGTAGAGCAGATCAACGAAACCAAGCGTGGGTTTTTTGAAAAAATAAACAAAATTGACAAACCTCTAGCCAGGCTTCTCAAAAAGAAAAGGGAGATGACCCAAAGAGATAAAATCATGAATGAAAATGGAATTATTACAACCAATCCCTCAGAGATACAAACAATTATCAGGGAATACTATGAAAAATTATATGCCAACAAATTGGACAACCTGGAAGAAATGGACAAATTCCTGAACACCCACACTCTTCCAAAACTCAATCAGGAGGAAATAGAAAGCTTGAACAGACCCATAACCAGCGAAGAAATTGAATCGGTTATTAAAAATCTCCCAACAAATAAGAGTCCAGGACCAGATGGCTTCCCAGGGGAGTTCTACCAGACGTTTAAAGCAGAGATAATACCTATCCTTCTCAAGCTATTCCAAGAAATAGAAAGGGAAGGAAAACTTCCAGACTCATTCTATGAAGCCAGTATTACTTTGATCCCTAAACCAGACAGAGACCCAGTAAAAAAAGAGAACTACCGGCCAATATTCCTGATGAATATGGATGCAAAAATTCTCAATAAGATACTAGCAAATCGAATTCAACGGCATATAAAAAGAATTATTCACCATGATCAAGTGGGATTCATTCCTGGGATGCAGGGCTGGTTCAACATTCGCAAATCAATCAACGTGATACATCACATTAACAAAAAAAAAAGAGAAGAACCATATGATCCTGTCAATCGATGCAGAAAAGGCCTTCGACAAAATCCAGCACCCTTTCTTAATAAAAACCCTTGAGAAAGTCGGGATAGAAGGAACATACTTAAAGATCATAAAAGCCATTCATGAAAAGCCCACAGCTAACATCATCCTCAACGGGGAAAAACTGAGAGCTTTTTCCCTGAGATCAGGAACACGACAGGGATGCCCACTCTCACCGCTGTTGTTTAACATAGTGCTGGAAGTTCTAGCATCAGCAATCAGACAACAAAAGGAAATCAAAGGCATCAAAATTGGCAAAGATGAAGTCAAGCTTTCGCTTTTTGCAGATGACATGATATTATACATGGAAAATCCGATAGACTCCACCAAAAGTCTGCTAGAATTGATACATGAATTCAGCAAAGTTGCAGGATACAAAATCAATGTACAGAAATCAGTTGCATTCTTATACACTAACAATGAAGCAACAGAAAGACAAATAAAGAAACTGATCCCATTCACAATTGCACCAAGAAGCATAAAACACCTAGGAATAAATCTAACCAAAGATGTAAAGGATCTGTATGCTGAAAACTATAGAAAGCTTATGAAGGTAATTGAAGAAGATTTAAAGAAATGGAAAGACATTCCCTGCTCATGGATTGGAAAAATAAATATTGTCAAAATGTCAATACTACCCAAAGCTATCTACACATTCAATGCAATCCCAATCAAAATTGCACCAGCATTCTTCTCGAAACTAGAACAAGCAATCCTAAAATTCATATGGAACCACAAAAGGCCCCGAATAGCCAAAGAAATTTTGAAGAAGAAGACCAAAGCAGGAGGCATCACAATCCCAGACTTTAGCCTCTACTACAAAGCTGTCATCATCAAGACAGCATGGTATTGGCACAAAAACAGACACAGAGACCAATGGAATAGAATAGAAACCCCAGAACTAGACCCACAAACGTATGGCCAACTCATCTTTGACAAAGCAGGAAAGAACATCCGATGGAAAAAAGACAGCCTCTTTAACAAATGGTGCTGGGAGAACTGGACAGCAACATGCAGAAGGTTGAAACTAGACCACTTTCTCACACCATTCACAAAAATAAACTCAAAATGGATAAAGGACCTGAATGTGAGACAGGAAACCATCCAAACCTTAGAGGAGAAAGCAGGAAAAGACCTCTCTGACCTCAGCCGTAGGAATCTCTTACTCGACACATCCCCAAAGGCAAGGGAATTAAAAGCAAAAGTGAATTACTGGGACCTTATGAAGATCAAAAGCTTCTGCACAGCAAAGGAAACAACCAACCAAACTAAAAGGCAACCAACGGAATGGGAAAAGATATTTGCAAATGACATATCGGACAAAGGGCTAGTATCCAAAATCTATAAAGAGCTCACCAAACTCCACACCCGGAAAACAAATAACCCGGTAAAGAAATGAGCAGAAAACATGAATAGACACTTCTCTAAAGAAGACATCCGGATGGCCAACAGGCACATGAAAAGATGCTCAATGTCGCTCCTCATCAGGGAAATACAAATCAAAAGCAAACTCAGATACCACCTCACGCCAGTCAGAGTGGCCAAAATGAACAAATCAGGAGACTATAGATACTGGAGAGGATGTGGAGAAACGGGAACCCTCTTGCACTGTTGGTGGGAATGCAAATTGGTGCAGCCACTCTGGAAAACAGTGTGGAGTTTCCTCAAAAAATTAAAAATAGACCTACCCTATGACCCAGCAATAGCACTGCTAGGAGTTTACCCAAGGGATACAGGAGTGGTGATGCATAGGGGCACTTGTACCCCAATGTTTATAGCAGCACTCTCAACAATAGCCAAATTCTGGAAAGAGCCTAAATGTCCATCAACTGATGAATGGATAAAGAAATTGTGGTTTATATACACAATGGAATACTATGTGGCAATGAAAAAAAATGAAATATGGCCTTTTGTAGCAACGTGGATGGAACTGGAGAGTGTGATGCTAAGTTAAATGAGCCATACAGAGAAAGACAGATACCATATGGTTTCACTCTTATGTGTATCCTGAGAAACTTGGCAGGAACCCATGGGGGAGGGGGAGGAAAAAAGAAAAAAAAAAAAAAAAAGAGGTTAGAGTGGGAGAGAGCCAAAGCATGGGAGACTGTTAAAAACTGAGAACAAACTGAGGGTTGATGGGGGGTGGGAGGGAGGAGAGGGTGGGTGATGGGTATTGAGGAGGGCACCTTTTGGGATGAGCACTGGGTGTTGTATGGAAACCAACTTGACAATAAATTTCATATAATAAAAAAAATAAAATAAAAAAAAATTTAAAAAAATAAAAAAAATAAAGTCTATATTGTCTGATGTAAGTATGGCTACTCTGGCTTTCTTTTGTTCACCATTAGCATGATAGATTGTTCTCCATCCCCTTAATTTCAATCTGAAAGCATCTAGGTCTAAAGTGGTTCTCTTGTAAACAGCATATAGATGGATTTTGTTTTCTTACCCATTCTGTTACCCTATGTCTTTTGATTGGAGCAGTGAGTCCATTGATGTTTAGAGTGAGTACTGAGTACTTTTAAAGCTGAATAATATTTCATTGTATGTATATACCACGTTTTATTTATTCATCTGTCAATTGATACTTGGGTTGCTTCCACCTCTTGGCTACTGTGAATAGTTGTCCTATAAATAGGGTTGTACAAAAACCTGGATGAATCACTGTTTTCAGTTCTTGAGGGTATGTACCCAGAATGAAATCACTGGATCATATGGTAATTCTATGTTTAACTTTTTGAGGAGCTGCCATACTATTTCTCACAGCCACTGCACACTTTTAAATTCCCACCAGCAAAGCACAAGTTTTCCAATTTCTCCACATAATCATCAAAACTTATTTCCTATTTTTTTTCCT
Source organism: Leopardus geoffroyi (assembly GCF_018350155.1). Classification (NCBI taxonomy): domain Eukaryota; kingdom Metazoa; phylum Chordata; class Mammalia; order Carnivora; family Felidae; genus Leopardus; species Leopardus geoffroyi. The sequence goes on from NC_059343.1 coordinate 83,344,708, forward strand.
TAATAATGGCTATCCGAATGGGTTTGAAGTGATGTCTCATTATGGTTTCAATTTCCATTTTCCTAAGGATTAGTGATGTTGAGTATCTTTTGTTGAGTGTTTGGAGAAATGTGTATTCAAGTCCTTTCCTCATTTTTTAATTAAGTTGTTTATTTTTGCTGTTGTTGTTGAATTGTAGGAGCTATTTATATACTCTGGATATTAATATTTTACCAGATATATGATTTGCAAATACTTTCTCCCATTCCATAGGTTGCTTTTTCTCTCTCTGTTCATAGTATTCTTTCATGCACAAAAGTTTTAATTTTGATGAAGTACAATTGATCTGTTTTCTTTTGTTTCCTCTGCTCTTGTTGTCATGTATAAGAAATCATTGCCAAATCCAATACCATGATGCTTTCCCCTTATGTTTTTTTTCTGTGTTTAGTTTCATAATTTTAGCTCTTACATTTAAGTCTAATGTATTGTGAGTTAATTTTTGTATATGGTGTAAGGTAGAGACAGAACTTTATTCTTTTTTATATGAACATCCAGTTTTCAAAAACCATTTGAACAAAAGACTATCTGTTATTCATTGAATGATATTGGCACTATTGTTGAAACTCAATTAGCCATATATGTAAGGGTTTATTTCTGGACTCTGTACTCAATTCCATTGGTCTGTATGTCTCTCTTTATGCTGGTGCCACACGGTTCTGATTACTATAGCTTTGTAGTAACTTTTGAAATCAGGAAGTCTGAGTCTTCCAACTTTCCTCTATTCTTTCAGGATTACTTTGGCTATTCAGGGTACTTTGATATTCCATATGAATTTTAAGATGGATTTTTCTTTGTTTGAAAGGTTATTTATTTATTTGAGAGAGAGAGAGAATGCAACAGAAGGGCAGAGGGAAAGAGGGAAAGAATCCCAAGTAGGCTCCATGCCGTCAACACCAAGCCAAATGTGGAGCTCAAACCCAGGAATCATGAGATCATGACCTGAACCGAAATGAAGAGTCAGATGCTCAACTGGCTGAACCACCCAGGGGCCCCTCAGATGGATTTTTCTATTTCTGTAAAAATGTTAAGATTTTGACAAGGATTCCATTGACTCTGTAGATCACTTTGGATAGATGGTATTGATATCTTAACAATTTTACATCTTCCAATCCATGAACATAGGATGTCTTTCCAATTTATTTGTGTCTTCTTAAAAAAATATTTAGCAATGTTTTGTAGTTTTCAGTGTATGTTTTTCACCTCCTGGGTTAATTTTATTCCTAAACATTTTATTATTTTTCATGATATTGTAAATGGAATTGTTTTCTTAATTTCCTTTTGGAATTGTTAATTTTTATTTTATTTTTTAAATATATTTAAAATTTTTTCATTTATTTTTGAGAGAAAAAGTGAAACAGAGTATGAATGGGGAAGGGGAGAGAGAGAGAGGTAGACAGAGAATCTGAAGCAGGCTCAAGGCTCTGAGCTGTCAGCACAAAGACTGACATGGGACTCGAACTCATGAGCCATGAGATCATGACCTGAGCTGAAGTCAGATGCTTAAACTATTGAGCCACCCAGGCTCCCCATTGAATTGTCAATTTTTAATGTATAGAAATGAAACAGATTTTTGCATGATCTATTTGTATACCACAACTTTGCTGAATTCATTTATTACTTCTAACAATTTTTTTTAATCTTACTGTTCTCTACATATAAGATTATGTCATCTATGAACAGAGATACTTTTACTTTTTACTTTTCCCATTTGGTGCCTTTAGTTTACTTTCCTTTCTTAATTTCTTTGCCCAAACTTTCCAGCACTATGTTTTGTTTTTGTTTTTTGTTTATTTTTATTTAAATTCAAGTTAGTTAACATATGGTGTAGTATTGGTTTCAGGACTAGAATTTAGTGATTCATAACTTACATATAACACCAAGTGCTCATCTAAACAAGTGCCCTCCTTAATGCCCATCACCTATTTAACCCCATTCACTGCCCCTCCAGCAACCCTCAGTTTGTTCTCTGTATTTAAGAGTCTCTTACCGTTTGCCTTCCTTTATGTTTTTATCTTATTTTATTTTCCTTCCCTTCCCCTATGTTCATATTCTATTTCTTAAATTCCACATATGAATAAAATCATATGATATTTGTCTTTCTCTGACTGACTTATTTGGCTTAGCATAATACAGTCTAGTTCCATCCACTTTATTGCAAATGGCAAGATTTCATTTTTTTGATTGCCAAGTAATATCCATAATATATACCACATCTACTTTATCAATTCATCAGTCGGCGGACATTTGTGTTGCAGGGAATATGGCTGGAGTCGCAAAAGATGAGTCTGCAAACAAAGTGCAGTTAAGTGAAGGTCCTCATACTGGAGTTGGAATGAGGTCCCAACTGCAGAAGGAATCTCCTTTTTATTATGATAATTGCTAAAGACTACGTGCATAAAGTCAGCTAAGCATGTGTTAATTAATCTAATGGTTTAGATTTTCAAGGTTGAGTTTTGAGTTAATTGGTTTCTATAACACTAGGAAGGGTCAGGTGTGAATGAAGATCCAGCCCTGAACAATGTTAATGGTTCTAGTCTTCCTTATGAGTCACAGCTGGTTCAGCTATGTAACCATGTCTTTTTTTTTTTTAATTTTTTTCAATGTTTATTTATTTTGGGGACAGAGAGAGACAGAGCATGAACGGGGTAGGGGCAGAGAGAGAGGGAGACACAGAATCGGAAACAGGCTCCAGGCTCTGAGCCATCAGCCCAGAGCCTGACGCGGGACTCGAACTCCCAGAACCGCGAGATCGTGACCTGGCTGAAGTCGGACGCTTAACCGACTGCCCCACCCAGGCGCCCCTGTAACCATGTCTTAAGGCCTTGCACCTTCTCCAGGCCTTCCCTTTTGAAATCTTTTCCTTTGATGCTTCTATCCTGCATTTCCCACACATTTGGTCTCTTTCCATAGTTTGGTTATTGTTGATCGTGCTGCTGTAGACATTGTGGTGCATGTGCCCCCTTCAAATGAGCATTTTTATATCCTTTGGTTAAATACCTAGTTGTGCAATTTCTGGGTCAGAGGGTAGTTCTATTTTTAATTTTTTGAGGAACTTTCACACTGTTTTCCAGAGTGGCTGCACCAGTTTGCATTCCCACTAAAAGTGCAAAAGTGTCCCCCTTTATCTGCATCCTCACCAACATGTGTTGCTTCCTGAGTTGTTAATTTTAGCCATTCTGAGAGATGTGAGCATCTCTTCACTTTCAAGTGATAGCAGAAAAGCTTGTTTTCACCATGGAGTACGCTTTTAACTGGGTTTTCTATACATGGCCATTATTATATTAGATATATTCTGTCTATTCCTAGTTTGTTGAATTTTTTATGATGTAAAGGTGTTGAATTTTGCAAATCCTTTTTCTACATCAATTGAGATAATCAAGTGGGATTGTCCCCTTACACTGTGTTAATGTGATGTACTGTATTGACTTTCTATATGTGTTAAATCATTGTTGCATTATACAAATAAATCCCATTGTTTATGGTATATAATCTAATTAATATGCTAATGAGTTCAGTTTGCTAGTACTTATTTGAAGTTTTTGCACTGATATTCATTATAAATATTGATCTGTAATTTCTTTTCTTGTAATGCCTTTTTCTGGCTTTGGTATTAGGGTAATGCTAGCATCACTGAGTAAGTTAGGAAGTATTCTATCCTTTTCAATTTTAGGGGAAGTATTTGAAAAAGATTGATGTTAAGTCTTTTTTAAAAGTTTGGTAGAATTTGCCTGTGAAGAAATCTGGTCTTGGGCTTTTCTTTGTTGGGAAATTTTGTGTTGTTTTGTTTTGTTTTGTTTTGTTTTGTTTTGTTTTTCCTTGATTCAATCTGCTTACTATTTACAGATTCTTCACACATTTTATTTCTTCATATTCAGTTTTGATAGCTTGTATGTTTCTAGGAATTTTCCATTTCAATTAGGTTATCCAATTTGTTGACATATAATTGTTCATAATTCTCTGTTATCCCTTTTATTTCTGTGAATTGGCAGTAACATCTACATTTTCATTTCTGATTTTGTTGAGTCTTCTTTCTTTATTAGTCTACATAGCTAAAGATTTGTCCATTTTGTTGATCATTTTGAAGAAATTAACTCATCATATCAATTAATTTGGTACCTATTATTTTTCCATTCTCTATTTTATTTATCTCAGATCCAATTTTTATTATTTCTTTTTTTCTAACTTTGAATTTAGTTTGTTATTATTTTTTCTAGTTCTTTAAGGTATAAAGTTAGGTTGTTGATTTAGTATCTTTCTTCCTTTTTTAATGTAAGCCATAAGTATCCCTCTTAACACTGTTTTATTGTGTCCTAATAGTTTTGTTATGTTGTCTTTTAATTTTCATTTGTCTCAAGGTATTTTCTCTTTTCCCTTCTGACTTCTTCTTTGATCCACTAGTTTTTAAGGGTGTGTGATTCTATTTCCACATATTTATAAATCTTCATTTTTCCTTCTGTTACTTTAGTTTCGTTCCATTGTGGTTGCAGAACATACTTTATATCTTTGCCTTTTCAAATCCATTGAGACTTGTTTTGAGGACTAACATATGGTCTATCCTGAAGAATGTTCCATTTATACTTTAAAAATTGTATTCTGTTGTTGTTTGATGGTGTTCTGTGTATGTATGTTGGTCCAGTTGGTTTGTAGTGTTGCTTGGGCCTTCTATTTTCTTTTTATTTTAACTTTATTTAATTACTTTGAGGGAGAGGGAGAGAATCCCAAGCAGGCTCCATGCTGCCAGCACAGAACTGGATGTGAGGCTCAAACTTAGAAACCACAAGATCATGACCTGAGCCAAAATCAAGAGATGAAATTTTAACCTAATGAACCATCAAGGAGCCCCTGGGCCCTCTATTTTCTTATTGATCTTCTCTCTGGTTGTTCTATCCATTATTGAAAGTGAAATGCTGAAGTTTTCTACTGTTATTGTAGAGCTGTCCATATCTCTTTTCCATTTATGTCAATATTTGCTTCATATATTTTTTGTCATTTGGTGTTTAATGCATCTATGTTTAAAATTGTTTTATCTTCTTGACACATTGACACTTCGTCATTACATAGTGTCTTTCTTTGCTCCCTATCACTTTTTGTTTTAACGTCTATTTTATCTGATATTGGAATAAGCACCCCGGCTCTCCTTTGGTTACTATTTGCCTGGAATATCTTTCTCCATTAATTTTACTTTTGACTTATGCATGTCAATTAGATCTAAAACGAGTCTCTTGTTAAAGGTGGATACTGTTTTTTAATCCATTCTGATGATCTATGATTTGAGTGTTTAATCCATTTATATTTAAAGTAATTTACTGATAGGGAAGGGCTTACTTTCCTATTTTATGCTTTTCTGTATGTTTTATAGCTTTTTTGTCCCTCATTTCCTCCATCACTGTCTTCATTTGTGTTTAGATGATTTTTTTTGTTGTTACATATTTTGATTCCCTTCTCATTTCCTTTTGTGTGTATTGTATAGATATTTTCTTTGTGCCTATTATGGGGAATACATATAGCATTCTGAGGTTATAACAATGTCATATAAGCTGAAAATAAATTTCAATCACATATAAAAACTCTACTCTTGCACATGGAACATTCTCCAAGATAGATCACATACTGGGTCACAAAACAGCCCTTCATAAGTATACAAGAATTGAAATCATACCATGCATGCTCTCAGACCACAATGCTATGAAGCTGGAAATCAACCACAGGAAAAAGTCTGGAAAACCTCCAAAACCATGGAGGTTAAAGAATACCCTACCAAATAATTAGTGGGTCAACCAGGAAATTAGAGAAGAAATTAAAAAATATATGCAAACAAACGAAAATGAAAATACAACAATCCAAACGCTTTGGGATGCAGCGAAGGCAGTCCTGAGAGGAAAATACATTGCAATCCAGGCCTATCTCAAGAAACAAGAAAAATCCCAAATACAAAATCTAACAGCACACCTAAAGGAAATAGAAGCAGAACAGCAAAGACAGCCTAAACCCAGCATAAGAAGAGAAATAATAAAGATCAGAGCAGAAATAAACAATATAGAATCTAAAAAAAACTGGAGAGCAGATCAACAAAACCAAGAGTGGGTTTTTTGAAAAAAATAAACAAAATTGATAAACCTCTAGCCAGGCTTCTCAAAAAGAAAAGGGAGATGACCCAAATATATAAAATCATGAATGAAATGGAATTATTACAACCAATCCCTCAGAGATACAAGCAATTATCAGGGAATACTATGAAAAATTACATGCCAACAAACTGGACAACCTGGAAGAAATGGACAAATTCCTAAACACCCACACGCCTCCAAAACTCAATCAGGAGGAAACAGAAAGCTTGAACAGACCCATAACCAGCGAAGAAATTGAATCAGTCATCAAAAATCTCCCAACAAATAGGAGTCCAGGACCAGATGGCTTCCCAGGGGAGTTCTACCAGACGTTTAAAGCAGAGATAATACCTATCCTTCTCAAGCTATTCCAAGAAATAGAAAGGGAAGGAAAACTTCCAGACTCATTCTATGAAGCCAGTATTACTTTGATTCCTAAACCAGACAGAGACCCAGTAAAAAAAGAGAACTACAGGCCAATATTCCTGATGAATATGGATGCAAAAATTCTCAATAAGATACTAGCAAATCGAATTCAACGGCATATAAAAAGAATGATTCACCATGATCAAGTGGGATTCATTCCTGGGATGCAGGGCTGGTTCAACATTCTCAAATCAATCAACATGATACATCACATTAATAAAAGAAAAGGTAAGAACCATATGATCCTGTCAATCGATGCAGAAAAGGCATTTGACAAAATTCAGCACCCTTTCTTAATAAAAACCCTCAAGAGAGTCGGGATAGAAGGAACATACTTAAAGATCATAAAAGCCATTTATGAAAAGCCCACAGCTAACATCATCCTCAACAGGGAAAAACTGAGAGCTTTTTCCCTGAGATCAGGAACACGACAGGGATGCCCACTCTCACCGCTGTTGTTTAACATAGTGCTGGAAGTTCTAGCATCAGCAATCAGACAACAAAAGGAAATCAAAGGCATCCAAATTGGCAAAGATGAAGTCAAGCTTTCGCTTTTTACAGATGACACGATATTATACATGGAAAATCCGATAGACTCCACCAAAAGTCTGCTAGAACTGATACATGAATTTAGCAAAGTTGCAGGATACAAAATCAATGTACAGAAATCAGTTGCATTCTTATACACTAACAACGAAGCAACAGAAAGACAAATAAAGAAACTGATCCCATTCACAATTGCACCAAGAAGCATAAAACACCTAGGGATAAATCTAACCAAAGATGTAAAAGATCTGTATGCTGAAAAGTATAGAAAGCTTATGAAGGAAATTGAAGAAGATTTAAAGAAATGGAAAGACATTCCCTGCTCATGGATTGGAAAAATAAATATTGTCAAAATGTCAATACTACCCAAAGCTATCTACACATTCAATGCAATCCCAATCAAAATTGCACCAGCATTCTTCTCGAAACTAGAACAAGCAATCCTAAAATTCATATGGAACCACAAAAGGCCCCGAATAGCCAAAGGAATTTTGAAGAAGAAGACCAAAGCAGGAGGCATCACAATCCCAGACTTTAGCCTCTACTACAAAGCTGTCATCATCAAGACAGCATGGTATTGGCACAAAAACAGACACAGAGACCAATGGAATAGAATAGAAACCCCAGAACTAGACCCACAAACGTATGGCCAACTCATCTTTGACAAAGCAGGAAAGAACATCCAATGGAAAAAAGACAGTCTCTTTAAGAAATGGTGCTGAGAGAACTGGGCAGCAACATGCAGAAGATTGAAACTAGACCACTTTCTTACACTATTCACAAAAATAAACTCAAAATGGATAAAGGACCTGAATGTGAGACAGGAAACCATCCAAACCCTAGAGGAGAAAGCAGGAAAAGACCTCTCTGACCTCAACTGTAGCAATTTCTTACTTGACACATCCCCAAAGGCAAGGGAATTAGAAGCAAAAATGAACTACTGGGACCTTATGAAGATAAAAAGCTTCTGCACAGCAAAGGAAACAACCAACCAAACTAAAAGGCAACCAACGGAATGGGAAAAGATATTTGCAAATGACATATCGGACAAAGGGCTAGTATCCAAAATCTATAAAGAGCTCACCAAACTCCACACCCGGAAAACAAATAACCCGGTAAAGAAATGAGCAGAAAACATGAATAGACACTTCTCTAAAGAAGACATCCGGATGGCCAACAGGCACATGAAAAGATGCTCAATGTCGCTCCTCATCAGGGAAATACAAATCAAAAGCAAACTCAGATACCACCTCACGCCAGTCAGAGTGGCCAAAATGAACAAATCAGGAGACTATAGATGCTGGCGAGGATGTGGAGAAACGGGAACCCTCTTGCACTGTTGGTGGGAATGCAAATTGGTGCAGCCACTCTGGAAAACAGTGTGGAGTTTCCTCAAAAAATTAAAAATAGACCTACCCTATGACCCAGCAATAGCACTGCTAGGAGTTTACCCAAGGGATACAGGAGTGGTGATGCATAGGGGCACTTGTACCCCAATGTTTATAGCAGCACTCTCAACAATAGCCAAATTCTGGAAAGAGCCTAAATGTCCATCAACTGATGAATGGATAAAGAAATTGTGGTTTATATACAAAATGGAGTACTACGTGGCAACGAGAAAAAATGAAATATGGCCCTTTGTAGCAACGTGGATGGAACTGGAGAGTGTGATGCTAAGTGAAATAAGCCATACAGAGAAAGACAGATACCATATGTTTTCACTCTTATGTGGATCCTGAGAAACTTAACAGAAACCCATGGGGGAGGGGAAGGAAAAAAAAAAAAAGAAGTTAGAGTGGGAGAGAGAGCCAAAGTATAAGAGACTCTTAAAAACTGAGAACAAACTGAGGGTTGATGGGGGGTGGGAGGGAGGGGAGGGTGGGTGATGGGTATTGAGGAGGGCACCTTTTGGGATGAGCACTGGGTGTTGTATGGAAACCAATTTGACAATAAATTTCATATATTAAAAAAAATAAAATAAAATAAAATCTCTACTCTTTACAGGTCTACCCCACAACTTTCTGTTACTGATGACACAACTTACATTTTTATATATTGTGTACCCATTAAAATATATTTATAATGAATTTTTGTGCAGTCATCTTTTAATTCCTGTCAAAAATAAAGAATGGAGTTACACATCAAAATTATAATCATACTTGTTTTTATATTTGCTCATGTAGTTACCTTTACTGGAGATCTTTATATTTTCACATGGCTTCAAATAACTCCTAACATCTTTTCTTTCCAACGTGAAGGACTCTCTTAAGCATTTCTTGTGAGAAGACTTAGTGGTAATAACCCACTCAGGTTTTGTTTGTTTGGGAATGTCTTAATTTCACCCTCACTTTTAAAAAAAGTTTTACTAGATGTAGAATTCTCAGTTGACCAAGTTTTATTTTTCCTTTTCTTATTTATTTCATTTTATTATATTGTAAGCACTGAATATGACATTTACCTTCTTAACAAATTTTGAAGTGTTCAGTACAGTATTGATCACTATTTGTACAATGTTGTGCAGCAGATTCCTAGAATTTATATATCTTTGCTTAACTGTAATTTTATGCCCATTAATTAGTAACTCCATTTCCACATCCCCCCAAATCCTGGCAAATATCATTCAACCCTTTGATTCTATCAATTTGACTATTTAAATACCTCATATAAGTAGAATTATGAAGTCCCTGCCTTTCTATGTCTGACGTATTTCACTTGATATAATGTCTTCCAGGTTTATGCATGCTGGTTCCATATTGTGAAATTTCCTTCTTACTTTTTAAGGCTGACTAATAAGGCATTTATGTATATGCCACATTTTCTTTTTCCATTTATCTGTTCATGAACATTTAAGTTGTTTCCACATTTTGGCTATTGTAAATAGTGCTGCAATGAGCATGACAATGCAGATATCATTTTGAGTTCCTGATCTCAATTTTTTTGGATAAATACCCAGAAGTGGGATTGCTGGATCATATGGTAATTATATTTTTAAGTTTTTGAGGAACGTCCATACTGCTTTTGTTGAGCAGTTTACCATGCACTGGTTATCAATACCAAAGTTGTAGGGTACACTGCACTGGTTGCAAATCCCAGAGGAGGACTATAAACACTTCTTCCATTGCATCATTGGTATCAGAGTTGCCAAGAAGAACACAACACAGTCAAGCACTGGATGAAATAATGCTCTACTTACATAGAAAAGAGAGCAAAAAGAGCATCAATAGTGGTCATTAGTCAGTCCCCCATGGCCAACAGGTGTTTTCTAGAGGCCAGTGCAGGGTAATTTGCCTACACATATCTCTTCTGTGCCCCAGTAAAAATATCTGTCACCTCTCCATGGATGAGAGATATAATAGCGGGATTGTCCAGGTGTCACATGATGTACACATTTTAAGCAAAGACAAAACAGAATTCATTGAGCATAAAATGGGGAAAGGTAGTCCCACACAAGATGATAAGCTTCGTGCAGGCTTTGTGGGCATGTTATCTCTTGGTAAGGAGGTGTTCCAAGGCCAAATCAGTTTGCATTTCCCTGAAAATTAGTAATATTAAGCACTTTTTAATATATTTTCTGGGCATTTGTATGGCCATTTTTCTTGATTAATGTCTATTCAAATCCTTAGTCCATTTTTAAAGTTTATTTATTGTGTGTGTGTGTGTGTGTGTGTGTGTGAGAGAGAGAGAGAGAGAGAGAGAGAGAGAGAGAGCAGGGGAGGGACAGAAAGACAGGGAGAGAGAGAATCTCAAGTAAGTTCCATGAGTCAGCAAAGAGCCCAATGTGGGGCTCGATCTCACAAACTGGAGATCATGGCCTGAATAGAGATAAAGAGTTGGACACTTAATAGACTGAGCCACCCAGGAACCCCATCCTTAGTCCATTTTAATATGGTTATTAGTTTTTTGGCTTATAGAGTGTAGGAGTTACTTATAATTCTGGATACTAACTCCTGATCAGATACATGGTTTGCAAATATTTTCTCCCATTTCATAGGTTACCTTTTCACTCTTTGATTGTTTTTGTTGCTGTGCAGAAGCTTTTTAGTTTAATGCAAGTTAAAATTTGTTAATGTTTGGTTTTGTTACCTGTGATTTTCATGTTTTATGCAAGAAATCATTGCCATGACCAATGTATTGAAATATTTCCCTTATGTATGCTAGGAATCTTACAGTTTGGGGTCTTATGTTTAAGTTTTTAAGCGATTTTTAGTTGATTTTTGTGTATGGTGTAAGATAAAGGTCCAACTTTATTCTTTTGCATGCAGATATTTAGTTTTTGCAGCACCAGTTTTTTTTTGTAATTTTTTAATGTTTTTATTTATTTTTGAGAGAGAGAGAGAGAGAGAGAGAGAGAGAAAGACACTGTGAGCTGGGGAGGGTCAGAGAGAGAGGGAGACACAGAATCTGAAGCAGGCTCTAGGCTCTGAGCTGTCAGCACAGAGCCCAACGCGGGGCTTGAACTCATGAGCTGTGAGATAATGACTCGAGCTGAAGTTGGATACTTAACCAACTGAGCCACCCAGGCGCCCCTACAGCACCAGGTTTTAAAGAAATTCCCTTTTACCCATTGTGTATTCTTTGTACCATTGTTGAAGATCAGTAGACTGTGTAGGTGTAGATTTATTTCTAGACTCTATTATGTTCCATTGTAAACAACATGATCTTATATATGAAAAACCCCAAAGACTCCATAAAAAACCTTTTAGAATAATAAATGAATTCAATAAAGTTTCAGTACACAAAATCAACATAAAATATCAGTTGTATTCCTATAGACTAACAATAAACTATCTGAAAGGGAAATTATATAACAATTTTATTTACAATAGCACTAGAAAGAATAAAATACTTAGGGATAAACTTAAGTAAGGAGGTGAAAGACCTGTATACTGAAAACTATAAAACATTGAAGAAAGAAACTAAAGCAGACACAAATAAATGAAAAAAGACATCCCATGTTCATAAATTTAAATTGTTATAATATCGTTATAATGTCCCTACTACCCAAAGTTATGTATAGTTTCAATGCAATCCCTATTAAAATCCCAATGATACAGTTTACATAAATAGAATAAAAAACAATTCTACAATTCATATGGAACCATAAAAGGCCGCAAAAATCCAAGTTAATGTTGAAAAAGAACTAAGCTGGAGGCATCACACTTACTGATTTAAAATACATTACAAAGCTATGGTAGTTTTTTTTTTTTTTTCAACAATTTAAATATATACTCCAACTGTCTTCTTGTCTGTTAGGTTTCTGCTGAGACTCTATTGGTAATCTCATTGAGCATCTCTTGTACATGGTGAGTCACCCTTCTCTTGGTGCTTTCAAGATTCTCTCTTTGGCTTTGGCTTTCAAAGTTTGACTATAATGCATATGGTGTGCATTTCCTTCAAGTTCATTCAGCTTTTTGGATTTGTACATCTATATTTTTCCTCAAATTTGGGAATTTTTCAGCTATTATTTCTTTGAAAAATCTCTGTGCTACTTTCTCTTCTTCTGCAACTCCTATGATGTGCATATTGGTCTGCTGGATGGTCTCTCATAAGTCTCTTAGGCTTTGTTCACTTTTTATTTATTTATTTACTTTTGTTCCTCAAACTCAATAATTTCAAATGATGTGTTTTTAACCTCATTCATTCTTTTTTTCTGTCTGCTCAAATGTTTTGTTCAACTCCTATAGTGAATTTTTCAATTCACTTATTGTATTTTTTAGCTCCAGTTTCTACTTGGATTATTTTTGTTATTCTATTTTTTATTTTTTTATTTTGTTTATATATTGTTTTCATGTGCTCCATTAGTTCTTTATGCATTTTTAAAAGTTCTTTGAGCATTTACAAGAGTTGTTTATTTTTTTTTCATTTGTAATTTAGTGTCTGCCACTATATTTTCTTCCTTTAAGTGGGCCGTGTTTTCCTGTTTCTTTTTGTGCCTTGTGATTTGTATTGGATATTGGTTCTTTGAATGAACATCCTATACTCCCAGTCTTTACAGACTGTTTTTGTGCTGAGTAAGACCTTCACTAATTAGCAGATCATATTCTTTTTTCCTTCTTATATTTGTTTAATGCTTTATTGTGGCCTAACGTATGATCTATCTTGATGAATATTCCACATGTACTTGAGAAAAATGTGTATTTTGCTATTGTTGAATGGAGTAATCTATAAATGTCTGTTACATTAATTTGGTCTATAGTATTGTTCAAGTCTCCTATTTTCTTAGCAGGTTGTATTCAGAACCTTGGATTCAGCCTGAGGTGAAGGCCTAAAGATTTCTCAGTTTTTCTGGCTATGCATTTTGTCTGGGCCTGTGCATGTGATTTCTTTTAATTTTTTTTTTTTTTGGTGTAGTTGACACACAATGTTACATTAGTTTTAGGTATACAACATGGTGATTCAATTTCTCTATATGTTATGCTATGCTTATCACAAGTATAGCTACCATCTGTCACCATACAACACTATTACAAAATCATTGACTATATTCCCTGTGCTGTGCATGTGCTTTTTGAAATTCTCCCATATACATGACTGCTTTTAAATGTCTTAATTTCCCAGACTCTCATCCCAGCCACTTCTTGGGGACTTAGATATTCTAATTTCTCTATCTGTAATATCTTGCCTCAAATATCTGCATGTCTATACTCCTTCTGCAGGTTTCATGAACAGCACCTGCTGCTTCCCATGGCTTTTTTCAACCTGAAATCTGAGCTATGCCACTTCCCCACATCTGAGCTCAGAACTAGGTGAAATGCAGACCGTCCCTTAGTCAGCCCCCAGACAGGTTAGGATTTGCAAATAAAATTTGTTCTTTTCTTTGTGATCCAAGGGAGGGAATTGAGATTTGTACTTCTACTCTGACTGTGTGCTATTGTTTCAGGAAAGAGGTGGAGAAAGAATGAGTGAAAATGCCATGAAATTTCCTATGATTTGAATTGTGGATCTTTCTTAAGTGGACATTCACTTGATTGTTGTAGACCTTTGACTGTTTTTCAGAAGTACTATAAAGTAATTATAATCATTCTATAGTTGTTATTTTAAATGTGTCCATAAGTGATCAAAGGCCTTGAGCTTCCTAATCTGTCATCCTCTTGATGTGACACCAAGTTTTTTATAGCTCATTCCTTTTTATTGCCAAGTAATATTTCATTATATAGCTGTACCACTATTTGTTTATCCATTCATCTGATAATAGACATTTGGGTTATTTCCAGTTTTGGACTATTACAAATAAAGCTGTCATGATGATTTATATACAAATGTTTTTTATACACATATGCTTTTATTTCCCTTGCATAAATACCTTGAAGTGGAATGACTAGATTATATGAAAGGTATATGTTTAACATTTTAAGAAACTGTTAAAAATTGTTTTTCAACAGTGGATTTATCATTTTACATTCCCAGAAGCAATGTATGAGAGTTCTAGTTTCTTAATCTCCTCACCATTTGGTCATTTTAAAAAAAAATTAGCCATTCAAATAACTCCATACTAGTGTCTCATTGTGGCTTTGATTTATATTTCCCTAATGAACAATTATGTTAAGCATTGTTTCCTGTGCTTTTTGGTTATCTGTATTTCTTCTTTGTGGTGTGTGTATTTAAATATTTACCCTATTTCCAGGGAAAGAGGGTATTTTCTTATTATTGAGGTTTTTTTTTTTTTATTTTCCTTTCTTTCTTTTCTTTCTTTCTTTCTTTCTTTCTTTCTTTCTTTCTTTCTTTCATCTTATTTATTCTCAAGTTAGTTAACACACAGTGTAGTCTTGGCTTCAGGAGTCGAATACAATGATTCATCACTTACATATAACACCCAGTGCTCATCCCAATAAGTGACCACCTCAATGCCCATCACCCATTTTCCTCAGTGCCCAACCCCCATCAACCTTCAGTTTGTTCTCTATATTTAAGAGTCTCTTATGGTTTGCCTCCCTCTCTTTTTTTTATCTTATTTTTCCTACCCTTCCCTATGATCATCTGCTGAGTTTCTCAAATTCCACATATGAGTGAAATCATGTGATATCTTTTTCTGACTGACTTATTTCACCAGTTCTACATACGTTGTTGCAAATGGCAAGATTTCATTCTTTTTCTTTGCTGAGTTCCGTTATATATATACATACATACATACATACATACATACATACATACCACCTCTTCTTAATCCATTCATCAGTTGATGGGCATTTGGGCTCTTTCCATAATTTGGCTATTGTTGCAATTGCTGGGTAATAGGGTAATTCTATTTTTAATTTTTTGAGGAACCTCCACACTGTTTTCCAGAGTGGCTGCACCAGTGTGCATTCCCACCAACAGTGCAAGAGGGTTCCTCTTCTCCACATCCTCACAAATATCTGTTGTTTTCTGAGCTGTTCATTTTAGCCACTCTGACTGGTGCGAGGTGGTATCTCTATGTGGTTTTGATTTGTATTTTCCTGATGATGAGCGATGTTGAGCATCTTTTCATGTGTCTGTTTGCCATCTGGATGGCTTCTTTGAAAAAGTGTCTATTTCATGTCTTCTGCCCATTTCTTCACTGGATTATTTGTTTTTTGAGTGTTGAGTTTGATAAATTCTTAATAGGTTATTGATACTATCTTATTATCTGATATATCATTTGCAAATATCTTTTCCCATTCTGTCAGTTGCCTTTTAGTTTTGTTGGTTGTTTTCTTTGCTGTTCAGAATATTTTATCTTGATGAGATCCCAATAGTTCATTTTTGCTTTTATTTCCCTTGCTTTCAGACATATGTCAAGTAAGAAGTTGCTGCGGCTGAGGTCAAAGAGGTTGCTTCCTGTTTTCTTCTGTAGAATTTTGATGGTTTCCTGTTTTGCATTTAGATCTTTCATCCATTTTGAATTTATTTTTGTGGAAGGTGTAAGAAAGCATCCAGTTTCATTCTTCTGCATGTTGCTGTCCAGTCCTCCCAGCACCATTTGTTAAAAAAGTTTTTAGCAAAACTTTTTTCCACTGGATTCTCTTTCCTGGTTTGTTGAAGATTAGTTGTCCATATATTTGTGGATCCATTTCTGGATTCTCTATTCTATTCCATTGATCTATGTGTCTGTGTTTGTGCCAATACTATACTGTATTGGTTATTGTAATACAGGCTAAAGTCTGGGATTGTGATGCTTCCAGCTTTGATTTTCTTTTTCAACATTATTTTGGCTCTCTGGGGTTTTTTGCAGTTCCATACAAATTTTAGGATTGTTTGTTCTAGCTCTGTAAAGAATTATTGTGTTCTTTTGATAGAGATTGCATTGAATGTTTAGAGTGCTTTCGGTAGTATTGACATTTTAACAATATTTGTTCTTCCAATCCATGAACATGGAATGTTTTTACATTTCTTTGTTTCTTCTTTAACTTCTTTCATAAGCCTTCTATAGTTTTCAGCATATAGATCTCTTACCTCTTTGGTTAGGTTTATTCCTAGGTATTTTATGTTTTTTGATGCAATTATAAATCTTATTATTGAGTTTTAAGAGTCCTTTCTTAAATATCCTGAATATAAGTGCTGTATTATATATATGTATTATGGGGCTTTTATTCGAGTTTATGGCATGTCTTTTTATTTTCTTAACAATGACTTTCACAGAGAAAAAAAAATTACATTTGATGAGGTCTAATTTATCAATTTCTTTTTCTATAGATTGTTCTTTTGGTGTCATATCTAACAAAATATTTTTCTAACACAAGGCCACAAAGATAGTCTCCCTGTGTTTCTCCTGGAAGTTTTAGATATTTAGATTTGATCCACTTTGTGTTAATTTTTGTGTATCATGTGAAGTAAAAATTGAATTTATTTTCTTTCTTTTCTTTTTTAAAATTTCCAGCATCATTTGTTGAAACACTATCATTTCTGCAATGAATAATACTTACACACTTGTCGAAAATCAGTTGTCCTTATACATATGGGTCATACCTGCTCTTTTTTTTAAGATAACAGAGAATGTGTGATTCGCATTTTTGGCTCCTGCATAATTTTTGTATTCATATAAATATTCATGAGTCTGGTTCTGGGATGCATTAAATTACTTGGGAACAGGTTTATCCTTTTTAAGTCTTGCTTTTAGGTTTTACTCAGTGGAACCCTACATTTATTTAGTCTAGGACTAATTATTACCTTCTACTGATGTAAACCCTTCTGATAACTCTCCATGAGTTTTGAGGTTTTGACTGGGGGATTGGGACTATTTGTGGCCCTGTGTGAGTGCCAAGCACTCTAATACTTTCAGGTTGTTCTTCCTTAAACTTGAGGATTTCTTTCACACACAGGAGTTTATCAGTGCTCTGATGAATTCCCATGGGGGTCTTCTTTAGCTCTCTGGAGTTCTCAATGTATCTCTCCTTTCTGTCTTCGAATTCTAGATACCTTGGTCTCCCAACACTTCCAGCTCCATCTCCCCAACTCTGGGAGTCTGCTTAGCTTTGTCTGGATTACCCCTCTCTATATGTGGACCACACTTTGAATAGCAATAGAGTAAAGTAAATTTTAAAAATACTGATCTGTGGGGAAATAGGTTCAAGAATTCCTTATACTTTCGTAAATGGGTTAAGAAAACATAGGGAGGAAAGCTGCCACCATGGGGCAAAAGTGCCCAAGGTTAGTTAGCGAGATATTATAATGGAATCATGAGTAACTTTTTATATCACCTGCAGAAAATTACTTTCCATCTGTCAATCACAAACTCCACTTGACCCTGGACACGTTGCTTCTTACACACAAGTTAAGGATTACTATCTGATTGTTTTCTTCACGTTCACCACGTGTGTAAGATTTTGAGTGCTTAATAAATATGGAGATGAAACCCCTGTTTGGGGCTTTTGTCTTCTCCCAGACATCCTCTCTCATATTCAATTCTGCATCTGATCTCTTGCTGGACAAGAGAGAACTCCAGATTCATAGTCTGTGACACAGATCAATGCTAGTTTTTGACCCACAGCTAGAAATTCTGTTTGGAATGTTTTAGAAATGAAGGAATAAGAGTGTAGCCTCTGACATGACTCACACTGGACATAGGAACTTCTTTAAACTCATCCTATAAGAGGAAACATTGCCTGATTTGCTATTCACCTCCACTACACAAACCTCCTGACAAAAAAAGGCTTAGCCCAGCCCTCAGCTCAACCTAGGCACATATATATTCATATGTATTACATGCTCATAAATAATTCTGCAACTTTATTTTTTTACTTCATACTTTGTCTTTGATAGCTTTCTATTTCATTACTTATAAATATTCATTTTTTTTACTGTTTTAGTATTCTATTGTATGAACATTTTATAGTCTATTTAACAAGATCCCAGGCGATAGACATTTATTTCTCATTCTTCTGCTACTAAATTCAAGTTCAGTTAATATATGTGATGGTTAATTTTATGTGTCAACTCGACTGAGCTTAGGGATGCCCAAATAGCTGGTTAAATGTTAGTTCTGGGTCCATTTGTGAAGGTGTTTCTGGAGAAGATTGAATCATAAGACAGAATATACCAGCCCTCACCAGTGTGAGAGGGCATCGCCCTGGAGGGTCCAAGTAGAACAAAAAGGTAAAGGAAGAGAAGAGTAAATTTCTTCTCTTCTTGAGTTGGGACATCCATCTTCTCCTGCCCTTGGACATTGACGCTCCTGCTTCTTGGGCCTTTGGACTCCAGGATTTCAAGCACCCTGTTCTCAGGCCTTCATCCTCCAACTAAAAGTTACACCATTGTCCCGCCTGGTTCTCAGACCTTCAGATTAGGACTGAATTTTACCACCATCTTTCCTGGTTCTGCAGCTTGGAGATGGCAGATTGTGGAAATTCTCAGCCTCGGTAACTGCAATAAGCCAGTTCCTATAATAAATCTTCTCACATATATATCTCTATATATCCTATTGCTTTTGTTCCTCTGCAGAAACTTGAATAATACAAAGTTTGACTACATGTATCTTTGAACACATAGGAATAGTTCTGTATGACAATTTCTTAGAAGTATAACTGCATTTGCAAATAGATACATCATTCGATTTTCATAATTGCTGCTCATTTGATCTCCAAATTATTGCATTTATCTGTATTCCCACCAACAATATGTAAAAGTACCTGTTTTTATACATCCTTAGCAACACTGGATGTCATCAATCTTTAAAAAATTTTTGGCAATCTTTCAAATTTAAGTTATTTTTAATGGTGTCATAGCACTCTATTATTTATACAAATATGCCTGAATTAATTTACCAATGCTCTATTATGGATATTTAGTTTTTTCTGTAACTTCTCTGACATACCCAATACTCTGTTGTACATTTTTATATTACTTTTTCTTTTGCAAAAGAATAATTTATATGTGGATTCCAGGAAGATGGCGGCGTAGGAGGACGCTGGGCTCACCGCGCGTCCTGCTGATCAATTAGATTCCACCTACACCTGCCTAAATAACCCAGAAAACCGCCAGAGGATTAGCAGAACGGAGTCGCCGGAGCCAAGCGCAGACGAGAGGCCCACGGAAGAGGGTAGGAAGGGCGGCGAGGCGGTGCGCGCTCCACGGACTGGCGGGAGGGAGCCGGGGCGGAGGGGCGGCTCGCCGGCCAAGCAGAGCCCCGGAGTCTGGCCTGCAAAAGCGGAGGGGCCTGACGGACTGTGTTCCGACAGCAAGCGCGACTTAGCGTCTGGGAGGTCATAAGTTAACAGCTCTGCTCAGAAAGCGGGAAGGCTGGAGGACAAAGGGAGGGAGAGCTGCTGAGCCCCCGGACGACAGAGCTCAGTTTGGTGGGGAACAAAGGCGCTCGCCAGCGCCATCTCCCCCGCCCATCCCCCAGCCAAAATCCCAAAGAGAACCAGTTCCTGCCAGGGAACTTGCTCGCTCCGCGCAAACACCCAACTCTGTGCTTCTGCGGAGGAGCCAAACCTCCGGCAGCGGATCTGACTCCCTCCCGCTGCCACAGGGCCCCTCCTGAAGTGGATCACCTAAGGAGAAGCGACCTAAGCCTGCCCCTCTTGCCCCTGTGCACCTTGCCTACCCACCCCAGCTAATACGCCAGATCCCCAGCATCACAAGCCTGGCAGTGTGCAAGTAGCCCAAACGGGCCACGCCACCCCACAGTGAATCCCGCCCCTAGGAGAGGGGAAGAGAAGGCACACACCAGTCGGACTGTGGCCCCAGCGGTGGGCCGGGGGCAGACATCAGGTCGGAGTGCGGCCCCGCCCACCAACTCCAGTTATACACCACAGCACAGGGGAAGTGCCCTGCAGGTCCTCGCCACGCCAGGGACTATCCAAAATGACCAAACGGAAGAATTCCCCTCAGAAGAATCTCCAGGAAATAACAACAGCTAATGAGCTGATCAAAAAGGATTTAAATAATATAACAGAAAGTGAATTTAGAATAATAGTCATAAAATTAATTGCCGGGCTTGAAAACAGTATACAGGACAGCAGAGAATCCCTTGCTACAGAGATCAAGGGACTAAGGAACAGTCATGAGGAGCTGAAAAACGCTTTAAATGAAATGCAAAACAAAATGGAGACCACCACAGCTCGGATTGAAGAGGCAGAGGAGAGAATAGGTGAACTAGAAGATAAAGTTATGGAAAAAGAGGAAGCTGAGAGAAAGAGAGATAAAAAAATCCAGGAGTATGAGGGGAAAATTAGAGAACTAAGTGATACACTAAAAAGAAATAATATACGCATAATTGGTATCCCAGAGGAGGAAGAGAGAGGGAAAGGTGCTGAAGGGGTACTTGAAGAAATAATAGCTGAGAACTTCCCTGAACTGGGGAAGGAAAAAGCCATTGAAATCCAAGAGGCACAGAGAACTCCCTTCAGACGGAACCTGAATCGATCTTCTGCACGACATATCATAGTGAAACTGGCAAAATACAAGGATAAAGAGAAAATTCTGAAAGCAGCAAGGGGTAAACGTGCCCTCACATATAAAGGGAGACCTATAAGACTCGTGACTGATCTCTCTTTTGAAACTTGGCAGGCCAGAAAGAATTGGCACGAGATTTTCAGTGTGCTAGACAGAAAAAATATGCAGCCGAGAATCCTTTATCCAGCAAGTCTGTCATTTAGAATAGAAGGAGAGATAAAGGTCTTCCCAAACAAACAAAAACTGAAGGAATTTGTCACCACTAAACCAGCCCTACAAGAGATCCTAAGGGGGACCCTGTGAGACAAAATACCAGAGACATCACTACAAGCATAAAACATACAGACATCACAATGACTCTAAACCCATATCTTTCTATTATAACACTGAATGTAAATGGATTAAATGCGCCAACCAAAAGACATAGGGTATCAGAATGGATAAAAAAACAAGACCCATCTATTTGCTGTCTACAAGAGACTCATTTTAGACCTGAGGACACCTTTAGATTGAGAGTGAGGGGATGGAGAACTATTTATCATGCTACTGGAAGCCAAAAGAAAGCTGGAGTAGCCATACTTATATCAGACAAACTAGACTTTAAATTAAAGGCTGTAACAAGAGATGAAGAAGGACATTATATAATAGTTACAGGGTCTATCCATCAGGAAGAGCTAACAATTATAAATGTCTATGCGCCGAATACCGGAGCCCCCAAATATATAAAACAACTACTCATAAACATAAGCAACCTTATGGATCAGAATGTGGTAATTGCAGGGGACTTTAACACCCCACTTACAGAAATGGATAGATCATCTAGACACACGGTCAATAAAGAAACAAGGGCCCTGAATGAGACATTGGATCAGATGGACTTGACAGATATATTTAGAACTCTGCATCCCAAAGCAACAGAATATACTTTCTTCTCGAGTGCACATGGAACGTTCTCCAAGATAGATCATATACTGGGTCACAAAACAGCCCTACATAAGTTTACCAGAATTGAAATCATACCATGCATACTTTCAGACCACAATGCTATGAAGCTTGAAATCAACCACAGAAAAAAGTCTGGAAAACCTCCAAAAGCATGGAGGTTAAAGAGCACCCTACTAAGGAATGAGTGGGTCAACCAGGCAATTAGAGAAGAAATAAAAAAATATATGGAAACAAACGAAAATGAAAATACAACAATCCAAACGCTTTGGGACGCAGCGAAGGCAGTCCTGAGAGGAAAATACATTGCAATCCAGGCCTATCTCAAGAAACAAGAAAAATCCCAAATACAAAATCTAACAGCACACCTAAAGGAAATGGAAGCAGAACAGCAAAGGCAGCCTAAACCCAGCAGAAGAATAGAAATAATAAAGATCAGAGCAGAAATAAACAATATAGAGTCTAAAAAAACTGTAGAGCAGATCAACGAAACCAAGAGTTGGTTTTTTGAAAAAATAAACAAAATTGACAAACCTCTAGCCAGGCTTCTCAAAAAGAAAAGGGAGATGACCCAAATAGATAAAATCATGAATGAAAGTGGAATTATTACAACCAATCCCTCAGAGATACAAACAATTATCAGGGAATACTATGAAAAATTATATGCCAACAAATTGGACAACCTGGAAGAAATGGACAAATTCCTGAACACCCACACTCTTCCAAAACTCAATCAGGAGGAAATAGAAAGCTTGAACAGACCCATAACCAGCGAAGAAATTGAATCGGTTATTAAAAATCTCCCAACAAATAAGAGTCCAGGACCAGATGGCTTCCCAGGGGAGTTCTACCAGACGTTTAAAGCAGAGATAATACCTATCCTTCTCAAGCTATTCCAAGAAATAGAAAGGGAAGGAAAACTTCCAGACTCATTCTATGAAGCCAGTATTACTTTGATCCCTAAACCAGATAGAGACCCAGTAAAAAAAGAGAACTACCGGCCAATATCCCTGATGAATACGGATGCAAAAATTCTCAATAAGATACTAGCAAATCGAATTCAACGGCATATAAAAAGAATTATTCACCATGATCAAGTGGGATTCATTCCTGGGATGCAGGGCTGGTTCAACATTCGCAAATCAATCAACGTGATACATCACATTAACAAAAAAAAAGAGAAGAACCATATGATCCTGTCAATAGATGCAGAAAAGGCCTTTGACAAAATCCAGCACCCTTTCTTAATAAAAACCCTTGAGAAAGTTGGGATAGAAGGAACATACTTAAAGATCATAAAAGCCATTTATGAAAAGCCCACAGCTAACATCATCCTCAACGGGGAAAAACTGAGAGCTTTTTCCCTGAGATCAGGAACACGACAGGGATGCCCACTCTCACCGCTGTTATTTAACATAGTGCTGGAAGTTCTAGCATCAGCAATCAGACAACAAAAGGAAATCAAAGGCATCAAAATTGGCAAAGATGAAGTCAAGCTTTCGCTCTTTGCAGATGACATGATATTATACATGGAAAATCCGATAGACTCCACCAAAAGTCTGCTAGAATTGATACATGAATTCAGCAAAGTCGCAGGATACAAAATCAATGTACAGAAATCAGTTGCATTCTTATACACTAACAATGAAGCAACAGAAAGACAAATAAAGAAACTGATCCCATTCACAATTGCACCAAGAAGCATAAAATACCTAGGAATAAATCTAACCAAAGATGTAAAGGATCTGTATGCTGAAAACTATAGAAAGCTTACGAAGGAAATTGAAGAAGATTTAAAGAAATGGAAAGACATTCCCTGCTCATGGATTGGAAAAATAAATATTGTCAAAATGTCAATACTACCCAAAGCTATCTACACATTCAATGCAATCCCAATCAAAATTGCACCAGCATTCTTCTCGAAACTAGAACAAGCAATCCTAAAATTCATATGGAACCACAAAAGGCCCCGAATAGCCAAAGGAATTTTGAAGAAGAAGACCAAAGCAGGAGGCATCACAATCCCAGACTTTAGCCTCTACTACAAAGCTGTCATCATCAAGACAGCATGGTATTGGCACAAAAACAGACACATAGACCAATGGAATAGAATAGAAACCCCAGAACTAGACCCACAAACGTATGGCCAACTCATCTTTGACAAAGCAGGAAAGAACATCCAATGGAAAAAAGACAGCCTCTTTAACAAATGGTGCTGGGAGAACTGGACAGCAACATGCAGAAGGTTGAAACTAGACCACTTTCTCACACCATTCACAAAAATAAACTCAAAATGGATAAAGGACCTGAATGTGAGACAGGAAACCATCAAAACCTTAGAGGAGAAAGCAGGAAAAGACCTCTCTGACCTCAGCCGTAGCAATCTCTTACTCGACACATCCCCAAAGGCAAGGGAATTAAAAGCAAAAGTGAATTACTGGGACCTTATGAAGATAAAAAGCTTCTGCACAGCAAAGGAAACAACCAACAAAACTAAAAGGCAACCAACGGAATGGGAAAAGATATTTGCAAATGACATATCGGACAAAGGGCTAGTATCCAGAATCTATAAAGAGCTCACCAAACTCCACACCCGAAAAACAAATAACCCAGTGAAGAAATGGGCAGAAAACATGAATAGACACTTCTCTAAAGAAGACATCCGGATGGCCAACAGGCACATGAAAAGATGTTCAGCGTCGCTCCTTATCAGGGAAATACAAATCAAAACCACACTCAGGTATCACCTCACGCCAGTCAGAGTGGCCAAAATGAACAAATCAGGAGACTATAGATGCTGGCGAGGATGTGGAGAAACGGGAGCCCTCTTGCACTGTTGGTGGGAATGCAAATTGGTGCAGCCGCTCTGGAAAACAGTGTGGAGGTTCCTCAGAAAATTAAAAATAGACCTACCCTATGACCCAGCAATAGCACTGCTGGGAATTTATCCAAGGGATACAGGAGTACTGATGCATAGGGGCACTTGTACCCCAATGTTCATAGCAGCACTCTCAACAATAGCCAAATTCTGGAAAGAGCCTAAATGTCCATCAACTGATGAATGGATAAAGAAATTGTGGTTTATATACACAATGGAATACTACGTGGCAGTGAGAAAAAATGAAATATGGCCTTTTGTAGCAACGTGGATGGAACTGGAGAGTGTGATGCTAAGTGAAATAAGCCATACAGAGAAAGACAGATACCATATGGTTTCACTCTTATGTGGACCCTGAGAAACGTAACAGGAACCCGTGGGGGAGGGGGAGGAAAAAAGGAAAAAAAAAAAAAAAAAAAAAGAGGTTAGAGTGGGAGAGAGCCAAAGCATAAGAGACTGTTAAAAACTGAGAACAAACTGAGGGTTGATGGGGGGTGGGAGGGAGGAGAGGGTGGGTGATGGGTATTGAGGAGGGCACCTTTTGGGATGAGCACTGGGTGTTTTATGGAAACCAATTTGGACAATAAATTTCATATATTATAAAAAATAAAAAAATAAAAAAAAAAAAGAATAATTTATATGTGTAAGTCGAATGCAATCATGTAGGAGTTTGTCCCCCATCAGAATCTTCTGGATGAATTCTAGAGTTACAAGAATAGAATTGACCATCCATCAGCTGGTGAATATATAAACAACATGTGGTGTACACACAGCCATAAAAATAAAGTACTGATATATGGTACAATATGGATAAACCTCAAAAACATTATGCCAAGTGAAAGAAGCAAGATGAAAAAGGTCATATATTGTATGATTCTATTTATACAGTATATGTTGAATAGGTAAATCCATAAAAACAAAAAACAGATTAGTGATTGTCAAGGACTAGAGAAGTAGGGAAGGGGGATGAGTTGGAACACAGAGTTTTCTTTCTGGATAATAAAAATATTTTGGATATAGATGATTGAATAACATTGTGAATATAATAAATACCACTGAATTGTACACCTTAAATGGGTAGTTTTAATATAAGCAAATTTTATATCAATTAAAGAAATTAAGAAAGGACTTAAATGTTTCTTCAAAGAAGATAAAGAAATGGCCAAAAATCATGTGAAAAGATACTCAGTATCATTTGTCATTAGGGAAATGCAAATAAAAACCACAAAGAAATACCTCTTCATACTCAATAGGATGGCCAATTTTTTTTTTAAAGGTAAAATAACGTGTTGGTGATGATGTGGATAAATTGGAGCCCGCCTCTTTGCTGATGGGAATGTTAAATGATGCAGCCACTGTGTGCAAAACAGTTTGGCAGTTACTCAACAAGTTAAACATAGAAATACATAGAACTCAGCAATTCTGTCACTAGATGTATATCCAAAAGAATTGAAAGCATGCGTTCAAAAACTTGTACATGAAAGTTCATAGCAACACTATTCAAAATAGCCACAAGGTAGAAACCACAAAAATGTCATCAACAGCTGAATATGTAAACAAAATGTGGTATCTTCATACAATAGAATGTTGTTCAGCTATACAAAGGAATGAAGTATTGATATATGCTATAACGTGGTAAGAGACTGAATATGCAGATGGACAATGGCCAGATCATACATAAATAAAGAGTTCTGGCCCATAATGTGCAGCAAAGATTTCAGAAAGCCAAACTTCAACCTCTGTAGCAATTTGCCCCAAATATTCAGGGCATAGTAGCTACTAGCTTCCTTAGTTTTTGCCCTGCTTCTAATTTAGGTCTGACCAGAGAAAGCCAAATATGCTTCCCTGAACAATCACATAGGATGCCCTTCTTCCAGTTACCTTACCTCCAACACTCTCTTGCCAACAACCTCCAATTGGGACATTTGTGAAACCTTCTCTTTTTTCCACTGTAAAGTTTTTACATTCCTCTGCTTGCCTTTGAGTTTCTGCTAAATGCAAATAATAATATTTATATATTATTAAATACTAAATAACTAGATAAAAATATATAATAATAAATACTAAATACAAAAGTAATAGTGAATGACTTCCTTGCTATAGCATAGCATGCTCTGGAAAAAAAAATAGCCTTTACTTGTTCTCATTTGGGTGGTCTTCATTATTTCCACAATGGATGAACCCTAAAACATGCTAAGTGAAAGAACCTAGGCACAAAAGGCCATTCATATGATTCCATTTATTTGAAATATTCAGAATAAGCAAGTCCATAGAGACAGGAAGCAGAAGTTTTATCGTCGGAGGCTGGGGGGAGGGAAAAATGGGGAGTGACTACTTAATTGATATGGGGTTTCTTGTAGGATGAAGGAATGTTCTGAAATTAGTGTTAATACACAGCATTATTAATGTACTTAATACTACTGAATTATACACTTTACAATTGTTAAAATGATAAAATTTTATAGTATGTGTATTTTGCCAAAATATGAAATATAGGGAAAAATGACATGATTAATTTCTGCTAACACACCAACGGGGAAGAGAAATGCTACAGCTTTCATCAAAAGCATCCAACCACCACTTTGTTACATGCAGTTATCTCTTCTGAACATTACCACAAAACCTTACTCTTGCTTCGGGTGAATTATGCTGATGATTATCCTCTCGCCTTAGGGCCCTCAAGGAGAGACTTCACCCAATGGCTGTTTTTCCATCCTCTTCCTCAGTTGATCCCAGGGAGAAGGGGTGGTTTCTCAGAAGCCTTTTGCCCAGCCCTCAATAAAAACAACTCCCCTCACTTTTCTAGGAAGCCTGAAATTAATTCTTTAAGAAATACAATCTACCCTGTCGTAGACTCTAAGTCTAAAGTTCTCTTTTCATCAGCAAAAGAGTGGGACGCAGGATTGAAGCGAGAGATGGCTAATGTTCGGGAAAAGACAAGAGCCCTGAATAAGGGTCCTTGCCCTGTATTTATTAAGATCAGAAGGCTTACAAACGTGATGGGCATGCACAAAGAGACAAAGAAACTGTGAACATTAACTTGGGGATGTGATGAAAAAGGGGGTTTTTGAAGATATACAGTGTTTGGGGTTAGGATCAATATAAAACAAAATCCTGGCCACTGGGCAGATGGGCAGATGGTTGTTAATGGCAGACTGGAGGCACCAGGTCTGTTTATCTTAGCTAGCCTAGGGGATAAGACAAATAAAGCATGCTACCTCGGGGTCAACAAGGCACCTTTCTTTTGCTAATTAGCTCCTCTCTGGGCAACCTCACCCAGTAGTGGCCTAGAGCCCTATTTACTTGTTTACCTAATTTGGCCCTTTCTTCCTGTGAAAGCAGCTTTCTGCTATAATACTAAATTGGGGGATGTATCCACCCTGAATACCTGATCTTATTTACCTCATATACCTTTGTATTGGGGTCTTTGCCCCGCCCTCTCTATACCTGTTTACCTAATCTTGTTTACCCAAAGTTGGGTGAGAACATCTTATGGTTTTCTAATTCTTCATGCCTTGTTGACCCATCAGTGCAGGCTCAGGTATTTCCTAAGCTTATTCCCCACCGTTCCCCCTTTTTGTTTTTCTTGGTTCTTCTAGTTTCGTGTTCGAGGACCCTCATGACAAGTTCCTTGTCCTTCTTTTGCTTTTGGATGATTTGGAGGGTGATTCTGCAATAAATAGAGGCATAGTAAAAAGAGACATAAAAAGAGACATAGTAAAAGTATTCCGCTTCCCAGAGTTATCCAAAATTTGAATGGGTGCTAGTTTAAGTGAGAAAGAATTTAGGTCACGCGACATTTCCCAGGAACCAGCCCATTCATTTTTAAGCTGATCTTCTGCATATTGTAGCTGTTGGCACAATGTCATATCTAAATTTTCTATATTTTTAGAGAGGTAGGAAGAAAACAAACAAACCAACAAACAAAAAACACTGTGATGGTATGTCTGGACAGCATCTGAAGCTTGGGAGTGATTATAAGGAATGCCAGTCATGCAAATACGCTGGTAGTTAGGGTTGCAGGGCAGTTTAGAGTGGAGCAACAAGACCTCCTGTCTTTTTCCAATAAATTTCACTGCAGCCTCAAGAACTTCGAGGCAGGCCAAAATTTGTCTATCAGTGGAAGTTTGGCTTATAAATTCTTTGGTAGTGTTGACCATAAATTTATTAAGGACATGGGCTGTTTGGATAGTATGATACAAACTGATTCCAGCTATGGTGGCAGAGGCAATAACACCTACTGCTGCTAGGATGCCCATGATTACAAGGCCAACAAATATTTTTTGCCTTACAGCAGAGTGCCAGTGTTGAATAAGCTTGGATAGTGCACCTAGTCCTGATGGATGCATATAGGGTTCAGAGCTATTAACAGGAACACAGGCTGAGATGCGCTAAGTACTAATAAAGAGGAGATATCTAATGATGTTAGCATTACTTACACAGGACATAAAACAGCCCTAGGAGGTAGAGATATTATAATTATTTTCTAGTTGTTGGATCCGTAAAGTGGAGGTAGCAAAGAAAACATAGGGAGAAGGGACACATAGTGGTCGATGCAAATTGATCTTTGTGCAGGGAGGCCGAAGTTAGGTTAATATGTCGTTTTACATAAATTTCATTGTGGCTAATAGTACGAGTGAAGAAGGGAAGACCCAGCTTCCAAAGATTAACAAGCCAAGGTCCTTTTAATTTCACTTTATATGCAGAAATTATAGGGCCAGACAAGCCTCCATCTTTCCAAAAAACATTCTCCCTACTAAACTGGTCAAAGGATATGGTCTTATTTGAATATTTTGTTTCAAGATGTCCTCTAGGACCCCTGTCAATAATAGTCCAATTTCCCCAGTGAAGATTATGCTCAGTGTCTCCATAACAGGTTGTCCAAGGAATGTTATTCCAGGGGTGGTCTGAATATTTGAGACAAGAGCAAGCCATAACATTAGGAGTGTGAGATATGTTTGTTTTTTGAGGTATATCAAAGCTTGTGGCTGAGAAAAAGGTAAAGTTGTCTGGCCTTGTAGAGGTTTTGGGCTGTACATGCAAAAGCCAATTGATTTTTAGTTTGAGACAAGGAGATAAGTTGCTAAGTTTAGTAACACACATAAGAGGTGTTGAAGTAAGCCACCATTGAGGTCTTGGCATATAAAGCCAATGCTCTTATTCAGTTTGGAAAGGTGGGTTAAGATTGGCTCCTTCCATGAACTCTGTCATTATTGCTAATAGGAATATCCCAGGCTGGGAGTGTTAAGCTATCAAACATGTGGGTTAAGGAGATGAACCCAATATGAATATTGAACTTGGCCTGGACAAATGAGGGAAAGGAGAAAAATCAGGGTTACATGTATCAAATTTTTGTTAATGACAAAAATCATGGCCATCAGAAGTGAATTAGGGGTATAAGCAATGTCATTGTGTTGTAAGAGGATGCCGGCCTGGTTAGGCAGGCATTCAAGGCTTCCCCATGTTCTATCAGGGGCAAGGACTGCGTTTGTGGAGTGGCTTCAGGATGAGAAGTCCATGAAGAGGCTTCTTTCATCTTGAAAAAGGTGGGGGGAGGGGTGTAGTGTCTGTTCATTCAGAATCATTCTCTGGATGTCCTGATTCATTGGATGCTATCCTGGGTGTCTCCACCATGCCATGGTATGGCTTTGCCAAATGAGAGGGAATCCACAGAGGTCCAGAATCTCAAAGAATGCAAGCATATCCTCGACTCCAGGTGAGAAGTTTAGTGGGCTCAGTCCGTGTAGCACTGCCCCACCTTGAGGGTTTTGTTTAGCACCATAGGGTGAGAGGATTTATCTGATTTTTGAAGAAGGTCACTCAGCTGCAGTTAGTCCTTGAGGATTCAGATTTAAAAAGTTAAGAGTAATCATAGCAGGATCAAGAAGGAGCTGAGGTTGTAATGCAGAAAGCCAGGGATATCTCCCTGTTTTTGTTTTTCAACATGTTTTTGAGCATATCATGTGCTCATTTTACAATTGCTTGGCCTTGTGGATTATAAGGAATGGGTAATTCCAATGAAGGCTTAAGTAAAACTTAAAAGGGTGTGTTGTCCTGTTGTTTTACCCTTTTTGTTAAAATTATATTTATGTATTTATTATAAATAAATATATTTATGTATTTATTTATTACATTTAACAAAAATGTATTTTCATTTTATATCTTTTTTACATATCTCTCACTTTTTTGTATACGAAGTTACTTATTTCCATTAGCCTTAATTACATTTAGCAGAATTTTGACTCTTAGAAACCTTTAGTCTCCATTCAAAATGAAGCAGTAACCAATTGTGAACTGTCTGTTACATCAGAAAATGTTTTAGGTGGTAGACTTATAAATCCATTAAGAATAAAGCATGGATTTAAATATTATTAATTTTTGTTGCCATAAGAAATCAGAAGCATAAATCTGTGTTTAGTAAGCAATGCTTCAGCATTCCATTTGATTTGGAAGAGGCCTAAATGTCTGAAGAACTTAACTCAATTTAGAATTTAAGCAAAAGGCTCAAGTTTTAGGTTACCAAAGTCCCTGAAAGCTATCCTAACAATTACCCATAAAAACTATGAGGCAGACAAAGTTAACCATCACTTTAAGTCATCCTTTTGCTAACAAATTGGAACAGAGATAACATGAGCTTACTTGGCCTTCAGTTAACCTTAGTAGAATAAAGTTCTATAGTTTAAAAGACATGCCTATCTTAATAATACTTCATTTGTGTTCCCTTAAAAATTTACCATTGTCAATTTTTTTCCATTGAACCAATGAGGAAATCTGAAGTCTAAGGGGGTGTTTTTTGCTTTTTGACAGTGTGGGAAGGAGGACCTGATGCTACCGGAGGCATTGAAGAGCCATATATGCAGGCTGAACCCCAGGTGGTGCAAAAGCTGGAGGAGGGGGAAGGGAAGACAGAAAAGGTGAGGTGCTTCCATGAGACCTGAAGGCAGATAAAGGCACAGAGGGCAGAGAAAGAGTTCACCTGGTCCTAAAGCCTGGCAGCTCAGATACATGAGCAGATACCGATTTTTGTTCTGTTTTGTATTTCTTTTGTTTTTGTTTTTGTTTTGTTTTGTTTTGTTTTCCACTAGTGGAATTAGGCAGTCTATGTCAGACCAGAGAAAACAGGGAAGTTCCCCGAAACAAAAGGAGTTTTGGCAGCTGCTTGGGAACATTCCTTAAAATCATCCCGAGGTAGACTAGCCAGATACAATTGGCTCTAATCATCATAGTTATTATTCTAGGAAGTGAATGAGGGAAAAGCCCCACATATAGTTAGAGTAACCAGACTGTATTGGGAGAAACCATGAGAGAGAGAGAGAGTTAGAGTCCCCTATATCAGGGATAGCCTGTGTAAAATATGTCACACTATTTTAGTGCATTGCTTTACTGACAATGATTGGAAGCTGGGCTTGCTGTCTTGGTTGGGAATATTGCCCTGTGCCAGACACTTGTTCAAAAGAATCCTGAATAGCAGCGCCAAAGTTTTGCACAGCACGAGTCACTCAAGCATCATGAAACTCTTGGGCACAGACAGCATACTGGGCTGGTGTCAGAATGATGTTAGTAAGAGAGCCCCAGTCCCAGGCACACATGGAATAAGTACCATATAAATTTTCTAAAATGCCAATTGTAAAGGGCTGTGATGGACACACAGTTGAATTGATTTTTGCAATTATTTTACCATTGGAAAGAGCAGGCTTTCATGGACATATAGTCCGTTCTGCCTGACAATGGGAAACAGGTGGAATCTACCAACCTTGTGGACCTCTTTAATGTACTCTTGCATTGACCTCTTTAATGTACTCTTGCATTAGGGCAAGGACCTTATCAGAGCCGGTTGATGAGGTTTCTAGAGGTTCGATATTTTCCCACCTTTTTGAGGGAGGGGGAGTATTTTTTGGCTGTAAGGACACTGAAGGCACAGTCTGACTATAAAAAAGCTCAGGTTTTTCCTCTATTTGGGGTAATTTTACATCTTTATATACATCGTCTGAACTCAAGGGGAGAAGGACAGTATGGACAATGGACCAAATGAGGATTACCTCAGGGGGGATGTTAGCCCCCTCAGAATGCCAAGCTTTAAATGTTTTCCCTACTTGTTCCCAAATATTAAGACCACAATTGTTTTGTTTTGGGAACCAAGGGCAATTTTGTTGGACAGCCATCAATAATCCAAGTACAGACTTATAATTTAGAGTAGTCCCTGCTGTCTCTCCTAGTGACTGAAGAATTGGAATATAGCACTTTTGTTCAGGGGCTAAGGAATTTCCCATGATAGATCTCTCAAAATTTTCTGTGGCAGAGAATCCTAATATTGTTTCTCTTTACCCCTTACCTCCTCAGGAAGAGACTATACCTGGTGCCTTTTCTCTCTTTTATTTTTTTCTTGGAGCTCCTTAATCGTTCCGTGGCGTCCTGCAGTCCTTGTGTCACACTGCCTCCTGGCCATGTCCTCTCCTTGTCCACGTCAGCCTGTAGTCCCCTTTCCTTCTATCACGTAGGGGTCACCATCTGTCATAGACTCTGGGTCTAGAGTTCTTTCTTGTCTAGCAGGAAAGCAGGAAGCAGGATTAAAATGCAAGAGATGGCTAATGTTTGGGAGAAGACAAGAACCCTAATTAAGGGTACTTGCTCAATTTTTATTAGGATCAGAAGGCTTACAAACTTGGTGATGGATGTGCACAAAGAGACAATAAATCTGTGAATATTAACTCATGGGCATGAGGGAAAGGGGGTTTTGAAGATATAGGGTGTTAGGGGTTTGAGTCAATATAAAACGAAATCTTGGTGCCAGGCACATGGTTGTTAATGGCAGACAGGAGGCACCATGTGTGTTTATCTTAGCTAGCCTAGGGGATAAGACAGATAAAGCATGCTACCTCAGGGCCAACAAGGCACCTTTCTTTTGCTAATTAGCTCCTCTCTGGGCAACTCTATTTCTGTGTATTTTGGACAGGAGCCTGCAGTTCCAGCCAGACCTTCTTGGGTCCTGGTGGCAGACTGCACTTGATTACTCTGGGATGACTATGCATTAGTGACCTCACTTTAAATGGCCTTACCTGTCAAAGAGGATCAGCCTTTTCTCCCAGCCAGCTAGGTTGGGGCCAGAAAACAAAGTCATCTCCATCCAGAAAAACAGTCTGAGTTTTTAGAAGGGAAATACTTTTCCATGTAAGTCCAAGAAGTATTTTAAGAGTCATGCTGCACGCTGACTGGAATTCTTCCTTAAATCACCTTATTAAGTTCAATTCAGTTAAACAAAAATTCAGTGTTTCAGGCCCTGGGTGAGGATCTAGAGATATTTCTTGTTACATGATAGGATACCTTTATGGTTAGTACCAGCGGCCTTTGATACCACATAGTCCTGGGGAGGGCACTGATCTGCCACCTACTAGCCATGTAAACCGAGACAAATTTCTTAATCTCTCTGCACCTTGAATTTATGATCCATAAATGGTGATAAAATCATAAAGGGCTATTGTGAAGATCGAATGTGCCAACATAATTAAAGTAGTCAGCATGGTGTCTGGCATAGAAATGTAGGCTACAGGGGGGCTCCTGGGTGGCTCAATCAGTCAAGCATCCAACTATAGCTCAAGTCATGATCTCACAGTCTGTGAGTTCAAGCCCCAGGTCGGGCTCTGTGTTGACCACTCAGAGCCTGGAGCCAGCTTCAGATTCTGTGTCGCCCTCTCTCTCTGCTCCTCCCCTGTTTACATTTGGTCTTTATTTTTCTCAAAAATAAACATTTTAAAAAAGAAATGTAGACTACAGGGGCATCTGGGTGGCTCATTTGGTTGAGCATCTGACTCTTGACTTTGCCTCAGGTCATGATCCCAAGATCATGGGATTGAGCCCAACATTGGGCTTTGTGCTGAGCTTGGAGCCTGCTTAAGATTCTCTAGGGCACCTGGGTGGCACAGTCAGTTACGTGTCTGGCTTTGGCTCAGGTCATGATCTTGAAGTGTTCATGAGTTTGAGCCCTACATCGGGCTCTCTGCTGAGAGCTCAGAGCCTGGAATCTGCTTCAGATTCTGTGTCTCCTTCTCTCTCTGCCCCTCTCCTGCTCACACTCTGTCTCTCTCTCTCAAAAATAAATAAACATTAAAAATTTAAAAGAAAAGATTCTCTCCGTCTCCCTCTGACCCTCCGTCCCTGCTCTCTCTCTCTAAAAAAAAAAGAAAAAGAAAAAGAAAAAAAGAAAGAAAGAAAGAAAGAAAGAAAGAAAGAAAGAAAGAAAGAAAGAAATGTAGACTGCAATGGACCTTCACTCTTTTGTTCAGCTACCTTGATGTCAAAACTACTGACTCTGGCTTCATCTGGTGGTAGTGGAACTAGTTTCTACATGTTCTACCATTAGAAAAATACTACTTTTACAAAGGTAAGCAAGAAGTAAGCAATAAATCTTGATTTAAAAATGATTTTGATATAGTTTATAAGAATGGTTCTACTTCAATTTGAAGAACTGATATAAAGATGGAAAAAGGACTTGATGACTCTCAATTCTATCAGTCTTTTGCATTTATTTAACAAATATTTATGGGGCATATATTACATGCCAGGCCCCACAAGCCCACAAACCATATCTTCCCTTCAGAACTTTTTTTAGACTCCTGACCTGTGTATTCAGCTACCAACTGGAAATATATATCTAAAGCAGTGGCTCTTAAATGGTTATGAACTTGTTCTCCACTTCTGGGGGACATGTGGCGATATCTGGAGACATTTTTGATAATATAACATTTTGATAGCATTTTGATAACTGGGAGTTCTACTGGAATATTGTGGGTAGAAGCCAAGGATGCTGCTGAATATCCTACAGTGCACAGGACCATCCCCAAAACAAAATTTTCCCAGCCGAAAATGCCATTAGTGCTGAGGTTGAGAAAACCTACTCCAGAGCAAGGTAAATGCTACTACCTACCCCTGTATGCACAGATTCAAGTAGTACCCATCTTTGAAGTTTGACAACCCTGGATTAGAATAATAATGCTGCCTCTTACCAACCATATATCCTTGGAAAATGTATTTGACCTCTAGGATTGTCCTTTTGCCCTTGGGATACTATAACAAAAATACCACATGGTGTTCCTGGATGGTTCAGTCATTAAGCATCAGACTCTTGATTTCTGCTCAGCTCATGATCTCATGGTTTGAGCCCCGTGCCAGACTCCACACTGACAGTGTAGAGCCTACTCAGGATTCTCTCTCTCCCTCTCTCTCTACCGCTCCCCTGCTCTCTCTCTCTCTGTCTCTCTCAAAACAAATAAATTAACTGAAAAAACACCACAGACCGGTAACTTATAAACAATAGAAATTTATTTATCACAGTACTGGAGACTAGAAGTCCAAGATTAGGATTCTAGCATAGTTCTGGTAAAGGCCCACTTCCTAAATGGCCATTTTTTCACTGTAACCTTACATGGTGGAAGAGGCAAGGGATCTCTATAAGGCCTCTTTTATGTTGGTACTATTCCAGTTCATGAGAGCTCACCTTCAATGACCTAATCACCTCTGAAAGTCCTCATGTCCTAACACCATCACATTGGACATCAGGATTTTGATGTATGAATTTGGGGGACCCAAACATTCAGACAATAGCAGTGAGCCTTAGTAGAGAATTCCTGGAGGAAAGAAATTATAGTAGGGAATACTCATACTTAACTTATAGAACAGTTAGAAGGAGTTAGAAAAACAGGAGTTAAGGCCTTATCAGTGTTTGGCCAGAAGTAAGATCTTAAGTATTAGTATCTTTTCTACCATACCTCCTAAATTCTGCTTCTAAGATGACTTTAACCTAAACTACATGGCTCTAAATAGCCTAACTGTGTCCTAAAAAGCATGACAACAGGAAAGAAAATGGAATTATGGCAAAAGGAAGAAAAATAAAACTCATACAAATCCACATTATGTATGAGTTGTCACTTTTGTGTTTTAGAGTTATCTCATGTAGGTGGGACAGGGGCTAAGTTGTCACCCCATTTCCATGGAATCAGTGTACGTTTGCTGACCTCTTTGGAGTCTTCTTAGAGAATTAATATCAGAATTTCCCATTAAATGGATATCTGGGTTATTCTTGTGGCTCCATCATGACACATTCCCAGAGGAGTGCAAAACATGATGAAAGGTCTTCTTCTGAAGAGAGAAATGGAGTGAGAGGAATATGTTGCTTCTAGTGCCTGACAAAAACTTTTTTTCTGTATGGTCTTAGGTACAATGTGTACCTTCTCCTGGCTACTGACTCATATTTAGGATATGTGATTCAAATTGATCTTCTGGCAAGCCAAACTTGTGTAGAAACAATTTAGTGTCCTTTTTCCTAAGCATTCTTATTATCATTTAAATTCTCATATTCTAGTGTTACTAGAGGATTAGCAAGTTAAACTGCCTTACAAGAAATCTGGGATATTTCTCAGGCAGAGAGAAAAAGAGTACGGGTGGAATCTTTCAATAATTCTTAACACTTCTGCTTGAAAAGGGCACACTCCATTTCCTCTCATATTTCATTGGCCCAATATAGTCACATGGCCAAATATAATGTCAGCGAGGTGGAATCATTGGGCCTAGGAGGGACTTCAGGGATCCCCCCCACATGTAACCCCACAGCTAGACTTCTTGACTTAATGTTATAGAACCAGGCTGGAACACTGGCAGAAAAAACAAGTAGCACTTGGAGATCTTGGTGGATTGGAGATTTAACACCGGCGGGCTCAGAGACCTTGTCTCCAAAGTTCTGAGCGCCAAATGCAAGTGGGGAGGATAATTTATAATTGTCAGCTTCCATATCTGTGAGGGTTTTTGTGCACGCAGCAAACAAAGGCAGAAGAACACAGAAGAGAGGTCTCTAAGCTAGAGACCAGAGTTTGTTTTAGCCCCATCGGCCATCTTTGGCGTACTTTATTCACTTCTCCAACATTTCCCCCTTTGATGCCTTCGAAAAAAACTTTCAGTGGGCATCACCTTTCAGTTTTACAGATTGGTACTCTCAGAAGGCTAAGATATGTGCTGTAGTTTGGCAAGCAACAATGTTTTCAATAAAAGGTACCATGGCACTCAGTATACAGGGGCCAATGGATACAAGTAAAATTATGGAGAGGTGGGGCCCTGCCAGGACAGAAAGCCAGGATGCCCAATCTGTGAGATCCCATCCTTTCCACTGATTGATACTTTCCTGTTGTCCACATTGAATTCTTTCCTTGAGTTCCTTAACGTTAGTTGTAACTATTCCTGACTGGTTTACAAAATAGCAACATTCTTACCCCAGAAAGATGCAAGTCCCTCCTTTTTCTGAAGTGAGGAGGTCAAGGGCTTGCCTATTTTGGAGGGTCACTGCTGCCAGAGAGTTTATTTGGCTTTGTAAGGTTACCAGAGAATCTGCCACCTGTTCCATGTCTTCATTTAGCTCTTGTGATAGTCTATGGTATAGTCCTACGGATGAACCTATGCCCCCTATTCTGGTTCCTATTCCTGTCACAATTCCTGCTCCTATCAGAATAGGTAGTAGGATTGTCTGTTTAGCCTGTGACTTGGGGCTAAAGGCTGTTAGGAACTGATCTTCAGTGTATACAGATATCTCTGGGGTTAGGAAGGTGGAAAAACATATATGAGTCCATTTGGCTTCTAAGCATCAGTAGGCCTAATTAGAACACAGATAGAACAATCTAGGGGTTGAACATAGGGTTGAATTCCTCTTTAAGGTTATATTTCTTCCTCATAGACAGGTACTGTTCATACCTTCAGGGGCTGTACAGATTAGATTTGTGAGACAGATCCCAGTGGCCAGGGATCCAATTAAGACAGAGGTGTTGGTTTTGAGATTTTCAGGAGCTTCCCAGGTCAAAGGGATGGGAGT
This sequence comes from Leopardus geoffroyi, assembly GCF_018350155.1. NCBI lineage: Eukaryota > Metazoa > Chordata > Mammalia > Carnivora > Felidae > Leopardus > Leopardus geoffroyi. The sequence goes on from NC_059343.1 coordinate 83,383,346, forward strand.
GGCTAAGTAAGCCCTCCGAAGGGCTTGTGCTGAGGCACAAGCACATCCAGCAGGTTTGGGTGTGATTATCTATTTTATGGAGGACTTGTAGAGTAGTATTGGCCCAATGCTGGAGTGGGGAATTGGTAAGCATCTGATTGAGGGCTGAAAGGTTCAAACCCTGGTAGGCTGCTGGGGGAGGGATTGCCTTTATGGCTTGTATTACCCTATTCTGGGTGTCCTTTATAACCTTCTGAAGGACCCTATCTTACACCCCTCCCTGTCCAAGATCCCCATTGAGGAAGGTAAGTGTAACAAACTCACTTCCCTCTCTGGAGGCCCTTGTTGTGACATGGGTTCCTGACATTTTGGGTTATCTCTGTGGTCCAATACTTAGTCTTTGGGGCACCAGATAACTGACAGAGAGTGGGTGTTTTTCCCTTGTAGCAATCTTTTTGGAGGGAGGTGAAGGTGCTAAACGCCCTTGACCCCCTTATTGTCTTATAACAATCCTGGGGGCAAAATGGGTAAGCGGCAGTTGTGAGAGTGAGCGAGGTTATCATAATATACAGGCAATACTTAATAATCCTCCCATCCAGAGGAGGTATGTGAGACCCAGCATCCATCTTTTATCAAATGTCGAGCTTGTTGGTCCAGTCTCTATCAGCCCAACAGTAAGAAGTAAGATCAGGGTATGACACCAATAAGGGGCAAGGACTGGCAGAGTTGCATCCAAACACCTGGGCTAGGTTCATGTGTTGATTCCTCAACCTTCTGCTGTGCGCAGGCCAGCCAGCTTCTGGGGTGTGTCTGGAGCAGGGCTGGAGGTCTCAGGGGCCGGTTTCCCTTTTGAGGGTCAGTTTAAACAGGTTGACTGGATCTGGATCACTTTGCCAGGTTGTGGGTTCTTCTGAGTTGGCCTTCTTAACTCTGGAGTGATGGACCCATGGGGTGATACCTGAAACTTTAAGGGCTGTAGGAGTTGTTAGAATAATATTATGAGGCCCAGTCCACCATGGTTTAAGAGGTTCCCTCTTCCAGTCTTTGACCCACACAGAGTCTCCTGGCTGAAAGGGGTGAGTGGGGGTCCCTAAGGAAATTGGGGCCCTCTCTATGGTATATCTCTGTAACTTGTTTAGGACTGCCCCCAAGGTCTGGAGCTGTTCTCTTATTCCCTTGTCTCCAACCTGGTGTAGGTCTCCTGGGAGCTTTCCTAAACATGATGGGGGGTCGCCCATAAAATAACTCAAAGGGGGAGAATCCTAGTGCCCCAGGCATGCATCGGGCACGCAGGAGGGCCAGTGGTAGTAAATCTGGCCATGGGAAATTAGTCTCTTGGTGGAACTTTGCCAGGTTTTCCTTGAGGGTGCGATTCATCCACTCTAGTTTCCCTGAGCTCTAGGGTCAGTAAGCAGTGTGCAATTTTCAGGTAATGTTGAGGGACTTTGTCAGGATTTGTATAATGTCTGCCACAAATGTAGGTCCGTTATCACTGTGTATGGTTAACGTTAGACCAAACTGAGGCACAATCTCCCATAGAAGAGCTTTGGCCACCTCGCGACTTCATTCTGTTCTGGTTGGGAATGCTTTGACCCATCCCAAATATGTGCAGATTATTACAAGAAGGTACCTGAACCCTTTATTTGGTTTTATGTTAGTAAAATCCACCTCTAAGCCCTAGAAAGGGGTGGCCCCCATCCTTTGCGTGCCAGGCGGGGGCTGTGAGGCAGACCAAGCACTGTTTTTGACACATGTTACACATTGTTCACTGACAGCTCGGCATAATGCTGGCACCTGGCTGATATAGTAGTTCTTTTTGAGTAGGGCCTCTAATGTAGTTTTCCCTAGGTGTGTGAGTTGGTGATATTCCTTCACTAGGTGTTTTCCCATAGATGACAGGATAAAGATGTGTCCATTTGGCATAGCCCACCATCCCTCTTTGCTTAGTGTGCCCCCTTCCGTCAAGGCCCAACTTCTTTTTTCATTTGTGTACAGGGAGGGGAGGCTTTCCTCTGGGGTGCAAGAGTCGTAGTGTAGGTAGGAGCTTCACCTGGGTCACCACATGTGGCTGCTCTGGCTGTTTTGTTGGCCAGGTGATTTCCTCAAGTTATGGAGTCATCTCCTTTCTGATGTCCCTTACAGTGTAGGATAGATACCTTGTCTGGCAGCCATACAGCCTCAAGAAGCTTTAGTATTTCTTCCTTGTTTTTGTTAGTTTTCCCTGCAGCAGTAAAGAGGCCTCTTTCTTTATAGATGGCCCCGTGTACATGCACAGTAGCGAAGGCATACCGGGAATCAGTGTAGATGTTTACTCATTTACCTTTTCTAAGGATGAGGGCTCAGGTTAAGGTGTACAGATCAGCTTGTTGTGCCAACCATCCTTCCAGCAAGGCCTTGGCTTCCAGAACTTCGGTGGTTGTGGTTACCATATATCCTGCTCTTTGGCTGCCCTCTTGTAAATAGCTGCTCCCATCACTGAACAGGGTGATCTCCAGACTTGCTATAGCCTGGTCTTGGAGGTACAGACAACAGGAGTAGACTTCATCCACTACTTTGGAACAGTCATGGTCGGGTTCTACCTCGTCCGTGGGAAGGAAGGTGGCTGGGTTTAGTGTTCTTACTGTTTTGAGAGTGACCCTTGGGCTTTCATAGAGAAGGCCTTGGTATTGTGTCAGCTGGGAATTGGAGAGGAAATGATATCCTTGGGTGCTCATGAGGGACATGACTGCGAGTGGGACCTTAACATTAAGTGTTTGTCCCAGTGTAAGTTTGTCTGCCTTCTTGATGAGCAGGACTGTGGCTGCCAGTGCTCTGAGGCACAGTGACCATCCTGCAGCCACAGGATAAAGTTTTTTTTTTTTTTTTTGACAGGTAAGCTACTGGCTTTTGCCAAGGTCCCATGCTGTGAGTGAGCACTCCAAGGGCTATTTTGTCTTTTTCATGTATGAAGAGGTTAAAGGGCCTTTCTATGTCAGGCAAAGCCAGGGCTGGGGCTCATCTTAGAGCCAATTTTATTTCTGTGAAAGCGGCCCTTGCTTCCTCAGTCCACGTGAGGGGCTCCCGGTCTGGCCCTCCCAACAGGTCATAGAGGGGCCTCGCTATGGCTGAGAGTCCAGGAATGCAAATGCGACAGAACCTTGCAGCCCCTAAAAATTCACGCAAGCCTCATTTTGTTTGGGGCTGTGGCAGTGTGGTGATAACTTTCTTCCTTTCAAGTCCTAGTTATCTTTTCCTTTTGTGAGGAGGAAGCCTAAGTATCAGACCTGCTGCTGACAAATCAGTGCCTTTTTCCAAGAGACCCAGTACCCCAAGTAGGATAGGAGCTGCAGGAGGGCCTTGGTACCTTTCACACAGTTTCCTTGGGTGTCACTGGCAAGGAGGAGATCGTCTACATATTGAAGGAGGACACACCCTGTGTTTTCCCTAAGAAAGTCAGCAAGGTCTGAAGCTGGTGCTTCCCCAAAAAGAGTGGGAGAGTTCTTGAAACCTTGGGGATATCGTGTCCAGGTCAGCTGCATCTGGCTCCCTGGAACAGGCTCAGTCCATTCAAAGGCAAACAATCGTTGACTTTGTGGAGCCAGGTGGAAGCAGAAGAAAGCATCCTTTAGGTCGAGGCATTAACCCATCTGGTTGACCCCGGAATTTGGCTGAGGAGAGAATACAGGTTCAGAACCACGGGGTGTAAGGAAACAGTCACTTTGTCAATGGCCTTCAAATCCTGTACTGGTTGGTATCCTCCTCCTGGCTTCTTGACTGGCAAGACCAGAGTATTCCAAGTTGATTGGCACTCAATTAGAATACCTGCTTCTCTGAGTTTTGTCAGGTACTCTTGTATACCCGTTCTAGCTGTGAGTGGAAGAGGGTACTGGCTTTGTCTCTGAGGTTGGGCTCCAGGGATCAGGTCAACAATGATGGGGGCCCGATTCCAAACTAGTCCAGGTGGCTTGTCTTCAGCCCATACAGAGGGGAATGTAAGCCTGAATTCTGAGGGGCTACAGGGTAGGGCCTGGGCACAGAATAGTCTCCATTCTTCTTCCCTTGGCAGGGTAATCGCCAAGACCAGAGTTTCCTTCTGCCTTGGGTTTAATTGGAGACTAGTGTGTCCAAGTGGGTTCAAAAGTTATCTTGGCCCCAAGTTTGGAGAGCAGATCCTGTACCAGGAGAGGAATAGGGCAGTCAGGTAAGAAGAGGAACTCGTGCCATACCTTGTGACCCCCAAGTTCACATTGTCAAGGTTGACAGAAGGGCTGCTGCATTGCCTGTGTCCCAGTAACCCCAAGTATGGTTGTCGTCTTTTGGTTTAAAGGCACCACTAGGGAAGTAACACCAGAGTATTCAGCCCCAGCATCAATCATGAAAGTTATTGTTCAGCCTCCTACCTTCATTTCGACCATGGGGTCATGGGGACCAAGAGAGAAAAAGCCCAGTCCCCCTCAGTCTGATTCTATCCCAGCCAGACCAAAGAGGTTCTCACCTCGAGGTTCCTCCTGATGTTGGCTGGGTTTTGAAGGCCCCTTCCCATTCGGACATTCATTCTTCCAGTGTCCCTTCTCTTTGCAGTATGCACGTTGGTCCTTTGCTAAGGAGGCTCTGGGATTTCCCCCTTTTGGTGGTTGGGTTCTTCCCGTCTTTTCAGTGTCTGTTTCTTTTAGTGCTGCTGCGAGAAGGGTGGCCTTCTTTTTTAATCTTCTCTCCTCTTCTCTTTCAGCTATGACTTCTCTGTTCATGAAAACTTTATTGGCAACCTCTATCAGCTGAGTGATATTCATCCCGGCAAAGCCCTCCAACTTCTAGATTTTTCTTCTGGTATCTGGGGCAGCCTGTGCCACAAAAGAGGTATTTACCATTTGTTGACTTTCAGGTGCCTCGGGGTCAAACATGGTGTATACACGGTATGCTTCACATAATCTTTCATAGTAGTCTCTGGGAGACTCCCCAGGGTGCTGTGTGACTGACGATATTTTAGTCATGTTCATGGGCTTTTTGGCTCCAGCTTGGATTCCCCGAAGGAAGGCTTCCTGGTATCATCGGATGTGGGCTTGTCCTTCTTCTGTGGTGAAATCCCATGTTGGGTGTTCTTTAGGCATGGCAGCTTGAGCCCAGACAGCAGGGTCATTAATCCCCGGAGGTGCATGATCTTCTGGGTACTGTCATGTTTCTCTCATTCTTCTTCTTTCTTCTGTGTTAAACAGAGTATGGAGTAACTGTTGACAATCTTCCCAAGTCGTTCGGTGGGTCTGGAAGAGGGACTCCATCAAGTCAACCATTGCTTGTGGCTTTTCAGAGTATGATGGAGTGTTCTGTTTCCAATTGAGGAGGTCGGTTGTAGAGAAAGGTTGATAATACATCATGGAATGGCTGGGCTTGACTGTTTTGTCCTCATTCTGTCTTTCAGGCTCTCTTGTCTCCCTTACAGGCATTTGGAGAATGTTTGGTCTGTGTCTGGGGCACAGTCTGGCTGCTAGCCCCTGTAGGGGAGGGTACTCTGGGTCCAAAAGGGGCAGTGAGATGGGCGGCAGCAACTGCTGCAGTGGAGGTGGTGGAGAGACAGACTGAGGAGGAGTTTCAAACTCAGAGAGAGGGGGAGGGAGCTTGATGAGTCATAAGGAGGCAGAAAGACAATATCCTCTTCCGTGTCTCCTTTAAATATTAGAGGAGCGGTGGGTTGCTTCTTTGGCTCCCTGTGTGAGCCTCCAGATAAAGTTGCTAAAACCTTTGCCTGGCTCTGTTTGCTAAGGATGAATGGCATCCAAAGCGGGGGATTTTGGACAATTTCAAGCCAGGAGTCGATGTATGGAAATTGATCAGGGTGGCCTGAGTTCCCAGTGACTATTAAGCAAACCCACTGCATTATTTGAGCATCTAATGTCCCTTCTGGGGGCCATCCTAAATTGAATATGGGCCATAATAGTTCACAAAAGGTCCTTATCTTCCTGTGTGTCATTTTCACCCATAATTGCCTGAAAATCCCTTTTTAAAAGTTTTGAGCATGACCTCTAAAATCGTAAGCTTACTTTGTTTTGATCCCATTGTTAATTTCTTTCTCATGTTCAGTGTCACAAAGACGGACAAAGGGAGGGTATCCCCTCAGATGAGAGGACCAATCAGATACTCCACTGGTTGCATTCCTGAGGGAAACTTTAGGTGAGGTTTGGCTGTAGCGGACTCAGCTATGTGACTTGTGATCAGAGTCTGATCCGATACTGCCCTAGACGTTATACTCTCACCATAACATAGGGGAGCCCATTCAGACTCTGTAAACTTTTGGGGACCTTAAGGGTGCCTGTCCATGGAGCCACAAACTCGAACTCGACTGGCAAACCTGGCCAAGCCACACATTCACACACACACACACCAGAGTCTGTTACATTCCCTCCCACAAAATTTTCTACCTGTGAGACCATTAAGGCCTCCAGGAATTGATCAGGTCCTCCATCCCCCCTTTTGGGTGGGCTTGACTACTTTGGGGCCCCGGACCTTACTGGTTCCAACATCGGGTCCAGATCACCTACTAGGTTTCTTTGAGTCTGGTGGGAACAATGGAGTGGGACCGGCCCCAGGAGACCGAGTAGGAGACTGCTGAAATTCAGGCAGGGTGTGCCTTCTCCCTTGTGATCCCTCGATCCATCACCACTTCACCGTTCTTCCAAACTGGTGGCAACAATGGGCCAGCGAAGTTTGGTTTCCCGGTCAGGGAACCAAATATGTTATGGAACCAGGCTGGAATGCTAGTGGAAAAACCAAGCAGCACTCGGAGATCTTGGTGGATCAGAGATTTATTTAACACCGGCAGGCTCAGAGGAGACCATTTCTTCAAAGTTCTGAGCGCCAAATACAAGTGGGGAGGGTAATTTATAGTTGTCAGCTTCCATATCTGTGGGAGTTTTCGCACGTGCAGCAAACAAAGGAAGAAGAACACGTAGGAAGGGTCTTTAAGCTAGAGACCAGAGTCTATTTTAGCCCCATTGGCCATCTTTGGCATACTTTATTCACCTCTCCAACACTAAGAGGAAGTATTTGATCACAATCATCTCCCTTAACAAAAGGAGTTGTTGAGTATGTACCTATCAGGGCACAAAGCCAGGCAAGTGTAAAACTATTACCTTCCAAATAGGAAGCTATTAGTTGATTGTGGGGATGGCAAGAGATAGAACCCCATTTCAATCCTGACACTTATCTGGAGAGGGTCTTAATCTCTGTGAGCCTGAGCTTGGTCTTCTCTGACATGAAACTCATGTTACTTTTCTCACAATGCTGCCCCAAGGAGCAAATGAGAAAATCTGTAAACTACACATGGACGTAGTAGGGTTTCAACATTTATCAGTCCTGGCACACCTGCCTCCTTCGTCCTAAAGAGGAGATAATATTGACTTAAACCAAGGAGGATTACTGGCATAGAGAGCATCTGGAAAGGTAGTAGCAAGAGCTTAAATATATCCCCATAATGTATTTAATGTATTTGCTTTGATGTCAGTTCTGAGTTATGGGATGAGTTACATATGGAAGTTGGAAAAAGAGAAAAACATCACCACACTATTTCCTGTTAAAACATTTGCTTTCCTGTCCCCTTAGTTTATTATCTAGTTTGACACTGGAAGAAGAGCAGTTTCCCATTGATTATGAGGTAAAGAGATAGTACAGAGTAAAATGGAGTCAAGAGATAAGATACATCCCTGACTATAGAACCTTGAGTTAGTCACCCTCCTGTGCTTACCTCAGCCCTCACTCAATGATGCTTTATAGAGATGGACTGATATTTGAGTCAGAAAAGTCAGTTTAACTTTAACACCATTGGTTTATGGCTGTATGACTTCTTTTTTATCTGAAACTCCAAGTGGTAGGCAGAATTCTAAGATGACCTCCATTAATCCTCACCCTTGTATAATACCCTTTATGCTCCCTCTGAGTGTGGGTTAAACCAGTAAATATGAAGAAATACCACTTTTGTGATTGTATGTTACATGGCAAAATGGAGATTATCTTGGTGGACCTGAGCTTATCAGATGAGCCCTTAAGCAGACCATTTTCTCTGGCTGTTCACAAGAGAAGGCATCAGAGATTCAAATCACAAGACAGATTCAACACACCATTGCTGGCTGGAAGTTAATGGAAGCCCTGTGGCACAGACTTGGAGTACCTTCTAGGAACAAAGAGCACCCCTAACTGACAGCCATCAAAGAATCAGGGACTGTGCTGCAGGGAGTGTGCCCAGAGTCACAAAAGATTAGTCTGTAAACAAAATGCAGTTAAATGAAGGTCCTCATACTCAAGTAGGAATGAGGCCCCGAATCCAGAATGAAGCCTCTTTTTATTAGAATGATTGCTAAAGACTACGTGCATAAAGTCAGCTAAGCAAGTGTAGTAATCAACTTAATAGTTTTGCTTTTCAAGGTTGAATTTACAGATAGTTGTTTTTTATGATACTGGGAAGGGTCAGATGTGAAGGAATCAGGCCCTGGAATGTTAATGGCTCTAGGCGTTCCTTAAGAGCTGCAGCTGTGTTCAGCTGTGTAAACATGTCCTAAGGCCTTGTACCTTCTCCAGCCTTCCACTTTTGAAGTCTTTCCCTTTGATGCTTCTCTCCTGCATCTCCCACAGGACTGCAGTTCAACAGCCACTAAAAAATGACTCCTACCAGCAACAAGAATGATATTGGAAGTTCAATTTTCCCTAGAGCTTCCGGAAGTAGTTCAGGGGAGCTGACACTGATACTTTGATTCCAGTCATGTGAGACCCTGAGCAGAGAACACATCTCATGCTGCACCAGACATTTGACCTACAGACTTGTAAGCAAGTAATTAGATGTAGCTTTCAGTCATAAAATTTATGGTTACACATTAACAGAAAATTAATACATTTCAGTTAAGTAAAATCTATATTCAATGCATATACAATATATATGTGTGGATGCACGCAAGAGCACATGTATGTAGATGATTGGAGGAAACAAACCACTTTGATAACCTTACTACTGCAAGATAGATTTGAAGGTTACAAGTATATTTATATTGGTATTTGAATGCATTTTCCACATTTTCTAAATGGATGATAGATTATTGTTAACCAGAGACAAAGTCCATTAGTGGTTTATTCCTGTCAAACATGTTAGATTTCAGACATTTAAAAAGGTATAGGTGATAGTTAATTTTATGTGTCAACTTGACTGGGTGCACAGTTATTTCTGGGTGTGTATGTGAGGGTGTTTTGGGATAATATTAGCATTTGAATTGGTGGACTGAGTAAAGAAAATCGCTCTCCCTAATGTGGGTGAGCATTATCCAAGCCATTGAGGGCCTGAGTAAAATAAAAAGTCAGAGAAAAGAAAAATTTGCTCTTTTCCTGCCTGACAGCTTGAGATAAGAAATCAGTCTTCTTGCCCTTGAATTGAGATTTACACCACTGACTTTCCTGGGTCTCCAGCTTGCAGACAGCAGATTATTGGACTTCCCAGCAACCGTAATTGCATGAGCCAATAACTTATAATAAATGTCATCTAGATATCTATATATCTGACTCTGTATGTCTATATCAGCATCATCTAAATCTTTCCTATTTGTTTGTTTCCCAGAAGAACCTTGTCTAATCCTTATCGTAAATACTATAATAGGGAAACATGTCATAAACAGATTAAAAGTAAATGTATACAAAGAGTGGACATGACTGTGTAAATTTTCTGATTACATCACCCCTGGAGAGAACCACTATCCAAAATTTGTTCTTTGTCATCCTTGTGCTTTGTTATATTTTATTACTTATGAATCCATCCCTAAACAAACATATAATTGCTTTGCATATTTTAAACTCTAAGTGTGTATAATTAATATATTTATATATCTCATTGAAATTTTTTTCATTGAAAATAGTGTTTCTGAGATTTCTGTAATAAGGTGGCTTTGGAACTTTTTGATATTTTTAACCATGGCTGTGCTTCTACACCTGCTCAAGACTCTGAAGTCTAGACTTAAGAGTGCAACGGATGACAGGGCCTCACTTTCTTCTCTCACAGATGTTATCAAATGTCTCTGTAAAGAGATTGTACCAATCTGTACTCTCTAAGCAGTGTATGGAGATCTCATGGCTCCACAGTTTCAGGTTAAACTGGGTTCAGCATAAATACAAAGTCACTGGTCAGTTTTTCTTGTCAAACTTTAGAATTATTCCAGGCCATATTCTGAGATATAAAGTGGAACCATTATTTTTACACATAGAAAAACACGTGTGAAATATGTTATTTGTATTGAAAAAAGGGAAAAATGAAAAGTAATCTAATTTTCCAACAAGATTTCACATTAGTAAATATTAATAATGTTGTGAAACCTATTATTGTACAAATCTAGATAAACAAGTGCTCTTATCTTATAGTTGGTTGGGGTATATACGAGTAAAGAGATTTTAAATTTCAACTAGGCAGTGATTATTTAAAGTGTTAAATGTTCATGCTCTTTGACAAAGCAGTCCCACTTGTGAGAACTTATCCTCCAAATACACCCTGGGGAGGCCCCTGACATCAATACACATATGTTCACACTGCTTAGGGCTGAGCTGACCATTGCTCTAGTTGACTCTGTGCCTCCAGACCACTAATCCTGCAAACATCCAACCATGATACAAACAGGACAATCTGTCACATGGCTGGATGCACAGCCTCAATGGAGCAACCTAGGAGCAACCCCAATATTCATATGGAGCAGTGCTCACATCTGTTCTCCAGGAAGGATCTATAGACCTCTTAATTCCCCTGTCTGGGACAAATATCCCTTTATAGCTTTCTCTGTGTCTTCAGAGACCCTCCTTTCCCTACCAGTAACAAGAAGCATAATTTTTGCCATAAGGTTAAGTTTTTATGAAGCATAGAATAAACATGGGCTTCAGACAGGTCTTCTTCCAAACTCCTCAAAACCTCCCCTGAAGCGGAGGAAGGTGCATCAAGCCTGGGTCCCTGCTGCGGGAAGGGTAAACCAGAAAGAGATTAACCACTTCATCAGTATGTGACCTGATGCCCTTGCTAAAGGTGTGCCACCAGGAAGTGAAGGTGCCCAGGCTGCCAGGTTCTATCTCTGGCTCTGGCAGTGGGCCTGGGGAGCAACTTCTTTGCCATCTGTATCTGTGCTCAGGAGCATGTGCTCTGAGATCACATACATCCTTGAAGAGGGGATAGTGGTACTTCACCACCAGTGTAATCATAGGATTTTAAACATTTTAAATCTAGTCACTAACTTAAATGATGTAGTGTTGAGCCCCTTTAAACCATTTACTTAATTGTATCCAGAGTGCAAGGGGGTTAGAGCCCCTCACTCTGGGGGCCCCAAACAGACTAGGTTTTGCTATATGCTGCTGACAAAATCCAAAGGCAGAGACGAGTGGTGGTAAAACAAGGAAGGAAATTATTTTGGTGAGGCCAACACTGGAAAGATAGTGGACTAATGTCTCAAAGGCTGTCTCCAAAGTGCTGAAAATAATTCTAGGTTTATATAAGTGAAACTGCTTAAAAGTATAAAGCTGAACAACAACAACAAAAAAATGGCTGCACTAATGCTTCAGAGAAACTGGATTTTAAAATAACCTTTTCTTATCTTCTGCACACCTCCCCTTGTCTCTTCTTAACCTTTTGTTTCAGTAAACTGGTACCACCCTGAAGACATGACAAATGAGGCTGGCAGCATGTACACAATTCCTGTCAAAACTGCCTAGATCCTGCATTTCCCTATAAAACCCCCAACCCCTTCCTTTGAGTGGGCTTGCAGTTTTGAAGGCCTTAGCCTGCTGCAGCCTCCTTTGCCTGGCAAAACAATAAAGCTATCATTCCTCTTTATACCCAAATTCTGTGTTCCCATTACATATTTCAGTTTTGGAGCACAGTGGTCAGTTTTCAACAACTTGAGGAAAATGTGGGACAAAGGTTGGCAGGTACATGCAGGTGGGCAGCAAATGTCAGCTTGATCCTTGTCTTGGGGTCAATCACTGGTGGGGTCTTGCTGGCTCAGGGAAGTCCTTATTGCTCAAGCATGTAGTTTCTGTTCCCATTAGGGGATAATTTGCCTGAAGAGTCTTTGGCCTGAGTTAAGAGATAAGCTGAAAGGAAAAACTTAATCAATTAGAAAGTACAGACTGAGGTCAAAATGGAGGTAATGGAAGTTTTCCTTCATCATAAATAGCAGCTGCCTTTCCTCTCTGGATTGGGGTACTTATGTGGCATTTTTATCTACCTCCTCAGCCAGGGCATCTTAACCAGGAGATATATTAGAATCATTGTGATGAACTTTTTCTAAAGCTTCGTTTGAAACTCCCTTGTTGGTGGAAACCATACTCCTGTGTCAAAGGCCATTCAAATTATTAAGCCATAATAAAATGTACAAATACCATGTGCTGCAGAATTTCTTCTTGCTTGTGAGAGGTCAGTATTTTGTTCTATTTAGGCCTTCATCTACTTTACTCAAGTCTACCTATTTAAAATGTTAATCTCATTTAAAAACACCCTCACGGAGGTGGGCCAACATGGCAGAAAAGTGGGGGGGATCTATATTCCCGAGTCTCTCAAACAAAGAATTGATGAAGCTAAAGGACTTTGAACCCCAAGAGTATGGGAGTAAAAGAGACTAAGTCTAAAAGGGATACACCGGGACATCCTTGATGGGCTATGGGTGGGTGATTGCGAACTGAGAGAGATAAAACGGGCCATGTAGGCATGGAAGGGAGGGATCTCCTTTTGCGGAGAGAAAAAAGGAAGAGAAAGAGCAGCTGGGGAAGCAATGGACTGTATCTGGACAAGAGATAAACCTCAGACTGGGACTGAGAGAGATCCCATCTCTAACTGTGGGGCTTTCTTCAGACTGGGGCCAGCTGCACCATTCACACATCTGGGGAGAAGGGAAGCCAGACCTGGGCTTGGTGGTAGTTCAGGGGCACAGTCTGAAGTAGGGACAAAACAGCCCCCTCCATGGAGTATTGTGGGGAAGGACAAAGCCTGCCTGAGTCTGCCACCCACGGGGGTTGGCAGCGAGGCCAGAGGCAGTCTGCAGCAGGAAAAGGAAGTCCTTCCTGGAGTTCTGTGGCACAAAGCCAGCTGGGACCACATATTGGGCTGCCCTGAGAGGTGCTTCCCCAGTGCCAGAGTGCACAGAGTGGGACTTTGAATCCTAGCCAAGAGCAGGGTCAGGGGAGTTGGTGGAGCGAGAAGGACTGCCCCATCTGTGCCCATGGCACAGTGAGGACAACTCGAACAGAGTCCACTGGGTGGTGGAGAAAAGACTGGAGGATCACCATTCACCCCACCCCCCCCCACCAAGGCGGGGCCCCAGGGATTGGTCCCAGGGCCCAAAGTGGAGGTGGGAGCAGCCTATACCAAACCATGCCCCTCCATGCCAGATAACTGTGTATCTGCTGGAGCAGGATAGATGCTGTGCAACCAGATGGCTCCAACATCGAGACCAGTGATGCTGCATAGCCTGGATTAATTCCAGGACAATTGTTCTTGTTTAGATACATTCTCCCTTCTTATCTCTTCCCTCCTCTAGGCTGGTTACTCTGGTTGTTGGTTTCTTTAAGCAGACATATTTAATCAATTCTCTTCATATAGGTTCTACACCACCTTCTGTATTTTCCTTTCTCTCTCACTGGAATAATCAGGCCATATAATTTCTCTGTCTGGGTAACTTTATCTTCATTTTTTTTTTATCCCGGCCTCCTTCTTTATTTTTCTTTCTCTCTCTCTGGATTAAGCCATTTAGTCTCTCTGCCCGGTCAATGTTTATTTTCTCTTTGTCCCTGCCGCTGTCATTTCTCTCTTTGTATGTGCTGTTCCATCAGCACCACTAGGACCCTGTTCTTTACTTGTAGCTGGTGTTTCTGGGTTTTTGCTTTTGGATTGTGTGTGTGTGTGTGTGTGTCCATGTGTGTGTGCGTTTTGTCTGTTTTTTTTTTTTTTTTGTCTGTGTGTTTGCTGGCCTCGTTTTCTGTTTCTTTTCCTTTCTAGGGCTACTTCAAGGAACAAATCAAAGCACACCACGGGGAGGGTCCAAAATATCACTACAAGTAGAGAAATAAAGTAACCAAAGACACAACAACAGACAGTAAGTAACACTCCCCCAAAAACACCTCCTGAAGGGCCAGGCCCTGGACAGAGTATAACCCCCCTTTCATATAGAAGTGCTGGCATGTGCACAGCACATAAAGAGCTTTTAAAACTCATGAGGGACACAAAACTGGCCAAAATGATGAAATGGAAGAATTCCTCTCAAAAGAAATTCCAGGAAGAAGTGACAGCTAAGAATTGATCTAAACAGATATAAGCAATATAACTGAACAAGAATTCAGAATAATAGTCATAAGGATAATTGGTGGGCTTGAAAAAGGCATAGAAGACAGCAGAGAATCTATTCCTACAGAGATAAAGGAAGTAAAAAATAGTCATGATGAATTAAAAAGTGCTATAAATGAGGTGCAAAATAAAATGGAGGTGGCCACAGCACTCATTGAAGAGACAAAGGGGAGAGTAGGTGATTAGAATATAAAATTATGGAAAAAGAGAAAGCTTAGAAAAAGAGAGATAGAAAAATGCAGGATCCAGAGGTGAGAATTAGAGAAATAAGTGATGCAACCAAATGGAACAACATCCGTATCGTAGGAATTCCAGAAGAAGAAGAGGGAGAGAAAGGGGCTGAAGGTGTACTTGAACAACTCATAGCTGAGAACTTCCCCCATCTGGGAAAGGAAACAGGCATTGAAATCCAAGAGGCACAGAGAACTCCCTTCAGAGGTAACTTGAATCCACCTTCTGCACAACATATCATAGTGAAACTGGCAGAATACAAGGATAAAGAGAGAATTCTGAAAGCAGCTAGGAATAAACGGGCCTTAACATACAATGGTAGAAGCATAAGGGTAGTAGCAGACCTATCTACTGAAACTTGGCAGGCCAGAAAGGAATGGCAGGAAATCTTCAATGTGATGAACAAGAAAAATATGCAGCCAAGAATCCTTTACCCAGCAAGTTTGTCATTCAGAATAGAAGGAGAGATAAAAGTTTTCCCAAACAAACAAAAAACTGAATGAATTCATCACCACTAAACCAGCCCTATAAGAGATCCTAAGGGGGATTCTGTGAGTGAAATGTTGCAATGGCCACAAAGTAGCAGAGACATCACAACAAGTATGAAACCTACAGGTAACACAATGACTCTAAACCCATATCTTTCAATAATAACACTGAATGTAAATGGACTAAATGTCCAATCAAAAGACATAGAGTATAGGAATGGATTAAAAAAATAAGACCCATCTATTTGCTGTCTACAACAGACTCATTTCAGACCTGAGGACACCTTCAGATTGAAAATGAGGGGATGGAGAACTATATATCATGTTACTGGAAGTCAAAAGAAAGCTGGAGTAGCTACACTTATATCAGACAGGCTAGACTTTAAATTAAAGGCTGTAACAAGAGAGGAAGAAGGGTATTATATAATAATTACAGGGTCTATCCATCAGGAAGAGCCAACAATTATAAATGTCCATGCATCGAATTCAGAGGCACCCAATATTTAAAACAATTAATCACAAACATAAGAAATCTTATTGATAAGAATGTGGTAATTGAAGGGGACTTTAATATTTCCCTTACAACAATGGACAGATCATCTAGACACAGAACGAGTAAAGAAACAAAGGCCCTGAATGATACATTGGACTAGATGGACTTGGCAGATATATTTAGAACTCTACATCCCAAAGCATCAAAATACACTTCCTTCTTGAGTGCACGTGGAACATTCTCCAAGACAGATCACATACTGAGTCACAAAACCATGCTCAATAAGTATAAAAGACTGAGATCATACCATGCACACTTTCAGATCACAATGCTATGAAACTGGAAATCAACTACAGGAAAAAGTCTAGAAAAGCTCCAAAAGCATGGAGGCTAAAGAACATCCTACTAAAGAACGAATGGATTAACCAGGCAATTAGAGAAGAAATTAAAAGATATATGGAAACAAATGAAAATGAAAATACAACAAACCAAACATTTTTGGATGCTGCAAATACAGTCATAAGAGGAAAATACATTGCAATCCTATCTCAGGAAACAAGAAAAATCCCAAATACAAAATCTAACAGTACACTTATAGGAACTAGAAGCATAACAGCAAAGACACCCCAAACCCAGCAGAAGAAGAGAAATAATAAAGACTAGAGAAGGAATAAACAATATAGAATCCCCCCCAAAAGAAAAAAACAGTAGAACAAATCAATGAAACCAAGAGTTGTTTGGTTTTTTTTTTTTTTGAAAAAATAAACAAAATCGATGAACCTCTAGCCTGACTTCTCAAAAAGAAAAGAGAGAGGACCCAAATAGATAAAATCACGAATTAAAATTGACTTATTACAACCAATACCTCAGAAATACAAACCATTATCAGGGAATACTATGAAAAATTATTATGCCAACAAACTGGACAACCTGGAAGAAATGGACAAATTCCTAAACTCCCACTCGCTACCATAAATCAATTGGGAGGAAATAGAAAATTTGAATAGACCCATAACTAGTGAAGAAGTTGAATCAGTCATCAAAAATCTCCCAAAAAATAAGAGTCCTTGACCAGATGCCTTCCCGGAGGAATTAAACCTGACATTTAAAGCAGAGTTAATACCTATCCTTCTCAAGCTGTTTCAAAAAATAGAAATGGAAGGACAACTTCCAGACTCATTCTATGAAGCTGACATTACTTTAGTTCTTAAACCAGACACCCAGCAAAAAAAAAAAAAAAAAAAAAAAAAAGAGAGAGAGAGAGAGAGAGAGAGAACTACAGGCCAATATCCCTGATGAACATGGATGCAAAAATTCTCAACAAGATACTAGCATATCAAATTCAACAGCATATAAAAAGAATTATTCATGATCAAGTGGGATTCATTCCTGGGCTTCAGGGCTGGTTCAACATACACAAATGAGTCAATGTGATACATCACATTAATAAATAAAAAGATACGAACCATATGGTTCTGTCAATGGATGCAGAAAAAGCATTTGACAAAATAGAGCATCGTTTCTTGATGAAAACCCTCAAGAAAGTCGGGATAGAAGGAACATACTTAAACATCATAGAAGTCATTTATGAAAAGCCCACAGCTACTATCATCCTCAATGGGGAAAAACTGAGACCTTTCCCCCTGAGATCAGGAACAGACAGGGATGTTCACTCTCACCACTATTGTTTAACACAGTGTTGGAAGTCCTAGCATCAGCAATCAGACAACAAAATGAAATAAAAGGCATGAAAACTTGCAAGATGAAGTCAAACTTTTACTTTTCACAGACGACATGATACTCTACGTGGAAAACCCAACAGACTCCACCTAAAGTCTGTTAGAACTGATACATGAATTCAGCAAAGTCTCAGGGTACAAAATTAATGTACAGAAATCAGTTGCATTTTTATACACCAATAATGAAGCAACAGAAAGAGAAATAAAGAAATTGATCGCATTCACAATTGCACCGAGAACCATAAAATACTTAGGAATAAACCTAACCAAAGATGTAAAAGATCCGTATGCTGAAAAGTATAGAAAGTTCTTGAAGGAAATTGAAGAAGATACAAAGTAATGGAAACACATTCCATGCTCATGGATTGGAAGAATAAATATGGTCAAAATGTCAATACTACTTAAAGCAATCTACACATTCACTGCAATAGCAACCAAAATTTCACCAGCATTCTTCTCAAAGCTAGAACAAACAATCCTAAAATTTGGAACCACAAAAGACCTCAAATAGCCAAAGTAATACTGAGGAAGAAAGCCAAAACTGCAGGGATCACAATCCCAGACTTTAACCTGGGTACAATGCTGTAATCATCAAGACAGTATGGTATTGGCACAAAAACAGACACATAGACCAACAGAATAGAATAGAGACCCCAGAATTGGACCCACCAATTTATGGCCAATGAATCTTAGACAAAGCAGGAAAGAGTATCCAATGGAAGAAAGGCAGTCTCTTTAACAAATGGTGCTGGGAGAACTGGACAACAACATGCAGAAGAATGAAACTAGACCACTGTCTTACACCATACACAAAAATAAACTCAAAATGGATGAAGGACCTGAATGTGAGACAGGAAACCATCAAAACCCTACAGGAGAAAGCAGGAAACAACCTCTTTGACCTCAGCCAGAGCAATTTCATACTTGACATATCTCCAAAGGCAAGGGAAAGTAAAAATGAACTATTGGGACCTCATCAAGATAAAAACTTCTGCACTGCAAAGGAAACAATCAACAAAACTGAAAGACAACTGACCGAATGGGAAAATATATTTACAAATGACATATCGGATAAAGGGCTAGTATCTAAAATCTATAAATAACTCACCAACCTGACACCCGAAAAGAAATAATCCATTGAAGAAATTGGCAGAAGTCATGAATAGACCCTTTTCCAAAGAAGATATCCAGATGGCCAACAGACCCATGAGAAGATGCTCAATGTCACTCATCATTTGGGAAATACAAATCATAACTACAATGAGATATCACCTTACACCAGTCAGAGTGGCTAAATTCAACAAATCAGGAGAGTATGGATGTGGAGAAATGGGAACCCTCTTGCACTGCTGGTGGGAATGCAAACTGGTGCAGCCGCTCTGGAAAACAGTGTGGAGGTTCCTCAAGAAGTTAAAAATAGAACCACCCTATCACCTAGAAATAGCACTGCTAGGAATCTACCCAAAGGATGCAAGAGTGCTAATGCATAGGGGCACATGTATCCCAATGTTTATAGCAGCACTTTCAACAATAGCCAAATTATGGAAAGAGCCTAAATGTCCATCAACTGACGAATGGATAAAGAAGATGTGGTTTATATATACAATGGAATAATACTTGGTAACGAGAAAGAATGAAACCATGCCACTTGCAGCAATGTTGATGTAAATAGAAGGTATTATGCTAAGTGAAATAAGCCAGGCAGAGAAAGACAGATACCACGTTTTCACTCCTATGTGGATCTTGTGAAACTTAACAGAAGACCATGGGGGAGAGGACGGGGGAAAAAAAAGTTACAGAGAGGGAGGGAGGCAAACCATAAGAGACTCTTAAGGACTGAGAACAAACTAAGAGTAGATGGAGGGTGGGGGAGAGGGGAAAGTGGGTGAGGGGCAGAGAGGAGGGCAGTTGTTGGGATGAGCACTGGGTGTTGTATGGATACCAATTTGACAATAAATTATTTGTTTAAAAAGAAGAAAATATCAGGAATGGTGGATAAGAATTTCCTAGGGTAGAGCAATGTATGGTCAATTGACTAGGTTGTTGCCTAATAAATGACTATATAATTCTAGTCCTGTTTCCTTGAAATACCTCTGAGACCTCTCAAATGACATTTTTTTCTATATCATTAATTCATATTATAGATAGTCTTAGTTTTCTGCCACACGTGACTAACTGCTCATCATGGCTTTTATTTTACATTTTCACCTTCCAAGGACAAGCTCATCTCCAAGAACCCTACCTAGGTCAGTACCCTTGGGCTCTGTGTACTGATAATACTCCCCTCTTGCCTCTAAAACAAAGAAAAATCCTCACATCAGGGACATTCCTTGTTCCATTAACATGGGCAGAGTTCCACCATTTGCCCTGGTCTCACTCTAGTTTCTGTAATTATTATGCTTTGCCACGTGGTGGCCTGAAATGCCAGTGTGTTCCTCTTTCAGCGAGAGTCCAGAGGGTGAATGAGTGTGCAGAGGCATTTCCAGTGTGGAAGACAAGTCTATGCATCACTGGTTCCACAGAAACTTGATGCCAATGTGGTGATTGTGATGACTTTTTTTTTATTGAGACAGATGTGTCCTGGTGGGGATTTCAGGGTCTAGCCTTCAGGTATTTGTAATTAAGCTAAGAGTGTGGGTCTCCGTGGTGGGGGCTGGTTCATTCTGGTGTGTTGGAAGACAAAAGTATCCAGATCCAAGTCCCTTCTTTACCCTTTTGGGGCTTGGTGCCTTGGCTGTGTCATAGGTAAAGCCACTGGGGTCTTGCCAAGCCCCAGTGAATGTGGGTCCTGCTCCAGAGTTGCCCTGGAGCTGCTTTTCTCAAAAGTCAGGGGTGAGAGGGAAGACAGGTAAGGACTATCTCTGAGTCCCAGCTACCCCCTTTGTACAGTAGTGATGAGAATGCTTAACCCACAGGATCACTGAAAACATTTAGTGATATACATGAGCAAACCAATGGCTCAGTGGTTACTGATGGATGATGAATGCTTGTATGAATTCAGGTCACTTGTTATTCCTTTTCAACTTTGCCTAAGAGATAGAGGAGGAAGGTGGTTTAAAAAGCCCTGGTGAGAAGATCATTAAAACATGTGGTTGTTATGATCATGACCCAATTGTATCAATGTCATTGTCATTAATCCAGTGCCTAGCGTGGTGTTGGGCACATAAATGCATCAGTAAATCATAGTGATCACTGCATCGGTCTCTGTGCAGCTCTTCTGGCCAGCAACCCATCTAATATCAGGTGCCTGAAGGAGGCAGGTTCTGAGGATCTGTGTCTTGATGACTGCTATAATTTCTACTCCATATTTAAGGACAGTAATCCTCAAGACACCCCAACACTTCACATCCTTGTTAGGATCTGATTCCTGGCTCAAGTAAGTTCATGGATAAGATAAAATCATGTTGTGAAATAGCTCCTGTGAAGTTCACAAACTAGCCTAAAAGTAAGGAAGCTATTTTGATCTCATGAGAAAGAGGATTAGCAGGTGGAATTTCATTTCATCAGCAGCTACAAGCTGTGTGGTAGCCCCAAGTCCCATTTTAGTGTTGACTTCTTTCTCTGAAAGCAATGAATTATCTACACTGAGGAAGGATCTTTATATTTAACATGCACATGTAATACATTTACATATATTTTTCTGACTGTAAAATCAGATTGATGTTGCAACAGGTAGTAATGATTATTTCTATTTAATTATATGTAGTGTGGACCAAATTGATAAGACATAGTGTAGATTCATTAATATACAAAGAGCATATTAGGGGGACATATTCTCCCGATTTATTTAATTTCATCAAATAATTAGAAAAATGCAAATATATTTCAAATGCTTTATTGAGGTATAATTGCCATCCAATATACTGTGCACATTTAAAGTATTTGTTTTAGTTAGTTTTTACATATGTATACATTATGAAACCAACATTACACTCAAGGTAATTGACATAACCATCACCTAAAAAACTCTTTCCCACCTCTTTGTAATCTTCCTATCTACCTATATCCAGCCTCCCTGTCCTTCCTATTCTTCCATATTTCCAGGAGAGCACTGATCTCTGCCACAGTAGATTAATTTTCATTTCCTATAATTTCATATAGTGGAATCATGCCGAATATATTCATTTTATGTCTGGCTTCTTATTTTCTGCTATTTACTCTTAGATTTTTCCATGATGTTGCATGATTGATTTTTTTTATTGCTAAGTAGTAGTCCATTATATGGATATACCACAATTTGTTTTATCCATCCAGATAAAATAAAGATGCTATAAGCATTTGTGTATTAGTCTTTCTATGGATGTATGCTTTCTTTCTCTCAAATTGTAAGAGTGCAATAGCTGTATCATGTGGTAGATTTAAGTTAACATTGTTAAGAAACTGCCAAACTGGTCTCAACATTTTTTATTCCCACCAGGAGTATATGAGAGTTCCATTTCTACAACCCTGCCAACATTCGGTATAGTCAGTCTTTTTAATTTTAGTCATTATCACTAGGATGTAGTGGTATCAATTGTAGTTTTCATTTACATTTCTTTTTTTTTAATAACATGACCATATTTATTTTAAACATAGTTATGGATCTATTTTTTTTTCAGTTTGGATCCTGATGAGGTCCCAATTGTTAATTTCTGCTTTTATTTCCTTACCTCCAGAGACACATCTAGTAAGAAGTTGATGCAGCCGAGGTCAAAGAGGTTGTTGCCTGTTTACTCCTGCAGGATTTTTATGGTTTCCTATCTCACATTTGGGTCTTTAATCCATTTTGAACTTCTTTCTGTGTATGGTGTAAGAAAGTGATCTAGTTTCATTCTTCTGCATGTCACTGTCCAGTTTCCCCAGAACCTTTAAAATTTTATTTTTTATTTGTTTTACATTTACATCCAAATTAGTTAGCATATAGTGCAACAATGATTTCAGGAGTAGATTCCTTAGTGCCCCTTACCCATTTAGCCCATCTCCCCTCCCACAACCCCTCCTGTAAATCTCAGTTTGTTCTCCATATTTATGAGTCTCTTCTGTTTTGTCCCCCATCCTGTTTTTATATTATTTTTGTTTCCGTTCCCTTAGTTTATCTCTTTTGTCTCTTCAGGTCCTCATATGAGTGAAGTCATACGATTTTTGTCTTTCTCTGACTGACTAATTTTACTTAGCATAATACCCTCCAGTTCCATCCACGTAGTTGTAACTGGCAAGATTTCATTCTTTTTGATTGCTAAGTATACTCCATAGCATATATATACCACACCTTCTTTATCCATTCATTCATCGATGGACATTTGGGCTCTTTCCATACTTTGGTTATTGTTGATAGTGCTGCTATAAATATTGGGGTTCATGTGTCCCTTCGAAACAGCACACCTGTCTCCTTTGGATAAATGTCTAGTAGTGCAATTGCTGGGTCGTAGGGTAGTTCTGTTTTTAGTTTTTTGAGGAAGCTCCATACTGTTTTCCAGAGTGGCTGCACCAGCTTGCATTCCCACCAACAATGCAAAAGAGATCCTCTTTCTCCGCATCCTCACCAACATCTGTTGTTGCCTGAGTTGTTAATGTTAGCCATTCTGACAGGTATAAGGTGGAATCTCATTGTGGTTTTGATTTGTATTTTCCTGATGATGAGTGAAGTTGAGCATTTTTTCATGTGTCGGTTGGCCATCTGGATGTCTTCTTTGTAGAAGTGTCTATTCATATCTTGTGCCCATTTCTTCACTGGATTATTTGATTTTGGGTGTTGAGTTTGATAAGTTCTTTGTAGATTTTGAATAACCCTTTATCTGATATGTCATTTGCAAATATCTTCTCCCATTCTGTCGGTTCACTTTTAGTTTTGCTGATTGTTTTCCTTCACTGTGCAGAAGCTTTTTATTTTGATGAGGTCCCAATAGTTCATTTTTGCTTTTGTTTCCCTTGCCTCCAGAGACGTGTTGAGTAAGAAGTTGCTGTGGCCAAGATCAAAGAGGTTTTTGCCTGCTTTCTCCTCGAGGATTTTAATGGTTTCATCTCACATTCAGTTCCTTCATCCATTTTGAGTTTATTTTTGTCTATGGTGTAAGAAAGTGGTCCAGGTTCATTATTCTGCATGTCACTGTCCAGCTTTCCCAGCACCACTTGCTGAAGAGCCTGTCTTTATTCCATTGGATATTCTTTCCTGCTTTGTCAAAGATTAGTTGGCCATACATTTGTGGGTCCATTTCTGGGCTCTCTATGTTCCATTGATCTGAGTGTTCTTGTGCCAGAACCATACTGTCTTGATGATTATAGCTTTGTAATAAAGCTTCAAGTCTGGGATTGTGATGCCTCCTGCTTTGGTTTTCTTTTTCAAGATGACTTTGGCTATTCAGGATCTTTTCTGGTTCCGTACAAATTTTGGAATAATTTGTTCTAGCTCTGTGAAGAATGCTGCTGTTATTTTGATAGGGATTGCATTGAATATGTAGATTTATTTGGGTACTATTGACATTTTAACAATATTTGTTTTTCCTATCCAGGAGCATGGAATCTTTTTCCATTTCTTTGTGTCTTCCTCAATTTCTTTCATCAGCTTTCTATAGTTTCAGTGTATTGATTTTTCACCTCTTTGGTTAGGTTTATTCCTAGGTATTTTATGGTTTTTTATGCAACTATAAATGGGATAAATTCCTTGATTTCTCTTTCTGCCACTTCATTGTTGGTGTATAGGAATGCAACCGATTTCTGTGCATTGATTTTATATCCTGCAACTTTGCTGAATTCATGAATCAATTCTAGCAGTTTTTTGGTGGAATCTTTTGGGTTTTCCATATAAAGTATCATGTCATCTGCAAAGAGTGAAAGTTTGACCTCCTCCTGGCTGATTTGCATGCCTTTTATTTCTTTGTGTTGTCTGATTGCAGAGGCTAATACTGCCAATACTATGTTGAATAACAGTGGTGAGAGTGAACATCCCTGTCTTATCCCTGACTTTAGGGGGAAAGCTCTCAGTTTTTCCCCATTGAGGGTGATATTAGCGTTGGGTCATTCATATATGGTTTTTATGATCTTGAGGTATGCTCCTTCTATCCCTACTTTCTTGAGGGTTTTAATCAAGAAAGGAAGCTGTATTTTGTCAAATGCTTTCTCTGCATCTATTGAGAGGATCATATGGTTCTTGTCCTTCCTTTTATTGATGTGATGAATCATGTTAATTGTTTTGCGGATATTGACCCAGTCCTGCATCCCAGGTATAAATCCCGCTTGGTTGTGGTGAAAAATTTTTTTAATGTATTGTTGGATACGGTTGGCTAATATCTTGTTGAGGATTTTTGTATCCATGTTCATCAGGGAAATTGGTTTATAGTTCTCCTTTTTAGTGGAGTCTCTGTCTGGTTTTGGAATCAAGGTAATGCTGGCTTCATAGAAAAAGTTTGGAAATTTTCCTTCCATTTCTATTTTTGGAACAGCTTCAAGAGAATAGGTGTTAACTCTTCCTTAAAAGTTGGGTAGAATTACCCTGGAAAGCCATCTGGCCCTGGACTCTTGTTTTTTTGGCAGATTTTTGATTACTAATTCGATTTCCTTACTGGTTATGGGTCTGTTCAAATTTTCTATTTCTTCCTGTTTCAGTTTTGGTAGTGTATATGTTCCTAGGAATTTGTCCATTTCTTCCAGGTTACCCTTTTTATTGGCATATAATTGCTCATAACATTCTTTTATTGTTTTTATATCTGTTGTGTTGGTTGTGATCTCTCCTCTTTCATTCTTGATTTTATTTATTTGGGCCCTTTCCTTTTTCTTTTTTGATCAACCTGGCTAGTGGTTTATCAATTTTGTTAATTCTTTCAGAGAACCAGCTTCTGGTTTCATTGATCTGTTCTACTGTTTTTGTTTTTGTTTTTGTTTTTTTTGGTTTCGATAGCACTAATTTCTTCTTTAATCTTTATTATTTCCTGTCTTCTGCTGATTTTGCGTTTTATTTGCTGTTCTTTTTTCCAGGTCCTTAAGGCGTAAGGTTAGCTTGTGTATCTGAGATCTTTGTTCCTTCTTTAGGAAGGCCTGGATTGCTATATAGTTTCCTTTTATGACCGCCTTTGCTGCGTCACAGAGGTTTCGGGCTGTGGTGTTATAATTTTCATTGACTTCCGTATACTTTTTAATTTCCTCTTTAACTGCTTGGTTAGCCCATTCATTCTTTAGTAGGATGTTCTTCAGTCTCCAAGTATTTGTTACCTTTCCAAATTTTTTCTTGTGGTTGATTTCGAGTTTCATAGTGTTGTGGTCTGAAAATACAGACGGTATGATCTCAATCTTTTTGTACTTATTTAGGTCTAATTTGTGTCCCAGTACATTGTCTATTCTGGAGAACATCCTATGTGCATTGGAGAAGAATGTATATTCTGATGCTTTAGGATGAAATGTTCTGAATATATCTATTAAGTCCATCTGGTCCAGTGTGTCATTCAAAGCCATTGTTTCCTTGTTGATTTTTTGATTTGATGATTTGTCCATTGCTGTGAGTGGGGTGTTGAAATATCCTACTATTATGGTAATACTATCAATGAGTTTCTTGATGTTTGTGATTAACTGATTTATATATTTGGATGTCTTCACATTTGGTGCATAAATGTTTACAATTGTTAGGTCTTCTTGGTGGATAGACCCCTTGATTATGATATAATGTCCTTCTTCATCTCTTGATACAGTCTTTATTTTAAAGTCTAGATCGTCTGATATAAGCATGGCTACTACGGCTTTCTTTTGTTGACCATTAGCATGATAGATTGTTCTCCATCCCCTTACTTTCAATCTGGAGGTGTATTTAGGTCTAAAGTGGGTCTATTGTAAACAGCATATAGATGGATTTTGTTTTGGTATCCATTCTGTTACCCTATGTATTTTGATTCGAGCATTGAGTCCATTGATGTTTAGAGTGAGTACTGAAAGATATGAATTTATTGCCATTATGATGCTTGTAGAGTTGGAGTTTCTGGTGGTGTTCTTTGGTCTTTTCTAATCTTTGTTGCTTTTGGTATTTATTTATTTATTTATTTATTTATTTATTTATATTTTCTTCTTTTCTCTCTTCAGAGAGTCCCCCTTAAAATTTCTTGCAAGGCTGGTTTAGTGGTCACAAACCCCTTTAATTTTTGTTTGTCTGGGAAACTTTTTATCTCTCCTTCAATGTTGAATGACAGCCTTGCTGGATAGAGAATTCTTGGCTGCATATTTTTCTGATTCAGCACACTGAATATATCCTGCCACTCCTTTCTGACCTTCCAAGTTTCTGTGGATAGGTCTGCTGCAAACCTGATCTGTCTTCCCTTGTAGGTTAAGGACTTTTTTTCCCTTGATGCTTTCATGATTCTCTCCTTGCCTGAGTATTTTGTGAATTTGTCTATTTTATGCGTGGTTGATGGTCAGTTTTTGTTGAATCTAGTGGGGCTCCACTGTATTTCCTGGATTTTGATGTCTTTTTCTTTCCCCACTTTACAAAAGTTTTCTGCTATGATTTGCTCGCATAACCCTTCTACCTCTATTTCTCTCTCTTCCTCTTCTTGGACCCTTATGATTCTGATGTTACTTTTTAATCAGTCAGCGATTTCCTTAATTCTTAAACAGTGCTCTTTTGCCTCAATCTCCCTCTTTTTATGCTTCATTATTCTCTACAAATTTGTCCTCTATATCACTGATTCTCTGTTCTGCCTCATCCATCCTTGCCTCTGCTGCATCCATCCGTGATTGCAGCTCAGTTATAGCATTTTTATTTTCATTCTGACTAGTTTTTACTTCTTTTATCTCTGCAGAAAGGGATTCTAATAGATTTTTTACTCCAGCTAATATTCTTATTATTGTGATTCTAAATTCTGGTTCAGACATCTTGCTTGTACCTGTGTTGGTTAAATCCCTGGCTGTCGTTTCTTCGTGCTCTTTCTTTTGGGGTGAATTCCTTCGTTTCATCATTTTGAAGGGAGAAAAGGAATTAATGAGGTAGAAAAATTAAAATTAAAAAATATTAAAATTAAAACATATTAAAATTAAAAAATTAAAAACACACACAAATCGAATAAATGATGCTAGATTCTAGGTGTCTTTTGACTGGGTGTTGAAAGTGGTTTGACAGATTGGAAAAAAAAGGGGGGGAAGAGAAAAAAAGGAAATCATTTGAGAATTAAAAAAAATGAATACACTGAAGTAGACTAAAATGAGATGATGGGAGTAGAATATAATTTGAAAAAAATATACACAAGAGTAAAGAATAAAGTAGGAAAAAATGAAAGAAAATTAATAAAAATTAAAAATAAATATGAATCTTTTTGTTTTATGTTTTTCTGTTCAAGGAAAGAAACGAAAAAGAGAAAAAAGATTAAAGATAAAAAAAGAAAGAAAAAATGCAAATCTTTTGAAAATTTGAAAAGCGAATACACTGTAGTAGACTAAAATAAAATGATGGAAGTAAATAGAATTTGGAAAATTCCCATAAAAGGAAAAAATATGGTAAAAAAAATTAAAGAGAAATGTTTTTAATAATAATTGAAAGTAAAAATGAAGTTTTTGTCTTTTTGCATTCAAGAAATAGAAAAGAAACTAAAAAGAGAAAAAAAGAAAAAGAAAGAAAAAAAAGGAAATCTGTGAAAATTTGAAAAGGTGAATACACTGAAGTAGACTCAAATAAAATAATGGAAGTAAAATAGAATTTGAAAAAAAAATTACACAAAAGTAAAAAATATAGTAATAAAAATTAAATAAAATATCTTAATAAAAATTGAAAATAAAAATGAGATTTTCTCTTTCTGTATTCAAGAAAAAGAAAGGAAGTGTAAAAGAGAAAAAAAAAAGATAGAAAATTGAATAGTTGGACCTGCTAACAGATTGAACTCGGACTGAAATTATTTCATTTTCCCCTAGAAGTCAGTGTATGTAGCGCTTTATTGTCCATAAACTAAGCAGGCAGTGAGACTTGTGTTCTTGAAAAGCACAGTTGGCCCAAATGGGCGGGGCTCAGTGTAACTGCTCCATTCTCCACTAGATGGCACTGCTAACCTACTGGGGTGGATTGTTGCAGAGCTTGTAGGTGCGTATTTGAATGCGAGGGATCGGTAAAAATGGCGCCACCCAGCTACCCAGTCTGTTCTCCTGGATCAGCAATCATGCACCTGTCCTCTGTCTTCAGTTTTTGTCCACTTCCCTCTTTTTCACTCTCCTTGACCAGGCCCCAGGCAGTACCTCTCTCCTGGGTTTTGTCTCAGATGCGGCTGTTTTCCCTGGCCCCTTACTTCTGAAGGACTGCGGCTTTGACCCGTTCTGCCCCTCTGCAGTCTCACTGAGCAATGGCCGAATGAACAATGGCCAATTGCCAGCTGCACCCAGAAATGCTTGCTGGACCCTGCTGCTGCCTGTGCCCTGAGACTATGGCCAGGTGCCAGCCTGCTCCAGAAAAAGTTTGTGAGATAGTGTAGCAGCAGCTTTTCAGGGATCATGGAAAATTACAAAACACATCTGGCACCAGGCTTCACCCTTAACGATCTTGTTCCAGCACCAGCAAATGTGGCTATTTTGGGGTCTGCTGGGACGAGGTGGCTTCAACAGTCTTTCCCAAATATCCTTCCAGCAGTGGAACCGCTTTTCCCCATGTGGCCCGAGAACCTCCTGGACCCCACTCTGTTCCTGGGGATTCGCCCTTCCCACCAGAGCACTGCCAGGTATCTAGCTGCAGAGTTGCAGACTGTGCTCCCCTTGTTTACAGTCTTAATGGAATTTTAACCATCTCCTTTCTCTTTTCTCCTTTCTCCCTTTTTAGTTTAGTCCCTGCAGTTATTTCCAATTTTCCACTTTCTCTCCAGCTGCTTTTGGGGAGGTATGCTTTTCCTGTATTCTACACCCCCCCCCCAAGTCTCCATCCTCTTTCTGCTCACAAAAGCACCTTCCTGCACCTTCTCACTCTCCAAGTTCACTTCTCTGCACTGTGTACCTGCTGAATTCTGTGGTTCAGGTTGTGCAGATTGTTGTCTTAATCCTCCAGTTAGTGTTCTAGGTGTGTATGATGGTTTAGGGTTGGTCTGGCTGTATTTCACAGATGCAAGACACACAAAAACTTCCATGCTGTTCCGCCATCTTGGCTCCTCTTCATTTACATTTCTTTACTGACTAATAATGTTCAACAGTTCCGTATGTGATTTCCTATTATTGTATATAGTTTTTGGTGTAGTGTCTGTTCAAATCATTTGTATATTTATTTAGTGGATTGTCTGATGGTTTCTTATTGATTTCTTTAAAGATTTTAATTTTTATTCCAGTATACTTAACATACAGTGTTGTATTAGTTTCAGGTATACAATCTGGTGATTCAATAATTCTATACATTACTCAGTGCTCATTACGATAAGGGTACTTTTTAATCCCCATCATCTATTTCACCCATTCCACCCACCACCTCAATTCTGGTTGCCATCAGTTTCTTCTCTATAGTTAAGCATCTATTTCTTGTTTTGTCTCTCCTTTTTTTACCCTTCGTTAACTTATTATTTTTTTTTTCAACGTTTATTTATTTTTGGGACAGAGAGAGACAGAGCATGAACGGGGGAGGGGCAGAGAGAGAGGGAGACACAGAATCGGAAACAGGCTCCAGGCTCTGAGCCATCAGCCCAGAGCCCCACGCGGGGCTCGAACTCACGGACCGCGAGATCGTGACCTGGCTGAAGTCGGACGCTTAACCGACTGCGCCACCCAGGTGCCCCTAACTTATTTTTTTTAATTCCACATATGAGTGAAATCATATGGTATTTATCTTAATATGACTGATTTATTTCACTTAGCACTATACTCTCTAGCTCCATCCATGTTGTTACACATGGCAAGATTCCATTCTTTTTCATGACTGAATAATATTCCATTGTATGTATATGCCACATCTTTTTTTATCCATTTATTTATTGATGGACCCTTGGGCTGCTTCCATAGTTTAGCTATTGTAAATAATGGTGTGATTAATATAGGGATGCATATATCATTTCAAATTAGTGTTCTTGTATTCTTTGGATAAATACCCAGTAGTGTAGTTACTGGATTGTAGGGTAGTTCAATTTTTAACTTTCTACAGAGTCTCCATACTGTCTTCCACACAGGCTGCACCAGTTTACATTCCCACCAGCAGTGCAAGAGGGTTCCCATTTCTCCACATCCTCGCCAGCATTGACAGTTGAGTTTTATGAATGCTTTATAGATTTTGGTTACTAACCCTTTTTGCACATGTCATTTGCAAATGTCTTCTATTTAGTTTTCTTGATTGTTTCCTTACTTTTAGAGAAGCTTTTTATTTTGATATATTTCCAAGAGTTTGTTTTTTCTTTTGTTTCCCTTGACTCAGGAGAAAAATATTGCTATGGCCAATGTCAGAGAAATTACTCCCTGAACTTTCTTCTAGGATCTTTATGGTTTCAGCTCTAACATTTAGGTCTTTAATCCATTTTGAGTTTATTTTTGGGGATATGTGATAAAGTTGTCCAGTTTCATTCTTTTGCATATGGCTGACCAATTTTCCCAGCACCATTTGGTGAAGAGACTGCTTTTTTTCCTATTGCATATTCTTGCCTCTTTTGTTGAAGATTAATTGACCATATAGCTGTGGGTTTGTTTCAGGGCTTCTTATCCTGTTCTATTGATCTGTCTATTTTTGTGCTAGTACCATACTGTTTTGATTGCTACAGCTTTGTAGTATAACTTGAAGTATAGAATTGTGATACCTCCAGCTTTGTTTTTCTTTTTAAGATTGCTTTGGCTATTTGGGGTCTTTTGTGGTTCCACACAAATTTTGGGATTGTTTGTTCTTGTTTTGTGAAAAATGCTGTTGGTATTCTGATAGGGATTACATTAAAATTATAGAATGCCTTGGGTAATATAGACATTTAATAATATTTGTTCTTCCAATCCATGAGCATGGAATATCTTTCCATTTGTATGTGCAATCTTCAATTTCTTTCATCAATGTTTTATAGTTTACAGAGAACAGGTCTTTCAACTCCTTGGTTAAATTTATTCCTAAGTATTTTATTCTTTTTGGTGCAATTGTAAATGGAACTGCCTTCTTTGTTTCTCTTTCTGTTGCTTCATTATTAGTGTATAGAAATGCAACGGATTCCTCTATATTGATTTTGTACCCTGTGGCTTTACTGAGTTCATTTATCAGTTCTAGTAGTTTTTTGGAGTCTTTAGGGTTTTCTATATATAGTATCATCACATCTGCAAATAGTGAAAGTTTTAATTCTTCCTTACAAATTTAGATGCCTCTTATTTTATTCCCCTTTCTTGTCTGATTTATGTGGCTAGGACTTCCAGTGCTACATTGAATAGAAGTGATGAAAATGGAAATCCTTGTCTTGTTTCTGACCTTAGGAGGAAAGCTGTCAGTTTTTCCCCATTGGGAATGATGCTTGCTATGGGTTTTTCATATGTGTCCTTTGTTATGTTGACGTATATTCCCTCTGAACCTACTTTGTTGAGGGTTTTTATCATGAATGGATGTTGTACTTTGTCAAATGCTTTTTCTGCACCTATTGAAAGGATCATATGTTTTTTTTCTTTCTCTTATTGATGTAATGTATCACACTGATTTGTGAGTATTGAACTGCCCTCCCATCCCAGGAATAAATCCTACTTTATTGGTTTCTTATTGACTTTTGAGAGATTTTATTTATTCTGTTTTATTATTATTATTAGTAGTAGCATCATTATTATTTTAGAGATAGAGAGCATGAACAGTGGAGAAGGGCAGAGGTGGAATGAAGGTGGATTGTCCAAATGCTGCAGTAGTATACAGGAGTCTGGGGTGGCCCTAGACAGGGTGTGTTGTAGATAGCACAGGCAGGGCCTGCAGTGGCTATGGTTGGAGGTATGTAAGGATAAGACATGATCCTGCATGAGCCCTTGGCTTTTTGTTTGGCCACATGTAGAAATGGTGGTGCTGTTTCCTGAGATCAGTTGTTCCAAACACTTTTGCAACATTTTCATGATAAGTTAGGTATCCAACAGTGATTATAGTGAAAGTTAGTGATTTAAAACCATCAGTTGATGAATAGTATTCAGGCATAAGATTATTAATCTTTGAAACTTGAAAATCTCAACTTGTTAGTTTTTGTTAAAAACATCTCATTTTTGGGGTGCCTGGGTGGCTCAGTCGGTTAAGTGTCCGGCTTCGGCTCAGGTCATGATCTCATGGTCCGTGAGTTCGAGCCCCGCATCGGGCTCTGTGCTGACAGCTCAGAGCCTGGAGCCTGTTTCGGATTCTGTGTCTCCCTCTCTCTCTGACCCTCCCCCGTTCATGCTGTCTCTCCCTGTCTCAAAAATAAATAAATATTAAAAAAAATTAAAAAAAACACCTCATTTTTATTGAGCTCTTATTGTATGCCTAACACTGTTCTAAAGTGTTTTTGTAAATTAATTCAATAAATTCCCAAAAGAACAATCCATGAGGTAGGGATGATTTTTTGTCCAGTTTTACAGAAGAGGAAACTGAGGCATTGGCATATTCTTTCCTTCTCTCAAGGTAACAGATAAACAGCTATCTCAACATTTCTGCAGTTGAATTTTTAAAATATTGTGATTCATGACCATTTATCTCTTAAAAAAAACAAAACACAAAGCAATATTTGTTAATGTTTTGTTTTCTGTGGTAAGTATCACATAATCCTGGTTTTACAGATAAGGCAATTGTGTGACTTTAAGGTGAAGTAAAAATATTCAAAGTCACACAGACAGTATGTGGCAGAACTTGATTTTGGCCCTTATCTGTATTCAGAGCCCACACTCCTAACCAGTACACTTAGGGAGAATAAAAAGACATGTTTGAGCTATGTTAGTACATATTGGGTAATTTTCAGACAGGGCCATATGTCTTTGGGAAAAAACTATGCTTCAGTAGCGATTGTGCCTTATACAGAGAGTATTTAAGAAAAAAAGGCAATAATTATAAAAAGAAAAGACATGTGGCTATTTGCCAATATATGTATTTTTTGTAGAGCTTTGGTTTTTTTTCTAGTTTTTGATTTTCCGTGAATGATGAGGCTGTGTATGCTCTTATGCATAGCTTTTGGATGGGCATTTATTTTCATTTATTTTTGGCATATACCTAAGAGATGCATTTCTGAGACTTATGTGTATGATAAGCTCAGTAGATACTACTAAGCAGTAGATACTGTTAAGAAGTGGTTGTTTCAGTTTATATTCCCATCAGTAGTGTGTGAAAGTTCTTGCTGTACATCCTTGCCAGCACTTGACATTTTCATCTTTCCAACTTTTTTTTTTCTGGTGGGCAAGTGGTGGTATCTCCTTATGGTTTCAATTTCGATTTCTCTGAGGTGTTAAGTCTCTTGTAACTTAAAGATGGTCTATTCCTTCTTTTATAAAAAAAAAAAAAACTTCCAGTATATTTGCTTAATAGATCTTTTTATTGATGAAGTTGCATTTTTTAAAGTTTATTTATTTATTTTGACAGAGAGAGAAAGAGAGAGAGTGCAAGTGGGGGAGGGGCAAAAAGAGCGAGAGAGAGAATCCCAAGCAGACTCCATACTCAGTGCGAAGCCTAACACAAGATTCAATCACAGGCTTTGATCTCAGGACCATGAGATTGTGACCTGAGTCGAAAGTGAGAGTTGGACGCTTAAGTGACTGAATCACCCAGTCGCCCCTTACCTCATGTTTTTTGCAGCCTCAGAAGATCCTTGCTTAGATCTGCATTTCATTAAATGTTGCAAAAGGTGATAATTTAATTTTATGATTACTTCTGTATTTATTTACTCAAATTCTACTATAAAAGAAACTTCCCCTCATCAACTACTAGATCCACTGAGGTATGGTATAACAGGAAAGGAAGGATGAATGTTTAATTCTTCTGCAGTATTTTCAATTTAAAACGTGTTGTTTCCTTAGTATCCTCCAAAGGTGAGCTGTGAGTTGGTTTTATTCACTGTTTATAGAGTATCATCATGTGTTTACAGATGTTTCTATCTTTGATGCATTTTAATCCATTGCACTCATTCATGTTTTTGATGCTCAAATTGTTCTAACTTCGGATGTGGGGGCCCCGTTAGGTTGGCTTCTGAGTCCTTTGATGTGCTTTCTGTTATGGGAGTTCAATCCAGTTTCATCTGGTACAATCCTTACCCAGACAGAAAAAAAAAAACAAAAAACCAGTTCTGAAATCCACCATTATGACCTTGTGAAGAGCTAAAGAAAAAGTAAGACCTCCAGCTCTTGCCCAAGACAACCCAGACTGAAACCACACAATTTTTCCTTGCCCTTCCCTCTATGAATGAGGTCCTATCAGGAGGAGGTAGTATATCACTACTGCTATGCAAGAGGACAGAAGTATGGATTATGAGGTCTTTCAGTTTCCCAAGGTAGCACCTCCCCCTACTCAAGCACATAATTTCCTGTTTAGATCCTGTGTTTCCAGGACTCAACCAGAAGCTTGGACTAGAGATACATGGAATGAATTTGTTTGAGTCATTTAACATGGGTGAGCACTAACATGCATATACCTTCCTTGTGAGCATTTCCACTTAATGTAGGTCTAGAGATAAAGAGGTGGAAGATGTTGGATGCAGATACGGAATTGGACTGACAATGCCAACCATGTAGTAAACACCCAATACACAATAATAAATAAATGAGATATAGATGCAGGAGTAAGTGTGAAAGGAAACTACATATATCCTCTCAGTTGTTTTATAAATACAAAATTTTCAAAGAGAGTTGTGACCACTCAGTACTTAGTGTTTAATAATTAGCTTTGAGAAAGAGTTTTGTTCCTGTTTATTAAAAATAGGACCTTTTCAATTGGGAGAAAACAACCTGTAGAAAATGGAGAAAGATGCCACCTAGTAATCAGAGTCAGAATTCCAGGTGTGAAAGTCCCAATTAGGGAAATTGTTTTAGTGTAGGAAGTTTCATGGAAGTGAGGGAAGGGGGTGGATTTGTTGTATAGGCCAAAGCTTTCAGGCATTTTCTAGTTACTTATAGTAATCCTTTTATATTGATGTCTATCCTCTGTGTATGTGTACTTTTATAGGGAGCAAGTTTAGTTTCTCTTCTTCTTCTTATAAGAACACTAGTACTATTGGATTAGGTCCCCTATGACTTCAATTAACCTTAAATACCTCCTTTTAGGCCCTGTCTCCAAATACAGTCACATTAGAGGTTAGAGGTTCAAATTATGAATTATGATGTAGAGAGCACTAAAACAATCAGTAGATACTATTTTCAAATACTTTTTACCCCATATGTATTCAGTCTTGGAGTTCCCAGCTACCAACTAGCCCAAAACAATGTCTCCTGTTTCCTGAACATGAAACATCTTCCCTTTGTCCAGGCCTAATTTTCTGTCTTTCATTCACACTGTAGTCATCTAGGCTTATACATCCAGAACCTAATCTGAGCCATCCTAATGAGAGACAACAGTGACTGCAAGGAGTTCTTTTTTCTGTGTCCAGACTAGCACCCAAATCTCTAGATTGGTTTAGGAGTTCATCCCATTTTGATCTTGGATTTTATTTGTATTACAAGTGCTGGACATGTGTATATTTTCCTTCACTTTTACTATTTTAGTTGCACAAGGAAGGTACTTCAGATGTGTTTTAATCCACATGTGTTGGTTGCCCTGGGCCCTAGGCTGAAGGAACCTGTGACTAAACTTCCCCTGAATCCCACTGTTGAAACATCTCCCCTCTGGAAGCTGTGGGCTGAGCACTGGGCAATATCATGCACTCTGCCCTTTTCCATCCCCTGTGTGTTCCTTGCTTGGGTAACTGGGAGGTGAAATCCCTGAGCCTGCTTTCAGTTCAAGGAGCTTTATTTGGAGCAGGAATAAAGAAACATGTTATGAAAGTCCTTTCCTCTCATGACATTCACTAAATCCTAAGGAGTAAAGACATCCTAGGACTGTGGAATGTAAGGTTTATTTCAGTGACATGCTTGCCCTTTCCCTAGGCAACTTTAGTGTCTGTAAAGCTGCCCACTCAGGACTGTCATGTGGTAGATTTATTACTTTTGGGATCATCGTTTTACATATTTCCTTTGACTTAGGGATGCTCCCCATTCTGACATTGAACCCATTTTCTATGAAAATATTTGAAGATATTTGTTTATTCATATCACTTTCTTTGCTGCCAAAACCAAGACAACTTTATTGTAGATAAAAATCTTAAGATGTAGGATAAGGAAAAAAAATTAGAAACCTTAAAGTTTGGATAAGCACTTTTACTGTCAAACATATATTTGTTTTCAGAAATTTTCCTGTGCAAGTATAACCGTACATATTTAAGAATAGCAATGAGATGATAACCTACTTACAGTTTTATAAAATACATGTTTTCAATGAATATAATATGATGAAGGTCAATATAAACCCAAGTAATAGTAAAAATGGTCATACAAACACTAAGGTCCATTCTGATATGATAATAATGATAAAAAAAAAAGTTGATTTTATTGCTGACTCCTTCTGTGCCCCACGGTGTTGTATGTGCTACATGTACACTTACTCATTTCATCTTCAACATAGCCTATGAGGAGGAGCTAATATCCCACTTTAAACATCAGGGAACTGAGGCATAACAATGGCAATGCTAGCTAGTCACAAGACAGAGATTTGAACAGATTCAGTTTAGCTGTTAAGCCCCACATCTATCCAGTGTACACTACTTATCTTCTGATAAAACCCTCAACCCTACTGTTACATCAGGGTATAGCAAAACAAATCAAACTGAGGTACAACTTTTTCCTTCAGTTTAATAAGCAACAATTTAAAATATTATAATTATTTTGGTTTGGGATTGGGTGAGATGTGTTTTATTATAATCTAGAAGTGTTTGCCAACATTTTGTCTCCTTTCCTTTTCATTGAGCACAATCCCATTATAAAAGGTGTCCTGTGGGTAGGCTAGAAATGCTCTTGCTTCCCTACTACTTTTTTATATAGTTGCAAGAGGTAAGCCTGAGATGGAACATAGCGGCGTAGGAGGATGCTGGGCTCACCTCGTCTTGCTGATTGCTTAGATTCCACCCACATCAATGGAAATAACCCAGAAAGCCACCAGGAGACTAGCAGAATGAACTCTCTGGAGCCAAGCATAGACAAAAGGCCCACAGAACAGGGTAGGAAGGGCAGAGAGGTGGTGCATGCTACACGGACTGGTGGGAGGGAGCAGGGGCAGTGGAGGGTCAGCCCTCCAGGCAAGGGATAACCCCCAAAGTCTGGCTTACAAAAGCAGAGGGGCTGGACTGCATGAGTTTTGACAGCCAGCAGGACTTAACATCTGAAATGTTAAAGGTCAACAGCTCTGCTCTTGGAGAGCGGGGAGAGCAAGAGGACACCAAGAGGGAGAGTTGTTGAGGCTCAGAAGAACAGAGCTTGGCAGGGGAACAAAGGCACTGGAAAGCACCATTTCTCTCTCCCATCTCCCAGCCAAAATTCCAAAGGGAACCAGTTCCTGTCACCAAAGTTGCTTGCACTGTGGAAACACCCAGCACTATGCTTCTGTGGTTCCATCCTTCTGACAGGCCTGCCTCCCTTCCGGTTCTGCAAGGCCCTCCCAAAGGGGAACAGTGATGGCAAAGCTAGCTAAGGCTCTCCCTCCCACCCCTGTGCACCTTGCAGATCCACCGCTCTAATACCCTTGGCCAGATCCCATTGAAGCAGCACCACAAGCCGGGCAGTGTGCAAGTAGCCCAGACAGGGGCCACGCCACTCCACAGTGAGTCCTGCCCTGGGAGAAGGGAAGATAAGGTACACACCAGTCTGACTGTGGCCCCAGCTGTGGGCTGGGGGCAGAAATCGGGTCTCACTGTGGCCCTGTCTACCAACTCACGTTACTCTGGACAACATGGGGAAAGTGTCCTGCAGTTTGGAGCTACTGCAGGGACTACCCAAAATGAAAAAATGGAAGAACTCTCCTCAAAAGAAACTCCAGAAAGTAGTGACAGCTAATGAATTGATCAAAAATGATTTAAACAATATAAGGGAGCAAGAATTTAGAATAATAGTCATAAAATTAATCACTGGACTTGGAAAAAAGCAAAGAGAACAGCAGAGAATCTATTGTTACAGAGATCAAGGGACTGAGAAATAGTCATGAGGAACTAAAAAAATGATATAAATGAAGTGCAAAATAAAATAGAGGAAGCCATAGTACGGATTGAAGATGCATAGGAGAGTTTAGATGAATTAGAAAATAAAACTATGAAAAAAGAGGAAGCTGAGAAAAAAGGAGATAAAAAATCCAGGAATATGAGGGGAAAATTAGAGAACTAAGTGATACAATCAAATGGAACAATATCCATATCATAGGAATTCCAAAAGAAGAAGAGAGAAAGGGGCTGAAGGTGTACTTAAACAAATCATAGCTGAGAACTTCCTTGATCTGGGTAAGGAAACAAGCATTGAAAACCAAGAGGCAAAGAGAACTCCCTTCAGATGTAACTTGAATTGATCTTCAATTCGATCTATGATATCGATCTATGATATGCATGACATATCATAGGGAAACTGGAAAAATACAAGGATAAAGAGAGAATTCTGAAAGCAACTAGGGATGAACAGGACCTAACTTACAAAGGTAGACACATTAGAGTAGTAACAGACCTATCTACTGAAACTTGGCAGTCCAGAAAAGAATGACAGGAAATCTTCAATGTGATGAACAGAAAAAATATGCAGCTGAGAATACTATATCCAGCACATCTGTCATTAAGAATAGAAGGAGAGATAAAGGTTTTCCCAAACAGACAAAAACTGAAGGAATTAATAGCCACCAAACCATCCCTACAAGAGACCCTAAAGGGGATTCTGTGAGTGAAATGTTGCAAGGATCACAAAGTACCAGAGACATCACTACACGCATGAAACCTACAGACATCACCATGGCTCTAAACCCATACCTTTCCATAATAACACTGAATGTAAATGGATTAAATGCTCCAACCAAAAGACACAGGGTATCAGAATGGAAAAAAAAAACCAAGACCCATCTATTTGCTGTCTACAAAAGACTCATTTTAGACCTGAGGACACCTTCAAATTGAAAGTGAGGAGATGGAGAAGTATCTATCATGCTACTGGAAAGAAAGCTGAATGGGCACATTCAAAAGAAAGCTGAATGGGCACACTTATATCAGACAAACTGGACTTTAAATTAAAGGCTGTAACAAGAGATGAAGAAGGACATTATATAATGATTACAGGGTCTATCCATCAGGAGAGCTAACAATTATAAATGTCTATGTGCCAAATACGGAAGCCGCCAAATATATAAAACTATTAATCACAAACATAAGCAACCTTATTGATAACAATGTGGTAATTGCAGGGGACTTTAACACCCTACTTTCAACAATGGACTCATCAAGTAGACACAGGATCAATAAAAAAACAAGGGCCCTGAATGATACATTGGATCAGATGGACTTGACAGATATATTTAGAACTCTGCATTCCAAAGCAACAGAATATACTTTCTTCTCGAGTGCACATGGAACATTCTCCAAGATAGATCACATACTGGGTCACAAAACAGCCCTTCATAAGTATACAAGAATTGAGATCATACCATGCATACTTTCAGACCACAATGCTATTAAGCTTGAAATCAAGCACAGGAAAAAGTCTGGAAAACCTCCAAAAACATGGAGGTTAAAGAACACCCTACTGAAGAATGAATGGGTCAACAAGGCAATTAGAGAATAAATTTAAAAATATATGGAAACAAATGAAATTCAATGAATACGCAACAATCCAAACACTTTGGGATGCAGTGAAGGCAGTCCTGAGAGGAAAATACACTGCAATCCACGCCTATATCAAGAACAAGAAAAATCCCAAATACTAAATCTAATAGCACACCTAAAGGAAATAGAAGCAGAACAGCAAAGACACCCCAAACCCAGCAGAAGAAGAGAAATAATAAAGATCAGAGCAGAAATAAACAATATAGAATCTAACAAAACTGTAGAGCAGATCAATGAAACCAAGAGTTTTTTTTTGAAAAAGTAAACAAACTTGACAAACCTCTAGCCAGGCTTCTCAAAAAGAAAAGGGAGATGACCCAAATAGATAAATTCCTTAATGAAAATAGAATTATTACAACCAATCACTCAGAAATAAGCAATTATTAGGGAATACTATGAAAAATTATATGCCAAACAATTGGACAACTTGCAAGAAACGGACAAATACCTAAGCACACACACACTTCCAAAACCCAAACGGGAGGAAATAGAAAGCTTGAACAGACCCATAACCAGCAAAGAAATTGAATCAGTTATCAAAAAAATCTCCCAACACATAAGAGTCCAGGACCAGATGGCTTCCCAGGGGAATTCTACCAGACATTTAAAGCAGAGATAATACCTATTCTTCTCAAGCTGTTCCAAAAAATAAGGGAAAGAAACCTTCCAGACTCATTCTATGAAGCCAGCATTACTTTGATTCCAAATCCAGACAGAGACCCAGCAAAAAAAGAGAACTACAGGCCAATATCCCTGATGAGAATGGATGCAAAAATTCTCAACAATATACTATCAAATTGAATGCAACAGCATATAAAAAGAATTATTCATCATGATCAAGTGGGATTCATTCCTCGGCTACAAGGCTGGTTCAACATACACAAATGAGTCAATGTGATACATCACATTAATAAATAAAAAGTTAAGAACCATATGGTCCTGTAAATAGATGCAGAAAAAGCATTTGAGAAAATTCAGCATCCTTTCTTAATAAAAACCCTCAAGAAAGTCAGGATAGAAGGAACATAAACATCATGAAGGCTGTTTATGAAAAGCCCACAGCTAATATCATCCTCAATGGGGAATAACTGAGAGCTTTCCCCCTGAGATCAGGAACAAGACAGGGATGTCCACTCTCACTGCTGTTGTTTAACATAGTGTTGGAAGTGCTAGCATCAGCAATCAGACAACAAAAGGAAATCAAAGGCATCAAACTTGGCAAAGATGAAGTCAAGCTTTCACTTTTTGCAGATGACATGATATTATACATGGAAAACCTGATAGACTCCACCAAAAGTCTGCTAGAACTGACACATGAATTCAGCAAAGTCACAGGATACAAAATTAATGTACAGAAATCAGTTGCATTCTTATACACTAACAATGAAGCAACAGAAAGAGAAATAAAGAAACTGATCCCATTCACAATTGCACCAAGAATCATAAAATACCTAGGAATAAACCTACTCAAAGATGTAAAAGATCTGTATGCTGAAAACTATAGACAGCTTATGAAGAAAATTTAAGAAGACCCAAAGAAATGGAAAAACATTCCATTCTCATGTTTTGGAAGAATAAATATTGTTAAAATGTCAATACTACGCAAAGCTATCTACACATTCAATGCAATCCCAATCAAAATTGGACCAGCGTTCTTCTCGAAGCTACAACAAGCAGTCCTAAAAGTTGGAACCACAAAAGACCCTGAATAGCCAAAGTAATATTGAAGAAGACCAAAGCGTGAGGCATCACACTCCCAGAGTTCAGCCTCTACTACAAAGCTGTCATCATCAAGACAGCATGGTATTGGCACAAAAACAGACACATAGACCAATGGAATAGAATAGAGACTCCAGAATCCGGTCCGCAAAAGTATGGCCAACTAATGTTTGACAAAGCAGGAAAGAATATCCAATGGAAAAAAGACAGTCTCTTTAACAAATGGTGCTGAGAGAACTGGGCAGCAACATGCAGAAGGATGAAACTAGACCACTTTCTTACACAATTCACAAAAATAAACTCAAAATGGATAAAGGACCTCAATGTGAGACAAGAAACTGTCAAAACTCTGGAGGGAAAGCAGGAAAAAACAACCTCTCTGACCTCAGCTGCAGTAATTTCTTACTTGACACATCCCCAAAGGCAATTAAGGGAACTAAAAGGGAACTAAAAGGGAATTAAAAGCAGAAATGAACAATTGGGACCTCATGAAGATTAAAAGCTTCTGCACTGCCAAGGAAACAGTCAACAACACTAAAAGGCAACCAATGGAATGGGAAAAGATAGTTGCAAATGCCATATCAGACAAATGGCTAGTATCCAAAATCTATAAAGAGCTCAACAAAGTCCACACCCAAAAAACAAATAACCTAGTGAAGAAACGGGCAGAAAACATGAATAGACACTTCTCTAAAGAATACATCCCGATGACCAACAGGCACATGAAAAGATGCTCAACCTCGCTCCTCATCAGGGAACGACAAATTAAAACCACACTCAGATATCACCTCACGCCAGTCAGAGTGGCTAAAATGAACAAATCAGGAGACTATAGATGCTGGCGAGGATGTGGAGAAACGGGAACCCTATTGCACTGTTGGTGGGAATGCAAACTGGTGTAGCCATTCTGGAAAACAGTGTGGAGGTTCCTCAAAAAATTAAAAATAGAACTACCCTATGACCCAGCAATAGCACTGCTAGGAGTTTACCCAAGGGATACAGGAGTGGTGATGCATAGGGGCACTTGTATCCCAATGTTTATAGCAGCACTCTCAACAATAGCCAAATTATGGAAAGAGCCTAAATGTCCATCAACTGATGAATGGATAAAGAAATTGTGGTTTATATACACAATGGAATACTACGTGGCAATGAGAAAGAATGAAATATGGCCCTTTGTAGCAACGTGGATGGAACTGGAGAGTGTGATGCTAAGTGAAATAAGCCATACAGAGAAAGACAGATACCATATGTTTTCACTCTTATGTGGGTCCTGAGAAACTTGGCAGAGCACCATGGGGGAGGGGAAGGGGAAAAAAAAAGTTAGAGAGGGAGGGAGGCAAACCATAAGAGACTCTTAAAAACTGAGAACAAACTGAGGGTTCATGGGGGTGGGAGGGAGGGAAAGTGGGTGATGGGCATTGAGGAAGGCACCTGTTGGGATGAGCAGTGGGTGTTGTATGGAAACCAACTTGACAATAAATTTTATATTAAAAAATATATAGTTACAAGTGCAATAAGTATTTATTTTATGTGGAAATAGATAACATATAAAAGAGGGAAAAAATCATTACCCTAAAACATATCACCCAAAGATAAGTCCTGAATGTTTTTATCTGTACAATTTTTCTTCCAGAAGTTTTCTTATGCAGATTTATATATACTTATGCATGCATATATTTATATATTTGCCTATAAAAGATAAGATCTCATCTTACATGTAGTTAGGTAAACTGCTTGTCTCATTGTAGTGGATTAAATTGTGTCCCTTAAAAGGATATATCCAAGTTTTAAGCTCTTCATTATGTGAATATGATCTTAATAGGAAATATGGTTCTAGAAGATCTAATTCAGTTATAAGAATATGGAGATGAAACCACCTTGCATTTAAGATGAACCTTTATGAGAGAAAGGGGAGGAATGTTTTACACACACAAGGAAGTCCATGTGAAGATGGGACAGAGGTTGGAGTTATGCTTCCAGAAACCAAGGAAAGCCAGGAGCTACCAGACACTAGAAGATGTAAGTATGGATTATCCACTAGGGCCTTTAGAGTATAGCATTGCCGACACCACAATTTCAGATTTCTAGTCTCCAGAACTATGATTAAAAACATTTCTGAAATCACAAAGTTCATGGTAATTTGTTGTGGTGACCCTAAGAAATGAATATACTCAGTAACAATATACCCCAAATGTCTGATTGTGAATAAGGATAAGTTTATACCTTATTTTTATGCCTGTGGGGATGGTAATGCCAATAAAGACATATAGAAAGAAAGAAATATTTTTAAAATTTATTATGTACCAAGTGATTTTTTATGTATAGTCCCTTTCAGTGCTCACAGCACTTCTATGAATTAGATACTGTTGCTAAACCCCATTTTACAGATAGGAAGCTGAAAGACAGAGTCATAAAGACTTGGTCCAGGACTGCACATAGAGGTGGACAACTTGGATTTGTACCCAGCACTTCATGCTCCAGAGACTAGGTGACTGTCAGAATTGCTGTGAAGTGACAGTAGCAATCTGCACAAACATGCATGTTTTAGGAGTTAATTAGAATGAATATTCATATATTTATACAAAATTGGTGGAACTAGTAACAGAAAGGTGGCTTGTAACCTTGGTTAGAACATGTTCATTGCAATCACAGGGACAGAAGCTATGGCTTCTGCTATAGTGCAGTGAGATAAAGAGTCAGTGCAAAGTGAAGAATGTTAACCAAAAAAAATACAAAAAAATCTTTCTTGAACTTTGATTTT
Source organism: Leopardus geoffroyi (assembly GCF_018350155.1). Classification (NCBI taxonomy): domain Eukaryota; kingdom Metazoa; phylum Chordata; class Mammalia; order Carnivora; family Felidae; genus Leopardus; species Leopardus geoffroyi. The sequence continues at coordinate 83,427,803 of NC_059343.1, forward strand.
TAAGGAGAAGAGAGAGACTGAGAGACAGAAAAACAGACACATAGTCAGGCACAGGCTTGTGGCTGCATGGGGATGAGGGGTCCAAAGAGGGATTTTTAAAAAATCTTTGATGCTTTGAAAGTTGAACAAGTTTGAAAGTTCATGTTAAGAAGTCTTCTCATTTTAAATTTAACCCTCAAATTTGCCTCAATATTCACTTTGCTTCTTACCCTCTTGTTTACACTGTAGAGTTAATGAGACACTTCTAATGCATTACTGTTTTAGCAGTATATATTTAATTATTAGTGAATGGAAGGATGCATTCTTGTGTGTCAAAGAAATGCTAATAATTCTTTAGCTATTTGCATCTCAGGGAGGCAGGAGATGATTGAAGTCCTGGTGTGATATAGCTGAACAATGCATGGTCTGGGAATGCCTGCACTGGTGATTATGAGATGGGTGCAGAATTTCCCTATAAATATATTAAGATACCAAGCAGTCCAGGAGCAGTGATTAAGGAAACACCACAGCTTGCTGCCGTGGTGCCACCTTTCATTGAGCTCACCAGTTGAGTCCAAGACAAGCTTGTCTTCCCAATGTGGGGAACAACATTAGAGTCTGCTCAGAAGTATAATGTTGAACAGCTCTTATGAGCTGAAACACCCAAGAAAGTAGAGAATCTCCTGTCTCCACAACTTTGGAAACTCAAGTCATATCTGAGAGATATTTTCTTCCTTCATAAAGAAATCTATCTTTTGATTATGAAAAACAATCAGAAATTACTTTCCACAATGCCTGCCTTAGCCCCGAGGCTCAACCAACCCCTACTGCCAAATCACAACATTTAAAGGGCCATTGAAGTCCTACTACATGCCATATACTGTGGAAAGGTTTTCTCATTTAACCTTTGGTGCAGCTGTTTGATGAAGGTATCAGATATCATGGGTCTTATTTCACAGATGACCACGCTGACTGAGCCTGCCACTGCTACAGATAAGTGGCAGGATGGGAATGAGGTTCCATCCCTCCCCCTCCCTAGAAGACACAGAGGAGCCTCCCTTTTAGAAGATGGGCTTTCAGGGCTGGAGAAATGGTTGGATCTCGCTCCCCTGGTATTGTGGCCCCAATGATACTCATTCAGCAACCCTTCTGGGTGACGAAAATGGCAGAGATGAAATCCTACCCTTTGTGCCAGGAGACTTGGGTATTGGGTTACATAAGTTGACTGATCCATGAAGAGGTGAGCAAGTCTCAGGCAGAAGGTCAAGTGTTGCCCTTGGGATAGGTGATCCAGAGGGAAGGAAAGTGATATGTACAGAGCTACTTTACGAAATTGTACTTTATATTTTGTCTCTTTTAATCCTAACAACTATTCAAGTTACCCATGATTAGGACCATTATTTATTTCATGGTACTACTATTAAGAGGGTTTAAGTAAATCAGGAAGACACTTTTGTTGTCTCCTGATCAGCAGCTAATTCTGGAATTACTCTAAAGTTTCCCCCATTTTGTCTTTTTTTTTTTTTTTAATTTTTTTTTTCAACGTTTATTTATTTTTGGGACAGAGAGAGACAGAGCATGAACGGGGGAGGGGCAGAGAGAGAGGGAGACACAGAATCAGAAACAGGCTCCAGGCTCTGAGCCATCAGCCCAGAGCCTGACGCGGGGCTCGAACTCACGGACCGCGAGATCGTGACCTGGCTGAAGTCGGACGCTTAACTGACTGCGCCACCCAGGCGCCCCTCCCCCATTTTGTCTTAATGTATCCTGTGGTCTGAATATTATTATATCTTTCTGGAGGCTGACAGTACATGCTCCCTGTAAGTTGTTCAATATCATCTTTAAACCATGACCTGTATAATTTTTAAGTTATAATATTATTGAAATTTAAAAACATATTCTAAATGGAAAAAAAAACACACTAAGAATTTTGTGGTGACCAGATAGAAAATATTTTAAAACTTCACCTCAGATATTGGGTTATTATGCATGGTTTGTGAAGCATGCTTGCTAACAACAGAGATTGGCAAATAATTTCAACAAATAATTCATATAAAATATATAGGAACAATCAACATGTTAAAATATGCTAAAACAACAAGAACTGATAAGATGTAAAAACAAATCCTGAGAATTAATATTAAATGGAAAATATAAGATGCAAAAGAGGATAAGTGTGATTTCTCTTTTGGAAGTGTCATTGTGTTTGTGCAAATGTCTGTGTTCTTGTACCCCTCACCTACAGGGCCACATCTGGAGAGGAAGTACCATTCTATGACAATAGACCCCTGTGTGTGAGGGGTAGGAATCAGGCTAGTGAGATTTGCAGGGAAATTTCAGTTTATGAACATGTTTTTGTATATTTTTTGAAATTTTGTATTCAGGAAAAAAATACTTTAAAAACAAGTTGGGAAGATGGCAGCAGAGTAGCAGGACCTCAGGCTTGCTTTGTCCTATGATTACAACTAGGTAACTATCAAATCATCCTAAGTACCCCAGAAATCAACCTGAAGACTGGCAGAACAAACTCCACAATTTTAGGCAGAGAAGAAGCCACATCAAAGAAGGTGGAAAGTGCAGATATGCAATTCAAGAGAGAAACAAATCATGGCTGCAACAGTGGGGAGGGAGCCAGAGTCCTGGAGAAAGGTGAGAGACAGATTAGAACACAGGGGAGCCCACACAAGGAAGACAAATCCCCATAACAATTGGCGTGGAAAGTGAGAGAGATTGAATTTCATGACTTCTTGCAACCAGTGGGGCTTAAAGCCTGGAGTTTTTAAGATCAACAGCCTTGGCTCAGAGAGAGCCCAGAGGGGATTGGGGCTGCTCTCAGAGAAAAGACGGGGCAAACAGTCCACAGACATACAGTATGGAAACGGCATCTGAAGAACATCTGTGGCACACAGTGGGGGCGTTATTTGCTCATCTCTGAGCTTTCCCAGAGAGGCAGCATTCATGGAGAGACTCTTCAAGGAATAAAGGAAATGGCAGGTACCATTTCCTTCACCCACTCCTCAGCATAAGCATAGCTCCACCTGCAGGAACCAGTTGAGCCCTGATACTCTCTACATAACTTTCTTACACCAAGCACCCCCACCACCACCACCACCACACACAAACACACACACACTCCAATGAAACTGCTCAACCAGTCACACTGGCTTCAGTCCCAACATGGCAGGCCCCCTCCCCAACACCAGATCAAATCCCTGCCAAAACCATGTCTCCCAACCTGGGAGTTTTTTTTTTTTAATTTTTTTAATGTTTATTTATTTTTGAGACAGAGAGAGACAGAGCATGAACAGGGGAGGGGCAGAGAGAGAGGGAGACACAGAATCCGAAACAGGCTCCAGGCTCTGAGCTGTCAGCACAGAGCCCGATGCGGGGCTCGAACTCACAGACTGTGAGATCACGACCTGAGCCGAAGTCGGACGCTTAACCGACCAAGCCACCCAGGCGCCCCACCCAACCTGGGAGTTTTGCTGAGACTTGGTTCTGGCAGTGGTGGTAACAGGTCTCATTTCACAAGACTAGAACACACATAGTTAAACTTGCCACATTCAGGTCAGGGAGCAAACCTGCACATAAGAAGCTAAGAGAACTTCTGCAGATGACTGGCCTGATGGATGAAGCAGTCTTGGGATATGCATCAGATGCATCACACATTGGAGACAATCCCTGAAACACTAAGTCCTGGGGAACAGGGGACACTACAATGCAGGGCACTATAGGACCTCTTCTTCATAAGGCCATTACTCTCAAAAACGAGATGTAGCTGACTTTTGTAACATAAAGAAACAGGCACAGAGGACTTAGAGAAGATGAGAACACAGAAGAATTTATCCCAAGTGAAAGAAGAGGACAAGGCCACAACCATAGGTCTAAGTGAAACAGATATTAGTAACATGCCTGGTAGATAATTTAAAGCAATGATCAAAAGGATACTCACTGGACGTGAGAAAAAAAATGTGTAAGACATCAGTGAGACCCTTAACACAGAATTAAGGAATAACATAGCAGGGACAAAGTGTTCAATAAATGAAATGAGAAACAAATTGATGAATGAACAACAGGCTGGAAGAAGCAGAGAAATGAATGGAAATACAGTAATGGAAAGTAATCTTAAGCTGAAAAAAGATAAAAGAAAAGAATTATGCAAAGTGCAAATAGACTTAGGGAACTCAGTGACTCTATCAAATGTAATAACATTCATATTATTGGGATCCCCGAAGAAGAAGAAGAGAGAAAAGGGGGTAGAAAATTTATTAGAAGAAATAATAGCTGAAAATTTCCCTAATTTGGGGAAGGAAACAGATATCCAGATTTAGGAGGCAGAGAACCCCCAACAAAATCAAGAAAAACAAATCCACACTAAGACATATTGTGATTAAAATGGCAAAATGTAGTTATTAACAAAAATTTTAAAAACAAGACAAAAAATGACAGTTACATGAGGGGAAATCCCATAAGTCTAACAGGATTTTTCAGCATAAACTTACAGACCATAACATTTTATGAAAATCCATATGCCAACAAATTGGACAACCTAGAAGAAATAGATAAATTCCTAGAAACATATAACTTACCTAAATTGAAGCAGGAATAAATGTAAAATTTGAATATAATAATTACATGCAAGGATATTGAATCAGTAATAATAATAATTTTTTTTTCACTGATTTTCTCATAAGCTTTTAATTTAATTTTATTTTTTTTTATTTTTTTTATTATATGAAATTTATTGTCAAATTGGTTTAGTAATAATAATAATTTAAAAAACCTCCCAATGAACAAAAAAGTCCAGGACCAGTTTCACAGGAAAATTCTACCAAGCATTTAAAAAAGAGTTAATACCTATTCTTCTCAAACTATTCCAAAAAAATTGAATAGAAAGGAAAACTTCCAAATTCATTCTATGAGACCAGCATTACCCTGATACCAAAACCAGATAAAGCATGAAAAAAGAGAACAAGAGGCCAATATCTTTAATGAACATAGTTGCAAAAAATTCTGACCAAAATACTAGCAAACTGAATCCAATGATACATTTTTAAAAAATCATTCACCACAATCAAGTGGGTTTCATTCCCGGTATGCAAGGGAGATTCAATATTCACAACTCAATCAGTGTGATACATCACATCAATAAGAGAAAGAATAAAAACCATATGATTCTTTAAATAAACTACAGGATCCATTCATGATAAAACCCCTCAACAAAGTAAGTGCAGAGGGAACATACCTCAACATAGTAAAGTCCATATATGAAAAACCCATAACAAGCATCATTCTCAATGGGGAAAAACAGAGCATTTCTTCTAAGGTCAGGAACAAGATAAGGATATCCATTTTCACCACTTTTATTCAACATAGAACTGGAAGTCCTAGCCACATAAATCAGACAAGAAAAATGAATAAAAGGTATAAAAATGTGTGATGAAGAAGTAAAACTTACTATTTGCAGATGACATGACACTATATATAGAAAACTCTAAAGAAACCATCAAAAACTACTAGAATTGACAAATGATTTCAATAAGGTGTCAGGATACAAAATCAGTGTGCAGAAATCTGTTACATTTTTGTACACTAATAATGAAGCAGCAGAAACAGAAATTAAGAAACCAATACCATTTACCATTGCACCAAAAATAATAAGATACCTAAAAATTAACCTAAACAAAGAGGTGAAAGTCCTGTAGTCTGAAACTATAAAACTGATGAAAGAAATTGAAGGTGGCACAAATGGGAAAGATATTCCATGTTCATGGATTCTAAGAACAAATGTTGTTAAGATGTTCATATTACCCAATGCAATCTACAGATTTAATGCAATCCCTATCAAAATACCAATAGCATTTTTCACAAAACTTGAACAAACAATCCTAAAATTTGTGTGAAACCACAAAAGATCCCAAATTACCAAAGCAATTTTGAAAAATAAAAGCAAAGTTTGAGGTATCATAATTCCATATTTCAACTTATATTACAAAGTTGTAGTAATCAAAGCAGTATGGTACTGGCACAAAATAGACACATAAATCAATGGAAAGGAATAGAAAATCCAGAAATAACTCCCCAATTATGTGGTCAATTAATTTTCAACAAAGCGGGAAAGAACGTGCAATGGGAAAAAGAATGTCTCTTCAACAAATGGTGTGGGGAAAACTGGACAGCAACTTGTGAAAGAATGAAACTGGACCTCTGTTTCACTACACACAACAATAAATTCAAAAACAATTAAAGACCTAAATGTGAGACCTGAAAGCATAAGAATCCTAGAAGAGAGTGCAGGCAATAATTTCTCCAACATTGGCCATAACAACATTTTTTCTTGATATGTTTTCTGTGGAAAAGGAAGTAAAAGCAAAAATAAACTATTGCGACTACATCAAAATAAAAGGCTTCTACACAGTGAAGGAAACAATCAACAAAACTAAAAGTCAACCTACTGAATGGGAGAAGATATATACAAGTATCTTGTCCGATAAAGTGTTGGTATCCAAAATATGTAAAGAACTTATAGAACTCAACACCCAAAACCCAAATAATCTAATTAAAATGGACAGAAGACATCAACAAACATGAAGACATACAGATGGCTACCAGACACATGAAAAGATGCTCAATGTCACTTATCATCAGGAAAATGCAAATCAAAACTACAATGAGATACCACCTCACACCTTTCAGAATGGCTAAAATTAAAAAAAAAAAAACACAAGAAACAAGTGTTGGCGAGAATGTGGAGAAAAGGGAATCTTCTTGCATATTTTGTGAATACAAACTGGTGCAGACACTGTGGCAAACAGTATGGAATTTTCCTAAAAAGTTAAAAATGGAACTACCCTACAAACCAGCAATTGCACTACTGGGTATTTATTTACCCCTCAAAATACAAAAACACTAATTCACAAGGATGCATGCACCCTTTAGCTTTATTTGCAATAGCTAAGCTATAAAATCAGCCTGAGTGTCTGTTAATAGATGAATGGATAAAGAAGTGGTATATATATATATATATATATATACATATATATATATCATATATATATATCATATATATTAAGAAGAATATATATATTCCATTAAATGTATATAATATACTCCATTATATTCCATTACATACATAATGTATACATTATATTATATATATTATATATATGTAATGGAATATATATAACATAATGGATATCATATGTCCATTATATATATAACCATATATAATATATATAATACATATATATTAATATATATATAGGAATATTACTCAGTATTATTCAACCATAAAAAAGGATTAAATCTTTCCATTTGCAATGACATGAATGGAGCTAAAGAGTATAATGCTAAGTAAGATAAGTCACACATAAAAACACAAATACCATATGATTTCACTCATATGTGGCACTTAAAAGACAAAGAAAATGAACAAAGAAAAAAAAGGAGAGAGAGACTCATACCAAGAAACAGACTCCAAACTATAGAGAACAAAGTGATGGTTAAGAGAGGGGAGAGGGCTGGGCAGATGGGTGAAAGGTGATGGGGATTAAGGAGTTCACTTGTTGTGATGAGCACTGGGTCATGTATGGAACTGTTAAATCACCATGTTGTATGCCTGAAATTAGTATAACACTTTATGTTAATTATACTGGAGTTTAAAGTTAAAACAATTCAAAACAAAATACATTGAACAGGTCTATAAATATTAATGTGCACAAATATTCATTACTTGGAAAAAATTACTTGTATCAGTTTCCCTGGGAAATGAAGTACATAAAAATTTGATTTGACAGTGGATCTCTGTCTGTGGTCTTGTATTTCTAAGACTCTTCTACCTTTATCACCCACATACACACTCACAGATACAGCTCTTCTTTAGTTCAGTTTAGATATCCCAGAAAATGATGGACATAGAAGGACTGATGCCAGCTGTGGGTTAAAATATTCCATAAATCTCTGAGTGGTGCCATGGAGCCAAGTTCCAAACCTCCAACTGTCTTGTCTCTTCCCCTTTCTGAGCCCCCAGGTCTGAGACACTCAGGGCTGACATACTGAATCTGGCTATCTGGTGGCATGCATCTCCATTTTTCTTTTTAAGAAAAAGTAGTAAGTTTGGCAAAGAATAACAAATGTCTAAGAATGGTTTCTTTTTTTTTTTTTTTTTGCTATGATACAAGCTCTGTTTGGAAAACTCTTTATGTATTTAAAAGCAGTTGCATTTGCTGTTGCCCCAGATCTTCATCTTGTTCATCGATTTATCTCTTCATCAGTGTAGGTTGACGTGATTGTGGAGGTTCCCTCCTAGTGGACAGGGCATTTACTCTCCATTACCCCACCCCTCTTCTGGCCGTCCAGTCCTTCTCCCACCTTCTGTCTGTCATCCCCTGTCTATGACACAGATCACAGCTGCCCAGAACCTGTTCTGATGGCACAGCTTGTATGTCACCTCTCTGCCCCGTGATGCTTGCTGGTGGCCAGTCTTTGCTGACTGTCAAGGCACACTACCTCCACCTGGTGTTTCATCCGATTTAAACACTTGCCTATATGGTTTTGGTTTTCTTGTAGACCTATGAGGTTTTTGTCTTTGTTTTTTTTTTTGAATATAATTAGACTCATTCTGTACATAGGTTCGTTAGTTGAAATTTCAGAAAGGATATTGTATTTTTCTGTTTTTTGAATATTTTTGTTGTAGAGAAAGTTGAATGTAGTGGTATGTTGGTGCCACCTCGTGACAGAAGCCTGAACTGCGGTTTGGACATCAGGGAGCAAGAAGGTGTGAGGGAGGGACTGTGGCCCAAAACCTCCAGACAAGAGTTTGATGGAAGTCTAGGTGGAAAAGCAGCATATCCAAGATACAGGGGTACTGAAGACCTATTTCTATGCTGAAGGGAGAACTGTATGTGAGAAGAATAAAAAGATTATTTTCATTTTTTCTTTTGAGAAGTCTAGATAAATAGCTAGAGACCTGTATAAGCAAAAATGGACCGTTCCACTTATGATCTTTGTAACCCACCTTTGCTCTTATTATGGCCATCTTTCCATGTAAATACATTTCTAAGATGACATTTTAAATTACTTCAGAACAAAATTTTATTTTATTATTATTACTTTTCCCTTCTTCTGGGTATTTGATCTTATGGAAGTCACAAAATTTAATTGACCAGTATCCTACTGATAAAATTTTTGTTTTTATCTTTACCATTTTTTCTATTATAAACAATACTATACTTAAAAACTTTTCTCATATATGTGCAAATATCTCTGGTACTTAAAAACTTTTCTCATATATGTGCAAATATCTTTGTAAGCATCTCTTTATTAAGTTCCTGAAACTATTCTTTCCGAACTATGAAATCTAGAAAATTGCATATTAACACAATATATTCAAAATACTATTAATAATGTATATTGCTAGAAATATAGTATGAAAGTTTCCATTTCCCCACACTTGGAAATAATGTGAATCAGTGCTAATCCAATAAGCAACGATTCATCTCTCATCATTGTTTACATTATAATTATTTTTTTAATATCTGACTACAGCTCTAGCCTATGAATGTGACATAACCAATTGTCACAAGGCATGTTTTTTGAATTCAGAGTGTTTCTTATATTCACTGTTATCTACAATGTGTGGATGGCATTTTTTTCAGTGTTTATACACTGCTAAAGGGCACAGTTCATGGCATAGTTCATATGGATAGTTACACTGGAGAGCTGAATGTGTCCTCTTTGAGCCCAGCAGTGTGTCATGGGAGAATTCTAGTACTGTAATAACAGAACTTGGTTGCTGTATGAGTGACGGTGTGTGTGTGTGTGTCTGTGTGTGTGTGTGTGTGTGTGTGTACGCACACATGCATGTGTGCTGAAAACAACATTTCTTTTTTTAAAATTTTTAATGTTATATTTATCCGAGAGAGAGAGAGAGAGAGACAGAGACAGAGCATGAGCGGGGGCGGGGCAGAGAGAGAGAGGGAGACATAGAATCCGAAGCAGGCTCCAGGCTCTGAGCTGTCAGCATAGAGCCCAATGTGGGTCTTGAACCCATGAACTGTGAGATCATGACCTGAGCTGAAGTCAGACACTCAAGTGACTTGAGCCACCCAGGCACCCCTGAAAATTACATTTCTTTCTGCCTCCTTCTGCCTCTTCATGGTGTTGCTTCACATTTGGTCTTCCTTCCCAAATCTAGGCCCAGAGTAAAAAGAAGAAGTTATCAGGAGGGCAATCCATATAATCAATACTTTACTGCCATCTTTAACTATGTCCTGAAGATAAACTTCTAACAGGGAAATTGTTGGTGCAAAGGATGTGCACCTATGTAGCCCTTTAAAAAGTCCTGCCATACTGACACACAGAAAGATAGTTCTAGTTTGGCTCCCTCAAAGTAGAGTCATGTGAGAAAGGCCACAGAGCAGTGAAGAAAGCAGTAATGCTAAAGTCGTGTCACACGGGACAGGCTCTGGACTGTCATGGACCTACTCTCAAGCCACTATCATGGTCAGAAGATGTGGAAGTAATAAATCACACCTTGCACACAAGAGCAACCTGAGGTGGCATGTGTGTGTGGGGAAGGTCATTGCTTGAAGAAACACAGGACATAAAATCAGCAGGTCTGAGATACAGTGGCAGTTTTATTAGATTCATTTTTATATAAAACCCAAGCATGAAGAATTTTTTTATTAAGAGGCTGGTGTCCACTGTGGTACAACAGGAGACCAGGCCAACATCACGTTGTAAACAACTTTACTGAGATATAATTTAGACAATAGAGGTCATACATTTTAAGGGTACAATTTAATGATTTTAGTAAATGTATGGAGTTATGCAGTCATCAGCTTAAGTGAGCATCTGTTTCTAAGGATTTGTCTATTTTTGGTATTTTAATATTAATGGAATTACAAAAAATGTGGTCTTTTGCATATTTGGCTACTTCACATGTTTTTATGGTTCATACATATTGTATCATGTGCCAGTAGTTCATTACTTTTTATGAATGAATAATCTACTGTGAATATACTACATTTTGTTTTATCTATTCATCTACTGATAGTCATTTAGGTTACTTTTACTTTTTGGTTATTATGAATAATGATGATATGTGCATTTGTTTACAAGTTTTTATGTTGACATGTGTTTTCATTTCTCTTGGGTATATACTTTGGATTGGAATTTATTGGTCATATGGTAATTATGTTTAACTCTGAGGGACTGCCATACTATTTTCATGACCCTGACAGTCTTGGTGGGTACAGGCTTGGTTTGTTGCTTTTCTCATGATTAGACTAGGATTAAGGGCTTTCTGAAAGAATACCACAGAGTTGCAGGGCCTTTCTTGTCACAACCTACCTGGGAGGACATAATACCCACATGATGTCTCTGGAGATGTTCACATTCATTGCTAGTTTAAGGTGATGTTTGCTGAATTTCTCTATTGTACAGTAACTATTTTCCATTAGGGAAATTATTTCCATTTCCCTACTCTATTCTTTAGAAGTGAGGTATTAAGTTTTCCCTGCCCTATATATATGCATAGGGAATTAAGGAGGAAGGTGAGGAGGGAAGGAGAGAAGGGTGGAGAGAAAGAGAGAGAAAGAGATTGAGATTGGTTGATTATGAGGAATTAGCTCATGCCATAATGGACAATAAGAAGTCCCATGATCTGGTGACTCTTTGCTTGTGACCCAGCAAAGCTGATTATGTAGTTACAGTCCAAATCCAAAAGCCTGAGAATCCAAGCACAGATGGTGTAAATCCAAGTCTGATGGCAAGGGAAAACCAATGTCCAGTTCAGTGATTGAGGCAGAGAGAACAAATCCTCCCTTCCTCCATGTTTTTGTTCTATTTAGGCCCTCAATGGATTGGATCATGCCCACCCACATTGGGAAAGGTGATCTGGTTTAATTAATTTACCAATTTCAATGTTAATTGCATCCAGAAACACCCTCACAGAATACCCAGAAATAATGTTTAACCAGATATCTGAGCATCCCAGGACCCAGTAAAGTTGGCACATAAAATAAAACATAACACCTCATGGACTATTTGAAATTGTTAAATGAAGATAACTTGACACCTTTCAACCATCTTTTTATTAATTCAAGCATTTACTTAATTAGCATGGATATGTGTATATTTATTATATAGGCTGGGTTACTGAATGGACACATCCCCCGAAACGTCCAGCACTATGATTTATGTTGTGCAGTATAAGTATTTTGGCTTAAGATCCCAGAACATGCAAAAGAGTTCCCTATCACCACCATTATTTTTCAGCACTGTCTTAGTCCATTCAGGCTGCTAGAACAAAAATAGCAGCCTGGGTGGCTTATAATGATAGGAATTTATTCTCATAGTTCTGGAGGCTAGAAGTTCAAGTCCATGATGACATCATGATTGGGTTATAGTGAAGACCCTCTTCTGGGTTGCAGACTGCCAACTTATGCTGTATCCTCACATGATAGAAGGGACAAGCAAGCTTTCTGGAGCCTTTTTAATAAGGGAAGTAATCCCATTCATGAAGGCTCTGCCCTTGGGACCCGATCACCTTGTAAAGACTCCACTTCCTAATACCATCAGTTGGGGGTTATGGTATATGTATTTTGGGGGGACACAATCGTTCAGATCATACTAAGCACTATTACATTGTCTAATTATGGTATATTAAAGAATGTTTTTAGATGGTGCATTTAGCCATGATATAATATAAAAACAACATTATAAATTCACTTGATTTCATTGCATACTTGGAAATCCTTTGAAAAAAGGGAAAAAAAGACAAAGTTTATTGAAAGGATCATGGAAATTTATTGCTACCATTCAGTAAACCTATTAGCAAAATTCCTTATGATGGAGCCAAAGTATGTGAGGTAGAGAAAAACATTTCCTTTATTTGAAAGCCCATTGTCTTGGGCACAACCTTCCCCATTCTCTGACTCTGACTCTATGGAAAGTATTTTAAACTCTAGATATAAGGTAACTTATAGCATTGTAATATAATATTTGTTTATACACAAGCAAATGAATTCTGTCTTAGAAAGGAAATCTTTGTCTTCATTTGAGTCTTCATTTCAACACTCATGATGTACAAATGTGACAAAGGTGGTTGCTGACCTTGTTAAGATTAATTTCAGTAGAAACATGGAGGGACACAGCCCTATTGGTTGAAGGATAAAGGTGAGGCAAAGTTTTGAGATGGTGTGTATTGTCAATGGGACAGACACAGTGCTGTACTAGACAAAACCAGGTAGAGATGGATCCAATGAGGACAACCAGTCCAGTTACAAAGGCCGTCCATAGTTTTGTTCATCTGAGCTGAGTGCATGGTGAGCAAACTTGGGCACTACTGTGCTAGTAAGTAATGGGACCAGAGCTCAAACCCAGATCTCCTTTACCCCAATGCACTTACCCCTAGCCACTACGATTTGGTGCTTTCCTTTGTAAGTGAGGTCAGCATAAGGGAAGGGACTTTACACATCCAGAGGAAGGGGCTTCTTGTGTGTGTGTAAGGAAGTGGGAAGAGAGGCAGATTCTAGATTACCACAGCAAGTTAAGGCTGAGGCTCTGGTTGGGCTAAGTGAAGTGTGGCTGTCTGTGCTCATACAGGGCACTATCTCACACACTTGGAATTTGTACAGGGAAACATTTGTCATAAACCAAGCTTTCAACCCTTTTCTACTCAAGCTTAGTTTAGTGCTCAGTCCATTACAGAATGAGTGCATCATAGTTTTGTCGGTAGAAAGTTAATTTCCTTTCCACTGTGGATATTCATCTCTGCACTATCGCTAGCTCCTGAAAATGGAGTGGCCCGCTGATAGGACAAGAACTGCTTTGTATCCAGCCACATTTGCTTTGAGAAAGTAATAGGTGGTACTTAAACTGGGTCTTGGTAGATCAATAATTTAGGCACGTTAAAGTTTTCTTTCAAGATTCCTTATGAATATGTCTGAAAGTCACTTAAGTTTTGGTTTAAATTTATATAGTCTGGCTTAAATTTAAATTTAAATTTTGGCTTAAATTTATATATATAGCATTGCCTATAAGCAAACATGTCATCATATAGACTTCAATTGTAATTTGCTTTAAGAGGAAGCTCTTTAACTTGAGAAACAAGGGATTATGTTCTTTGAATGTTTCTGTTCAGGTTTTGCCTATCATACTCTTGCAATGGTTAATTCATTTTCCAAGATGAATTCAAAGATAGCTTTCTTTCTTTGTTAGAAACATCTGTGTGATACGCTTTAAAAGAGGAGAAATGAAGACAAAAGAGTTGGTCCAAATAGTCACAGTAAATTGAAATTCGATTTTAAGCAATGTTCAAGTGTCAGGAAGGGAACGCCAAAAGTTAACTGTTCATCAGTGGGCTGTGGAGTTGCTGGTTATCTATGTTTTTCCCTCCATACTTGAATGTATTTTCCACACTGTCTAAACTGAGTGGGAATAGCTATGACAGTCAGAAACAAAGCCCATAATGATATACTCAATGGGAAGAGTAAGAGAAAGACATGGGTTCTAGTCTGGGCTCTGCCAATGGCAAATGGCAGGATGGGGCACTAAGCTCCCCAAGCCTCAGGCCCCCCATCCAGGGGCTGAGCAGAGGACCCTCCCTCACAGGGTCCTTGTGGGCAATTGATGAAATCACAAAAGCAGCATAGGTCACAGAGGTGTTTTGGTCTCAGCCATGCCTGGGAGGTGAGGCTCAGCTTCTGCATCTGTAAAGAGGGGGAAACACCATGTGGACCTCTGCAGTTATGTCAAGAGATTCAACGCTATTATGTAGATTAAAAGATAAGTCAGTGTCATATTATGCACTGTTAATAAGAATGTAGAGAATGATTATATGTAATGATAATGTAATAGAGAATTTTGCTGGCTTCTTTAATTTTTCCTCTTTTCCAAATTCATTTATACACTTTGGAAATATATTTTCAACAGTATTCCACAAAATAAATCGTTTAAAACTTGCAACTCTACCTCTAGAATATTCACGTGGTCTTTGCCATGGAAAACCGTGTGTGGTAAAAAGAAGAGTCACATCAGAGCTCTCATTGGATCTTTTAGAGGAGGAAGCATCAATCCGCAGCCTCCACAGGTTCTCTACAGTACGTGCCCCAGTTGTTCTCTATGGAACAGCTCTGCAGTTCCATTACTCAAATGGCCTGTGTCCTGGGCATCCTTCTCAAAAGTGGAAGAGGTGAATCCTGGGGCAAAGCTCCAAATAAGCCATTTGAAAGCTCTAGGGTTCTCAGCGCATTGTGTGAAGCCACAGCCCATGAGAAATTTTGAACTCACTCCCATTGGATCCCTTGCAAATGAAAAAAGTGTATCTGGCAATGGTGAGCCAGTGGAGTTACCAGATGACTAAGGATAATCAAACCACTAGGCTGAGGACACTTCCCACAGGAAGCAAGGCTTAAACTGAGACCTGAGGGGTAAGGGGGCACTAACCAGGGAAAGAGGGGAGCATGGAGCTAATCTGAGACCCTAACTGGGTATCACAGTCAGGAAATACTCTATGACTTGGTTTGTCCCTGAGGAAATCCCGTGTGGAGATCCACTACCCGGCTGTTGGGCATCTCTGGAAAACTGTGTGTATCACAGCGCAATGGTAGAGGTACCTGAACCCCTTCTCCCTTTGCCCTGACCCCAGGCCTGCAGTATCCACCAGTGTTCTCAGCAAGTGTGATACTAGTCCTGTGTTTTACACCTGTGGAACCATAAAGAAGAAAACTACTGAGAAAAGGGATTTGATTATGATTTTCGTTTTACATACACTTTGACCACTCGCAATGCGTTATTCCTCGCAATAACGTTTGATAGATATTGGTTTCATTTTCTCTGACAATTGTTTTGTTTGGAGGAAATTCAGAAATTGGTGGTCACTGCCATCTAGTGACCGGGTCGAGAATAGCGTCTTGGACATCATGTAGCAGGAGGCCTTGGAAGGAGGTAGAGGAGAGCCCCATCACAGGGAATTTTCTGGACGTTTATATGACAAACTCAGCATTAAAGGGTGACTCAGACAGAGCCCAAGGACAATAAACCCCATGTCAGGAAGTTTTCGTCAGTCCCTCTCACCAATGATTCCCAGAAATCTGCACCTATGTGTCTGTGAGAATGTGAACTATATAAATATGTGTACATACATACATATAGACATATAGACATACACACACACACACACACACACACACACACATATGTAGTTGAGGTGCATTAAAACGTTATTTTTGTAAAGAAATTCCCAACAAAGAATATACTACAATCTTCTGTAATTTTATCTGTTATTTTTCTGATTTCAAAATTAATATAAATGTCCTGAAAATAAATGCACTGCAGAATGTATATTTATTAGGGAATTTTTCTTGTATATTTGCCTATCCTTCATAATTAAATTTGTATTTTCCAGCTATTATTTTCTGTGTAGAGTCACAGGAATGTATATATTTCTTCAAAATTTGGATTGCATACTATACTTCAATATGCTTTATACATACATATACAGACATATAAATATACAATTTGTTTTTTTATTTTTATTTTTATTTGAGAGAAAGAGTGGGAGAGCACATGAGCATACACTCACCCATGCGAGCAGGGGAGGAGCAGAGGGAGAGAGCGAGAGCGAGAGAGAGAGATATTCGTAAGCAGGCTCAGCACAGAGCCTGATGCGGGGCTCCATCCCATGTCCCTGGGATCATGACCTGAGCTGAAATCAAGAGTCGGAGGCTCTACCAACTGAGCCAGCCAGGCACTCCATGTTTTTATTCTTCGATCTTTATATATGTGACTGTGATGGATAGTTTGAATTGCTTCACTATGGACTTTGAACAACACTTTCCCAGGTAATCAGATTTATTTACATATGATAATAATAAACATTTGTTTCTAAAATATGTTCCAAATATTTTTCTAATAATTCACATTTCTTTATATGTAATGTTTTGTTTGGGATAGACAAGGTGTTTTTTTTTTTTTTTTTAACTCCCCTTTAACTTGTCTAATTAAATTTGTAACGTAAAGTGTTTCCAGGTTGCACATCTAGTTTTAACTTACTCTGGTGTGTATATCATGTCCACGGGGTTTTCAAACAACCCACCCTCTTGGTGCTGAAGATGACTGTGGAAGTGCAATGCTGGCCCTTCAGCCTAGAGGCCTGGATATAGGGCCCCTTTGATTGGTCTGTCTGAAGCCAGGCGTGTGGCCTAGGCAGAAGCACAGGAAAATCAAACCTCCATGGCAGGAATGAAATTATGATTTATAGAATCACTTTGATCCAGATGCACATTACATATCCCCCTTAAGCCACACAAGTGTTCAGATATCATCCCCATTTTTCGATATAAAGCTTTTCCCACTGTGCCCTGATGCCTTTATGGCTTTGAATGATTGAAGCCCGAGGGGACTGGTATTTGATGAAACCTTGTGTATTATTCACTTTTGCTATATTATTTTTAAAACACAAAATCAACGAAACTGGAAAGCCAAGGTATGCACCGTCAAAGTAAAAAAAAAAAAAAATAAAGTGTGAAAAGCTGGAAATAAATATGTGCAAACATTATTACAGACCTTGTGCTAATACGCATTAACCTAAAGGACTGTTGGTAACCAGTCAATAGAGAAAAAGAGCCAAAAGATAGGAATAAATAATTCACCTAAAAAGGAAAATGTTTCTGTAATAAACATTGGACAGATGCCAAACCATATTAACTGAAGAAGTGAAAATCTGGAGAAGTCAAAACAAGTGAAAAATGCAGTTTGCATAAAAGTACGTATGTGTTTGATAATTTAAAATTAATGTGTGTGCATATAAAATACTTATATTTTAAGGTGCATGATCACAGTACCTAAAGAGAATACATCTGGAAAATGAGCACCAATCTATTTATAGTGGGTATTTGTGGGTCACAGTGAAGGGATCATTTAGTTGGAGGGTGCAGAGTGATTTCATTGTCTAAATGTATATTTGTAGGGTTTAATATTTTGACATTAGGTAAGATTGTTTAAACTCTTAAAGTATACAATAAATAATAGAGGGAAAAGTTCACATATATTTTTACAGTTTATAAACATGTTCACTTGACACTGTTTTATAAAATTCAAAAAACTTCCACTCTTCACTTGAACAGTTTATCTGTGTAGGTGTGTTCACACGCTATCGTGTGCAAATTTCTTTTTAGCTCACTCAGGCTGGACTTGCCCTCTCAGGGCATAGAGACTTGGGAAAGAATTGCTGAAAGAAGGTGGGAAATTCCAGAGAGTTCTGGCTGATGCCCCAGAGCCCAGGCCCTCTCCTCCTCCTTTCCCTTATTGGTGCCCCTGATCCAAGACTTTCAGAGCTACGATTCTAGAGCTGACCACCAGAGGGCATTTGTCTACACTGACTATATTTTTATTTATTTATTTGTTGTTGCTGTCGCTTCATTTTTTTTAAAATTTATTTTTATTTTTTAATTTAAATTCAAGTTAGTTAACATACACTACAGTCTTGGCTTCAGGAGTAGAACTCAGTGATACATCCCTTACATATGTCATCCAGTGCTCATCCCAAAAGGGCCCTCCTTAATGCCCATCACCCATATAACCCATCACCCACACCCGCCCCCCCTCCAGCAACCCTCAGTTTGTTCCTATGCATATGAGTCACTTATGGTTTGCTTCCTTCTGTTTTTATCTTATTTTTCTTTTCCTTCCCCGTATTCATCTGTTGAGTTTCTCAAATTCCCATTATGAGTGAAATCATACGATATCTGTCTTTCTCTGACTGACTTATTTTGCTTCACATAATATCCTCTAGTTCCATCCACGTTGTTGCACCTGGCAAGATTTCAATCTTTTTCATAGCCGAGTAGTATTCCATTGAATATACATACCACATCTTCTCTATCCATTCATCAGACGATGGACATTTGGGCTCTTTTCATAATTTGGTTATTGTTGATAGCGCTGCTATAAACTTTGGGGTGCATGTGCTCCTTCGAATCAACATTTTTGTATCCTGTGAATAAATTCCTAGTAGTGCAATTGCTTGGTCATAGGGTAGTTCCATTTTTAATTTTTTGAGGAATCTCCACACTGTTTTCCAGAGTGGCTGCACCAGTTTGCAGTCCCACCAACAGTGGGACTGAAAGAGTATCCCTTTCTCCGCATCCTCGCCAACATCTGTTGTTTCCTGAGTTGTTAATTTTAACCATTCTGACAAGTGTGAGGTGGTGTCTTATTGTGTTTTGATTTGTACTTCCCTGATGATGAGTCATGTTCAGCATCTTTTCATGTGTCTGTTAGCCATCTGGATGTCTTCTGTGGAAAAGTTTCTATTCATGTCTTCTTCTCATTTCTTCACTGGATTATTTGTTTTTTGGGTGTTGACTTCAGTAAGTTCTTTATAGATTTTGGATACTAACTCTTTATCTGATATGTCATTTCCAAATATCTTCTCCCATTCCATCAGTTGCCTTTTAGTTTTGTTGACTGTTTCCTTTGCTGCACAGAAGCTTTTTATCTTGACGAGGTGCCAATATTACATCTTTGCTTTTATTTCCCTTGCCTCCAGGGAGACATGTCAAGTAAGAAGTTGCTGTGGCCGAGGTGAAAGAGGTTGCTGCCTGCTTTCTCCTGTAGGGTTTTGATGGTTCCAATCTCACATGTAGGTCTTTCATCCATTTTGAATTTACTTTTCTGGATGGTGTAGGAAAGTGGTCCAGTTTCATTCTTCTGTATATCACCATCCAGTTCTCACAGTACCATCTGCTAAAGAGACTGTCTTTTTTCCATTGGATACTTTTTGCTGCTCTGTCGAAGGTTAGTTGGCCATATATTTGTGTGTTCATTTCTGGGTTCTCTATAATATTCCATTGATCTATGTGTCTGTTTTTGTGCCAATACCATACTGTCTTCATGATTACAGCTTTGTAATACAGATTAAATCCTGGAATTGTGATTCCTCCGTCTTTGGTTTTCTTTTTCAACATTACTTTAGCTATTCAGAGTCTCTTCTGGATCCACGCAAATTTTAGGATGGTTTGTTCTAGCTCTGTGAAGAATACTGGTGCTATGTTGACAGGGATTGCATTGAACGTATAGACCGCTTTGGGTAATATTGACATTTTAACAATATTTGTTCTTCCAATTCATGAGCATAGAATGTTTTTCCTTTTCTTTGTGTCTTTTTCAATTTCTTTCATAAGCTTTCTATACTTTTCAATGTACACATCCTTTACGTCTTTGGTTGGGTTTCTTCCTAGGTATTTTATGGGTTTTGGTGTAATTGTAAATGGGTTCGATTCCTTGATATCTCTTTCTGCTGCTTCTTTATTGGTGTATACAAATACGACTGACTTCTGTACTTGATTTTATGTCTGGCAACTTTACTGAATTCATGTATCAGCTCTAGCAGTTTTTTGGTGGAGTTTTTAGGGTTTCCCACGTAGACTATCATGTCATCTGTGAAGAGTAAAAGCTTGACTTCTTCCTTGGCAATTTGGATGCCTTTTATTCCTTTTTGTTGTCTGATTGCTGAGGCTAGGATGTAAAGTACTATGTGAAACAACAGTGGTGCGAGTGGATATCCTTGTCGTGTTCCTGATCTTAGGGGGAAAGCTCTCAGTTTTCCCCATTGAGGATGATATTAGCTGTGGACCTTTAATAAATGGCTTTTATGATGTTAAGGTATGTTCCTTCTATCCTTAATTTCTTGAGGGTTTTTATTAAGAAACAATGCTGTATTTTGTCAAATGCTTTTTCTGCGTCTATTGAAGGGATCATATGGTTCTTATCCTTTCTTTTATTAACATGGTGTAGCACGTTGGTTGATTTGAGAATATTGAACCAGCCCTTGTAGCCCAGGAATGATTCTGACTTGACCATGGTGAATAATTCTTTTAATGTACCGTTGAATTCAATTTCCTAGTATCTTGTTGAGAATTTTTGCATCCAGGTTCATCTCAGATATTGACCTGTATTCTCCTTTTTAGTGGGGTCTTTGTCTGGTGTTGGAATCATGGTAATGCTGGTTTCATAGAATTAGTTTGGAAGCTTTCTTTCTTTCTTTCTTTGTTCCTCTTTCTTTCTTTCTTTCTTCTTTCTTCTTTCTTTCTTTTCTTTTCAGGAACAGTTTGAGAAGAATAGGTATTAACTCTGTTTTAAATGTCTGGTAGAATTTCCCTGGGAAACCTTCCGGCCTAGGACTCTTATTTGTTGGGAGATTTTTGATAACTGACTCAGTTTCTTTGCTGGTTTTGGGCCTGTTCAAATTTTGTATTTCTTCCCATTTGAGTTTTGGTAGTAGGTGAGTTTCTAGGAATTTGTCCATTTCTTTAAGATTGTCCAGTTTGTTGGACAATAGTTTTCATAGTATTCTCTTATGATCGATTGTATTTCTGTGGTGTTGGTTGTGATCTCTCCTCGTTCGTTCGTGATTTTATCTATTTGGGTCCTCTTTTCTTTTTGAGAAGTCTGGCTAGATGTTTATCAATTTTGTTTATTCCTCCAAAAAAATCAGCTCTTAGTTTCATCGATCTGTTCTGTTGTTTTTGTTCTTATTTTTTTAATTCTGTCTTTATTTCTGCTCTAATCTTTATTATTACCATTCTTATGCTGGCTTTGGGCTTTATTTGCTGCAACTTTCCTAGCTCCTTTAGGTGTAAGGTTGGGTTGTGTATTTGGGACCTTTCTTGCTTCCCGAGATAGGCCTGAATTGCAATGCAATTTCCTTTTAGAACTGTCTTCACTGCATCCCAAACAGTTTGAACAGAAAACTGTTATGTTTTCTTTTTCATTTGCTTCCATGTATTTTTTAATTTCTTCTTTAATTTCGTGTTTAACCCATTAATTTTTTATTAAGATGTTCTTTAACCTCCATGTATTTAGGGATTTTCCAAATTTTTTCTTGTGGTTGATTTCAAGTTTTATAGTGTTGTGATCTGAAAAAATGCATGCTATGATCTCATTCTTTTTGTACCTGTTGAGGGCTGTTCTGTGACCCAATATGTGATCTATTCTGGAGAATTTTCCATGTGCACTTGAGAAGAATGTTTATTCTGATGCTTTAGGATGAAAAGTTCTGAATATATCTGTTAAGTCCATCTGGTCCAATGTGTCTTTCAGAGCCGTTCTTTCCTTGTTGATTTTCTGCTTAGATGATTTGCCCATTGTTGTAAGTGGAGTATTAAAGTCTGCTATCATTATGGTATTATTATCAATGAGTTTGTGATTATTATGTTTGTGAATAATTTGATTTATGTTTGGGTATTTCCAAACTGGGGGCATACATGTTTCCAATTGTTAGATCTTCTTGATGGAGATACCCTTTAATTATGATTTAATGCTCTTCCTCATCTCTTGTTACATTATTTGTTTTATTTTATTTTCAAAAAAAATTAATGTTTATTTATTCTTGAGAGAGAGAGAGAGAGAGAGAGAGAGAGCATGAGCAGGGGAGGGGCAGCGAGAGAGGGACACAGAATCCAAAGCAGGCTTCAGGCTCTGAGCTATCAGCACAGAGCCTGATGTGGGGCTTGAACTCACAAGCTATGAGATCATGATCTGAGCTGAAGTCAGACGTTTAACCGACTGAGCCACCCAGGTGCCCCACAGTCTTTGTTTTAAAATCTAGTTTGTCTGATATAAGTATGGATATTCCAGCTTTCTTTTGACATTCATTAGCATAATAGATGGTTCTCCATTCCTTCACTTTCAATCTGCAGGTGTCCTCAGGTCTAAAATGAGTCTCTTGTGGGCAGCATATAGATGGATCTTGGGTTTTTTTGTTTGTTTCTTTGTTTGTTTGTTTGTTTTCTTTTCTCCACTCTGATACCCTATGTCTTTTGATTGGAGCATTTAGTCCATTTACATTCAGAGTGATTATTGAAAGATAAGAATTTAGTGCCATTGTGTTATCTATAGATCTCATACTTGTAATGATATTCTCTCCTCCTTTGTAGTCTTTGCAGCTTTGCACTCACAGAGCTCCCCGTAGGATGTCTTTCATGGGTGGTTTAGTGGTCACAAATTCCTTTAGGTTTTGTTTGTCTAGGAAAGTCTTTATCTTTCCTTCTATTCTAAATGGCCGCCTTGCTGGGTAAAGGATTCTTGGCTGCATATTTGTCCTGTTCAGCACATGGAATATTTCCTGCCACTCCCTTCTGGACTGCAAGTTTCAGTGGAGAGGTCTGCTATTACCCTTATGTGTTCTACCCTTGTAGGTTAAGGCCTGTTGTCCCTAACTGCTTTCAGAATTCTCTCTTTATCTTTGTATTTTGCCAGTTTTGTTATGATATGTTGTGGTGTTGAGCTATTTTTGTTGATTTTGAAAGGAGTTCTCTGTGCCTCTTTGACTTGGATGCCTGTGTCCTTCCCCAGATTAGGGAAGTTCCCAGCTATAATTTGTTCAAATAAACCTTCTGTACCTCTTTCTTGCTCTTTTTCTTATGGGACTCCTGTGATATGAATATGGTTTTCTTTCCTGGAGTCACTTAGTTCTCTAATTCTCCCCTTGTGATCTAGTAATTTCCTTTCCATCTTTTTTTTTAAACTTCATTTTTTAATCATAATTTTATCTTCTATTTCACCTATTCTCTCCTCTGCTTCTTCAGTCCTCACTGTCACCGTATCTAGTTTATTTTGCATTTCAATTATAGTATTTTTTAATTCATCCTGACTAGTTCTTAGGTCTTTGATCTCTGAAGCAAGGGTTTCTCTGGTGTCTTCTATGCTTTTCTCAAGCCCGTAAGATATTAGTCTTATGACTGTTATTCTAAATTCTATATATATTGTTTATATCTGTTTTGAGCAATTCTCTGGCTGTGATTTTTTCATGAACATTCTTTTTGGGAGAATCCCTCCATTTGTCATTTTGGCTAAGTTTCTGCCTTTTGCGGGTTTTAAAACTTGTTATGTGTCTTGCACCTGAGGATGCTACTATATTATAAAAGGGTCATATCCTGTCCAGGGCATGGTACTTCAGGAAGTGTTTCCGGTGTATGTTGTGTGCACTCTGTTGTTGCATTTTGGCTGCTCTATTCCACTTGTCTGTCCTCTGCAGACCTCCTCTTTTCTTGTAGGGGTGAAGTTTTTGGACCTTTAACTAGGTGTGCTTTGATTTGTTTGTTGAAGTGATATTAAACAAACAAACAAAAGATAAAATAAAAAAAAAATGGGGGAAGCCTGATCCCATAAAAAGAGAAAAAAAAAAGAGGAAGAAAAAACCCAGAGAATCAAAAACTTATAAAGCTAATTCCAGAGAAAGGGAAAGGAAAATAAAGAAGAAGAAAGAGATAAGATGAAAAAAAAAAACCAAAATAACAATGCCTGATGAAATATATACATATATATATTTGACCAAAAACAAATCAGAAACTATGAGCCTGGTTCCAAGAGAAAAAAAGAAGAGGGAGGAAAGAAAAACAAACAAACACAAAAGAGTTCTCTGTTGGTGCCTAGGGCTGTTGGCTGTGCTGGTCTGGGAGAGAGCCTGGCTGTATTGGGTCAGTCAGTCTTGCTCTAGTAAATAAGCTGTTGTCAGGTATGGAGGGGCAGGGTTTGATATCAGCGTCTCCCACCTCCACTGGACACAGCTGTGCTACTCTCTCAAGTCCAACTGTGTTGTTGTGGGGGAAAATGGTGACATCCCAATCTCTCCTCCCTTGACTGGGTGTCTCAAACCATGCAGCCTTTTCAGGCAGCCCTCACAGAAAAAAGAGGGCACTCAGCTTGTCCTGCTCTATAGTTCTGTGCCTTCTTGGCGCTTGGCTGGGATTCAAAACCCAGTGTCTTAAAGGACCCAGCTCAGTGGCTCCTCTCCCCTGCTCTGGATTAGCGCCTCTCCATCCTGCTGATAAAAGGCCTTTGGCCCCTGTAAGGTCTTTTGTCCTTGGAGAGGCAATAAACCCTCTTCCCAATGTTCTCCAGTAAGGGGACTATTCTCTCCCAGTGTGTCCCTGAGATCGCTACACCACAATATGCACTCTGGGGCTGGCTCCCTCTACCCCAGGAGCATGGCTCCTGGCTCCGCCCATGAGAAAGTCACACACTTAGGAAACCTCTGAGGTTTGGCTCCAAAGGCTGTTTGTAAACCAAACCAAACCAAACCAAACAAACAAACAAAACAAACAAACAAACAAAAAACTGGCACTCTCCGTATTTCCCATTCCCTAGTCCGTGGTCCAAAGAGGTTTTCCTCTTGTGCTAACTAGATGCTGCACTTTCACAACCCCTCTCTCTTTCTCTCCCCTTTGTCCCTCCACAGAAAGGGTTCCCTCCCTTCCATGGTTGTGCCATTTTATCTCCCCCAATTCACATACATGCACCTTGATCCGGCCAAACAGTCTTCCTTGAACAGTGGAGATCCTTCTTGCCACTCTGCAGATCAATTTTCTGGGTATCCCAAGTGATCTGACCTCAATATGACTGTGTTTGAGGGATGAGGAAAATCTCCGTCCCCCCACTTCTCTGCCATTTTTAAAGGGAAAAACTACATTTTTAAAAGGAAAAACCAATCTTTTCTTCCTATTCTCCTCATAGTGACCCACCAAATGTTTGCTGTTTCCTTTAGACCCTCCAGCTGTTTTGTGTGTAACCTCTTTGGAATGTGCCGGGGTTATTTCCTGCCATGTGGCTATTTTGAAATGTTTCTGTTACTTTACACTTATTTCAGAAAACCTCATATACAGTTGTCCCTTGAACAATGTGGAAGTTAGGGGTGCTGACCCCCTTCCCCCCTAGAGTTGAAAATCTACGTATAACTTTTACTCCCTGCTGACTGGAAGCCTTACTGATAACATAACTAGTCGATCAGCACATATTTTGTATATGTATTATATACTTTATTTAAAAAAATATTTATGGGGCGCCTGGGTGGCTCAGTCGGTTGAGTGTCTGGCTTCGGCTCAGGTCATGATCTCACAGTTCGTGAGTTCGAGCCTCGCATTGGGCTCTGTGCTGACAGCTCAGAGCCTGGAGCCTGCTTTGGATTCTGTGTGTCTCTCTCTCTGCCCCTTTACCACTCATGCTCTGTCTCTCTCTGTCTCTCAAAAAATCAATAAGTGTTAAAAAATATTTAAAAAAATATTTAATTATTTTCAGAGAGAGAGAGAGACAGACAGAGCACTGGGGAGGAGAAGGAGAGAGAGAGGGAGAGAATCCCAAGTAGGCTCTGTGCTGTCAGCACAGAGCTCAACACAGGGCTTGATCCCATGAACTGTGAGATCATGACCTGAGCTGAAATCAACTGTCAGACACTTAATTGACTGAGCTACTCAAGTGCCCCTATATACTGTATTCTTATAAGAAAGTAAGATGGAGAAAAGAAAATGTTATGAAGAAAATCGTAAAGAAGAGAAAATACATTTATAGGACTGAAGTGTAAAAAAGAAATATTCTTATAAACGGACCTGTGCAGTTGAACCCTGTGTTCAAGGGTCAACTGTATTGCAGAAAGAGTTAGTTGCAGCTATGCATGGCAGCGTCATCGTATCTCATGGAGCTCAGTTCTGGTCTCGATTTCTCTGTAGTATCTGAATGGCCCCAGAGAAACTCCTGTAGCTAAAACTCAGCAACCTTAGCAAAGGCAAGGAGCTGGTGACTATGTGGTCAGAATCCCCTTTTGAGGAAAAATGAAGGAACATCATGTTATACAATAGGCCACAGAATCTCCTATATTTGCAGTTACAAGTACTTGGGTCTTAGGCTTCCTGGACTCTGGTTGGCTTCCTGTGTAAGAGTGGTGCAGTTGGAAATAGCTCCTGGGGCATTAGGCTGGTCACAAAACTCAGGGGGAAGTAAGAACTGGAAGGTGTGTGTGTGTGTGTGTGTGTGTGTGTGTGTGTGTTTCCGGCTGCCAGCGCTCTCTTCCTTATGCCCCTGGGGAAGGGTTTTCCTATCAGGACTCCATCTTGTTTGTGTGGCCCTGACAAAGTGGTTTGGGGTCTGCTCTTGCCTTCCTCAGCAGCCCTCCTGGATCTTCTCCAAACCTCCAGCCTCAGACCCTCATAAGCGCCCTGTGAATACATTGGTGATGGGTCACTGCCTGCAGGTCACTCCATGGGTGGGTTGGTCAGTGCTGGTCCTCAGTCTCAGGACCCCACAGGCCAGGAGGGTTCTGGGCCCCCTCTCCAACTCCATCCAACAGGAACCCAGTAATCCCCCTTTGGATGGGAGGTGGCAAGTGCCCAGGCTGAGTGTTTTCCTTTCTTCTGAGGACATGACCCCAATGGGCCATGACACACCTATCCTAGTTCTACATGGAAAACCTCTCCTCCTATGGCTATGGTTATGACTGAGGTGAAATCTTACCCTTGGTGTATTCATCATGTTTTCTATTAACTATATTTTCTGATGGTTTGATACCACAAGAGCCTGTGGACCTGGTGAGGAACTAGGTCTCCTAGGGTGAGCTAATTCCTTGAGCTAGCAATCAATTTGCCTATGAGCATGGTTTTGATATGTAAACCAGCAAATCCAGAGCCCACACCCCCAGCCACCTCCTTTATCAAACTCTCACACCCCAGTCCAATATTCTCCTTTCCTTAAATCACCCCAAGTCCAGACACTGGACAACTAAGGGCCACCCTTATCACTCAGAGCCCACCAAAATTATTCCAACTTTTCAATCCAAAGTTTTACTCAGCATACTGATCCTGCTTCTCCCGTTCCTTTCCATAAAACCAGAATAAAGATTCTGGTTCATGTTTTCCCCTCATTCTGTCTGCCACCTGACAGCTCCACCAGGAGCTTCCTCGTGTGGCCCTGAGTGTTATTGTATGTCCCCTCCTCTTGGGACCTGTAGGTAATAAACTCGTCTTTCAAGGACATTGGCTCCATGTCTGCCATCTCACTGTACCTGATTACAGCAAATCTCAGGTATATTTTAAGACATCTAGTTGAGGTTAAAGGCCAGAGTCATGTGCTCCTCTCAGGTCCGGGTTTGGTATGTGGAGAGGGTCTTTTGGAGCCAGGGGGTTGTTGGAGATTAATGTTCTTGCGATTGATGTAAAGGTAGGAGAGTGGCAGAGAACCCAACATTATCCTTGAATCTTCACACCAACCACTCAGGCTAGATTGCGTTATGCTCTTGGAAGTTTCCCAAGGCTTCCTTTATGGCCCAGCATGTGACTTATTCTGCCATGTTTCATGTCAGTTAAGTAAATAAATTGGTTAATAACATTTTTAAAAAATATACAGAATGCTTCACAAATTTGAGTGTCATCCTTGTTCAGGGGCCATGCTAATCTTCTCTGTATCATTTCAATTTTAGTATATGTGCTGCTGAAGCAAGCACTTGTTACTAACATTGTTTAAATCTAATTCATCTAACTGAATTTTTGTTTCCCTGTTTTAGCTATCGCTCAGTGAGATGTGTTAAAATTTCCAGTTGTGATAGTGGATTTGTCCATTTTTCCATTTACTTCTGTCAGTTTTAGGTGTTAATATACTGTACCCAATTCCAATGTGTGGGTTTCCCCCCACACATATTCAAGCAAGTCTCCTACACAAGCTGGGTGTCTTATAAGGTAACTCAATTCTGACACCATCTGCCTGGAGATGGTATCAGATTCCACAGGTTAAGGGCTCATTCCCACAAGGCTGTCCTGTACTTTAGATGCTAATCTCGAGTCCAAGTTGTTACCTGTGCTTCTGACACTCTGGCTATAAGTCAGAGGTTCCCACAACCCCTTCCTTGGGTTCGATTAATTAGCTAGAGTGGCTTACAGAACTCGGGAAACTTGTTTATTCACTACATCACTGGTTTATTACAAAGGATATTAAAGAATAGGAATTGACAGCCAGATGAAGGGATACATGGGGTGAGGCCCCAAACGCAGAAGCTTCTGTCCCCGTGAGGTTTGGGGCACGACACAGTGGCACATGGAGACATTCCAGTTTACCAACCTGGAATCTCTGAACCCGGTCCTTTGGGGTGTTTCATGGAGGCTTAATTACATGGTCAAGATTAAATTATTTGCCATCGGTGATTGGACTCAGTCTCCAGCCCCTTGCCTTCCCTAGAGGTCAGGGAAGTAGGATGGAAAGTTCTAACCCTCTAATCTCATGGTGGGTTCTTCTAGCAACCAACCCCCAACCTTAGGTGTTTTCCAAAAGTCATCCCACTAACATAAAAAAGACAGATTTATCATTTTCAACATAGAATATTCCAAGAATTTTCGGAGCTTTGTAGCAGGAGGGACAAAAAGACCAATTAAGATGGGTATAGTAGCATACCCAATTAAGATGGGTATACTAGATTTCTGTTGGTTAATGTTTAAGTTGCCATTTCCCCTAATTTTCTGTATCAATAAACTTTACATGTATCTCTTTTAAGGTGCATTTGACGGAATTTTTATACAGCCTGATGTTTGCCTTTCGATTTGGAATATTTCATCTGCTTACATGTAATGGCATTAACATACATAATTTGGCTTAAACATGTCATCCTAATATTTGCTTTATATTTATTTTTACCTGCTCTAATTTCCTTTTCCTTTCCTTTCTTTTGAGATAATCAATAAGGCCTAGGTTTGGTTTTCCTCATACCCCTGTAGGCTTGACAAACACAGAGCTTCGTGAATCTGTGACTTGATGTCTTTGGTCACTTTTTAAACTTCCCAACTATCATTTATTTAAATATATCTTCTGTACTGTTGCCTTTCCTTTTTATCTGGGACCAATTGAACATACGTTGTTATTATTTTCTACGACACCTTCAACTCTTGTCCTTTCTCTTTCAGGATCCTCCATCATTTTGTCTCACCAGGCTTAATGCTGGGTATTTCTTCAGACTAATTGTTTGTTTATAGAATTCTCCATCCAAGTGGGTAACTTGCCTTTGACTCTTGAAACATAGCACCACACAGTCAGGGTAGATTCTGTTATTGCTTTAGAGCTCAGGTTGGAGTAGGGGGTTATAGACAGTAATTAACTTGTGCCAGGTCACCCAGCCTGGAAATGTCAGAGCAGGAACTAAGATCTCAGAATGGAGCCTCTGCCCAACCCTTCTTTGTGTGCTTGTTCTCTCCCGGGCTGAGGATGCTCCCTACCTCTCATCTTCCAGGAAGCAGATCCACAGTGGAGGTTTCCAAACTTTAAGCATGTTGTTGTTATATTTCTTTTTAGATGAA
The DNA here is from genome assembly GCF_018350155.1 of Leopardus geoffroyi. Taxonomy (NCBI): domain Eukaryota; kingdom Metazoa; phylum Chordata; class Mammalia; order Carnivora; family Felidae; genus Leopardus; species Leopardus geoffroyi. The sequence goes on from NC_059343.1 coordinate 83,457,895, forward strand.
AAAAGTCAACGATATTTCTTCACTACCCATAAAAGTTATCACAGGACTTTTCTCTGTTATTCAGGCCATTGATGTGTTTTCTACCTTGATTTGGTTTTAATTTTGCTGTTTTTATACCGTTCTTCCTGATTTCAGAGTACATTGATAGACATCATTCCTTTCAAAGAGGACCTAGATACCTGGGTGTTTCCCAAGGAAGTATGAAAGCTGATACAAACATGGCATTTCTGGCATTCATCTTCATGAATCCATGAACAAGAGGGAGAAGCAGCAATGAATGATACTTATGTACAACCCCAAATAAGGTAGTGTTTAAATTCAAGTGAGTAAATTTTAAAGATATTATTGGATTTATTCAACAATCCATGAATTAGGCAGCATGCCATCTAGCAAATGGAAAGAAGTTCCTAAGAGCTGGTCAAAATGGAAGACCTTTATAGGCAGAAAGCAACAGGACAAGGAAATTAGTGACAAATAGTGGATTGTTTCAGACAAGGTGACCTTCCTTTTGGGGGATGGCAGGGGCCTATTAAGCAGATTACCTCACTAGTACTGACCAGGAGATGCCAGACTGACTAGTTAAGATTACATTCCTGAGAGAGGCTGAAACTGCAATTAGGTTAGGTATTAAGTCAATGAGGTGACCTGTATTAGGTGTAATCACCTGAAATTAGGTGACACAAGCTTAGCATTAGTGACTCCATTTGGGGCCTGTTGTCTCTTCTTTAACAATGTTAAGTGATCAGTCATCATGGTTGATTTGTACTAGGCAGTGGAATACGTAACCCTGTAGTTAACTATATCTTTTTTTTTTTTCCTACAACATGACAGAGTGTAGGCATTAATTAATGGTTGAGCAACCTTAATGGTAGTCTTGGTATTCGTGGGGCAAAAGTGTAGAAATCATTTTTAGAACTCATGGATTTCTTCTTTCTCTCCACTTCCCCACAGCATCCACTAGGCCAACGAACTGTACCATAGGAGGGGCCAGGGGCATTATTAAAGTTTTGTCCATGCTAATGTGGACATAAGGAAAGAAAGAATTACTCCATGGAGATAAATGAGGGTGAACGGGCAAGATGGAACCATGGGAGTAGGTTCAAGATCACAGTTCTGGCAAGACATATGGAATGTGCAGGAGAGACAGGTCAGGGCAGCTGTGATGGTCTTGTGTAGAGATGCTAGATTATTTTGCTGGGAACAGGTGAGATTTGTAACGTGTCCCTTTCTTTCTTTCTTTCTTTCTTTCTTCTTTCTTTCTTTCTTTCTTTCTTTCTTTCTTTCTTTCTTTCTTTTTCTTTCTTCTAGGAGTTATCTGCCTCGGTCACCTAAGGGTAGGTTCAGAGAAATGATGTAAAGGGATAAGAGTAGAGGATGGCTAAAAGCAAAGGTGAAAACTGCACCCAAGGCGATGGAGCAACTTTCCACTGGATGTCTCAGTTTGGCTCAAGATGAGTGCGGGAGATGGAGGTCGAGTCTCTGGAGACTTTATCTGAGGGGCAAGCAGGGTCTTCATGAGGTAGAATCTCCTGGAAATTTATAAAAGGAAGATCACGTCTAATATCTTAAGTGTTTATTTGGAGGAGAGCTTTGAATGGAGAGAAAGGGAATTTAATAAATCCCTATTTGGGGGAGCACCTGGGTGGCTAATGTCAGTTGAGTGTCCAACTTTGGCTCAGGTCATGGTCTCACAGTTAACGAGTTCAAACCCTACATCGGGCTTACTACTGTCAGCACAGAGCCGGCTTTGGATCCTCTGTCCCCCTCTCTCTGCCCCTGATCCACTTGAGCATGCTTTCTCTCTCTCTCTCTCTCTCAAAAAAAAAAAATAAATAAATAAATAAAACAATAAAAATAAAGAAATCCATATTTGGTACAAAATATGAAATTATGTCAATGATCCTTTTTTTTTTTTAGCACTTTCTTTTCAAGCTCAGTAGGTGGTTGGAAAAGGATCTGTTCTCTAGTCTTAATTCCATGTTGCCACTCTTCTCTCCTATCCTCTCTTTTACCCCCTACATGCCTTATGGAAGAAAGTATGACAATACATGGCTACTGATTTCAATCCTGAGCCATTGCAGTGTACCCTTCACCCCTTTTGATGTATAAGAGAATGCTGAAGCCAGGGGAGTGGGCACAAGGAAAGGGGAGAGCTGGTTCTCCAGCACTTTTTCTGTTGCTTCTGCCACCTGTAGTTCCACTATGTGAAAACACAGGCCTAGAACTTTGTCCAGGATGCTGACACTGCCTCTGCATTGAAGGGTGTCAGCTCTAAGATGTGTAACGAGGAGAACCAGAAGGTTTGTGTCAAGGACATTACCTGCACCTAGTCCTGGGGAAGGAGGACAGGCCAGGGGTTAGCTGTCTTCTTTAGAATGAGAGTTCCTAGTGCTTACCACACCCCTCCTTTCTGTAGATATCTCTTCGTCAGTCATTCTGCTGTACCCTACTCTGTGTGGTATGAGTTGGAGCCAGAAGAAATGGAACATCTAAAGGTAATGCAGACTCAAGGCCCATTGTGTGTTCACACCCAGACCTACCTCTTCTTCCTCCAGCCCCCGATTTCCCTATCCCCACCAGAGCCTCACAGTGGCTCTCTCCATCTCTCTCTGCAGCTGACCATGAACAAACACTATGATGTCTCCCAGCAAACTCTTGACCTCCAGAGGCTCTGCTTTGGCCCAGGTACAGTTGACAGCAGTAATGCTAGGGCAGGGATCTGCCTGGGAGGGAGCCTTAAAGGATGACAATGTGGGGAGGGGTTGGTACTGGCCCTGGACCCCTCTCAGCCTTCCTATTGCCTCTTCTCAGATTGTTGAAGACTTGGTGGGCCATGATATTGATATAATCCTGAATTGAAGAAAATGCATGGCTGCCACCCTGAAGATCATTGAAAAGAGTTCCCCCTGATGTGAGGCTTTATGGCCAGTGCTGTTTTTATGGTAGAGGATGGTACGAATGGTGTGGAGGGAAGACTTGTTTCTGAGGCCCTAGATAGTAACTGTCACTCTAACTCCTTCTCACAAAAAGCTGTTGTCCTTGAACTCGATCAACAACAAACTGTACAGGCTGGATGGCCTGTCTGACATTATACAGATGGTCCCCACAGTCAAGATCCTGAAGCTCTCCAAGAACGAGGTGGGAAGAGGGAGCCAGATCAAAGTTGGGGTTGACGGTGGGTGGTAGTGTTTATCAGTGATGACAGGAGGCAGGAGAAGGTACCTGTGTGGAAAAGTGGGGGCTGGGGGTGCAGGGGCCCACATGTCTCTCTTTCCCTGGGACTCGTTTCCAGCTTCCTCCCCATATTTCTCAGCAGACGTCAGCCTGAGAGCTGGACAAAGTGTGGGAGCTGTGGCTAGAAGGGAATCTGTGACACCTTTCCTGGGGACCTCTGCCTCTGGGAGCATGAGCTACCTGACAGTGCCCATCTGCAGGAGGCAGCAGCTATGAGGAGGACCATGTGCCCTGACTTCTCTACTCTCTCTCTCACCTGTGCTTAGAGGTCTCCTTTCCTTCCTGTGACCTGCTTACCTGTTTTCCTGGTCTGGGGTCTGTTTCTTATCCTTCTGCACTTAGCTTTCCCTAACATACTGCTATGTTCTGACTGTTTGTGTCCCCCACCTCACCGCATTCATTTGTTGAAATCCTGACACCCAAAGATGATAGTATCAAGAGGTGGTTTTTTGGGAGGTGCTTAGGGCATGAGGGTGCAACCTTCCTGAATGGAATGAGTACCATTATATAAAAGGCTCCAGAGAGATCCCCAACACCTTGTACCATGTGAGGACACAGCAAAACGATGCCAGGAATGAACCAGGAAGAGGGCCCTCACAAGAAAGCGACCATGGTGGTGACTTGATCTAGACTTTCCAGCCTACAAAGTGGATAGCAGAAAATTATTGTCATTTATCAGATACCAACTTGGTAGTATTTTGTTATAGCAGCTTGAACAGACTAAGACACATGCCTTCCCATGAGTGTGTTCCAGGAAGCGGGGCTCCATCTCCTCTCCAGAACCAGAGTGACCACTTTGGGCCAGGTGATGGTGCCTTGGACTGAGAAGGGCCCTCAACCCCAGGGTTTCATGCTGAGACAGGCCTTCCTACTCCCTGCTGAGATGGTGCTTCCCTCCCTTGTTCTGAGAGGGACCCTCTTTTCCTTGAACCAAATGTGTCCCCTCCTCCAATTCCAGGATGCCATAGTGGCTTTTCCTGCCCATGCTGAGGGCTGAGGTCCTGGGGGGCTGCCATCATGACATCCGTTCCTCTGACCCAATGCCAGGAGCTGGGCCCTCCTTGAGACAAACCAGGGTTCCCTGAGTCAGGGAGCCAGAAGTGGGAGACTGCCAGGGAGCAGAGGACTTCCTGAGGCAGGAATGGAAGTCAGAGAGCAGAGGTGTTTGAGGAGACAGATGGAGAGGCTTCTCAGAGGCACTGTTCCTTCCCCACCCCCACACATCTCACATCATCCAAACCGGTCCTTCAGAGGATCCATGGGTAGCCCGACAACGAATATAATCCCTCAGGCAAGGAACCGACTGAGGCAGACACAGGTGTACTGGGGCCATCAGGAGGGAAGGCGGTGATCATAAGAGGGGACCGCAGGCCCTCAGCTTCATGCTGACCTGGGACTTGACCCTCTACTCCTTCTGGGGATGGTCGCCTGCCCCTGTGGCTGCCTTGTTCCCCATGCCCAGCTCAGACTGAGTTCACACAGGTGACAAACCTTCAACCAGCACCCATCCAGTGGGCCCCCAGCCCAACACCTGCATGTTTTTCATTCCTACCTTGGGTGCCAGGGTGTTAGGGAAACAGGCTGTGGGGTTTGATGGCTCTCACCCTAAATCCTTACCTTTCAAACTTGGGCCTATTACCTAACCTCTCATTTTCCTCATTTGCAGAAGGGGCCCAATAATATCCATCTCTTGGGAAGCTGTGAAAATTGAATCAAATAAACTTGTGAAGTGGCTGTCACAGAGTCTGCACATAGTAACATTCCTGTCACTGAGAGCAGATCGCTCCTATTGTTGCTCTCCCAATTCCTGACACCTCGATTCCCAGGAACTTGTGTCCCCTTCAGCATGAGTATCATATAAGATCCTGACTGGGGAATGCTGTGTGAGTGTGTCAAGCATGTGCAACTCTAAGGGGGTATTGTTGTTTGTTGTTGAAGTGGAAAGAAATTCTCAGGGTTCTGTTCATAACCTATTTTCTCTCTCTCCCCACCAAGTGTCATTGACATATAAGTGACATTCAACCACATTCACTTATTGTACCTTGTATCTGTACCTTCACCCAGACTTTCACTGCTACCCCTGTCAGCAATTCCAAGTGAGTGCTGTGTTTTGGGTGGCACTCCCAGCCCAGCCTTGGTTCAGGGGTGTGGGAATGTGGTTGTGTAGCCCTTGGGATTTTCTCAATATTGCAGAAAGCCAACAGGTAGATCCAAGGAGTCTAGCCTAGTGGTAAGGGCATGGGCTCTGGAATCGGAATATGGGTTCTCTTCCAGACCCCAACACCCACTATCTGTGCGACCTTGGTCAAGTCATAGGACCCCTCTGTGACCCAGGGTCTTCCTCTGAAAATGAGGATTATACAGTCCACTCCTTGGGCTGTTTTACAGACGAAATGAGAGTATAAAACCATCTCTGAGGTGTGGTTAAGCCTCCTAATCTAGCGAAACTGGTAGATAATCTCTCCAAAGGTGGTCTCTGTGGCAGGGGTAGAGGTATCAGCCAAGCAATCTGGGGGGGGGGGCAGGAACAGTAGGGGTATGAAAGGAATGTAGTTGCTGAGTGGCAGTGGAAGCAGGACCATTGTTGAGGGAGTGGGGCTGTCTATGTGTCCAGCTGTCCCAGGGCTCATGTTGGCCCAGTGTATGCATCGTGAATGATAACTCTGCTTGTGAGGGACGTCAGCCCTAAGGAGACCCAAAACACATTCTCTATCCCAGTTCCCACACCTTCCTGAAGCTTCTTGACCACCTTCTCTCAGGAGCAGCAGGAATGATGCACTTTTTCACCACCCAGTCTGGGATGAACCTCCAGTGGTCTAAGAAGTGAGTGGTCAGGCGGCATGCAGATAGGAGCTGGCAGGAGCCAAGAAGGCAATAATGGGAACTTGCAGGTAATTGTTTTGCTTGGTTATTTCACTCATTGTCACCCTGAACATTCCTGTCTCCATACACATTAAATTACCTAGTTGTTTTGAACAGGTTTACATTACTTTTATGAATTCTGTGGGCCTCATTCCTTTATTGACAGATGTTTTGGTTTCAGGAGTTTTCCCAGTACACACTGACACAGGGCTCATTCTACTGCATATGTTGCAGTAAATGTGGAGCCATATTTTCCTTGCATAGATTGGGAAATGGCAGCCCTAATGGATGTCATCTGACTTTTCTCTACCCCAGGGGACTTTGTGACAACCACTGGGACCACACTGGTTCTCACTTGGCCCAAGGTGAGGTCCGGTTATTCAGGCCAAGTGAATGGAAACTGGGTGACCTGGGGATGAGACTCAGGGCTCATGGCTCTGCTGATCTCCCACCTTCCTCCTTTTACTTCCTCCAGGCCAAGCACACGATTCCAGAGGAGGCCCTCACCTAAGCTGATTCAGGATGCTGAGAACACAGCCCTGACAAGAAACTCTTGGATGTGGTCATCTTTGTTGTGTTTCTCCTCCAGTCTAAGTATAACCCTGTGAAGGAGCAGGAGGTCTGCTTGGGGTTGGGAAGCCAACAGTTAACTGACACTAATCCACCCAAAGGGCTAGTTGTTGTGCATATTTGTCTCACTCAGAATTCCTGATTCTTTTGATAATAAAGAATGATGTTGCCTGTTATGTCAAATCCCTGCAAAATTCATTTTGAGGCAGGCATTTTTGTACTACAGGCAAAGGTAAAGTCAAAGAGGGTCAGAGACCCCTTGAGAACAGCGGGGTAGGGTCTCAAATCCTGGACCCCCTAAATCCCAGGCTGTGTGTGTGCTCCCTAGGGCCACGTAGCTGTCGAGGTGGGGAATGTTACCCTGGTAAACCTGGAGATGGTGTTCTGTGCCCCTAGCATATGACTAAAATGTTTTTATACAGAGAACAGTATAATTGCTTAGCCATACAAATGAACTTAGATACCTTTTGTGGGGCGGGAGGGAAATGGCATTAAAGAGCACATGAAAACCTGGGAACTAAAAATTACCCATATACATGGATGACATAGGATAAATGTCCTTGATATCGAAAGAAATCAGTAAAGAGATCATAAATTGATATTAACCTAGAATTGTTATTAAAAGCAATAAGAGTGTCCAACCAATCTATGAAAAGCTATACAACCACGATAACTATAAAAATGTAACTGCAAACATTAGATGAGATACTAAATGAGAAAAGAAAGCTGAAGATTGTTATTTTCAGTAAAATACACATACACACACACACAGAGAGAGAGAGAGAGAGAGAGAGGAGTCTATATCGATAGGTTGTGTATAGGAAATGTATAAAGTCATTACTTATAAAAGTCAGGTCAGGTATACACAATGTGGAGATGACCTATCTCTGAGAGGTAGGCATTTCCGTCTTTACCTCAGAGTCCCTTCCACTCCTTTGCTGGTGTGCAGGGCAACTTTCAGAGACTGCAGGGTTTGAAACTCATTTGTATGGGGAACACTCTTCAGGGTTAGTTCTGGGAGGTTCCATAGGTAGACCTTCCTTGATAACGCAGGAGAAAAGGGAAAAGAGATGGGTTTAGATGGAGGGTGAATGTTGGTGGCCCTTGAAGGGGGAGGGAGCTGATGAGGACTTAGCTCTTTAGCCCCATAGCTCCAGGGCAGCCCTCAGGTTGTGGCTGTCTTCAGTTGAAAACCAAGAGTGCTCTTGGGTCAGAAACTTCCCAGGGTCATGAGAGGATGGGCACAGGAAATGGTACCCAGAGAGCCTTGTGCTTCTCTACTTCACTTTTATTCTCTGTCTTGACTTTTTGTATTCCCCACCCTCAGCTGAGTTCATCTGTAACTTTGTACTGTCTGGCAGTTAATCCCCACTTCTATCATTCACACTTTGGCTGGGTGGTAGGAATAATTAAAGCAAGTATACTAACAACAATAATAAAAGATACCAACAATTATAGCACATATAGTAGATAAATTACTTGGTCAAGATAATGGAAGTACTGGTTCCCAGCATCAAACGCAGGTCTTTCTGACCCAAAAGCCCCTGCCCTAACCCCTGTGTATACATTGAGTGTTCTTCTGTGTTAGGCTGGAGGCCAGCACAGGGGAGGGAAGTCACCCAAGGTCCCGTGGTCAGTGATGGGTCTGGCAACTGGGACACATGCTTGATGACTCCCATCTTCTATAGTTGACCTGTTACTATTATTATTTCTCCCATATTATTTCTTCTTCCTGAGGGCTCAGTAAAAAATTGTTTCATCCATGTCAAAGTAGAAGGAAACTAAGGAGACAGGAAAGCATGAAGGGAATAGGAAATGATGAAATGGGACCAAAGTTCACTTCTTGCTGCTACATTTCCAGATAATGTTTCAAATCTTCTACTTTATGGGCAGAGGAGGCAGTGTGGTCCAGAAGTAATACACCTCAAGTCCTGCTACATGCCAGACATTCTTTGAGGTTTTCTCCCTTTCTTCTTACAAGTCTGGAAGTAGGCACCCTTAGTCCCATTTTACAGATGACCAACCTCAGACTCGCAGAGCTGTGTAAATGTTCCAGAATCAAACATCTACCCCTTGCCATCTGCACAGGCCAACCAGAAGTCTCCCATTTGGGTGATGGATTTTGAGGGCTTAAGGACTGATAGTGGGAAACTCTCCTGATATAGAAACTGGGCGGTGTCACGTCCTCATTTGGCATGAAGATGATGGTGGGGATGAAATCCTGCACCATGAGTCACGAGCCAAGAGGCCTGGCTATGGGGGCCACATAGACCGGCTGATTCGTGGGGTGTTGAATTGGACCCAGGAAGCAGCACAAATGGTTGCCTTTTGGAAAAGGAACCTGAGCTATAGGATATTAACATGGACAACTACTATATGAAAGGTGTTTTACAGTTCATCTCATTGAATCCCAACTACTCTATGCGAGACCAATAGTTACCAATGATCAGGGAACAGACATTAAAAGTTAAGTAACAAAATCCAAGAAACGGTATTGTAATTAAATTCTTTAATACACAAAGATTAGGTTCTTCCCTGTTTGTCCTATGAGCCATCATTCCACATCTCGGAAGGCATTATTATTCACTTGTTCTTGTTCAAACAGTGCACGGAAATACTTTTAAAATACGAAAACTCATTAAAAATAATCAAATGTTGTCTGCACAGCAAACATTAAAAGGCATGTGAAAAGCTGGGGGAGATCATTTCTAACCTACCTTCAGACACTTGTTTACGTATTCAATGTACAAAATATTCTTAAACAATAGAGATAGGTCAATGATATCAAGAGTGGATGCCCATAAGAAGGAACATAAATTCTTAATAATCACGTGAAAACATGCTACTCTAAATAAGTAAATAAATAGAAAATAAACCATATCAAGTGAAACAGGGATATCACAATGTATAAAGCAAAATATGACCCCATTTCTGCAAAAAGTATATATCAACATAGGTGTATAGGTATGAGTGTGATTAAATAGATTAGTGCAATACATACAGAGAAAAATTTGGGAAATAGGCACTGCTAAGTTAATAGAGACTATCTTTGTGTTATGGTGGGCAAAAGGTAGGGACAGAAGGGAGCGACATAACAATTTCAGCTTTTAAATATGCATTTTATATGTTTCTCGTATGTGTCAGACAAAGAGAAGTATTAACTGGCAATCTGACAAAGTATGGGGATAAAGTTTTGTGAAACAGGCATATCAGCAACTGAGTCACAAGATAATAGTGTAGCTATATGTTTATTTAGCAACTTAGAAACCTGTTCATATCCTGTAGAATGCAAATAGTATGCTAAATAGATGTCTATGATAATTCACTGTGTATGCATTGTTGGGGAGAGAGATATGTTTATTTTATAAATTTGCATTTTTATAGTGCCTGAAATATGGAAACATTGAATAAAATATCAAAAACATAAAATAATTGCGAGGTGATTACAAATATGATACATATTCATGGCCTTGGAAGCAGATCAAAACAATTTATTTGACAGTTTTCTGTATGTATATGTGTTTGTGTATGTTTCTTTGTTTCAAACTTCTTCACACCAATTATTCATACACTAAGTCATGCAACTTTCTACTTAGTTCACTGAGGGGCTGGATTTCCCGACCAGAGCTTGAGGATCCCAGGATGGGAATGAAAGTAGAAGGATTGGTGCCAGTGAGTAGAAAAGTCTAGAAATCTTGGCCTATATTATGGTATCTATTCACCTTCCTCCCTCACCACCAATACCACAGCCCTTTCCATCCCCTATCCTTTGCCAATCTCCATAGTTGAGACTTTCACACCTGCATTGCTGGCTCCGGTCATCAGGTAGCACTGTTCTCCATTTTCTAAAGCTCCCCTCCCCTGCCACCCTGGGCCTTTTTTATAAACAGAAACAAAATGTTTCTTCAAAGCACATTACAGAATGACAAGTACAGTATGATACAAATTCTTTATGAAAACTTTATATGTGCATAAAAAGACCAAAAGGACACATGCATGGTTTCGCTTCCTGTTTATGCCTACATCTACATCTAATTAATTAACTAACCAATTAATTAATTAATTCTATATTGGGTGTCTACTATGTGCCAGACACTATCAGCCTAAGACTACATCTGCATCGTAACCTTACCTCTCTTCATCTCCAGACTTGCATTGTTGGAAATGCCCACAGGAAGCAGCATGGATGTTAGTGCCCACCCCATAAGGTATGATCTCTCTTCCAAGCAAGATCAGTACAAGCTTGACCCCCGAGTCCTAGAAACCCACCATCCAAATGGGAAATTATAGGGTTGAGTGGGAGAGGTTGTAATCTGACAAAAGGTGCCACCTTACAACTCACACATCTGTACTTTTGCATAGGACTAGCAGACTATAACCTTCTCCTGATTAAACTTCACTCATAGAGAGTAAAGGATGAGTTGGAGGTTTTACTTCCCCTTTAGTCCTTTGCTCTGTTAGAATGGTACATTTTGGAATTGGCTTTATGTCTGTCATATCCCTAGGAGGGTGGTTCCACCCATTTAGTCATCTGACAGGTTGATCTGAGATGACATGGAGTTTCTGCTTCATGTAAGACCTTCTCTGTCAGTTATGGGGGTCTGGATCCATATCCACGGAACACAGAAAATAATAGATACCAAGTTCTCAAAGACAAGCACAGGACAAAGATTCTGGTCTGAACATCTAACTCTCCTGATTTAGTAAAATGGTTTTTACAGATTTCTCACATGATGGTTGCTCAGAGTTCCTCTTACACTTGACACTCATGTGACCCTTTTCCATCTCCTCTCCCACCTGTCCACAAAGGCACACACACAGTGAAATTCCTCTATAAGCTAGCAGTGAAGAAAACTTTTTAAAATATGATTTCAAATCCAGAAGCAATAAGAGAAAACAGTGATACACTTGATTTCATTAAAAATTGCACAGAAAAAAAAAAAAGTTAGAGAGGGAGGGAGCCAAACCATAAGAGACTCTTAATAACTGAGAATAGGGGAGAAGGCGGTGGCATAGGAGGATACTGGGCTCACCACGTCCTGCTGATCACCTAGATTCCACCCACATCTGACTAAATAAGCCAGAAAACTGCCAGAAGACTAGCAGAAAGGACTGTCCAGAGCCAAGCGTACACAAGAGGCCCACGGAAGAAGGTAGGAAGGGCAGAGAGGTGGTGCGCACTACCCAGACTGGCGGGAGGGTGCCAGGCAGTGGAGGGGCAGCCCGCCAGGCAAGGCAGAGCCCCCAAAGTCTGGCTTGCAAAAGTGGAGGGGCCAGACTCTGAGTTCTGACGGCCAGCAGGACTTAACATCTGGAATGTTAAAAGTCAACAGCTCTGCTCGGAGAGCGGGAGGGTGAGAGGAAACCGGGAGGGAGAGGTGTTGAGCCCCAGAAGACAGAGCTCAGCTGGGCAGGGAACAAAGGCATTGGCCAGCACCATCTCCCTCTCCTACCCCCAACCGAAATCCCAAAGGGAACCAGTTCCCGTCATTGAACTTTCTTGCACCATGCAAACACCCAACACTATGCCTCTGTGGATCCATCCCTCTGACGGGTCTGCCTCCATCCTGGTGCTGCAGGGCCCCTCCCACAGGGGACCACTGATGGCAAAGTGAGCTAAGCCTGTCCCTCATGCCCCTGTGCACCTTTCGGATCCACCCCGGCTAATACGCCAGATTCCACCAAAGCAGCACCACAAGCCTGGCAGTGTGCAAGTAGCCCAGACAGGAGCCACATCACTACACAGTGATTCCTGCCCCTAGGAGAGGGGAAGATAAGGTACACATCAGTCTGTGACCCCAGCAGTGGGCTGGGGATAGACATCTGGTGTGACCGTGGCCACACCCACCAACATAAGTTACTCCAGACAGCACAAGGGAAGTGCCCCGCAGTTCTGAGCCACTCCAAGGACTGTCCAAAATGATGAAACGGAAGAATTCTCCTCAAAAGAAACTCCAGGAAGTAGTGACAGCTAACAAATTGATCAAAAATGATTTAAGTCCTATAATGGACCATGAATTTAGAAAAATAGTCATAAAATTAATCGCTGGGATTGAAATAAGTATATAGGACAGCAGAGTATCTATTACTACAGATATCAAGGGACTAGGAAACAGTCATGAGGAGCTGAAAAATTCTATCAATGAGGTGCAGAATGAAATGGAGGCGAGGGGAAGATGGCGGCCTAAGAGGACGCTGAGCTCACCGCGTCCTGCGGATCACTTAGATTCCACCCACACCTGCCTAAATAACCCAGAAAATCACCAGAAGACTAGCAGAATGGATTCTCTGGAGGCAAGCGTAGATGAGATGTCCAAGGAAGAAGGTAGGAAGGGCGGAGAGGCAGTGCGCACTACACGGACTGGCAGGAGGGAGCCGAGGCAGAGGGGCAGCCCACCGGCCAAGCAGAGACCCCAGCTCTGGCTTGCAAAAGCATAGGGGCCGGACGGAGTGTGTTCTGACAGCAAGCAGGACTTAACATCTGGAAGGTTATAAGTTAACAGCTCTGCTCGGAGAACGGGAAGGCTGGAGGACAACGGGAGGGAGAGTTTTTGAGCCCCAGACGACAGAGCGCAGCGTGGCGGGGAACAAAGGTGCTCGCCAGTGCCATCTCCCTCCCCTATTCCCCCAGCCAAAATCCCAAAGGGAACCACTTCCTGAGAAGGAACTTGCTTGCACCACGCAAACACCAAATGCTGTGCTTCTGTGGATCCATCCCTCAGGGGGTCTGACTGCCTCCAAGTGCCGCAGGGCCCCTCCCAAAGCGGATTTCCAAAGGAAAAGTGAGCTGAGCCTGTCCCTCCTGCCCCTGTGCACCTTGCCGATCCACCCCAGCTAATACGCCAGATCCCCAGCACCACAAGCCTGGCAGTGTGTAAGTAGCCCAGACAGGCCACGCCACCCCACAGTGAATCCTGCCCCTAGGAGAGGGAAAGAGAAGGCACACACCAGTCTGACTGTGGCCCCAGTGGTGGGCTGGGGGGCAGACATCAGGTCTGACTGTGGCCCCGCCCACCAACGCAAGTTATTCAAGAGAGCACAGGGGAAGTGCCCCGCAGTCCCGCACCACTCCAGGGACTATCCAAAATGACGACACAGGAGAATTCCCCTCAAAAAAAAGTCCTGGAAATAACGACAGCTAATGAACTGATCAAAAACGATTTAAACAATATAACAGAAAGTGAATTTAGAATAATAGTCATAAAATCAATCGCTGGGCTTGAAAACAGTATAAAGGACGGCAGAGAATCTCTTGCTACAGAGATGAAGGGACTAAGGAACAGCCAGGAGGAGCTAAAAAATGCTATTAATGATCTGCAAAATAAAATGGAGACAACCACGGTTCAGATTGAAGAGGCAGAGGAGAGAATAGGTGAACTAGAAGATAAAATTATGGAAAAAGCAGAAGCTGAGAAAAAGAGAGATAAAAATTCCAGGAGTATAAGGGGAAAACTAGACAACTAAATGATGCACTAAAGAGAAATAATCTATGCATAATTGGTATTCCAGAGGAGGAAGAGAGAGGGAAAGGTGCTGAAGGTATACTTGAAGAAATAATAGCTGAGAACTTCCCTGATCTGGGGAAGGAAAAAGACACTGAAATCCAAGAGGCACAGAGAACTCCCTTCAGATGTAACTGGAATCGATCTGCACGACATATCATAGTGACACTGGCAAAATACAAGGATAAAGAGCAAATTCTGAAAGCAGCTAGGGGTAGACGTGCTCGAACATATACAGGGAGACCTATAAGACTCGTGACCGATCTCTCTACTGAAACTTAGCAGGCCAGAAAGGAATGGCAGGAGATCTTCAATGTGATGAACAGAAAAAATATGCAGCTGAGAATCCTTTATCCAGCAAGTCTGTCATTTAGAATAGAAGGAGAGATAAAGGTCTTCCCAAACAAACAAAAACTGAAGGATTCATCACCACTAACCAGCTCTACAAGAGATCCTAAGGGGGATCCTGTGAGACAAAGTACCAGAGACATCGCTACAAGCATGAAACCTACGGACATCACATTGACTCTAAACCCATATCTTTCTATAATGACACTGAATGTAAATGGACTAAATGCCCAAAGAAAAGACATAGGGTATCAGAATAGATAAAAAAACAAGACCCATCTATTTGCGCTCTACAAGAGACTAAGTTTTGACCTGAGGACATCTTCAGATTGAGAGTGAGGGGATGGAGAACTACTTATCATGCCACTGGAAGTCACAAGAAAACTGGAGTAGCCATACTTATAGCAGACAAAATAGACTTTCAGTCAAAGACTGTAACAAGAGATGAAGAAGGGCATCATATAATAATCACAGGGTCTATCCATCAGGAAGAGCTAACAATTATAAATGTCTATGTGCCGAATATGGGAGCCCCCAAATGTATAAAACAATTACTCACAAACATAAGAAACCTTATTGATAAGAAAGTGGTAATTGCAAGGGACTTTAACACTCCACTTACAACAATGGATAGTTCATCTAGACACACGGTCAATAAGGAAACATGGGCCCTGAATGATACATTGGATCAGATGGACTTGACAGACATATTTAGAACTCTGCATTCCAAAGCAACAGAATATACTTTCTTCTCGAGTGTACATGGAACATTCTACAAGATAGATCACCTACTGGGTCACAAAACAGTCCTTCATAAGTATACAAGAATTGAGATCAGACCATGCATACTTTCAGACCACAGTGCTATGAAGCTTCAGATCAACCAGAGGAAAAGTCTGGAAAACCTCCAAAAGCATGCAGGTTAAAGGACACCCTACTAAAGAATGAGTGGGTCAACCAGGCAATTAGAGAAGAAATTAAAAAATATATGGAAATAAACGAAAATGAAAATACAACAATCCAAACACTTTGGGATGCAGCGAAGGCAGTCCTAAGAGGAAAATACACTGCAATCCAGGCCTATCTCAAGAAACAAGAAAAATCCTAAATACAAAATCTAACAGCACACCTAAAGGAAATAGAAGCAGAACAGCAAAGACAGCCTAAACCCAGCAGAAGAAGAGAAACAATAAAGATCAGAACAGAAATAAACAATATAGAGTCTAAAAAAACTGTAGAGCAGATCAACGAAACCAAGAGTTGGCTTTTTGAAAAAAGAAACAAAATTGATACACCTCTAGCCAGGCTTCTCAAAAAGAAACGGGAGATGCCCCAAATAGATAAAATCATGAATGAAAATTGAATTATTACAACCAATCCCTCAGAGATACAAGCAATTATCAGGGAATACTATGAAAAATTATATGCCAACAAACTGGACAACCTGGAAGAAATGGACAAATTCCTAAACACCCACACTCTTCCAAAACTCAATCAGGAGGAAATAGAAAGCTTGAACAGACCCATAACCAGAGAAGACATTGAATCAGTCATCAAAAATCTCCCAACAATTAAGAGTCCAGGACCAGATGGCTCCCCAGGGGAGTTCTACCAGACGTTTAAAGCAGAGATAATACCTATCATTCTCAACCTATTCCAAAAAAAAGAAAGGAAAGGAAAACTTCCAGACTGATTCAAAGAAGCCAGTATTACTTTGATTCCTAAACCAGACAGAGACCCAGTAAAAAAAGAGAACTACAGTCCAATATCCCTGATGAATATGGATGCAAAAATATTCAATAAGATACTAGCAAATCGAATTTAATAGCATATAAAAATAATTATTCACCATGATCAAGTGGGGCTCACTCCTGGGCTGCAGGCCTGGTTCAATATTTGCAAATCAATCAACGTGATACACCACATTAATAAAAGAAAAGAGAAGAACCATATGATCCTGTCAATCGATGCAGAAAAGTCCTTTCACAAAATTCAGCACCATTTCTTAATAAAAACACTTGAGAAAGTCGGGATAGAAGGAACATACTTAAACATCATAAAAGCCATTTATGAAAAGCCCACAGCTAACATCATGCTAAATGGGAAAAAACTGAGAGCTTTCTCCCTAAGATCAGGAACACGACAGGGATGCCTACTCTCACTGCTGTTGTTGAACATAGTGTTGGAAGTTCTAGCATCAGCAATCAGACAACAAAAGGAAATCAAAGGCATCAAAATTGGCAAAGATGAAGTCAAGCTTTCACTTTTTGCAGATGACATGATATTATACGTGGAAAATCCGATAGACTCCACCAAGAGCCTACTAGAACTGATACATGAATTCAGCAAAGTTGCACGATACAAAATCAATGTACAGAAATCAGTTGTATTCTTATACACTAATAATGAAGCAATAGAAAGACAAATAAAGAAACTGATCCCATTCACAATTGCACCAAGAAGCATAAAACACCTAGGGATAAATCTAACCAAAGATGTAAAAGATCTGTATGCTGAAAACTATAGAAAGCTTATGAAGGTAATTGAAGAAGATATAAAGAAACGGAAAAACATTCCATGCTCATGGATTGGAATAATAAATATTGTCAAAATGTCAATACTACCCAAAGCTATCTACACATTCAATGCAATCCCAATCAAATATGCACCAGCATTCTTCTCAAAGCTAGAACAAGCAATCCTAAAATTCTTATGGAACCACAAAAGCCCCCGAATACCCAAAGTAATTTTGAAGAAGAAGACCAAAGCAGGAGGCATCACAATCCCAGACTTTAGCCTCTACTACAAAGCTGTCATCATCAAGACAGCATGGTATTGGCACAAAAACAGACACATAGACCAATGGAATAGAATAGACACCCCAGAACTATACCCACAAACGTATGGCCAACTCATCTTTGACAAAGCAGGTAAGAATATCCAATGGAAAAAAGACAGTCTCTTTAACAAATGGTGCTGGGAGAACTGGACAGCAACATGCAGAAGGTTGAAACTAGACCACTTTCTAACACCATTCACAAAATAAACTCAAAATGGATAAAGCACCTGAATGTGAGAGAGGAAACCATCAAAACCCTAGAGGAGAATGAAGGAAAAGACCTCTCTGACCTCAGCCGCAGCAACTTCTTACTTGACACATCCCCAAAGGGAAGGGAATTAAAAGCAAAAATGAACTACTGGGACCTTATGAGATAAAAAGCTACTGCACAACAAAGGAAACAACCAACAAAACTAAAAGGCAACCGACGGAATGGGAAAAGATATTTGCAAATGACATATCGGACAAAGGGCTAATATCCAAAATCTATAAAGAGCTCACCAAACTCCACACCCGAAAAACAAATAACCCAGTGAAGAAATGGGCAGAAAACATGAATAGACACTTCTCTAAAGAAGACATCCGGATGGCCAACAGGCACATGAAAAGATGCTCAACGTCGCTCCTCATCAGGGAAATACAAATCAAAACCACCTTCAGATATAGTGGCCAAAATGAACAAATCAGGAGACTATAGATGCTGGATAGGATGTAGAGAAAAGGGAACCCTCTTGCACTGTTGGTGGGAATGCAAATTGGTGCAGCCACTCTGGAAAACACCGTGGAGGTTCCTCAAAAAATTAAAAATAGACCTACCCTATGACCCAGCAATAGCACTGCTAGGATTGTACCCAGGGATACAGGAGAACTGATGCATAGGGGCACTTGTACCCCAATGGTTATAGCAGCACTCTCAACAATTGCCAAATTATGGAAAGAGCCTAAATGTCCATCAACTGATGAATGGATAAAGAAACTGTGGTTTAGATACGCAATGGAGTACTAAGTGGCAATGAGAAAGAATGAAATATGGCCCTTTGTAGCAACGTGGATGGAACTAGAGAGTGTGATGCTAAGTGAAATAAGCCATACAGAGAAAGACAGGTACCATATGGTTTCACTCTTTTGTGGATCCTGAGAAAGTTAACAGAAACCCATGGGGGAGGGGAAGGAAAAAAAAAAGAGGTTAGAGTAGGAGACAGCCAAACGATAAGAGACTCTTAAAATATGAGAACATACTGAGGGTTGATGGGAGGTGGGAGGGAGGGGAGGGTGGTGATGGGTATTGTGGAGGGCACCTTTTGGGATGAGCACTGGGTGGTGTATGGAAACCAATTTGACAATAAATTTTATATATTGAAAAAAAAAGAAAAAAAAATGGAGGCGACCCCAGCTCGGATTCAAGAGGCAGAGGAGAGAATAGGTGAATTCGAAGATAAAACTGTGGAAAAAGAGGAAGCTGAGAAAAAGAAAGATAAAAAATCCAGGAGTATGAGGAGAGAATTAGAGAACTGAGTGATGCAATCAAACGGAACAATATGCGTATCATAGGAATTCCAGAAGAAGAAGAAGAAGAAGAAGAAGAAGAAGAAGAAGAAGAAAGAACGGGGCTGAAGGTGTACTTGAACAAATCATAGCTGAGAACTTCCCTGATCTGGGGAAGGAAACAGGCAATGAAATCCAAGAGGCACAGATAACTCCCTTCAGAGGTAACTTGAATTAATCTTCTGCGTGACATATCATAGAGAAACTGGCAAAATACAGGGACAAAGAGAAAAATCTGAAAGCAGCTAGGGATAAACACACTCTAACATATAAAGGGAGACTGATAAGACCAGTGACGGATCTATCTACTGAAACTAGGCAGGCTGGAAAGGAATGGCTGGAAATCTCCAATGTGATGAACAGAAAAAAAAAATGCAGCCGAGAATCCTTTATCCATCAAGTCTGTGTTTTAGAATAGAAGGAGAGATAAAGGTCTTCCAAAACACACAAAATCTGAAGGAATTAATCACCACTAAAACAGCCCTACAAGAGACCCTAAGGGGAATTCTGTGAGTGAAATGTTGCAAGGACCACAAAGTACCAGTGACATCACTACAATCATGAAAACTACAGACATCACAATGACTCTAAACCCATATCTGTCTGAAATAACACTGAATATAAATGGACTAAATGCTCCAATCAAAAGACATAGGGTATCATAATGGATAAAAAAAACAAGACCCATCTATTTGCTCTCTACAAGAGACTCATTTTAGACCTGAGGACACCTTCAGATTGAAAGTGAGGGGATGGAGAACTATCTATCATGCTACTGGAAGACAAAAGTAGGCTGGAGTAGCCATACTTATAACCGACAAACTAGACTTTAAATTAAAGGCTGTATGTAACAAGACATGAAGAAGGGCATTATATAATAATTACAGGGTCTATCCATCAGGAAGAGCTAACAATTATAAATGTCTATGCACCAAATACAGGAGCCCCCAAATATATAAAACAATTAATCACAAGCATAAGCAACCTTATTGATAAGAATGTGGTAACTGCAGGGGACTTTAATACTCTACTTAGAACAATGGATAGATCATCTAGACACAGGATCAATAAAGAAACAAGGGCCCTGAATGATACATTGGATCAGATGGACTTGACAGATATATTTAGAACTCTGCATGCCAAAGCAACAGAATATACTTTCTTCTCGAGTGCACATGGGACATTCTCCTAGACAGATCACATACTGGGTCACAAAAAAGCCCTTCATAAGTATACAATAAGTGAGATCAGACCATGCATACTTTCAGACCACAATGCTATGAAGCTTGAAATCAACCACAGGAAAAAGTCTGGAAAACCTCCAAAAGCATGGAGGTTAAAGAACACCCTACTAAAGAATGAATGGGTCAACCAGGCAATTAGAGAAGAAATTAAAAAAATATATGGAAATAAATGAAAATGTAAACACAACAATCCAAACACTTTGGGATGCAGCGAAGGCAGTTCTGAGAGGAAAATACATTGCAATCCAAGCCTATCTCCAGAAACAAGAAAAATCCCAAATATGAAATCTAACAGCACACCTAAAGGAAATAGAAGCCGAACAGCAAAGACAGCCTAAACCCAGCAGAAGAAGAGAAATATTAAAGATCAGAGCAGAAATAAACAATATAGAATCTAAAATGACTGTAGAGCAGATCAATGAAACCAAAAGTTGCTTTTTGAAAAAATAAACAAAATTGATAAACCTCTATCCATACTTCTCAAAAAGAAAAGGGAGATGACAGAAAGAGATAAAATCCTGAGTGAAAATGGAATTATTACTACCAATCCCTCAGAGATACAAGCAATTATCAGGGAATACTCTTAAAAATTATATGCCAACAAACTGGGCAACCTGGAAGAAATGAACAAATTCCTAAGAACCCATGGACTTCCAAAACTCAAAGAGGAAGAAATAGAAAACTTGAACAGTCCCATAACCAGCGAAGAAATTGAAGCAGTTATCAAAAATCGGCCAACAAATAAGAGTCCAGGACCATATGGCTTCCCTGGGGAATTCTACCAGACATTTAAATCAGTGATAATACCTATCCTTCTCAAGCTTTTCCAAAAAATAGAAAGGGAAAGCAACCTTCCCGACTCATTCTATGAAGCCAGCATTACTTTGATTCCTAAACCAGACAGAGACCCAGCAAAAAAAAAGAGTACTACAGGCCAATATCCCTGATGAATATGGATGCAAAAATTCTCAATAAGATAATAGCAAATCGAATTCAACAGCATATAAAAAGACGTATACACCATGATCAAGTGGGATTCATTCCTGGACTGCAGTGCTGGTTCAACATTAGCAAATCAATCAACGTGATACATCACAGTAGTAAAAGAAGAGAAGAATGATATGATCCTGTCTATCGACGCAGAGAAAACATTTAACAAAATTCAGCATCCTTTCTTAATAAAAACCCTCGAGAAAGTCAGAAGAAGGAACATACGTAAACATCATGAAGGCCGTTTATGAAAAGCCCACAGCTAATATCATCCTCAATGGGGAAAAACTGAGAGCTTTCCCCCTGAGATCAGGAACACGACAGGGATGTCCACTCTCACTGCTGTTGTTTCACATAGTGTTGGAAGTTCTAGCATCAGCAATCAGACAACAAAAGGAAATCAAAGGCATCAAAATTGGCAAAGATGAAGTCAAGCTGTCACTTTTTGCAGATGACATGATATTATACATGGAAATTCCGATAGACTCCACCAAGAATCTGCTAGAATGCATACATGAATTCAGCAAAGTTGCAAGATACAGAATCAATGTGCAGAAATCAGTTGCATTCTTATACACTAAAAAAGAAGCAACAGAAAGACAAATAAAGAAACTGATCCCATTCACAATTGCACCAAGAAGCATAAAACACCTAGGGATAAATCTAACCAAAGATGTAAAAGATCTGTATGCTGAAACTATAGGAAGCTTATGAAGGAAATTGAAGAAGATATAAAGCAATGGAAAAACATTCCATGCTCATGGATTGGAAGAATAAATATTGTTAAAATGTCAATACTACCCAAAGCTATCTACACATTCAGTGCAATCCCAATCAAAATTGCACCAGCACTCTTCTCAAAGCTAGAACAAGCAATCCTAAAATTTGTATTGAACCAAAAAAGACTCCGAACAGCCAAAGTCATTTTGAAGAAGACGATCAAAGCGGGAGGCATCACAATCCCAGACATTAGCCTCTACTACAAAGCTGTCATCATCAAGACAGCATGGTATTGGCACAAAAACAGACACATAGACCAATGGAATAGAATAGACACCCCAGAATTAGACCCAGAAAAGTATGGACAAGTAATCTTTGACAAAGCAGGAAAGTATATCCAATGGAAAAAAAGACAGTGTCTTTAACAAATGGTGCTGGGAGAACTGGACAGCAACATTCAGAAAGAGGAAACTAGACCACTTTCTCACACCATTCACAAAATAAACTCAAAATAGATAAAGGACCTGAATGTGAGAGAGGAAACCATCAAAACCCTAGAGGAGAAAGCAGGAAAAGACCTCTCTGACCTCAGCTGCAGCAATTTCTTACTTGACACATCTCCAAAGGCAAGGGAATTAAAAGCAAACATGACCTATTGGGACCTCATGAAGATAAAAAGCTTCTGCATGCAAAGGAAACAATCAACAAAACTAAAGGCAAGCCACGGAATGGGAAAAGATATTTGCAAATGACATATCGGACAAAGGGCTGGTATCCAAAATCTATAAAGAGCTCACCAAACTCCACACTTGAGAAACGAATAATCCAGTGAAGAAATGGGCAGAAAACATGAATAGACACTACTGTAAAGAAGACATCCAGATGGCCAACAGGCACATGAAAAGGTGTTCAACGTCGTTCCTCATCAGGGAAATACAAACCAAAACCACACTCAGATATCACCTCACGCCAGTCAGAGTGGCTAAAATGAACAAATCATGAGACTATAGATGCTGATGAGGATGTGGAGAAACGGGAACCCTCTTTCACTGTTGGTGGGAATGCAAACTGGTGCAGCCGCTCTGGAAAACAGTGTGGAGGTTCCTCAAACAATTAAAAATAGATCTACCCTATGACCCAGCAATTATTGCACTGCTAGGAATTTACCCAAAGGATATAGGAGTGCTCATGCATAGGGGCACTTGTATTCCAATGTTTATAGCAGCACTTTAAACAATGGCCATGCTATGGAAAGAGCCCAAATGTCCCTCAACTGATGAATGGATAAAGAAATTGTGGTTTACATACACAATGGAATACTATGTGGAAATGAGAAAGAATGAAATATGGCCTTTTGTAGCAATGTGGATGGAACTGGAGAGTGTTAAGCTAGGTGAAATAAGTCATGTAGAGAAAGACAGATATCATATGTTTTCACACTTATATGGATCCTGAGAAACTTAACAGAAGACCATGGGGGGTGGGAAGAAAAAAAATAAAAAAGAGGTTAGAGAGGGAGGGAGCCAAAACATAAGAGACTCTTAAAAACTGAGAACAAACTGAGGGTTGATGGGGGGTGGGAGAGAGGTGAGGGTGGGTGATGGGTATTGAGGAGGACACCTGTTGGGATGAGCACTGGGTGTTGTATGGAAACCAATTTGACAATAAATTTCATAGTAAAAAAATTGCACGGCAAAAAAACAAAAAATCCCATGAGCAAACTAATGTGAAAAATTACAAACAGGGCACAATACTTACAAGTTAGGTCAGAAGGTTTGTATACCTTGTAACAGAGATTGTGGAAAAGCAAGGGCAAATCACAACATGTGAGGCAGCAAAGGCACTAGATACAAACAGGTGTTTCACCAAGAAAATGCTTCTTAAACATATAAAAGAATGCTAAATCTTACTCTTTTTTTAAGTTTCTATTTTAATCACCCAGTGCTCATCAGGACAAGTATACTCCTTAATCTCCATCACCTATTTCACCCATCCCCTCCACCTCCCCTCTGGTAGCCATCAGTTTGTTCTCTATAGTTAAGAGTCTGTTTCTTGGTTTATCTCTCCTGTTCTCTTTTTACCCTTTGCTTGTTCGTTTTGTTTCTTAAATTCCACATATGAATGAAATCATGGTATTTGTCTTTCTCTGACTGACTTATTTCACTTAGCATTATACTCTAGCTCCATCCATGTTATTCCCAATGGGAAGATTTCATTCTTGTTTTTATGGCTGAATAATATTCCACTGCATATATATCCCACTTCTTTATCCTTTCATCAATCGATGAGCACTTGGGCTGCTTCCATAACTTGGCTATAGTAAGTAATGCTGCAATAAACATAGGGGTGCATGTATCACTTTGAATTGGTTTTCTCATATTCTTTGGGTAAAAACCCAGTATTGCAATTACTGGATTGTAGGATAGTTCAATTTTTAACTTTTTGAGGAGCCTCCATACTGTCTTCCACAGTGATTGCATCATTTTGCATTCCCACCAACAGTGCATGAGTGTTGCTTTTTCTCCACATCGTCCCCAACACTTGTCATTTCTTCTGACTTTGATTTTTAGCCATTCTGACAGGTGTGAGGTGATATCTCATTGTGGTTTTGATTTGCACTTCTCTGATGATAAGTGATGCTGAGAACCTTTTCATGTGTCTGTTGGCCATCTCTCTGGATGTCTTCTTTGGAGAAAGGTCTGTTCATGTCTTCTGCCTATTTTTTAATTGGATTATTTGGTTTTTGGGTGCTGAGTTGTATGAGTTCTTTATAGATTTTGCATACCAACCCTTTATTGGACATGCCATTTGTAAATATCTTCTCCCATTCGGTAGGTTGCCTTTTAGTTCTGTTGTTTCCTTCACTGTGCAAAAGCTTCTTAGTTTGTTTGATGTAGTCCAATAGTTTATTTTTGCTTTAGGTTCCATTGCCTCAGGTGACCTATTTAGAAAAAAAAAAAAAGTCGCTAAGCTGACCTCAGAGAAATTACTGCCTTCTAGGATTTTTATGGTTTCAGGTCTCACATTAAGTCTTTAACCCATTTTGAATTTATTTTGTGTATGGTGACAGAAAGTGGTTCCAGTTTCATTCTTTTGCATGTAGGTGACCAGTTTCACCAACACCATTTGCTAAAACGACTGTCTTTTTCCCATTGCATGTTCTTTCCTGCTTTGTTGGAGAGTAATTGACCTTATAATTGTGGGTTTATTTCTGGGTTTTCTATTCTGTTCCACTGATCTGTGTGTCTATTTTTGTGCCAGTACCATACTGTTTTGATCACCACAGCTTTGTTTCATAAGTTGAAGTCTGGAATTTTGATGCCTCCAGGTTTGCTTTTCTTCTTCAAGGTTGTTTTGGCTATTCAGGGTCTTTTGTGGTTTCATATAAATTTTAGGATTGTTTTTTTCTTGTTCCGTGAAAAATTCTGTTGGTAATTTGATAGGGATTTCATTAAAGGTGTAAATTGCTTTGGGTAGTATAGACATTTTAACAATATTTGTTTTTTCCAATCCGTGAGCATGGAATGTCTTTCCATTTCTTTGTGTTGTCTTCAATTTCTTTTTTTTTTTAATTTCGGTAATATTTATTTATTTTTGATAAAAGGAGAGAGAGAAACAGAGGGGGGGGGCAAAGAGAGAAGGAGACAGAGAATCTGAAGCAGACTCCAGGCTCCAAGCTGTCACCACAGAGCCTGATGCAGGGCTCGAACCCACAAATCGTGAGATCATTACCTGAGCCAAAGTCAGATGCTTAAATGACTGGGCCACCCAGGTGCCCCATCAATTTCTTTCATCAGTGTTTTGTAGTTTTCAGAGTACAGGTCTTTCACCTCTTTGTAAATCTTACTCTTGATAAGAGATGCAAAGAAAAATAAACTGTGATGCCTCTTTTCATTATTTACCTCGTCTGTGAAGAAAGAGGCAGTCTCAAGCATTGTTTGCAGTAATGGTACGTGGTACAACCCCCATTCAGGGGATTTGATATTATCTTATAAAATTAGTAGGGCACTTACACTTGGAACCAGCAATTTGTCTTCTAAGAATCTATCCCCCCCAAAAAATGCAAAAAAAAAAAAAAAAGGCATAAGCACAAAGCCATTCCTGGCATAACAATTCATAAAGAAGACAAGAAAAAGAGACATGTCCACCAATAGGGGGCTGGTTGAATAAACCATGGTATATATACATCCTGGAGTACTATGCAGCCATAAAAACCAACGACTCTACCTATAGTGCTTTGAAGTAATCTCTAAGATATATCGTTAAGTGAAAAAATCCAGGTGCATAAAAGTGTGCAGAGCTGCTACTGTCCAGTATGGTAGCCACCAGTCACGAACAAGTATTTACATTAAATTAAATTAAAGTACACGGAATTTCAAAATCAGTTACTCAGTCTCAGTTGCGACATTTTGGGTGCTAAATGTTTAATTCCCAAATAAAACATTCAGGTAGCTAGTTGCCACTGTGTTGGACAGTGCAGATACAGAATATTTCTCTCTGTGGAAATTTCTACTGCACAGCACTGGTGTAGAATATAACAACTTTTACCTATGAAAGGTATAGAAAATTAAAACACATAATGTATTTCCTTATATTAAAAAAAAAACCTGTATGGTTAAAACAAAAGATGATAAAAAATGCTTGCCTATAAAGGGACAGGGGGACAGCCCAAGATGTAAGTTGATGATGTATATTCTCTAAAAAATATAACATAGATTCACAGGGTCCATGCCCTGGAAAAGGCAAGAAACAATGAGAAACCCAGTAGCAAAGAGCAATTCTAGTCCCCAGACGGAATCCTTTAAGCACATTTCCCACTAAATGACTGATTCCTGGTCTAAGTTGGGGTTGTACCAGGTGAGTCTGGACTGAACTCATGCCAGAAAGCATGTCAAAAAGAGTAAGAAGCCAATTTGAAGGGGCTCCCACCGGCCAAAGATACTAAAGCACATCAGATACAGAAACATCCCTGAACTCATGATAAGAATCTGAAAAAAAAAAAAAAAAGAAAAAAAAAAGCCAACTCATTGCTTACCTTTGAGGATCCTAGGAAAATAACTCATCGTTTTAGATTGTGGAAATATTGCAAAAGAACTAAGCATTCGCCTTACCCTCCTGTGCTTCCTATACTTAAGCTTAACCTAACAGTTGATGAGGGGAAGTTTCTTTTATAAAAGGATGTCAACTAATAACACGCAGAAGAAATCAAAGAATTAGTACATCGTGCTTTTGTAACCTTACTGAAATGCAGTTCTAGGCCATAATCATTAGAAACGGTGAAAAACATGAGGTGAAAAGCAGGTGGAAGATTTTATACTGGCTGGATCAGGCTGACAACAGTTGAGCCCAGTGATCGATCTCATCATCGCAGGAGGAGATACCACCAGACACTACTAGGCTCCTGGTGTAAGGCTATGGGAAGTCCATCACCACATCTGAGGTACTCTTGCCAAAAGATCCAAATCTAAGCAAGGCTCTAAATCTAATTACTGATTTAAAGGAAAGAAGAAAGCCATAGGAGCATAATAAACACAATAAGGATACAATTGGCAAAAACCCAGAATGCAAACTCCACAGGAAAAAGATCCAGTTTCTTAAGTAAATAAATCGGGAGGTTAGAAAAAAAAGAGGGTGGAATTTCTTTAGAGTAAAAGAGACTAAAAACTTCAGAGAGAGTTAAGTTCAAGAGAAATTAAAACAGATAAATTAAAATTAACACCGCAATGGGATACCACCAAAACAACAAAAATGAAAAAGATGGAAAATACCAAGCGTTGGTGAGGATGTGGAGCAGTGCAACTCTCACACACTGCTGGTGGGCATGCAGATTAGAACAAACATTTTGAAAAACTGCTTGGTAGTATCTTCTGAGCTCAATGTGAACACACTCTATGACTTGGCAATGCCACCCTTTGAGGCATGCCCAAGAGAAAGAAAATAAATGTCCACCTGAAAGACATGTACAAGAATGTTCAGAGCCTCATTATGATAATAAGTCAAATATGGAAAATACCCAAATCCCCCTAACAAGCATATAGGTTGTGAAAGAGCCACACAATGCAATACTCTACTGTTGTGTTAGTCCCAGCCTAATGATAGTGATAGCGTCACTATCAATATCACAAGGGCCAGCCTATTGATAGTGGCTAGGAATGACTGATGCACTCATCTACACCCATATTGCTCCTAGGAAGACCCCACAGACATTTCCCCCACAGGGGCCAATGTTGTGGCTGGACTGGCCCTTGTGGTTCTTCCTTGTGGTTTATTATGATTGCATTATTATTGCAGGATGTGCTTCAGCAAAAAGCCATCAGGGAACTTTGAGGAACGAAATCTATTACTCACACATCCAGGAGGACACATGGAACACCTGAGGGCTACACAGCGTGTTGTTGTGGGGGGCGAGGTAAAGGGAGGGGGAAGTGAGCAGGGACCTGGGATTTGCCTTTATTAGCGTTGAAGACTGGCGTGTCTAGGGTTTTGTGTGTTCACTCTTTATTGGCTAATTTAAATCATGACAGCAGGAATTAAGACATAGGAAGGGAAAAGTGGTGTCACTCAAGGGCTCAGTTATCTAGGTTTACCCAGGGCTTTCTGAAAAAGGGATCTTCATGGGTGGAGGTAGCCTAGCTCCTTACCTGGTTGTTTTGCTAGTAGTTGTGTCATACAGCTGGAAACTGTTTATTCTAGATGGTTGGAGAAAGAGAGGAAAACAAGTACTTTGTTTCCTTTTATTTCAAGGTACTTAGAACATCTATGATGGTTAATTTTATGTGTCAGCTTGCCTTGACCATACTATCCAGGTATTTGGTCAAACATTATTGTGGATGTTTCTGTCAGTGTTTTTGAATGGGAATAACATGTAAATTGGTGACTTTGCATAAATCATTATGTGAGTAGGCCTCAACCAATCAGTCGAAGGCCTGAATAGAACAAAAGATTCACCTCCCCCAAGCAAGGGTGAACTAGGTAGCAGATGGCCTTCAGCCTCCATAACCGTGTGAACCAATTCCTTCAAACCTATGTCTACCTATATCTATCTATCTACCTATCTATCTATCTACCTATCATCTATCTATCTATCTATCTATCATCTATCTATCTCTACACATGTACAACACATCCTATGGGTTCTATTTCGCTGGGGAATGATGACTGATACAGTGTCTACTTATATTACCTGCAGGGTAATCTCAAATATGTATCCTTTGAATCCTTGCAAAGTGACTTACTAAACATAGGAACAAAGTTAATGCTGTCTGATGGACAGGCAACTGAGTGCATGACAGGAGACATACCTGGCCACAGTGGCAGACCTAACCTACTACCTCTAGATGACACTCCATCTGACCTCATTTGCCAAAGAGGATCAGACCAGCCCTGCCTGCCAACAAGCAAGGTCTCAGACATAGAGAAATGCGATCCCCATCTGGAAATTGGCACTCTGAGTTAATAACAGGGGGCAAAAAATTAGCCATGGGTGTCCAAAGAATTATCTTAATAGCCAAGTTGTCTAATGTGTAGTGACTGTGATGATTATTAGCTTTTCTGTTTTTATGATTGTTACCTTTCTGTTTTATTAAATAATTACCACCTAGCACATGGAAAAATGCTTCCCAAATATAGTATCCACCCAAACGGGCCCTGTGAGCCACCTCAGAGAGTTGGTTTTGTTTATTTATTTATTTGTTTGTTTGTTTGCTTTTTAGAGTACCAAGAGACCCCAGCTTAACATCAACCACCATGGGTTGACATAGTTCAACACATGTCTTTTTCGTCTTGCTAAGTGTACTGGTTAGGAATGTGGGCTCTGAAGGTAGACTAGGTCTAAATCCTAGTTCTGCCACTTATAAATTGCGTGAATGTGAATACTTCATTTCTTCTTACAGTCACTGGCTCTTGTCTTCCTATTTGACTTCATCTCCTATCTTCATCTGTATTGTGTCTGACAAGCTCCAGCCCATTGAAGTTTTTCATGTGTCTATTTGTGTCTGCTCCTAGAAAACTGGTACTCACACACTTTGCTCATGCATACACAAAAAGGCCTGCCCAAGCCTGTTTTTTTTTTCTTGTTCAGGATTCAATTCAAATGTACTTCCTGAGAAAGAGCTTCACTGACAGTCCCATTTATAGTCGTCCCTGACCAGTCATTTTCTACTCGATTCATGTGTTCATGTTTCTTAAAGCACAAATCCCCATATAGAATTCTCCCACTTATTGATTTTTCTGCTTATTTCCAGTCTTCCAAAACTAGAATGAAAGCTCCTGGGACCCTTTTTATCTTGTTCTCTGTGCTGTGTCCCCTATTCTGGTTCAGTGCCTCACATATGAATCACTGAATAAATATTACTTACAAGAAGGGATTGATTCCTATGGGACACACTGGAGAAGACACAGATATTTAGAACTGAATGGCAGGAGAAGTTGACAAGGAGATTAAACATCAGGGAATTCAAATTTTTAAATGAGTGTTTATTGCAAATCCTCAGCAGTGCTTTTTAAACTTGGATGGGTGCCAGAAACAGCTGTAGATATCACTCAAAATGTAGAGACTTCCCATGCCACCTCTCTGGTTTTGATTCAGGAGACCTAGGGTGGCCCCGGGAATTTGGAAATTTAACAAGCACTCCCTATTTATTAAAGAAGTGCTCTGAGAACCACACTTGGAGAAATCCTGACCTAAACAGCTGAAATTTGTATAGCATTAATGTGATGTCTACCATGCAGACTTCTGTGATATCAGGGGGGTGTCTGAGTGTCTGCTAATATGATTACTCAGAGGGCACTGGTCTTTCCTTCCTACCTATGACCAAAGATTTCTTTTCCACATGGGATCACACTTAAAGTCTGCAATATTCCTGAGTGGTTGGATTGGGTATTGTTATCCCATCGTATAGATGAGGCTAGTGGAGGGATAGTGATTTAACTAAAGTGCACCAATGATGGGACCCTGATCTCTTCACCCTTGCTCCAGAAAATTGTCTAGGACACTGGACATCACACCTTTTCCTTCTCTATCACCTCCTGTTTCTGGGGCTCAGAGTTCACACACTTTCTCTGATGTCCCACTAGAAGGGAGAGTCAGGAGATCAGACAGCACATAGAATAGAGAGGAAGGGGAGAGGAAAGGATAATGCGTGAAAGGCAGAGGAAAGGGGTGAGGACGTGCTTGCCTATCTCCACTCAGGTCACTGGAAGCTGTGCAATGACTCTGTGCCTCCTTGTCAGCTCCATTCCACAGCCTCTTCCTGCACACAGCAGTGGCACTGAAGTTCTCACATCATGGAAATGTGGGCTCATCTCTGCTTGCAGCTCCATATCCAAGTATTTTCTCTAGGAAGTCATGCTATGATGTTCATGTCAGAGGCATCACACTGACAGAATGAAGGAGACAAAGCTGGAATGGGCAACTAATCATATTTGCTGAGGGCTTTCTAGATGCCACACATAGTGGGTTGTTATTTTCAGACTTTGTCAATTCAAGTCCTCAAAGTAGTCTGCTGAGGTGGCATCACTACTTCCTTTCTACGCATGGAGAAATAGGCCCAGAGAACAAAGTACATATTCAAAGAAATCTAGGGAGGTGTCGAATGGATGCAGAGGCCAACTTGAAGAGCTAACACTGCCCAATTCTGGGACAATTCCAGAATCAAAATAAATAGAGTAACAAATGCTAACACTCTGGGACAAATAAGAATCTATGGGTCATTCTGACATAAATAAATACTCGAATGAACACATAACTAAATAAACCTTAGAGCAGAAGGGAAGGTCTACCATATAGTCAGATGCCAACTATATCCAGAAGGAATGACAGAATTAGAAAAACAACACTTGACCAACTATCATAGTAACAAGTGATTCAGGCAAGAGCCCTGGATGGAAGCTCAGTCTGCGCCAAATCCCACAGCAGGCACAGTCACCATGGAAGCCATGCTCACCCAAGAATGCTGGAAAAACAACAAGCCACCACCACTCTCTTTTCGTTCCTAATATTACTAAGATCTGTATAGCACAGACACGATGTGAAGCAATTAACACCACCTATTTCTCAAAATAAATACTCCTCGCGGTTTTACCGCTTTAAGCGTACATGCATGCAAACATACATAATTACAAACATGCATACAGACCCCAATACATGCATGCTTTGTCCCACTTTCTCTTTTACTATTCAAGTTTCCAGGAATTCACTGAAGTGGATTTACAGAAGGGTAATGAAGAAAAAATCCACAATTCAACAAACTCAATTCTAATCACACCTATCAAGTGGAAAGTACCATAACAACTTTATTCTAGTGATTTATTTTTCTGTAGTAGATCTAAAGTCTGTCTCTGGGACATTTTTCCATATCTTTGGGTTGGAAAACTCACTATTGTTAAGACAAAAATTGTTAGGATGGGAAATCCCCACACTCATCTATGGATTCAATACAATCCAAATCATAATCTTAGTGGGCCTTATCATTATTATTATTATTATTAATTATTATCATTATTATTGGAAATCAACAGCTGAATTTAAAATTCACGTATGGATAGCAAAACGACCTAGACTATAAAAACAAATAGAAACGGCGATCCATATAATCACCCCATATGGAAGTCTAATGAGAATGGACCATAGACCTCAATATAAAACCTAAAGCTATAAAAACATAGGAGAAAACACAGGAGAGGAAAACATGGAAGAAAATCCTTCTGACCTTGGCTTAGGTGAAGATTTATTAGATACCACACCCAAAACACAATCCACAAATAAACGAATTGATAAATTAGACCACCTCAAAATGAAAAGAAAAAAAAAGTCTACTCTTCCAAAGACACTGCTGAGAGAATGAAAAGCAAGCCACTGACTGGGAGAAAAATATTTGCAAGTCATTTATCTGATAAAGGACCTGTATCCAAAATATAGAAAATATAGACCTGAATCCAAAATATGGAAAATCCCTGGCGTGTTAAGTCAGTAATAGACATGCCAATAAATAAATGAGCAAACAATTAAACAAACACTTCATCCAAGAGATTATACAAGTGACAAATAGGGTCATGAAAAGATGATAAACATCGTTAGTTAATAAGGAAATGTAAATTAAAACTACAGTGAAATATCACTACACCCCTGTGAGAATGGCCAACATTAACAATACTGACCATACTAAGCATTGTGGAGGATGGAACCCTCATAGACTGCTGGTGGGAATTAAAGATGATACAAAATCTCTAGGACTAGTTTGGTAGTTTCTTACATTGTTCATCTAACATCTACCATATGATCCAGCCATTGAACCCTTATGTATTTACCCTACAGAAGAAATCTTGTCCATGTAAAGATTTGTATACAAATATTCACAACCGTTTTACTGAAAAGAGCTTCAAGCTGAAAACAATCCACATGTCCATCACCAGGTGAATGGCTAAAACAAATCGTCATATATACATATAGTGGAATGTTATTTAACAATACTAAGGAACTATCCAACCATGCAACAAATGGATAGCTTGACACATAGTTAAGTTGAATGAAAGAAGCAAGAAAACAAAAGTGCATTCTGTACAGTTTTATTGACAGAAAGGTTTTTTTTTTTTTTAAGAGAAATTAATGGTGACAGAAGTTTAGTGGTTACCTGGGAACAGGGAGAGGTCCCAGGGGAGGCAGTCGGAGGCTACAGGAGGGTACAGGAGGATGAAGAGATTACAAAAAAGCATGAGGAATCCAAGAATAGAGTCCAGGGCCTGGCCTGTGTGACATGACCTTAACATTACTACTTTCTCCACTGCTCTGTGGCCTTTCTCATGAGGCTCCTCTTTGAGGGGACTATTCAGGAACTATATTTCTGGATGTCGGTATGGTGGGACTTCTCAAAAGGCTACAGAGGTGTACATCCTTCACACCAACAATTTCCCTGATAGAAATTTAACTTAAGGGCATAGTTAAGGATGGAAGTAGGATTTGGTTCTAAGGATTGCCATCTTGATAATTCCCTACCAGTTTTTCTCATGAACTAGACCTCTCCCAAGACAGTGTTCTGTGCTCAAAGAGAACACATTTAGCTCACCAGTGCAAAAGCCACATGAACTGTGCTCTTCAGCACAGTCAGGTGCCATCCACGAAGTGTTGATAATTGGGAATATGAGAAACACTCTGAATTCCAAATAACATAGGGCTGTGACAATTGATTATGTCCCATTGAAAAGGTACAATCCTATGAAGGGAGCAAACATGAGTTGTAATGAAAACAACCAGGAGGGACGATTTGTTGCCTATCAGATTAGCAATGATTCACATTTGTAATGTGTGGGGAAACAGGCACTATCATACAGCGTTGTTAGAAATATAAAATAGTTTCTTTCAAAGTTGTGTTCATATAAAATGCAGTTTTCATGGTTTTGAAAAAAACACTTTCAAGAACTTATTAAGAGAAATGCTTACTAAAACATCTGAATGCCTATGAAGAAGAATGTTAAGAGACTCCCCGGGAAGATGGTGGAGTCAGAAAACTCTAAGCTCACCTTGGCTCATTGATACTACCAGATAACATTCATATCAGTGTAAATAGCCCATAAGACAACCCAAAGACTTGCAGAAGAAACTCTCCACAGCTAAATATAGAGAAGAAGCTGATGAAAGAAAGTAGGAAGGGTGAAGATGCAGTGGGGTACTAAGTGGACCCACGAGACGGCCCTCAGGAGAGAGGGCTGCCCAGGTGTGGAGAGGGGAGAGAAATAGACTCTCACACCATGTAGCCCGCACAGGAAAGACAAATTCTCATCACATTGGCTGCAAAAACCAGAAGGGCCAAATTTCACCAGTTTGTACAACCAGTGGGACTTAAACCCAGCATGGTGAGGGGGAACTGAGTCCCCACCCTTAAAGAGACAGGACAACAAACAGCCCTGTGGAGACACAGCATAGAAGGGGCAGTTTGAAAATCACATGGGGACATGGGAGGGAGATTTATTTACTGATCTCGGAGCCTGTGTTGAAAGGGCAAGGATGTGTGGGGGATTTGCCCACAAACAAAGGAGCTGGTGGGAGCCAGTTTCCTTCCCCCCCACCGCAGCATGAACACACAGCCGCCTGGGGGAACAAACAAGGAACCAGTGAGGTGCTGACATTCCCTACTTAACTTGCTGACAGGACACCCAGCCCTCGTTTTTCACTGTGGACATGCCCCCTCCAATCGGGCCTTGGCTCCAGGTCTTCTCCCACAGCAGACCCATGCAAACCTTGCTAACACTGCAAGTCCATTCCCCTCCCCAGCCCCCCCACGCTTCCATGGATCCACCCCCTCCAATCCTCTCTTGGATGGAGCTTATGTAAAGCAGTGCCACAAGCCTGGAAGTTTGCAAGCAGCCCCAAGAAGGGCCAGTGCCACCCCAAAGTGACTTTTGCCCTGGGGAGAGAGAAACATAACCACACACAACAATCAGACTGTGGTCCCAGCAGTGGGCTGTGGGCAGACAGGGGGTCTGACTGCAGGCCTTGCCCATCAAGGAAGGCTTCTCAGGGGACAAAACAGGGAAAGTGCCCTGTAGTTCAGTGCTAGTGTATCCCTGGGAGATGCCTGGTCTGACTCAAATCAAGCCCAAGGTGGCCCCAGACTGGCCCACCAGCAACACAGGGACCAAACCCTGCCCACCACAGGCAAAGAGCGCCATTGTGGATGGCTGAACTGAAGGAAAAAGCAGCTCAACCACAAGAGCAGGGTGCACACAACAAACATACGAGAAACCCTGAAGCGCTAAATTCTGGTAAATAGGGGACACTGCACTGCAGGCACTACAGGGTTGCTTCTTCATAAGGCCACTAGTTTTAAGAGCAGGGGATGTGGTTAACTTTCCTAACACATAGAAACAGGTGCAGAGAGTTAGACAAAATGAGGAGACAGAGGAATATGTCCCAAATGGAGGAACAAGACAAAATCACAGCAAGAGACCTAAGTGAAATGGGGATTGCGTAGTATGTCTGACAGAGAATTGAAAGTAATGGTCATAAAGATACGATGAGATGCGAGAAAAGTTTGGAGGACCTCAGTGAGACCCTGAACAAAGAGATACAAATCATAAAAAAGAAACAATCAGGGATGCAGAACCCAATAACTGAAATTAAAAATGCACCAGATACAAAGAATAGTAGACTAGATGAAGCAGATCGTATCAGCAACCTGGGGGGCAGGGTAATGGAAAGCAACCAAGCTGGACAGTTGAGAGGAAACAAAACACAAAATGAAAACAGACTTTGGGACCTCAGTGACACCATCAGGCGTAATAACGTTCACATTATAGGGGCTCCAGAAGGAAAAGAGAGAGAAAAGGGGTCAGAAAATTAATTTGAAAAAATAATAGCTGAAAAAAAAATCCCAAATCTAGGGAAGGAAAGAGAAATCCAGATCCAGGAGGCACAGACGGCCCCCCAAAAAATCAACCTAAAGTGGTCAACACCAACACATAATACTTAAAATGGTAAAAAGCAGTGGTAATGAGATAATTTTAAAAGCAGCAAGAGGAAAGAAAATTCCATACAAGGTAAACCCCATAAAGCTATCAGTGGATTTTTCAACAGAAGCTTTGGAGGCCAGAAGGGAGTGGCATGATATATTCAAAGTGGCGAAACTAAAAAATCTGCAGCCAAGAATATTCTATCCAGGAAGGCTATCACTCAGAATATAAGGACAGATAAAGAGTTTCCCAGACAAACAAAAGCTAAAGGAATCCATGATCACTAAACCATCCCTACAAGAAATGTTAAAGGGGATTCTTTGAGTGGAAAGGAAATACCATAAGCAGAAATAAGAAATGTAGGAAGCATCAAAGCAGTGAAAATAAGTACATCTATAAAAAACAGTCAAAGGGTCTCTCAAAACACACGGATGTAAAGTATGGCAGCATACACCTAAAACGTGGGGTGAGGGGAGAGGAGTAAAGAATGAGTTCAAACTTAAGCAACCATCAACTATTTGCACAAGATATTATATACAAGCTGAACGGTAAAAGAAAAAAAAAAAAACAGTAACAGATAAGCAAAAACTAAAGAGAAAGGAATCCAAGTTTATCAATAAAAAAGCCAACTAACTGTGAAGAAAGAGAGCAAGAAAAGTAAGGAACAGAGAAAAACCACAAAAACCACCATAAATTGGGTAACAGAATGGCAATGATTACCTACCTATCTCTAATTTTAATGTAAATGGACTAACCGCTCTGATCAAAAGACATAGGGTGACAGAAATGTGAAAAAGCAAGACGCATTTATATGTTGCTTGCAAGAGACTCACTACAGACCTAAAGACACATGCAGATTGAAAATGAAGTGATGGAGAAACATTTATCATGCAAGTAGATATGAAAAGAAAGCCAAGGTAGCAATACTTATATTGGGCAAAATAGATTTTAAACAAGAACTGTAAGAGGGGACGAAGAAGCACATTATGTAATCATAAAGGGGACAATGCAACAAGAAGATATAACAATTGTAAATATTTATGCACCTGACATGAGAGCATCCAAATACATAAAGCCGTTCGTAACAAACATAAAGAAGGCAATTCATAATAATACGATAATAGTAGGGGGCTTGAACAGCCCACTGACATCAATGGGTGGATCTCCTAAACAGAAAATCAACAAGAAAGCAATGTCTTTGAATGACACTTTGGACCAGACGGATTTAACACATACATTCAGAACATTCCATCCAGAAATAGCAGAATACACATTTTTGTCCGAGTGCACATGGAACATTCTCCAAAATATATCACATATTAGGCCACAAGACAGTCTCAACAAATTCAAAAGGATCAAAGTCATACCACCATGCACCTTTTCTGACCACAATGCTGTGAAACAGGAAATGAACCACAAGAGAAAAACCTGGAACTGGCACAAATACATGGAAGTTAAATAACATGCTACTAAACAATGAATGGGCTAACAAATAAATAAACGAGGAATTAAAAAAAAAATACATGGAGATAAAAGAAGAAGAAAACACAGAAATCCAAAACCTTTGGGATGCAGCAAAAGCTGTCCTAAGGAGGAAGTTTACAGCAATGCAGTCCTACCTGAAGAAGCAAGAAAAATCTAAAAGTAAACAATCTAACCTTACACCTCCAGGAACTAGAAAAAGAACAAAAAAAATCCAAAACCAATAGAAGGAAGGAAATAATAAAGATTAGAGAAGAGATAAATGAAATAGAAACAAAACAAAACAAAACAAAACAAAACAAAAGAACAGATCAATGAACCTGGGAGTTGGTTCTTTGGAAAATCAACAGAAGTGATCAATCATTAGCCAGACTCATCATAAAAAGAGAGAGGAGTCAAATGAATAAAATCACAAATGAAAGAAGATAAATAACAACTGACATCACAGAGATGCAAAGGATTATAAGAGAATAGTATGAAAAATTATATCCCAACAAACTGGGCAAACTGGAAGAGATGGATAAATACCTAGAAACATGTAACCTCCCAAAACTGAATCGGGAAGAAACAGAAAATTTGAACAGAACAACTAACAGCAATGAAACAGAATCAGTAATGAAACAAAACAAAACTAAACAAAAATATCCCAAGAAACAAAAGTCCAGGACCAGATGACTTCACAGGTGAATTCTACCAAACATTTAAAGAAGGGTTAATACCTAATCTTCTCAAACTATTCCAAAAAAGGAATACAAGAGGAAGGAAATCTTCCAAATTCATTCTAGGAGGCCAGTAGTAGCCTGATACTAAAGCCAGATAAAGACATTACAGAGAGACAGAGAGAGAGAGAGAGACAGAGAGAGAGAGAGAGAGAGAGAGAAGTACAGGCCAATCACTTTGATGAACATAGGTGTGAAAATCCTCAAGAAAATATTATCAAACCAAATCCAACAATACACTTAAAAAATAATTCACCACAATCAAGGGGGTTTAGTCATAGGATACAAGAGTGGTTCAATATTTACAAATCAACCAAAGTGATTTACCACTTTAATAAAAGAAAGGATAAGAACCATATGATCAGAATTGCTTGCAGTAGCCATGGTGGTCATGAGTTCATTACAGTGGGTTTCTGTCACTGCAGTGTCCCCTCTCTCTGGCCACTGTCTCGGCACTCAGCTTGGATTCAGGGGCTTCCTCACCCATGGCTTTCTGAAGACTGCAGCTCAGTGCGACACAGTGGAAACAATGAGAAAAGACTGTTTATCACCAAACCTTCTGGATTCTATGACAGGTGTTATATTTGAGTTTAATGAAATTCTACATTTTTGTTGAGTGGGATTCCAGTAGCAATTGGCATAACTCTGGTGAATATATTCATTGGTGAAGCTTGAGTTAGCAGAAATTCCAGAAGGCCAAATCCTGGAACACTGGGAATGTTTCAAGCATCCTATATCAAGATGGATTTCCAGAACTTTCTTCGATGGCCCTGAAAAGAATTATGAAAAGACAATGGCTATTCTTCAAATTGAAGCTGAAAAGTCTGATTTATGGTTAAAGTAACTGGAAGTACCAAGGTTAGTTAATGCATCCCAGAGGCGATGGTCCCTTGTATCAGTATCCTTCCATTGATAAGGCGCTGATTGATCATTCTCCAAAAGCAACTCCCAACATCGAATCTCTTATTTATCTAAATACAAAGTATATTCTCTTTAGGGGAAAATTAATTAAAAATATATTCTATATTTTTGCTCATGCGATGAATAAAAGGCCTTCTATTGCTCTATTACTCAGCATTGGTTCAGATTAAGGTTTTAGTGTGGGATTTCATTTTTTTCAGCTTTATTGTATTGGGGCATAGTGGACAATATTGTAAGATATTTAAAGTGTACATTATGATGATTTGGTACCCATTGTGAAGGGCAGATTAAAACTTTTTATTTGTGGGTTTTGGCTTCCTCCTATAAGAAGGTATATAGGTAAATATAGAAACTTGAACAACTAGGAATTTGTGAACTCCCAAAGGTGTAACTTTGAAAGTTTAATGTTTTATTTGACTCATAATTGGAAGTTAGAGAAGTCCAATTATGTTAAATACCAAGAAATATAGTAGTTTACACAAATGTCTGTATTGTAGATATCTAGATTACTCACAGGTAATTCATAATTTTAAATTACATAAATATTGAACTAACTATATAAACCATTAACCCCTGAATAAACAATTTTTCAGTGACAATAAAAGAACCATGTCATCATTTAGAAAGATGCAGAGAAAGCATTTACAAATTATAAGATCCATTTATGGTAAAAACCTTCAACAAAGTTGGTTCAGAGGAAACATACCTCAACATAATAAAAGCCATATACGAAAATCCCACAGTGAACATCATACTCAATGTGGAAAAACTGAAAGCTTTCCCCTCCTAGTGTCAGCAACAAGACAAGGATGTCCACTCTCACCACTTTTATTCAACATAGTACCAGAAGTCCTAGGCGCAGCCATCAGACAAGAAAAAGGAATACAAGGCATCCAAATTGGTACAAAAGAAGTAAAACGTTCACTATTGGCAGAATAACATGATACCATATATAGAAAACCCTAAAGACTCTATCCCAAAAACTACTAGTAATGATAAATGAATTCAGTAAGGTCTCAGGATACAAAATCAACGTACAGAAAGCTGTTGCATGTCTACACACTAATAATGAAGCAGCAGAAAGAGAAATTAAGAAAACAATCCCATTTACAATGGCATCAAAAATAATAAAATGCCTAGGAATAAACGTAACCAAGGATATAAAAGACCTGTACTCTGAAAACTATAAAACATTGATGAGAGAAATTGAAGACGGCACAAATGGAAAGACATCCCATGCTCATGGATAGGAAGAACAAACACTGTTAAAATGTCCATGCTATCCTGAACAGTCTACAGATTTAATGGAATCGCTGTCAAAAAATACCAACAGCATTTTTCACAGAACTCGAACAAGCAATCCTGAAATTTGTATGGAACCATAAGAGACACCGAACAGCCAAAGCAATATTGAAAAGGAAAACAAAGCTGGAGGTATCAAAATTCCAGACTTCAACTTATATCACAAAGCTATAGTACTCAAAACAGTATGGCACTGGCACAAAAATGGACACACAGATCAGTGGCACAGAATAGAGATCCCAGAAATAAGCCCATGACTATTTGGTCAATTGACCTTTGACAAAGGAGGCAAGAATATCCAGTGGGAAATAGACAGTCTCTTCAACAAATGATGTTGGGAAAGCTGGGCAGGTACATGCAAAAGAATAAAACCGGACCACAATCCTACACCACACACAAAAATGAACTTAAAATAGATTAAGGAACTAAATGTGAGACCTGAAAATATAAAACATCTTAGAAAGGAGCACAGGCAGTAATTTCTCTGACACCGACTGTAACAACTCCTTTTTTTCTTTTTTGGATATGACTCTTGAGGCAAGAGAAACACAAGCAAAAATAAACTATTGGGACTACATTGAAACAACAAGTTTCTACGCAGCAAAGGAAAAAATCGAAACTAAAGGGCAAACCACTCAATGGGAGAAGATATTTCCAAACGATATATCTGATAAAGTCTTAGCATCCACAACCGACACATGAAAAAATGCACAACATGACTCATCATCAGGGATACACACACACACACACACACACACACACACACACACACACAATGGAGTATTACTCGGCAATCAAAAAGAATGAAATCTTGTCATTTGCAACTACGTGGATGGAACTAGAGGGTATTATGCTAAGCAAAATTAGTCAGAGAAAGACAAATATCATATGACTTCACACATATGAGGAATTTAAGATACAAGACAGATGGATATAACGGAAGGGAGGGAAAAACAACATAAAAACAGGGAGGGGGACAAAACATAAGAGACTCTTAAGTATGGAGAACAAACAGAGGGTTACTGGAGGGGTTGTGAGAGGGGTTATGAGCTAAATGGGTAAGGGTCATTAAGGTATCTACTCCTGAAATCATTGATGCACTGTGTGCTAACTAACTTGGATGTAAATTTTAAAAGTGAATTAAATAATAAAAGGGCTTAGCATCCAAAATTTATGAAGAATGCATACAAATCAACACCCGAAAGACAAATCATCCAATTAAAAAATGGGCAGAAGACATGAACAGACATTTCTCCAAAGAAGACATCCAGATGGCCAAAAGACACATGAAAAGATGCTCAACATCACTCATCATCAGGGAAATGCAACTCAAAACCACAGTGAGATATCACCTCACACCTGTCAGAATGACCCCAATCAAAAACACAAGAAACTACAAATGTTGGAGAGGATTTGCAGAAAAGGGAACCCCCCTTGCACTGTTGATGGGACTGCAAGCTGGCTCAGTCACTCTGGAAAACAGTATGGAGCTTCCTCAAGAAGTTAAAATGTAACTACTCTACGATCCAGTAATTTCACTGCTGGGTATTTACCCAAAGAATACAAAAACACCAATTCGAGAAGGTACATGCACCTCTCTGTTTATTGTGGTATTATTTACCATAGACAAATTATGGAGGCAGCCCAAGTTCCATCGATTGATTCATGGATAAAAAGTAGTATATATGTACAATGGAATATCGCTCAGCCATAAAAAAAAAAATCTTGTCATTTGTAGCAACATGGATGGAGCTAGAGAGTATAATGCCAAGCGAAATAAGTCAGTCAGACAAAGACAGGTACCATACGATTTCACTCCTATGTGGAATTTGAGAAACAAAACAAATGAGCAAAGGAAAAGAGAGAGAGAGAGACCACAAAACACTATGAAACAGACTCTTTAACTACAGAGAACTGATAGTACCAGAGAGGAGGTGGGTGATGTAGGTGAAGGGGATTAAGAGAAGACTTATCATGATAGGCACTAAGTAATGTATAGAATTGTTGAATCAGTATATTGTACACCTGAAACTAATAGAACACTGCATGTTAACTGTACTGGATTTAAAAGTAAGACAAGAGAGGGCTGCCTGGGTGGCTCAGCCAGTTAAGGATCCGACTTCAGCTCAGGTTATGATCTTGCAGTCCATGAGTTACAGCCCCACACTGGGCTCTCTGCTGTCAGCACCCAGCCCGCTTTGGATTTTCTGCCCCCCTCCCTTTCTGCCCCTCCCCCACTCGTTCTCTCTCTCTCTCTCTCTCAAAATAAATAAATAAACTTTAAGAAGAGAGAATGTTAGCATACTATTGTTTGTAATAGAAAATGTGGTAAAAAAACTATATTTACATCACTAGTATTGGAGAAATAAATGTTGGGCCATTCATATGATGCCACAACTGGTCTTTATTTAAAAAATAAGTGAAATTTTGTTGTAAAGTAATTGAAAATATTGTCATTGAAATGTGTTTACATAGAAAGATGGTAAAAAAGTGTGCTAAAACAGGTTACAATGATCATAAAGGACACAGATCCATTTTTTGCTTATATAGGCATATACCTATTTATCCAGAGGTCTCAAAGCATAAAATCAAAGTGATCTTGTTGTTCCAGTAGCCTAGAGCTTTTATTCAGCATGGAAAGAGGCTGCACTTTCTGTCTGGACACCTCACACAGGCACCCTTGAGAATGTCCCTGTACCCTTGGGAATGCCCCCTTTCTACTCAGATGTCCTGAAAGCTGTCTGGTGGGTTTTCACCACAGCCCCTCCCTCCCACCTTCCTGCTCAGCCATGCTCAAACTGCAGCTCAGGCTCCTGTCACGAGGTGGCACCAACATACTTCCACCATCAATTTCTCTACAAGAGGTTTGTTTATTCAAGGAGCAAAAACCAAAAACCAACGAACCAACCAAACAAACAAAAACACCTTCCCTTAAGATCTAGCATGTGAACCAATTGTATACAATTATTTAAATAATTTAAATTCTGTCTGATAGAACTGATGGGTTAGATAGGTAGATAGATAGATATAGGTATAGGTATAGGTGTAGATATATGTATAGATTATATCTATATACAGGACATTCTTAGAATGATACACAGGCGATAGTGTTGCACCATGGTAGTAGGAGGTAGGGCAGGTGGGCTTAGGGCAGGGCAGAACAGGACAGGTAGGAGGTGCCTGAGAGAGAATGGGGCACTGGACTGAGACTGGGAAGCCTGTATGGGTGTGGGGTGGTGGAGGGCGAAAATTTGTCTCTGGGAGGGACATGCTACAGTGTGGACATGGTCAACCTGCACTGAAGAGGGAAAAAAATACATCACTAAATGCGATATAGGTT
This sequence comes from Leopardus geoffroyi, assembly GCF_018350155.1. Taxonomy (NCBI): domain Eukaryota; kingdom Metazoa; phylum Chordata; class Mammalia; order Carnivora; family Felidae; genus Leopardus; species Leopardus geoffroyi. The sequence goes on from NC_059343.1 coordinate 83,501,958, forward strand.
TGGGGCCAACAGCAAATGGAACTGCTTTAATAGACATATGAATTTTCCAAACATAATCTTAGTAAAACAAATGATTCCAAGACTTTTCTTATTCTTTGCTTGGTTTATTTGAAAAAGAAAATGGAGATGGATGCCACTTGATAGCCAGAGCCAGAATTGCAGCTCTGAGGCACAGACCAGCAGGCTCATCAAGGAAGAAGGAAAGATGGAATTTGTGATCTTGGTTGAATGGTTTCAGCCAGAGTTTTGGGGAATTTTTCACTTCATGGCAGTAATTCCTTGGTGTCCATCATTTTCTGGGATATCTAAATCTGAGTTCAGAATCCACCCCTTGTATGAACTGAATCTAGAGCTACACTTGAGATGGGGTGGTTGAGCCAGAGGAAACACACACACACACATACACACAGAATCAATTCAATTTTGAAATCTACTTGGTTCTCCTATAAAATTGAATATAATGAGTGTTTATGAAATGAAGAATGAAGAATGTACATGTACATGAACATACATGTGCATTATTACCATCATTGTTAAAAGGGGCTTTTGGATGAATACCCACGGTGCCACAATATCAGGGGAGTGTGAAATGCTCATTTATCAAGGCTTAGAAACCCATCTTCTAAAAGCAAGCCTGCTCTGTGTCCTCAAGAGAGGGTGAAGGATGGAACCTCATTCCCATCCTGCCATTTAACTGGAGAGGTGAATTTGGTTTTGTGAGCATGAGCTTTGCCATCTGTGAAATGGGACTCAGGATACTTTTGCCACACAAGTGTCCCAAGGCAAAAATGAGAAAACCTACTCAGAGTATATGGCATGTAGTGGGACTTCAAGGGCCCTTTAAAAGTTGAGACGCAGCAGTAGGGGCTGGCTGAGCTTCAGGGCTAAGGCAGGCATAGTGAAAAGGTATTTCTCACTGTTTCTCCTAATGAAAATATAGATATCCTTATGAAGGAAGCATATATTTCTCTTATACACCTTGTTTTTAAAATCTTGTAGACAGAAGGATCCCTAGTTTCTTGGGTGAATCAGAAGCTTATAAGCAATGCTCAACATCATGCTTCTGAGCAGACCCTAATCCAGTTCCCCACCCTGGGCAGACAGGGCTGCTTATTTGTTTACTTTTTGTTTGCTTTTTTTTATTGAAGTGCAGGTGACACAGAATATTATATTAGTTTTAGGTGTACAAAGTGTGTTTCAACAATTATATACATTGCAAAACGCTCACTACTATTAGCGTAGACACTCTTTGTCACCATACAAAGTTATTAAAATATTATTGACTATATTGTCTGTGGTGTACTTTTCATCCCCACGACTTATTTATCTTATAACTTCCGTTTTGTATCTCTTAATCCCCTCCATCTATTTCACCCATCCCCCCCCATCTCCTACCATCTGGCAACCACGTTTGTTCTCTGTATTTATGAGCTTGTTTCTGTTATGTTTTGTTTGTTCATTTGTTTTGTTTATTAGATTCCAAATATAAGTGAAATCATATGGTATTTGCCTGTTTGTCTGATTGTTTTACTGAGCATAATGCCCTCTAAGTCCATCCATGTTATTGTGAGTGGCAAGATTTCATTCTTTTTATGGCTGGGTAATATTCCACTGTGGTGTGTGTGTGTGTGTGTGTGTGTGTGTGTGTGTGTGTATCACATATTCTTTATCCATTTGCCTATTGATAGACACTTGGGTTGCTTCCATATCTTGTCTATTACAATTAATGATGCAATAAGACAGCTCTGTTTTATTTTTCTTTTTCAAAATTCTATTTAAATTCTACTTAGTTAACATATAACGTAATATTGGTTTCAGGAGTAGAATTTAGTGATTCATCACTTACATATAACATTCAGTGCTCAACACAACAAGTGACCTCCTTAATACCCAATCATCCATTTAGTCCATCCCTGGCCTACCTCCCCTCCAGCAACCCTTGGTTTGTTATCTACAGTTAAGTGTCTCTGACGGTTTGCTTCCTTCTCTTTTTTTGCCCTTTCCCTATGTTCACCTGTTCTAGTTCTTAAATTCCACATATGGTTAAAAGGACGGGCCTGTTTTTCACTCACCTCAGTGACCTCAGTGATAGAGCACATCATGGCAGCAAGGTGTGGTACTTGCCTAACTGCTGCTCTTGGACTGCTCCATAGGTTAATACATTTACAGGAATATTCTAGCTAGTCCTGGAGTCACCATTGCAGGAGCCTTCAGACCATGCGTTATCAAGCCATATCACACCAGAATTTCAGCCAACTGCTGCCTCTCTGAGATGCAGAAAACCAAGATTTACTAGCATTTCTTTGACATACAATTGTCAGTTCTTTCATTCACTAATAACTAAATATATACTGGCTTAAAACCCATACTGTCCATTGAAAGTGTTCCATTAATTATGTAGTGTAAATAAGAGGATAAGGAGGAAAATGAATATACTGGAAAATTCAACGGTTAAATCTGAGATGAAATAACTCTTAAACATTAACTTTTAAATTTGTTCAAACTTCAGGGCATCAACTATTTTTTTTAACTCCCTTTGGGAATGCAAGCTGGCGTAGCCACTCTGGAAAACAGTATGGAGGTTCCCCTCAAAAAAACTAAAAATAGGACTACCCTACGACCCAGCAATTGCACTACTAGGCATCTATCCAAGGGATACAGGTGTGCTGTTTCGAAGGGACACATGCACCCCCATGTTTATAGCAGCACTATCAACAATAGCCAAAGTATGGAAAGAGCCCCAATGTCCATCGATGGATGAATGGATCAAGAAGATGTGGTATCTATATACGATGGAGTATTACTCAGCAATCAAAAAGAATGAAATCTTGCCATGTGCAACTACGTGGATAGAACTGGAGGGTATTATGCTAAGTGAAACTAGTCAGTCAGAGAAAGACAAAAATCATATGACTTCACTCATATGAGGACTTTAAGAGACAAAACAGATGAACATAAGGGAAGGGAAACAAAAATAATATCAAAACAGGGAGGGGGACAAAACAGAAGAGACTCATAAATATGGAGAACAAACTGAGGGTTACGGGAGGGGTTGGGGGGGTGGGCTAAATGGGTAAGGGGCACTAAGGAATCTACTCCTAAAATCATTGTAGCACTATATGCTAACCAATTTGGATGTAAATTAAAAAGAATAAAAAATAAAACAAGTTAAAAAAACATAAAAAGAAAGAAAAAAATTCCCTTCTCTGACCCCTAATTCCCATGCAGGCATAAGCCTCTCACTCTGTCTCTCCGTCTTTCTTTCCCCCCCCCCCCCTTCCCCTTCAAAATCAAAGTTCCAGAGATTTTGACCTTCACTTCCCACCAAATCTTTTGCTCACTGCTTCTGTCTCCATGATTGCAATGATGCATTCTCACCAAGGTCACAAGCCACTTTATTCTCACTAGGTTCAGATATTGTCTAAGGATTATTCACAGTGATATATGGGATATGTTGTAGTGAGTGTGTTAATTGCCTAGGATGCCATAACAAGTCTCCACAAATTCTGTCGTTTGAAATATCAAAAATGTATTCTTTCATAGTTCTGAATGTCAGAAGCCCAAAATCAAGGTGTCAGACAGGGCCATGCTTCCTCTGAAGGCTCTAGGGCAAAATTCATTCTTGACTCTTCCAGTCTCTGGTGGTTCCTGGTCTTCTGTGGTTTGTGGCAGCATAACTCTAAACTCTGCCCCATCTTCACATGGCCTTCTTCCTTTTGTGTGATGCCCCCCTTTGTTTCTCTTATAAGGACAACACTCATTAGATTTAGGGACTACCCTAGATCTCAAGGTCCTTAACTATATGTGCATAGACCTTGTTTCCAAATAAGGTTCCATCACAAGTTCAGAGGTTGAGGTTTGGACATATCTTGTTCAGGACATAAATTAATCCATTACCATGACATTTAGGTTAGAAAACTAATACGAGATCTTACTTTTCCTATATAAATATACAACCATATGCATACATGAACAAACATAAAATACCTGCATAAGCAAGAATGTAATGCATTCTTGAAGAATATAATGCAGATTAAAACATTCAGGGGTTGTCTTTTGGTTGTATGTTTTGGGGTAATGCTTTTCTCCCTCTCTTCTATATTATCTACTTTACCTAAGATAAATATATATTGCTTTTTTTTTAATTTTTAATTTTTTTTTATTTTTTTGAATATATGCTAATTATTGCCAAATTAGTTTCCATACAACACCCAGTGCTCATCCCAAAAGATGCCCTCTTCAATGCCCATCACCTGCCCTCCCCTCCTTCCCACCCCCCATCAACCCTCAGTTTGTTCTCAGTTTTTAAGAGTCTCTTATGCTTTGGCTCTCTCTCCCACTCTAACTTCTTTTTTTTCTTCCTTCCCCTCCCCCATGGGTTACTGTTAAGTTTCTCAGGATCCACATAAAAGTGAAAACATATGATATTTGTCTTTCTCTGTATGGCTTATTTCACTTAGCATCACACTCTCCAGTTCCATCCACGTTGCTACAAAGGGCCACATTTCATTTCATTATTTCTCATTGCCACATAGTACTCCATTGTGTATATAAACCACAATTTCTTTATCCATTCATCAGTTGAAGGACATTTAGGCTTTTCCCACAATTTGGCTATTGTTGAGAGTGCTGCTATAAACATTGGGGTACAAGTGCCCCTATGCATCAGTACTCCTGTATCCCTTGGATAAATTCCTAGCAGTGCTATTGCTGGGTCATAGGGTAGGTCTATTTTTAATTTTCTGAGGAACCTCCACACTGTTTTCCAGAGTGGCTGCACCAGTTTGCATTTCCACCAACAGTGCCAACACATTGGACAACCTGGAAGAAATGGACAAATTCCTAAACACCCACACACTTCCAAAACTCAATCAGGAGGAAATAGAAAGCTTGAACGGACCCATAACCAGCGAAGAAATTGAATCGGTCATCAAAAATCTCCCAACAAATAAGAGTCCAGGACCAGATGGCTTCCCAGGGGAGTTCTATCAGACATTTCAAGCAGAGGTAATACCTATCCTTCTCAACCTATTCCAAAAAATAGAAAGGGAAGGAAAACTTCCAGACTCATTCTAGGAAGCCAGTATTCCTTTGATTCCTAAACCAGACAGAGACCCAGTAATAAAAGAGAACTACAGGCCAATATTCCTGATGAATATGGATGCAAAAATTCTCAATAGGATACTAGCAAATCGAATTCAACAGCGTGTAAAAAGAATTATTCACCATGATCAAGTGGGGCTCATTCCTGGGCTGCAGGGCTGGTTCAACATTCGCAAATCTATCAACGTCCTACATCACATTAATAAAAGAAAAGAGAAGAACCATATATCCTGTCAATCGATGCAGAAAAGGCATTTGACAAAATTCAGCATCCTTTCTTAATAAAAACCCTCGAGAAAGTCGGGATAGAAGGACCATACTTAAACATCATCAAAGCCATGTATGAAAAGCCCACAGCCAACATCATCCTCAATGGGGAAAAACTGAGAGATTTTTCCCTGAGATCAGGAACATGACAGGGATGCCCACTCTCACCGCTGTTGTTCCACATAGTGCTGGACGTGCTAGCATCAGCAATCAGACAACAAAAGGAAATCAAAAGCATCCAAATTGGCAAAGATGAAGTCAAGCTTTCACTTTTTGCAGATGACATGATACTATACATGGAAAATCTGATAGACTCCACCAAAAGTCTGCTAGAACTGATACATGAATTCAGCAAAGTTGCAGGATACAAAATCAATGTACAGAAATCAGTTGCATTCTTATACACTAATAGTGAAGCAACAGAAAGACAAATAAAGAAACTGATCTCATTCACAATTGCACCAAGAAGCATAAAATACCTAGGAATAAATCTAACCAAATATGTAAACGATCTGTATGCTGAAAACTATAGAAAGCTTATGAAGGAAATTGAAGAAGATATAAAGCAATGGAAAAAACATTCCGTGCTCACGGATTGGAAGAATAAATATTGTCAAAATGTCAATACTACCCACAGCTATCTACACATTCCATGCAACCCGAATCAAAATTGCACCAGCAATCTTCTCGAAACTAGAACAAGCAATCCTAAAATTCATATGGAACCACAAAAGGCCCTGAATAGCCAAAGTAATTTTGAAGAAGAAGACCAAAGCATTAGGCATCACAATCCGAGACTTTAGCCTCTACTACAAAGCTGTCATCATCAAGACAGCATGGTATTGGCACACAAGCAGACACATAGTCCAATGGAATAGAATAGAAACCCCAGAACTAGACCCAGAAACGTATGGTCAACTAATCTTTGACAAAGCAGGAAAAAACATCCAATGGAAAAAAGACAGTCTCTTTAACAAATGGTGCTGGGAGAACTGGACAGCAACATGCAGAAGATTGAAACTAGACCACTTTCTCACACCATTCACAAAAATAAACTCAAAATGGATAAAGGACCTGAATGTGAGACAGGATACCATCAAAACCCTAGAGGAGAAAGCAGGAAAAGACCACTCTGACCTCAGCCGTATCAATTTCTTACTCGACACATCCCCAAAGGCAAGGGAATTAAAAGCAAAAGTGAATTACTGGGACCTTATGAAGATCAAAAGCTTCTGCACAGCAAAGGAAACAACCAACAAAACTAAAAGGCAGCCGACGGAATGGGAAAACATATTTGCAAATGACATATCGGACAAAGGGCTAGTATCCAAAATCTATAAAGAGCTCACCAAACTCAACACCTGAAAAACAAATAACCCAGTTAGCAAATGGGCAGAAAACATGAATAGACACTTCTCTAAGGAAGACATCCGGATGGCCAACAGGCACATGAAAAGATGCTCAACGTCACTCCTCATGAGGGAAATACAAATCATAACCACACTCAGATATCACCTCACGCCAGTCAGAGTGACCAAAATGAACAAATCAGGAGACTATAGATGCTGGAGAGGATGTGGAGAAACGGGAACCCTCTTGCACTGTTGGTGGGAATGCAAATTGGTGCAGCCACTCTGGAAAGCAGTGTGGAGGTTCCTCAGAAAATTAAAAATAGACCTACCCCATGACCCAGCAATAGCACTGCTAAGAATTTACCCAAGGGATACAGAAGTGGTGATGCATAGGGGCACTTGTACCCCAATGTTTATAGCAGCACTCTCAACAATAGCCAAATTGTGGGAAAAGCCTAAATGTCCATCAACTGATGAATGGATAAAGAAATTGTGGTTTAGATACACAATGGAGTAATATGTGGCAATGAGAAAGAATGAAATATGGCCCTTTGTAGCAAGGTGGATGGAACTGGACAGTGTGATGCTAAGTGAAATAAGCCATACAGAGAAAGACAGATACCATATGTTTTCACTCTTATGTGGATCCTGAGAAACTTAACAGAAACCCATGGGGGAGGGGAAGGAAGAAAATAAAAAAGAGGTTAGAGTGGGAGAGAGCCAAAGCATAGGAGACTCTGAAAAACTGAGAACAAACTGAGGGTTGATGGGGTGTGGGAGGGAGGGGAGGGTGGGTGATGGGTATTGCGGAGGGCACCTTTTGGGATGAGCACTGGGTGTTGTATGGAAACCAGTTTGACAATAAATTTCAGGTATTGAAAAAAAAGAAACTACAGTTTAAGAAAATAATAATAAATGACAGGGAAGAAAGTGTATTCTTAGACCATCCACAGGAAAGCCTTTAGAATGGGAACGTGCTTATGGGACAGGAAAGAAGACAAGATGTGAAGGAAGCCCTTTCCTCAATATAACAAGATAATTTCCCTCCATATTGCAAACCACAGCGATTATTGTCAATATTTTAAATTCCTGCCTATTCAACTGTGGGAAAATGTTGTAATTCAGTTTTTTCTTTCTTTTCTTTTCTTGTTTTTTTTTTCTTTCTTTTTGTTCTGTCTTGATAAACAGTAAGGTTGAGGGCCTTATCAGATGAGAAGCAATAGTGTACACTGGAGAGATATGGGGCTCAGCAGCCACACAGAATCTGTTCAAATCTGTCTTGTGGCTTGCTAGCTCTGCCTTCACTGTGCCTCAGTTTCCTGGTGTTTAAAATCAGGCAACAATAGCTCTTCCTCATTGGCTCTGCTGAGGATGAAATGAGTAAGTTTAGCCTTAGCACATACAACAGGGTGGTGCACAGCAATATTAACTATTCTTATGATTATCATCATGCCAGAATGCACCATTAGTGTTTCTACTTGTGAGTAACCACCTTGGATATTTAGCAGGGGCGATTTCTAGGCAAAGTGTTGAAGTGTGGGCTGGTTTCCCCTTACTACTGATAATAAAATGTGAGAGGAGAGATAAATCCAATGAACTAGCAAGCAAAAAAGAAATGGACCTTGAAGGTATGGAACATTCTGAGCCTACGTATATTATAAAAAAGTGAGAAAGCTTGTTCAGGAGAAAACACCAACGATATGGCTGGGAAATCACTCCAGGAAGAGATTACCTCTGGATTTAATCAGCCATCTCAGCTGAATTCAGAAATAGAGATGGGATTCTACCAGCAGAGACACTGCCACCTGGGATTGAAATGGACAGAAAAAAAAGGGGGGATAGGAGGAAAAAAGGCTGTGGGAATTGTGGGGACTTTGGGGGAGGGAGCGGAGTGCAGTTATTTGGTTGCAAACATGTTCTATCCTTCAGGAAAAGGGAAGAATCACCCTCCAAAGACTATTCCAAGACATCAGTGCTTCTACCTCCTCCCACTACAAGTCAACGGGGCAAGTCTGTGGGTTTATCCTGGGTTTCACTGGTGGGGCCACCTCCTCAGTTTCAGTGGCCAGTGCCTCAGGGACCACACTGCCTTGTAGGGCTATTTTATGCGGGTGGGGATGCTGTCCAGGCCCTTAGAGTGAAACTGCTGTCCCAGTGAGTCTTGAGAGATCATCCAGCGTAAGAGCATTATTACTGAGCTCAAAGAATAATGGAATTTGCCTTGCTGTATATTTGACTTGTTTGGAATCTGTTTATCCCTGTTTTCCTTCTGATATCTCTTTTCTTCTAATGAGAGTGTCTTTTCTATGCCTGTCCCCCTCATTTTGTATTTTGGAAGCACACAGCTTGTCTGGTTTCACAGGTTCACAGCTGGGGAGGAATTATGGCTCAGGTTGAATCATACCTCCAAGTCATCCATATGCCATTTAGATGATATTTACATGAGGCTTTACACTTGGAATTCATGCTGGAGTGAGTTAAGACTCTTGGCGCTGTTGAGATGGCAGTGGATGTATTTTTGCATGCGAGAACATGCATTTTGGGGGCTCAGAGGGCAGAACATTACGGAATTAATTTTATGCTCACATCCACATACTAAAGTCCTGATCCCCAACGTGGTTCTCTTTGGATATAGGGACTTTAAGGAGGTAGTTGAGGTTAAATGTGGTCATAAGGATGGGACCCTAGTCCTATAGGACTGGTGTCCTCATAAGAAGAGGAAGAAAAACTAGAACTGGTTCTCTCCCTGAACAGACGCAGAGAGGAAGGGCTATGTAAGGACCCAGTGAGAATGTGGCTATTTGCAAACCAGGGAGACAGGTCTCACCAGAAATCAACCTTGCCAGAACCTTGATCTTCGACTTCTAGCCTCCAAAACTTCAACAAGTCAATTTGTGCTGTCTAAGCCATCCAGTCTGGTAATTTGTTAAGACTAACACAGATGGGAAGGAAACAAACACTGGCATTGACAATGGGTCAAACACGGTTTTGGGATCTTGATAAAGGGTTCACCTTGATTTCTTTACAAAGCTCTCTCTCTCTTGCACACTCCCTCTTACACACACACACACACACACACACACACACACACACACACAGTTAAATAAATTAGCAAGATGGGGGATAAGGGTGCCTACCGTGTGTGTGTTGTGAATGTGTGTGTGTGTGTGTGAGTGTGCAGTGAAAGTGTGAACAACAATACTGTATTTTGTTTAAATATGTTCTTATATGGCATAAAAGGATAAAGCGATGTGTTAACATGACAATTATTTCACTCTGCATAGTGATTATCTCTAGAGGAAGATAAAGAAGATGTAATTACAGAGCAACAAAATTTTTCCTTAACCTCAATTAAATTTATAGCTTTCTATGCTTTAGTAGAGCTTGTAAGAGCTACACTTTTTATCATAAATAAAAACCATACTCATCTTAGCAAATGTTTCATACTGAGACAAAGGCAGAGGTTAAACATCTCAGTTCACACCAATCCCATCATCTTTGAAATTCACATTTTGCTATTTTGTTCCATCATTTTTTTTTCTGTGCATACGAATGTAACATGTATATGTTTCATAGAACTATTATCATACCAAATATAGAGGTAAGTATTCTGGGTAGTTTTTTATTTGCTTTTCTTTTTATCTTAGTTTGTACCTTAAGTACCAGCAAGTAGAAGAGTTCTGATTAAATGTCAGGGTATAAGAGATGATCTAACTGTATTTATTAATGAACACTTAGTGAAGTGACAGAGATCCAAACCTTGAGCACTGAATTTGATTGGAAATGCCAAATTCATTATATATTAAATAATGTTGTACATCCTGGTCTGTTCATGAGCTTCCTAAAGTTCTTTTACATTGTACACCAACCACTTTATCCAACAGTGATAAAATAATAGATTCTTGGGAAATTGTAACAGCTGGCAAGGGAATCCCTACCCCTCTTTATTCACCCTTTGGACTGATGGTAGGAATAATAAGAATAAACAATCACAAAAGACATCAGTAGTCATAGAGCAGATAGTAGATTAACAGATAAAACTCTTGGTTAACATCATACGACCAGCAAGTAATGATTCCTGGGGTCAAATCCTGGTCATTTCTGATCCCATATTTGATGCCTCTAACCCCTGTTTGTATATTGAGTGTTCTTCTGTGTTAGGCTGCAGACCAGCACAGGGAAAGGGACTTGCCCAATGTCCTGTGGTCAGTTAATGAGTCTGGCAACTGAGATGCATGTTTGATGACTCCCATCTTCTGTGTAGCTGACCTGTTCCTATTCTATGCTCTTCCATACTATTTCTCCTTCCTGGAGCACAATAAGAAATTGATTCTAGTCAAGCTAGAAAGAAAATGGAGAGATAGGAAAGTACTTGGAAAAAAGGAAATGGTGAGATGGGACCAAAGTTTACTTCTTGCTGCTACATTTCCAGATGTGGTCTTGTTTCAAATCTTCTATCTTGTGGGACAGAAGAGGCGGGTGAGCTGAGAGTAACATTTATCAAAGTCCTGCTATGCACCAGACATTCTTTGAGAGTTTCTCTGTTTTTTTTTTTTTCTTACAACAAATCTGTGAGGAAGGCACCACTCTTAGTCCCATTTTAGAGATGACCAACCTCACATTTACAGAGCTGTGTAAATTTTCCAGAGTCAAACAGGCCAACCGGCAGCCTCCTGTTTAGGTGATAGATTTCCTGGGCTTAAGACCCAATCGTGGGAAACTCCTTCAAATGGAAACTGGGTTGTGTCATGCCCCCATTGGGCATGAAGATGATGGTGGGCATGAAATCTTGCCCCATGGGCCAATAGGCCTCGGCATGGGGACACATAGAGTGGCTGATTCCTGAGATGTTTAAGCGGACCCAAGGAAGCAGCCCTGACTGTTGACTTTTGGAAAGGGAACCTGAATGGTAAGATATTAACAGGTACAAAAGTATCTTATGCAGGTTTTTTCTTCTTTTTCTGTTCAATCTCATGTAATACTAATAGCTCTCATTCAAGAGCAATAATTATCCCTATTACTCAGACAATGGAACTGAAGTTAAAAGAATAAGTAACGTGACCTAAGAAAACACCTTATAAATTAATGCTCCGGGACTCAAAACCTGAAATTGCACAAAAGACTAAGCTTTTTTCCACTCTGTCCTATAAGCTGACATTTGATATACCTCAACGCATTATTAGTCAGTTGTTCTTTTTAAAACAATGTGCGGGATAAAGAAATTGTGGTTTATATACACAATGGAATACTACGTGGCAATGAGAAATAATGAAATATGGCCTTTTGTAGCAACATGAATGGGACTAGAGAGTGTTATGCTAAGTGAAATAAGTCATACAGAGAAAGACAGATACCATATGCTTTCACTCTTATGTGGATCCTAAGAAACTTAACAGAGGTCCATGGGGGAGCAGAAGAAAAAAAAAATGAGAGGTTAGAGAGGGAGAGAGCCAAAGCATAAGAGACTCTTAAAAACTGAGAACAAACTGAGGGTTGATGGGGGGGGGGGAGGGTGGGCGACAGGTATTGAGGAGGGCAACCTTTTGGGATGAGCACTGAGTGTTGTATGGAAACAAATTTGGCAATAAATTTCATATTAAAAATAAACAAACAAATAAATAAATAAATAAAAACAATGTGCTGAGGTACTTTCTAAATGCTAAACATCATTATAAAGTGTAGAATGCCATCCGTGTACCAAAAATTAAAAATCAAAAGGCATGTGAAAAGTGATGAGAAATTATTTACAACTTCTATTCAGCTACAGTGTTTATATCCTTGATGTATGAAATACTCAACAGTAGAGATGAGTCAATAATATCAAGGAAGAATGTACATATAAAGAAGTATAAACCTCCAATAAACACTTGGACATATGCCCCCAAACACAAATTAATTAAAATGAAAATGAATCATATTATTATGCAAAACAGAAGTTGTTGAATATTATGAAGAATATGATTGCATTATGCAAAATAATATATATCAACATGAGTGTACAAGAGTGTGTGTGATTGTTAAGAGGTGCATTACACACAGAGGAAAATTCCGGGAAACAGGCACAAATAAATTAACAGAGACTGTCTTTGTGTTATGGGGAGCAGAAAGTGGGAGAGATAGGGTAGGATAGAATAATTTCAGTTTCTAAATAAACATTTATATATTGTTTCATACTCGATAAAACAATGAAAGGTATTAGTTGGTAATCTGACAATGGTAAAGAGAGTAAAGTTTAGTAAAATGGGAAAATCTGTAAATTGAGTCACAAAATGGTAGTGCAGGAATACATTTATTGACTTAGACATATGTTCATATACTGTTGCAAAAAAAATAACACAGTAAAGGTTTCATTTGAAAATAATTCGATGTGTGCATGCTGGTGAGAGTTAGAGGATATTTTTATTTTAAATTTCAACTTCTGTAGGGTTTAAAATATGAAAATTTTATTGAATAAAAGGTTGGAAATATAGGATGATTTTGAACTGATAATGAATATGATGCTTTTATATTCATTGCTTTGGAAATATATTCCCAGTATAGGTTTTATGGGTAAAGGAGCAGATTAGAACAATTTATTTGATAGCATTTGCATGCATGTATGTATGCACACATGCATGTCAGTGTGCATGTGGGCGTATGTGTGTTTCTATGTCTCAAGCATCTTCACAATAATTGTACCTGCTAACTCATGCAGCTTTCTCTTCAGTTTGCTTAGAAGCAGGACTTCCAGGCCCAGGACTTGAAGATCTCATGATGGACATATATATATATAGAAGGAAGGATAAGTGCCTCTGTGTGGAAAAGTGCAGAACGCTTTGGCTTACACAATGGAATCAGTGTATTTCCCACACTCCCCCCACATGCCCTATGATCATTTGGTGACATCTATGTCCATTTTCTAGGAGTCTTTTTTTTTCCCCCACTGAAAAGGCATAGGTTTTTTTAGAAGCAGAAGCAAAATATTTCCTTCAAAGGAGATTATGAAACAGTAAGTACAGTCTGGTCCTAATTCTCTTTGAAAAAGTCATATGTGTACGAAAAGGTTGAGAGGACAGATACGTAGTAGTTTTGTTTCCTGCTTGCTCCTGCATCTACGTTTCATTATTTTGTTAATTTGTATTGGGTGTTTACTGTCTGCCAGGCACTGTTGTCCATTCCTTGTCTGCATTCCAACCCTCCCTCTCTTGATCTCTAAACTTGCATAACTGGAAATGTTCACAGGGAGCAAGACAGATGTTAGTGCCCACCCCATAGGATAGTGAACTATGATCTCAAGTGGACGCCATTCCAAGCAAGTTTAGTCCAAGCTTGACCTTGACTCTTGGAATCCCAGCATCAAAGCACGAAACGGTACAATTGAGTGGGAGAGAAGTTGCGAGCTTGGGAAACTGAGGCAACTTGTAACCCCAAAATTTGTCTTCTTGCATAGAGCTAACAGACTATTACCTTTTCCTGATAGAATCTCTCTTAATAGAGACAGAAGGACAAGGCAACCATTGTGTAGTTTCAATCTTGGTTCTTCTCCTGGGCTTGAGTTAGAGGTTTTACTTTCTCCATTACCTCTTTGTTATTCAAAGTGGTAGATTTTTGATCTGTCTGCCTTATTCCCAGGAGGGTGGTCTCTCCGATGTAGTCTATGAAAGGGTCCATCTGAGATGACAGGAGGTTTCTGCTACATGTAAGGCCTTCTCTCCCAGTTAAGGGGGCCTGCCTATGCCTGCCTTCTTCTCCTGTTCAGGACTCATTTAACATGTCACTTCCTGAGAAAGAGCTTCACTGAAAACCCCATCCATAATAATCTCCATTCCAGTCATTTTCTACTCAGGTGTTTATTTTCTTCAAAGCACAATTCCTCATATGACATTAATATGCTTATTAATTTCTTTGCCTACTAACTTCCAGTGTTCCCAAACCAGAATGAGAACTCCAGGGAGCCTGCCTGTCACATTCTCTGTGCTGTGTACCCAGCGACATATAAATCACTAGAAAAATATTACTTAAATGAAAGAAGCGTTACTGATCTAACACGCTGGAGCAGATAGGCACTTAAAGTTGAGTAGCAGGAGTAGTTGACAATGAAATTAGACATCAGAGGATTCAAAAAATTTTAAGTTTTTGTTGCAAATCTAACAGCAATGCTTTTCATTTTTTAATTTTTTTTAACGTTTATTTGTTTTTGAGACAGAGAGAGATAGAGCATGAATGGGGGAGGGTCAGAGAGAGGGAGACACAGAATCTGAAACAGGCTCCAGGCTCTGAGCTGTCAGCACAGAGCCCAACGCGGGGCTCGAACCCACGAACTGCGAGATCGTGACCTGAGCTGAAGTCGGACGCTTAGCCGACTGAGCCACCCAGGCGTCCCGTATTTTACCAATCACTTAAAGGAGAATTTACGTCAGTCTTTCCAAAACTCTTTCCAAAAATTGAAGAAGAAAGGACGCATCAAAACTCATTTTTAAAAAAAAATTAGTTTTCTTAAAATTTGCATCAAATTAGTTAGCATGTAGTGCAACAATGATTTCAGGAGTAGATTCCTTAATGCCCCTTACCCGTTTAGCTGACCCCCCCCCCCCACAACCCCTCCAGCAACCCTCTGCTTGTTCTCCATAGTTAAGAGTCTCTTAAGTTTCGTCCCTATCCCTGTTTTTATATTATTTTTGCTTCCCTTCCCTTATGTTCATCTGTTCTCTGTCTTAAAGTCGTCATATGAGTGAAGTCATATGATATTTATCTTTCTCTGACTGACTAATTTCGCTTAGCATTATACCTTCTCATTCCATCCACGTAGTCGCAAGTGACAAGATTTCATTTTTTTGATTGCCGAGTAATACTCCACAGTGTGTGTGTGTGTGTGTGTGTGTGTGTGTGTGTGTATACACGCCACATCTTCTTTATCCATTAATCCATACATGGACATTGGGGCTCTTTCCATACTTTGGCTATTGTTGATAGTGCTGCTATAAACATGTGTCCCTTCGAAACAGCATACCTGTATCCCTTGGACAAATGCCTACTAGTGCAATTGCTGGGTCGTAGGGTAGTTCTATTTTTAATTTTTTGAGGAACCTCCTTACTGTTTTCCAGAGGGGCTGCACCAGCTTACATTCCCACCAAAAATGCAAAAGAGATCCTTTTTTCTCCCTATCCTCGCCACCATCTGTTGTTGCCTGAGTTGTTAATGTTAGCCATTCTGACAGGTGTAAGGTGGTATCTCATTGTGGTTTTGATTTGTATTTCCCTGATGATGAGTGATGTTGAGCATTTTTTCATGTGTCGATTGGCCATCTGGGTGTTTTCTTTGGAGAAGTGTCTATTCATGTCTTTTTCCCATTCCTTCATTGGATTATTAGTTTTTTGGGTGTTGAGTTCGATAAGTTCTTTATAGATTTTGGATACTAACCCTTTATCTGTTATGTCGTTTGCAAATATCTTCTCCCATTCCGTCGATTGCCTTTAAGTTTTTCTGATTGTTCCCTATGCCATGCAGCAGTTTATTTATTTATTTTTTTAATCTTGATGAGGTCCCAATAGTTCATTTTTGCTTTTGCTTCCCTTGCCTCGGGGACATGTTAAGTAAGAAGTTGCTGCGGCCAAGATCAAAGAGATTTTTGCCTGCTTTCTCCTCGAGGCTTTTGATGGCTTCCTGTCTTGTATTTAGGTCTTCCATCCATTTTTTTATTATTTTTTTTTAGTTTTTTTAAATTTACATCCAAATGAATTAGCATACAGTGTAACAATGATTTCAGGTGTAGATTCCTTAAGGCCCCTTACCCATTTAGCCCATCCCCCCTCCCACAAACCCTTCAGTAACCCTCTGATTGTTCTCCATAGTTAAGAGTCTCTTATCTTTTCTCCCCCTCCCTGTTTTTATATTATTTTTGTTTCCTTTCCTTTATGTTCATCTGTTTTGGGCCTTTTGTCAATTTTGAGTTTATTTTTGTGTATGATGTAAGAAAGTGGTCCAGGGTCATTTTTCTGCATGTCACTGTCCAGTTTTCCCAACACCACTTGCTGAAGAGACTGTCTTTATTCCACTGGGTATTTTTTCCTGCCTTGTCAAAGATTAGTTGGACATATGTTTGTGGGCCCATTTCTGGGTTCCCTATTCTGTCCCATTGGTCTAAGTGTCTCTTTTTGTGCCAGTACCATACTGTCTTGACGATTACAGCTTTGTAGTATAGCTTGAAGTCCGGGCTTGTGATGCCTCCTGCTTTGGTTTTCGTTTTTGAGATTGCTTTGGCTATTTGGGGTCTTTTCTGGTTCCATACAAATTTTAGGATTATTTGTTCTAGTTCTGTGAAGAAGGCTGGTGTTATTTTGACAGGGATTGCATTGAATATGTCGATTGTTTTGGGTAGTATTTACATTATAACAATATTTTTTTCTTCCCATCCAGGAGCATGGCATCTTTTTCCATTTTTTTTTGTGTCTTCTTCAATTTCTTTCATCAGCTTTCTATAGTTTTCAGTGTATTGATTTTTCTCCCCTTTGGTTAGATTTATTCCAGGCTTTTTTTTTTTTTTTTGGCTTTTGGTGCAATTGAAAATGGGATCAATTCCTTGATTTCTCTTTCTGTTGCTTCATTGTTGGTGTATAGGAATGCAACCGATTTCTGTGTGTTGATTTTATATCCTGCAACTTTGCTGAATTCATGAATCAGCACTAGTAGTTTTCCAGTGGAATCTTTTGGATTTTCCATATAGCGTATCATGTCATCTGCGAAGAGTGCAAGTTTGACCTCCTCCTGGCCCATTTGGATGCCTTTTATTTCTTTGTGCTGTCTGATTGCAGAGGCTAAGACTTCCAACACTATGTTGAATAACAGTGGCAAGAGTAGACATCCCTGTCTTCTTCTTGACCTTAAGGGGAAAGCTTTCAGTTTTTCCCCATTGAGAATGATATTAGCGTTGGGTCTTTCATATACGGCTTTTATGATCTTGAGGTATGATCCTTCTATCCCTACTTTCTTGAGGGTTTTTATCAAGAAAGAATGCTGTAGTTTGTCAAATGCTTTCTCTGCCTCTACTGAGAGGATCCTATGGTTCTTGTCCTTTCTTTTATTGATGTGATAAATCACGCTAATTGTTTTGTGGATATTGACCTAGCCCTGCATCCCAGGTATAAATCCCACTTGGTTGTGTGAATAATGTTTTTAATGTACTGATGGAGCCGGTTGGCTAGTATCTTTTTGAGGATTTTTGCATCCATATTCATCAGGGAAATTGGTCTATAATTCTCTTTTTTAGTGGGGTCTCTGTCTGGTTTTGGAATCAAGGTAATGCTGGCTTCATAGAAAGAGTTTGGAAGTTTTCCTTCTTTTTTTTTTTTTTTTTTTTTTTTTTTTTTTTTTTGCAACAGCTTCAAGAGAATAGGTGTTAACTCTTCCTTAAATGTTTGGTAGAAATCCCCAGTAAAGCCATCTGACCCTGGACTTCTTGTTTTTTGGGGGGACTTTTGAATACTAATTCGACTTCATTACTGGTAATGGGTCTGTTCAAATTGTCTTTTTATTCCTGTTTCAGTTTTGGTAGTGTATATGTTTCCAGGAATTTGTCCATTTCTTCCAGATTGCCCATTTTATTGCCATATAATTGCTCATAATACTCTCTTATTGTTTTTATTTCTGTTGTGTTGGTTGTGATCTCTCCTCTCTCATTCTTGATTTTATTTATTTGTCCTTTCCTTTTTCCTTTTGATCAAACTAGCTAGTGGTTTATCAATTTTGTTAATTCTTTCAAAGAACCAGTTTCTGGTTTTATTGGTCTGTTCTAGTGTGTTTTTGGTTTCGATAGCATTGATTTATGCTGTAATCTTTATTTCCTGTCTTCTGCTGTTTTTGCGTTTTATTTGCTGTTCTTTTTCCAGCTCTTTAAGGTGTAAGGTTAGGTTGTATATCTGAGATCTTTCTTCCTTCTTCAGGAAGGCCTGGATTGGTATATATTTCCCTCTTATGACCACCTTTGCTGCCTCCCAGAGGTTTTGGACTGTGGTGTTATCATTTTCATTGGCTTCTATGTACTTTTCAATTTCCTCTTTAACTTCATGGTTAGCCCATTCATTCTTTAGTAGGATGTTCTTCAGTCTCCAAGTATTTGTTATCTTTCCACATTTTTTTCTTGTGGTTGATTTCGAGTTTCATAGCATTATGGTCTGAAAATATGCATGGTATGATCTTGAACTTTTTGTACTTGTTGAGGGCTGATTTGTGTCCCAGTGTGTGGTCTATTCTGGAGAACGTCCCATGTGCACTGGAGAAGAGTGTATATTCTGTTGCTTTTGGATGAAATTTCCTGAATATATCTGTTAAGTCCATCTGGTCCAGTGTGTCATTCAAAGCCATTGTTTTCTTGTTGATTTTTTGATTAGATGATCTGTCCGTTGCTGTGAGTGGGGTGTTGAAGTCTCCTACTATTATGGTATTACTATCGATGAGTTTCTTGATGTTTGTGATTAATTGATTTATATATTTGGGTGTCTTCACATTTGGTACATAAATGTTTACAATTGTTAGGTATTCTTGGTGGGTAGACCCCTTGATTATGATATAATGCCCTTCTGCATCTCTTGATACAATCTTTATTTTAAAGCCTAGATTGTCTGATATAAGTATGGCTACTACGGCTTTCTTTTGTTGACCATTAGCATGATAGATAGTTCTCCATCCCCTTACTTTCGATCTGAAAGTGTCTTTAGGTCTAAAGTGGGTCTCTTGTAAACAGCATATAGATGGATCTTGTTTTCTGTTCCATTCTGTTACTCTATGTCTTTTGGTTGGAGCATTGAGTCCATTGACATTTAGAGTGAGTACTGAAATATATGAATTTATTACCATTATGTTGCTTGTAGATTTGGAGTTTCTGGTGGTGTTCTCTGGTCCTTTGTAATCTTTGTTGTTTTTGGTGTCTTTCTTTCTTTCTTTCTTTCTTTCTTTCTTTCTTTCTTGTTTCATCTTTTCTCCCCTCAGAGAGTTCCCCTTAAAATTTCTTGCAGGACTGGTTTAGTGTTCACAAACTCCTTCAAGTTTTGTTTGTCTGGGAAACTTTTTATCTCTCCTTCTATTTTGAATGACAGCCTTGCTGGCTAAAGAATTCTTGGCCATATATTTTTCTGATTCAGCACATGGAATATATCCTGCCACTCCTTTCTGGCCTGCCAACTTTCTGTGGATAAGGTCTCCTGCAAACCTGCTCTGTCTTTCTTTGTAGGTTAGGGACTTTTTTTGTCCCTTGCTGCTTTCATGATTCTCTCCTTGACTGAATATTTTGTGAATTTGACTATGGTATGGCTTGTTGATGGTCTAATGGTTTTTGTTGCGTCTAATGGGAGTCCTCTGTGCTTCCTGGATTTTGATGTCTGTGTCTTTCCCCAGATTGGGGACGTTTACCACTATGATTTGCTCACATAACCCTTCTACCCCTATTTGTCTCTCTTCCTTTTCTGGGACCCCCTATGATTCTGATGTTGTTCCTTTTTAATTAGTCACTGATTTTTCTAATTCTTAAATTGTGCTCTTTTGCCTTAATCTCCCTGTTTTTTTCTGCTTCATTATTCTCCATAAGTTTGTCCTCTATATCGCTGATTCTCTGTTCTGCCTCTTCATTCCTTGCCGCTGTGGCATCCATTAGAGATCGCAGCTCAGATATAGCATTTTTATTTCATCCTGACAAGATTTACTTCTTTTATCTCCACAGAAAGGGATTCTAATCTATTTTCGACTCCAGCTAGTATTCTTATTATCGTGATTCTAAATTCTGGTTCAGACATCTTGCTTGTATCTGTGTTGGTTAAGTCCATGGCTGTCGTTTCTTCCTGCTTTTGTCTTCATTTCGTCATTTTGAAGGCAGAAAAGGAATTAATGAGGTAAAGAAATTAAAATGAAAAATGTTAAAATTTAAAAAAAACCATATGAAAATTACAAAAAAAAGAACAAACACATGCACACACACACACAAGTGGAATAAATGATGCTAGATACTAGGTGTGTTTTGGTCTGGGTGTTGAAAGGGGCTTGATAGATTAGAAAAAAAGGGGAAAGGAAAAATAAAGAAAGAAAAAGGAAATTGTTTGAAAATTTGAAAAAAAAATGAATACATGAAGTAGACTAAAATGAAATGATGGAAGTAAAATAGAATTTGAAAAAAATTTGCACAAAAGCAGAAAATGTAGTTGAAAAATATATTTTTAATAAAAATTGAAAGTAAAAATGAATTGTTTCTCTTTATGTATTCATGAAAAAGACAAGAAACGAAAAAGAGAAAAAAGAAAATGAAAAAGAAAGAAAGAAAATTGAATAGATGGTCCGGTGAACAGACTGAAATACGAATGAGGTTACTTCGTTTTCCCCTAAAAGTCAAACTATGAAGAATTTTATAGTCCATAAAGTAAGCAGGTGGAGAGATTTGTGTTCCTGAAGATCGAAGTTGGCCAAGTTGGGTGGGGCTTAGTGTAATGGCTCAATTCTCCACTAGATGGCGGTGCTTAGCCTACTGGGGTGGATTGTTGTGGCGCTTGTAGGTGCACATGCACGTGCGTGGAAGCGGTGAAAATGGCATCACCCAGCTACCCAGTCTCTAGTATTAGAACTCTGTTCTCCCTGATCAGCAGTTGCACACCCGTCCTTTGTCTTCAGCTTCCATCCACTCCCTGCTTTTACACTGTCCGTGACCAAGCCCCAGGCAGCACCTCCCTCCTGAGTTTTGTCTCAGATGGGGCTGCTTTTCCTGACCCCTTCTGAGGGACTGCGGCTTTGACCTTTTCTGCCCCTCTGCGGAGGGTCTTACTGAGCAATGGCCAGGTGCTGGCTGCACCCAGAAACGTTTGCGGGTCTGCGCTGCTGCTGATGCCCAGAGACTGCGGCCGGGTGCCGGCCCACCCCAGAAAAAGTTCACGAGATAATGTAGCAGCAGCGCTTCAAGGCTTATGAAAAATCACAACACACATCTGGCACCAGGCTTCACCCTTAATGGCTTTGTTCCAGCCCCAGTGAATGTGGTTGTTCTCCTGGGTCCATTGGGGCCTTGCTTTTGGAGGACCCACACAGCCTCTACCAGGTGTCTTCCCAGCAGGGGAACTGCCTCTCCCCATGTGGCCTGAAGAACCCTGGACTCCACTCTGCTCCTGGGGATTTGCCCTTCGCACCAGAGCACCGCCTGGTATTGAGCTGTGGAGTTTCAGACCCTGCACTCCCTCTGTTTATATTCTTAATGTAATTTAACCCCCCCCTTTCTCCTTTCTCCCTTTTTAGTTCTGTCCCTGCGGCTGTTTCCACTTTTCCACTTTCTCTCCAGCTGCTTTGTGGGGGGCGCTTTTCCTGTATTCTCCCCCCTCAAACCTTCTCCGTCCTCTCTCCGCACGCAAAAGCGGCTCCCTGCCCTACACTGCTTCCCTCTCCCCCAGTTCACCTCTCTGTGCCACGTACCTGCTGAATTCTGTGGTTCAGGTTGTGCAGATTGTTGTGTTAATCCTCAAATCAGTTTTCTAGGTGTGCAGGATGGTTTAGTGCTGGTCTGGCTGTATTTCATGGATGCAAGACACACAAAAAAATTCCATGCTTTTCTGCCATCTTGGATCCTCTCTCAAAACTCATTTTTATGAGGTTGGTATGATCTTGATGCCAAAATTAGACAAAGATTCTACAAGAAAAGAAAACTAGAGACCAATATACCTGAGGAATATTAATGGGATAATCCTCAACAAAATATTAGGAAACTCAATTCAACAACCCACTAAAAGTATTATATTGTATGACAAAGTAGGATTTATTCCTGGAATGCAGTGATAGTTTAAGGTAGGGAAACCAATCTGTGTAATACACCATATTAAACTGAATGAGGGACAAAAATCACATGATCTTCTCGAGGCAGGAAAAGCATTTTCAAAACTCAACACACTTTCATGTCAAAAACACTGCACACTAAAATTATGAATAGAAGGAAGTTATAGAAATATAACAAAGACCATGTATGAAATGACCATAGCTAACATTATTCTCAACAGTGAAAAACTCAAAGTGTTCCTTAGGAACAAAGACAGGATACCCTCTTTTGTTACTTTTATTCAACAGAGGACTGGAAGTCCTAGCCAAAGCAATTAGGAAGGAAAATGAAATAAAATACATCCAATTTGGAAAGTAAGTAGTGAAATTATCTCTGTTCACAGATGACAGTATCTTGTATGTAGAAAACTCTAAACATTCCACAACTACCAAATACATTCAGCTAAGTTGCCCGACACAAAAGCAACACTGTTGTGTTTCTATGTACTAACAGTGAACAATTCAAAGAGTAATCCCATGTTATATAGCATCAAAAAGAATAAGATCCTTAGAATTAAACTTAACCAAGTGGTCAAAAGACTCGAACAGTGAAAACTTCTAAACCATGCTGAAAAGAATTAAAGAAGACATAAACAAATGGAAAGACATCCATGTTC